>NC_090941.1:645957897-647207897 GCF_040938575.1 Ambystoma mexicanum
CAGACAATCAGCAAGAGTAGTCAGCAAGGAGAGCTAGAAGAGCATCTCTTGGGGTCTGCCTTAAACAGGGTATCTCTTATTCTTCCCACCTCTCTGAACTTATTGTACCATCCCTGGGCCACGGCCCTTTCTCCCCTCACCCTTTCGGTCTCCCTATGGAAGATCTAGCCCACCAGAAACGTCCTTTGGAATGCTCTCCTCCTTCCTCAAGTCCTGCTTTCACCTCCTGATGTTGCCAACCACTGCTCTTAGGATGTTCTCTGCATTATCTTTGGCTCCGGATGTCAACACCTCCAAACCACCAGCTTTTTCTCCTGACAACGACACCTTCGGGCTGCTACACTCTTCTCCTGATTATACCACCTCTTCCTCTGTGCTACCCTTTTCACTGGCTGTTACCACCTCCACTTCCTCCATACCACCTTTGCCGTCTGATATTACCACCTCCTCAGCATCACTGTCAACACCTGAGGGAACCATATCCTCTGTCCTGCACCGCCTTCCTCTCTACCTGATGCTACTACCACCTCGTTCCTGGCACCAGCTTCCTCTCCACCTGTTACCACCTCCTTGTGTCACTTTGGTATTACCATGTTCGTCTGACTGCCACCCTCTCCTGTTGATGTCCATAAGATCTCCTGCACCCCTGGTCTTACAATCGCCTCCTTTAATCTTAGATACCATCACCACCTAATACACCCCACTGCTGCTAACACTCCAGACTCTCACGTCTCCCCAGATTCCTCCCTCTCTGATCTTCGGCCATCAGCAAATTCAAGCCTCCTCCTCCGCTAAATGACATTCGCAGACTGTGATCTCTGACTTTTTTATTGTTCTGGGCTAGGCTTTTGCGAGGGTTTGCAGCTGTTTCTGATAATTGTGACAGGATTAGATTTGGTTGCTGCCCTGGGTTCACCTGGCCTCGCTATGGGTTTATGCGGATGGTCCAAGCCTTTATACGCCATCTTTGATTAAACTCTGCCCTCCCAGTCCCTCTCTGGTATTGACTGTGCAGGACCCATCCCTCCCGTTTCCCCAGCATGTAAATATGTGCTAAAGAAATGGCCGGTAAGCTTTCTAAACTCTCGGAATGGGCAAACAATGTTGACTTGGGAGAAATGGCAACATTGTATCACTGACAAAGGAATACTCTGTTGGGAGACAGTGAATTAGTAACTTTGTACCACGTGCTGCTGCATACAATTACTGTCATAAATTGTCTAATTACAGGCCTGGGCAGGGTCAAGGTTACTTGGAGTGTCCAGTCGTAACTCAGTGGGCAGCTGGGGAGGATCAAGGTCACCAGTGCTGCCCAGCAGCAGTGTGACTGGCCCCTACACTACGACAGGGACCAAGGGAGGGTGACCAGGCGATCTTCCACATAATGCCCACAGGGCCAACATCCACTAGTGTGGGGTGGTATCCAGCCTCTTGGGCCACCACTTTGGTGGTCTTCAGGAGTAGGACGCGTACTTCAACACAGACCACAGATCTTTATATTTGATAAATATGTCTCTGAACAAAGGGTTGTATGCCTGAATCACTAAGCACATCATGCACACTGGGCTTGGAGTTCATTATTTGCAACACTCTTTTAACATAAACCATAAACCATATATACGGATCCAAACAGCCTGGAAGTGAGGTATCCTGTGCAAGCACAGAATTTAAATAAAGGAGGCGGGGCAGAGGAATAAATGCCATTCTCAAATTAAGAATGGCTATACACATGCTCAGTCCCCAAAGTACAGGCATGTTTCGAGATTTACACATATACGAGGCTCCCTCACAGTTGTGTTATCCAAGAACCAATCTTTTCTGGCTTTCTTTCTTCTCCTGGCACAAGCTGCAGGTCAAAGTTGTATGCTTTGCCAAAGCCATACAGTGTCACCAAATAACTCAATTGATATTTTGTCAATGTATTTGGTACGTATTTCAAGCACAAATGTTTTACGGCAGTTCCAGAGAACGTGGTACCTA
Organism: Ambystoma mexicanum; assembly: GCF_040938575.1. Classification (NCBI taxonomy): domain Eukaryota; kingdom Metazoa; phylum Chordata; class Amphibia; order Caudata; family Ambystomatidae; genus Ambystoma; species Ambystoma mexicanum. The sequence continues at coordinate 645,959,878 of NC_090941.1, forward strand.
AGCCTTTTCTCAGGAAGTCGTTAACAAAACCTAGGATGCGGGGTGGAGAGTGGGCACATAAATGGTACAAGCTAATACATCACTTATACTGTAGTTAAGTTGTCATGAAGGACCATGCACATGCAACGGCAGTCATGGATGGCAAAATTGGCAAGTTCAACACAGGAAAAGGCAATTTTGAAGGCCTCTTTGAGAGTGTTCAAGCGGGAAGCAGATTTCAAGACCAGAGGATGGAGTTCTAGCAAGATAAAGAGAGTCACTCAGAGAGTTAAACACTGACTTTCGAGATATTTGTGGCATTTGCAGTCACAGGTTAAAATCCTGGCAGGACAACCTCAGCATGTTGTCCTTCTGAAGGTTGCTAAACTCAGTTACTCCCATTATTACAGTTCCTATAATAGGGATGAATTTGGCATAGAACATTATATTAAAAATGTAATCTTATTATTAATGTTAATGTTGGGGCATCAGGCAGGAAAGCCATCTGAATCGAGTGGCACAACACCCTCGGATTTCTAATTCACCTCTGGCCAGTGAGTCTCATAAAAAAATATCTTAGATGTTCACATAAAACAAAAAAAAACTGTTTTATTAGGTGACGGTTCTCAAGAAGGTTATTATTCAAACCCAATTCCAGATGTATAGGACCTCGCTGATGAGCTGCCTTCAAGACCACTCAGTGTGGTGTCCTTCGTTAGTTTCTGGACAGACTGTTTTAGGATGTTAGATGACATCCGTGCTAAAAACAGAAGCATTTACTGACATTGATAGTACCCTCTCTACCTGAACCTTAATGCAAGGTACTACATATCCGTAGAAAGTATAAGAGCGTGGACATAGCTCCCTTACATCTTGACTGTGGCCCCATTTCCATCCTATATGGATTCATGGAACTATGCCACATTTATTACAAATATGGTTTTGGTTTACTTGCACATGGCCAGGGCACTTTTTAGGATGCTAACAACTATGGTTCCATTTGACAAATGCGAATCATATTTTCTGAAAAAATATGCAGTTACCTTAAAAATTATTTGGAAACATACGTATATGCTGATCCATCGAGGACTTCGAAACTGCATGTGCCACTTCTCTTTCCAATTCCCATGTTGCAGAGACAGCCCTATAACCTGTTGGTCCTGCTCCGCAGGGCCGCTTTCTACACAGGGCCTTTGGCCATTTCCTAGACTCAGTGATCCTACCTGTAACACCCACAGGTCATAGCCTGCATCAATCCAGTGATTGTAGATGCAGTGCCCAATAGGCATGACCTGCAGCTATGCTCTGAGCATAGTGACCATACCTGCACTAACCACGGGGCATAACCTGCATCCATGCCCTATGCACAGTGAACACATATAATCTTCAAAATAGAGCATATTGCACCCAGAGACATCTTAATGGCAGGTGTGATGAAATCCCATACCTAGCTATGGGGACTTATAGTAGATTAGCCAAGGGGCCAGCTACCTCCCCAAAATAGAGGAAGATGGGCTCAAGGGAGGTATGGGGAGGAACCCCATCTGATCTGCAGTGCCTGCTCTCCAGTGGCAGAGAGCAGGTCCAGAGGTCACTGGTGTCTTGTTTGACAGATGTTGTAGCAGCAAAGTCATTTCAGCACAGAGGCTGCAATTAAATCTGCACCTCTGTTCCAAAACCACATAATTCTGATAATCTTTCAACGTGGTGGCACGATAATCTGAAAATAAAAGCCATACCTAGGTTTTCGTATGGTGGCTGAGAGTTCACATAAATATTAAAAGCCACATCTGATTTGTAATATATCAGTGTCAACCCTGCAAGCTCAGACTAGCTATGAGCAGCAATGTGGATTGCCAGCATCTTCCTGTCTGCATGCCAGTGAATGGGCAAAAGGTCAAGAAGCCTGCCTCTATTGACATCCTGGGAGGTTGGGTAACTCCTGCCCTGCCGGGCCTGGAAGGCCTTAGCTGGAGGTGGCATGAGGCTCTGCAATTTAAGGTGCAATTCCATAGCAAAGGCCTGCCTCCCAATAAGGGTTTAAACACCGAAGGGGTTATGAAGTGGACAGCTAGGGGAGACAGCGGATTTAGGCAGACAAACAGAGCAGAACCAAAGGGAGGAAGGATTCCTCAATCTCAGTTTTCTGTGGTACTTGATTTCCTCTGTGTCTCCCACACCTAGGGTATGGTGCAATAAGGCACAAGTCACTTGTTAACAAGGATTGGGCCCCTTGAAGCAGGCTTGCTTTTAAACAACCCCCCTATGGCTTGTTGGCTTTATATTGAAAGGGGTATGCCCCTCTTTCTTTAATTCAATCCTGAACTGCAAAAAGTATTTGGAACTCTTTTGGGAGAGTTGATCTTTCCAAAGCCCACAGCCATTGAGGTGAAGGAGTGCTCCAAGGCAGAGGCAAGTTCGGATCCATAAAAACTGCCAGGGTACATTTGGGGTTAACTGCTGCTGAAGCAACACCTGGCTCTCATCTAGCTGCACTGGTACCCAGAATCACACTGGAAGTGAAGGACTCCTGCAGGTGTTATACAGACCCCCCACCCCCTGGGTTAGGATAACAAGAAAGGTGCCCCAGAGCGCCTGGATTTGGACTCTCAGCAACAGAAGAAGCCAAGCGCTGGGCCCCTGCATTTCTACAGTGTCTACCCAAAACGAACCATCATCAACAGAGTGCACAAGACATCAGGAAGAGGTGGAACGACCTCAAAGCCAGGGTTCACACCCTCAGAGCCAATCACTGTCTTGAGTCAGCAGCCGCTGGAGGAGATGCAGTGGAGCTGCTGCAGCACACACTGTGGGAGAAGACAGTGAGCACCATCCTCCATATGGCCAGCCTCGAGGGTGCTGGATCGGCAGAGGTTGGAGCTGGCAGGCAGGAAGACCCTGGTGAGTACATGAGTGAAACATGGGCCCACTTCACATCAATGCCAATATAATGTCAACAAACTCACTTGCAGTCATCCAGCAGGAAATTGGCACAACACATGCAACACCACATGACGATACATCAGGAGGCATGGTAGGTGTGAACACCCAAAAGACACACCATCAAGTAAGAGGCCCTTCATGTAAGAGATATACAACAAAACATGCTGCAACAAGTAGCATGGACAGACAACCAATCACATGGTACTTTCACCTACACCTGTTGGCAGAACTCTAAGAACCTATGCATACACAACGCAACTCATTCTACTTACTGGTAGCCACCCAATTAATGCATGGCACAAATCTGACATCTGCAGGGGTCCTGGCCCAACAGACAACAAGTGCAATAGATCGGTAGCAGCAAGGCCTCAGTGAAGAGAGTGAAGAGAGTCTGCCACCAAATCTCGCACTCACATTACTATGGCTAGCAGAGCACCCCTAAGGTTTCCCCTCAGGTCACAGTAGTACAGGTCATTCAAGCAACATTGGCGCAGTTTTACACGGGCACCCATGACCTTTCACAACCATGACGCACATGAGACCACATTCCAGGAAAGGTAGACATTCCCAACAGCAAAGAATCACAACAAATCATCAAGCCAGTTGCCCAAGACCTTTCACCATTAAGCCCGCCTCATCCCACCACATGCACGAAGGGCTGTGCAGCAACCCGCTACGACCGGACCACAATACCACACGTGGGAACAAGTGAAGAGGTCGTCAGGAGCTGCTGTGGATGAAATTCCTCCCGCTCCCCATCGGACGCCAAGCACACCGGACGGCAGAGTGACAGATTGTGGGAGATTCGGTGTCTGAGGGTCTTCAGCGGATCACAGAGTGTAAGTATAGACTCAACTATATGCCAACTATAGGGGAAGGGTGAGTTCTGTTAAGTGTTGTGCTTCTATGGTTTTGTGTTTCTGTGTAAAGGTTACCTGTTCTATATGTAGTCAGTTTATGCGGTCAGCTTAGACAGTCAGCTTGGTTTACGGATGCAAAAGATACAAAAAAAGAATACCTATGGCTTAGGCAGTTTAGCTTGGTTCATGGATGATTATGTATGGTTACCTGTTTATAGGTATTAGCAGGAGCAGCTCGTTTATATCACGGAAGGTGGTTTCCTAATTTATCTCTTTGAGATGTGTTCCTATACGCGGCGGTATAGAAGAGGGACAACAGGATTCATTGGGAGACCCTGTTAGGCAAGAAGACGGCCATGCATTATATCATGTTTGTTATTGTGTTGTCGAAAGCAGACATATATAGTGAAGTATTAATGGCTTTTTCTCTATGCATTTGGTAACGTCACCTGTGAGATTGTCGAATAGGACTTGAGGTGTCTAGAAGGTGGTAGATTTAATTTGTCAAACTGTTGCTTGAATTGGTGAAAAGTGTTATGGCATTTGGGCGGAGCTCAAGGAGCAGATGAGTGAAATCACGGTTTGGGCCTTAAGGGCAGAAAACACAGTGTTGGCGGTGTTGAAGAGATTCTTTGCATTGTCATGGTTTGGAGAAATGTGATGATAAAGTAATGTTAATTATGTAAATTGTAAAATTGGCAAAGGTAAATTGAAGGTGTCAAAATCCTGATTTGAGGTCAAGCAAGTATTGATGATTACAAAGTAACGTGTCAAAATGAGGGATACACCCATTCAACATTTGTGGAAGTCCCTCCAGCAATATACGCAAGTATATATTAAGTATAGCACGGAATGGACTGAGCGTAAATTGGCAAAGCCATGGCCCAAAGACGGAAGCTTTTCCAAATGTGTGCAGCAACATATGACATTGTACTTCCATGCAGTTTATAAGGGGAAACAATTAAGTAACCGTTGGCTATATTAGAGCTATGGAAACATTTTCAGGACAAGGAAGGAGACACGATCCAAAATCAATGGATGCTGAGTCATCGCAATACGGGTAGTTAACCACCACACCCCCTCAAACTGCAGACATAGAGCCAACAGTACAAAGTCAGGGATTTAACCCTTTAAAGGAGTTTAAAGAAGCAGCAGGATATACCAATCCTATTTTGGCACCTCCAGTGTATAGCAGCAAAGGAACACTTAGTGGCGCAAAGTAGGTGAATAAAAAAACGCAGGTTCACAGTGGCGAATGTAAGGAGTGCAGCGAATTGCAAGCAAAACTGAGGGAAGATGACGTGGGAAAGACAGAACATAGCAGAGGTCATGAGGCGATAGTCCCGACAAATGAATGGCTAAGTGGACAGATATTTCTTAAACTGAACGGGAAGAGCACAAACGAGTTGTGACATATAGGAGAGGAAGCTCCAAATTGTAAGAATACAACAGGTTGAGAAGAGAATGAGAGTGAGCAGAAGAAAGAGAGAGGGAGAAAAATCAGAGCGAGCTAGAGGAGAAAGGCTGAAGAAGAGCAGGAGAGATAATTGCAAATAAAGAATTTGCAAGTCGAGCGACTTGTTAAAGCGCGCTGATGCAGAGAAGAAGAGGAGACGTCAGCAGGAAAGTAGGGAGAGACAGTCTAAGAAGGCAATGGACTTTAAAACAGACTTGACATGTCTAAATGACGATGACGGGGAAGGGATAAGACGAAGAATAGGGGAACTTTACAGGAGAAGAAGAGATAGTTTGATTGCCCCAAAGACGAGAAGGAGTACAATGGGGTCCTCATTGAGTGAGGAATGCATTCTTTCAGATCAAAGAAAGGGACACAACGGGAGAAACCGATGTTGAGGAGACTTAGTTTCCAGGATGTAAGAGAAGAAGACAGTGACGATAGCATTGGGACCATGGGGCAAGATGAAGATCAACAGGAAAGCAACTATGACGAGGGGTAGAGGCCTCACCGCCGCTCCAGGGAAACAAGCAAGCCCTGACACAGACACATTGTGGGGAGAAGGGGAAGACGTGGGAAGAGAAGAGGAAGAACCTGAGGGACGAATAGAGCATCCTTGGGACAGACCCCACAGTGCAGACGAAATAATCTCTTATGCGCAGAGGTTCAGAGCCAGCACAGAAACGAGCAGAGATGACAAGGGCATTTACAGCCACTAAAGACATAGGTCGATGTGCCGGAGGAATGAGACTGACACAGTTTCCATTGCTAGAAAAGGGTGACGAACGACCCCACTATATACCATGGAAAAAGATGGATAAGGATAATTTGGGGTGCAAGCTACCTTTGTTGACTGCAGGGGCTGGGAAATGCATTTACTAGATTGAAAGCCTGACAGCAGGGATGGCACTGGATATGAAGAGCCTACTTTCAGCCATTCTCAGGGCGGTAGCGGACAATGTCTGGAAAAGAGCAGGATACCCAGGAGTGACGGCACCGAACACGGCACACGAAGGCGCTCCATTTAATAACTGCCGAGCAGCCGTGTGTCAAGCTCTAAGGGTACAGCACCTGGACACATCTGACAGTAGCACGATTATGGCACGCAAAATGCAAGAGGATGAAGACCCACTTCCATATATTCAGGAGAATCAAGAGCGGTAGCGTCTCGAGATGAGAGCTGTGGAATAAAACAGTGGGGTTATTTTAGCACATATTATGTCAAGGGTTGCCAGAAAAGGCACAGAAAAAGTTGAAGAAATTAGTCGGGTTGGAGGCTAAGCCATGGTCGGAAATTCAACTAACTATAGTGCACTATTGTTGGTTAATGCAAGAGAATGCGAGAAAGAAGCGCAAGGAGAGAAAGCAGGAAAACGCAAAAAGTTACTGCAGAAGAAGTTATTGAAGTACACAGTGGAAGTGGCAATGTTGACGAGTGGAGAGTGAGTAGTTACTCAGAATACACAAAATCGACCACAGGAAATAGGAGGGGACTTCGTAGTAATGGGCCACGCAAACCACTGGCCAAGGTATGGCCTGGGGAGGTGTGCCCCAGGAAGGAGGGTTTGGACACCCGATGCAGCAGGGTGGCGATGGATTTAATGGGGGACAGCCAAGATCAATGGGGGGTCTGATATCATGGTGGCTATGTGGAAGGATAGGCCACATATCTCAAATGTGCAGAAACAGGGGCAGAAAGTAACAGAATGGGGTGATGCTGCATCAGCCAACATATTAGACAGAGCACACCGACTATTATGTCCAGGATCACATGCAAGTGAAGGCGTGCTGCCACAACTGGCGCACACACAAAACATGCAAGTGCAGCCATATCAGCCCATGACCAATGCACCATAAGCACAGGAACACATGCAGCCACCTCAACCAGCACATCAAGCACAGACGCAGCAGAACATTGTAGCAACGACTCATACAGACTCCACGTTGCAGACTCCCGTCTGAAAACTGGAAGAGGTGACTGTAGTGTGGGGCAGTGCCATTATATCTGTGATAGGACAGCCCATAGACAAACCTGATGTGTTCAATCCTATACGTTACACCCAAACCACACAATGAACCATGTATAGGGGTGAAAATAGGTATCAAGACTTTGGGGCTCATTCCAAGTCGGGCCGTCTGGTAAAAAAGTGCTGGTACACTTTACTGGACTGCCCGACTACGCTAAATTCTGGAGGTAAGCCAGGCGGCCTACCGGCCAAATAAACCCTTGTTACCACCACCGGCATTGCCGGTGATGGTAAAGATGGCAAATCCCTTCATGGAGTCAGTGAATGGGGATTTACACTGCTCCGCCGGCACCCGTAATTCTTCAGCAATGCTGCCAGACCGGGTGCCGGAAACGGTAACAGCCTTTGCCGGTCTCCTGGTGGCTCTACTGCTAGGATACCGGCAAGATTGTCATGAGGCCCTTTCTCCTTTCTCGTAGATACGGGGACGACTCGATCCTGTATTAGGGAGGGAAGATACCCAATGCCAGGCATTTCCATGAATGCACAGGGATTCTCTGGGGCTACAGATTTGGTTCCTTTCACTGACAAACGTCCGATTTCCGTAGGAGAACACGACCTGGCCATGCCGTTGTTATATTCCCGACAGACACCAGTAAACATAATGGGTAGGGTCATGATGAGCCGGCTTAACATGACCATTTCATTCACTGACCAAGGGATTTTGTGCTCAACAACATGAATGTGAGAGAACTCATCCAGGTATATTGCGGGCAGACTGTACAGAGGGGGGTGCCAGCGAATGTCAAGCTTTTTCAATATGGAGTGGAAGTGCTGATAGCATGGCTTCCAGGGATACAAGGCAAATTATTGCATAAACGCAACACATTCCTGTTCAGACCAGCGGTTCCCCTGGATGAGAAGGAAGGACAAGTGATACCGATAGAACTAGGAGTAGTTACAGTAAAGGATGAAAGAGTAGTATAACATGGGACGCTCTTAGATGACAGTAAACGCAGTAGGGGAAGGGCACAGGCGGACTGACTTGAGAGACAAGGAACTGTTTTGAGACGATTGCTCAGATCACGAGACAGTGTTTTAGGTGAGCGTTACCCATTGGGCAAGGATACATTACAGGGAAGTACCACAAAGAATGTCGCAAAGGGCACCACCATCATTTCTCAAGGAAAACTTGGGGTGAGTACCCAGTATAGTCCATATGACGTAGGCCTGTTAAATGGGATAGGAGCTGTCAAAATAAAGCTCAAGCCAGGGGCTATTTTACAGAGGGCAAGACAATATCCCCCCATCAAATGTAAACTTAGAAGAATGAAGAATGCGGCTAAACACAAAGCAATACAATGCAAAACAGGGCAGTCAATGAGGAAGCGCAAAGGGGGCGCATGGGTGCAGGAGGCTGGAGAAGGGGGCACAAGGCACACACGATAGGAAGTTGCAAGAGACGATTGCTGCTTTAGTAAAGCAAGGCATTTTAGTCCCTTCAGAGTCACATTGTAATACCGCTGTGTACCCAGTAAAAAAGGCGACAGGGGGATTATGATGTTTTCTTGAAGATTTATATCTTTTGAACCAAATTGTTGAGGCAGAACTCCTAGTTCCCAATCCAGCGAAAATTGTATGTAGCGTTCCGCCGCAAGGTACCCATTTCACGGTGATAGATTTGAAGAACGCCTTTTTTTCTTTACCACTCCACGAAGAGTCACAGGACATGACTTCCTTCCTATACAGAAACCGAAAGTGCAAACACACGAGATTACCACAGGGGTACAGCGAGTCACCCTCTATCTTTAATAGGGTCCTCCAAATGGACCTCAACAACATACAGATGGAGAGTACAGTCATTCAGTATGTAGACAACATTTTGATTTGCAGCAAATCTGAAGAGCAGTGTCGAAATGACTCAGTACACTTGATGACAGTATTAGCAGAGAAAGGTTACAAGGTAGATAAGGTGAAACTACAATATTGCAAGGAAGAAGTGGTGTACATTGGACAGGTGATATCACAGGAAGGCTGAAAGGTAACTCCAGAAAAGGCAGAGGCGATCTTCAGGACAATGGTGCCAAAGACAGTGAGAGAGATGCAGGAATTCTTGGGCCACTGTTATTATTGCATAGCCTGGGTATTTGACTACACCATATATACAAGACCCCTACTAAGCGGGCTTTATGAGGCACAGAGAGAAGAGGCACAGAGAGGACGGTAACCTATTACGGACACATAAAATGACCAAAGTATTTGAGGAGATGAAGAAGGCAATATGCATAGCTCCAGTGTTAGGTATTTCCAATTACCATGACAAATTCTACCTGTTCTCACACTCCAATGGAGTAGTGATGACAGCGGTACCCACGCAGAAAACACCCTTAGGACACAAACCAATGGCCTATTATAGTGGGCGTTTAGACCCAGGGATGAGAGGACATTACCTGTGCGAATAAGCTTTAGCTGTTGCTGCATTCACAGTAGAGAAGGTGGCGAGTATTACAATGGGGTGCAGCATCACACTCTACGAGCAGTATGCCTGCTTTGTAATCCTTGAAAAACCTAAAAGCACGTTGACCACCCAGAGAGCATCTGGATACAAGGTAATTATCGCAAATCCAGCGATAAAGGTAGTAAGATGCAGAATTGTAAACCCAACAACATTTTTAACGGAGCCAGTGGAAGAGGGAGACTATGTACACGACTGTACTGCGTATATGGAACAATATTATGACATTCCTAAAGTAGGGGAGAATGCCCTTGAGGGGGAAGAAATGCTTTTCATTGATGGATCATGAACGATAGACCAGACAATGGAAGAAATGCATACAAGGAAAACAGTGGTGAAACTGAAATCAGATGAGAAAGCTGGAGTAGTAGAAAGCGTGAGATGGCCTTTTTTCAGCGCAAGCAACATAATTAGTGGCTCTCATAATGGCATTAGAGGCGCACAAAGACAAGGAGGTAACAGTGTATCCCAATTCAGCCTATGTGATGTCTAGAGTACATGCTGGACTGTCACAATGGCAGAGGCGGAGCTTCAGATGTGCTGACGGCACACCAGTGCAGCACGCGCCCCTATTGGGCAGCCTCAGATGTGCTACAACTTCCATCAACCATGGCAGTCATGAAGTGCCAAGCACACACCAGGTGGGAGGACCTAGTCTCCCGTGGCAACAAAGCCGCAGATGCAGAAGCAAAGCCTGCAGTATATTCAGCAGAAATAAATGAGTTTGATACTCCATTGAACACAAGTATACACGTTGTGAAATATGATGTTGAAGGAAGGGTATAGTTCACTACCTGCAACAGAAATAATTAATGGAGTTTCAAAGAAAAAACACCAGTAGAAGAAAAGGAACTATGGGTGAAGAGGGGTTGTTCAATATCCCCTACAGATGCATTAAGGCGACAGGAGAGCACAGGCAAGCTAGTGATCCCAGTAGCACAGCTGCAGATTGTGCTCATGCAATTGCATCATCCCACTCATCTAGGTAGGGACGTACTTGCCGCACACATTGGGGAAGAGTGGTTCGGTCCAAATATGGTGGAGCATATAGCCGCATTTATGGAAAACTGTACGGTCTGTAAAAAAAAAATCAATGCATGCCATACTTTACGCATAGTGCGAGGAGCAATACCCTGCCCAATTGGGCCTTTCCAGTACCTCCATGTAGCCTATGTTGACATGATCCAATTATGCCAAGGCAACCACTACATGATAGTGGTTGTATGCCCATTTTCCTGGTGGATCGAAGCTTGTCCCTGTTCACACTCTGATGCCTTCCGAGCTGTAAAATTCCTTGTTAGAGAGGTATTGCCACGATGGGGGGTGTGCAAGGTCCTGCGGTCTAACAATAGACCTCACTTCGTAAATGAGACCTTTGAGCGACCGGGGGCGAGGTCGCTCGGGTCGGACTTTGCCTTCTGCGTTTATGTGGTGACTGGTGGTAATAGGTGATGCTGCTCGGGACTGCTCCTGCGTGGAGAATAGGGGGCGCGAGTATGCCAGCGTGTGCGCCTGATCCCCTTCCAGACCCCTTCTCCCAAACCGTGGTACCATGGGATGCGCTGTCCCTGGAAAGCTCACCTGTTAATTAGTTTTGGCAAGCACTCCGTCCTGCTGCTTCTGGCAGGGGCGCTTGTATGATCTGGACCGAGTTCCTTTACTGGTCCCTTGTACGTGGTGTTCCAGTCCTGCTGTGACTAAGCCACTATAATTCAGTGTTCCTATTTGACTTTGTCTTTCCTCGTCTGTTTTTGGTGTATTGTAAAGTTTGTTGTCTTGTATTGCTGTCCATTCCACTTTTGATGTTTGCTCTTTTGCTTTCTTCCCTTGCAGGTGATGTTAGCGGCCCGGTAGAAGCTGCGGAGCTCGAGGCGGCAGCTGTAGGGAATGAGGAACGAAGCTGCAGCGATACAGCAGCTGGTAAATTGTTAACTAGGGGGCGCGCAGGGTACAAATGCGGTGCAGCCCTAGGATGGATGTCTTATTTTTCACAGGGGTCAGAGTTTGTGGATGCGGAGTGCTGTGCTGCGGCATCGGGATCAAGATCACTGGATGTCAGGAGATGAGTCTGCAGATGAAGCGATGAAGTACCGGTTTCCTGGAGGTGAGTATGCAGGAGAACGCCCTGTTTCAAAAGGTAAGTAAACTGGTCCAAGCGGCGGTGAGCGTCACGTTGCACGCAAGTGCACAGTAACGCGAAGCACCGGCTTTAAGGATGGAGCAGCTTATGTAGCTGAGCTTCTGAAGCCACGCCCACCAGGTTCAGCCTGCCTGCCACACCCTGCCACACCTGATGTGTCAGCACATGAGGATGTTCTCTGGAATAAAGGCTTTCAGCTCCTGGAAAGCTCTTGTAAAATAAAAGCACTCCTGTACTGATATAAAGTAAAAGCTCTCCTGCACTGAAATAAAGTGTACGTGTTCACATCTCTATATGAGCCTGGCGCCAAAGTCCAGCCAGGGCCCCTGTGTTTATGGGTCCCAAAGGGACATAAGTGAGTAAAGTTACCCATTGCCCTGATCACTAGATAGTGTGTTTTTTGTGTTCTAGGGGCCTGTGGCCATAACAGCACTCCCCCTCAAGACCCCTCATGGGTGGTTTCCCCCCTGGCCCTGGTTTAGTGGGGTCATTGCGGTGGAACTGCCCGATTAATCGTGGAGCGTGGACATGCTCACTGAGTTCCCAGGTCCGATCTTGGGTTCCATAACCTTTCCAGTCTATAAGGTAGTATAACTTGGACTGGACCATCTTAAGAGTCTAGGATCCTTTTAACTTCATATTCTGGTTCTTCTTCAACTATTTCGGGTTCCGGTGGAGTATCGATCCACGTACCTGTTCTCAATGGTTTTAGGAGAGAGACATGAAACACTGGGTGGATCCGCATGTGGGCTGGTAATTCTAATTTCATGGCGCCGGGTTGATCACAGCCTTGATAGTGTAGGGTCCAAGATATCTGGGATGGAACGCCTGCGGTCCTTTCTGGGGGATATTTTTGGATGCTAACCAAACCTAGTCTACGACTTGCTGGTTGGGAGCTTCCCTTCGGTTTCGATCCGCAAACTGCTTCTGTTTCTCTTTGGCTCTGGCAAGATGCTCTGCTGCTTGCTTAAAAACCTAGGTGATGGTTTTGTGTAAGTTCGTTACAGTGAACATATTTAATGATTCGAGTGGGTTCAAAATGGATGCCCATGGATGTCGACCGTACACTATGTAGAATGGCCTTTGTCCCGTACTGATGTGAATGGAGTGGTTATATGTGTATTCTGCTAACCAAAGTATGTCCTTCCAGGTATCCTCGGTTTGTTGCAGCATACACCTTATGTTTTGCTAAAGGGTCTGGTTAGTCCGTTTGGTCTGGCCATCGGTTTGGGGGTGATGGCGTGTAGATAACCAGAGGTCGATTTTGGCAATTTTCCAACACCTTTTCCAGAATGCAGAGACAAACTGAGTTCCTCAGTCTGATATCAATATTGATGGGAACCCGTGTAGCCAGACCATCTGTTCCAAAAACATGGTAGCCAGAGTAGAAGCAGTTGGGAGTCCTTTCAGCGGAATATACTGGGCCATTTTGGAAAACAGATCTACAATGACTAAGATGGTATTGTAAACGTTACAGGAGGGAAGGTTTGCAATAAAATCCATTGATAGCGTATGCCAAGGTGCTAGGGGTACTTTTAAAGGACGTAGCAGACCTGCAGGAATTTGTTTTTGGGACTTGTGTTGTGCAGAGTTGCCACAGGTTGCGATGAACTGGACAATGTCCTTTCGCCAAGTTGGCCACCAGTAATTTTTCTTTATTTTAGCTTGGGTTTTGGCTATTCCCAGATTACCTTCTACTAATGAATCATGATAGTTTGCGATGATTTGATTCTGTAATTTCTTATCCGAGATGTACAATCTTCCTTGGTAGTATGGTAGGTTGTCCACAATCGTATACCGGTCTCCCTTCCCTAGACATTCCTGTTGCGCTGGTGGACTCATCAAGTGTTGCAGGTCAGATTTTAAGTTGTCTAGAGTGGTGGTTGCGGCAATCATGCCTGGGATTCGTCCTTCAGGGATGATGGCCACGGCGTCTGGTGTAATTAATGCCTCTTCTCCCTCACTCTTGCGGGACAGGGTATCTGCTTTTCCATTGCATACCCCGGGTCTTTAGGTGATGACGAAGTCGTATTCTGCAAAGAAGAGAGCCCAGCGGAGTTGGCGTGATGATTGCGCTTTAGCTGTCTTCAGATATTGTAGATTGCGATGATCCGTGACGACAGTGACTCTATGTCTAGCTCCAAGAAGATAATGACTCCAGGCTTTGAACACTGCCTTAATTGATAGCCGTTCTTTATCATTGATTGCATAATTCAATTCAGGGGCTGAAAACTTGCGAGACCAGAATGCCACGGGATGTAACTGACCTGTTTCAGGGTCTCATTGAGACAAGACTGCTCCCATTGCTATGTTGGAAGCATTCGTTTTGACCACGTATGGTAGTTCTGGTCGAGGATGCCGTAGAATTGGTGCTGTGGTAAATGCTTGTTTTAGCTCCTGGAAGGCTTTCTCTGCCTCTGTGGACCAATTAAATTGTTTATTTTTCCATAGTAAAGAGGTGATTGGGTGAAACATCTGGGAATTAACCGGCGATAAAAGTTGGTGAACCCGAGTACACTCTCTACTCCCTTTATGGATGTCGGTGAGGGCCAGTTAAGGATAGCGTCTACCTTGCGTGTGTCCATGCGTACGCCCCATGGTGTGAGAATAAAGCCGAGGAATTCTACCTCTGTCAAATGAAAGAAGCATTTCTCCAATTTGGCATATAGCCGGTGTTGCCGCAGTTTCACCAAAAGTGCCCGGACATGGTTGACGTGGTCCTTCTTGGTGGTCGAATAGATAGGAATGTCATCAATATAGACAAGATCTCAGACGTCCAACAGTTCGCGGAGCACGTCATTCATGATAAATTGGAACGCTGCCATGGCGAAAGGCAGTCTTCCACTCGTCTCCTTTTTTTTACTCTTACTAGATGGTAGGCCCCTCGAAAGTCTAGTTTTGTATATATCTGAGCAGTTTTGACTTGATCCAAGAGCTCGGGGATAAGCGGTAACAGGTACCATTTTTTTATCGTGATCAAGTTAAGTGCTCTGTAGTCAATGCAAGTTCTCAGGTCTCCATCCTTGTTAGGCACAAAAAAGAGGGGCGAGGATACAGGGGATATGGATGAACGAATGAAGCCATTTGCCAGATACTGATTGAGGTAGGTTTTTAGATGCTGGTTTTCCTGTTCTGTTAGGGCGTAAATCCGGCTGCGGGGAACTTGAGCTCCAGTTACCAGATCAATTTGGCAGTCATACGGTCTGTGCGGAGGTAGGGTGTTTGCTTGCTCTTTTTTGAAAAACATCTTGGTAATCCAGGTATTCAGGTGGTAGTGAACTAGTGAGGCCTAGTATGGTTTCTTTCTTCGACAAACCTGGGTTGGTAAGACCTTTTAATGAGAATCCCTTGCTATAACAGGTGTCGGCACAGTCTTGGGGAAAGGTCAGAACTTGTTTACGCCAGTCAATCCTAGGATTGTGGGTCTCCAGCCAGGGCATTCCCAATATCATGTGGAACTGAGGAGCGGCGATGAGATTGAAGGTGATGTCCTCTTGGTGACCGTCCTGACACAGAAGCGTGACCTTCTCAGTGTAATGCGTCACTGGGCTGGATGATAGCCGAGATACATGAACTGCTGTGACGTTTTCTGAAACCTTCTTCTGTCGGAGAGGAAGGCCTATCCAGGTAGCCAGATCTTAGTACATATAATTTTCCACAGCCCCACTGCCAATGTATGCCTCCAAGGCATGTATTTTCAACAGTTTCTTGTGGTTTACCAGGAGCTCAGGGATGACTAGACGTGAGGTTTGTATAGGTTCCTTTTCACCGCTTGACAAGTGGACCCCTACGCTTGCCGGGCATTGGAGTTGCCAGAGTCCAGTTGCTCTTCTTCACCGTTGTCAGTTGCTCCAACTGCTTTCCTGGGTGGTTTCACCGGGCATTCTTGGAGATAGGGACCTGCCTTACCACAGTACAAACAAAGCTGCTGCTGTCTCCTTTTCTCCCTTTTTACCTTGGTGAGAGGGCTCCGCAAGCCTCCGATTTGCATTGGCTTGGACTGATCCTGTGATTTGGTTGGATTCTCACAGGGTTGCACGTAGACCGACCGCCCCTCGGCCTTGGCCCGATCCATCTTCCGATCCTGCAATCTGTGATCGAGCTGCACTGTCAGGTTGATCTATTCAGCACATCTTTCCGGGAGATTTGCTACTTGGGCTACTTTGTTCTTAAGTTCCCCCTCACAAACCTCAGTAAAGGAGCGTAGTTCTTTTCTCCTCTGGCCAGTTAGTTTGTGCTATCAGACGATTGAAGGAAGTGATATATGTTAGTAAGTCTTGATTACCCTGCCGTAGTGATAACAGTTCATTGTCCAGACCCCCACCCTTGAGTATGCCATGCAAATAGTTTCTCCATTTGATGCTGGAAACCTCCGAAGTCTCGAAGCAAAGGATCATCCTGGTTTACCAAGGGTATTGACCGTCGCCTGCACTACCTCCCAAATATGAGAGTACAAATGCCACTCTCGCTTGATCATTGGGGAATGCCCCAGGTCTGCACAAGAAATGTAGGCGACATTGATTCATAAAGATGGCATACGTATTTGGATCGCCTGTTAAGCGTTCTGGTGGGGCCAGGGGAACCCCCCCTGGAAGAACCACCTTTACTGGCACGGCCTGTGGAGGCACAGCAGGGTGGGCATACCCGGGCAGTGGGACCTGGCCTGCCTGTGCCTGGAGCATTTGCCTTGCTAGTTCATCTGTCCTCTTCCGGTTCACAATTAGATCCCTCCTTAGGGCATTTTTTTCCTGTCTTGAGGCATGAACTTCAGCCCGTAACTCTCCCAGCAATCGGGCCAACTGGTCCGTTTCAGAAGTTTCCATAATGCCCAGGCAGAGATTCAAAGAGGCTTCATGTTCTGTTACGCTCACCTGGTCTCTGCGGAGGCGTTGGGGCACGGTTGCAGCCCTCCCGAGGGTGAGGTCGCTCGGGTCCGACTTCGCCCTCTGTGCTTATGTGGTGGCTGGTGGTAATAGGTGATGCTGCTCGGGACTGCTCCTGCATGGAGAATAGGGGGTGTGAGTATGCCAGCTTGTGTGCCTGATCCCCTTCCAGACCCCTTCTCCCAAACCGTGGTACCGTGGGATGCACTGTCCCTGGAAAGCTCACCTGTTAATTAGTTTTTGCGAGCACTCCATCCTGCTGCTTCTGGCAGGGGAGCTTGTATATTCTGGACCGAGTTCCTTCACTTGTCCCTTGCATGTGGTAGTCCAGTCCTGCTGCGACTAAGCCACTATACTTCAGTTAAGTGTTTCTGTTTGCCTTTGTCTTTCCTCGTCTGTTTTTGTTGTATTGTAAAGTTTGTTGTCTTGTATTGCTGTCCGTTCCACTTTTGGTTTTGCTCTTTTGCTTTCTTCCCTTGCAGGTGATGTTGCCGGCCCGGCAGAAGCTGCAGAGCTCGAGGCAGCAGCTGGAGGGAATGAGGAATGAAGCTGCAGCAGTACAGTAGCTGGTAAATTGTTAACTAGGGGGTGCGCGGGGTTCAAATGCGGCACGGCCCTAGGACGGATGTTCTAACCTTGTCTTTCTTCTTCTTCACAGGGTTGGAGTTTGTGGATGCAGAGTGCAGTGCTGCGGCCCATATGGATCAAGATCACTGGATGTCAGGAGATGAGTCTGCAGATTAAGCGATGAAGCACCGGTTTCCTGGAGGTGAGCATGTAGTAGAACGCCTGGTTTAGGATGGAGCAGTTTATGCAGCTGAGCTTCTGAAGCCACGCCCACCAGGTTCAGCCTGCCTGCCACACCCGATGAGTCAGCACATGAAGACCAGGCCTAGGGGGCCACACCCGATGACTCAGCACATGAGGATGTTCTCTGGAATAAAGGCTTTCAGCTCCTGGAAATTTCTTGTAAAATAAAAGCACTCCTGCACTGAAATAAAGTGTTCCTGCTTACATCTCTATATGAGCCTTGCGCCAAAGGCGCCAGGACTGAGTTCAGCCAGGGCCCCTGTGTTTATGGGTCCCAAAGGGACATAAGTGAATCAAGTGACCCATTGCCCGCATCACTAGATGGTCTGCTTTTTGTATTCTCGGGCCTGTGGCCATGACAGCGGGTCAAAGGCATACATGCAATTGCCACTTAACTGGGGAGGGACATGTTTTCTCATACAGCTAAACACACCAGTACTAGTAGTACCCCGGAAAGACAAACAAGTAGATGGATTCAATAAGATGGATGCCTATCAAAGGAAGAAGAGATCTGTAGAGCTGACAAGAGTGAAGAGAGGGAACTATGCGTCATCAAAAATGGAAGATGCACTGGACGCAATACCACCAGAGCATGTACTGTTCAGCAGGACTGAGATGTTCTTCGTGTCCATCGTTGCTACAATTCAATTAAATGTGAATATCAAATGGCTCCAGATCACGTGATGGGAACTTATACAGACGATAAATTCAACCGTTAAGGGGTTCAACGCCATCAAAGAAGAATTGAGAGCTGTCAGGTTAATGGCCTTACAGAACCAATACATTCTAGACCTTCTCACAGCAATGGAAGGAGGTGTTTGCACCAAGATCGGGGATTCTTGATGTACATTCAACCCGCCCATGATGAAGGGAATGAGACCCGGACAGAGGCTATCATCCAACTATCAGACCTGCATGCTAAAATGGACACACAGACGAATGTCATAGGAAAGGACAAGGAACAAGTTACTTACCTGTAACTGTTGTTCTCCAGCATGGGTCTGGCATGGATTCACATTCTCATGAATATTCCCCGTCGTCAGGCTGGGAATCCTCGGTAAAGAAAAAACCAGTATCAGTTTCGTTTCTGATCTGTCTTTCGTAGTAATAACCAATCACTGGTCTCTGCGTCATACTGACCACAGCCAATGACTGCCCTCTACCTAAGCACCGCCTCTGGCAGCCATCTTCAGATTTTTGGAAGCACGTGAAATGGCAGTATGACCAAGTGAAGAGCCGCAGAGGGGTAGGCGGGAGGGTTCGCATGTGAATCCATGCCAGACCCATGCTGGAGAACAACAGTTACAGGTAAGTAACTTGTTCCTTCTCCAGCATGGGGTCTGGCATGGATTCACATGCTCATGAATAAAGAATACATAGCAGTACACACATGCACAACCACGGGAGGTGGCAAAGGCTCAACATTAAGCATTACATCAAACTCAACATTAAGCATCTTACCTCCTCACCAGGCTCACCTCAGGCGAACAGGTTGCGCAGCACTGCTTGGCCGACCCTGGACTCCTCCCTGGAATCCCGATCGACGCAGTAGAGTTTCGTGAAGGTGTGCGTCGACCTCCACGTAGCAGCCCTACATATGTCCAGCAGGGGCACACCAGAAAGGAACGCCGTGGTAGCTGCGATCGCTCTGGTGGAATGGGCTCTCGGACGGCCAGGCAGCGGTCGGTTTGCCAACCGATGACAGTACATGATACAGCCGGAGAGCCATCTGGAAATGGAAGCCTTCGAGAGAGCCTTCCCCTGATTGACAGGTCCAAAGTTCACAAAGAGTTGTGACGTCTTCCGAAAACACTTCGTGCAGTCCACGTAGAACTTCAGCGCTCTAGCCACATCCAGCGAGTGCAAAGTCCTCTCAGCCGGCGACGAAGGCGACGGGAAGAACACAGGCAACACCAAGGGTTCGTTGAGATGGAAGTCCGACGGTACCTTGGGCATGAAGGAGGGGTGCGTCCTGAGCACTACCCTCGTGTCGTGAAAAGTCAAGTACGGGGCCTTGCAGGAAAGGGCCTGGATCTCTCCCACCCGTCGTGCGGAGGTGATGGCCACAAGAAACGCTGTTTTCCACGACAGAAACTTCAACGGGGCCGAGTGCAGAGGCTCGAACGGAGGTCCCATGAGCTTGGTCAGCACCACGTTGAGCTCCCACGCCGGGGCCGGAGCCTTCACCGGCGGGAACGATCTGAACAGTCCCTTCATGAACTCTTTCACCAGAAGATGAGACCACAAGGACGTCCGGCCCGTGGCTCTGGTGTATCGGGAGATCGCAGCAAGATGAATCTTGATGGACGCGTGTGCCAGTCCAGCTTTGGCCAGCGTCAGCAGGTACGGCAGTACCTGGGGAGCCGTAATCCGTAGAGGGTTAATCTTCTGTGCGTGGCACCAGACAGAGAACCTCTTCCATTTGTGTCCGTACATTTAAGAGTCGAGGACGCCCTGGCCTTTGCAAGAACCTCTCTGCAGTCGGCCGGTATGTCGTATCCTCCAAACTCTAGCGCTGCAGGAGCCAGGCCTGCAAGTTCAGCGATTTCGGGTCGTGTTGGAGGATGGCGCCTCCTTCCCTGGAGAGTAGATCCGCGTCCACCGGCAGCTTGATTGGCGGGGACGCTGACAAGTCCAGAAGGTCCGGGAACCATATCTGCCTCGGCCACGCAGGTGCGACGAGGATCATCCTGCACCATGACCTCCTGAGCTGGTTGACGAGCCGGATTAGCAGTGGCAAAGGAGGGAACGCGTAGAGGAACAGGCCCTCCCAGGGGAACGAGAAAGCATCGCCCATGCTCCTCGCCTGGGGAAACCTGCTGGCGAACCTCCGGCACTTGGAGTTCGTCGCCGTCGCGAACAGGTCGATCTGGGGTGTGCCCCACCGTCGGAAGAGGCGATCCACTAGATCCTGCCATAGTTCCCACTCGTGGCACGAGCGCAGCTCCCTGCTGAGTGAGTCGGCGATGGGGTTTTTTATCCCTGCCAGATGAAACGGCACCAGAAACATCCTTTGGGCGACGGCCCAATGCCACAGGTCCTGCGCCTCCTTGGACAGTGCTGGGGACCTGGTTCCGCCCTGTTTCCTGATGTAAAACATGGTGGTGGTGTTGTCGGTGAAGATCCTCACCACCTTGCCCTTGAGGGACGGAAGGAAGGACCTGAGGGCCCAGAACACTGCACGGAGCTCCAGGACGTTGATATGGAGGGACTTCTCCGTCGGGAGCCAAAGGCCTCTCGCGTGCAGATTTTAGGTGTGCGCTCCCCACCCTTCCAGGGAGGCATCCGTGGTCACTGTCTCCTGGTGGTCTGGAGTCTGGAAGTCCATGCCCGCCGTCAGATGCGCGCGGGTGCCCCACCACCGGATCGCTCGGCGGAAACTCTCGTCGAGTGTGATCCTCTCCTGGAAGCCGCCCGTCGTTTGGATCCAGCGCGCGTCCAGGAACTCCTGCAACGGGCGCATCCGGAGCCTGCACATGGGAATGAGGTAGATGCAAGAAGACATCATTCCGAGGAGGGACTTGATGGACCTCACCTTGGCCGCGTCGGAAACCAACATCCGCTGTACCTTGCCCAGGATGGACCTGGTCCTTTCCTCCGACGGGGAGGCCAGAAGGGACACTGTGTCGAGCTTCGCTCCCAGAAACAGTGCGTTTTGCGCGGGTACCAGGTGGGACTTGGCGTAGTTCACGGAGAATCCCAGGTCCGTGAGAAGTTGGACGGTCCTTGCCGTGTGCTCCACGGCGAGCTCCCTCGTCTTGGCTCGGATGAGCCAGTCGTCCAGGTAGGGGTAGACGTGGATCCCCTCGCGGCGCAGCTGCGCCGCCACCGGTGCAAGGCACTTGGTGAATACCCTGGGTGCCGACCGTAGTCCGAAGGGGAGGGCTTTGAACTGGTAGTGACGCCCTTGGACCATAAACCTGAGGAATTTTCGGTGCCCCTTTAGGATGGGAATATGGAAGTAGGCATCCTCCAAATCCAACGACGACAGGAAGTCTCCTTCCTCCAGCTGACCCAGGACGTGCTGGAGGGTGACCATCCGGAACTTCTGCGCCTTGATGAACTTGTTCAGACGTCGCAGGTCTAGGATGGGGCGCCATCCTCCCGTCTTCTTCTTCACGGGGAAGTATCTCGAGTAAACTCCGGAGCCCCGAAGCCTCTTTGGGGCGAGTTCGATGGCGCCCTTCCTGACCATCGCCTTTACCTCCAGGAGAAGCTGAGGGACATGAAGCTCTTTCCTGGCCACGGGGGGGGACGCGCGGGCACCTTCTTTGAAACTCGAGCGCGTGGCCCCGGGCTAAGGCGTCCAGCACCCAACGGTCGGTGGAGATGGACTCCCACACGCTGACGAAGCTCGCCAGCCGGCCTCCCACCGGGGTGCTTCGGTGGGGGCCCGACCCCACGGCCGGTTCAATCCTGTTTCGACGAGGCTTTGCCGCCTTGACCTCCTTGGCGACGACGGCGGGGTCCGCCCGACTTGCCTCGTCCTCTGTAGGCCTCCTGAGAAGATGAGCGGGCCGCTTGACGGTAGGTGGAGAAATCGCCGCCGGAACCTTTGGAGGCGCCCTTGCCTCCGCTGCTCCGAAAGGGCGTCCGTCGTTGCTGCAGAACCCCAAGGGCCCGGGCCGTCTCAGTGTCCGCTTTAATGGCCTGAAGGGAATCGTCCACTGTTTTCCCAAACAGGTTGTTCCCATCGAACGGCATGTCCAGGACTCTGGTCTGTACGTCTTGACGGAAGTCGTAGCCTTGAGCCATCCACGCCGCCTAAGGCACACGCCGTTGCCCAACTGGCGAAACCCAGTGTCGGCGATGTCCGTTGCAATAGTGATGGCGTGGTCCGACGCCACCTCACCTTCCTGTAGGATCTCCAGGGCATCCGCCCTCTTGTCGTCCGGTAGGAAGTCCAGCAGGGCAGCCAGTTTGTACCATAGCTCCCTGTCGTAGCGGGCCACGATAGCCAAGGCGTTGGCCGCTTTAATCGTCGTCGCTGCAGACGAGATGACCCTGCGTCCCATAGCGTCCAATTTCTTTCCCTCGCCGTCCGGTGGGGAAGTTGATGTGGCGGCCGCACCCCCCCCCACTTTCTTCCTGGCCGCCGCGGAGACGACGGAGTCCGGGGTAGGCTGCGCCCGGAGGCACAGGGGGGCCGCGTCCGGGACCCGGTACTTCTTCTCGTACCGGTCTCTTCTAGCTGGCGTCGTGGAAGGGTTCTTGAGGAGGGCGAGGCCCTCATCCCAAATGTCGTCCAGTAGAGGCACCGCGAGGACCGTCTTCCTCTTGGCCTCGCGCCGTTGATAAAGGAATCCTTCCTTTTTCTTCTCCTCAGGGCAGAGTTGGAAAAGCTCGGATGCCCTGGCGATCATGGAGTGGAACGATCCAATCTCGTCGGGCGGAGAAGCCCTGGTGGGAGGTGACGACGGTAGATCCTCGTCGTATACCTCGTCGTCCGTACCCGTCGCTGCCGTGTCAGTCCCCGTATCATCCCCTCGGGTGGACGGGGAGGAGGGCTGGACGGGGCGCGACGGCTGAGAAGGAGGTGGAGGGTGAATCCTTCTTCTCTTGGGCGGGGGAACACCAGAAGGTCCCGGTTCAGGATCCCCCGACGGGAGAGGTTCCTCCGTCGGCAACGGTAGTCTCGTCCTTATCTCTGAGCATAAGGACTGTATAGCCAACAAAATGGCCGCCGAGTTGTCTTGCGGCGCTGGCAGAGGGGAATCCGACGGGCGATCAGGGGCCCCGTCGGCACCCTCGACGATGTTGTCGTCACCTGCGTCGGGATCCATCCCGACGGACCAGTCTTCTTCCACGCCAAGGCCGTGGCTTAAGACCTCGATCAGCTCTTCCTCCGAGGTTGAAGCCGAATCTACGACGACGCCCCGCCCCCCCTTTTTCTTCCCCGCCGGGGATCTCACGGGGGTCCTATCGATGGGCACAAAAGAGGACTCCCTCCGCGGTGGCAGGGAGACTCTGAGCCCCGAGGTCGCCACCACTGGTGTAGCCTCCACAGGCTGAGCCAGGGCCGCCGCGACAGTATCGATAGAGGGCTTGGCCGGATGGATTAAGGCCTTCACCACCTTAGGTGCGCTCACCGCCTTATCCTTGAGGGGGGGACACTGCCTCGCTCCCCCTCCAATGGGGCCTTCGAGCTCGACCGGGGCCTCTCCAGGAGCTTCGCCGGGTGCTCGCCCTTCCTCTTACCCGACCCAGAGCGTTGGCTCGTGGCTGAAGGTGCCGGGGAGGGTGCGCCCTGCCTGGCGCCCGTAGAGCCCGACCGTTCGGCGCTCCCGGTGCCAGCGGACTCGCGGTGCTTGGCCTTGTGTTGGACCCCCGTCGCCGGGGCGTCCTCAAAGGTCTTAGAAGACCGCTCGGATTTCTTCCTCTTCTTCTCGCCTGACGGGCTCTTCTCTTCCAGCCAGTTGGCGAGACATTGATGGCGGTCCTTCATGGTCCGCTCCGACATATTGCCGCAAAACGCACAGTCCTTCTCCACGTGCGTCTTGTCCTCATGTAAGCAGTAGAGACAAAAGGAGTGTTTGTCCTCCTTAAAGACGTTCTGCAGCTGGCATCCAGGGCAGACCCTGAACAGCTTTCCGGGCGTCGAGCTTCCCTTCTCCTGGGCCATGTCCGGGCCTGAGAAGCTTCTGGAATCCTCCAAAAGCGTAGCTCGACGAAATCTTTACCCTTGAGGGGCGCAGACGAATCCGACACGGGTCCCCGTTGATCGGATGGAGAGTCGGTGGAGCTTGAGGCTCTTTTGACCGAAAAAAACGAAGTTTTTGAGAAAAAACGTGAAAAAATAGCACTAACGCTCGAGAGCAATAGCACGAGGATCCCAACACATGAACGTGCAGTAAAAATCTGAAGATGGCTGCCAGAGGCGGTGCTTAGGTAGAGGGCAGTCATTGGCTGTGGTCAGTATGACGCAGAGACCAGTGATTGGTTATTACTACGAAAGACAGATCAGAAACGAAACTGATACTGGTTTTTTCTTTACCGAGGATTCCCAGCCTGACGACGGGGAATATTCATGAGCATGAGCATGTGAATCCATGCAAGACCCCATGCTGGAGAACGACTGGTTGTCATACATCATTTGCTGGATACCATCATGGATGGCCAACAGATTGACAGTACTGTTAGCAGCATTGATATTAGTGTTATTCGCCTTCTGTGTCATCAGAGTAGCAATATCATAACGCAGGAAGACTACTGAAAAGACTATAAAGATAAAAGTATTACTGGACTCTGAGACTGAAGAAACAAAGACACGTAATGCGCTGAAAGCATAGCTGACAGTGTCCTCTGTTCCCAGCAGGAACAGTGTTAAGAGTTTCGCTTCAAAACAAGTGACTATTGGGGGAAATGGGTATGGTGCAACCCTAGTGGCAATTGCAGTTATTTGACCCATAGTTTAGATGACCATGCAAAGTTTAATGGACACCTGAGTGAAATAACAAAGGTTTGGCTCCTGAAACTGTGCCTGAATAGAGATTTGCAGCTTAAAGGAAGAGAAATGATAGATGTGTATCACTCTTGAACCCTTCATCAACATCATCGATTTATTGCAGATATGAGAAACGTTACTCGTTCAGACAGCCATTCAAACCATACCCGACTAACAATATAGAGGAGATAGAGTTGTCAACAATCGAACTATTTGACCGACTACAACCTAAAAAATGGATGATGTCATCCTTGACATCACGGTCATTACTGACATCACAACACAGATGCACGTAGACATGAAGCATATAGGCATCCATGTACGAAGCTACACAAACATACATTTGTTTATTGCAGATAGACACTAAACAAATACTTATGACTCATGCAGATAGATGACGGACACATACACATCCTTTACTAAGCAAAAACAGCAAGATGGCAAGAATACATATATCTAGCTTGCACATGCTCAACTGAGACTAACATGGAAAGCCATAAGAACAAAGTTGGAAGCCATAGGTGCACGGAAGTGAATGGGAACGTTGAGACAAGACTTTGAATACATGGAAAGGCTGACAGCCTGACCCAGCTAAAGGCAGACAGACAGAGCTTCCAGAGCAGACACAGTGAACATCCTAGCCAAGGACGAGCAGGGACGTACATTTTAACAAGGCGACAAGGCACCTGCATGGAATGCAGCTTAAAATCCTCATAATTACAAGCAGGAGAGCTCCATTTCGTGGTCCCTACACACGTGACCTGAGAGAACAGGACAATGCTTATTCACTCGAGGTAGATGGAGGGAAGCTGTTCCAATCAAACTAGGAGGTGGAAAGATACAATTGTTATACAGGTACAAAGCTGGATGTACTCTCTAAGGGCCTAGGCGATCAGAGATGGCAACATGATAGAAACACTCCACTCCTTTGTGTTAGTTCCCATTGTCTTGAAAAGGTTCACTCAGCCTGTAGCTGTCCCAGGTCCCAAGGCTGGGAAGACATGGTTTATCCAATACTTAGCTACCTTTCACGTTAGAGCATATTATGTTGCAGTGACCAATAGTTTCTCTGCTAACCTGCAACTCTGTATTTGTTACATGTAGAGGTGGTTTTAGGACGAGCCACCAGATATGGCGATCCAATAACCAAACTAACCCCTATCTTTATATATAAAGCGGAATGTATGTATGTGTGTATGTTAGTCCAGCTATACAAATCCCCACCATTGAACCCACTGCTACCTAATTTTGCATGGATTCCTCATTTGGCCGGGGCAAGATTGTAGTCTATGTTTGGATGCAAAAAATACACTCCGTAGACACCCTCATTTACTGATGCTCACTCCGATTCACTACAGTAGGTGCTAGTAGGAGGCAACATTTTGAAAAGTGTCTGAAGCAAAATGTTCGATGTGTTGGTTATTCCTTTGAAATGTATTACTGTATAATGTTCAAAAGTGTTTATTAAAGCATTTTTAAAGGGAATTAAAAAAAACATTTTACATTTTATTACGTCACACGACTTCAAATATGGGAGATGGCAAGATTACAGTTTGCTTAAGTTCATTCACAAGAAGAAAAAGCACAATCAATCAATCTTTCTCTGACATTTTCTCAAATGTGCTGAAGCCACCGAGTCCCTTAAAGATGCCGCACAAAAAACGATCATCACTTGGAAAAGCTCCATCTGATGCAAAGCGAAAATCAATAACAAGAGCTTCTGAAACACAACAACAAAAAGCAGCATGACTTGACCAGAGGACAAGAGCAACTTTATCCAGGGCAAATGGAACGCCAGAGCAAACTGAAGCAAGACTTGCTGACATGAGGACAAGAGCAACATCCTCCAGGGCACATGAGACACCATGCGATCAGGACACGGGCAACGCCAGCTACTCCTGCTACTCCTGCTAGTGTATCATATATATAGCTTTCCTAAACTGACTAATCCCCAGCCCTGATAGGTTTTGGGGAAAGCAACTTGTTCTTGCGACGTCAGTTATGGTTAAAACGGTGTGACACAAGGTTGGAGGACGAGATCTCTGGAAACGACATGCTGTTATATTGTCATCCCTATCATTTGTTTGAGAATAAAAGACAGTAAACTTTGCGCTATGGTTAAGTCTTCCGTTCTTGCGGCAGGGATTTTGTTGGGGCCCAAGTAACCTCTTGCTGATAATCAGGATAGCTGCTAAGAGTCCCCTTGCCATTCCTTTACACATGAAGGAAAGTTTTTGCCCAAATGGTGTGAGCAGATTATGGGACAGTTAGGCCTGATGCAGTGAGACCTACATTTCAAACATCACTGTTCTATGGGCCAACCAGTTAATAGCCAACATAGGCTTGTTCTGACGTTTGTGTTTTATAATTGAATTTGGATCTGTCCCATAACAAATTAACGAACGGTGTTCCATAAAGGATGAAAAATAATGACTCTGGATAACACAAAGCGAGTTGACCAATTGGGTAAAATTAACAAAGATTGGTAAGTGGTTGCACAAGAAATTCTGCAAAATCAAACAGTTCACAATTAGTGTTTAAAGACAAGTACCACAGCTATTCATGTGGCAGAGTTAAAGTGAGTATAAGGTTTCCCAACCCAGTACTATGATCTCGAAATATTATTGCTAACCCTCCATCTCTCCCACAAACACAATTCCATTCATGGATAGATATACCTGCACGGGTTCACTTCCAATTGTAGATTAGTTTGTGGGGAAAATAAGATTTGACTACCCACAATATCTGCACAATGAGAGTAGCCAAACAGCTTGCAACTCCACATGCCATGCACAGCACATGCCTGAACAGGGACTCAGAATAAATCAAGTATGAGTAAGACTCATAAAATGTCCAGTAATGGACTCTTGGAAAACAGGTTCAATTTACGTTTAGGATTAGAATGCAGTAGTATGCACATTGAAAGTGAGCGATGGACTCATCCTTGTGTGGTATTGCATGATTAAGTTTGGTAAATTCTGTGAAGTGCCAAAGGAGAACAATTAAAGGCATTAAGAGCACCCTGGTAATCCTTTTTCTGCTGAAACACGCTGAAAATTGCTGCAAACAAACTGCACACTGCTGCCTTTTCTTGTGCACCCAACACTAGGCAGCTAGCATTACATCCTACAATTGATTTAGTCCTAATAAGGAGCTGTGAGAAACCTGGTGGTATTCTACGATGTAGACCCCTAAAATTGGGGAGGGCCATCGCTTTTGGATCCCAACTCTTGGGGTGGACGAGCGAGGGAGGATCACCTCGGTAGAGGAGTCCGGGGTTGCGCCCATTGGAGGACCTCAGGTGAGACACAGTATCCTAAAGGGACTAGAAGCGAAGAGGAGACAGTCCCTGAAGCCTTAATGGGAAATGCAAGTACTGCTGTCCACGATCTAAGAGGGAGGCAAGAGTATTGTACCAAAATAGAAGTAGGCAATGAGGGGGGTCAGAAGAGACAATGGTCTGGCTTTGACCTCAACACATATTTAACTTTCCCTCTTTTAGATTATAGTGAGTGCTGCCAAGACCAGTACTTCCATAACAGGGTACCGGAGGAGAGACTAATCTTAAACAAGGGGGAATCACTCCAGTCATATAAAAAAAAAAGGCCAGTGGATTCCCTTTTCTCCTCACCCCATGATTATTCAACCTACAAACATCATTTTCAATGTCATCCCATCTCCCCCTCCCCATTTCCAACATGTACTGGGACGAGGAACAGGCAACAAAGACTTAGGATTACCCATAGAAACAACACTGTGATGCAGGGAGAGTCTTACTACACTCCACCACTAGGCTGTCCCGTTAATAGAGTCAGGCACCTGACATTAACCATACACACCTGACTCCACCTGACACACAGTAAGGGTATAAAAGGTGTGTTTCTGTGGAGATGGGGATGCTGGATGGATCGTGGAAGCCAGCTAACAAGAGGCTGCAGTAGGAGGAGCCCAGAGGATCCAGAGGAGAATGGGATGCCAGGACGCTGACCCGTTGTGTCAGAGGGGTTGCAGCATGGCGAGGGAGCCGAGTCTCCATGGAGCTGGATTGGGGAAAGCTGTGACCTGTTGGGCATATCCAGGCCAGTGCTTGTTCCCCTGAGACGTGCGACGGTCCCACGGATGTCCGAGGGGCAGGTGGTGAGACTCTGGCCTCGGCCCACAAATCCTGACGAGATTGCCACCAGTGCTGTTCTACGGGGTAAGTTGAGGGAGAGAGAGCGAGAGAGAGGGAGAGAGAGAGAGAAACTCAGTAGCGTGCAGGTGGCTGGAGTGAGAACAGTGACAGAACAGTGTTAGGGAGAATTTTCATTTCTATGCTAATTTCCTCCCACCTTAGGGATCCCTTTTGCTGGACTTAGAACTTCTTAATGTTAACTCATGAGTGAGTGGGACCGTTTTCTCACTCTCTCCGGTGTTTTTCACCGACTAGGATTTTATGTTTTCACTGTTTTTGGAGTCTGACTTACTCCATAGGCATCTGCTTTTTGTATAGTGACACACAGCAACCGCAGTGCATTGTCACTGAAAAGTCCTTTGTATCTCTCCTAAGGTTTAAATTTAGAAGTATGTTCAAAAGCCTCACTGTGAAAGTTGCATTTAGAAGTGTGCCCAATAGCCTCACTGTGAAAATTACCTTTAGAAGTGTGCCCAATAGCCTGTCTGTGGAACGCCACAGTTAGAAGTGTGCTCAATAGCCCCGCTGTGAAAGTTGCATTTAGAAGTGTGCCCAATAGCCTCCATTGAAAGTGCATTTAGAAGTATGTTCAAAAGCCTCACTGTGAAAGTTGCATTTAGAAGTGTGCCCAATAGCCTCACTGTGAAAATTCCCTTTAGAAGTGTGCCCAATAGCCTGTCTGTGGAACGCCACAGTTAGAAGTGTGCTCAATAGCCCCGCTGTGAAAGTTGCATTTAGAAGTGTGCCCAATAGCCTCCATTGAAAGCGCATTTAGAAGTGTGCTCAATAGCCTCACTAAGAGAGTTGCATTTAGAAGTGTGCCCAATAGCCTCACTGTGAAAGTTACATCTAGAAGTGTGCCCAATAGCCTCCATTGAAAGTGCATTTAGAAGTGTGCCCAATAGCCTCACTGTGAAAGTTGCGTTTAGAAGTGTGCCCAATAGCCTCCATTGAAAGTGCATTTAGAAGTGTGCCCAATAGCCTCACTGTGAAAGCTACATCTAGAAGTGTGCCCAATAGCCTCCATTGAAAGTGCATTTAGAAGTGTGCCCAATAGCCTGTCTGTGGAACGCCACAGTTAGAAGTGTGCTCAATAGCCCCGCTGTGAAAGTTGCATTTAGAAGTGTGCCCAATAACCTCACTGTGAGAGTTGCATTTAGAAGTGTGCTCAATTGCCTCACTGTGAAAGCTACATCTAGAAGTGTGCCAAATAGCCTGTCGGTGGAAGGCCGCATTTTGAAGTGTGACCAATAGCCTCCCTTAAAAGTTGCTTTTAGAAGTGTGCCCAATAGCCTCCATTGAAAGTGCATTTAGAAGTGTGCCCAATAGCCTCGCTGTGAAAGTTGCATTTGGAAGTGTGCCCAAAAACCTCACTGTGAAAGCTACATCTAGAAGTGTGCCAAATAGCCTGTCGGTGGAAGGCCGCATTTCGAAGTGTGACCAATAGCCTCCCTTAAAAGCTGCTTTTAGAAGTGTGCCCGATAGCCTCCCTTGAAAATTACTTTTAGAAGTGTGCCCAACAGCTTCACTTGAAAGTTGCATCTAGAAGTGTGCCCAATAGCCTCCCTTGAAAGTTGCATTTGAAGTGTGCCCAATAGCCGGTCTGTGGAAGG
The DNA here is from genome assembly GCF_040938575.1 of Ambystoma mexicanum. Classification (NCBI taxonomy): domain Eukaryota; kingdom Metazoa; phylum Chordata; class Amphibia; order Caudata; family Ambystomatidae; genus Ambystoma; species Ambystoma mexicanum. The sequence continues at coordinate 645,990,662 of NC_090941.1, forward strand.
CCACATTTAGAAGTGTGCCCAATAGCCTCACTGTGAAAGTTGCATTTAGAAGTGTAGCCCAATAGCCTCAGTGTTGAAAGTTGCATTTAGAAGTGTGCCCAATAGCCTCCCTTGAAAGTTGCTCTTAGAAGTGTGCCCAATAGCCTCACTGTGAAAGTTGCATTTAGAAGTGTAGCCCAATAGTCTCAGCATTGAAAATTGCATTGTGAAGTGTGCCCACTAGCCTCTGTTTGAAAGCTGCATTTAGAAGTGTGCCCAATAGCCTCCCTTGAAAGTTGCTTTTAGAAGTTTGCCCAAAAGCCTCACTGTGAAAGTTACGAAAGTTATGTTCAGTTTTTAGAAGTGTTCCTAATAGTACCTAATACCCCAATATCACCTTGGTGTACAGTCGAACCGAGAAGTGCACCTAATACTATAATATCATCCCTATGCAAATTGAACTTAGAGGTGCCGATTAGAAAGCACTCATAAAATCCATCTAAAAGCTTGTACCAAGCATGAATACACCCACTCAACCAGAGTTTGTCAGAAACTACCACCGTGGACTACCCCCACTTCCTGACCTGCCTGCCCTCCCGCCCCCCCTGCCCAAGACATCCAACCGCCCTTTGCTCTCCCTACCATTCCCCTCTCCAAACACCAAGCCAGAGGGGCACGATGGCGAGCCAACCACCCTAAGACCACTCCTCCCCTGAACCCCACCACAGACCAGCCAGTGTTAACCATGCCCGCTCCCCTCTCCATCACAACAGGTACCCCACGCCCTGCAATCATCAACCCCCTGCCTTACCCACAAACCCCCACCACCTTTCCCCCTCGACCGCACCCTTTCCCCTCCCTAAAAACTGCACGCCTATCCCTAGCAAGAACCAAGGCTGCATCCCTCTCCCCCTCGATTCCCCCTACCCTCTCTCATACTCCAATCGCCACAAAGAAACTAAAGAAGAAACGTACCTGGTCCCCCTCAACCTCTCAGCATTCCTCACCTCCCCTGTCTCGACCCGCCACCTCATTCCCGCAATCACCTCCTTCCCCAGTGTCTTCACCCCTCCTAAAACCCCTCTCCCTCAATTTCTCATCAACCGCAACTGAAACCCCAACCGCCCACACCCCACCTTCAAATCCCCCAAACCAAATCCGATCACCCCAACACACACAGCTACCCAATCCCACCCGAAACCTGCCAATTTTTCTGCTCGCCCACTATTCCCATCGAACATCACCCCCCCTACACCTCTCCCTACCCAGTCTCCACTCTCCCCGCCACCACCCCCTTCCGCTCCAGCTCCGAGACCAACCTCACCTGCCAATCTGAACTGCATCTGAACTGCATCCTGTTTAATGCCCGATCCGTAGCAAAAAACAGACACCCCATCTTTGACCTCCTCGCCTCTGACAAACCAGACCTGGTTTTTATAACCGAAACCTGGTTCTCTGACGACTTCGCCCCAATAGCTAATGAAACATTCCCACCCCTCCCCACCCCGACTACTCCCTCATCCCACTGAACCGTCCCTCCAGAGGAGGGGGAGTAACATTCGTCTTCAAGTCTCTCTTCCAAGCTTCAATCAATCATCGACAGCTAACCTTCCATTCCTTCCGGCGAATCGCTCCTCGTTAGACTATCCCTCTCCCCGTCGATCTCACACAGCTTCCTAATAATCTACAGGCCCCCTGGCTATGATAGACAATTCGCAAACAACCTCTGCGACTCTGTAGCCACCCTTCAACTAAACCATCCTAACTTCACCCTTCTTGGAGACTTCAACATATGGCTCGACATCCCCACCAACCCTATGACACACTCTCTGGTCGATGGTCTAGACGCACTTAACCTCCAACCCCACATAAACGCCCCGACTCACTATAAAGGACACACTCTTGACGCCATCTTTAGCTCCAACACCCTGATTCATTTAAAGCCCCCCACCTCTATCCTCTGGTCCGATCACTTCATTCTCTTGTTCACCATTCACTCACCCGACCACCTTCCCGTACTCGAATCTGAACCTCTGAATCTACGCAAATGCTGGAAAAAACTAATAATCGTCCCGGACCTAGCTGACACACTCCTCCAGTCTCCACCAACTACCTGCCAACTCAACAAACAAATAACCCCTGACAACTTTGACTCATGGCTCAACGTATCACTAATGCAGCTCACACCCCCTTTCAAACCATCAGCCCGCCGTGGCAACTTCCCCAGATGGTTCACTCCTGAGTTGAAGACCACTAAACAATTATAAAAATACCTAGAACGCAAATGGCAGAAAGACAAAACCCAGGAGAATAGGGCCACCTTGGCCCGACACCTTTATCGGTACAAGGCCGAAATACGGAAAGCAAAAAAAGCCCACTACAACTCCCGAATCCTAAACTGCAAAAATCCAAGCAAAGAACTATACAAAATCATCTCTGAATTCTCCAATCCGGCTTGCAACACGACCGTCCCGACTCCGTCACAATCAATGTGCGACTCACTCTCCCTCCACATTTTCACCACGGCCCTCGAAAGAACAAATACTCTAGCCACCAAACTGGCCCTCTTACATCCTCCAACCAATCCGCCCCCCCATACCGGCCGCCCCACCAGAGACCACTACTCAACCAACGTTTGAATCCTTTAGTCCAATATCACCAGAGCAACTTCTCAAACTTCTATCTGCCCCTAAACCATCTGGCTCACCACTGGACCCTTGCCCAGCCACAACCCTCAAAGAAATGTTCGCCTCCATCCTGCGCACGTGAACACACAAGATCCATCATAAATGCCTCCCTGTCCTCTGGTATCTTTCCCGGCGCATTCAAAACGGTTCATGTCAAACCTCTAATTAAAAAGCCTTTGCTCGACCCTCTCGAGCCCAAAAACTACCGCCCCAACTCAAACACCAGATTCCTTGTCAAACTCATAGACCAAACCGCCTACTCCCAACTAAATGCCTTTGTCGAAGCCAACAATCTTCTAGACCCCGCTCAATCAGGCTTCAGAGCCCGGCACGAAAACTGAAACCACCCTAACCTCAATTTGGGATGACCTTAAAATGACTGCAGACTCCGCGGGATGCGCGTCACTAATCCTTCTTGACCTATCCGCCGCCTTTGACACAATCAATCACTCAATCCTCCTAGACCGCCTCCACTCCCTAGGAATTCCTGGAACCATTCTTAAATGGATAGCTTCATTCCTCAAAGATCGGTACCAAATAACGATACTCTCCACCTATACCTCCCAAGCCCGACCAGTCGACACAGGAGTCCAACAAGGAGCATGCCTATCCGCCCTCCTGTTCAATCTCTACTTGATCACCCTCCCACCAATAATTCGTTCGCACAACATCCTGTGCTACAACTATGCCAACGACACTCAACTAATTCTAAAACTCCTAAACTCAACCTGACCTGGCCTCCTGCCTCCTTGACATAGAACTCTGGATGACCCAAAGCCACCTCCTGTTCAACCCCTCTGTTGTATATATGGGTTTACTGTACTAGGGGAATGTTAAGTGTTGCTATGGGGATGATGAGCATTCATTGTGTGCTGTCATTGGGCTTTGCATGGTTGAAGTCACAATGCACTGCTATGGAACTTAGGACTTGTTATGTATTGTATTTAGGCAGTTGGAGATCTGATGCTGTGCTGGTTGGGGGTCTCAACTATATGTCTGATTCATATTCTAATAAATCTGCTTATAATCTCACCTGGTGTGTCTTGCCTCGCTACATTGGCGACGAGGATGGGATTTTGAAGAAGTGTGGAGCATACAGGAGCAGAGAGAAGAACCCATGCTAGCCTTGATGGTGAAGGAGTCCGGAGACCCCCAACCCGGCGAATCGTTGCGGACCTACTCCCGAGTCCTGGGAGTTCACCCAACGATTGCGGCAGTCCTGGAAGGTGGATCGCTGTTTGCTCGCCGTACGCGCTGCCCAGCGCTGTGTTACGCTGCGTGGTTCCTGCAGAGGCAGAAGTTGGCGGCTGCCGAGCCCGGGTGCTGTCCGAATGCGATGTGGAGACTTGCCGAAGAAGTTGCGGGACACGGCTGCTGCGTTGTCGCAAGGGGTGGGAGCGACACGGCAAGGGCAGACCAGAGTGGGAAGCAATACGACTCTGGTCAGGACACGGCTGCTGCGTTGTCGCAAGGTTGTCTGTGGGAGCGACATGGCGAGTGCAGACCAGTGCAGGAAGTAATACGGCTCTCAACGAGTCGTATACAGGATCGAGCGGATTATCCCGCTGTGCTGCGAGGAGTGGGCAGTTCTAGTCCCTTCTTCCTGGAGTCGTAACGCCAGCTAACGTGACCCAAATTTGGTACATTGACGGCGAGTGCGTACCTAGTCACGTGACAGCATCATAAAAAAATGTTTTCTCCCTTTCTCTCTTCATCGGTTGGGACGCAGCTTGCCTCAGGGTGTTGGAACTACGCCCCGATCCCAGGAAGCGGCACGTACAGTTGTCATTGGTCCAGATGAGGAACAACGTGGCAGGGTTTTCTGCTGGTTAAAGAAATTGAATAAAACTTCGGGTGACGTGTGTGAAGAAGAACACCACAGCTATAGAGGATACTGATACTGTTACTGTTAACCTGGATATGTCTAGTGTCCCTGGGCCACAAATGTTCATGCCTACCCCAGGCCCTCCTAGGATCAAGTGGGGCCCATGGAAAAGGGGATTTTTACATTATGTTAAGGCGACATGTGGCAATGGGGTGTCTACGGAAAGGAAAGTATCCATGTTAATGCACTTTTTAGGTTATGAGGGGCAAATAATTTATGAAACACTGCCCGATATTGCGGAATTGGACATGGAAGGTGGTGGTAATGATTTTGACTATGCTTTACTTAAATTAGACAAACATTTTGAGGCAAAGATTAGCACGGTGTTGGAAGGATATCATTTTGGAATGAGATTCCAACATGACGGCGAGACAGTAGAAGAATATATTACTGCTTTAAGACACCTGTCATTGAATTGCAAATTTGGTGGGTCATTAGATTAACATATAAGGGATCAGTTCATGTTACATTGTTCAAATGATAAGATTCGAGAGGAGGTGTGGCTGAAGGACGATCCTGATTTAGACGAAGTTATAACTATTGCAAAGAGGATAGAACACACATTGCAGTGTGTGGTGAAATTGGGTACGAAAGAGGCAAAACTTGTTCAGCCTATTGAAGTTTTAAAGATTAGTGATCGTAAGAAAGGGGGTACTAAGGAAAAAAGGAAATCGAGAAATAAGCCTGTAAGAGGGAATGACTCTGCTCAGAGCAAGAGTGGGGGAGCACAAGCTCAACTGAGTAATAAAAATACTCAGAAGGATGTTACTTATAGAGGTCCAAGAAGAGATGAACGTTTATGTTTTAGGTGTGGGAGTGAACGTCACTTATCAACCTCACCAATATGTCCTGGCAGACGAGCAAAATGCTCTATATGCAAGAAGTGGGGGCATTTTGAAAACTGCTGCAAAACTTATCGTATTGGTGGGGCAAAGGGGACCATGTTTGTTGAGGATTGTGAGGTTGGGTCATCAGGAGAGGGTGAAGAGTCCGAGAGTGAGGTGGTCACTTAATATGGTGAAATGTTCGGAGAATGATGAATGCGAACATCCTGCAGCGTGGGTTAAGGTGAATGGACAAGAGGTAAGAATGTTAGCGGACTCGTGCTCAAAGATTACACTGATGTCAAGAGTCACCTATGAAAACATAGTACATGGTCGAATGGAAGACTTAACCCCATCTGATAAGAATCCTGGAGACTATAATGGCGCGAAAATAGAGTTGTTGGGGTGCTGCATGGCTTATTTCAGTTTCAAAGGGGGAACGACATATGGCAAAATATAGGTTACAAGGAAGGGCGAAACTTTACTCGGGTGGAGAGAACAAAGAGGTTTGGGCATCAAACTGGACCCTAATAGCGAACAACAAGTCCTAAATATTGGAAATGTCAGTGGGCCTGGCAGAGGGGAGGATGTTACCAGTGATTTGATAATGAAATATTCCAAAGTCTTCAATAATGGGGTAGGATGTCTGAAGGGTATGGTGCACAAAATTACACTGAGAGATGGGAGTAAACCGGTGTGTGCAAAACTGAGACTGTTGCCTATGACGATGCGTGATGCTGTGAAAGACGAACTAAAGAAATTGGAAAAGGCGGGTATCATTGAATCAGCTAAGGCTGTAGAGTGGATTTCCCCTGTTGTGGTGGTAAGGAAACCAAGTGGAGAATTAAGAGTATGTATAGACTTAAGGGAATTGAATAAGTGTGTCATAGCTGATCGACATCCACTTCCCAATATGGGTGAATTACTGAGTCGAATTGGTAATGCTAAGTTTTTCGCGAAGCTAGACATGGCAAGTGCATATCATCAAATCTATTTAGATGCTGAGTCGCGAAAACTTCCTGCGTTCATTACTTATGAAGGGATATATCAATTCCGACGTATGACGTTTGGGCTAATATCTGCTTCATCAGTATTTCAAAAAGTGATGGACAAGTTACTAAAGGGAGTGAAAGATGTCTGGTGCTTCCAAGACGATGTGTTAGTGTGTGGGAAAACTGAGGAGGCATTGGAGGAAAAAGTGGAAGTGGTTCTGAAGATATTCAAAGAGCGTGGAATTACGTTACGAGGACAGAAGTGTGTCTTTTGCCCCCATACGGTGGAGTATTTGGGCCATGAAATATCAGAGGGAGGTCTTAAACCCAGGAAAGATTTGGTTGATGGGATAAGAAGAATGCAAGCTCCAAAAAACAAGGCAGAATTGATATCATTTTTAGGTACCATAGAATTCTATAATCGTTTTGTAGAAGATTTTGCGGATAGGGTAATAAATTTGAGAGCTTTGCTAAAGAAAGGTGTTGAGTTTGACTGGGATAGAAGTTGCCAAAAGGAATTTGAAGAAATAAAATAGAACATCGATATGGCGAAACCATTGGCTATGTACGACACCAAGAAGAGGACTATTTTATCAGTCAATGCTAGCGAAATGGGGATTGGCGTGGTTATGTCCCAAGTGGGAGCGAATGGTATTGAAGATGTAGTCTTACATGCTTCCTGCATGTTGAAAGGGGCTGAGTTGAATTACTCAGTTCTAGAAAAGGAGGCCTTACCATGCCAAAAATTTTGTGTGGGGTCAGGAATTCACTTTGAGAACTGACCATAAACCGTTAAAGGCAATCTTTGAGAGTAAAGGCCTCAAAGTCTCAAGGAGAGTTGCCTGCTGGGTAACTAGGTTACAATGTCTTCAATTTAATATGGAAGTTGTTCCCGGCAAAAGCAATGTACAAGCGGATTATGCTTCGAGGTTGAGAGTGGATAGTAGCGATGATGGGGAGGGTGAAAGATGTGGTGATGTTGGTAATATGGTATTTGCTACTACGGAAAGAGTGATACAGAAAGAGTGGGTTGAAGCTCTACAGTCTGACGATAGGTGGAGGCGCATTATGGGCTTTGTCAGAGAAGGTTGGCCGGAAAAGAGATTGTTGTCGGGAGAGGAGAGATCATTGTGGGAAGTGAGACTGGAATTATCTGTGAGGGATGGTGTATTATATCGGTGGGACAAGTTGGTGGTTCCTGGGAGTTTGAGAAGAAGGTTGGTGGAAATTGCCCACTGTGGTCACGTGGGTGTCTGCAAGACTAAGGATGTTATAAAGGCTGATTATTGGTGGCCATGTTGTGATCGCGAAATCGAGAGAGCAGTTGGTGAATGTGCAGTTTGCATCAAATCAGGAAAAAATATTTCAGCTGTGGTCCAGCCAGTGAGAAAAACGATGGTACCGGAAGGTGTGTGGCAGATCTTGCCATTGATATTCTGGGCCCTGTTGATATGGGTAGGGGACGAGGAAGGTTTGTTATTGTCTTGATAGATATGTTTTCAATGTGGACGGAGTTTAAAATATTGAGGGATGTTACAAGTCAATCTATTGTGGAGTTTTTAGAGAGTGTCTTTGAGAGGGAGGGATTGCCGAGGAGCCTTCTTACAGACAATGGTCCACAATTCACGGGTAAGTTGTTTCAAGAATATCTGTTCAAATGTGGAATTCGGCACAAGAAGACTGCATTATATTATCCACAATGGAACGGAATGGTTGAGAGAATGAATCGTTGTAGAATGGAAGGTATTCGAGGGGCAAGTGCATGTGGTAGCGATTGTAAGGTAGCAGTCAAAGAGCGTTTGTATGCTTTGCGGATGGCCCCAAATGCTGTAACAAGGGTAAGTCCCTTTGAACTGATGAGGGGGCGAAGAGGGAACACTGTCTTGTCGCCGGCGTGGTTGGGAAGAGGGAGGGAAACCAATGAGGTTGTAGAGGAAGTGAAGAAAAGAATAAGAAGAACGAAAGGGAAAATTGGTTAAGAGGATGAATGAGAAAACTCCAATGAGGAAGGCAACAACTGTTGAGGTGGATGATTGGATCAGAATACGGAAACCTGAAATAAATAGGAAAGGGGATCTGTTGTATTCAGATCCTGTTAAAGTAGTCCATGTGTTCAAAGGGTCGTTAGGATAGAAAGCGGTTAAATTTGGAATTTGTCAAGAGTTGCGAAGATAAGAAAGTAGGTATCACAAATTATCCTTGTGGTAAGCCAACAGTGTAATGCCTGTTGATGTTATGTTGATATTTCCATCATTTATTTAATACCAGGTTAAAGTTAAGTTTCATTTGTTATTATTTTGGTTGTTGTTCAGATAAGGGAGGGGGGGGTGTTGTATACATGGGTTTACTGTACTAGGGGAATGTTAAGTGTTGCTATGGGGATGATGAGCATTCATTGTGTGCTGTCATTGGGCTTTGCATGGTTGAAGTCACAATGTACTGCTATGGAACTTAGGACTTGTTATGTATTGTATTTAGGCAGTTGGAGATCTGATGCTGTTCTGGTTGGGGGTCTCAACTATATGTCTGATTCATATTCTAATAAATCTGTTTATAATCTCACCTGGTGTGTCTTGCCTCGCTACACCCTCTAACTCTCGCGCCAAGTCAACAACGTCTCAAAGTCCTGCCACTACCATGTTAAAACCCTTAGGCGCATCTTTCCATATCTCTCCTTTCCCAACAGACTCTCTGCGGTCCAATCAAACGTTAAATCAAGACTGGACTACGCAAACCCCCTATACCTCGGAGTCCACGCGTACCAACTGAATAAACTCCAAAAGGGCACAAAACGCAGCAGCCAAATTGCTACTTGCGCTCGGCCCAACAGACCACATCTCCCCAGCCCTTAAAACGCTGCACTGGCTTCCAGTAGCCCGAAGAGTGACTTTCAAAACCTTGTGCATCTCCCATCGAGCACTGCATAAAACCGGACCTCAATATCTTTAAGACAAGCTAAAACCCTACCACCCTCCACGCACCCTAAGATCAAGCTCAGCCAGTCTCCTAGTCATACCGAAGACAAATTCAACCAACTTAGGCGGATCATCATTCTCAGCCTTGGCCCTAACACTATGGAACTCACTCCCACCCCACATACGCCTAACCGAAGATTTAATGTCCTTCCGCAAACTGCTGAAAACCTGGCTCTTCCCCTAAAACCAACCCGTACCAAACTAACCCAAACAGTCCAACAGCAACTCAAGGACACTAATCCATCAAACCACCTGATGCGAGGAACTAACAGCCAATAACCCTAATATAACCTAGAAGGGCAAACAGAATTAAACGAAAAAGTAGATCAAAGCAGTGAAAGAGTTAATATGAGTAAATCATACGGAAACAGTAAAGTGATTTAAACTCCTGGAATAACCAGAATGCATACGGAGCGAACAAAACTAATGGCATGGATGAATTAGTTAGACTGGATAAATCGGATGGAACAAAAGGAATGCGCTGAGTGGAAGAATGATTGAGTGGAAGAACAGCGTAAAACAGTCAAATATCCAGAAAGGATGAGCGTACAGCGGATAAGTATGTAGAACTGATGAGCATGTGAAACGGAGGAGTATGTAGAGCACATGAGTATGGATAACGGATGAATATGGAAACACGGAGAGTGTATAGATCGCTGGAACAGATGAATGTACAGACCTGGCGAATATACAGAGCGGATGAGTGTATAGAACAAATGAGTGTATAGAACGGATGAGTGTATAGAACGGATGAATGTATATGACTGATAAATATATAGAGCAGACAAGGGGTTAGAGCGAACAAGTGGATAGAGCTGATGAGTGGATAGAGCGGATGAGTAGATAGAACGGATGAATGTATAGAGTGGATGAGCGTATCGAGCGGTTGAGTGCATAGAGCGAACAAATGTATAGAGCGGACCAGTAGATAGAGTAGACAAGTGGATAGAACGGATGAGTAGATAGAGTGGATGAGTGGATGGAGCGGATGACGGGATAGAGCGGATGAGTAGACCGAGTGGACGAGTCGATAAGTGTACAGTGGGGATGAGTGTACAGTGAGGATGAGTGTACAGAACGCCTGAAGGGATAGAACATATGAGTGTAGAGATGATTATATGGAACAGCATATTGCTGTTGAGTGAGTAAAGGGTATGTGTGCGTAAAGGGGATGAGTGCGTAAAGGGTATGTGTGCGTAAAGGGGATGTGTGCGTAAAGGGGATGAGTGCGTAAAGGGGATGAGTGCGTAAAGGGGATGAGTGCGTAAAGGGGATGAGTGCGTAAAGGGGATGAGTGCGTAAAGGGGATGAGAGCGTAAAGGGGATGAGTGCGGATGAGTGCGCAGAGGAGACGAGTGCGGATGAGTGCGCAGAGGAGACGAGTGTGGATGAGTGCGTAAAGGGGACGAGTGCGGACGATTGCGCAGAGGGGACGAGTGCACAGAGGGGTCGAGTGCGCAGAGGGGATGAGTGTGTATGCGCAGAGGGGATGAGTGTGTATGCGTAGAGGGGATGAGTGTGTATGCGTAGAGGGGATGAGTGTGTATGCGCAGAGGGGACGAGTGCGCAGAGGGGACGAGTGCGCAGAGGGGACGAGTGCGCAGAGGGGACGAGTGCGCAGAGGGGACGAGTGCGCAGAGGGGACGAGTGCGCAGAGGGGACGAGTGCGCGCAGAGGGGACGAGTGCGCGCAGAGGGGACGAGTGCGCAGAGGGGACGAGTGCGCGCAGAGGGGACGAGTGCGCGCAGAGGGGACGAGTGCGCGCAGAGGGGTCGAGTGCGCGCAGAGGGGTCGAGTGCGCGCAGAGGGGTCGAGTGCGTAGAGGGGTCGAGTGCGTAGAGGGGTCGAGTGCGTAGAGATGATGAGTGCGTAGAGAGGATGAGTGCGTAGAGAGGATGAGTGCGTAGAGAGGATGAGTGCCTAGAAGGGATGAGTGCGTATGCGTAGAAGGGATGAGTGCGTAGAGGGGATGAGTGCCTAGAAGGGATGAGTGCGTAAAACAGGTGAATATATATTACATGTGAAGGACAGACAAGAGTACATGCGTGGGGCCGACTGGAGTACGCAGAGCAGACTCGAGCGCGAGGGAGGAGCCGGAATGCATGAGTGCGTGGAACAGACCAGAGTGTATCGAGCAGACTGGGATGCATGAGTGGATAGGAGTGCATGGAACGGACTGGAGCGCATAGAAGTGATGTATATAGTATGGTTGAATACAGAGAACGTTTGAAAGACCATACAACCCACCATATCACATCACCACGCTTACTCTCTCCTTTACATCACCACTCAACTAGAACACAGAGATACTATGACACCATTCGGTATAACTGTTCTCATACCAACATCCGCCGCTCACTCCACATCATTCTAAGTAAACACTGCTGGTTACTCACCCCCCAGCCAGGCGTTCTCCTCAGGCCTAACGCAGCCACCTCCGCTCTGGATAAATCCTGCCAGAACGAACACATACTCCTGATCTCTCAACCACCACACCTACCGCTAAGAAGCAGCTATTACACTGATACCGCACGTGCTGCACACATACCCGGTGCCCACATGCACCTTTTCGACTCTCTCTTCTCTTTCTGCTGATCTGAACTTCGGTTCCCAAGGGCGTTCAACCTACCAGCGCCTTCAGACCATACCAATGGTATATAAGGAGCTATATAAATGCAAAATAACAATAACAATAACCTTTTCTTGGGCGAACTACTGTTTCCCAAGAATAGTAAGGTGAAATTGATCTTACTTACCTTTTTTACATTGTTGGTCCAGCACACACCATCTTATGTGAAGTGCTGGGGGTTACCTAGTAGGCCCTTATCCTACTTTCTCAAGTAACATTTGTTGTTACCCTAAGAAACTATTCTGGAATCTCTGTTCAGGAAGGAGACACTAATGTAACAGATAAAATAATGTTTTATGGATTCTGTTTTTTTAATCCTAAATAAACAATGAATAAATAAGGGAAAGAGCCACCAAACCATTTGTGTCTGTGGAAACTGGAGGTGCACGCACATAGCAGAAAGTGACATTTAAGAGGAAATCTTCAGGAAATTGTGAAAATGTATGTTTAAGATTTACAGATACATTTTTCAACACAACTAAGGACTGGCACTTAAGTACTAAATTATTAGTGCGAACAACAGTGCACGGTAGAGCAGATGCTAGAGAAATTAGGATATGAAAATAACACGGTGGTGGGATAGAGGAGTGGGGTAAGTCAGAGAGCGAGAAAGTGAGAGAGCGAAAGAGTGAGAGAGTGGTAGAGATGGGGAGAAGTTAAGGGCATTTAGGAAAAGGAGAGCAAGGATTTCTGAGAAGAGTTTGTAAGTTAGCTCAAATGCCCAAATACATTAGAAAGGGGTGCTTTGAATTTGAAGAGATTTGGCTATAGAGAGAATTTGGTCTCTTTGCAAATTCATCTGTGATGACTTGGGAATTCATTTTACGACTGAATATTTTTTTTTCATTTATTGTGCCGTAGCCAAAAAAAATGGACTTTCTACACATTTCCGTAAAATACAAAATATTTAAAACAATTCATCCAAATAAAGATCAGCAAAGCAGAAAGAGGACAAAAAATGTAGTACAGTTACACTTTTCACCAAAGTTTCCTTTCTCAATGACCATCCAACTTTAGATCTCTCAACAGTCTTACTATTTCTGCAGTTCGGAAAGTTTCATACCCAGATGAGGCTCTGAACCAAAATTCCTCTGTGTCTAACCAACTAATATCATGGACAAATCTTCTCAGTCTCAGGACTCTCAACTCCCTTGTGCCCGTACATTTAGATATCAGATGTTTTAGTGTTTGGGATTCATTAGCATCACATTTGAAACAACTATCATCTAATTGGGCTGTATCTCTGGCTGATTGAATTTACAGAGAAGGGAGTAATAATAATAAATAGAATAGGTCCCTAGAGCTTGAATCTGGAATCTGAACAAAATTCTGGACTCAACGGCAACCAATGGAGAACATGTCTTGCGGTCGTGACATGATCTCTACGTTTGAGTTTCATGACAGTTCTGACCACCCCATTGTGGCACACTTGCAATTTGTTGCAGCCAGTCTTGTTTAGTCCCATTAGGAGACTTGAGCAGTAATACATTTTTGACCCTATTATCACTCTAGCAATGGTCTCCGCATTGTTTTGAGATATAAGGGGCCTTAGATGACCTAAAAGTTTAATATAATAGGTGCATGACGATACCGGACTGCTGACGTGCTGCTTCATAGTCAGTCGTTGGCCGAAAGTCACCCCCAGTGTTTTCACCTTTTTCAGAGGCGTGATAGTTTATTCTCCCAGCTGAAAGCTATCATAGCGTGGCCCAAGTTTGTCTAGTATATGGGAGGATCCTATAACAAGGAGCTCAGTCTTCGATTTGTTCAGGGCCAACTTGTTATGGACCATCAATGTTTCAATTATAGTGAAGACTTTTTTGATGGCAAGTTCATCTGAGCTATGTTAAACAACCAGTGGGATGACACATTGAGTGTCATCCGCGTAGTTAGTGAATATTACGTTCTCATAGTCTAGCATAGCAAATAAGTGGGCTGTGAAAATGTTGTAGAAGCAAGGGGAAGTGCAGGCTCCCTGAGACACTCACAGGTGATCATAGTGGGTTCAGATTCCGCCATGCCGCAGAAAAACTTGCTATCTCGGTTGTTAAGAAATGATGAGACCCATTAAGATGCAAGGGGGGAGAAGTTTGCGACTTTGTGCAACCTGGTGGTCATGATATCATGATCCACCAGGTCAAACGCTGCGGAAAGATCAAGTAACATAAGTAGTGAAGCCTCATTGCGATCCATGCGGGACATTAGCTTAGACTTAAGTTCCAAAAGAGCGGTCTCTGTTCCAAAACCTACCCGGAACCCAGACTGGTGATCATTTAGAACATGATATTTCTTTAGGTGGTCTGCAATTTGTATATAGGCCACACGATCAAGGATTTTAAGAAGAAACGCTGTGTTAGCAATAGGCCAATACTTATTTGGCATATCGACTGAGGCCAGGTTTTTCTAAAATAGGTATTACCCAGGCCTTCCTAAGATCTTGTGGAACCATGCCAGAGATTATGGAGGCATTAATGAATTTACAAATAGAAGTGATTAGGGTGGGGGTGCATGTTTTGATCAGCATGGTGGTATATAGGTCATTCTTGCATTTGGTGGGCTTAAGTTGATTGATAATAATTTCTAATTCTTTTTCTGTAACAGGAGATAAGTAAAAAATAGGAATAAGCGGAGATCTTTGAAAGGACCAGTCTACTGGCTTGATCTCGTTACTTTTTAAGTTGTCGCTTTTTTCCAGGTTTTCCTTAATAGTATTCAGTTTCTTATGCATGGCGTGTTGCATTACATTACACCAAGAGACATCATCTATGTTGGATCTCTCTGGGATTGTATGATTGGTTCTTTCAATATGCAAAAAAGTTATTTTGTAGCATGTTGGGCATTTTGTATCCTAGTATTGAAAATGTTACGTTTGGCCTTGATAATAGCCTTTTTATAAGTGGAGGCAGTGGCTTTATATTTACTGAGGAGCAGGGGTGTGTTACATGTCTTCCATATGTGGTAAGATTTAAGGGTTAGCGACTTCAGAGATTGAAGATCCGGTGTAAACCATGGGTTACATTTGAGATCAGGTTTTGTCGTCTTCTTTTTAATGGGGGCCAAGATGTTAGCTGTGGTTTCTAAGTTAGCAGAAATCAGTTTTGCTAAATCTTCCAGGGTGTCTGTTTTAGGATGCCTAGGTAGGGTATTATATATTGGTTCTACTTTACTCATAGTGATGTTTTTTTAATTCTGATATAATATTTCTGTTTTATTTTGACGTTTAGGTTTAATAGGGGGATCCACCGTGATATCAAAATTCACAAAAAAGTGATTCGACCACGGACAGGGTGATACTAATATGTCATTGATATTGATTGCATGTCCAGCTACCCAGTCTAGGGTATGGCCCATAATGTGTGTGGGCTCTTGAATAAATTGGGTAAGACCCAGTTCAAGCAGGACAACTTGTAGTTCGAGTGTGTTCTTATCATCCTTATGGTTAAACCACAAGTTGAAATCTCCCATAAGTAGATATTTTGTATTTGCTTTGAGAGAAGAAAGCAGAAAAGTTGAAAGGTTTTTCACAAAGTCTGCGATTATATTAGGGGGTTTATATATAAGGAGTATATTCAAAGTGCTCTCGGCATTCAGGCTAGTTTTAATATTAAGAGAGTCAACACCTTCCATCACAAATTCCCTACTTTCCCATATGTTAAAGGCTAACTTGTATATAAAGGCAACGCCCCCTCCCCTACCATCTTTTCTGTCACTTCTAATCATTCCATAACTTGGTGGAATGGCTAGGTTAAGGGAAGGGCCTGCTGCTATGTTGGCCCAAGTTTCAGAGATAGCACACACATCTATGTCATGTTCTTCGATGTGTGTAGCAATCTCTAAGGCGTGTTTGACTAGGGATCTAGTATTTATAAGAGGGAATTTAATGGAAGTGTGATGGGTGCGGGATTTATTAGGTACAGAGTTAGAGGTATGTTCTTCTTTTAATGAAAGCCTGTTGTCAGTAGTCATGGGGGGATCAAGTGTGTGTGAGACATTAGCAATGGATAGATTATCAGAGGCAGGGCTGGCAAATAGGTCAATGGCTGATGAGCTATGTTGGCAAACAATAATAGGATCGGACTTGTGGGTGCGCAGTGAAATAATCCGATCACAGGTATCTTCCAATAAAAACAGTTTGTTTATATCTGTTAGCACCGTTTTCAGTAAGTTAGTTTTCATACAAATATGGTCAGTCACGTCCTGGTGTTTGTTTAATGTACCTTTGGCTGTGTCCAGAGCAGCAAGGATCTCTAGTATTCCCATGGGCCGGGAAACGCAGCAACGCAGCCGGATGCAGACTGACGCCGACTGGCTTGACCAGTGCACGCAGGCGCATTCGCGCCGGGATCGGGAATAAGAGGGCAACGCAGAACTGCAGATCCTATAGGGAAACTGTAGTTCTGTGTAGCAAGCAGTGCGTGCAGAGACTCAAAAAGAGCTCCGATTCAAATCGCACAGCGTGGATCGAGTTACAAATAATACTATCCTGCAATTCAGGCAGTCAAGACTAGGTCAGCACTTCTGACAAATGTGGCGAAACAATGGCTAAAAGGGCAGTTAGAATATTGTAAAATAAGAGTTAAGAGCAGAGTTAAAAAACACAGAATTAAAATACACAGTACGGGTGAAATTAGCAAGCTTTCCTTGACTCAGAAGGCTTCACAGGCTTCCTCAATGACACACACATAGGCTCCAGGTCAGTGTGATGCAATTGCTTCCCTAATGAAGAGCACATGTCCCTTCAGCGAGATGAACCAGTTCCCCACAGTGAAGTGGACATCTCCGCAAAGTGAGGGGGACTAGCTCACCTACCCTCAGTGAGATGGGCCAGCTCTCCACAGTTAGATGTACATCCTCTCCCCAGAGAAATGCCATAGCCCCATTAAGAGCAATGTACAAGTTGTACCCAGGGTTGACCAAATTGCTAACACCCCTGGAGTTCCCCTTTTGTAAGCAAGATGTTGCAATAACACCAGCACATTTTACAAGCAGAGGCCAAGCCTCTTTTACAGAAAGGCGCAATAGAAATGGTTCCACCTCACAAGGTACTTCCTAGTTCCAAAAAATGATTTAAAGGTATGCCCAGTTCGACCTCCGTCCAGCCAACACGTGTCAAACCACAAAAGTTTTGAATGACAACTCTTCAAAAAGTAATCCCTCTCCTAAAAGAGGGAGATTACATGGCAAAATTGGATATGAAAGATGCATACTTTCATATTTCAATGTTGCCACCGCACAGAAAGTACTTGCACTTCCAGATAGGGAACACGCACTACCAGTTCAAAGGGCTCCCCTTCAGCATTTCATCAGCTCTGAGGGTGCTGACCAGGGTACTGGCTGTAGTGATGGCACACTTAAAACAGCAATCCATCCCATTGTACCATTATCTAGATGACTGCCTCATAACAGGAGACACACCACAAATGTGTTAAGAAGGTGGCCTTCCTCCGAAATACCCTCATGCAGTCAGCCACCTCTTTGAAGCATACATCATGCAAGAGGGGGGGAAAAAGACAGCCGTCTGGGAGCAGTTTTGTTAAATCACTTTCTTAAAAAGAAATGTCTCAATCTTGTTCTGCTTTTATCATGGTTTCATACAATGGCAACAGATTACGCAATCATTTTATGCTAATATAAAACTCATATTTTGATTGGCCATTTAACTTAAAGGTCAAACATCACTTGTTTTCTATTGGGCATAAACACTTCCTGGGACACATGATTTTTATGCTAATCAGCATGACTTTCTGTTTTCCATATTTTCTAGATCACAAGACATATGTTGCAACTTTAAAACTGTACAGAACAGGTTTTGCAAATTACGAATGCTTCAGACAATTGCCAAGGTCACAGATTAAGCTGTCTAGTTCCTTATTGGCTGATCCCCCTTTCTTATCTATATCTGACTGTAAGCTAGTTTTGTTTTGTGAGCAACACCATGAAAATCATATATTCTTCTATTTTATTCTGCTATATCACTGCACCTTGGCTTCTGTCCAGGCACTCCCTTCTTGAGTCAGCACATAGCACTTTTGAGTTTCCATTAGAGTTATGACCTGCAGTTTATTTGTAATACATAATGTGACATTCATTTTGAAAAGAATGGATCCTCTTGCCATCGCTATGGGCCTTATTCTGATATATCTTTCTAATGTCTACTGAGTGTGAATAATATTTCTTATGTCAGGGAGCTATATTCTGTGTTAGGTATGTTGTCCTAAATAAATGTGGAGTGTCACCTATGTTCTAATGTACCTACCTATAATAAGGGCAGCCTGGCTGCCTCAATGAACAATGCTTCTGACTTTCAAAATGTCGGACAGAAGGGTGGGACACATGCCCTTGAATGACAATCTCACCTGTCCGTTACCAGAGGGAGAGAGGGAGTCTGATCCTCTTCATTGTCAACGGCACACTCAAGCCACAATCAACCTTTTGTTCCAATTGGGGTTCTCAATCAACAAGAAAAAATGCAGTCTCATCCCCAGCCAAGTAAAACAATTCCTTGGTGCATTGATACAAACACAAGAAGGCTTAGTGTTCCCCTCCAATGAAAGAGAACAAGACTTGCTGTTTCAATTAACTCATTATATGGCCGGTCGTAAGATAACCGCCCGAAAGGTGATCCACCTTCTCGGGATGATGGCATCATGCATAAACCTTGTTCCACACGCACGTCTACGCATGCGCCCAGTGCAGGAGGGGCTAGCAAAATCATGGTCTCAAGCATGCAGTCAATGGGATGACCTAGTGGCCATCTCACAGTCACTAGTACAAGCACAGCATTAATGGCCAAAAGAAACCCTGTTGAAGGGAAAACCCTTTCACAATCCAGCAGTGCAGCTCACTAACAGATGCCTCACTCTCAGGGTGGGGAGCATACGAACTCCACCAAACTGCACACGGAATGTGGACACAAGCGATAGCAAAAAAAATCACATCAACCTACTAGAGTTGCTAGCAGTCTTCAAAGCACTTCACGCTTTCCAACATCAATTAGCGGGGAAAACAGTTCTTGTGCTCACAGACAGCACCACATCCATGGTCTATATAAACAAGCATGGCGGGACACACCAAGTCTGTCCAAGTTAGCTCAAAAGATTTGGAACCGATTTCTCCGCCACAACATATTACTTCCATCTCAACATGGCCCAGGGGAACACAACTATCTGGCAGATGACTTAAGCAGAAGTTTACAACTGCCTGCAAAGCACTAGTGGCAAATACATGCAGATATTTTACATGACATCTTCACACAATGGGGACAACCAGACATACATCTCTTTGCAACACAAGAGAACGCACAATGCCCAAACTAGGCATCCATGTACCCCCAAGCAGGGTTGAAGGGGAAGGCTCTGTGGATGAATTGGTCAGGGAGATTTGCGTATGCTTTTCCCCCAAACACCACTTCTGAACAAAGTAATCCACAAGATGCACCAGGAAAAAATCACTCTTATCCTGATTGCACCAACATGGGCAAGACAGCCATGGTTTTCACACCTGCTCAAGATGTCTCCCTGCACACCACTTAAACTACCGTGCTCATAAAACTTTCTTTCCCAATATCAAGAGACAACACTCAATTCATGCACACAAACACTGAACATGGCAGCGTGCCTCCTGAAGTCACAGTTTGGGCATTTAAACCAGCCACAAAAATGTATGGACATCTTAAGGGAAGCGTGTAAAACCAACGCAAGACATTGCTATTTGAACAAGTGGAATCGTTTTGTCATTTGGTGCAAAACACGCAGCATCTACCCCACTGACTGCTCACCTTCACATATTGTACTCCATCTTCTCTACCTATTGCACTCAGGATTAGTCTTTAATTCCCTCTGAGTTCATTTAGCAGCTCTCTCAGCATATACCACCTCTCAAACCAAAGTGTCATAGTGTAAGATACCAGTAGTAAATGCATTTATGGAAGGGGTTAAAAGGCTACAAAATACAACTCGCGGGTGGGCATTAAATGTTGTATTTTCTAAACTCATGGGTCCCCTTTTGAGCCAATGCATGAAACCAGTCTTAAGCATCTCACTTACAGACTGTGTTTCTGATCGACACTAGACAGATAAGAAGGGCCATTGAACTTAAAGCCCTCTTGGTTCAAGATCCGTTTGTTAATATTCATAAAGTCGAAATGGTTCTTGAAACACATACATGTGTTTCTCATAAATGTATATCAAAGTTTGTTAACCAATCCATCGACCTTCCAGCCTTCTCCCAGAACCCAACCAATTCAGCAAAAAAGCCTCCAAACATTAGATGCTAGGAGAGGCGTAATGTACTACCTAAACAAAACAACGCCACAAAGGAAAACAGATCAGTACTTTGTTTCCATAGCCACAGGTAGAGAAGGGGATCCCGTCTCTAAAACAGTTATTTCCAAGTGGATTGTCAAAGCATCCAAATGTATTGTTTTCTGGCCAAGAAAATGCTACATTTCACACCCAGAGCACACTCAACTCTTGCCTTTATTGCAAATGTACCGTTAGATGCCATTTTCAAAGCAGCAACTTGGAGTTCAATTTACACCTTCACACAGCATTACTGCTTAGATGCACATTCAAGGGGTGATTAACATGTGGATCAGGCAGTGTTAAAACATATGTTTGCCGCTGTACCTTCCAACAACCCACCACCTTCTCAAGGTACTGCTCGCTAGTCTATGCAAAGCAAGTGATTTAAGTGGATCCACAAGTCTCAGAAGGCATGCATAACTTACAGTAATTGTGATGCTTGTATCTGCTTAGATTCACATGCGCCCACGCTTCCTCCCTTCTTGGAGTCGGAGGGACATTGAGATCTTACACCTTTTCTTTACTTTCGTATACTCACGCATACACTTCTTGCTCCCTCATGTCAGAAACAGAACAATCTGGGGCACCTCGATGTGTGGGGGACCGTGGGTGCAGTGCATGTCACACTTGAGATGGTGTTGCATACACACCCAGTCGGCGTCCCTTTTTGAGCTTTGAGGACAAGTCATGCAGTGCTCTGCACCTATCGCTGGATGTTAGACTATGTAGGGCATGTGAATCTAGGCAAATACACGCATCAGAAATACGATTACGGTAAGAAATGTATGCCATATACACATACACACCCACACACACACACCCCCCTACCCCCACCAAGAAAGTTATAGTGGTTTTTAAAAGACTAGGGGTGGGGAGGATGAGAAACCCTTTCACCAGAAATGTGAAAGTAGAATAGTCCATATGAGCCAAGTCACACATTCCACAATGCCACCTACTAGCCTTTGCTGGAAGTTCACCTCCAGTCCTGAGCCACACCAGCAAGGCATTGTGGGTTTGCAAATTAGCCCAAATGCAAATTTTTAAAGGTGTAATTGGAAATTTCCCTGGAGAGTCTCACACAGTGTGTGTAACAACTGTCTCCCAAGGGACCATGCCGAAGACCACTGCTAGGCATGTCAACAATTTAAACCAAAAGCCCTTTGGGATTGCCTTCAAAAGCAATGGGCTTTTGACTCCATGCATGCAGAATCTGAGAAGACAGTCCAGCGCCCAGGCAACCAAACTAGAGTTTGGGGGCGATTCAGACACATAGATCGAGACAGACACCCAAGAGCCGAGCAAAGAGGCACTTTCAGAAAAAAGCACAGAAGCAGATCCCTTAACACCAAATGCTTGACCTCAAGGTAAGTTATGGAGACATCCCCTGGCGATCTAGAGCCTGCAAAGGCACACAAACAAGGTGTCATGCATCTTTCATCCCAGCCCTCTCATGTGCAGTACTTTCCCATGCCCACTATGCCTCAGGCTTTGCCCCACACAAAACACCAGACAGCACGCTCTTGTAGCCGTCACGTTACCCACCTGCAGCATCAGAAGCCCAGAGGTGCGTTGCCGATTTCCTGCACACCATTTCTTCATGCTTGGCGGCTTCCGTGGCGGCTATGTACAAGGCGGAGACCCGCCATCACAAAATACAGAAAGAACGTCTGGCCCGGGAACCGATCATGTGACGTGGTTTCTCAGACTACTCCTTGTTATGCCTTCCCGTCACGTGATGCACATACTGAAACACGTTATCTTTCAACCAGGAAATAAAACAGCTGCTCTCCCGACGAGCGTCGCCTTTCAGCCGTTTTACTCGGCGATTGGCGTTCTTGGATTACGGATTGTATTTTCTGGTTTTCTATGACTACGGACTGTATTTTGGACTTCTTTGCCGTATCCTTCTGCAACCTCGTACCCAGCGAGTTCACGGCTAGACCACGGATTGTTTTCACAGACTGTGTTTGGTCTTCCCCTTGGCAACTCTGAATACCTTCATATTTGGAACTCTGGCTTCCAGAGCTATGTGCTGCAAGTAGCACTGGTTCATTGACTCTGCCCTTCTGCATTCAGGTGCTGCTGGTGGGCTAACTGGTTCCTCTCCTCTACCCTGTGGCCCCTTTCCCTTCTCCAGCTCTATAGAACAGGACTACATATTGACACCCGACCCTCCATCAGATCCTCCCTCTGCTCCATCATCTGGTAGGTGCTTGTTTCTTCCATATCACTGGTACTGCAGGACATATATTTGACTTGTTTACTTAACCTGCCCATTTTCTTACAGCAGCCACTCGGAGGACTCGGTGTTCCTGTTCTTTCACCACCTGTGGCTCTAATCCCCAAACAGCGAGTAGCTTCTATTTCACTGTTTGTTGCTTAGGGACGGAGGTCCATTACTCCACGCTACAATCAAGTCTTGACACAAGGACACTAAGGAAGTAAAACCATTCAGTCTTCTAATTCGATATGTAAGACAAAGCACACGGGTTATTCATAGGCATCCTGTACAGAAAGCACCTGGTAAGACGTTTCCAGTCAGGTTTGGGTCTTTTTGGGGGTTGGGGGGGGGGGGGTTTGCCTGGGTTTTAAGTGGGATTTCCAAATCGTGTTTTGTGCTGGTTCAATTTCTAGAGAGTCCTTTGTTATTGTTAGTGGTGTTCCCTGGCATGCTGTTAGTAATCTACAAACATCCTGTACAGCAAGCACCTGGTAAGATGTTTCCAGCGTGTTTGGGGTCTTTGGTTTTTTTTG
This sequence comes from Ambystoma mexicanum, assembly GCF_040938575.1. NCBI lineage: Eukaryota > Metazoa > Chordata > Amphibia > Caudata > Ambystomatidae > Ambystoma > Ambystoma mexicanum. The sequence continues at coordinate 646,013,690 of NC_090941.1, forward strand.
CCAGTGTTTTTAGTGGAACTTCCAAATTGTTTTTTCTGCTGGTTCAACTTTTAGAGAGGACTGCCTTTGGGGTGTAATCCTTTGTTTCTGTTCCTTTTTCCTCTCTCCCCCCATTTTGATAGCAATTGGCTAAGGGAGTCAGGGGTGCCTGTCCTTTGATAGTGGCTTTCCCGGCTTGCCGTTATTAATCCATAGGCCCCTTCATGCTTTTCACTCCCTCTGATTGTCTTGTGTCCTTGGTCACATGACCAGGAAACATCCTTCTTCACTGTTCATCCCAGGGCAGCCTTGCCTGGGCAGCCATCTGCAAAGGGCAGCTCCCTCCTAAGCAGCTCCACTCGTGTTTGCCCGTGTTGACCTGGGACGCCTGACACAGACAACCTACTGTGACTGATAAATTAAGTGTGGTGTGGCCGGGGCATACAGTTGTTACTGTACTCCATTAAAACCCCACCTCTCTTAGTACCTATTAAAATATAGCCTCATTGTGTAAGGTAGCCATATTTTGCATTTAGCCTAATTGTGTAAGGTAGCCATATTTGGCATTTAGCCTAATTTTGCACGGTAGACATATTTGGCATTTAGCCTAATTGTGTATGGTAGCTCTACAGTTGGCCGCTGTGCTGAACTGTGCCACGCACGATAGTTAGCCGCTGTGCATCACATTGTGAAGATTAGCCATGTGTCACATTTAGATAGAATTGTGAAGATCACCCATGCACAGCACCTCGAATACTAGTATGCAGCTATCCCCACGATCTATTCGTTCTAGCTGCACACAATCTTATACCACCTTGCACATCACACCGACCATTAGAATGCAGTTTTCCCCTACGATAAATTTGGCTTTGATGCACACGTAATCCCACATGCCCGACTCACTGCACAGCACCACATTCATTAGAATGCAGCTACCCCCACAACATATTCAGCCTAGCTGTACACATACTACTTGTATCACATACTCCACACACACCACCTCCAGCATTAGAATGCAGCTAGCCCCCATGATACATCTGGCCTAGCTACACACCTACCTAGTGCACACACATACTATTTATTTCTATGACCATTTACACTTACCTGGACTGCAGTCCCAGAGGGCGTTCAACCTACAGCACATTGAGACCATACCAATGGTGAAAGGCACTATACAAATGCCCATTAACAGAACATAACATAATAAAGCAATCTATGTCTTAGAGTAAATTTGATATACAAAATAATTAAATGTGCTTCTCATGTAAGGAAACAATGAAAATTGCATGGGGAATTAGTGATACCATAGCCTGAACATCCCTACGTTATATTATGAAAAGCAATGCTAATAAGCAAAACAATTATTTCAAATTGTGAGATGTTTATGTTCACTATTGAAAACAATATGATTTGGTGAAAATGATACCCTTTATGCTGAAATCAATTGCTAAACATTGAAATCCTAATGTGGCGTTATCCAAGTTGCATATATCCTGTACTGAATGAACTTAAAAATAAAACCAACTTTTTATTGACTGAATTCTATACAGCATAGAATGAAAAAATGCACACCCTGTGCACTGAAGCCAAGTACATGTGATTACTGACTGACTTGCATACGGAATAGAATGAACCTGTTGTTGATTACAAAAATACATTTTCATGTGCAAGGTGCTCTTTGAAGTAGGCCACATTCTTCTAAATCACCCCAATTGCTGTTCTTTACAATGCAACTCCCGCCGCATAGCCTGATCAGAGCTCAGTAATGCAGCAAAGTATGGTCTTGTTCTCTTTTTTAGGGGTGCATTTTAACTTGTGAGTTTCAGAGCATGCCCACAAGACACTTTTGACTGGGTCTAGCCTGTGGCCAGGCCCAGTGACCACTTTGCCCTATTTGGCGTTACTGGGCCACTGGTCGTGGCCTACAGCCCTGGCCAGTGACCCCTTAGCCCTGGGTATTGTCTCTGTCTGTGTCCTTGCCCCCCACAAGCCACAGAAAGAACCCACTGGCATTGTCCTGCAGCAGACCCTGTAGACACATTTCTTACCCACTGAGAGTCAGATGGCCTCTGGCCATCATCTAACTGCACCAAAAGCTGATCAGCAATGGCCAGCGGCCCCTTTTTCTGGGGCATGGCTGAAACCACCACCAATGGACAGGGTGAGGCTTCAAGCCAGCTCCATTGTCCACATTACACCCATTGAGGGTCCGTGGTTCACTAGCCATGCCTCTGACCATGGCCAGTGGTCACCTTGCTTGGAGCATGGCATTCAGATATAGCCAGGCAGGCCCTGCCAGTTCTTTCAAAGTAGTATTTGGGCCTGGCCTGCGCCTAGCCCTGTGCCAAGGTTTATTCCTTTGCAGGTCTGTGGCCCACTGGCCACTTTGGGTGTGGAATGGCCTTTAGCCAGGCTCCACACCAAGCCACACCACCCATAATGGCTACTTACCCCATCAGAGGTCTCTGTGGGCTACTGGCCTTCACCTACGACCATGGCCCATGCCCACTTTGCCACCCAAAGAGGCAACTGTTCCGAGCCTGTGGCCACTTTGCCCCTAGTATGGGTCCATGGTTCAAGCATGCCCGGTGGCCACTTTACTTGGGGCATGGGCATCAGCCATGCTCCAGCAAGCAAATCAAAGTGGCTTTCGTCGATGGCCCTGGCACCACCAAGTCACCCAAAAATTGCACTGGGTCTGGCCAAGCCACTGGGTGTTGGCAGACCTGGAACGTGTATGCAATGGTCACTGGGGCAGGTGGTAGGCCAAGCAAAATTACTACTTCATGTTGCTTGGCAGGGCACGGGGTAAAGTGGCCACTGACCTGGCCAAAGTTAAAAGCAGTGGCCCACAGTCTCACAATGGGGAGGTCAAGTGGGCACTGGGCTTGGCGACAGGTCAAGCCCAATGAAAGCATCGGCCAGAACCAGTGAATGTACCAACCGGCCATGTTCTGACACTCACAAGTTAAAATGCACCCCTAGAAAAAAAGAAAAAAAAAAAAAGTACATGACCATACCTTTTAAACATTTCAGGGCTCTGATCAGGAAATGCCGAAGGCCCGAATTAGGTAAAATTATTAAACATTATTTAACATGTATAGGAACAATGTATCCTGCTTCACACAGTAGCTTACACAGTAAAATGAAACTGATCTCTGCTCCTCTGTGCTATATTGATTTAAATCGATACAAAGTTACTTTCATTTATAGTTGTCAATAAGAGCATTTCTGTAAAGTATATGAGCAAATAAGGTTAGCTAAGTATAACAATACTCGGAACGCTCTTTAAATCATGGAGTATATCATTTTCACTATGCACATTATTTTCATTAGTGAGCATAAGCAACTCAGAATATTAACAAATATTGTCAATTAGTAGTGTTTTTCTTTTCGTTACATAAGATGGGTATTTTGAGTCTCTCTCACGTCACTATTTCACCACTCAATATCGTTGCTGCCATATTTTGTTATTTCATCTAATGACAATTGCAACTTTTTATAAAATAGGCATGCTTCATTATGTCATAAATACGTTTGTGTATCAATATATATTATTGTTGTAACATGAATTATGTCGCTAATGGCCCGTATAGGGAGGGTGCATTTTCATTAAGTGAACTGGGATCCACGGCAACTGTGGCACGCCTCTGGCCCCCTGCATTTCATACACAGCAACAGAACAAGCATTGAACATGAATAAGGTTTCGTTTCCTATCATCTGAAAAGTCATTTCACCTAACACGAAACTGATGCTTGGGTGAGGTGTCTTGCAAAAGAGGTCTTCCTAATATGTTTTTGAATGTGACACTACTTGAATTTATTTATCCAGAGTATGCGGTTTCTGAAAGTTAAAATCAAGGACGTACACATCCATTGAATAAAAAGCGGACGGTGGATAGCACAGGGGCAACGCAGTCCTGCGCGTGGAGACTCGTGTCTGGTATTAAGCACGTGATAAAAGATTAATTAATAGATAGGTGTTAAATTGGTTGGAACAGGTAGTCATGTGGCATTGCCCTCCTCTCTGAAGAAATCACATGAGATATTTACGGCATGGAGTTCGCAGAAAGTACTGCTTGAGGTAAATAGCAGTTATTTACCCAACGTACGACGTTCTATGTTCGCCATGTCTTCAATAGACCCTTTGCTTCAAACTCATAATAAATAGCGAGTACTCCCCATACTCAAAATGTCTAGAGAACAATGACAGAGCTCGAGGCAAGTTTATAGCATCCAGTGAAGGAGGCTGAGGTTAGATTAGGCTATGCTAGTTGTGTTCCTAGTCATTACTGAAGGCTTTCTGCAAGCAACTTCTGACTGTAACGTGTAGAAAGTTGACGAGGAGACTAGACACATCTGGAATCAGCAATTGTGGAATAGTAACATTTTTGGTTGTTTCAGGAAGTGAGCAGTTTACAATCAATGCAAGACTAGATGTCGGAAAGTTCCAGAAAAGAGGGCTATTTATTTTAAGTATTTCTGCCCACTGAATTTCTGCTTCTCAAATCTGATGGTGACCAGAAATATCGACTTTCCATGAGAAGAAGATTGCTGGTGGACATCTTATTATACAAGTATCCTAATCAGACTCAATGCAAACCAAAACATCTTGTACTTGGCAGAAACAGACCCCTTTATCAGCACTGAAAAACCACTCACATTACCCCTTACATTTTCTCTATCCCTATCCTTTTGGGTATTTTCTAGTGGTGGCCTTATGATGGTCTTCAGGGAGCATGGGGCATGCACAGAGCCAGACTAGTCAACTGTAGATATATCCAAAGAGAAAAAATTAACCCATCTCATGGTCCGTGTTCAGGCCAATTTCTGGAGCTCACATTTTACATATCATCCTGGCTTCATTTTTATGAGGTCCAACTTTACTTAGCGCAATATGACACATATGTGACAGAGGGTATGTAAATTTCACCATGTGAAATTCGAAGAGTCATAATAACATATTGTCATATAATGTTATGTTATTTTACTTGGCATTTATATAGCGTTCTATATAGCATTGGTATGACCTCAAAGCGCTGGTAGGTTGAACGCTCTCGGGCACCGTAGTTTTGGTCAGTAGAGAGAGAGATGGTGTCGTAGGGTACGTGGCTGCACCAGATATGTTGTGCAGCTGATGTAATTGCCGGGTGGTAGCTGCATCCTAGCGTTAGGTGTGGTGCTGAAGATATCAGTTGGATGTGTGCAGTCTGGTGGGTGGACAACCAGACTGGGCTCTGGCTGTGTTAGGCCTGAAAGACGCATATGTGAGCAATTAGGCCGGAATGTGCTCGGCTAGCTGCGTTTTATTAGGGTGATGAGGTGATCATGGGGTCATATTCGTATGTGAACAGCTAGCCGGAATTTATCAGCGGTATAGCGGTGTTCTAGTTGTATGATGGTGTTTAGTAGAGAGTAAGCGTAGTGGTGTGATATGATGGCTATCTTCAAAGTGCCCGAGACCAGGCACGTGAACAGGATGGCAGGGAACACAGCGACACACGGACATATAGAGACAGGGGGCTGGGTTTACAGAGACAGGAGGGGGGGATACGGAGATATAGCAACATCATGGGGAACAGGAAAGCAGGGTACACAGTGATAAATGTGTGGGGCATGTTAAAATTTACATTTGCATTTCTATCAAGAAGCGACACAGGTTAACGTTCACAATCCTGTCAGGGGTCTGGCGCAGGCTAATGTTCACAATTCTAACTAAGTGTGGCATTGCTAACATTCACAATCCTGACTCGGTCCGGCGCAGACTAGTGTTCACAGTTCTAACTAAGTGTGACATTGCTAACATTCACAATCCTGACTGGGTTCAGTGCAGGCTAATGTTCACAATTCTAGCTAAGTGTGGCATTGCTAACATTCACAATCCTGTCAGGGTCTGGGGCAGGCTAATGTTCACAATTCTAAAGTGTGGCTTTGCCAAAATTCACAATCTTGTCAAGCTAATGTTCACAATTCGTAGTGTGGCATTGCTAACATTCACAATCCTGACTGGGTCCAGCGCAGGCTAATGTTCACAATTCTAACTAAGTGCAGCTTTGCCAACATTCACAATCTAGTATGGGTCTGGGCAGGCTAATGTTCACAATTCTAACCAAGTGCAGCATTGCTAACATTCACAATCCTGACTGGGCCCGGTGCACACTAATGTCCACAATTCTAACTAAGTGCGGCATTGCCAACATTCACAATCTTGTCAGGCTAATGTTCACAATTCTAACTAAGTGCGGCATTGCCAACATTCACAATCTGGTATGGGTCTGGGCAGGCTAATGTTCACAATTCTAACTAAGTGCGGCATTGCTAACATTCACAATCCTGACTGGATCCAGCGCAGGCTAGTGTTCACAGTTCTAAATAAGTGCAGCATTGCCAACATTCACAATCCTGTCAGGGTCTGGGACAGGCTAATGTCCACAATTCTAACTAAGTGCAGCATTGCTAGAATTCATAGTTCTGAGGTAAGGTAATATTGAGTGGCAGGGTTTTCCGGTGTAGAGTAGTTGCTCTACTCCCCACCATGCCACACTTACTTGTTGGGTTGCTTCTGGATGACGGCTGGTCGTTGGCTTCCCCTGCCATGAGCATATTCTTTGAATCACTTTGTAAAGGCAAGGCACGGTGACCCTTTAACCAATTCCTATATGATATCTTAAGCCTAGCTATGGTTCTTACTATGTTTATACCCATTTTGAGGTTTTCTTTCTAATGTCCCTTCTCGGCTTCCTCTTCTTGTCACCGACTTCCGTGTTGTACCTATGTTTAGATACCGAAGGGCAAATGTCCACTGTAAACTGCGAAGCTGGGGTCAACACAGAAAGCGTGTTCTGGCAGTGGAGTGAAAATAATCGTGGGCACATATCTAGAAAGCGTCCTCCCACAAGATCCTGGTTAATACTAACATTAAACTGGCAAGCATACTTTGGTTTCCATATAACTGCATGGTTCTGAGGATTTATTAACACGCATCCCGCAGTAGATCGGGCCCATCAGTATGACTGATTGCACCAAAGCTACCTCCAAGACGCGAGTGATCACTAGCTATATCATACGCCACACTAAAGTATTCAATACAAAGAAAGAGCTGAGAAGATGCAAATAAGAAATCAAAGGTGGATTTCTGCAAGCCATTCGACCAGGTATACTTAGGAGGAACATAATCTCGAAGATTACCATTTAAAGGCACCAAATCCAAAGCGGCTAGGGAGGTACACAATATAATCCCTCGAGCTCTGGCATAATGAAAGAAACACCCCAAAGATACCACTTAGGGTCTAAACACAGAGTTCAAATCACCCAGAATTAAGAAACACACATTAGGTAGGAGGACGTGGTGACCATAGACATTAATAATAGCTGCAAAAAAAATATTTTAAAATGGTTGTTACCGGATTAAAATAAACATTTAAAACAACACTCTAAAAACTTGCATAGTTAAATCAAACCATCTAATCTTGCAGCCCAACAAATCAGAACGACCGATACAAATGTTCTCAATATATGAACCAGCCAAACTATGCCAAGCACAGATCAAACCACCATAAGGCTTACCCTTAATACCCTTCCTCGTAGGCTCATGGATAACCATAAATCCATCAACTAAGGGGATGTCCAACGTAAGAGATTCTTGAATACAGACTAGGTCCGCCTCTGACAAAAATTTGTCATTGAGGCAGAGATAGTTGAACCCACGTGTGTTCCAAAATACAAACCTAACCGTTGAAATTCAACAGGGGCCCCTTTGCGATGGATCATACTGGTACAATTAATTAATAATATGAATAATATGAGACCAATCGTAAGTAACATGCCGATTGATTGTTGTTGGGAAAACATTATTACTTGAATTCAAAGCTGTCAATTGTACGTTAATCTTCAAAGGATCACGTGGGTTAGTCTCAAAACTGCAATCTCCGCCCTGAGTGGGACTGGGGTTTCTTGTGGCGTATCATTCGCCAGCAAATACCCCATGTTGGGCAAAAATTCTGCCTCCGCTATGACTGTTATAATAGAGTTTTGAATAAAAGCCAATTTTCATAATATTGACATGTCGGAAATCTCAGAAAAAGATTCTAGCGATGTCTTTAGAGGATAGCGATTGGAGGCTATTTGCCCAAATAGATACAGAACATATAGTCGATTAAGGGGATATAGATCTTTGACATTAAAGGTCTGTCTCAAACATAAATAGCTCAACTGATCCCCCACTGGTGATCCCCCACTGGTGGGACCCTACCACCAGACATTGGGAACGACCCATCCTCACAGGCCTCGTTTCTGTCTGGTAATCGGAAATAGAGGCCCACGGTGGACCCCTAGGGAGTCTACATGAGCTTGTCAACAAACCACCCAACCCAGATCCCTGTACCAAAGACTTCCGTCCGTCTTGTATTGTTAAGAATCTATGAGGGGCCAGACCCAGTAAATGAGCTGAGTCCCTGGCTGGCTCAAAAGAAGGAGCTGTCGCGTCAAGTGTCTTCAGAGTAGGGAGAAAGGGTACACAAGCACCTGTTTCTAATGTTACCCTCTGTTGTGGACAATGTATAGGCTTCTCTAACAAACCAAACTGAATAGCCCCCTCATTAGACTCAACAGAGTAGGTGGTCAGAGAAGAGAGATTCAGGTCCACCACGGGAACTTCTACCTTCTTAGGGTGAAGATACGATGTTATAAGATTTTTTATTGACATCCTGTGTTACTGACGGGAGAGGACCGTCGGACTTTGTTGGCCTCAACCGCCAGATTTTACCCTTCTACCGGACCACTGCTTCCTTAGATGTTACAACATGAGCCAGATCACCCCGATACTCACCGTCATCCAAAAGTGTTTCTGTCTGGCGCTTAAGGGATCGTAAACATTTCAGGGAGCCTCTGTTATTATTAGGGTCTGCCCACTTAAGTTTAGTCATGTTCTTAACTTTCTTCCTCCCTCTACGCCCAAACCCCACAGGCAGATCTGAAACATGCATGAAAGGAACCCCGGGGAGGGAGCCGTCCTGCACCTTTCAACTGATGTTTCTTGAAGGGAGGTAGATTCAGAAGCTACTATGGCAAGAGGCGAAGGGATGATGTGAGGGGAGCTTGGTCCACAAGCCCCCTCTCCCTCTTCTAAACCACCCGATTTATTTGTTTTGCTGGGACTCAAGAAAGAATCAACCCCAAAGATTTGAGCTACAACAGAGACGGGGTTCACTGGCGATGACACGCCACCAAGCAATATATTTTTACAAATTGCCCCAGGGGCACTCAATGCCACAACAAACCACTCTATGAAGTTCACTTTTGCAAGCAAATCTTTTAATGACGATCAAACTTCTCTTAGTTCCTACATATTCATGTTGTGCCCCCGATCCATTATGTCCAGTAATCTGGACAGAACTGGAAAAGAGAAAGTGTCCACTATGGGCTCCTCCTGAGCCTGTAAATGATGACCCATAGGTGAACGCTCATTAGAGTTACGACAATATGTCCCAGCAGGCCCTGGTTGATTAAAATAATTGTGGGCCTCCAATAAAAGCGGCAATCCATGCCAAACAGTGGAAAACAGATCCACCTCTGGCGCAGGTGGTACAGATCAATAGGAGGAAACGTTGAAAGGTTTAACCTCTTCAAACCAGGTGGGCCAAAAGGAGGTCCCCGAATAGATTACACACTTGGACCCCCATCAAAGATAAGTATAATCTTTTAGCAAGAATGGAGACATATGAAATGAAACTGGCGCCCACGCGATCCGTCCTCTAGATCTGCGTGGGTTAAAGAAACAAAACAGTCTGCATTAGTTAACACGTCAGTATGATTCATTACCAATAGGGGATTCTCCTGCTCCATCCACTCCAGTATGGCAGACCCTGTTCCCCGACAATCCCCTCTGCTTTCTGGTTTACAGCCCGTAGATTTGCTGCTTAGTAAGCCTGGCATAAATAAGGAGCAAAGAAAGTAATAACAGGAATGAGCTTGAAAACCCAGCACTGGTAATTGCCTGTTCAACACTCCACAGCAGGCAAAATAAAAGGTGCTTCTTGCTCCTTCGTAAAATAATGAGCTTGTTTAACCAAAAGCAAATCACAGGTGCCAGTTCCTATTGGAGAGCTCAAAGGCACCCCGGTCTGCAGTCAGTCTCCAACCATTGGATATTGCACTAACTCTAGTAGCGCAATGAGCACAATTTGACTGAGTGACACCATCTGCTATATGGCAAGGCACTTGGTACATACTAATATAGCAGAGTTGCGTAACAGAGATAATGCGAATGGATCCCTCACATCTGCTTGGATGAAATACACAGAACAGTATTCCGCCTTACCAGGGGACTTAAGCAGAGATTTTTGAAGAATCCGCCTTTGTAGAACGGTCGTAGTCTCCCGGACAGCTAAGCTAAGAGCGGATAAAGGAGTGCGGCCGTCGAATGCCAAACACAAACACCAAACACTTAGAAGAACTGCGCGCCCCTCCGCTGCTGTAGGGTATTATAACGTGTCAGAATAGGCACTGAAGAAAGACTTGCCTATGCACGTAGCTTCACAAGCTTCACAAGCTCAGAAGAAACACTGTAGCAACGACATCCAAATGGTCAGTTTCCCAAATACTCAGACACACTCCACCATATGGTGAGTCTTTCAAGCTTGTGTTTACTCCGCCACGCACAAAGCTCCTCCTCCAATATCAAAAACAGACTCCAAAAGCTCACTGTGCTCCTCCAGTAACACCAACCACACTGCTGTACTCCGCTAAAAACTCGGCCAAATTCTTTAAAATCTGAAAGGAGCTGGCCAAACCTTGCTGCAGTGTCTTTCTCTCCTGTCACCTCCCAGGCCCTTTGCACGGCCCTTGCCTCTCACTTCATCTAAAAAAAAAACAGGATATCCTGTCCATCCTCTCATCCCCTTGCTCCCTCTCCCTATCCCCTCTCCTTCTGTGTACCTTGATCCGTCTACAGCCAGCACCCCACCCTCTTTCTTGTCCTTTCCTTTTTTCACTCCAATGAGGTCGCTAGACAAGTCCGATCTATGAAAGTCTCGTCAAAACAGGTTACCACCTGCTCTCCCAAAAGCATCAAGGACCAAATTGATACCGTCGCTCCTGCCTTGGCTGATTTCTGCAACCTTTCCTTTGCCTCAGGAGCCTTCACCCTCTACCCCCCCCCTCTGAAGCACTCTTGTGCACCCTCTTCTCAAGACACCCACAGCTGACCCTTCTTGCCTGGCTAACTATCCCCCAATCTCCATTACTTCTTTTCTGGGCGAACCCTTCTGACCATCTCGCAGCTTGACCTTCACTTTGATTCTGTTGGTTGTCTCTACGACCATCAGTCTGGCTTTAAAGCTGCCAGAAGAACAGAGATTGCCCTCCTGAACATCTGTGAAGCTCTGCTTTCCAACCTGGACTCCAACATCCCCTCTGTCCTCATCCTACTCGATCTCTCCCCTGCCTTCGACACCGTCAACCATACCATCCTGCTCAACCGTCTCCCGGCCTTTTTTTGCTCCAATTTTCAGTGCTATGCTGATGACACTCAACTCATTTTCAGGCTCCCCTCGGCCACCTCTTCTCCTTCTCTCATCTCTGATTACCTATATGCCATTCAGGATTGGTGTGCCGCCAACGATCTCTGCCTAAATGCCACCAAGACAGAGATCCTCCTCATCGGCCCACCTTCACCCTCCTTTTCTGTCACTCTCTGGCCGGCCTCCCTTGGCCCTCCTCCAACCCCCACTTGTGAGGCTAAGAACCTCAGGGTCATCTTTGACTCCACGTTTTCCATCTCTGATGTCTCTAAAAAGTCAAACTTCCCACTGCACCTCCTCAGAGGTATTCTGCCTTTCCTCCCCTTCCCCCAGAAGCTCACTGTATCTCGAGCCCTGGTTCTCTCTAGGTTGGATTATTGCAACAGCCTCTTTCTGAATCTACCTGCCTCTACTCTCCGTCCTTTGCAATTTATCCAGAACAGGACTGCAAGACTTGTCCTTGGCCTCAAGCCCTGCGATCATATCTCTCCAGCCCTGAAATCTCTCCACTGGCTCCCTGTGGCTGCAAGGATTAATTTCAAGACCCTTTGCATTGTGCACAAAGCTTTCTGCGGCCTGGGTCCAAAATACCTTCATCTGTCCGTCCGCAAATATCTTCCCTCCAGAGCTCTTTGCTCTTCCACCTCCAACTCCCTCAAGGTCAGTCGTTTTTCAAAGAAACGAGGTGGTGGTAGATCTCTGTCTTCGGCTGGGGCCTCCCTCTGGAATAGCCTCCCTGCCACTCTGAAACTTGAGGAGAACCATCTCTGGTAGCGGAAGCACCTCAAGACCTTAGTCTTTGCTTCTGCCTTCGCTCCTCTTCTCCCTGCTGATCTATTCTGTCTGGGCATAGCGCACCTGGTTACCCTCTGTCTTTCGTGCCCAAATACCTGCCCACCCTGCCACCCGCCTGCACTGCCTCCTGGCAATCCCTTGCACTGGGGTCTTTATCTGTAACCCTACAGCCCCCCCCCCGTTTTTCTGCACTTATCAGACACACCCTGTCTGTTGCCTCAAACTTAGCACTTGTCACTTTCTGGTTGAACTACCGCTGTTTATTGCTTTTTATTTATTACTTATTATTTTTATTTCTTTGCTCAGCACTCACCACTTTCTCCTCAACTCCCATGTACTTTCCCCTTTCCCTCTCCCATGCACTTGCACGTTCTCAATGTCACTAGGCCTAGTACGATTGTTGTTTTGTTCTCCCTTGTTCCCCTCCCTTGCCTCGTCGCGCTCTGAAACACTTGTGTACGAGCGCGATACAAATAAAATATCAATATCAATTTGGACATTTGGACACAATGGCTCCTTAGAACACTGCCTTTGCAGACTCCTTTGCAATGTCTTCCCTCCACATCCTGAGAATGTTTTCTCACAGGGATGCAGCAAGCATTCCTATTGTAAATCTGCCAACCCTGTCAGAAATTGACCTGCGGATCCCTCACTGCTGAAAACCATCACTAACAGCTCTGATAACATGGGCTTCAAGGATCGGCCGACCATAACTCGGTATTGAGAATATGTGCTCCTGGGTGCAATGAGCAGGGCTGGTAGAAAGAGTCAGTCCTTCAGTTAGAGACTCAGTGGGCTGGGTATCTGCGACTGAATTGTGGGCAAACTGTAAGGTCTAAACTTTAACGTAGAACCATTAAGTTAGGATATTAATACAGTCTGGCATTGCCAGCGATTTGAAGCTTTGAGCCCAATGGGTGTGGTGTTATTGTTAAACACCACAGCCAAGTCTCTTTCAGAAGTGGCAGTGCTTCACAGTTAACATTTATATTGGATAATATATCGATGCAGCAGGAGTGTCAAACCCCTTTGATTTAAGTTCATGCCCGCAGCCATCATCTTCTGAGGTCTCTAGCAAATGCAACCACAGTACCTGTATAACTCACAACAATAACGACACTCCGATCTGGAAGGCATATCAGCAAAGCAAGTACCAGTGCCCCTCAGGTCCCTTGAATGTACCACACACCAGGAAAGGTATATATGTTAAGATTGATAGTGAACCTCTACATACTGCCTTTATCCAATTTGGAGGATGTGCGGTCTCCTACTGGTTTGCGTTGGCATATACTGGTAAAAAATGGCACCCAAATTATTTATTATTCGAGGCAAAAGCTGAGGGGCCAATGGCCCAAATTTCCATCTCTATAGATACTAGGTTGTCAGCATGTAGGCCTAGCACTCACAAGAACTTCAAAAGTCTCACTAACAGGATTGCACAACCTGGATGGAATACATTCTCAGGAGGATAGCTCAGGGGCAACGTGCTCATCTTGGAAGCAAGACGACGAGGAGCAACGCAGGTTAGATCCCCGGGCCCGGCGCTTAGAAACCTCTCGGTATTAAGCACATTATTCTTACGGTAGCCAGGACTCCTACAGAAAATCATGAACTCAGACCAACTAGTGTTGATGAGGAATTTGATACAGCAGACAGCCATTATTACATTAAACAAAGGAGGATTTGCTGACTAGGAAGTGAAATTGCGTCCTGGCTGAAGCCCGCACAAAGTACCATCCCCAAGGTAGCATTAAGTAACAGTACCTGTGTCCACACATGAAGGCCACAGAAGTAGGAATATAGGTTCCTACGCTCTTGCTTGGAGGAAAATTAGGAGAGGCTTCAACAGTGAGTGGTATGGGAGATTATAGCTGGGGTTCAATGCAGACAAGTAGAGTGTCATTCATTTAGGCTGCACAGAACGTGGGCGGCAGTACATGTTGCAGAGCAAAGTTTGAAAAATGCCAGACAGGAGGCAGATCTTCTTGTCAGCTTATCTAAATGTCACTATTCATCAGAAGAAGAAGAACGTTGTTATGCTTACAAACAGGTATAGCCAGAAGCGTTTTCCTTTATAAGACATATAACTCTTTGTCACTTGAACTGCATGGTTTGAGCTCACTATGGTCTTTTAGAAAAAAAAAAAAAAAAGGGGCTGTTTTTTTTTAGTTACACAGTAAACAGGAGAGAGGGGAACTAGAAACGGAATCAACTAATGCAGCACTTGAAAATTGGTAGAACAATTAGTTTATTTTGCAATTATAATTGGATAGGGTAAACCAGCAGCAAGAACATGGGAAGGGGAGGCATAGACCACACCTCATATAATCACTAGTGAAGGTTGCACCCGGATATCTCGCACTTGTTATTCGAATTAATATTAACAGAAATGTCCGAAAGTGCGCATCAAATTAAATTTTATTGAAAAATATGTGAATCAGCCGACATGTGTTTCAACCCTCACAAGTCTTTTTCAAGGCAAGAAATGCTCAAGGTCCCAAGAACAATCTGGGTCTAATGCTCACTGTGATGATAGGAGGTTCAAAAATTAGCACTGCGTTATTCACATTGGTTAAGTAGTAACTGGCCACATCAATTTACCAACAATGGCATATTTGAGAAGAAGCCCAGTGGGGCTCGTGATCAATTTTCTTGAAAAAAAGGGGGGGCCAAAGTTTGTCTTCCTCCCGCCTTGAACCCGGTAGAATATAGAGCCTTTATGTTCTGCACAACGTCCTGTGTAGACTGCATTTGAATAATCCAGTGCTCATTTTCGAACCAGCTATCCAGGATTCATCCGATCACAGGGAGCGTTAGACCCAGATTGTACTGGGGACCATGGCAATTTCTTGCCTTGAAAAAGACCAGTGACGGTTGAAACACGTGTCGGCTGATTCACATATTTTTCAATTAAATTGTATTTGATGTCCACCAACGGAGGTTTCGGTTACTATTAATTTGAATAACCAGCGCAAGATATCCGGGTGCAACATTCACTGCTTTTTTAGCTAACTTTCTCTTATCCTTCTTTCTTGATTGTTTGGATGTTGTCCACGTAAGATCTTCTATTGCTTAGATACCTGTTGGGTGGTTAGCACAGATATAACTATATGAAATTAAATTAAATATGTATACGGAAAGTGAAATATTAGAGGAGGAGACATGGTACCAAATGTTGCTCGAGATCCTAAGTAAATGTATAAGTATGTCTCTTTGAAGACTGGTCCTGCAACTAGCACAGGGCGGGAAATGGTAGTAGATTGCGAACGCTGAACAGAATCTGAGGTGTCCGAATGACCTGTGACCCGACAAACCACAGATGAAACCAGACCCATCATGTGAGCTGACCTTGAGCATGCCAAGGATATTTAAGTCCTGGACAGTAGGGAAAGGCATTCTTGAGTTCTGTACGCCACTTAAGAGAGGTTGGAGCACACTGTGACATCTAGCAACAACCGTTGTGAAGACATTCTGCATGCAGAAGTCAACAGGTTCCCTCATGAGAGTGACTCAGGCATAGGACTAACCTGTGGCGCAGTGAGAACAATGAGCCATACAGAGGAGGAGAATAAGAAAAGCAGACCAAGGCATCACTCTTTAAGGTCGCTAAGCATTTAGCAGGCAGTGGGAGAAACAAAACCGTGGAGGACAGTTTTAGAAGAAGTCCAGGTCCAGGGTCGAGCATTCATATGAGGCATGATAGTGAAGGAAGTCTGGAGGGTGCCCGTAAGTAGCACCCTGGGACCAGGGTGATGAATCCAGCGTCAACTAGGTGCATGCCTCAGAGGACCAGGTCATTGGCTGAGAGGTCTGGGCATGTGGGTGGTATGTAAGCCAGGCATAGAAATATGGTTTTAGGTTTTCAGCTTGAACCTTAAAATAACTAATATTAGTTATACCTGCTGCATGCTGGTAAGCATGGCCCAGTTCAAGTGTAAGAGAAATGAAAAAAGTAAAAAAAGATCAGGTTTTACAGAGGTGAAGCCACGGCAGTTTGTAAGAGGATTCAATTCAACACTACAGCTAAGTCAATGCCTAGTCTGGGATACTGAATGGAAACCCTTATTGATATATCTTTACGTCCAGTTCATGAGGTCTGGATGACTACCCCTATATAACACCCCTCTCTTGGAATCCCCCTGACCCCACTGAGCCAAGAAGTAGTTCTGTTTTGCAAGTTTACACGGTTTATTTGATAATTTAAACAATATATATATATATATATCACACTTTATAATAAATTAATAATTGAATATCACACTTAATCTGAGCAGTAATCAATAATGGATAGTCTGGCACTAGCACACTTCTTTATAATCAATGATGAGTGGTTATAGGATGGATAAGATAGCAACAATACCTTTATGGTTTCAAATGGATGCAAGGTGGAATGAAAATGCAATACAGAAAATAACTTGATAGGGTTTCAGCAAAACAATGTAATCACTTTTCTCTGGCAATCCACTCCCCCCCTTTATGCAATGCAAGGAAATGGAAGGAAAGCACACAGTTCTCAGAAATGCAATCAAATGTAATTCAGTTCACCCCAGCAATCTTATACAACAGGTAGGAGTTTTGAAACACATGCAAAATGCTTTGAATATGGTGACAATGAAGTGAGGAAGATGCTGAAAATGGTTTTAATTCCCTTTAGGAGGTTCAGGGTAAGTGAAATATACTTGGGATGAATTCAGGCTCACTTTAGCAAGGATCTAGGATGGTTCTTAAGAGGCAAACGAATTTTTAGCAAGGAAAGAGATGACTGCTGATGGTTACACGTGGCTGGATTTTTAACCAAATCGCAAATCGCGGTAAAATTCGTGAGTGCAAGAATCGTGATTACGGTCGAAAGTATAAGGAGTAGGAAGTCGGTTCTAGGCTTGTTGAAAAGCTGAGATGCTAAGCTTTCAGAGGAAAGGTAGTTTTTCGGATTTGAAATTTTAAAAGTTCAAGGCGACAGGTTACAGCTTGCAAATGACAGGTGACAACTTCTAGGAGGCAGTTCTGGTTAGATTAAAATAGATTGAATTATATTATTTTAACTAAGAGATTGGTTCTGCACAGTTCTGCTAGGTACTCACAATATATTTAGAAATAGGCCTTGCCACGGATCTGGTCAGGTTTTCGGACTGGACTCCGGTTCTGGGCTCGGCACTTCACAGTGATCTGGGTCAGCTCTCTGGTTCTGCTAACAGTGGTCTGGGTCACTCTGGATCTGATCAGGTCTGTGGGTCCGGATACAGCGGTCTCCGGTTCAGCTGGTCTCTCTCTGGATACAACACTGCTTTCTGGCAAATGGCAAGAGTTCTTGCAAAGAATTCAAACAGCTCGCCTGGCTGTGAATAGTTGCAATGATTTGAGGCCTGCTAAAGAGGGATTTAGCTTGTAGTTGACCTCTCTGCTACAAATTCTGAAGTAAAGTCTTGGTCTCTGAAGGTGGATAGATTGAAGTCTCTGTGTTGGCTCTCTGGAGGTTGATGGAGGTAAAGTATGGATTTTCCCGGCAGAGCGTCCCGCAGCAGATGGAATAGAATCTCTCTATCTGTCCTGACTGTCTGCTTTTATGTGTTTTGAAAGTGGGTGGAGAGGCTAGCTTTCTAGGCCCTACCCCTCTCCACTTGTCATTGGCCACTTCCTCCTCTTCCCCTTGATTGGGGGAATGAAGTGAGGTGTCATCATGATGAGGTCTGTTTATGAGTCAGAGAACCCACCCCTGTCAACTTTACACACAATCTACATCTGATCCAAATACATACTTCCCCGATAGACAGTTGTTTGGCATTGCATACACACAGCATGCATTTACTGATGGTAGCCCCTGTTCCAATTCTGTCGTTTCTAGGAGCTTGGGTTCAAAAATGGCAACATATTTCACTTTTTGGTCGGGATACCAATATTGGATTTGTCCCCGCATTTACACAAATGTTCGCAAAGCATGTGGGCATTAGGTGGTGGAGTGTCAGATTTTTAACATACATACATTTAGAGTAATATCCTCTTTTCCGCTAAAAACCCCCCTGAACATACCACCGGGTCCTAACACGTCTTCAAATGTGCACAGAAAAATCACAAGAATAATGATATCACTTATAAAATTTTCACAAGTCCGCTCTATGAATGATCCATCTTTTTAGATTTATGTTCTGGCCCCAAAGGGGTGTGGTTTCCCCCCAGCACAAGGTTGAATTTCTGGTTTTTCCAGTTCTGCCAAGCCAGCTTGCTCTCACAGGCAGTGCTCCTCCCCTTTCCTTCCAGGAGGAAGCCATTTTTACGACCCCCCCCCCCCCAATAAAACATTTGCCTGAGTCAGGACAGGGCTTTGTTCAATTTCCTGCAGAGCCCAGGTAATTCAATCAGAGAAGTGTCATATCCCTTTTGGTGGGAACAGCAAAAGGCAGCTAGGCCTGGGAACACAGCTGTTGTGCAAGTCTCAACTCCTGTCGGGGGTAGCTGGTGGGCAAAATTCCCTCTCTTTTTAAGCCAGGCCTCAGCTAAATGTCTCTTTGGCTGCCAGTTTTCCTGTCCAAATCAAACTTCCAATTTTTACGCATGCAGCTAGAATGCTGATTCTAAGTTTAAAACTATGACATTTAAACAATTGCAACCTATGTGACACTCAAAAGTAGGTCACTCATTTCTTTTAAACATTTAGATTTTTAGTGTCTTTCAGTCCAAATTTACTTAAACTGCTGAAATCCACAGCTCAGCCAGTTTTGCTATGAACATTATTTTAGGCTCATCCTCTTTCCAGATTTTGTATGCCCACAAGACTTTATTCTGTCAAATGTCTGCTGGTGTTCAGTGAGATTGTTGGATATCCTGCAATGTTTGAAATGGCATTCTGAGCTTGCCTTCAGAGAAACAAAGGGTGATTTTTAAAGTGCTTTCTAGCGAACAGGCACTGCTGTTTTTCTCTTTGGCACCCCATTTCACTCATGGCTCTTCTGACCCAGCACACCCGCACCGGGGGGTGGCAAGTCAGGCGACCATTTTGGTGTGCGCACAAACTGCGCGGTTTTCATAGATTCTGGCACACATGTGGGCTTTTTCGGCCATCTTGAAGCCCACAGCACCAAGTACACACCCCTGTTTGAGGCCACGATTAGTTGGAATGCCCCTTGTGAGCGAGCCATCCGGATCTGTGCGCACCACCACGCTGGTGTCAGAATACATCTGCTTTACAGTGGTCAAAGTATACGAAATAAAGTAGTGGAGCTATGTTTACTGCTGGCCTGTCCCCGCTCCCCACAAACCCCATCCCACGTGCCATACAAACCTCTAAACCCCATCCCACGTGCCATACAAAGCCCTAAATCCCATCCCACGTGCCATACAAACCCCTAAACAAATGCACCTGCTGTTTAATGGAACGTTCAGTGCAGTGCAAGTTTGAACCTTATTTTTAAAGCTGACACCATTCTGAATGGGTTCTTTTCAAAATAAAAGTGTTGGAATAGTAAAACTTAATTTTAAAAAGTAGAGGAGCACTGCGCCCAACCACTCCTGCCCTCTTCAACCACTTTGTGTATGGCTCTACTGTGCCCCTTTTGAACCTCTTTAGCACCCATTATGCCCTTTGCTGAAGGGGCTGCCCAGTGGGGGCATAGGAGGACACACAACATCCCCTGCCATAATGTAGCTGCAGAAGGATACAGCATCTGCAAAGAGAAATAACTGCTAATGGCTGCCAATCAAAGTCATGCATAGCAATCTCGTCAGGGGTGTAGTGCCCAGAAGACACTCCGACCATTCTGGGTGTTTCTTCTGGTATTCTGGAAGACATTTCAGTAGGTCTGGGATACTCAAAGAAAAGTCTGGGTTATACTGAAAACATTTTGCAAAAGCACTCATGCTGAGACATAGACAGACATTGGCGGGTCATAGTGGATAGTTTCAAATAGTATCACGGTTTGCTGGGTATACTTTATTCTAAGGCATGTGTCTAAACATACAACACCAATGCTGAACATTCTTTAGGTGGAGCTCGCACACTTCAGGAATGGCTAAGGAGGGGGGGGGGAGCTCACCTAGCAGAGCTAAATGCCTGATGCAAAAGGCACCAGCAAGCACTGAATAAGCTAATAGAGCATCTTTGTGACAGTGTTAAAGCTTGTATAAGGAGCTTGTGGATATACTGGGTATGGCTTGATCAGTGGGTGGGTTAAGGGGAGACTGGCATGTGTTGGCAGTGGAGAGTATAAAGAATGTATGAGCATGGAGTTTCAACTCCTTCACCCTCCTGAACCACTATAGCGCTCTCTGGTGGGAAGCTTTAGAAGCGTTCATTACTTCCCAACATGGCTGCTGTACTCATTCCTGAATCACAATTCTGAAGCATTTACTAGCTCAGTGTCTTTGTTTTCAATACTGTCGCACCTATATTTCTTTTGGGGCTGATATATACTAATACAATAATGCCACTTATTGGCAGAGGCTTACTACAAATAAAATATATGAGCATTGCCACACAGAGAGAAATATGTCCTGACTCTGCAGCGAATAGAGATAAGAAATTGGATAGTATCAGTGCAAAGCCCTGGACATAAACATACAGCATTAGACGAAGTATGGAAAGTTAAGAGTGACCCCGAAAGTCAAACTTAACAGGTTTACCACAGGCACAGCAGTCAGCACAATTCTGCCACCCACAGAAAGTACTGTGTGGTCTGCAGAAGTGGCAGGTTTACTAACACACGAAGCAGTGCCATCTGAGCCAGTATTAGTAGAAGCTTAGCACACCTGCAGAACAAGTCCAACACTGGCAAAGTCAGTGCAATCTTCAAACACACGCACGCTCATGCACACACACAACATATACAGCACTGGCTGAAGTAGTACATCTCTCCCCCACACACTGAACAGATTATGGTATTGACATAGGCAATGCAAGCCAGGCCCGGCTCCAGCAAACCCCTGGCCCCCTAGAAAGGAGGCCTTGAATGTGGGACCCAGAGAGTGGGGCCATTCGGGTGTGGGGGGACATTTTCCTCTAAATGTGCAGCAGGAACTTCAGACAGATTAGCCTTCCGACAGGCTGCACTGCAGGAGGCCAGGCCAGGATTTGTTTACTTGCCCTGCCCAACAATTTATACCGCATAGCCATGAAATCACAAATGTCCAGGGAGATGAAGGGCCATTTGCACCTATAAGTGAGGTAGCACACGTATTCAAGCAGGTGCCTAAAACTATTTTCTCAAACCTAAAATCACAAAGTTGCCTTCTGTAATTTAAAGTGTGTTCATTTTTTGTGGGAATATAGCATTGTTTCAAATCATGCTTAATAAAATGATAACTATGTCAAACAATAAATGACACGGTGTTACTTGCACACACATTTCTGAAGAAAGTGCATCGATTGGGGGCTGTCGAAGAAGGAAGCTGACACAAAAGGTGGTATCGTGGTGGTTATAGACTTTTATTTGTGCATAATAGGCCCGCACTATCAATATATTCGAAGAGGGGTTTGTCTGCCTCAACACTAATACTAAAGGGTCTGTCAGAATGTCTGTCAAATCAACCGTGCTGTGTCACAACCTACTTCAATCCCTCACACTACAATTAAAGCATGATCTAACAAAGTTCCTACTCCAGGAAAAGGTTTTCCTTCTCCTGATGCGCAGATTGCGTTTTAAAAGAATGTTCTCTTGCAACAAGAATGCCAGGGGGAATGACTGCCTTCCGCTGGCTTGCGGGTTTCACACAGCCTTTATATAATTTCCACATCCAGAAGAATGGCTCCCTTCTCCTGGTATAGGTCTATACAGTTTCCAATAAAGCCAGGGGGAAGGACTCCCTTCCCCTGGCATCTCTAGCACAACTCCCAGTTCAGGACCAAGAGAATGACTCCCTTCTCATGGTATTTCTTGGTACAGTTCACAACCAGCCAAGGGAACGGCTCCCTTCCCCTGACGTCTTTAGAGTTTGTCCCAAGAGCTTTAGCCCCTTCCCCAGGAGAATGACTCCCTTCTCCTGGTGTCTAAAAAGTTGTTTCTCACAATTTCAGCTTGATGTACACTTTGCTGCTCTGTTCTGGTGTTAGCAAAGTCCCAAATACTTCTTTGTTGACCACTGGGCTTAGTGCCGCCGATGCGTCGAGGAAGTTCTCCTTGCTTGCTCAGTTCCCTTTTGTTGGGGTCTCAGACCCTTCACTGGGGGTCAGTGGGCTTATTACTGCCACTGTAACAAGGAAGCTCTCCTCGGATGCTTGGTTTCCAATAGTTGGGGTCTCTACCAATCTCTGTATCCGATCCACTTCTGTTGGTCAGTGAGCTTGTTGTCGCCACTGGGATGAGGAAACTCTCCTCTGATGCTTGGTTTTGTACTGGTTAGGATTTTTAACACATCTCTGGTGGTTAGTGTGCTTATTGCCACCACTCTGACAAGGAAACTCTCGTCAGATGCTAGGTATACAAGTGTTAGGCTCCCTGACCCGTCTTTCGTCCACCCCGGTATCCCCTCTGGGTCGCTCACACCTCCCTATAAACAGTATATAAACAATATGCACCAGACAATGATGGGCATGGCAGGGAGGCAAGAGCCCCTCCTCTCTGCCAAGCCCCACATGGGGCGATACCAGGAAGCTGGAAACCCCTCTGCCTGCACTGTCTGCATCCTGATCCCACTACCCTCCGCTCCCCACCCTGGCTCTATCTCCAGCATGCTAGCACTCCCTCGTGAACTCAACTCAATTAAAATGTTCTGCAAAAATGCAACAAAATAATAGAAATGTTGTGCTTCGAAATGTCATTTTGTAAGAAACAAAATGTTGTATTTCTTGCTTCAGTATTCTGAAAGGGGGACCGGTCTTTTACAACAAGATGGCGGTACCACAAGAACCTCCTCTGGGGCCTGCTGGGAGTAGCCGCAATGTTCAGGGCGGCATTGTTGAGTGGACACCATCTGAGAAGGAGCAAAGACTGAGGGTCTCGCTGCTCAGCCCTCGCAGAGGAGGAGGAAGCATCACCCTTGATTTTCCCCAGCCAGGCCAACCAAGACATGCAGTGCTTAATTTGTGGGGGTGTTTGCTCTGCACTTATTTTTGATCCCCGGCACTTATTGTCTCATACTCACTTTAATTGTGAAGTGGTGATAGTCGGTGCATCCATCAACCTCAATGAGCAGGTATGAGCTGTATTGTAACCCCCAAATATGTCAACATTGTTGGGAGCACCTATGGGTGGCATGCAGTGTCACAAGAGTGATAGAAAATATTTGTGCCCTAGCACTTATTTGTTTTTCAAATTAAGAACTAAAGACATGATGTGGGTTGTTAGGGTAGGTGGGAGTGGCGATAAATGGGAATGGTGGTCAGGGGGACCTGGCCTGATGGGAGGTTACTGCTGGGTGAAAGGTAAAGGAGAAGTGGCTATAGTAGAAAGGGAGGAGTAGATGACAATGGAAGATAGGTAGAATGATGCTGCAATGCTATTTTCCTTGTTTCCCTTTTGCTCTGTACAGTTTTTTTTATAGAGCAAATGTATTTATCCGGATCTGGGAAGGCATTTTTTGCTGGATCACAGATCTGGGAAATCTGGATAAATGCCAGCACATGTTTAGGGTACTCATAATACACCCACACCCAATGGAAATTGGGCCCCCTTGATCACAAACCTGGCCCACCCAGATGAAAATTCCTGAGGCTGGGCCTGATGCAAGCTTTCTTCACACGAATAACAGGAGCAGCAATCATTAATTGTTCAAACTTCATGTGCACACTGAACAGGCAGAGTTCAGACAGGAAAAGTGCAAGAACAACATGCACTGAGTGAGCTGCAACACTGCATGCATTTCTTACAGTGAGACAGAAGAATGTAGTGGGCTAGCCACAAACGTACTGTGATTCAGGTATGTTATAGTGCGATTTGCCATAGATTGGCGTTCGTGTCGCCAAACACTACAATACCCTTATGGTGTCTCCTGAGCAGGTTTCTTTTTAGAATTAGGACACAATGTACGCTGCTCCTTGTGGCACTTTAAAGGCCCTCTTGCCATAGCTTCAGCCTTCTTTTCAGACCAAGGTGACAGAGCCGTTACCTGCGACAGCCATCCCTATCAACTGAATCCATGGCCAGCCTTCACATTTCTGTAGATCGCCCTATATTGCAACTTAACACTTTTCTTATCTGCGAGAAAACGTCCTGTCCTATGGCTTTTTGCCAGGGCCCACATGTTTGCTCTTGAGCAGAGCTTTCCAATGTGCTATGGCAGAACCTAGTTGGGTACCAGATACACCACAAATTCGAAATTGCACTGTGGATTGCTCATTCTGCCTTAATGGCTGGTATTCTCTATCCCGCCTCCTTTTTTGCACTGTCAGCATTCTTATCTTCACCTTTCTGCAGCTGTGGCAAACCCTTTATGCCAAAGGATGGTGCACACTGCTTTGTGGAATACTTGGAGGAATCCTCACTCCACATTTTATCTTCCCTGCTTCTGAACTCATTGGCGTTACGATTAAACGTCCCCCAAGTTTATAGAGCTGCCTCAACACCAGGTGAGCAGGGGGTTGTTTATTGGTTGTGGCTATGTGTGCTGTGTGAGAGGGATTTGAGGCCATTTGGATGAAACTACAAGGAATTCGTTGCCCGAGTTAGTTACCAGACGAAGCCCTGACACGTGGCATTCTTTGGCCAAAAGGCAAGGTTCCACCATGACCCAATGGGCACCGCACCTACAAAAGATAGACTGAGGTTTGTGAAATCTTTCTGCATGCCAACCAATATACCAAGAAAGGTTAAATGGATGCCTATGGCTTTCATATCCCGGCCAGCTCTTTCTCTGAACTGAAATGTTCATGCATCCTAGAACCCGGAGCACGTACTTAGGGTAATCTGTTGAGTCCCAGCCGGCTGCATCCCCTACTCTACCATTCCATGATCGCTGTTGTATGTGCTGAACAATGTATTTGAAAGAGAGAGGGAGGTAGCGAGGGAGACAGAGTTGGTTTGACGGTGGCAAAGGTAGATAGTGCAAACGGGAGCTCTCTTCAGGGAACAGTCATAGGAGCATTGGGAGGAGGCCATGTTGTACCTCTTGATACCTTGCTATGTGTGGCTAATTGATTGTCTCCTTCCCCCACTAACCTGCTTGACACACATTCCAAATTTGGATTCCCCCTTGCAATCATCACAGTCTTGTTCTGGGTAGGAATGTTTCTCACTTGATGCTAAGATGTGTAGGGTTCAGCCAAGGGCATGTTTGACACATACACAAATGTGTGACTATCATTCTAAGCTCTCTTTTTCTTCAAATCATCACAAAACGCAGGCAATATCAAAATCCAGCTTCATGCCAAACATTAAAATAGGGAGGCAATTGTTTTAGAAACTCAAAAGAATGCAATCATTTACACCATGTTTTGAAATTATGCCGACTTACCCTTATGTAGGTAAGTGAGACAAATGAAATGACACATCAGTCTACTTTGCTCTTGCTCTGGCCTGCAGCATATCATATGCTGCCCTATGACTTCAAGTCACACGAGAAATTGACAACTGCCATTGAAAGGCACAAAAACCACCTCTTTATTTTATATTTAAAATATTAGAAAAACATGTATTTGTATTTATCTAAATATCTACTGTGCAAAATACAATTAGTGTTGCCTCAACTGTCAATGCTGCCCTCCACATAACATCTGTTAGAGATGACAAAATATCTTTCTCAGTTTACCAACCATGCCACTGTTACAATGTTAGTAATTTGATATTTGTATAGTGCGTACTGCCATTGTTATGGCTTCGTAGTCTGTGCAAACATAAAAATAAAATGAGCATTAAACTGCATGCAAATAGTAATTATAATTCGGTGACTATTCAATTGCTAGTAGAGATGACTGGTTTAAAACATTACAAAAATCATGTCGAACATTGTGTTCAGGCACAGATACGATGGCTATGTCAGTGACTATGTGACAGCTGGACCGAATTTTTCGTGGGACTCAGCTGTAGTCTTTGGGTTGCAGATTTAGAGGGTAATTCATAGAATTACGCAGAAAAGTGTCGCAAGCGGCTGGCGCAGAGTGTCCGCGTGCGATTGACTGCGCCAGGCACGTGCGATAAAACCAATTTCCGCGCACAGCGTATTCATGGATTTCATGCTCCCAAACCAGCCGTGGCGCAGAGTATCGCAGCGACCCTGCAGCAGCGCCAGTAACGCCCCCAAGAACGCCCTCGCGCAAGGAAAAGCCAGCAAAATCGCTAAATCATCGCAAAGGGCTGCGCTAACTCTGGACCAGTTCACAGGGCAGCCAAACAAGGAACGCAAAGCGGGTAACGTGCATATCAGGGGTACACGTGAAGTCATACACGCGATTAGCCAGGGTACGTGTATTACAGGGGTACGCGGGAAGTTTAACACGCGATTGGCCAGGGTACGTGTATTACAGGGGTACGCGGGAAGTTTAACACGCGATTAGCCAGGGTAAGTGTATTACAGGGGTACACGTGAAGTCATACACGCGATTAGCCAGGGTACGTGTATTACATGGGTACGCGGGAAGTTTAACACGCGATTGGCCAGGGTACGTGTATTACAGGGGTACGCGGGAAGTTTAACACGCGATTAGCCAGGGTAAGTGTATTACAGGGGTACGCGGGAAGTTCAACACGCAATTAGCCAGGGTACGTGTATTACAGGGGTACGCGGGAAGTTTAACACGCGATTGGCCAGGGTACGTGTATTACAGGGGTACGCGGGAAGTTTAACACGCGATTGGCCAGGGTACGTGTATTACAGGGGTACGCGGGAAGTTTAACACGCGATTGGCCAGGGTACGTGTATTACAGGGGTACGCGGGAAGTTATACACGCGATTAGCCAGGGTACGTGTATTACAGGGGTACGCGGGAAGTTATACACGCGATTAGCCAGGGTACGTGTATTACGGGGGTACGCGGGAAGTTTAACACGCGATTAGCCAGGGTAAGTGTATTACAGGGGTACACGTGAAGTCATACACGCGATTGGCCAGGGTACGTGTATTACATGGGTACGCGGGAAGTTTAACACGCGATTAGCCAGGGTAAGTGTATTACAGGGGTACGCGGGAAGTTCAACACGCAATTAGCCAGGGTACGTGTATTACAGGGGTACGCGGGAAGTTTAACACGCGATTGGCCAGGGTACGTGTATTACAGGGGTACGCGGGAAGTTTAACACGAGATTGGCCAGGGTACGTGTATTACAGGGGTACGCGGGAAGTTATACACGCGATTAGCCAGGGTACGTGTATTACAGGGGTACGCGGGAAGTTTAACACGCGATTGGCCAGGGTACGTGTATTACAGGGGTACGCGGGAAGTTATACACGCGATTAGCCAGGGTACGTGTATTACAGGGGTACGCGGGAAGTTTAACACGCGATTAGGCTGGGTGGGTCCTCACAGGTGTTCCCTGTACACCCTCCACGGCCCCTGCAGGCAGCCTACAAAACAGGGGACTACCCTGCACACCTGCTCATGTCCCCCTGCACCCCCACCCCCCCAGCAGTGCAGGGGCAGCCTCCACCAGGCCCCCACTCATGTCTCCCACCACCCCCACCCTCCCGCCACCAGGGGCAGCCTCCACCAGGCCCCCACCCATGTCTCCCACCACCCCCCGCCACCAGGGGCACTCTCCACCAAGCCCCCACCCATGTCTCCCACCACCCCCACCAGTGCAGGGGCACCCTCCACCAGGCCCCCACCCATGTCTCCCAACACCCCCACCCACCAGCACTGTGGGGCACGTGGCCAGCAGGCAGTCAGGCAGCAGCAGATGGCAGGTGGGAGCGTGCTCAGGGCTCTGGGGGGCAGTAATTTCGCCTCCTGGCCAGGAGCGTGGTCTCTCGTGTGTGAACGCGTGGACAGCCTGATAGGTAGTGAAATCCCACACGTCAGCAAAGGCCCTTAGCGCGTAAACCCGTCAACAGCATATGCGCGCCTATAGTCACCTGCACGTGCAGGAAATTGTTGCGTGACACGTCCCAGTGTCAAAGCGTGTGATTGGTGAAAATGGATGTACACGTAGAAGTGACAAAGCGTGTGATTGGTGAAAATGGATCTACACGCAGGAGTGACAAAGCGTGTGATTGGTGAACGTACACGCCGCGTAAGTGACGCTGTACGTGTGGGCCTGTATATAAGGTACATGTAGAACACCATTTCCTTGTACGTGCTTTTCGTGGAGAGCGAGTGGGTGAAATCTGTACTTCTTGTCGTTTCACACGCGATTTACTTCACGGCGTTTCCAGTTCGTATTCCCTGTTACCTCTGACAGCTTTTTCTCTTTTTTCTCTTTTACTGGTTTACCTGGGCCTGTTCCCTCAAACAGTGTCCCCTTCTACTGTTGTCCTGTCTTCTCAGACAGCGTACACATCTTCTTTTGGCGGGGGTTTAGCCAGCCAAACGCGCTCATTCTTCACGCTCTTTTACCTGGCAGACGGTGAGTCACGCACGTATCCAACTTCTGTGCTTGCCCCGTGTGTTGCCTAACCCTTCAGAGGTCATTCTAGGCTGCGTGTGACACGCATACGTTCATTCTTGTGTTACTGGGTGCCACAGCGTAGTGCAGGTTTTTCTTTCTGCACACGTGGTCTAGGAGGGGTTGCGTGCACGTCATCTCCCTTTTTTGGGCCTCCTGTGCGTTGCGTGACCCGTCATCTTTCCCCAGGGGTTACAATCAGCCGTGCTAGAGCACTAGGGTACAATTACCATCTGGTACCCAACCCCTTTGACCCCCAATTGCCCAGGACAATTGTCTACAGCCACTCCCATACGCACATTAATATCAGTGCCATGGCTGGGAGGCGAGGATTCCGTAAGGGTGGCAAAGGTGGAAGAGCCACAAGTGGTGGCCGTGGTGGATCCGGTAGGGGACGTGGTCGTAACTTGCAGGGTGAGCCTGTCCCCCCATGTGTGGAGGACCAGTCAAGGGCACCCATCATCCCCCCCCTTCCCCCCCTCCCCCCCTCCTGTTGAGGCTGAAGTGGCTGACACCATCCATGCTCAGCCCTTGTTGGACCAGCCCATTGTGGCACCAGACCTGGCTGACTCCATGGCTGACTTCCAGGTCAGCAGGGCTACGAAACGTGCGCTGGTGCACGTTGATGCCATCATGCCACGTGGATCTGGGGCAGCAAGGTCATCTGCTGCACCAAGGAGGCAGGGCGGAGTGGCTGCAGGGGCAGCTGCGGCTCCATCCACCCCAGCCCTCACACACCCAGCCAGGACAGTGTCGGTCCTAGTCCATGCTGCTGACATTCCCCCTGACACCATCACACTCGAGCCAATGCCTGCACCAACTCCCATGCTGAGTGTGCAATCCCACACTCCTGATACAGAGTCCACCAGGGCTCCTGCCCCTAGTGTCCAGAGCGGCGCAGGACACTCAGGATCACCACCACCTTCCAAGCGGAAGAGGAAGAGTGCTCGTCCGGCACAGGCTGATGCCCCAGACACGGCTACACAGTCCGGCCCGTCCAGGAAGCCCAGCTTCACGGATGACGAACTGAATGCACTTGTCGAGTATGTGTCCGGACATGACAACGAGATGGTCATTGTTGCAGGATCCAAGACCACACCTGCACAACGCCAGGCACACTGGCAGACCGTTGCGGACATCGTAAGTGCCCTTGGAATCGTGAGGCGCACAGCCAATGATTGCTATAAGCGCTGGAATGACCTAAAGCGCAGGGCAAAGAGTAAGCTGGCCTCAAGTCATGCCGCAACTCTAGTGACTGGAGGTGGGTCTCCAGTAGTAGACATGGAACTCACTCCACATGAGTCAGTCGCTGGGACCTACGTCACGGAGGAACAGATCCAAGGCGTGGGAGATCTGGCTGATTACGAGGCATTGTCCGGTGAGTGCACATGCATGTGTGTGTCATACATGTGCATGGTGTGTGTGTGAGGGCTTCTGTTTGGGTGGCAGGAGAGAGTGTGTGCGCCTCAGTCGTATGGGTCAGCCATGTGCTTCATGCAATACTTCCTGCACAGCTGCATTTGGCCATAGCAGTATCCCTTCTGCCAACAGTAGACATCTAGCACAACTGCACGCCAGTTGCCCTTGAAGTGTCACCTTGACACAACAGATTTGCTTATTTTTCACTGTTCATTCAGTCAGTTTGTTTGCATTCCACCACTTTCACTAGGCATGTCGCTGTCCACTAGTCACATGTCTGACATGGGTATGGTAAAGGGGAGTGACTTTGTTACCTGGATATCATTTGTACACACATGTCCCTGTGCAATTTGACCATTACAGACTGGCAGCTCCAGGTGAAAAATCTGACCTGTTAGAATCAGAAAAGCTATTACATGCGGGAACTGGACTGAATGAATAGGTGCTGCCCTCCTCTCCATCTTCACTCAATAGCAATGGTACATGCCATCTGTGTGATGGCATGTGTGTTTCACCTGCCAATCACAGGCCAATGTGTGATGCCACTGCCAGGCAGCATGCAGAAAATTTGTTCATCTTCCATCTTGGTGTCATCAGTGTGTGCCGTTTGCCTGCACTTCATACGCAGTGTGGGTGCATGCATGGGAGGGTTTTAGTCATGTGGGACATGTCAATCAAGTACTGGTTCTCTTGCTTCTCAGCCCTCAATGTGTGCCATGGTGCTAATGCCTGTTTCCATTACTTTGTTTTCATGTCTTTGCAGGGGAAGACGCACCTGATACTGCTGGGGTTGTGGAGATGGTGCAGACACAGGAGGTGTCCCAGGGCCGACCAACCACCAGTGAGGGACGTGGTGTGGTGGTGGGGGAGAACCCACAAGTGCTGCAGGTCGTGCTCTCAAGGGGTGTCTCTGGCTGCACCTCCCCCGAGCTGTACTCAGGTGTTGATTCGGATGAGACCTACGTGCCGTCGCTGGTGAGTGTTCCAGGGAGGGATTCTGTTCTGTCTCACCCACCTGCACCAGGGTCAGTACCCTCCATGGGGATGTCAGTGTTGGCAGCTACGCCTTCGGTGGTTACGGATGCAGGGTCACACTCCGCGACATCTGATCCTGTTCCTGGGCCAGCAGATCAGAGGGGGAATGCAGTCCTGCAGCCTCAGGCAGTGCCGGCACAGCAAGGCGCAGTTCGCCTTGCCCCAGACAGGTGTGGTGGTGGCCGTACGCCACCTGGCAATACCGCATGGGAGCAATCCATTTACGGTATGGCTACCCAACAGGCTGCATCATCCGAGATGATGGCTCAGGCCATGGATAGGGTGGCCACTTCCATTGTCCCCCCAGAAAGGCTGATGGAGCGACTAGAGCAGGCAACTGACTCCATCTGCCAGTCACACAGGGAGGACATGTTGGGGTCCAACAGGGACAGGCGGGCGGCACTGGCGACTCTGCAGGAGGCCATCTCCATTGAGTCCCAGGGCCACAGGGAAGCCCTGAGGCAGGAGCTCCTACACCTCAGGACGACTCTTGTTGAGCTTGAGGCTTCAACACACCAAAGGACAGAACAGCAGCTGGAGCGTCTCACCCGTACGCTCTCAGCTGAGATGCAGGCAACGAGGGCGGAGGTCCGGGCATCCCGTGAGTTGTTGCATGGGGACCTCCGCACACTCATCCTCCAGAACCAGACCTACCACACCCGCATGCTTGCAGCCATGGAGGAGCAGACTAGGGCCTTGCGTGGGCTGCCTCCCATAGTGCAACCACCTCCGGATGCAGCTGCACAGGGTGATAATAGCGACAGCAGTGACACTCCCACAATAGGGTAGCCGTGTGGGCCATGAGCCCATGGAGGTGTTTTATTTTCCCAGGATCCACGCAGGTGGGTTCTGGTGTGCATCCTGTCCTCGGACCTCCTGGGTGGCCTCCCCAACCCCCCCGGGCCCATCAATGGCCATTTTTGATTGTTTCTTATTTTTATTTTGATTTTGATTTCTTTTATTCCCAATTTTTTTGGGAGGATCTGTTGGCTCCGATCTGTTGGCTCCGATCTGTTGGCTCCGATCTGTTGGCTCCGATCTGTTGGCTCCGATCTGTTGGCTCCGATCTGTTGGCTTCCGTGGTTCCTGTGGGCATACGCTGCATTGTGGCTGGGCACATGCAGGCTTGTAATGTATTTGGTTCAGATGCTTGGGTTTGAGTCACACACACCCCTCCTGCTTCCCGTTTCCATGGGCTTGCAAAGGGTGTGCCCAAGTGACAGTGAATTACACAGTGACGTTGGACTCCCATGAGCTGTGTGGCCAGTCTGTAGTCAATACTGTGTATACATTCCTAGTGCATATTGCTGTTGTGTTGTACACTGCATGTTGCATTGATGTGTAACTCTTCTTCTGTGTCTACCTCCCAATTTGCAGGTCCCTTCCTCAAGTCCACACAAGGACCTCTAGTCTGGCGATGGGGACCATGTTGGCAGCAGTGCACCTACAACTCTACATGGCGCCAACACTGCACAGTTGGTAGTGGTGGGAGTGCAGGCATTTCCAGGTGGTGAGACTACTAATATGTTACATTTTTGATGTCATGTTAATGGTACGACGTGCTCAAGTATGTTGTTGGTCCGGCATTGCTGTGAGCATTTCAGGTGTTGCAGGTTTCTAATAGTGCCACTGTACATAGTGAGAGTGATGTCATGTTGTGGGGATTACTTTGTTTACCTGCAATTAGCATGACATGGCACGGTGTGTCGTGTGGCAGTGCTGGGGTTGGGTTGGCTGACATGGCACTGTCCTCTTGTTGCATTTTGCAAGTGGGTATTCATTTTAGCTGCTTCAATGTGTAACTTCACAAAACTGCATTGGTGGTGTCTGTGTGGGTAGGGATGCACACATTGTGACACTTCCAGGTGAACAATCTCAGGCTGACATGGAATTCCCGGTTCATTCTCCAGACATTCAGGATCAGTGTCAGGTTGAGTCATCATTGATTGTCAGATGGAATGTGCCAGGGCAGTGTGCACTCCACAGGGGTGTGATTTCTATGTGAAGTAATTAGCCACTAGCTGTGTACGGGCTGCCTCCCCCCGTGCCCTTTCCCCTCCCATGCGCAGCGGCTGTGCATGTGGTTGGGGATGTGGGGCCACCACCATGTCCACGGCCAGGCCCCGGCGTGTTGCAACGTTGTGCAGGACACATGCTGCCACTATGATCCTGCACACTACTGGGGGAGCGTATAACAGCTGCCCGCCAGAACGGTCAAGGGAGCGAAAGCGTGACTTCAGCACTCCGAATGTGCGCTCCACTATGCCCCTGGTTGTAATGTGGGCTGTGTTAAATCTTACCTGGGGTGGCGTGGTGGGGTTCCGAATTGGCGTCATCATGTGGGGGCTGAGAGGGTAGGCACTGTCCCCTGTGGAGGTGGGGATTGGTATCATTGGTGAGGTTGTGACCTTGCTCAGTATCCAACATGCATGCATGTGCAGTGGCATACATACTCACCAAGCAGCCATGTATCGCCATGCCGCCCAGCTTCTAGGTCCCGGCTTAGGGTGGACATTCGGTAAATGAAGCTGTCGTGGGTGGAGCCGGGATAGTTGGCATATACTGAGGTGATGATTCCCTTGGCATTACATGCTACCTGCACGTTGATGGAATGCCAGTGCTTGCGGTTCCTATAGATGTGCTCAGATGCCCTGGGGGGACGTAGAGCCACATGGGTGCAGTCGATGGCACCTAGCACTTTGGGGAATCGTGCCACTGCGTAAAAATCCAGGGCGGCAGCATGCCTTTCTGCAGGTGTTCTGGGCAGGTATATGTGCCTGCGGACTGATGGGCGTGCAGTCATGATGTTCAAGACCTGGTGTAGGCAGCGTGACTGGGTGGCCTGTGACACCCCACCCACTATGGCACTTGTCCGCTGAAATGATCCAGTGGCTAAGAAGTGCAGTACATTGAGGACCTTCTCCAGGGGGCTGAGTGCTTGGGAGCACAGGGTGGGTGATGTGAGGTCATCCTCCCACTCAGTCACCAGGTCCAGTATGATGTGTGGTGGAAACCTGTACCTCCCATACACCTGGTCATCAGGCATCCCGAAAAGGCTGGTTCTGGGTGTGAATATTCTGGCCCTGACTATCCTCCTCCTCCTCCTTTGGTAGCCCACTGCCACTGCTGCTAGGAACGGTATCTTCATCCTGGCGTCTGAGCTTGTTATAGTTAAAGTCCGCAATTTATGCTTAGCGCGTGTTCTAGGCGAGCGTGTGACCCGCGCAGCCCTGGAATCCTGTTCCCAGTCCAATAGCGTGTGGAAATTCACACGCACCACGGGATACAGGTTCGCTGACGTACTTGCGTGTGTAAGTGGCCGCGCACCCATTAAATACACGTACATAGGCCAATCGCGTGTACGCGCACTTTTGTCCAATTACACGCGATGACACTCTGACGTGCAGTATCTCCACGTGTGCCCCGTCATCACGTCCTGAGTGGGGAACACCCGTGCGGGTCACGTCACAGACGCGCTTACGCGCTGAGGGACTCTGGTCCAATAGAATCGCGTATGCGTGCTGACGCGCTTACGCGCTAAGGGCCTTTCCTCGGATTTCACGCTGACGTGCAGGATTTTCACGTGCCAAATCACTCCGTATCAAGCTGGCCACGCGAAAACACACGTAAGCCCACGCTCCTGCCCAGAAGGCCGAGTTACTGCCCCCCAGTGCCCCGAGCAGCCTCCCACGTGCCATCTGCTGCTGCCTGCCTGCCTGCCTGCTGCCACCGTGCCCTGCCATTTGGTGCCTGCACATCAGCCATCTGCAGGGGTCCAGTTGCTGTGTCCACCCCTGCTGGAACTGAAGACTCCCGACTGGTATTACATCGCTCCACAGCCCAGCCCCAGGACCCAGTTGCCCACCCACACCTGCCTCTGGGGTTGCCATGTCGGGCACTTCCACATCTGGCACCAGTGGCAACCCCAGGCCAGAGGGGCAGAGGGGCACCAGCTTCACTGTCACCGAAGTTGGTGTCCTGGTGGAGCATGTCCTGGGGCAGTATGATGCCCTCTTTGGATCGTCCCGCGCCAGCAAGGAAGGACGGCAGAGGATCTGGGCCGACTGTGTGGTTGCCATCAACGCGGAGGGGGTGGCAACCCGCGACGTCCTGAAGATCAAGAAGTGCTGGGAGGACTTGAGGTCCAGGACCCTTGTGAAGGCCCGGCGCCTCGTGGAGGGGGGCCGGGGCCGCATGAGTACCATCCAGATGAGGGTCCTGGAACGCGTACGCCCAGCGCTCCACGCCCAGATCCTTGAGAGGGAGGCCCGTCTGGAGTTGAGCGGTAAGTGTCCATGCATTACTGTGTGAGACAGGGCATGTTGCGGTGTGCTGGTTCTATGATACTTGCCTGTATGTGTGCCATAGCCCATGTATGCATGTATGTGTGCAGGGACATCATGGTAATGCATGTGCGACCAGTGATGTGTGATGCACATGGTTGTTGCATGTGTTGATATGCCGCATGGGGAGCCCTAATCAGATTATGAACATGAGAGCATGCCAGTCTCTGTACCTGAACATGGGTGGGGGTGAGGGATGGGTGCTGATGCCAGGTACATATATGGTAGCCATGTCTGTGTGCCTGACCTGCGTGTCTGTGACTTGTGCATGCCATGGATGCATGACACATGTGTGTGACAATGCAGAGATTCAGTAAAGCAGCAAAATTACCCTTGTATCCGCTGTGTTTGGTGTGTTTGGGGCCAGATGGATGTGACTGAGGTGATGTGTGTGCATGTGATGGGCATGAGGCATGATGCATGTGAGTTACATATCATTGAATGTTTCAAGAGTCCATTGGACATGCATGGAAATGTCCATGGCATGCACCATGCCTGTTACTGTGTGTGTTTTGCCTGGACTGGCCCATGTGTTGTGGAGGGACATGATGGAAGTGTACTTTGACAGTGGTGCTCATCTGCTATTGCTTCCTGTCTAGGGGACCATTGTACAGTGCCCTGATGCTTGTGTTCTTTGTCTCCCTCTACGCAGCGGCTAGTGAAGAAGAGGGCGGAGACGGCGCTGTGGAGCAAGGCGGCGGGGATGCCCCCACGGCTGCAGCGGAAGGGGTGGGTGAGCCCCCACAGGGGCCTGCTACGGTGGGAGACGGTGAGGAGCCATCCAGGTTGGTGGTTTGCACAGAGGAGGAGGAGGCCGCCACTGGGGCACACATGGGGCCTGGTGGGGGCATCCCTGCTGGTGCAAGTGGTGCAGTCCAGGGCCAGGGGCAGGAGGCAGCACAGGTCACCGTGGAGGGGCCTGTGCATGTCGCTGTCCCTGACCCTGTGAGTGCACCACCATGCACCAGCAGGGATGCCCCGTCCCAGGCCTGTCCGCAGGTAGAGGGGATGTCCATGTCACCTGACTCCCCTCCACCTGCGGACGTGGGAACCCCTGGCCGTGCGGAGAAGGTCCTGATTGGGGTCGCGTTGCGCACGGCTGCGATTCGTGATGCCGTGCGTGCTTCCCGGGAGGAGCACGCACGTCATCACGAAGTGCACCGTGCCGACGTGGCCCAATTGGGATCGGCCATGTTCGGGGGTTTCCTGCATGTGTTGGCCAATGTGGCGGCCCTCTCCTCCTCTGTGCAGGCTATCCACCAGTCGTTCTCCTTGCCGTCTTCCAGCCCAGATGCCACCAGGGCCCCCTGTGGACCTGCCCCGACCAATGCAGCCAGCTCGGTGGGGATCCCATCCCTGCCACAGTCGGGAGTCAGAGATCCAGCAGGGGTGGACACCAGAGCAACTGGACCCCAGCAGATGGAGGATGTGACGGCATCATCGGGCAGGGCACGTGCACGACGGCGTCGGTGGTTTCCATCAGCCTGGATGCCGTCGTGCTGGCACAGGCAGTTGCGTCGGAGGCAGCAGCAGGCTCAACGTGGGAGGCATCATGGCTCGGGGCCATCAACATCAGGGGTGCAGGCATCGGCCGGAGGGCAGGAGAACCCTGGAATGGGAGTGGCTTCCGTGTGGGAGAGGTTGTGCCAGCGGATAGGTGCGGAGCGGCAGCGGGCAGAGGAGGAACGGCTCACGATGGTCAGGGCGGAGGACTCCATGCGGAGGGCGCTGAGGCGGGCTGAGTGCCTCGAGGGTCTTCGCAGGGAGTTTGAGCTTGACACTGCGTTATCCCTGCGGGACCTCGGGGCCAGGGAACATGCCCGCCTCCAAGCCATTGACCAGGAGTTCGAGGATGCCCTGGCCCATGACGACAACCAGTGAGCCGTCCGAATAGCCCGCTGCCTTTGTATATAGTTGTGTAGTTAGGGTTAGGTTTCCTTTGTTTTTTTGAATTTTTTTTGGGTTGCGATTGGACAATGCACCACTTTTTTGTATATAGTTCCCTTTTTAGTTAGTAGTCAGTTAGGTTTAATTTGGTAGGGCTCATGGACCCAGGATTATCTTCTTGATTGGCTTATTTTAATTTTTCGTAATTTTTTCTTGGACATTCATCTTGTTTTGTTTGATTTGCTTTGTGTTTTTTCTTATTTGCTGTTCAATACATATTATTTTTTTAATCTTCAATGTGTCGTATCATCTCATTGCTTTCAGGCATGTCATGTTGGGTGTTTTGTCATTCACTTGCAGCCATTGTGTGTGACAGACATGTGTTAAATTGCATTATTTACATTGGGGGTGTAACATGTAATTGGCTTTGATATGTGGGTGGGTGTGATAGTTGGTTGGGCCTTTTGGCAGGGGAGGATGGGCATTACGGACATGATTGGGGAATGTTGGGACCCAGGTGCAGGGGGGCATGGATTGGACATGGGTGGGGGCCTGCTGGCAGGTGCCCCACAGTGCTGGGGGGTGGGGGTGGTGAGAGACATGAGTTGGACATGGGTGGGGGCCTGCTGGCAGGTGCCCCACAGTGCTGGGGGGTGGGGGTGGTGAGAGACATGAGTTGGACATGGGTGGGGGCCTGCTGGCAGGTGCCCCACAGTGCTGGGGGGTGGGGGTGGTGGGAGACATGAGTGGGGCCCTGGTGGAGGGTGACCCTGGTGGCTGGGGTTTGGGGGTGGTGGGAGACATGAGTTGGACATGGGTGGGGGCCTGCTGGCAGGTGCCCCACAGTGCTGGGGGGTGGGGGTGGTGGGAGACATGAGTGGGGCCCTGGTGGAGGGTGACCCTGGTGGCTGGGGTTTGGGGGTGGTGGGAGACATGAGTTGGACATGGGTGGGGGCCTGCTGGCAGGTGCCCCACAGTGCTGGGGGGTGGGGGTGCAAGGGGACATGTGTTGGTGTTCATTAGTTCAAGGAGACATGTGCCTTTGCTGGGGGGCATGCCCATGTTGGGTGGGCTGCCTGCGGGACATGACCAGGGATGCAGGGTAGTCCCCTGTGGTGTGGGCTGCCTGCAGGGGCCGTGGAGGGTGTACAGGGTACACCTGGGAGGAGCCACACTGTCAAATCACATGTGGAACTTCCCGCGCACCCCTGAAATACACGCGCCCAGGCTATTCGCGTGTGGAACTTCCCGCGCACCCCTCAAATTCACGCGCCCAGGCTATTCGCGTGTGGAACTTCCCGCGCACCCCTGAAATACACGCGCCCAGGCTATTCGCGTGTGGAACTTCCCGCGCACCCCTGAAATACACGCGCCCAGGCTATTCGCGTGTGGAACTTCCCGCGCACCCCTGAAATACACGCGCCCAGGCTATTCGCGTGTGGAACTTCCCGCGCACCCCTGAAATACACGCGCCCAGGCTATTCGCGTGTGGAACTTCCCGCGAACCCCTGAAATACACGCGCCCAGGCTATTCGCGTGTGGAACTTCCCGCGAACCCCTGAAATACACGCGCCCAGGCTATTCGCGTGTGGAACTTCCCGCGCACCCCGCAAATTCACGCGCCCAGGCTATTCGCGTGTGGAACTTCCCGCGCACCCCTGAAATACACGCGCCCAGGCTATTCGCGTGTG
Source organism: Ambystoma mexicanum (assembly GCF_040938575.1). Lineage (NCBI taxonomy): Eukaryota > Metazoa > Chordata > Amphibia > Caudata > Ambystomatidae > Ambystoma > Ambystoma mexicanum. Next base: position 646,052,818 of record NC_090941.1, read on the forward strand.
GAACTTCCCGCGCACCCCTGGAATACACGCGCCCAGGCTATTCGCGTGTGGAACTTCCCGCGCACCCCTGAAATACACGCGCCCAGGCTATTCGCGTGTGGAACTTCCCGCGAACCCCTGAAATACACGCGCCCAGGCTATTCGCGTGTGGAACTTCCCGCGAACCCCTGAAATACACGCGCCCAGGCTATTCGCGTGTGGAACTTCCCGCGCACCCCTCAAATTCACGCGCCCAGGCTGTTCGCGTGTGGAACTTCCCGCGCACCCCTGAAATACACGCGCCCAGGCTATTCGCGTGTGGAACTTTCCGCGAACCCCTGTAATACACGTAGCCCGCTCCCCCAGGCCCGATCGCGTGAGGAACTTCCCGCGCACCCCTCAAATTCACGCGCCCAGGCTATTCGCGTGTGAAACTTCACGCGAACCCCTGAAATATACGTAGCACGCTCCCCCAGGCCCGATCGCGTGTGGAACTTCACGCGAACCCCTGTAATACACGAAGCCCGCTCCCCCAGGCCCGATCGCGTGAGGAACTTCACGCGAACCCCTGTAATACACGAAGCCCGCTCCCCCAGGCCCGATCGCGTGTGGAACTTCACGCGAACCCCTGTAATACACGAAGCCCGCTCCCCCAGGCCCGATCGCGTGAGGAACTTCACGGGAACCCCTGTAATACACGTAGCCCGCTCCCCCAGGCCCGATCGGTGAGGAACTTCAAGCGAACCCCTGTTATACAGTAGCCCGCTCCACCAGGCCCGATCGCGTGAGGAACTTCACGCGAACCCCTGTAATACACGAAGCCCGCTCCCCCAGGCCCGATCGCGTGTGGAACTTCACGCGAACCCCTGTAATACACGTAGCCCGCTCCCCCAGGCCCGATCGCGTGAATAACTTCACGCGAACCCCTGTGATGCACGTACCCTGCAAATCGCGTGTGACACTTCCCGCGCACCCCGGTATACATGCACACGTATTTTTTGTCAGCGGGTGTCCGTGTTTGTGGGTACCCCTTTGCACGTCATTTTTCCTGGAGGGCCACAGTATGGGACATTCATCATGGCAGTATATAGGTGCTATTTGTTGGCGCACCTTTTGGCGCACATTTCTTACAGCCGCAGAGACGCTACCGCCTCCTTTCTTGTGGCGGTCGTGTTTGTGCCTGTGCGCTGGTTTGAGCGTGCGCTTTTTTCCCCTATTCTATTCCATGAATACGTGTTGTAGGCGAGCGTGTGGGCGTTCCGCGCACTTGTGCCCTGTACTTCCCCCGTGACGCCCACGTTTTGGCAAGTTGTTCCCCATTCCGAGTGTTACGCCCGTGTTCCGCCTACTTTTATTGCGTGCGCCGCGCTATGTGCGATTTTCGCTGTGGCCTGTGCGATTTTCGCTGTGACCTGGCGCACGCTGTTAGATGGCCTGTGCGCTAACGTGCGCCGCGCACTTTTTATCGCACATCCGCTGGTTTTCTCGCGCACGGCCTTCCATGAATCGACGTGCGCTGCTTTTCGTGCGATTCCACTGCGATTCGCACGTTTATGCCCACTTGCGCCGCGCTAATTATTCCATGAATCGGCCTGTTAATGTACTGTATCCTGTTCACCAATGTGTGCAGATTCTAGTCTAAACAGGCTCCTGTTCTATTTCAAAACACACTTTATGCTTTTCTTGCTGTCTCTGAAATCTTAATTAATTCTCGAAGCATGGTGAATGTATCTAAACCATGAAGCTTCTGATTCTCATTTTTCTCACTGTGCTTAGAGAAGCACAGCTTCACTTCACTGATGAGGACCAACAGGGCCGAAACACGTGACTGGGGTTGTTGTTGGTACTCTTGTTCAGATAAGAAATGCCACGCATTTCGTTGCTGGACGGCCCAAGTGGGTGGGACCAGAATGATATGCAAATGGCTATTTCTCCTCTGTGAAAGGTACAGTGAGCTAAAACGTGGTTGTAGACCCTCCAAAGTGGGCCTCTTCTCAAAGAAGAGGTCGTTTGGTCATGTTTGTTCTCGATAGAGGGGCTCCCAGACCTTTTTGTGTGTGTTTTTAGGCATTTTTCTTTGGCCTGCTGTTGCTAAGAATGCCAAAAATAAATCTTTACGTTTTTGCAGATGGTTCAGCTTTATGCATACCCAATTGTTAGCTCTGTTGCAAGGAATATACATCTGAACGGTAACTCAGTCCGATTTCTTTTTTAATACTTCAGCGCGGTGGCAGAAGTGAGTAATTGTTCACGGACCAAACAGTTAGGTCCGTGTTTCTTGAACTAAAATGTCAAAAGCTGACATCACCTGAATCTCACAAAGCTGGCGCAGTGCCTCTGAACGTGGACATCGCCGTTCGGGTCTTGGAGATTTTTAGGTAAATTTAGAGCCCTTTTGGAATTCTCCTTTACTCCCATCTATCTCAGCAACTGGTTCGTCATTCTGCCGTATGGGTATTGTGATGACTTCCATATTCTTTGCCTATGTAATTTGATTAATGGATGTTGTGGCAAGGTGGCGTGAGGAGTCGGACAAAGAGGTGGCATTACCGAAATCTAGTTTATTAACTAATAGTCAAAAAGGGCCTAGCTTACAATATCTCTACAGAGCTACCCTACCTATTCTAAAATAACTCGGTTGCTTGTCGTCAGGGTGAGGGTCAAAAGAAAGAGTCTGCGTCATCTTTCCAAAGCCTACTCTAACCCTACCACAAAGTTACAAACTAGTTCAGCATTTATAGAAAACAAAATACCAGGAGAATGTTTCCCTTCTCCTGGTAAATTGGTCCAGTCTTTTACAATCTTTTGCTTCAGTTTCTGATTCAACAAAGGTTTCCAGGGCAGGAAAATGACTCCCTTCTCCTGACCTTCACAATACTCCTCAAACGTCTCTTTAGTTCCTCCAACTGAGTTTTACAGACTTGTTCCACATTTGCAACAGTTCTTCTTGACCTTTTCCCACACTGAAAGTTCTCTCTAAGGAACATTGGTTGTCTGCTCTCCTCAGCATTTTTGTTAAAGTAATCACTTTGATGAGGGCGAGTACTCCTGAGGCACTCTTGTCTTTTATTAATTTCACTGTTGCATATCTAATGGGGAAGATCAGCGATTTTGTTCGCTTTGCCAACCATAGCTCGGTCTATGTCTTCTTCCTGGTTTGCCTCTTCCTTTGAGGCCTTGGCAGTATCTGCGTCATTTATGGACCAGCCGGTCCACCCTCCTTGGGTCCCGCCACTACCTGGAGCTCTTCTTCTTCTTCAGTCTGGGTTGGTGGCTTGCCTCCTTGTTACTCGTTTGTCAGGATGGGACACTCTCCATCCCGACCGTGGGTCTCCCAGTCTGGCTTCACTGCTGCTCTCTGTTTAATCTCCCGGGCTCCTTCTACATTGAAGGTTAGTCCTTACGCTCTTTTATTTAGGTACAGCTGATCCCTATCCAGAGTGGACGCAGAGTCTTGCGTTTGTCTTTGTGGATTGATCGCCACTCCTCTTTCCCTCTTCTTCATCTCAGTGTGGTTGGCTGCCAACCAACAATCACTCTTTATAGAGCTTCCTTTCTTCCTCTTCTCAGTACTTGTAACAGCTGTATGGGTAACTGAGTCAGCATCACAGTAACAAATAGAGATTTGAGGGGCTGACATCTTAGACGGTGAGCGGGTGTAGGAATATCCTTTAGGAGCTTATGAGGGAGTTCTGTAAAGGAAAGGGAGTCCTTATTACCCAGAGGGGAGTCTCTCCCTATGAGGCCCTCCACGTATTACCACCCCAAGGGGGAATATTGGTTAGCGGCATCACCTCCCTAAACTAATAGGGAAGGGCTCCCCCTAGGGAGAAGTGACAGAATCACATAAATCGTCACAATGAGTATTTCATAACTCTACAGCTGCCATTCAAGCTACATTATGTTAGCTTCAGCAGCTGAGAATGGAGCCTGGCTTCTTCCACCCTCTATTTAATTAAACAAGGCCCCTATATATATATATATATATATGGTGTGCTGTACTGCACATGTCCGCTTTCAAAATGTGCTTTCTGTAAAAACATGTAGTTTTATCAACTTTTATGTCTCCCTATAATTGTATGCTTTCCTGAATGCTAAAATAATGGCCATTCTGACATATGGCTCTGAAACAATGCTTAATGCCCCCCGAGAGATGTGGACATGTTTAGAAGGGCTAGTTTGGCGGAAGATCTTGTCCCTCCCTGCAGCATATCCAGCGCCACGTATACAATATGAACTGGCATTGCAATCACTGGAGTCGGCTAAGAATTGGAAACTCCTTGTCCTCTACAGGAAGACGCTAGTAAAAGATCATACCCCCGCAATTGAACTTTTAATACTGAAAAAAATATCGGCAACAGTGCTAAAGTTATGGAAAGAGGTTTGTGCCCAAATAATGGACCACAAAGAAATATCTGTGGACATGCTAGTAAATTGTCTGCAGAAAGCAAAAATAAAACTACTAAGAAACGATTGGTTGCGCACATATCAACAAAAATCACAATACAAAACTAGCATGAACATCTGAAAGCGAGGCGCGAGCGTTGAACCAATTGCCACAGCATGTACAAAAATGTCCAGAACAAGCTATTAGAGACACCTTCATGAGACTACGGCTCAATCTGCTTCCGACTAGAGAAGTCTTGACAAAGACCAAACAATTGCCAGTGTCACTGGCTTTTTGCAGATTTTTTCGCCAACAGGTGGAGACTCTACATCACATTATTATGGAGTGCACTGTCCTCGAAGATGAGACTTTTGTTCAGCGAGATGCTCCCTCACTCAAGAGGCCAGCTCGAAGCAAAACACTGCTGGGCCCAAATCCGAGTGGTAATGAAAGACTGTTGATATTTACAGTCATTTAATTGTGGAACTCAATAATGGATATAACCCAAAAAGAGACACCAATTACAACGCCTAATATGGATGTATAGTTTTTCGGAACTGAATTATTTATTTAGTATTTTAAATGAAGAAAATTGTTATTTTGTTAAAAACAGGACTGAAAATGTTTGTAGCAAACTATAATATTCAATAAAAAAAAATGTTTTAAAAGAATGTGCATCTCTGTTCACAACATTAACAGTTTTGTAGATCATGTGCATCCCTTTCAATGTCATTCAAAATGCGTTTAGGCACTACCCTGGTGATGTATGCATGGGTTTTCTGGCCACATGAGATATCTATAGGGAATCATCTTGCTCAGGAACGGATAGAGAGAGTCAATGAGAGATGGGCAAAGAGGTAGACAGAAATGGTTTGCCATTGAAAAAGTGAGATAGTGCAAATAGGAGCTCTCTGCAAAGGACAGTGGTAGGAGTGTTGGAAGGAGTATGTGGCTTGTTATACTGTACACATCAAAAAGCCGCTCACACACTGCAGGTGAACACCAGCTAGTACCCCCTCTCCGGCATATACCAAAACATGGGGCTGCAACCATCTGGAGAGCTGCGGGTTGCAGATACATGCTTTAACACCATACAGCTCTAGACCTCTCCCGCCTGCTTGCAACCCTCAGCCCATCCTTGCTGTCAGGGCAACCCTTGCTTGTAGCACACAGGGCAGGCTATCTACATCTTGTGCTTCCTTCTTGTGGTCCATACCCCATGCACCGTCACAAACAAACCAGCAGAGAGAAAATGGGTTCTTTCAGTCAGCACTCAAAACTTCAGGTTGAGCATTTTGCCTCTCCCTCCCTCTTCCGTTAAATGAACCTTTCTCTCTCTTACAGGACCTAGCGTCGAGTGGCTGACAAAAAGGCATGTGTTGCGCAATACGGGACCACCTTTCAGTGCATTACATATGAAGTAGCAATTCCAATTGCAGTTTGTCTGTCCCAGGAATTCTGTGGGGATACTCACTCTTAAAGCAACTTTGATAGACAACATATTTCCTGGCACAGTATTTAAAAGGCGTTTTATTTTTCTTTGCCCACAGTGCATGGTGCTAACTGGCCTGCTGGGGTACAAGGCATCAGATAGGATTCATCCACTCTATATCATGAAAGCGTTTGGAGCACATTACTTTTTTTAGAGCACGCCATTCTCTGATGAGCACATATATTTCATGCTGCAGAGAATGGTGTAGCATCTTAAAGTACTGAATAATTTCATCACATTTCTTTTTTAAACTGTATCTGAAACCCACGTGTTTTAGCCAATGTTAGAAAAACTGTTTAAAATGATGCGACTAAGTTCCACGTTTCCAAAATCTCTTGGTGGGTGCGATCTTCTTGAGCCACTTACTCACTCGGTGGGTTCTTAGCTATTAAAAGACTGTATCCTTTAAAAGCTTTAGAATATTGAAGAGCTATAGATTTATCTATCGTGCCCGCTGCATATTTACTTCAATTTTTTTATGGCTGTACCAAATGGTGGCTCCAAAAAGATATTAGGCAGAATTTCGCCTGAAACACTGTTTTTCGGCTCTAGCTGAATATTTTCTTGGTAGTCCTCCTGCTTGGGCCATCAGATCTGAGGGGCAGAAATGGAATGTAGAATACAGCAGAGAAGGTGAGTAAAGAATTGCTGGCACTAGTCTTAATTTAATACTGAACAAACATGCACGTTCAAATCCCGCAGCCCGCCCGCATCCCTGATTGGGCATCGGAAACCCACTTAGAACACACGTCCAGGGCAGCCCCTGCCCATGCAGCCCCCATGGTGAAGGACCTGAGGTGAAGGACAGCAGCTCCTGAAGAAGCAGCTCCAGACCGTGTTGGCCCATGTTTGCCTGTGGTGCCTGCAGACATCAACCAGCAGCGACCGACAAGGTAGGAGACCAGCAATTGATGCCCCCCTGTTAATTGACCAAACCCATCAAATAGAATTGTAATCCCACCTCAGGAGTCCTATCGCAGTTAGATTCCACCCCTAGCCAAATAGTGGCTTACGCAGTTTACCTGCAATAGCCATATTCAGCATCTAATTAGCCTGTACCCCCCAGCCATATATTGCCCCAAGAAAGAATATCCAAATCAGAGATATAATGCTCTCAGATAGTCTAAGCCAAATACTGGGTTTGAGTAGACAGTACCCCAGCCACAGGCACTAAATAGCAGCCTCTTACATCTAGCCTGACTGTCACAGACAACCTGACTGAGACAGACAGCCACCCATCAGAATTGGCCCGACTATGCCAACTTGCACCAGTCAGGAACGTAAAACTGAGTCTCTCTGAATGCTATCCACCTTGTGCTACTGTTACCACTGCTATTGCATTTACTGCTGTCCCCCGTGCTAGGACATTTTCCCCTCTACAGACGCACCCAAAATCTAGGTGTTTATGTCATTCTGTGAAACCTAGGCCTTTCTCCCATTTCTAGGTATCTCAAATCTAGGTATTTCAATTATTGCCTGCCATTCTGTGAAACCTAGGCACTGCCCCCATTTTCTAGGTGCCTCAAATCTTGGTGTTGTGGTTGCTGCCGGTCATTCTGTGAAACCTATGCCTTTCTCCCATTTCTAGGTGTCTCGAATCTAGGTGTTTAAATTATTGCCTACCATCATATGAAACCTAGGCCCCTCCCATTGTCTAGGTGCCTCGAATCTTAGTGTTGTGATTGCTGCCTGCCATTCTGTGAAACCTAGGCCTTTTTCTCCCACGTCCAAGTGTCTCAATTACTGCCTGCCATTCTGTAAAACCTAGGCCTCTCCCGTTGTCTAGGTGCCTCGACTCTTAATGTTGCGGTACCTGCCTGTCATTCTGTGAAACCTATGCTTTTCTCCCATTTCCTAGGTGCCTAAATTCCTAGTGTTGTGGTTGCTGCTTGTCATTCGGTGACACCTAGACCCTTCTCCCTTTTCTAGGTGTCTCGAATCTACGTGTTTAATTACTGCATGCCACTCTGTGAAGCCTAGGCCATTCTCCTTTCACCTAGGAACCAGGAATTGAGGTTTTTATTACCTGGGACTCCCCAAATCCTAGATCCTTCCTCACCCTCTGATATCCCGAATCTAAGAGTACTATCTCTTTTTAAACCACCAGTGAAACCTAGGATCTCCACTGTCTTGTTATCTCAAATCTCTAGTTATTCTATCAGTACCGGCCATAACTGATTCCTAGTCCTCTCCCCCCCCCCCACGCCCGAGATCACCCAGCAGACACTAAAAGCTAGTAATTACAAACAAAGTCACTACCCTAGTTAACTTTCACCCCATAGCGCCCCATAACCAACCAACCAGATGCCCAATGCCTAGTACTCCCTTACCTCCCTAAACAGCCCTCCCATAGAAAGAGGAACACCCCAACCCAACCAACTGAACAGACATTCACCCTCAGAGAACATCCAGGAATCACAACATAAGAGGAGAAAACTCAACATTATCCTAGCACAAGGCACAGTAGGCGGGTAAATGCCTCTGTAAACTCAATACCCAGACCAACTCTTACCACTGAGGACCCAAAATGGCTCGTTGCAGAATTGGACGCTGACAAAGAGAGCAGGAACAACTAATACAGACACACAAACTCATCCACTGCCAATTGATGCCGCCTTGAATACAGAACAAACCCCACCAAATAATAAAATCAACAGAACAAACTTTGTTAGAGAAAAATCCTTACACCATACCTTGCAACAACCGCAGAATCTTGATTTTTCAACGACATGGACATCTTCAGACAAGCAAAGAACCCCACCAAAACAACGGAAAAAAGACGCGAGGACCCAAGAAGAGAATGGGATGATACCGAACCATGCACTCCATATATCACGAGAACAGAAGGGCACTGCTGATATCCACATCAAACCGTAGGCGATGAGGAAGCAGTAGAAGTCAACAATCCAACCATCAATTTAACTGACCGATTCAACGAAGAAGCAGCCTCCACAAATCAAAACAGGTAACAATAAATAAACCGATCCACACCAAAAGGATCCTCTGCAATCTAATCAATGCAAGGTCAATTTCCAAATATGCCACCGAAATGTACGACCTTGTATGTGACAGAGGTATAAACATCCTATTCGTAACTGAAACATGGCTAGATGGCAATTACACGATCACTCTCAACAGCTGCCTCCCTGATAAATGCAAAAGCGTCCAAGCAAACAGGAAAACCAAAAGAGGTGGCTGTCTGGCAATAATCCACAAGGAACACCGGGACATTAGTGGGTCTTCCAGTTTAAACATTGTTAACTGTGAATCTCTAATCGCTTATCAACAAACCCGAGAACAAACCTGAAATTCATACCGGTCTTTAGACCACCAACGTACAATGTGACCTTCGTAGACGCCTTCACGGAAGCAATCACCAACCTAGCCATTGAGCACAATCACCTGATTATCCTCGGTGACTTCAACATCTGGTTCGATGAAGAAACCACAAACACACACCTCTAGCTAGCCAACTAGCAACAATGAAATTACATCAACTAGTCAAAGGAGCAACCCACACGGCAGGACATACACTAGACGCGATCTTTGCAAACAAAAAACTCATTACCAGAGCACCACAAATTCAGATCCTCTGGAGCGACCACCTCATCGTTCCCTTCGTAATCACACTGGCCACACCAATAATCAAGCAACAGGACAAGCCACCATCCACCATGAAAAGAAACTGGAGAACTATCAAAAATTGAAACTTAAGTGAACTATTGGAAAATAGCAAACCGCAAGCAACAACTGTGGATGAAGCTGACCTGGACAAAAAAACTGAATTACTTCACAACTGGATCACGACAACAATAGACGAGATCACCAAAAATAAAAATAAAAACAAAACGTTTACCCCATGGCGCAAAAGAGCAACGGCAAAATGGTTAACCCCACTAATCATCGCCATGAAAAGGAAAAAAAAAGAAAACGAAAACTTGAACTAGAATGGAGGATCAAATATGATTGCCGAAAGAAATTCAAACTCCAACAACATATCCACTCATACAAGGATCATCCTTCTCCCCACTGTTATTCAATATCTATATGTCTCAACTAATCCGTATCATTGAAAGACACAACCTCACCTGTTACAACTACGCTGACAAAACACAAATAGTTACAAAATACAAAACGCACAAGAAGAAAACACAACACTGGAGAACTGCCTTTGTGAAATCTACAATTCGAACTGCCTCAAACTCAACCCAGACAAAACAGAAATTATGGTCTTCACAAAAAACGGAAAAGACAACCACTACATCCCCTGGCCAACAGAACTTGGCCCAACCTGCCCCATCATCGATTGTAAAAAACCTGGGAGTCCTGATGGACAACAAACTTACCCTAGAGCAACAAGTAAACGCTCTAATCAAGAAATGCTTCTTTCTCCTGAGAGCAGTATAAAGAACCCTACCATTCCTGCCATTCCCTAACAAAGCACTCACTGTCCTCGCTCTCATCAAGTCCAGAGTAGACTACGCCAATAGCCTACATGTGGGTATGCCAGAACAACTCCTAAAGAAACTCCAACGCATACAAAATGTGGAGGCTAAGCTGCTCCTCAAATTACCTCGAAGAGAACACACCACACCAGGACTGAAAACGCTACACTGGCTACCAATAAAACAGCGAATCAAGACAAATCAATGTGCATAACGCACAGAGCACTCCATGGCCAAGGCACAGAGTTCCTAAGATAAGAGGAAAATTAAACATACACCATCCAGCAAGGCCACTTAGATCCAGCAGCGAACATCCGTTTGGAACCAAAAGCTTACAACAAAAGACAATTCGGAGGATCCTCCTTTTTCCACCTCACCCCAAAAAACGTGGAACGATCTACCAAAGAACATATGTAACACAGGAGATCACCTCCTATTCCTAAAACTCCTCAAATATTGGCTCTTCATCCTGTAACTAGAAAGAATAACTAGTGGGCACTTAGGCACTTACACAGCTGAAACATTGCTGAGAGAGGATGCCGATCCTCCGCCCCCCGTCTCCCTAAGCTACCGCCCATCAACTGAAGTAAGAGAAGACCAATATATGGCATATCCTAGCAAGTGAAAGATAGAAAGCTAGAATCATGTCCAAGAACGATCAAGATCAGGATGGAAGGGGAAGGATGATATGTTAATAATATCTTGGCCTGCAAAGTAAACACAGGCAATTGAAAGATAGAAAGCTAGAATCATACCAAAGAACGGGCAGGGAGAGATCAGGATGGAAGGGGAAGGATGATATGTCAATAATATCTTGGCCTGCAAGGTGGACATGGGTGGCAGCAGATCACCGACAGGGAATAGACAGGAAGGGAACCAGGAATTGTAACTAACCCACTAACCCAATAGCTCAAACGTCTGCATACTTATCTCACCCAAAAATCCACACAACCACCCTCTCACACAGCAAACTGCACGCACTTCACCACATCGCAACAACAAACAATCAACACATAAGTCACACCAACAGCACACGAGGTCCCACACTGATCCGATATTTACACCCAAACTCGGTGCACAGTGAAAACCGAACTGAAGCTGCCAACAGGACATCACCCTCTCACTTTCCTACTCCCTTTCCACCCGACTAACTACCCCCCAAACCTCCCTTGTTTGCAGATCTACCTGAGCGCCTGGGGACAAAGCCGTTGGTGACGGTGCACGGTACAAATATCTTTAACATTAACATGTATTTGTGTGGGAAGCAGGAGGCATGAGGGCGAGTTAAAAGACTCCATTAGAACAGGCCAGCGGGGAAACTGGAAGGCTTCGCAACAGGTAGGTGCAGACCAGAGGCCAATTTAGCACTTATATGACAGATAAAGAGCAAGCAGGCCCTGCAGGGTCATGTTGACACCTTCCAAGCCTCTCCACACCAACCACAACACACACGCCCTCATCCCTCTGTGCTGGCAATCAGACACAGTGGAAGAACAAAGAGCCGTCTTAAACACTCCCTCACAGGGCCCAGCTCAACATTTGCCAGGGCTCTTGGGGTCCCATTTCAATATGAATGCCCCCCTTGCTTACAGTTGGTGGGGGGGTGGACAGTCTGTGGCACCCTTGGGTTTCTTAAATAAGAAGGCTCTTTGATCTCTAGGGGCAGGCAGCCAGAGTGGGGCTAAAACACTAAACTGCCACTAAATGTTAGGAAATGCTCTGTCAGCAAGGTGCTAACGCAGATGAAACCACAGTAAGAGGTGATAACATTGCTGGGTGCTATCAAAGCCAGTAACATGCACACAAGTCAATGTGCACAGTTAATGCCATGAAAGTAAGAAATAGGTTTCTGTGTAGTAGCCAACATAGGGGAAGCTGCTTTCCCCCCTTCACAGAGGCTCTTGAACACATACAAAGAACAACAAAATCACAACACCGTGGGACTGTTTGCCATTCAAGGTCGTGATATGTTCTAATTTGTCCTCCGACCTGTCCAGCAAAAGATTTGCAGAACCCTCATTTTCAATATATAGACTGGCATGATCACAACTGACATCACAGTAAATAACATTACACGCATTGGCATCCGTCTTCAGTCCTCTAGGACACCATTGGTAAAGACATTAAAAGAAGTTATCAAGTATAAACCAGTAGAATAATGTGCTGTGCAATATATAAATATTTACCGTTATTAATATGCAACAACTAAATAGTTTAGCAAACCATGAGGGTTTTTCTTCATGGGAAAATTGCAAACTAAATCACTTACAGCAACACCCAATGAAAGCTGATCAGGCACAGTGAGATTAAATGATTTGCCCAGGATCACATATTTCGTTAAAGTGGTGAAATCAGTATTTGGATCCAGACTGTGATTTAAGCACTTGACTACATATCTTCCCAGTGATATGTCACACATTTATTTTAAGTTTGGGTTTCCAAAAACAAAAGAATTCGTTTTTCTATCAATGCCTTCAAAAGTACACAAATCACATAAGAAACCAACCTTTCATCATATACATTGTAATAGAATAAGGTCAAACAAGAAGACATGTATGGCTTTATATTAGCTATCCTGAATGCACAATTGTGTAGCAGCCTCCAAAGGAATGTGGACCCAAAACAATGGTTTTTAAAAAAGGTACTCACAGTGAAAGAGAATTCAATATAAGATCATCTGCTTGAGCCATTATTTTATACAGCATGCAATGTTATACTCCCCTTCCATCTATTATCACCCACCAATTGCACCTTCTATGGGACAACAGTCCTTACCTAGGCACCCCTGTGTTTTGGTCATCCACCTTTGATCGGTTTATTAAAATTAGGTTGACACAAAGCTGAACCTAGGCGTGCTCGGGAAGCAGTGGGAAAGGCACTGTGCTTCCCTCTGCTTTTAACTATCACATGAAACATGTAAGCTGGGAAGACTTTGGCCAGATGATCCTGCTTCAGAGGAGTAATGTCTGGCCTTATTCCTATCCTGAGCTGGCTGTGTGGGATACAGGACACAGCGTATGAAATTGGGACAGTCCCGCAAAATGCTGGATGGTTGTCTTCCAAAAAACACACCCAGTCCTGTTCCCCGAGCCTGTGTTTCATCTGGGCTTGTACAGCTGCCAACTTGGTATAAGGTGAACACAGAGAACTCGCACAAGGGATTTGCCTCAACCGTGTGGATCTTCTTGGCCCATTTCAATACAACCTTATCCAAGTGGCTGCATTTTTTGTGCCTGTTCATGTATCTATTGCAGCTGTGACTGTATATGTAGGCAGTTGGGGCAAGCACCTGCTCACCTGACATCACAAATATGTTCCCGTTTTACCTTTTTCTGTCCCGATTCCTTTTTCTTCTAGACAGCATTCTTTCTCCCCTCCCCTTTTTTCTTAACATAAATGTCCTCGCTACTATCCTACTCTTTCCTGCTCTTTTTTAAAACGGTCATCCTCCATTCTGGCCTCATTACCTTAATCCTCCTCTCGCCATTTCTTTCTCCATTTCTACCAAACGTTCAATTCTTATAAAGATCCAGCTCTCTCCCCAATTGTGCTGCTATTTGCATACATACCTGCCATCCTTAGCACAATGTTTCCCTCCCTAGTTTACCACATGTATTGCTCGCCAAGAGTGCACGGACAATTATTTATCACCAGTACATTTGCAGAGCAAAGAAAATACTTTGAACGCAGGTAGACAGAGCAATAACTCACAACCAGATATGCAGTTAGCAAAATAATGAGCACTTATATGGCTATTTAATCATAGCCAAGAAGCAACAAGTGATAAACCAGAAATAACATCACAGAAAAGATAGAGAATTTAAAAGAAAATACATCACCATGGGCGTAACTGAATCCCTCATCTCGCCAGAAGCGGCTGGAAGACCCCGGTAACAGCCAGACATAGAGCACAACAGCCCACAGGAAGGTCGGAACAAGGCGTCCCCCCCTCAGACTGAGGTCTTTGTGTTTTTTCCACCCGACCTTTCTAGAGCTTCCCCATATATGCCCTCCTCAAAAAGGGGTGGCAATTTCTCGAACCTTCTGGCATTAGCGCTTGCGCATTGCTGAGTGACCGTTGGTTGCCGGCCGGGTCAACCGACAATAACCCCCAAGGAGCAAAGCTTCCCTCTTCTAAAGCACCACGGAAAACAATTCCATAACTCATCCTGAGCAGGACAGAACAAAACCAGCTTTCCCAGCACAATGTCCTTGACTGAGGCCTGCATACCAGGCTCAGCAACGAATAACATTGAAAGCATGTCTTTTAGCAAAGCAAGTGCAGTTTTCACTGATGCATGGATTAAATATCCCTTATAGCTCTGAGTGCCCCCAGAATGCACTGCGCATCAGTGCCATGTTTTAGCTCAAGCATAACACCACATCACACACCATTTGCCTTTACATTGCTGCTCCTCCACTCCCCTCAATCACTTGCCTCCCTTCTCTCCCTTTCTCCTGCCCTCTCTCACTCTTCACTTCTCCCTGAATCTTAAGAACTCCATTATACCCCATTCTCCTTACACTCCTGAACCCCCTGCTCTCCATTTCTCCTCCCTTCAATCCTCTTTACCCTGCATTTCCCCCACTCGTGCCCCATTACTTATTTCTCCACTCTCCTGCCCTTGTTCATTCCATGTACCAATGCGCCCTTTCACTCGCACCTGGCTCCCTTCAAACATTTTATCTCCTGCCTTCGCTCATGCCCAATCTCTCCCTCATGCTTCCGCCCGCCTTCATTTTGCACTCTCCCATCAGTGTTCATGTTACCTGCTTCTTCTCTACTTTTAGCCCTCACTACCCTGCCCTTTTCCCCTACCATTCACTGCCCTGCAGCAAGGCCCTGTGGAGCTGGAGGAGATATGGAGGTGGTGGGCATGCGTTAAGCGGTCTTTCAAGTACCACAAGCAGCATACACAAAAAAAGATAACCCCTGGCATGTTTTAAGATTAAAATGTTAACTCCTTTAAATCTGTGATGTTCAATGACATTTCAAGTGTGTGGGGTAAGAACACCGGGGACATGCACAAAATGGTTCTGCATGCAGTAGGAATTACCCTGTGATATCAGCTCCTGCAATGTCCCTTTCAATTGCCCATTTTAATACCAATTGCCTTGCCCAGCTGTTTCTAGCTAGAGTCAGACCCACAAAAACGTATAGAAAAGCATTTATCCGTAAAGTTAATCATTGTGCAACTCTGCCCACTCTAGGCTCTGCCTCCATGGCCCACCCAAATGGTGCCCTCTGTTATTTTTGCCCACAGGCCTTTTGTCTTAAATCTGCCACTGGTGCAGACCGTAAAAGGTGGGATACATTGTCAGGCAGAGCAGCACGTGACCACTCCACCACCGTTACCGTAGATTTCATCAAATACCATTTCACCCAATGAGATTTCACTGAAAATGGTAGGTGAACGGGTATATGGGTAATGCATAATAGGTGAAAGGGTTACGTTAGGATAGGGAGGGGAATGCGGAGAGTCTCCCCCACATTATTTGAAAAAATGTTTAAAAAAAAGAGTAGAAAAGGGTAAAAAGTTCATTTTGTTTTTCGGTGAAATGGATTCAATGAAATCTCCATTAGGTGAAATATTTTTGAAGAAATCACATACATCCCTCGGCCAGACCCAACCAGCCTCTGAGAAAAACTTCATGTTGGGAAATTGCTAAAACTCCCTAAAGGTCAGAGTACCTTGGGGGCATGGTGTTATAGGTGAAATGACTGTCAGCACGTATCAGGAAGCCTGCTCTACCGGTTTGATTGGGGAAAGAAGAGTAGAAGAGAACAGTTAAGCAGACGGGAATAAATTGACAGACTTCACAAAAGGCGGGCACCTCTTATAGATGAATAGGTCTGAGGGATGTGAGGCCTGGAGGGTGGAGGGGCAAAGTGTTATGCAGAAAAACATGACTGACATTGACATTTTCTACACCTCTACCAAACTTTTCACGGAACTTTTCTGTTGAGAAATGTCCTCTTTTAACAGCAGGTTACGCTAAGTATTGACCAATGAGAGGACTGCGTGAGACAGATTGCTAGTGCTCTGGGTATTCCGCTAGTGTGGGATGGGTATAGAGTGGGGGTGAGGCGCAAGATGCACAGAAAGAGACATAGAGCCTCGCCTCTTCAACTCACAATCAGAGGATGTAAAGGGAGGTGGCCTGGAATAGGGGGATATTGACAGACTTCCTTCCATACAGGTAAATTGCAAAATTCACATGGCTCTGATATACTCTGCCACACGTCATACTGAGCCACGTGGGACTAACGCGGGTCTAGCATTACTGGTCTCTCAGAGAAACCTGCTGGGCACCTTGTCCCTAAAGCCACTATATTTTAGGAGATAGGAAGTGTGACGTGAGAGAGCTATGCCTGTGTGGAACAGAGAGCCAGAGAAGAAGGAGTTGAGAGTGCTCTATTTTGCTGGCTGGGTGAGCCACATAGCCCTGCATCGGTTTAGTGACGGGAGGCAAGGTACGAAGGTGTGGACTAGCGTCTGGGAACCTAGAACGATTTTCCGACAGGGATATGTTGGCAAAAAGAAACATATGTGTTTCAAAAGATCTCTTTTTCTCCTAACGGCCAATGTGCTTCAGGGGTTATGGAATGAAAGCTGAGAGGGACTGTGTTCGAGAGTGAGCCGAACACCTAATGCCAGAGTTACAAAGTCCCTTGATCGCAGCACTCTGCTCAGTCTAATCCTTCTCGCTGCATAGGGTGCAGGCCTGGACTAAGGGGAGTTTTCTCGGCAGTCCTCTGGACCAAATGACCTCTTTTGGCTTTAGAAAGACGCACAAGCACAGGTGCGTGCAGACAATCACGTTCGAAAATGTGTGGGAGACCTATTTCAACATGATGGCCCCCCTTGCTTATAGCGGAAAGCAGTCGGAGGCACCTTCGGGCATACATTATAACAGAGAAAAAGATAAGATTAATAGCCGCCAATTATCACGAGATGGCAAGACTGCAGGCAGATGAAAAACTGAATGCCCACTGAATAGCTATGAATCCTTCTTTGTAAGGAAGTGGCTGATGTAGATGAACCACTCTTGCGAGGCAAGGAGGTGATAACACGTCTGTTTTCCCCAATGGAAATGACGGACGGATGTGATCCATCAAATGCAGCTTGTAGGGCGATCGCCGAAGAGCGCACACTGTAAGCCCCAGAACGTATGGAATATATTGCAGTTTTATTAGACTGCTGACTGGCAATATGGGCAGTTTCTGTGGGACTCGCTGAGGCTCGAGGCCCCTTTTCATTTTAAAAATGTGAACGGCCCTGACGCGGCCCCCGCAGACAATGCAACCGCAGTGCGTTCACAACTGTTTGCAAACAAACACAATTCTCGTAGTGACGGTAGGTTATAGAGATTTCAGTGTTTTCTCTCACAGCAGCAGAAATAAATTATCCATCATGCCACGGACAGATAAGAGTCACTGCTAGCGGTGTATACTATAATTACACATTTGTTGCACGCTGACCGTCATCAGTGCGTGGCAGGATAGTCCATGACACAAAACAAACAAAGCTCTGTAACCTTCCAAGGCTGGAGGTACGGGAATCAAGTTAGTTCTCACTACAGTGTTGCCCTGCTCACGCCCTTGCGGCGTGCAGTGGCACTGCGAGTGCCCTTACAGTGTGCAGGAGGGGGGGGGGGCTGTTTCTGACTTTCAGTTATGGCCGTCCTGCTAATGCCAGAATCTGGATCAGTGACAACTTTGTAGAGGAGACAACGGACTCAGGAAGGCGAGCTGGCCGTTCTCAAAAACTGCGAGGTAGGCATGGGTTAATTGCAGCCAGCATCTCGGATGTGACCTGGCACGGTTCACTGGCAACCTTTCCCTCATGGGGCTGATCATGGGCAACGCTTTTCGTGAGGGATTTGTAAGAAGCAAGCCTCTTCTTGCGGCCCAATGACCCAGGCTCCCTTACTTGTCGTGTTAATTAAATACTGTTTCCACTGTGCAGTGCTGCTCTAACAGATGGGCATATTCGTTTTTTCCCCTGCACTTCAACTTTCTGATTTTTACGTTATCCCTTTAAAAAACCTTGTATGTTCAGTGTATATATGCGCCATTCAGCTTAATTTCTCGCTTGAGGATTTTAAATGTTTGTTCGCATTGTGTGCTGCAATAAAACGTGAATCACAAAAAAATGCAATGATTGGTAGAGGCACTGTATGTGAAGGTCACTTATAAAGAAATATATATATATATACACATACACACATCCAAGGAAAGAATTGGGCAGGAACAAGAAAGAGCGCAGCTCCGGAGCGTCATTCCCTGTAGACCGGAGGCCCAAACTCTGCCCGAAGTTGAGGAACCTCTCTGCCCAGAGTCTCCTGAACACGCGCCAACTTCACAAACTGCATCCGAAAGTCCTTTGATCACCAGGACAGTGCAAACTCAAACAATTCTTCTTCTAAATTACTGAATGCATGAAACAGTCCAAAGCTGTATCATGCTTTGAACACATTTTACTGTCATGGCGACTATTCTGACAAGTGAAATGAGCATCATACCCAGTGTGCATTGCATGCTGAGAAGGGATGCACATTTGAATAACTATCACAGACATGTTTGATAAATTTGCGGCCGTTATTATGTTCCCAAAATGCAATTCGTTTTTATGCAAAGCAGTCACATCCTTTATTTAGGGCACCCACATTATTTGTCACCTAACTCTGCCCTCAGTCCCAACCCATTAGCCGATGCCCCTCTCCTTGTGCGAAGGGAGGGAGTTTCCCTCAGTACATTTTGCCCATTTCCACCACTGCATGCATCGGCGGGTCAAAGTGGAGTTGCACTGTCAGAGCTTAATTTTAATAATGATTAGGTGTGTCATGGTAATGGAGAGGTGGAGCACTTAAGTTTCATGGCAATGGTGCCACGCAGGCCATTTTTTTCTTGGAATTCTGGGACTTGTAATTTTACCAAAATTAAAGTGGGGAAAAACTACTGTTTAAATGGAAAAATCACCACTGTGTGATATGCCCATGCATTGCAAGGGGAACCGGAGAGATCTGTAAAAGTAGACAGTTAAAAATGTGGTGCATTGGTAAATATTCTGTGTAATAAAGGTGACTCTATAACAAAAAAAAATGGGGGAACAAGGCCACTTTTGCCTCTGGCACTGCTCTGTGTACGCACACCTGTTCTGAAAAGAATGCTGTCTGGTCATGCCAGGACTGAGCCATGCCGCCGACGGTCTGAGGTACCTATAGGAGTTCATATGATGTGCAATATGCAACCATGTAGGAACATGTGCAAGACTTCACAGAAGGATTTCTGAATTGCTGCAAATGTTTACCTGGGCTGTAAGGGGTATATCTTCTCTGTGTGGGCCATCTCTCCGGAGTCACACTGAACTCATACCCTTGGGTTCGTATAAGGGCAGTGACCACATTAACTGATGAACCCATATGCATGCATCATTGTAGGCCGACCCCGACCCTCACCCAAGTGTTAGCAATAAAAGGCCGTAGGATTTTATTATACAGATATGGTTATGCAGGTAACAAATAATCACATACCATAATATCATACTTTTGGGCACCGGGTCCTGAGGTTACCCCTTCTGGCCCGTGCCGCCTTCTCATGTCCCACGCTCGTAGTGGACACCGTACAGTGCCCTGTACTTCTTTTCCTTTGTTCTTCTCCCTTATTAGTAGGGTGGGAGGGTTTTGTGGTAAAGAAGCAAAGTGTGGAAGACGCTGAGTGAACAGCAAACCTCCTGTCAGTTTGGGTCCCTGTTCAGGGTCCACAAACAGATTGTGTTTTCTTAGAGCATTCTGCTCTTATTTATAAGACCCAGGGGAGCCCTGGGTCTTTGATATGTATAGTAGTGGGGGCTGTGCACCAGCCCCCGGCCGGATAGCCAACATGTCTGGCCCCCTGAGGAGGGGGCAGGTCTTTAAACCTGGGCCCTGCGTGACTGTTGGTTTTCCGTAGGTGCTTAGCACCTTGTTGCTTGGAGGAAGGGTGAGGTGCAGGTTTGCACCTCACCCTTCCTCGCCATTGTGTGACAGAGACTGAGTGTCTCTGCGCTTGTGGGGGAGAGGAGCAGGCGTGGGGACGGGAGCTGCCCCTCTCCTAGCCTGCCGGATGGTAACGTCCTTTACTCTGCCTCGCCTTGGGCGGCCCTGCAGCATTGCCCATTACTGATGAACCCATATGCATGCATCATTGTAGGCCGACCCCGACCCTCACCCGAAATGATTTGTCTCACAACCTTTTGTCAAGTGTTGGCAATAAAAGACAGTAGGATTTTATTGTACAGATATGGTTATGCAGGTAACAAATAATCACATATCATAATAATATCATACTTTTGGGCACTGGGTCCTGAGGTTAACCCCTCTGGCCCGTGCTGCCACACACGGGCAGGTTACCGGCTGGCCGTGTTCCCCAAAAGTATCTCCTAATAACAGCCCCTAGATGCGAGAGTTGCCGAGATTTCCCGAAAGAAATGTTCCATGTCTTGGATTGATAAACGGATGCCGTCTTTGTGAAAAATATCCGGGTCACCCAGGGTAATAGCCGGGTGTTTTATGAACTCAAGCTCTCTTGCTGCAGAGAATTTCTCTAGCCCCCTGTTAAGTTTTCGTCTAGCAATGTCTACGGACTTGTAACAGTGGGCCCACTGACATTTCTTCCTGGGAAGGATGGCCGAGAAATATATTTCTGTTTCCCTCTAGTTGTGGGAAATGCCCGCCAGGGAGGAGCAGATTTCCTCGAATACGTTTCTCCTTCCTGTGGTCACTAGGTCATTGCCCCCTAGGTGTATTATGAGGAATTCAGGCGGGTCTCTGTATGCGACCAGTTCTGCTAGTGTTTAGTGGATGTCGGCCCACCATAGGCCCCTGTAACCCCACCATGAGGCGATGGGGTTTCTAAAAGGCGGACCTTCTTTGGTTTCTTCCGCCCATCGGCCTGTCCTGAAGACAAATGAGTGGCCGACAATCCATGCTGAGTTGAGTGAGGTCATCCCGTCACCTGTTGGTTCTGCATGGGGGGAGTGGGGGTGGGGAGAGGAAAAAAAACGGGGATGGCTATATTAGCTGTGGTCTGATGTATCTTTTGTAGCAATCTGACTTCCATCCCCCTATGTTTTTTAGCTGTAGTGGTGCCAGGCCTCTTTGCCACGCTGAGGTGGCAGCACCTATTCTAAAAGAGTGGGTGCCAAAGTCCTTGGGGTCCCACCCTGCGTTGCTGATTGCTTACATCAGCACCCCTTTAAATTGGTAGCGGCTTAGTGCCGAAGCATCTCTATGAATTAAAAACCTCCCCCCAACCCTGGGCCTTTTTTGCGTAATAAAGGTTGGTGACATATACTGGGCAATTTGTTACCTCATCGATACAACAAATGTTAATGGTTCTTTTGGCCCCAGTTTTTGACTGTTGGATTTCTATGTTGACGCTGTCTTGTCTGACCCTGACCTCCATAACGCCTAAACCGTTTGTGGCCTTGGTGCTGGAGGCGATAAGCTCTCCCACCCGGAAAGCCCCGAAATAGGCCAGAAAGAATGCTGTTTTGAATAATATGATCTCATATGGGTGCCAGCATATGGTTTCTAATTGGTCTGCTATGTTTACCAGTTTGTTGAAATCAAGGGGCGGCGGGTGTCTACCTGAGGCCCTTCCACTCTGGCCCATCCTTTCATAGCATAGGAAATGAGGGCGTTCTGAGTGGGATCTGAGTGAGTCACCCCGTATTTTTGAGAAATACGAGATTGCTACTAGGTGTCTTTTTGCCCAGTCTCTCTTAAAACCCAGCTCATGTGCCCATTTTAAGAATGTTTCTATGTCTTTAATCGTTATTAACTCGACATGGTTTAAACCTGTGGCTCTAAATACTGTTTGCAAACACTTACTGTACTGATCTGCTGTAGTGCTTGCTAGGGCTTTCTCTGCCATCTCTATTAAGAAGCCTGAGGTGTGGGCAGGGGGTTGTTGGCACCCGTCTTAAAAGGTGCCTGTATCATGTTGGACATCCCGGCCTGGGCTCTCTGGCGCTGGCGTGGATGTCGGTATTTTGTTGGCACCCGTTTTTGAGGTGCCTGGTTCTTGTTGGGCAACCCGGCCATTACTCTTTGGCGCTGGCGTTGATGCCGTTATTTTTTGGTTTCCATTATCGCCCAGCATTCTGCTGATATTGGTGTCATCTGTTTGTGGGCGTCCGGTGCTAGCTCCCGGAATCTTGGCCACTGAAAGAGAGATAAAGCATCTGCAATATTATTGTCTGCTCCTGTAATGTGCTTTGTTTTGACCACAATGTTTTCTTGTAGTGTGACCGCTGTAATAGCTCGTAGGACTTTCAGCACTAAAGGGCATTTAGTGGATCTACTGTTAATGGAGCCTACCATGGCCATGTTGTTGCACCAGACCAAGAGTTCCGTGTTCGCTAGCTGCCTGCCCCAGATGTGTAAAGTAAGCCAGATGGGAAATATTTCTAGGAGGGTGATATTTTTTGTCCACCCTGCAGCTTGCCATGTTATGGGCCAGTGTTCTGCCACCCATTCTGAGTCTAGTATGGCTCCAAACCCCCTTCTCTCTGCTGCATCGGTGAAAAAGACCCTTTTTGTCAATGTGTTCAATGGCGTACGCCAAAGTGTTGTCCCATTAAACTCTTTAAGGAAATTCCCCCAAATTTCCAGATCTTGTTTCACCTTTGCGCCTAGTCGGATGTGTAGGTGGGGTTTGGTGTAAGATTTCATTTTTAGTTCCAGACTTCTGGAGAATACCCTCCCCCGAGTTCTTCTATTTTTGTTTCCGGAATTTTGCATAGGCCCTTTGTGGAGTCTGTTTCAATGCCTAGAAAAATTATGTTGGTGGCTGGTTTGGTCGTTTTCTTTCTTCTAACATCGCCAGGGCTCTGCTGCATTCTTCAGAATTTGCTGGCCCCATTACCATGAAATCATTAAGGTAGTGTACTATCCTGGACCCTGGTCTCTGTCTTTGGAAAGCCCATTGAAAAAAGGAGCTGAATTGTTCAAATAGGGCGCAAGATACTGCACATCCCATGGGGAGGCACCTGTCTACATAGAAGTTTTTTTTAAAAGTGAAACCTAGCCATTGCTGGGAGTCTGGGTGAACTGGCAGTAATCTGAAAGCAGATTCCATGTCCAGTTTGGCCATCAGGGCGTTAGTGCGGCATTCCTGTATGGGTCTTACTGCTTCATGAAAGTGTGTGTATGATACCGCGGATTCCGTGTGCGGAATGCCGTTGTTCAACGATTGGCCTTTGGGATAAGATAGGTGATGAATTAGCCTCATTTTCCCAGGTACTTTTTTGGGGACAAGTCTGCCACGCTCACCTGGTCTCCACAGGGGCGTGCTCGTTTCCGCAGGATGATGTCTGCAGTGGTGTTGTTCTGCTTAAATAAGGGTACTAGCTTGCGTCTTCCCTTCGTTCTTGCCTCAGGAGATGTTCACCTGCAAGTCGAAACAAGATATTAGCCAACTGAATGGAGATGGTTTTGGTTTTCACTTCCTTCCGATTTTCCTTCTCTTCCTCTGGCTCACCTTGGTTTTTTAATGGGTGAGCTCTCCATCCTGCACACTCTAGCAGGGGCGCGGTTACACTGTCATTCCAGGATCAAGTTACTTCACTGATCCGATGGAGGTTGGTGAAGTGGAAAGGACCGGAGTAAGCAGGTAAGTCGCTATTCCAATAACTCCTTGGAAAAGCTGCTTTAAGTCTTTCTGCTCAAGGTATCTAATGTTCGTTCTTGTCTTTCAGGTGCGGCATTAAGCGGCCTTCGGATGATGGGACGACTTCTGACAAAGATGAGCAGGCTTCCTGCCAGTAAGTATAGTGCTGTGCGGGACGTGCTAATTGTTCGCTTTATTTAGCTTTCCTTTGCTGTGTGCGACCTGCTTTGTCTTTTCTGTTCGGCAGGTGCGGCGCAATTCCAGGAAGAAGATGGAAGAACCGTTTGATGGTGTCGAGTGGCGGCGCGATGCAGAATGATGGAGAACTGCTTGATGGAGTTCGTGGAGTGGCCGATTCAGGTGAGTAGTTACCCGAGAGGGTACCTTCTGTTCGGTTCTTCTACAGATGCGGCGGTCCATGGGTAAGAAGAAGGCGAGGTCAGGATGTTCTGCAGGTAAGGTCTTCAATGCATGAATAACTCCTGTTCTTCTCTTTTCACAGGTGCCAACGGATAGAAGACTGTTACGCTCACCTGGACCCCACAGGGGTGTCGATCGGACCCGGACAGCTGCGGTCTCCGTCAACGTGATGCGTAGTGCAGAGATGACTGTCTGGACTGGCCCGCCTAGTCTTATCTGCTGGACCCGAAGAAGTATTTTCCTGCAAGTGGAGACAGGGATTAGCCACCTGTGGGTTTTAGTGATGGCCTCCCAACTATTCTCGCTCTCCCCCACTAATCACCTCTGATATCCCCTTAGTAACCTCACCTTATGTTTGTAAAAGATGAGCTCTCCATCCTGCGTGTCTTGCAGGGGTGCGTAGATACCAGTTACTTCACTGGTTTGAAGGCATTAGGAGAGTTCCGGTAAGCATTGACTCTGAAGTTCCAGGCGGGATTGGTAAGTATCAAGTTCAAAGAGTTCAAAGTGCCCGATGTTCACTCTTGTCCCCTTCCTTCCTTAAGTTGCAACTGAGTTCGTGAGAAGAAGGTCTCGTAGCTGCTACTGGCGTTCGGGTAAGAGTCTGTGTTACCCAATGCTGTCCGGTAACTATTGCATGCGTTAACGTGTTGTTTTTCTCCCTCTTTACAGATGCGGCATATGAAGATATGGAGAATAATACCGCCGGTGGTAAATCAGGTAAGTCTGAGGTGGTAAGAGGTATTTGTTGATTCCCTTGGCTCACCTTGTTATTCTTGTGCCCCTAGGTGCTGGAGTACGGTGAAGAAATGATGGAGAAAGATGCTGAGGGAACTGGTGAGTATGGCGCCGTGCTGGAGCTGGCGAAACGACACGTGCAGGACTGATGTACTTTCCAGGTCGGGAGATGAAATGGATCCGGAATCAGGTGAGGAATTTGAAATAAGTTAGTTTTCTAACCTTGTCCTTTTCTTCCTCTTTATTCTAGGAGCTCCAGATTCGAGGCGGGCGTGGCAGAAGACTGGATGCTGGCTGCAGGCGCGGTGAGAGTCACGCTGCTGGATGCAGAATAACCCGAAGCATGTGCTTCTGTTCGGGCGTGGTTTAAATAGCCTCCAAAGTAGTCCCAGGAAAGAAGTTCCCAATGACCACACCCGAGTAAAAAATAGTCCCTGTAGTAAAATAGTCCCATCCAGGCCTCACGTTGGCTTGGATTTATTTGCAGCATGAGGTAAGTAATGTCTATGAGCCTGGTGCCTATGGCGCCAGGCCTGAACCCAGACAGCCCCTAGCTGGGGCTGCTGGGGTTTTTGTAAATGTCTGGATGCCTGCTCCCAGGGCTGATGGGCTTGATCCGGATGCCCGGGGGTAGGCATCATGACAAGACTCTGGACGGGCGTGGCAGAAGGGAAGCAAGAGCTGAACTGACACGGTGAGCGTTATGCTGCAGGAGTGCAGAATAACGCGAAGCGTGTTCAGTTTGCAGGGTGCGGTTTAAATAGCCTTGCAAGTAGTTCCAGGAAAATAGACCCCTTAACTGTATCCTGCCTCCCAGATAAAATAGTCCCAAGCCACGCCCTGTACTGAATGGTTTAGCATCTCAGAGCCAAGTATATGGACCATATGTTTAACACCTACCATGAGCCTGGTGCCAGCGGCGCCAGGACGGAGTCCAGGTAAGCCTAGCTGGGGCCTGAGAAGCCCCCAAGGAAGCCAGAGGCAGGAATGGGCTCGCCAGTTTGAGGGTTCTGGGAGCATGCACCATGACAGCACTCCCACCCTAGGCCCCTCTAAAGGAAGACTCACGCATTGGTCCTGGTTTGTTTGGGTGATTGCGGTGGAACCTTTTTAATAACCAAGGAGCATGCACTTTCTCACTAGGTTCCCATGATCTTTCATGTGGTCCGTACCCTTTCCAGTCTATCAAGTAAAATAGTTTTCATTTGGTGATTTTTGAGTCAAGAATTTCTTTAATCTCGAACTCAGGTTTCCCGTTTACTGTGACCGGTTTCGGTGGTTTCACAACTCATGTTCCAGGTACCACTGGTTTCAAAAGTGAGACATGAAACACAGGATGAATCTTCATGTGTGGGGGTAAGTCCAATTTCATAGCCACCGGATTGATAATGGCCTTAATGGTATATGGACCCAAATATCTGGGGTTGAAGGTACGAGGCCCTCTCACTGGTATGTGCTTTGACGCTAACCAGACTTCATCCCCAACCTGATATCTTGGAGCTTCACTTCTATGCACGTTGGCTGATTTCTTGTACCTTTCCTTAGCTTGCCTTAGATGATCCGTTGCTTGTTTGAAGGCTTGGGAGATGGTAGAGTGCAAACTTTTCACAGCTGGCATTTCCAGAAGTTGCGGCGGGTCAAGATTGGAAGTTTGCGGGTGTAACCCGTAGATTGTATAGAAGGGATTTTGACCTGTACTGAAATGTAGGGAGTTGTTATAGGCATACTCAGTGATCCATAAAACATCCTTCCAGCTGCCTTCAGTTTGATGTAACATGCACCTGAGATATTACTCCAAGGTCTGGTTTGTCCTCTCTGTCTGGCCATCAGTTTGGGGATGGTGACTGGTGGAAAGTCTTACATCGATTTGAGCTAACTCGTAACATTTCTTCCAGAAGGCTGAGATAAACTGGCTGCCACGGTCTGAGATTGGGATGGAAGGAAATCCATGAATTCTGACAATCTGTTCCAGAAATTCTTTAGCCAGAATTGAAGCTGAAGGCAATCCATTTAATGGGATGAAATGTGCCATTTTCGAAAACAAATCCACCACTGCTAAAATTGTGTTGAACCTGTTACAAGGAGGAAGGTCCGTTATAAAATCAAGAGATAGGGTATGCCAAGGTGTAAGTGGGATGTCTAATGGCTGAAGCAGGCCTGGTGATTTTTTTTCTGGGCCTTGTTTTGAGCGCAAACTCCACAGGATAGTACAAACTGCTTGATGTCTTTACGCCATGTCGGACACCAAAAATGCCGTTTGACCTTGGCCTCAGTTTTTGCAATTCCAGGATGACCTTCTACTAATGAGTCATGGTAATGTGAGACAACCTTTTCCTGAAGTTCTCTGCTGGGTAGGTAGAGACGTCCTTGAAAATAGGGTAATTGGTTTGTGACTGAATGGTGAGGACTTTTGGTCGGGCAATTCTTTAAGGCGTTGGAGTCCATGAGATGAGAGATTCTTTCTTGAATGTCTTCTAACATTAGAGACAAAGTAATTCCAAGAATCGTTTCACCAGAATGATGGGCACTGGGTCGGGATTGGCGTATTCCTCATCTACTCCTATACGGGACAGTGCATCTGCCTTGCCATTTTGACAGCCAGGTCGGTAAGTAATTACAAAGTAAAACTCAGCAAAAAATAATGCCCATCGGAGTTGGCGAGATGATTGAGCTTTTGCCACCTTCAGGTACTGTAAATTGCGATGGTCAGTAATTACTGTGATGGTGTGCCTAGCTCCTAAGAGGTAATGCCGCCAGGCTTTAAAGGCCGCCTTAATGGCTAACAGTTCCTTGTCCGTAATAGCATAATTCAATTCGGGAGCCGTAAACTTCCGTGACCAAAAGGCTACTGGGTGCAGTTGACCAGTTTCGGGGTCCCTTTGTGAAAGGACCACACCCATTGCCAGACTGGAAGCATCTGTTGCGACCACATACGGTAGATCTGGACGAAGGTGTTTCAGGATCAGGGCTGAGATGAATCTTTGTTTTAGCTCCTGGAAGGCTGTCTCAGCCTCTTCGGACCATTGAAAACGCTTGTTTTTGCCCAGCAGAGTGGTGATGGGGTGCACTAGTTGCGAAAATCCTGAAATGAAACAATGATAGAAGTTTGCAAATCCGAGCATACTCTGAACTCCTTTGATAGAGGTTGGTGACGGCCAGTTGAGAATGGCAGTTGAGAATGGCATCAACCTTTCGTGAATCCATGCACACACCATGAGGGGTTAGGACAAATCCAAGGAACTCGACCTCAGTAACATGGAAAAAACATTTTTCCAGCTTTGCAAATAGTTTGTGTTGTCGAAGTTTTTCCAAAACTGCTCGGACATGTTTCACGTGTTCTTGCTCTGAACGGGAGTATACCAGAATGTCGTTGATGTATACTACGACACACACATCAATCATTTCTCGTAAAACATTGTTCTTGAAATACTGGAACGCCGCTGGGGCGTTGCAAAGGCCAAAAGGCATCACCTGGTATTCGAATAGCCCGTATTTGGTGCGGAAAGCGGTCTTCCATTCGTCCCCTTTCCTGATCCGTACCAGGTGGTATGCTCCGCAGAGGTCTAACTTGGTATAAATTCGGGCATCTTTAATTTGATCCAATAGGTCAGGAATCAGAGGCAACGGGTAACGGTTTTTAACAGTGACCTGATTCAATGCGCGGTAGTCAATGCAAGTCCTAAGGTCACCTTCCTTTTTAGGCACGAAGAATAAGGGTGATGCCGCCGGGGACTTGGATGGGCGAATGAAACCGTTAGCCAGGTACTGATCTAAATATTTTCTCAAATGCAGGTTCTCTGGCTCTGTGAGAGCATAGATTCGACCGCACGGAATCTGTGCTCCTCGTACAAGGTCGATCTGGCAGTCATATGACCTATGAGGGTGCAGTGTGTTGGCTTGATCCTTTTGGAATACATCCTGATAGTCTTGATATACCAGAGGTAGGGAGTTGGTTGTTTTCATGATCGTTGTCGTTCCAGTGACCAAAGGTTCTTTAGCTGGATAACAAGTTTGAGCACAATCGACTGAGAAGGTCAACATCTTGGCACGCCAGTCTATGCAAGGATTGTGTGATTCTAACCATGGCATTCCCAGAATTATTTGAAATTCTGGAGCCTTGATTATATCAAACACTATGGTTTCCCGATGACCGTCTTGGCATAAAAGAGTCATCTCAGCTGTAGAGTGTGTTACTGGACCCGAAAGGATTTCAGTTCCGTCGACTGTGGTGACTAAGTCTGTTGTTGCCTTTTCGCAAAGGGAAAGGTTCATCCTCGAAGCCAATTCTTGATCCATATAATTTCCAATGGCTCCACTGTCAATGTATTCTCTGACTGCATGCATTCGAGACGGTTGTTGGTGGTTTATAAGGACCATAGGCAAAACTAGGTGCAAGGTCTGGGAATCCTTCTTTTCGCTCGGCAAGCGGACCTCTACGCCTTTCGGGCGGAGAAGTTTTCCGGCTAAGACTCTGTTTGGACCTTACCAGCGACTCCTACTGCCTTTTTAGGTGGCTACACTGGGCACTCTCGAAGGAAATGGCTGGCTGAACCGCAATACAAACACAGTTGTTGTCTTCTCCCATCTCTTTCAGCCTGGGATAGCGGCCCACGCACTCCTCCGATTTGCATGGGTTCTGACACGTCGGTGGCCTTGGAGGCGTTTTCCTTGGGGCGTACAAATACCCTAGAATCGATTCTAGCACGATCTGCCTTACGGTTCTGCAGTCTGTGATCTAGCTGGACCACCAAGTCTATGTATTCAGCACAGTCTCTGGGTGGGTTAACCACTTGAGCCAAAACGTCCTTTAACTCCCCTTTCAGACTGCGGTAAAACAGCGTTGTTCTTTTGTCATTCGGCCAATCAGTTTCCACAACTAGTCTGTTGAAGGTCGCAATGTATGTTAGTAGATCCTGGTTGCCTTGACGCAAAGACAAAAGCTCATTGTCCAATGGCTGACCTTGGCAGCGCCGGGCAAACAGCTTCTCCATGTCCAATTGGAATCTTTGGAAGTCTCGCAAGATGGGATCATCCCAACTGACCAGCGGTACCGACCTGTCAGCAGCACTGCCACTAAGATATGTAAGTACAAAAGCCACTTTGGGCTGGTCGTTTGGAAAAGCTCCTGGCCTGCATAGGAAATGTAGATGGCACCGATTCATAAACACTGCATAACTTTTTGGGTCCCCAGCGAATCGTTCAGGGGGTGCCAAGGGTACAGCTCCTGGGAGGACCACCTGAACTGGATTGCTTGATGCAGTGGGTACCGTTGACCCCACCCCAGGTAGCGGTGTTTGCCCTGCCTGTGACTGGAGCAACTGTCTGGGGAGATCGTTGGTGCGGTCCTTGGCTACAATCATTTCCCTTCGTAAGGCATTGGTTTCCTGTCTAGCCGAATGTACCTCGGCCCCGATTTCCCCCAAAAGCTGAGCTAGCTGATCCATTTCCAAGGTTTCCATGGCGCGCAGGTAGAGAATTTATGTAAGGCTTCGCGTTCTGTCACGCTCACCTGGTCTCCACGGGGGCGTGCTCGTGTCCGCAGGATGATGTCTGCACTGGTGTTGCTCTGCTTAAATGAGGGTGCTAGCTTGCGTCTTCCCTTCGTTCTTGCCTCAGGAGATGTTCGCCTGCAAGTCGAAACAAGATATTAGCCAACTGAATGGAGCTGGTTTTGGTTTTCACCTCCTTCCGATTTTCCTTTTCTTCCTCTGGCTCACCTTGGTTTTTTAATGGGTGAGCTCTCCGTCCTGCACACCCTGGCAGGGGCGGGGTTACACTGTTTCAGGATCAAGTTACTTCACTGATCCGATGGCGGTTGCTGAAGTGGAAAGGACCGGAGTAAGCAGGTAAGTCTCTATTTCAATAACTCCTTGGAAAAGCTGCTTTAAGGTATCTAATGTTCGTTCTGGTCTTTCAGGTGCGGCATTAAGCGGCCTTCGGATGATGGGGGGACTCTTCTGACAATGATGAGCAGGCTTCCTGCCGGTAAGTATAGTGCTGTGCGGGACGCGCTAATTGTTCGCTTTATTTAGCTTTCCTTTGCTGTGAGCGACTAACCTGCTTTGTCTTTTCTTTTGGGCAGGTGCGGCGCAATTCCAGGAAGAAGATGGAAGAACCGTTTGACGGTGTCCAGTGGCGGCGCAATGCAGAATGATGGAGAACTGCTCGATGGAGTTCCTGGAGGTGGCCGATTCAGGTGAGTAGTTACCCGAGAGGGTACCTTCTGTTCAGTTCTTCTACAGATGCGGCGGGCCGTTGGTAAGAAGAAGGCAAGGTCAGGATGTTCTGCAGGTAAGGCCTTCAATGTGTGAATAACTCCTGTTCTTCTCTTTTCACAGGTTCCGATGGATAGAAGACTCTGAACCGGCGTGGCAGAAGGGAAGCAAGAGCTGAACTGACAAGGTGAGCGTTACGCTACAGGAGTGCAGAATAACGCAAAGCATGTTCAGTTTGCAGGGTGCGGTTTAAATAGCCTTGCAAGTAGTTCCAGTAAAATAGTCCCCTTAACTGTATCCTGCCTCTCAGGTAAAATAGTCCCGAGCCACACCCTGAACTGAATGGCTTAGCATCTCAGAGCCAAGTATATGGACCTTATGTTTAATTCCTACCATGTGCCTGGCGCCAGTGTCACCAGGACTGAGTCCAGGTAAGCCTAGCTGGGGCCTAAGAAGCCCCTCCAAGGAAGCCAGAGGCAGGGATGGGCTCGCCAGTTTCAGGGTTTTGGGAGCATGCACCATGACAGCGTCCTAGGGGCGATATTATGTACTCTTTGAGAGGCATGAGGTCCCAAGGTCCCGCAATCCTGCCTAGTAGTAATTCCTTCTTAAATTTGCTTTCCACCATTTGCGGGTTATCTCTGGCTGACTTCAGTTTATTTGGAACATTCTGAGACCCGATGCCCTTGACGGGATGACAAAACCCTGGGTGAAACCCTGCCGGATTGCTTCGCTGCTTTCTCTGTCTGGGTAATTCATGAGAGCCTCTCTAAAATTGTCTGATTGGTGGGGGAGCAGCCCGGGGTTAGACTTAGGGTTGACGGGGTGCCGTTGACGCTATTCTTTTGTATTTTTTGCTGGTAGTCTGGTGCAGTTACTTGCTGTGTGGTCACCATTGCAGTTTGTGCACGTGTGTTTGTACCAGCATTCTTTTCCCCATGTCTACTGGTTTTTCCCAAAGTTCTTACATGGGATGCTGGCTTTTTGAGAATGGTTTTTGTTCTGTCTGTGGGTATTAGATGTAGCCGCCCATGGCTGGTTCTTCTGAAAAGGATGCTCCCTTTTTTTGTGGTTTTCATTGTCGGAAGATCTGGGGCCCTGTCAGTTTTTGCTATTTTTGGGGGTTGCCTTTGCAGTCTCTTCTTCTGAAGGAGGCTCTGCGTTTAGCATGTATAAGTCGTTCTGGACCTCGTCCCATTCTATGGCTGGCCTCTCTGACATGCTTCTCCTGAACCTAATATCGTATGCTAGCCAGGTTTTCCCTTTTTGAGCGATTTTTACTTCTCTGATTTTATCAACGTATGCCCATAATTTTCTGCCATTGTGGGGGAATTTTTCTTCATAAATAGTTGCCAGTATGGCAAAGGCCTGTAGCCAGTTGTCCCAATTCTGTTCTACCTGGGCGTTTCTGGCTATGGCTTTTTCCTCTATCTTTTTTGGATCCCTAAAAGTATCCTTCCCTTTGCGTTGGGCTTCTACAAGTGAAAAGATTTTGATGAACTCTTTCGCCCATATGGTTTCTTTGATTGTTATGTCAATGTTCCATGCTAAACACCTTTCGTATCTGTTCAATATTTCTGTTTGAAAAGATTTAAGTTTTAGGTCTAATTGGGTACTACTAATCATTACCGTGTCTGGTGGGTTGTTGTTGCTCGCTCCCAACTGTCCTGGGGTATTTGTAATGGGGAATGACCATGCTTTTAAAGCACCCTTTGTGTCAGAAGCCATCGTCGTTGGCACAGTTAAAACTGTGACGGCTGATGTTGGTGTTGTTGGCACCTGTGTTATTGGTGTTGCTGGAACTGGTGCTGCTGTAGCTGTTGCTGGTGGGGGTGGGGGGTAACTGTGATGTCCGGTACTAGTGGTAAAATGGGGTCTGCATGCCTGGACTCGGCTGTGGGAAGTGTTTGTTTCCCCCTAATTTCTAGCAATAATTGCTGCATCTCACTCATGTTCTCGTATAATTTAGACAGTTATTTGTTACTTTTCCCATGCCTTCTGTAGACCTTTGGTGTTGTTTCGTCCTCTTGACTGGTTGGTATGGGGACCCCTTCTTTTGGTAAGCCGTACATAATTTCTCTGACCCAGGCCCAGCCGAAGTGCTCTGCTGCCTCCATGGCTGCTAGCAAGTGGGGTGTTTTCGGTTTCTGGGACGGTGCTGGAGGTTCCCGTGATTTTCGCTTGGTACCCATACTTTTTTAGGTCTGTAAAGCTGAAATTGACACGGCCGCCTGCGTCTGGGTGCTTCATTTGTTTTTCCTCCACGCCCGTTCGTGCCAGCCTTGGATCTTGCTTCTACACACGTACTCCCCGGGGTCTTCTGTTTCAGCTTGGTTTCTTGCCGCTCGCCTGCAGGTAAAGTTTCTGAACAGTATAATGTTCAAAGGAGGGGAGAAAAGATGCTGCGTAAGCAGTGAACTTTTAAAGACTGCTAAAGAAGCAAAGTCTGGAAGACGCTGAATGAACAGTGAACCTCCTGTCAGTTTGGGTCCCCGTTCAGGATCCACAAACAGATAGTATTTTCTTAGAGCATTCTGCTCTTATTTACAAGACCCAGGGGAGCCCTGGGTCTTTGATGTGTATAGTAGTGGGGGTTGTGTGCCAGCCTCCGGCCGGAGAGCCGACATGTCTGGATCCCTGAGGAGGTGGCAGGTCTTTGAACCTGGGCCCTGCATGACTGTTGGTTTTCTGTAGGTGTTTAGCACCTTGTTGCTTCGAGGACGGGTGAGGCACTTGTTCACACCTCACCTTTTCTCGGCTTTGTGTGACAGAGTCTGCGTGTCTCTGTGCTTGTGGGGGAGAGGAGCAGGTGTGGGGGCAGGAGCTGCCCCTCTCCTAGCCTGCTGGATGGTAACATCATTTATCCTGCCTCGCCTTGGGCGGCCCTGCGGCATTGCCCAGAACAATCTGCCTGACGCTCCACTTACTAACAGTGCCTGACACCAGCAGGCAGAGGTGGGTCATCTTTCACTGAATTTGATCACTCTGCTCATCTACACTGTGGGTCTGGACGCAGGCTGGTCAGACCCTCTGCGAATAATTGATTGGCCGATTTTGCCATTGCTTTGTAAAAAGTGGAGCAGTGAGACCCAACCACATCTTGCTTCCCTTCCGCTGAATGTCTCACTGGTAGGGTACAGCACAATGCCTCACGCTGGGTTCTATGGAAAATCTGCTTAACATGCCTCCTTGTTATCAGCAGAGCATTTATAATTGGAAGCGATTAGTAATAAATGGCTACAGACTCAGCAGTGAGTGGTGAATGTGATTTCACAAGTGACTACTGTCTGTAGCAAAAAAGTCCTGTAAGAGGTGTGAATGTTACATGATTAGAAATGAGAAGTGTGCATTATGACAAGCTGCATGGTTATACTGTGGAAAACTGAACGGCTCAAAAACTGCCAAATTATAAAATCATGGCCTCAAATTACGTAATTTGAATTAATAAATATAATTGTTAATTAAAAAAACATAACAGATCAAGATTGAATATTGGAAAAAGAAAGGTGGCCAGACACCGTAATGTGAATTGGTCTCATTGCACAGCAGGTTTTGAGCTGTTCCATTTTTCACTTCTATTAGATCCCTGTCCTGGTTAAATGAGACCAACCCAGACATTAAGGAAAACTTTGGGTGCACATGGTCTAACTCAATATCAATATACATGGTGATAATGATGAATAATGAGGTCTGCTGCTTGTCAGATTGCACAGCATCATGTTGTGTAAAATAAATACAAGCAGGTGATGGTATCATGCATTTTCTTTACCTGGGGTGGATGGCATAGTTGTAGAATCCAGAGGACATTTATTTAGGGTCATATGTTGCATGTTGGTTCTCCTAGGCTTTTTTCAGGATCGGGAAAATTAAGCTAAAATCAGACTCTTTTTTTTTCTCAGCAAGAGTCTACACGAATTCATATATTACTGGCTTGCCTTATTTCGTGTGTATACATTGCTTGCC
This sequence comes from Ambystoma mexicanum, assembly GCF_040938575.1. Lineage (NCBI taxonomy): Eukaryota > Metazoa > Chordata > Amphibia > Caudata > Ambystomatidae > Ambystoma > Ambystoma mexicanum. The sequence continues at coordinate 646,088,114 of NC_090941.1, forward strand.
TAAACTGTAGACTGTCTTTAAATCCCTCGTTCTCCATTTACAAAAAAAGTGTGTGATCACCTCCAAAACCTTAATGTCACGGTGACTTCATTGCCAACATTGGGAATAATTCAGTCCACAGTTTAACAATTTTTTTTTTCTTTTAAACATTGCTGAGGTTTGATTAGACTATGCCTGTGTACTCATTATGTAATACTTCAGATACTTTGGACTTCAAGTCCCACCAGCCTTAGCCATCATAGTCAGTGGTGAAGGATCATGAGAATTGGAATCATAAACATCTGGAGGACCAGAAAGTGAGTAACCTTGGGATTCAGCGTTTCCCCACAACATATCAATAAGTGTTACCATTTTGTGTAATGTCTCCTGCCATGATTCGTTCAAGTCTCAAAGACTGTGGTGACGCTAATATCATTGTATGTGAGGCCACTTCCAATGATGTAAAAACTTGTGCATATTAGGAGTCCTATGTGTATTTTGGCACATATGGCTTCAGATATAATAGTTCCAGGATATTTTATACTGCTTTATGCCAGATTGGTCATTATACAAAGTATTGTATCCGGTGGTGGTGAGGAGAGGTTTTTTGGCCGGTAGGGCACCTAGCTTACCTCCAGCGTTCAACTGGAGGTAACCCAGGTGCCCCACCGGCAAACCCGTAGTCGGGCTGGTCAGGTAAAGTTCCGGTATCTGTAATGAACCGCCTGACTCGGAATGAGGCCCATTGTGCAATGCACAGTTGAAGCAGTCCGCCATAGACCACTTACACTTTGCATATATTTACTGCTTGCTCTGGGCAGACAGTCACATTCAGTGCTTTGCGACTATATAAGCGGTCGGAAACCACTGACACATCTCATTGTGAGTTGTAAGGAAGGGGGCCTGCCAATTCCTGCTCTACCCTATGTGTACACACTTATGTTGCAATAGGGCTTTTGAGATTCACAATGGCAACTGCAAATTGCAATGTCCATTCTGCACATTGTGACCCAGAGCTTTGCATTTGCAAAGCATGCCACATTATACATGTTATTTATTGGGTATTTATATTGCGCCTATACAAAATGTGTTTCAAGGCCATTCCATTCGGGAGACACACATCCATTCCTGGTTTTACCTTTGCATTCTGGTACTTGTAGTGATAGGTTCATAATCGGGAAAATCAGCACCTCAAGTCCCAGACTGCATAGGTAAAACCAGGACTGGGCTAGAGTCTCCCGAATGCAAAATGGTGGCATAAATGCTGCCACTCTGAGTAGCACTGGCTTTGTATCCCCTGATTTTGTGTCCATGCCTAGCTTTCTGGCTAGTATGCTATAAAGAAAGATGATGTGCTGGCGAAGATGAAGAGAATTAAAAGAAACATGAGAAGACTTTTAAAAGTGCGCTTTCCAAGAAATATGGGTACACATTTAAAAGAGTGTTTACATTTCCATTATAAAGGGTGTTTTTCAGGTTTGGAACTTGACCCGCTAAACAATACAACTATACGCCTTTGCATTCCTTGAATACTTACATCTATTCCCCATTCAGCCAAATATGAAATGTTCGATTAGTTACATTTTTGGGTTGTGGCATGAAATTGCCACTCTGTTCAGAATGTTTGTATATATAACCAGTGTTTCAATCAGGGGCACAGTTTTTGATAGGGATATATACATAATTTACCATGGATACATTCTCTTGCAAACGCGAGTCAAAGCATTGGAATATTCCATATGTTACCGTTCAGACCCGCCTAAAGATGTTAGGGCTTGCTATGCATTTCTGTAAAAAGCAACATTTCTATAGATTATTTTAAACGTGTTGTTGGACTTGGAGTCCCTCTCATATTCGGAGAGGGCATTTACGCCCCACCCACCACCTGTTTGAAACGTCGACACAATCTCGACTCGTCTCGCCATCCTATACACATTAATGGTGAGCCAAGCATGCAATCCCGCCTATACCAGGGAACCCACCTGCTAATGTAGTTGGTGACCCGGAACTCGCGGCCGTCCATCCGAAAGCCCTCATCCGCGAAGAGGTTGTATCCGCCGTTGCCTCTCTGAGAGCTCACCAGGTTCTCGGGTTCCTCCTCGGGCAGCAGCTGTAGGTAGTCGGGCTGCAGGGCGAGCAGCTGCGAGAGGGGCAGCAGGGCCATCTCACAGTTGCAAGTAGTGAGCGTGCGGAGGTCACCGGAGGAGACAGACGTGAAGCTCGCTAGCGAAGGCCGCATAGGATTCGGGGCCCCGTCGCAGGCTGCCATCGTTCGGCACAGGCGGCAGAGCAGAAGGGGACAGCAGAACCACAACTAAGAGTACGGACGATAATACATGTGACGCAGGTTCCCGCGGCTCTCTATATGTTGCTTCCTAGTACACGCCGCTCGCCTGCAAAGAACACAGCATTGTGAAGGGATTCGTCACATTCACGCCCCCTTCACCACTCCTTGGAATGAGGAAAAACATGAGCAGTGGCAAGAAAGTTTCATCCGCCTGGAAAATGAGCTCAAACTGCCCTGCCCTTCTGGGCCGTCGCTAACTGCTGGTTTACTGTTTACCAAACATACGCTTAAGCAGCTGCGCAGCGTGCGCTGCAGGGCGAATTATATCTTTCATGGACGCACCTGCTCTTACTGCTGCAGCTCCTTTGCCTGCCCTGCCTAATAGTGCTATGCACCCTTAAGTTATCAATACAGTTTGCTACGTACGTACGTACAATTCGGGGAACCCAATAGGAATGGCATTATTCATTAGAAAAAGGATGCATTGCATTTGCACATTGACTTGTTTTGTAGTGGTAAACAATTTACATATTTGTTAATATGTGTGTGTGTGTGTGTATATATCAGTGGCATAACACAAAATGAAGGTGTCCCCCTGAAACCTATGGTGGGGGCCTCTCTCCTCCCCCCAAGTTTCACCTCAAAGCACAGACACGCCACACTATGGGCCTAGCCTGGACCATCATGCATGCGCAATGCCCATGATGATCATGCTGCTGCAGGTGAAACAAGGGGGCGGTGCCTGACACCTGTCACCCTAATGTACCAGCCACTTTGGGTGGCTGGTGATTTTTTTTAATTGCAAGGGTGTAAATATTTGCCACAAGTATCCAAGAGCGACCTTGGCGTAGCGACCTTAGTGTAGCAAGGGTGCCCGAACCAACAAAATGTAGTTTGGAGGAGAGGGGGTTTTCCCCACGAGAACATTTTTTGAATAATGGGTTAAATGGTGCATTATACAGCACAATTTCTGTGAAAAATTGGGTAAAAAGCCAGACCGGCATTTGTTTTTGCAATCTGTTTTGTTGGGTAACTCATGGAAAAATCCAATTACCCTAGTAACTTTGGTTGAAAACCCACAGCTACTTAATATGCAAAAACAAGGGGTTTCTGGGAGTTTCTCTACAGCCGGCCTACATCCCGAGTTAGAGTCTCAGCCAGAGTTATTAGGAGAATCCAGACATGGACCCCTTGCTCACTATTCTTAGAGAGGCACAGCTCCACCCTACTGATGAGGTCCAACCAGACCGAAACACGTGTCTGGGGTTGCTGTTGGTACTCTTGTTCAGAGGAAAATTGCCTAGCATTTTGGTGCTGGACTGCCCCAGGGCAGGACAAAGACTGATAATGTTTTGGATATTTCTCCTCTGTGAAAGATAGTGAGCTAAAGAATCTGGGTAAGGCTCTCGTAACCAGGACTAATGTCTGGCAGAGGGACTCCCAAGACCTCCCTTGTTAATTTGAAGGTCTTAAGGACACCAGCGTGGGCTGGGCTTCCCAGCAATATCTATGAGGGGAATACTTGAGAAGCAACAGGTGTTGGGGGATATCGAATGTGCGCAGCGCACTGTAGTACAAAACCTTTGAAAACATTACAAGGGGACTGAGAAGGGCACTCATTCTCTCATGCTAGGAAATGTGTTGTGAAGATAAGTTCATTGTGTTAATGTTGCTCATGTGCTTACTGTGGTGACTATGTTTCACCATTCATGCTTTCATTCATGTGCTACTTTGTGTTGTTTGTCCTTTCGAGTCTTGAGACAGGTTGGGCATGTATCTAAGTAAGGGCAGTTTGTACAGGAAGGTGGTCAATCTACTGAGATAGCAGGATAGGGTGGATTGGAAGAATTCCGATGCATGTTGTATGTTTATTTTCTATGCCTTCCCTATTCAAATACGTACCCTTACCCTCTTTCCGGTGTTCTTAAACTCCCCCTTACCTGTCCACAATCTCTCCCTAACCATCTTCCCCCATTGGCTGCCATGTTGTGTCCTGTCACACTCACATCAGGTACCCGTGCCAACCACGGTGGGAGGGCCGTACTCCATTCGGCTTCCGTGGGTAGGGAGGGGTTGTTTGATCTCCCTTCAGCTTGACAGAATTACCAGCATAGGGTTAACCTACCTCCAAAGCCAAATGGAGTCCACCTCCCCGCCTTTAGCCGAGGTGCTAAAGACTCTGCAGGCGATTCAGACAGAATTGGTGCATGCCAGACAGGAAACAAGTGCTCTCAAGACACAGATTAATTGTGCAGGGTACACCATTACAGGGTGATCTATTTAGGACTTGATCACGGTCTACTCCCTGCACATCCACTGTGTTTGTACAACAACCATTGGGAGTGCTGTTAGCTCCACCAGAAAGATTTTCAGGTGACCCTCGGAAATACACTACCTTTTTAACTCTGTGTAAGTTACATTTTCTTTGCAAGCCAACTGCATTCGAGGCAAAGCAGGTTAGAACTGCATTTGTTATCTCGTATTTGTCAGGGGACGTAGCGGCCTGGGCTATACCTTTGGTGCAGAAAGATAATCTGTTGTTATATAATTGGGATCGGTTTACTATGGAGTTTGGAAGAATATTTGATTGTCGGACGGTCACCCTGGCACAGGATAAGGAATTGTTAGCACTAAAGCAAGGTATTAAGGATTTGTTGACATATGTGACCCAATTTAACAGGTTGGTGGTGGAAACGGATTGGCCGCTGCCTAAGCAAGCAGTCATTTTCTATCAGGGTCTTAGGAAAGAATTGAAAGACGCAATATCGCATGTGGAACCGCACCCCGAATCTTGTTGTGCCCTGATTGATTTAGCTCTGCGCCTAGATTACAGAATGACTGAGCGAAGGGGCGAAAAGAAGAGTACCGAGATGCCTCGTTTTGCTCGTCTAGACAAGGGAGGAGAGGCCAGTGTGCGACTGGGTGAAAATTAACCTATTCAAATTGGTAGCATAAGAGTTCCTTTGTCGGCGGAGGAGAAAGAGAAAAGACAAAAAAATAACCTCTGTCTATATTGCGGAGAAGCCAGGGCATTACATTCACAACTGTCCCAACACACCTGTATGTAACTCTAAAAGGCTAAGGGCGGAGATGGGAAAAGAGATGGCTCTACAGTAGAGGGAGCTATCTTTTCGAGCCCATCCGCACTGCAGCTTCCAAATTCCATTGCCAATACAATACAGAATAAGATGCCCCATGTGTATGTACTGGTGACATATTTTTTAGATCGCAAAGAGACATTATCCGCTATGGTACACTCGGGGGCAACAGGACATTTCTTGGACATTGCTTTAGCCAATAAGTTAGGGGTTCCAACGCAGGTGTGGAGGAGCAAGTGGACGCATTCTACCTAGTCAGCACCCCTTCACCCCCACCCTATTGGAATAGCATACAAGGAGCTATAATTGGGAACCCATGTACAAGTTTATGTGACATGTCCATATCACTTTGACTGTATGAGAAACGATATGCACTCAGGCAGCCATTCAGAAGACACCCTTACATTGAAAAAATGGAAGAGACTTACCAAGAGGGATGTTCCTTGCAGAGTTGTCGAATTTCCACCATGAATAAAATGATGTGCGACATGAAAACAAAGTCTTAGGACATAAAAGGTATCTGAAAGAAGATATATGATCTTATGTTGAAACAATATGACAATACGTAAGAATAAACGATGTAAGTGAAGCAATAATAGAACCATATACTTCATGATGCAGTATTTACAAATATAAAGAAGAATGAGAGGCCCTCTGGTCAATAACTGTAAATATGCTGAAACGAAAGGTGGAAAGAATAAATAGAAGCTTGCTTATGAGAGGTACATATTCAACGTTAGGGCTAACATCAGAACAAGATGGACGACAGCTCATGTAAATCAACGCAGTTACCTCACAATGTGAGCCCATAGTTTTAATATGGAAAGACGATGAAGAAGCTGTTTTCCTTGTGAAATAGGGGAGCACATTGACTTTGAACCAAGGATGCTATTTTGAGAGAAAAGAAAAAGCACAAAGGGAGTTCACGAGCAGACCATGCGCGAGCACATATTTTCTAAAGATTAGGTGGAACACAAACATTTACTGATGCCAAATATTGGGTGATTAAAGGGCACAAAAGTCAATATGGAATGGAGTGAGCAAGCCTCTAAAGGACAAAAGAGGAACTTCACCCAGCAAATGTAGAATCAAGTAAGGATAGAAAAACTGTTGATATGGACAAATTCATGGTATTACAACACGTGATGAAGAGCTCGCAAACAAGGGCTATTCAATAGGCCTGACGCTAAGATAGTGGGTTACCTACACTCCCTCTGATGTCCCGAGAATGTGCAGACTCGCAAGGCCAACCTTCAAATAGAAGACACTGGCATGAGGCCTACCGATGAAAGAGGATGGCCTAATTGGAAAATAAAGAAAGTACTGACGTATCTCCAACCACCTGGGATCTGTTTCTATGTACGTGCTGCTATCAGGCCGAATTTCCAAAGTTGGATTTTGGTTGCCAATCAATTAAAATAGCCTGTCATGCACTTTTACATACAATGTTGCAAAGTATTATTCCTCTGCTTCCTTTTCTGCTATGACTAGTGCCTTATACCACATGTTTAGAAATAGCTCATGGGATGTCTAACAGATAAGAGGGCATCAATGAGAGACTAACATGCACATTTTCAATAGGTACAGATGATCCCCTAATCCAATTCCACCTCTCGATAGGTTTTTACTGTTTGCCACGTAGGATGACGTCATATATGACGCATCTAGCATTATATAAGCTAAAAACGAATGATAAGACAATGTGTTCCTGCATGAGTCGAGTTGATGAATGAATATTCGCCCTGCTTTACATCTTGAGATTAAAGCAGTATTTTACCATCTCCTTTGAGTTGAAGTATTTTGCATGCTAATTCCATCTAGAGCAACAAATGCTTTGAGGTGCTACAGCACACAGGGCAAGGCAGTAGTTGAACCAGTGCATTCAGTGGATGGTTCCTGTTTAATCTCAGGTCCTATTATCTACCTATTAGATTTTACGCTCCTGACACCGTGGGTGAGCTGTTTGGAGGTTTCCATGGTGACTATGGCATGCGTTGCATTCTTCTTGCCACCTACAACGCATTGGAGGCAGTGTCACTGGTTCCCATGGAAGAACTACTTTAACCTCCAGGTTTCAGGGAACGCCGCTTCTGATTTTGTTAAATCACGGCACTACTACGTTTTCCTGTCTTGCTGTTTCCTTGGTCCTGTTTTGTTCTTACCCTGTTTTCCTGGTTCCTAGCCCTTGTATCCTGAAACGGATCCTCATCTGCTAACGACGAACACGGAACAAAACGACCTGCCTCACTCTTGCTGATTTTGCCCTCATTGTGCCTCGCAGATTAAACAGACCGGGACTGCACACACGACCAGCCTCGCTCTTGCTGATTTTGTCCTCGTTGTGTCTCGCAGATTAAACAGACCCGGACCACACACACACGACCAGCCTCACTCTTGCCAATTTTTTTGCTCATTTTGCCTCGGAGAGTAAACAGACCCAGACCGCACAAACGACCAGTCTCATTCTTGCCGCTTCCTCACTGGATTGTCCCGCACTGAGTACCAATTGGAACATTGACATACTTGGGACACTTTTCTACGGCTGGTGTTTTGGCTTTAACCTTCAAAGGAATCCAAAACAAACTTGGTACTGTTATCAACATCTTCATCAACAACCGTCACGCCATTGGATATTTCATCCTTGAATTGGGAACTTCTGCAGTTATCCATCTGACCCTGGTTTGTGTCCCATGTTTGTTCTTACCTAAACTAGCGCAGGAACCTAAGACTTCCATCTCTGGCGCTCAGTCTTCGTTAGGCGTCCTCGTTCCGTCGTGACAGGTGGTCCCCTGGAACTAGAGACTCTATACCACTACCGCCTTAGGCGTCCTTGTGCTGTCGTGGTCAGGATTACCTTGGCAAAACACACTGGGCGCACAACCTTGGACTATCCTCCACGCCCTCTCCTGAGGTAAGTGTCCTTCTGCCCCTATCCCATAGTAACTTTCTCCTGGGTCATTGTATTACAATATTGTTTTTACCCTTTAGGACTCATTCCTGGCCTATTGTGATCCGCGGTGCTTATCTAGAGGGGCCGCCTATCTTCATCCCAAGAGAGAATTATCTCTGGTCATACTCAGATTAGCTCAACCACCGTAGTTTGGGAGATTACTGGTCTTGTAACGGTATCCGTTACTGATTGTTCTTTATTCCATTACAGTTCCTGGGTTCGGCTGGTGTCCTCTCTCCCAACTAATACATCCCTCTGTATGTGTGTTACGTCCAGAGGGTTACATTGGTAGGGAAAATTCTTCACCTACACTACGGGGCAAGAACTCTCACCTACACTACGGGGAAAGACCTCTTTGCCTACATTACGTGGCAAGACCAGTAACTGACATCCATATAAAAAGCAAGGTGTTATGCAGGTGGGTTCCATGCATGCGGGAGGACGGAGGTGTTAACTGTAATCAATATTGGTAGTGAAGTTGTGTTAGCATGTGCATGGTGGTAGGGACCTGAGCGGATGTAGAAGTCCCTTTTCTATGTCTAGCAGGCATTCGGTTTGCGAGGCAATGGGTTCCAGTGATAAGCAGGGACTATAGACTCGATAGGCTTGGACTGTGAAAATATATATATGTGGTATTCCTATGAGTTGGACGTTCTAGTTTGGAGCATAGATGACTCATCCCCGTAAGGGTTAGCTGGAGCTATCCTAGATTGCGCAAGGTGTATTAGCTGGTTAAGTCTCCTGGAGAGAGGCATTTCACACATCAGGCGACGCGGCATAGTATACCCCACTCAGAAAGGTGGGAAGACAGCTGTTGGGTTTTGGGGTTTGTGGGTTCTCTGTGTGGGGTTGAAGCAACGGGTTATTGTTCTGTGCACGCAAAATGTATGATGTATTCGTACGGTGGGACAGGGATCATGTATAACGGGGCGTTAACACCCATACAACACCTTTGTAAGATCCTGCCCCTGTAAAAAAATGAAGTCCCTTTTTCACAGAGCATTTTCCAATGGGGTTTTGCCATTATAAAATGCTTGGCCATGGCCGCCTAACCGCAGTTTCTCCAAAGACCTGCTGCAATCACTATTGACCCACTTACAGAGAACCTACAAGGGGAAGAAATTAACTAACCGGATGGAAATATTTAACTGTGGCGTATGTTCCAGGAGGACAGGCCATGGATGATGAGCCAGCAGGAGGTGAAGGAGGAGGGATCGGTATCCTTCCGCTCCGCCTCCAGCACCGCCTAGCGTAATATCCGACGACACAGAGGAGGAGCAGGCTATATGCCAATCAAGAGATCTAAAAGCAGCAGAGCGATACTCAAACTCTACATATAAACCACCCCATATGCCAAAAGTGAACAACAGTGAGGCACAGGGCAGGCAGCCAGCAGCTCTGAACTCGATGAGGAGGGGCTGCAGCATGCAAAAACAGAGTTTGCAGGAATAGCACCAGAAGAATGGATAGCTGCACAGATACTACTGAAATTAAAAGGGGCCACAACGGGGGCAGCAGAAGGTGCAACAAGGGCAATAGAAGGCTTGGGGTTGGGACAAGGATGTTGTGGAAAGGCAGCACAGGTAGAGGAGGAGGTGCAACCTCAAGGGGATGAGGAAGCCAGACTAGAACGGGAGGACATGGAACGGAAGAGAGAATTAGCAAAGGAAATAGAGCTACAGGAGCAGGGACGGAGAGAGCATTTGGCAATGTTAGAGAGGGACCAGTGGAGAGGGACATGACGGAAGAAAGGCAAAGGGAAGAGCTGGAGAGGGAGGAAATAGAGAAGTTGGAAGAAGAGGAAAATGAGAGAGAAATGGCATTGTGGAGGAAGAAAATAATATTGCAGGCATCACGTAAGTATGAGGATAAGCAGCTGAAGCAGTTGAGGTTGGAAAGGTGGACAAGGGAACAATATAGAGAAGGTGAGGATGCACAGTTATTAGAACGGGTAAGTGAGCAAATTAAAGTAGAATTGGAAAGAAGACGAGATGAGGCAAACCAAAGACAACGTGAGAGTGCACATGTACCCAAGGGAGGGCCATCAGGACAAGGCGCTGCACGCCTGGGGGTGTGAGAGGAGGAGAACACATGCAAATTAACAGACATTGATCTTAATGCACCACACGACACCAACCTAATCATACAAAAATTAAACTTTTCAAAAGGGTTCTGTAGTTATATGGACGAAGAGTCTGAACATGACGACCACCATAGTGACGAGGAGAGGGAGGGGCCTAGCAAACCCTACCTAACAAGGACAGGTAAAGAAACTGTGTGGGAGTGCAGGTCACAGGAACAGAGGGGTGGAGGGCACGACACAGTCAAACAGACCCAAGACTTAGCAGAAGGGTTAGCACCACAGACAGCATACAACAAGAGACTAAGGGACCTCCCAGGGCACAGGAGGAACAGGGCAACTATCACACAATCCAGAGGACATTCCTGTACAGGGGGCGAGTGTCAGGGGCACAGGACACACCACAACGGACACACGCAATAGAGCCAATAGACATATGTGCAGACATTGAGGATGAGAGAGGGTCCATCCAGGTCAGGAAGTACAGACAGACACCAGAGGAAAGGGCTGCATATTCACAGATGTCATTATTGGAAAGGGAGGGACAAGACCAAAATACGCTGGGAAATTGATTTATGAAATGGAGGAACTAACGGTGGGACACAGGCTGGCCGTGGGTGACGTCAAGGGCTTGCTGGTCTACATACTGGGTGACGCAGCTGATGACAAGTGGAGGGTTCCCAGTGTTGACCACCCAAAACACCAAAACACAGCACACGACGGGTTGCCATTTGCAAACTGCAGGGCCGCAATATGGCAGACACTGTGGACACAATATCCCGACACATCAGACATAGGAGCAATTACATCATGCAAGATGCATGACGACGAGGATCCTGTTAATTACATCCAAGAGATTCAAGAGCTTTGGCACCTCGAAACTCGAGAGCCGTGGGACAAAACGATAGCAGTCTTTTATCATATCTTGATGCAAGGATTACCAGAGCCAGTACAGAAAAATCTGAAAAAATGAGTAGGGATGGAAGCAAAGGCTTGGCCAGAAATACAACTCACCATAGTGCACCATTGCAGGCTATGGCAAGAAAAGGTAAAACAGAAAGCAGAAGAGAGGAAGGCAGACGAAGCAAAATTAGTTAAAAAGAAACTGTCAAAATAAGCACAAGATGGAGCGTTAATAACAAGACCTAACCCACAGACAGTGACTTCTCAGATGCAGCCTCAGTACCAACCACAGCAGCAATACAGCCTTGTGCAACAATACCCACCACCCATGGGAGGAGGATACATGGGAAGGGGCGGATACCAACTGAATTACTGAGGGAGGGGAGGCTTCCAAAGGGGGCGGGGGTTTTGACCACTATCACATCAACCCACAGGGGGGTTTCTGGGATACACACAGCAAATGTCACAGGACCAGGTGAGGGAGGGGGAGGAGTCCCATGGCAAGCCAGGGAGCCACCCTAGTTCTGGATCTGCGGGCAGCTAGGACACATTTCCTGTGTATGCTGAATCAAGTGGGGGGCGCAACAAGGGTGGGGAGAGCAGGGCTACCAGGGAGGGCAGAACAGCTTCTACACTCCAGACATGCTGCAACAAGGGCAGGCGCAGAATACACAGCAACAGATTTCACTGCGCCCACAGACACAGTCCCAACATGCACCACCTACGACAGCACCACCCCAAACGACAGTGCCTCAAATGTCAGCGCCACTGCCCAATACTTACCAGCAACACAACAGCTAACAAAAATACAGGACAATTCCCCAGAACCCATGGACATGATGGCAACGGTACCAGTATGAAGGATGGGAGGAGTTACCATAGTGCGTAACAACCCTTACACAGGGAACAGGTTATCTCTAATCCCTCAATAGGACAGCCCACAGATGAACTTGCTGTGTCCCATTCTGTCGGTCACACCCAATCCTGTGGAAAAACCTTGCATAAGGGTGGTGATAAGTGACAAAACATTTTCCTTTCTGGTTGACACTGGGGTGACTAGGTCATGTGTCCGGCAAGGGACATTTGCATTGTCAGGCGATGCCATGGACACTCAAGGATTCTCTGGGGCTCGAGAAGTGGTTCCCTTTACTGATAATCTCTGAGGCTCGAGAAGTGGTTCCCTTTACTGATAACATCTCCTTATCTGTAGGAAATCACAATTTATCTTTACCCTTACTTTACTCCAAACAAGCACCTGCAAACATATTGGGACCCGACATAATGAGCGGACTAAACATGACCATCTCATTCACAGTCAAGGATATAGTATGCTCCACATCAGGAATACATATGCTCAATGTAAGACAAATTGTTCAGGCATATTGTGGAAACATGGTACAGGGGGGCAGCCAATGGACCCCGAGATGTTTCAGTACGGGACAGACATGCCCTTGCATGGTTGCCAGGAATTGCAGGGAAGGTATGGAGGAGACCAGGGGAGTACCTATTCAGACCAAAGTCACCATCAGATGAGACAGAAGGAACAGTTGTACCTATAGACATCGAAGGGGTTGTGGCAAGAGAGGATTGGGTTGCAGTACACGTAATAGATGACCAGGGGAAGGCATGGAGAGCAATAATTGCAGTTGCAGAAGGATGCAGACTGACACACGTGACAGATGAGGAGCTGTTTTCAGAAGACAGAGGGGAGGCAGAAATGATGTTGGAAATTAGTGTGCGATTCTGGTTACACATCACATACAGAGAGGTTGCACAGAAAATGGCTCTGGCACTAGAAGTGCCACCAACATTCTGGGAGGAGGATCGGGCCAATGTACCCGACAGCTTATGGACCGCAAGTCCCTATGATGCAGGGTGCATGAAAAGCATAGGGGGCGTGAAGATAAAATTGAAACCTGGCGCAATACTACCACCGGTAAAACAATACCCCCTGATGAAAGAGGCAGATGAGGGCATTTATGAAACAATGTTTGTTTGTTTGTTTGTTTTATTCATTTTTTGTGCGCACCAGACCCAAGGGTAGCAGGGCGCAATGACAAGAAAATGCCAAACTTACAGGTTACATCAGAGCACAGTGTACATTAGAAATTACATTAGGGCACGAGGTTGCATCATAGCACAATGTACATTACAAATTACAGTAGGGTAACACAAATAGATACAAAATATACAAGTTCAAGTAGGTTCAAGTAGGTCGATCAGAATTCCATGTATGGAATGATGGTCTATTGATAAATATCAGTAGGAGGTAGATAACACCGGTCAACTAAGGTCAGTCAAGGTAAGGAATTGAATGACTTTTTTCCTGAAAGAAAGGTAGGGCAGGTCCGTTCTGAGGTCTTTGTAGTAAGTTCCAGGTTTTAGCTGCCATAACCGGGAAACTATTTCCTCCGATAGTAGTGAGTCTAAAGTTCGGTATTGTCAGGCAATTGGAATTGCCGGCTCTAGTTGGTCTAAGAGATGTTCTCCTGTGGAATTTGTTAGACAGGTAACTAGGGGCCGAATTGTTAAGGGCTTTGTGGGTCAGTGATAACACCTTAAGTTTTATTTTGTTCTCCGTGGTCAACCAGTTGTGATGTCGACTAGTGGAAAAAATATGGGACCTTTTATTAATGCCTAGTGCTGCTCTCAAGGCATTATTTTGTAATGTTTGTAGTCTTTGGCTTATTTTTTTACTGGCTCCAGAGTATAGCGCGTTACAATAATCAATTCTAGAGAGAATTAAGGCTCTAGCCAGGATTAGGCAACTCTTATTGGGAAGGAATGGTTTACCGGATCTAATCAGTTTGCATGTGTAGGCCGTGGAGGATGCAAGTGATTTTAGCTGTTTATCAAGTGATAGGGTAGAATCAAGGTAGAATCCCAGGGTTTTTACATCCTTGGATACTTGGATGATGTTCCCATCTATGTTGAAAGAGGAAAATTCCTGACCTAGTTTTTTGATATTGGTTTGGGTACCCAGTATAATCAACTCTGTCTTATCATCGTTAAGGCAGAGGCCATGAGTGGCCATCCATGCCTGGATGATAAGGTATACTTTGTTCACCAATTCCGTGTCTTTGGCATAATCCCCAGAAAGCGGGAGGAGGATCTGTGTATCATCTGCATAATTAGTGTAGGTGATACCAAGATGGTCCAGATCATCAAACAGGGGCTTGGTGAAGATATTGTATAGGGTTGGGGATACACAAGAGCCCTGGGGAACACCACATGAGATAGGGGTGGGATCTGCTGCTGCCGAAGGGGAGAAGACTCTCATCGTTCTCTCGCTTAGAAATGACTTGATCCATCCAATGGCTTCCGAAGAGAAATGGGCGGCGTAGTCCAGGTGACTGCAGAGGACTTTGTGATCCACCAAATCAAATGCAGCTGAGAGGTCCAGGAGTAGTAGTACTGTTCTCCCTTTGTCTCTCAGCTCATCAATTTGAAACTTCAGGTCAATGAGGGCGGTTTCAGTTCCGTGCTGGGGACGGAAGCCCGATTGTCTTTCTCCTAATAGGTTATGTAGTTCTAGGTGCTTTTGAATTTGGTTATATGCGGCTTTGTCCAGAATCTTAAGAAGAAACGGTACCGTAGTAATAGGGCGGTAATTGGTAGGGGTGAAGGGATCTAGTGTCTGCTTTTTAAGGAGGGGGAGTACCCAGGACTGTTTAAGGTTGCCAGGGATAGTGCCTGAGGCAAAGGAGGCGTTGATCAGTTTAGCGATAAAGGGAGATAAGTCTCTGGCAGCGTCTTTTATTAACTGAGCTGGGCAAATGTCACCTTTACAATTTGATGGTTTAAGCAACAGGATAACTTTTTCTACTTCCAAGACGGTCATTTTGGAGAAGTGGAAAGTATTACTGTGCGCCAATAGGTTATTGGTGCGGGCGTTTTGGTCGAATCCTGAATTTTGAGTACTTCTTCTTTTTTTCTGGATTTTATTTTGGAGAGTGATAATTTTATTTGCTAAGGCTTGCTGGATATCCCTGCACCAAAGTTTGTCCTTGGTACAGGTGTCCTGAATGGCGATGAGAGACTCGAGTTCCTTTAGAATGGCAAAAAGCTCTTTCATGCTAGAGTTAGAATTAGCTATACAGTCGTCGTATGAGTTGCGTTTAGCTTGGCAAACTTCTTTTTTGTAGAGTGAGGAGAGAGTGGATAATTTAGCTTTGTTATCAGTTGATGGGCAGAGCCTCCAGGTGGTTTCACTCTTTCTTTTCAGAATGCGTAAGTCTCTTAGCTGTGGAGTAAACCATTTATTTGGATGAGCTTTTGGTTTACTTGGTCTAAGTTTGAGAGGAGCCACTTTATCTAGGGTGGTGGACATGATGGTATTGAATTCTTGCACTAGGATACCGGGGTTTAGATTAGCTGACAGAGCGTTAAGGGTCGGTAATATTGTTGGTATCACTTTCTCCACAGTGATACATTTTTTATTTCTGGTTAAACAAGGTGGCGCTGGTGGAAGGGCCGTCGGGTTAGGTCTGGCGGTAGCTAGGTTAAAGGACACCAGGGAATGGTCTGTCCAGGGTAAGGGCATTATAGATGAAATAGTGGCTGTACAGTTGCAGTCAGCTATCCAGTCTAATGTTCTTCCCTTCAGGTGCGTAGACTTGTCAACTCTGTGGGTTAGGCCAAGTGCGTGAATAGTGTTGGCTACCAGAGTGGCATTGGTATCTGCGGTGTCGTGGAGACCTAAATTAAAGTCCCCAAGAAGGATTGATTGAGAACAATGTTTGAGGTAATTTGTGAGTAGGTTATGGAGATCCTCATCAAAGGTGCCTAGCGGGCCAGGGGGTCTATATAAGAGGTGAATGATAAGTGTTTGGTAATTATTTAGTTGGAGTTTGGCAGATAGGGTCTCACAAGATTGAATCGATTGGGTAGGTACTAATATGAGTGAAAGGCTTGTTTTAGAGATTATGGCTATGCCGCCACCTCTAGCACCTTCGCGGTCATGTCTGACTATCGTGTAGCCATCAGGGATGGCTAACATAAGCGAAGGTCCTGCTGCGTTATGTAGCCAGGTCTCTGTGATGGCAAGAAAGTCAAGGTTACCTTCTGTAATTATGTCGGCAATGTCTAGGGCATTGGCGACAAGCGATCTCATGTTAAGGAGTGCTCCAGCAATAGTTGGGGTCTTGGTGACCACTGTGGCTTGAGGATGTAGGGTAGTGGACATAATGGGTGTATTAGCATTGTTGTTCTGGGTTGGGCAAGTATAGGAATTAAGTTGTGAAGGTTGTCTAGTGTGGCAGGGTTTACAGACCTGCTTGAGGTTAGTTTTAATGTTGGTAGAAGGCAGAGATCGGCGGAGGGGTTCATGCAGTTTAGATAGTCTAGCTCAGAGTCTAAGGTTTCTGCTAGGTGTATCACATGGGTGAGATATCGTGGTAATTGTCTCAAGGGGCTCATAACTCAGACGTAGATATTGGTCAGCAGAGTTATTGTTCAGGTTTACTGCAGACGTCAATGGTGGCAAGGAGTTAGGTACGTTAACATCTGGCATGATGAGTAGGTGTAGGATAGTCCTCAGTATAATTGTGTAAATGGCTGGTAGATACATAGTTGTATAGTAATGGCCGATACAGAATACCACATTAGTGACTAGAGCGTGTGCAGGCAATCAGTGACTCAAAGGCAATGCTCAAATATGGCTGACTAGGTAGGTGCATATGCAGGCAATCAGTAACTCAAGGCAATACTCAAATATGACTGGCTAGGTGGGTACATCTACAGGCAATCCGTGACTCAGAGGCAGTGCTCAAATGTAGCTGACTAGGTAGGTGCATATGCAGGCTATCAATGACTCAGAGGCAATACTCAAATAAGGCTGGCTAGGTAGGTACATACACAGGCAATCAATGATTCAAATGTAGCTGACTAGGTAGGTGCATATGCAGGCAATCAATGACTCAGAGGCAATACTCAAATAAGGCTGGCTAGGTAGGTGCCTACACAGGCAATCAGTGATTCAAAGGCAATACTCAAGTAAGGCCAGCTAGGTGGGTACATGTGCAGGCAATCAATGACTCAGAATCAATACTCAAATATGGCTGGCTAGGTAGGTACATATACAGGCCAATCAGTGACTCAGTGGCAGTGCTCAAATATGGCCAACTAGGTAGGTACATACACAGGCTATCAGTACAGTACATATACAGGCAATCAGTGACTCAGTAGCAGTGCTCGAATACAGAACAATTGTCACTTAAATTTTGGATGGCTACCGTGAGCTAGGTGGAATGGGCCAGTGGCGGTAGGTAAAACAGGTAGGGTGACAGCCAAGTGGTAAGGTTTGGTGACTGGTCGTGAGAGATAGCCAACTTAGCTGTCAGTGGGTGCATATATTATACTGATAGTAGGCTTACCCATTGCCCTCAGGCGTTGGAAGGCAGTAGTAAATGGTCCAGGGGCAGCATTGAAAGAGGCATTTTGAAAGAGGCATCATTGAAAGAGGCATTTTGGTACCATCAGAATCTCCATGCGACACTGCAGTGTACCCTGTGCGCAAGGTGAACGGGGGTCATGGTTTTTATTCAGGATTTATACCCTCTTAACCACATTGTAGAAGCAGAGTATCCTGTAGCAGCAAACCTTGCAACGATCCTCTGTGGCATCTCAGCAGAAGCAACCTGTTTCACTGTTATTGGCCTAAAAAATGCCTTTTTCTCAATACCATTACACCCAGACACTCAAGATTTGACAAGCTTTATGTACCACAACCAGAAATGGAAACACACTAGCTTGCCACAAGCTTACTGCGAGTCACGCTCTATCTTTAACAGAGTAATATAGATGGAGCCAGGGAATGTCCAGAGAGAGAGCACAGTGTTGCAGTATGTAGATGACATACTCATCTGTAGCGAAACAGAGGTAGAATGCAGAAAAGACTCAGTACACATGCTCACAGTACTAGCAGAAAAGGGGTACAAGGTAGACGAGGCCAAACTCCAGTACTGTCAAAAGGAAGTGCTATACATTGGACAGTTAATATCCAAAAATGGTAGGCACATTGCCCCAAAAAAGAGCCCAGACAACACAGAACACTCCACAACCTAAAACAGTGAGGGAGCTGCAGCAGTTCCTTGGATTGTGTAATTACTGCAAAGCATGGGTTTTCGTCTACAGCACTTACACATGTCCACTTCTAACTGCCCTCACTGCCTAACTCCAGTGTTAGGGACCCCAGACTATAAAAAGGGAAAAAAGGGACTTTCCCTGTTTTCACACGCCAACGGTGTGGTTATGAAAGAAGTACTGACCCAAAAACAAGCATGGCCATACGCCAATTGCTTAATACAGTGGACAACGTGACCCAGTAATGAAAGGACATTTTCCGTGCGAACAACACTTGACTGCTGCAGCCTTCACAGTAGAAGAGGCTTCAACAATATCAATGGGGTGCACGACTACCCCTTATGTGGAACATGTCCTCTTTGTGGTGCTGCATAAGCCAAAAAGCACACTGACAACACAAAGAGCATCAGGGTACGAGATTATACTATCAAAACCAGAATTGAAGATAGTAAATTGTAAAAATGTAAACCCAGCACTATTCATGGCAGATGTCTACCAACGAGGAGAATGGGCTCATGACTGTACCCGAAACATAGAGTTCTTCAGTGAGACAAATAAAGTCAAGGAAGACGCACTTGAGGGATAAGAGGTGCTGTACATTGATAGGTCTTCAACTATCGATCATAGTGATGGGATCAGGAGAACTCGAGCTGCTGTAGTGAGATTGAAGGAAGATTGGACAAGCGAGGTAGTTGAGAGTGCCCGTTTACCTCCTCATTATTGAGCACAAGCAGCTGAACTAGTGTCACTAATATTGGCACTACAAAAATGTGAAGGGAAAAGGGTGACAATTTACTCAGATAGTGCTAATGTTACATCAACAGTACATTCAGGATTGGCAAGGTGGCTCCAACGGGGGTTCAGGAGGGTGGATGGGACTCCAGTACAGCATGCCCTGCTGTTAGGAGAACTAATCAAAGTAATAACAAACCTACAGGAGCTAGCATTAGTGAAGTGCCAAGCACTAATGGGGAGGATGCCATCTCAAGGGGTAATCAAGCTGCAGTCTATCAGGCAAAATGTGCATCATATTTCGGAGAACTGTGGGACTTAAAGGAGAAGCAAAAGCAAAGGGGAGGTGTGAGACAGATGCTATTGAAGGAAGGATACAATTACCTACCAGAAACTCAGATAATGGAGGTGCCGGCAGCTGCACCAAGAGATGAGAAAGAACTTTGGGTAAAGAGGGAATGTTCAATGTCCCCTACCAACGGCCTATGGCAGCAAAACAACACCGGAAAAGTGGTCATGCCACTTGCGTTACTGAAAAAATAATTAACACAATTGCATCATCCCACGCACACAGGTAAAGAGGTCATTGCAGCACGCATTGGAGAATCATGGTTCTGTCCCTACCTAAATGCATACGTAGCACACTTTATTAGCAACTGTTTGATGTGCCAGCAGTTTACTGCTGGGCACACACTGAGAGTTGTGAGAGGAACCATACCTAGACCTGAAGGCCCGTTTATACACCTCCATGTTCACTACGTAGACATGATCCAAGTATGTCAAGGATACTGCTACATGATCGCGGTGGCCTGTCCCTTCTCGGGATGGATAGAGGCTAGACCATGTTCCCATGCCGATGCCCTCCAAGATGCAAAATTTCTGGCCCAGGAAGTATTCTCAAGATGGGGCATTTGTGAGGTCCTGCGGTCTGACAATAGCCCTCACTTCGCCAATGAAATGTTCCAGCATGTCACTGCCGAGCTAGCAATAAAACACAAATTTGCATGTGCGTAACACCCACAAGCAAATGGAATGTGTGAACGCCTCAATAGCCTCCTGAAAGAGAGCATAGCAAAAACTCAGCAAAGCACCAAGACGAATTGGCTCCACTGCCTGCCCTTAGCATTGTTCGAGCTGCTCAATAAACCAGGGTTTGACCACCATTTAACACTGCGCGAGGTGGTGACCGGACGGCACATGCACCTCCCATTGGCTCCGCACACCAGGGCATTGTTGGGACTGTGAAAATGTGGCTGAATTACTAGGACAGGAGATGTTTGAGTATGTAACTTCACTTGTTTCTGGCGCTTCTTTTATCTCTCGCTAGATACAGCAGACACAGGGGAGGCCAGAAGACAACATATAAGAAGATACCAACAACCATGAAGTAAACAAAGAACCACCTGTACAAAATGGGGACTTTGTCCTCCAGAAGAATTTTACCCGATGCTGGAATGTGCCCCGCTTCACCAGCCCCCACCTTGTCGATGCGGTCACTGAACGAGCAGTAAAGAGAAGAGCGTGTGGAAACACCTGCAGGACGTCAAGCCCTACAAAGTATCGGCCTCAGCCCAACACGCAACTGCTGAAATCGACAAGGCCAATGCTGCATCAACCAACAACCCACGAGAAAGCACAAATGTCCCAAACACCTGTGAACTAGAGACTACTGGCAACTGGTCAGGTGCTCTCACCAGGTCCCTGAAATTCCCACAGCAACATTGGTGCACATTGACCAGTGAGGAACACTGCCCCTGTTCCCAAGACATTTAGTAATCAAAATATTACCCTGCCCAAACTCACTCCCATGAACTGGAACAATTCGGACAAATACAGTAACACGATTTAACGTGTCCTTTTCGCACACGCAGGTCATTCAACCGGCTACAGCTGTAACACTCTTAGCATTCTTCTTTCTCACACATGCAGGCTTCTGCGACTGTTGATGTAAAGTGTTAGGAAAATTACTTGTGTTAGAAAATTGCTTGATGTTGCCTCTTATTGACCACCCGGAAGCGTTCTCCAACCAATTTGTCCATACTATAAGAAGACCCAGACATTTTAGAGCATGATCACCCGAGATTTACTTCCTAGTATTTATAGAATACCTGGCCCAAGCATACCCACAACTTGAGCAAAGTGCATACCCTGCCCTGCCCACGCTCCGAAACTCATCTATAGAGAAGATATGGGAAGAGATAGTTGCATGGGCACTTAGTGATTATTTAGTTTGCAGAGCTTGAAAGTACTCACAAATACTAAAATAATAACGCTTTTTATCACGATTTTCAGGCAGGCAACTTTATCATCTCATCAGCTGCTCAAAAGCAGCGTAAGAAATTATGGTAAATGTAATAAAAATTGTTATGTCTGCTGTGTGGTTACTGCTATCAACTGGGCTCTTAGCAACTGCCCTCTGGCAGCTATATCTTACTTTGCATGTTTCCGCAGTATCCCACACTAACACTTCCCCGGCACAAGCTGCACGGACTACTGTGTCAGGTGGTACTGAAGAGACTGCTGATAGCGTAAGTGCAGTGTTAGCACAGACATGAAGGGAGTTGACACGGATTGCACAGACACTGCACATGTAACGAACAACAGGTGGTATAAGCACATGTCCAAAATTGGTAGGGATACAACCGAGGAGAGCTGCTATGTCTGCTCATTGATCCCCTATGCCGTGAGTGCTTCCAGAACCTTTGTAGCAACAGCAGTACCCGCAGAAACAGCACAATGCCTGATGTATCTTGCAATGCTCCAAACACGAGGAAGATTCCAAGGGAGAACAGTCACCTTACGATGGATGTCCAATACGACCTTCCCATACAAGGACAATTATATTAAGACGTTACCTATGATGGACAATTATTGGCAACTCGGTGAAGGGCTGCAGTACATAACAGAAGGACCTGAGAAAGGAGAAACAAAGACAATCACATTGCAATACTTACCATGCAAGTGGAGAGTGAGAGAAATAGGAGGAGAGCCAGGGTGTTGGGAAAGACCACAGGTATTGATCTATGGACAAGTAGACACAGATGATGGCTGGGTAGATGGAGTGGTGGGAAGCAAAGCAGTAACATTTGCAAAGGCGGCAGTGAATAAAGTGCAAGAAGAAAATGACAAATGCCTCAAGGAGTGGGACAAAGGCACACATTTAGTGAGATGGGTAGACAGCGAAGCTGGATTTATGCCGATAATTCCCCTTACCACACCAGCAGTGTGTTATCAACACAATGGTGAAGAAGAAGTGGGAGAAAACGTTGGATGCAAGAGAATAGAAACAACACCAGAAATGGGAACAGGAACAGTTGTACTGATGGACCACTATTGGGCCTGCGGAGCAAAGGCATGTGACAAACTGCCACCAAACTGGAGAGGAATATGCTCCCTAGCGCATGTGAACATGCCCTCTTTAGTAGTACCAAGGAAAGACGTTACGCTTGATGAGTTCCCGAACATGCAACGCAACGAAAGGAAGAAAAGATCATTTGACAATGCAACAACAGTCCAACCACACAACGCCGACCAGCACAAGACACTCAGCAGGGTGAAAAGAGAGGGTAATTACTTATGGGGAAGGTCAGAAACAGCACTGGATGAAGAGCCAGCGTCTCCCAGATTATTCAGCAGAACACAAATGTTCTTTGCATCACTCTATCCAAGAGTGCAGGCATATGCGAATGCCAAATGGCTACAAATTACACGCTGGGAGTTGATGGTAACCATAAACTCAACTGTGAATGGGCTCAACGCAATAAAAGAAGAGTTCAGAGCAATAAGGTTGGTGGCACTACAGAACAGATATGTTCTAGATCTCCTCACAGCCATGGAAGGAGGAGTTTGCACAAAAATAGGGAGTTCCTGTTGCACATTCCTATTTGCCAACAATGAGGATGCCGGAACACTCTCAGATGCAGTAGCACAATTGGCCCAAATGCACGCAAAGGTGGAAGAAGAATCGAAGGGAACGAAGAAGGACGGGTGTTGGTTCTCCTATCTTTGGTCATGGATGCCTTCCTGGCTGGCTGATGGCCTGAAAGTGATAGCGAAAGGACTGATACTGGGAGCAGCATCCTTGTGCAGAATAAAGGTATGCATTGGAAGATGCCAGAAAACAGCAGAAGAAGTAGTTGGAATGCAACTACTAATGGAGCTGGAGAAGGGAGGGGCAATGGATGAAACTGTAAAGGAAAGAGAGAGACTAAGACAGAAGATAGCAGAATCTGACATATTACCACCAGGAATGAAGTTAGAAAACCCACACAACCCAAATAAGTACATATGGAAGTGGGTTTACTGCAAACCCGAAGGTGGATGCGTCTAAATGTACTGGTCATTTGAAGATCATGTCAACTACTGTGGACACCTGGCCGGGATAACGAAGGTGTGGCATTTGGAAGACGATGGAAGAAACAATGGTGGTGTGGTTGACAAGTCGACCAGAGGGAGGGACTGACGAGGGAAGGTCAGAATATGCCTTTCATCCCGAAAGACCCTCCAACCGGAAGAAGCATCAAAGACAATATGACCACCAATCATATGAGCTCACATCAATTCGCACTGCTCCTATGATGGACAACTACCACGAAAGGTGCTCTCTTAGCAGGTCCTACAACCCTGCAGCAGTACAAACTCTACCCAGTGTGGACAAAAATACACAAGAAGGAGCTGGAAACAGCTACATTGGACAGAATCGACTAAAGCACCAGGAAGCCATGCCTGAAGTTGTTAGAGACATCACAATGACATGGCTACATCAGACATGAAGCACACGTGCCATCCGCGCATTTGGGGCACTCAACTACACGAAGAACACATGTGTACAGCTCTATGAGATAGAGGACATTGACATTATTATTATTATTATTTTGCCATTAGGCTTGCTGCAGCAAGGCAGGAATGCAAGAAGCAAGAAGGGCTTGTATAAATGCTTGCAGATGCTTACATGCAAATTACCCTATAGAATGACAGGAGCACTCGAGGGACCTGACAAGCCATAATGCACTAACCTATGGATGCTATGGAAGGACATGCACAGTAGAAGCCGGACCATGGCTTGGAAAATCTAGTAGGCCATGATCATCTTAGAAAAAGCTGAAGACACAGAGTGCTGTGCAAGCAGAACCACTGCAGCGGGAATGAAGCCACTGCCAAGGTCGCAATGTTGCAAATGACATTCCTCATCGTGAACCAAAGGAACACCGGCTGAAGAAGAGGCGCGCTCTCCGACAAATACAGAACAATTCAGAGCTCCTGTGCACGCAAATGTGGTCTCCAAGCACATGATCCAGTCCAGCTGCTGAAGAGCGAAGATTTGGTGACTAGGAAGAGCAAACCGTCCCACGGACCGAACAATGGTTGCAACAAAATTGTTACACTGAAGTTACAGTTCTGCATTGGGAAACAGAGCGCTCTCATGGCAGTTATGGTTTACACACGGTTATGCCGCAGACACATTGTTGCACATGCACCGTGAACAGGTGTCTAGCGGGCTGGGAACTAAGGTTGTCCCAGGCTTGAGGGCCTGTGGCTTAGCCAATCAGAGATCATGGCCCTAGGGGTGGGTTTCGGGGGTCACTGACCAATCACAAGGTCTGCATACTGTAACAAATAGTATCAGTTTTCGGGGATGGTCCAAGCCTAACACCTGACACAGTCTTGTTCAATAATACAACTTCTATATGGGCTCCTATATGGGAACTACCACTCAGCAACCTATCCGGAATGGAGTTAGGTTTTTGGAGAAGGGCTCGGAATATGATGCAAGTCGTGATGCCACTCGTCACCAAAAATGAATGCGGCTAGATGTGCCTGGACTTCCTTCTGTGTATGTAATCCCTGAGGTTTGTTGGCTGTAATAAACCCCAGTTGCACCTTGCTACTTGTGTGGACCTTGCATTCTTTGGGCAGAGGAAGGAGTTAGGCCTTATGTGAGTTCGGCATCCACGGACTCCTAGCACGGCTCTGCCTGCCTGGCGGTTCACCCTAACAAAATGTTTTGTGGAGATTAGTCCATTGTGTTAATGTTGCTCATGTGCTTACTGTGGTGACTATATTTCACTATTCATGCTTTCATTCATGTGCTACTCTGTGTTGTTTGTCCTTTCGAGTCTTGAGACAGGTTGGGCATGTATCTAAGTAAGGACAGTTTGTACAGGAAGGTGGTCAATCTATTGAGATAGCAGGATAGTGTGGATTGGGAGAATTCTGATGCATGTTGTATGTTTATTTTCTGTGCCTTCCAACACTTCCCCCATTCTCTCCAAATACATACCCTAACCCTCTTTCCGGTGTTCTTCAACTCCCCCTTATCTGTTCACAACCTCTCCCTAACCCTCTTCCCCCAATTTGCTGCCACATAGTGTCCTGTCACACTCACATCAGGTACCTGTGCCAACCATGGTGGGAGGGTCGTAATCCATTCGGCTACCATGCTTAGGGAGGGGTTGTTTGACCTCCCTCCAGCTTGACAATGCCACAGTAAGAATTGGCTAGACTTGCTGCACCAAAATCCCAATCAAGCCATGTGATAACACACATAAAGTTGGCTGTGCCCGAAATTGCCAGTAAAACATGCCATGTCACTTAACGAAATGTCAATAATGCTCCAGTGCTCCATGGGTCCAACAGCGACTCGCAAGCACACATAATCACAATCATACCCATTCATCCACCAGTCACTCACTCATACACTTTCTCTTACATTAACTCACACATGCATCCAGAACATCCACACTGCATTCTCCACACAGGCACCCACCCAGAACATTCACAAAAAATCACATACATATTAATTCACCCACCACTCACCCATGCACCTTCTCTTGCATTCACTCACACTGTATTCTCCACACATGCACTCACCCACCCAGAACATTTACAGTAACATTCACACCTATTCTCTCACCTGTCACTCACCCATACACCTCTGACAATCACTCTGACTGCATTCTACACACAGGCGCTCACCAAGAACATTCACACACACATCATACCCATTCACCCACCTGTCACTCACCCATACACCTTCTCTCAGATTAATTCACACTTCATTTTCCACAAGAGCACACAGAACATTCAGACACACACTGCATACACAATCACACAACAGGTGCACACACCACGCATACATACATGCACCACATGAACGCACTCATAACCATTGTAAGGAACTCATGGTGGCATCAGTAAACAGACACAAGTGATCACAATTCAAGGGTGTTCATTTTAAACAATGTGCAGGTTGGAAAAACGCCTGTTCTAAACCTAAATCTAAGATGGGAGCAAGTGTCGACCATCAAATGAGAAATAAGGCAGTCCTTGTGGCATCTTGTCAAATTAAAAAGGGCCTATATTAAAAAAAAAACTATTGTGCATTCCTTACAACTAATTATAGAAAGAATGTGAGACATGGGTTTCAATAAAGAAATAAGTGTTCACAAATAATTAGGTCAGGATGAGATTGCCAGGGTATCCCTTCCCCATGTTTTCAGCACGGGACGAGGTGGGTCTCCTGAGCACAGCACACACTCAAGCTTTCCCAGCATGAGCTGACAGTTCCACTTCAGCTATCAGGTTCTCCACTCCTTAAAGTCTCTTTTTCAATGAAAAGTCTCTTGCCTTCGAGGGCCTGATAATTTCAACAAACAAACACAAAGTTCTGTTTCACATATGGCTTTGGGTGATGAATTCAACCCTGGGTCCCCCTCTTCCGGGCGCAAACCCCTCGCAAGTCGTGCTCGCAAAATCAAATAAACAGTTCCTCTCTCAATGAACTTCGGGTGGAGACTTTCCACCCCCGCATCTCCCTCCTTCCGGTTCACGATGGCTTTTCTTGTATTCACAACTCATTAGGTCTTTTTACACATATCACTGTAGACATCCCTCCGCCGGGTTCACTCCTATCAACACAATGCTCATGGGATTTCAGATTTTGTCCCCTCTTGTTAGCAACCCTCTGACGGGTTCACTCCTGCTAACCTTTACAAGGCCAGTTCAGTATGGGTCGCTTAGACTTCGTCCCTTCTCATTGGCATCCCTCTGCCGAGTTCATTCTTGCCAACATTTGTAACACAGTGTTCATATGCTCACTTCACCAAGTGGGATTCATTTTCCCTCAGATTTACAATCACTTGTCGGTCAAAGACTTTCGACAGTACGGAGAATTTGACACAACCCCTGTATGACCAATTTGACCCCCTTTCACCTTTTCCTAAGGCTTCCTGATTATGGTAGTCTCTACCATCGGGTAATCGCTCAGAGTTTCCTACTTGAATACCCACGTGGTGGTGTTGGACTTCTCTGTTCCTGGTTTTCCCCTTCTTTATCAATAGTTCTTTGTATATTCAAATCAGCCGTTTGCTGCTTTTTGTTCAACACAGTTCGGTTTCTTTATCGGTTCTCCCCTCGGCTCACCGGCTGTGATGAATTGCTTGCTTTCTTGTCTGTAGAGTCAAGGCCGGTACCATTGAGCCATGCGTCTCTCCCTCGCTTGTCTGTCAGCAGAGGAGGCGCTCGAGTACCGTTGACATCTGCGGCAACACACGATGGGTATTGTTCACGGTTTTACAATTCCTTCTCTTGAGGCTTCACAGCTCTCTGTCGATAAGGGCAAGGTCACTTCTCCCCTTGGTATCCTCTCGACTTGCGCCGTCATTCGCCTCCTCTTGAACTGCCGTGCTGAGTTGGCTCTCACGTTGTGCGGTCTGCCTTACTTGTCCTGTGCTCTCGTGCTCCACCTTTTATCCCTGTGGGTGTGTGTAATTCTGGTCAATTGCCTGACTTTGCCTGGTATTGGGACATGTCAGCTAACTGGCTCTGGTGTTAGTCCGTTGTCTTCCGTGTTGTGCGAAAGTGTTCGTGTGGAAACAAGATGGGGGTAGTGTTTTGGAATATCCTACGTGGTAGGATGGGGAAAAGGTGTTAGAAGAAGGGGAATACCACGTCCCACCCATCTGTGTTCCACTTCCACTCCCCAAGGACCCCCATCCAGGTGATCCGCCCTCACTGGTCCACCCCCAGGAACTGTATCCAATAGCGATGGCTGTGTCCTGGCCACCTGAATGACAGGTCCCCGAGGACTAGCCAGGGAGACACGGTCGGGTTTCTCACAACATACATACATGCATAACATTACATACTTGCATACACAATCACATCAGACATGCACTCCCTCACACATACATATATTTCTTTCTTTTTAAAAATGTTTCCTTACCTGTTCCGCAAAACGCTCCATCTTCTCTCAAGGCCGTTGGCCCCATGCTGCACGCTGACAGCAAGCAGGGTCCCTGCTTCCTGCTTTCTGCCTGGCATGCTCAGAGGAGCGGAAGGTGGATCGCTTTTCTTCCTGCATTGGCCCGCTATTCCTGTGATATAAATATGTGCGTATATATATTCACTGAAAAAAACTTAGTTAAGGTGCAGTTAAGTTGTGCACATTTAACGCAACAAAAACCTTGAAATTCAGCAGATGTGGGAAGTCATAACTAGCTTAACTCAGCACGCTCAAGTTTATGTTCCCCATAATGTAATTTTGTATGTAATTGTGAATTCCTTCTCATATGGTCTGTATGTGCTTAGGGGCGTTGCAACGGGAACATGTCAAGTTAAGCTGGCCATGACTTCCCACATTCACTGAGTTTCAATGGTTTGGTTGCATTAAATCTGCACAATTTAACAGCATCGTAACTAAGGTTTTATCAGTGAATTTAAAGGGTTTTGTTGTACCATAGTTTTTTTACAGGTCATTAGCCATAGCCTATGGCCATGGTGAGTGGCCCCAGCTTTCGACCATGTCCACTGTACATGGTGCCCTAATATGTTTCTTTTGGACCCACTCTACATGTCTTTTGGGCCCAAGTGAGCACGTCCATCGGTCGTGCCCACTGTATCTTTTAAAACACTACCTTTCCTTCCCACTCACTAGTCATGACCTTCACCCATGACCATTGGCTGAGGCATTCGGTCGTGGCCCCTTTTCATGTTGCCCTAAAAGCTTTCTTCCAGTCCCACTAGCCATGGCTTTAGGCCGTGGCGACACTACATATTGCTCCAATAGGTTTCCTAAACAGGCCCACTAGGCATGCCATTTGGGAAATCTCTTACTTTTTGCAAGGTCCCTAAAGTTGCAACTCCTGATGCAACCAGGTCATATGTGAGTATGTCATGCAGCCCTGATTGTAGTCTTTGCATTCTGGAACTTGTAGTTTTGCATTTCTCATTTTAAATTCAGGACTATAAGTACCAGAATGAAAAGAAAAAACAGACCTGGCTGACTTACTGAGGCAGAGCCATGGGAAACTTGAGAGCTCTGCCTGATGTATTCATAATACTGCAGTAGATGAGGAAGCGAGATTCAGTCAATCAATCAAATACATTATTTGGCAGAACGCCATCAAAGAGACATAGTAATTGATAAATACACACATTCAGTTCATAGATTAAATTTGATTAAATAACACTTTTTTTAAAAAACACATCCTCGTTTAAATAACAGTAAATATTGCATGT
Organism: Ambystoma mexicanum; assembly: GCF_040938575.1. Taxonomy (NCBI): domain Eukaryota; kingdom Metazoa; phylum Chordata; class Amphibia; order Caudata; family Ambystomatidae; genus Ambystoma; species Ambystoma mexicanum. The sequence continues at coordinate 646,117,744 of NC_090941.1, forward strand.
CATGAGATTTTCTTTTTAACCTCTTTAGTGCCAAGGACGAGCTATCTCGTCCTTGCCATTACTTCTGTGTTGCCAAGGACGAGATAGCTCGTCCTTTTAGGCACTTCATTTTTGTGCAAAGCAGGGATCTCACAAAACAGTAATCCCCGGGCCATGTGAGGGGGAGGTCCCTCCTCACGTCCCGGGGTTGGATTACCTTCAGTTTCACGTCGGCGTGCGTAATGCATGCCGACATGAAACTGAAAGTAAATTCACAATGGCATCCATTTTCGGCTGCCGCGGTGAAGAGAGAAGGTAAGAACCCTTCTCCCTCTCCCTCGATCTCCGGCTTTATTGAGCCGATGAGATCGAGGGCGGTGTCGTTGGAAAGGGGAGACACTCCCCTTTCCAACAACACCTTTTTTGGAAGCATTGCAGTTTGCGGATTGGGCGCAGAGTGCTTGATCCGCAGCCAGTAATGCCACTAAACCACCAGGGACCTATTTGTGACATGGGGGGAGGGAGGGCTGCTTGCTAGGTAAGCAGCCCTCTCCCCCGAGCTCCCAAGGCATGGGGCTGTATGTTTGAGCCCCCCAGGGAAGGGCCCAACACCTAAATAGAATAATATATGATGCAATCGGGGTGGGGGGGTCGGGGGAACAATGGACCACCAGGCAATTTTGTGAAACGAAAGGGGGGTGGCCCTCTCCCCCCACCCTAAGTGGATGGGGGGCACATAATGTAGCCCTCCTTGGGGGCAGATTTCTGCCCCTAGGAAGGGGCATCTGCCCCCAGGGAGTACTACATGAGAGCCCCCCCTATCCATTTGGGGTGAGGGTGAGGGGGAGGGCCACCAGTCATGTGTGGACAGGGCCCCCAAGGATGGGGCTGTAGGTTTGGGCCCCCCTGGGGCCAGATGGCTACCCATCTGTCCCAAGGGAAGGTCCCAAACCCTAAAAAATCAAATAATAAATAAGATGAAATGGGGGCAGGGTTGTGGGGGTCCACTAGACCACTAGGTCATTTTGGGAAATGAAAGGGGGTGGCCTTCTTCCCCACACCCTAAGTGGATGTGGCGGCACATAATGTAGCCCTCCATGGGGGCAGATTTCTGCACCTAGGAAAGGGCATCTGCCACCAGAGAGTACATTTTAATGTAACTATTAAGCCTTCCTTTGTAACCAGCAATGTATATCTGTAACAGCACCACGATGCCTTTGGCCTGATGTGTGCTTTAAAAATACAAATAAATAAATAAATACATCAGATCCCCTATGCATTTGGGGTGGGAGGACACCAGACAAGTGTGGGCCGGGCCCCCCAAGGATGGTGCTGCCGGTTTGTGCCTATCTGCCCCTAGGGAAGGGCCCAACATTAAAAAGTTAAAAACAAACAATGGGTGGTTTTGGAGGATGGGGGGCCGCTAGAACACCAGGGAATGTTGTAATGGAAACGGGGTGGCCCCCCACCCAAAATGGAGTGGGGGCAATCTCATGCAGCCCTCCCTGGGGGCAGATATCTGCCCCTAGGGAAGGGCCCAACATTAAAAAGTTAAAAACAAACAATGGGTGGTTTTGGAGGATGGGGGGCCGCTAGAACACCAGGGAATGTTGTAATGGAAACGGGGTGGCCCCCCACCCAAAATGGAGTGGGGGCAATCTCATGCAGCCCTCCCTGGGGGCAGATATCTGCTTCTAGGAAGGGGCATCTGACCCCAGTGAGGGCTGCATGAGATGCCCCTCCCTTTTCTGCCCACAGAGAGGGCTGCATGAGATGCCCCCCTCCATTCGGGGTGGGGGGAGAGAGCCACCCCCCTTTACGAAATTCCCTGGTGGTTTAGGGTGCCCCTCATGTCATGCAGCCCCCCCTGGGGGCAGATATATGCTCCTATGAAGGGGCATCTGACGCCAGGGAGGGCTGCATTAGATGCCCCCCCATCCATTTGGGTGGGGGGGAGAGGGCCACCACAAAATGTGGGACAGGCCCCCCAATGGATGGGGCAGTAGGTTTTGGGCACCCTTGGGGCAGATTGGCACACTAATGTGCCCATCTGCCCCATGGCAAAGGCACAAACAAAAAGAAGAAAACTCTTGTTTCTGTTGGTGATTTGGGGGATTGGAGGCACACTAGACACCAGGGATTATGATGCATGCAAGGGGGCTGGCTGCTTTGCAAGGAAAGCAAGTGCTGGGTGTGGATCGCTGGATGTGCACCTTGCAATGGCACAGCACATTGGTGTGGTGCTTATTTCTTGTGCACAGTATTCGGACAGGGGAAGTGAGCACCATAGTAAGTGGGCATTGAGCGTTTTGAGAGAGTGAATGTTGTGAGTATCCCCCAGTGCTCAGAAGCGGACGTTGATGATGGGAGCATGGCAGTGTGGGTTGGTTTTTGCTTGGGCTCACACAGATAATATTTGTGTTTTTTTTTTCCTTTACAGGTCTTGTGCAGTTCATGCTTCTCCTTTGTTATGTAAGTATGGAATTTGGGTTATTTCAACATTCTATATTACGTGGGACGGATTGCTAGTGGGGTGGGTGGGAACTGGGGCAGGAGTGTTGGTGGTGTGAGCGGGAGGAGGTTCTTGGGGGAGGTATTGTGGCGGGCAGGGACACACTTGCGGATGTAGGCCACGATTTGCCCCCCAGATCAGCTGAACAGTGATGTTCCCCTGGGAGGGCAGTTTGCCACTAAGCCATCTGTACAAGGTTCACTTTGTGGTGGGGGTTTTCATACGCCCATTGTTCTTATTCCCATTTCCTATAAGTGTGCAGTTCAGCCTTTCGTGGTAGTAGATGACTGGGATGTGCCATGCATCTGGTCGAAAGAATCGAAAAGTTTGAAGATTGGAGCCTCAAAGTTTGCATGTAGTATTTGTGGGCTGAGTACAGATTGTAATTCTTTTTTGTTTCCTTAGCAGTTGTGGCTATTCGAAAGCTTCCGCTGACTTATGTAAGTAGTAAAAAATGTCCTTTTGTTAGTATGCACTGTAATGTGGGGGAGGATGGTTACTGTGGTGAAAGGGACTTTGGCTGTAGTGTCAGTGGTATGGGGGGGAACGGGTAGTGGGGAGGTCATGTCAGCAATGATGTGTGTGCCCTAAATAGAGGAAGTTGGCTGCTTTGTAGGAAAAAAAATGTAGTACACATAAGTATCACCAGTTTTTCAAATATGTTTGTGCTAGTAATGCAGATGGTCAATTCTTCTGAGCATGCAATGCACACTTGGTCTAGAGCTATTTCCTTTTATTGGAACGTCACCATTTGTGTCGTCCAAGTCTAGCAGTGGTCCCAGTGAGCCCCGCCACGGTCCCCTTGCTTTCGCAGGGGCAAAACTGCAAAACAGGCCTTCCAGAGGGCCAGGACCGTCGGGGGGTGATGTCGCTGGCCTTGGGCACCCGTCTCCCATGTGGGTCTTTCGTCCCCCAAGTTCAGCAGTGGTTGCAGGGACCCCCGGCAGGGTCCCCATCCCTTCCTGGAGGGGAAAGCTGTAGCACTGGCCAGCCAGAGATCTAGGATGGTTGGGGTTGATGTGTGGGACCTTTGCTGCCTCTCTGCCTTGTTGGTCGACTGCCCCCAAGTTCACCAGTGGTCCTGGAGCTTTGGCTGAAGCTCTCAAAATGAAACTGTCCAAAAATGTATCCATTTGTGATGATTAGCACACATTCTGTCAGGGTGCCTATATTCAGAGAGCATACAATGCACACTTGCTGTGGAGGTCATTTCCTCTGTCAGAACAGTCACCCTGCCAAAGTATCACAGTGTAGTATGTGCAAGTCACCTTATCACCATGCAGTGCAATGGGTGGGCCACAGGAACAGAAACCATACTGATTACAATTGTGCCATCAAAACTGTGTCATTGGCACAAGGTGACATAGTGTGTCCTTCACCTTCTTCCCAAAAAAGTATGTGGCAATTATGTAGAGATCAACTGTTCTCTCATATGTGAAATGCATGAGAGATTGGAGGAAGTGTGCGTCTGGGATTGTTGCAAGACACATGTGTTGAAGCAGTAGTTGTGCTAATTGATAAACTGTATGGCGGGCCATAATCATGGGGGTTTTCCTGTTTCCATTTCTTTGTGAGGATGAGGTTTGTGTGGATTATCGGCCACTCTTTCATTCAAAGGGCTGCAGGACATTTCAGAGGGCCAACCACATCTGGGTCTTGAAGGGATGCTCTCTCAGTGCACTGGTTTGGTGTCGGGGGGATGAGCCTTAAGCAGCTCAGAGGAGCCATCAGCGATGCCCAGGCAAAAGAAGATGCCCCCCCCCGACCTTATAGTGTTGCACCTGGGAGGAAATTATTTGGCGTCTATGGGACGGAAAGGAGTACGGAGCTGTTGATGGTGGAACTGGAATGGATATTACAGAACTTTCCAAACAATGTCGTGGCCTGGTCCCAGATGATCCACAGGAGGGATTGGAAAACTCCAGGGAAGGAAAAGGCTATCAGCCCCTCGTTGAGGAAACTGAATGGGGAGCTGACAAGAATGACAAAGGGCATTGATAGAATTCGGACAATTCACCATGGGTTCATCAAAGGTGAAATGATGTTTCACCGAGACGGGGTGCACCTTTCAAAAAGAGGCATGGACATTTTCATTGCCGACATTATGAGGTTTGCCCAAACGCTATGTTGCAGGGGGAGCCCAGTAACATTTTTTACTACATGCATTGTGTGTCATGGTAATAAAATTGTGAGTAAAAGTGTTGACAGTGAGACTCTGACTTCCTAGCAATTGAATAGTGTTCATGGCATGTCAATGTATTCACTATGTCGGTGCTGCTTATTTGTTTGCAAACCATCACCACTGTCAGCAGCCTAATTCCACTTGCTGGCCCTTGCAGTATTTCTGTCCTTGTGACCTTCCCCCTTCCAAAACAGAACCCTATGTGAATGAGCAGGGTGTTTTGTCGAAAGTGTGCCAGCAATTTTCTGGAAGGGCCTGCCATGTACTTTCCTCATCATCACTGACTGCGTCTTGATCACCTCTGCCTTTTCAACTCACCCAATCACTAATACGTTACGTGGTTGCTTCTCTGCTCCATTTCCTATCCACCAGCGCCCTATGCAGTAGGGGAGGGTGCAACGCACAGTGGCTGTCTCTGAATTGGTACTGTGGGTTCAATCCTCATCCCCACACTTGTATTTGTGTAAGGTATAGAGGAAGTGGACATCTTACTTCGATTTGGTGTTGTCTTTGTTGTAGCTTGTTGTAGGTGTAGGTGTGTTTTAGCCGTCTACCCACTTGTAAAAAAGCAGTGAGCTAGTCCTTAGCCTTTCACGTGAGTGTTTGCAAAATAGTACTCCATGTAGCATGCTGAGAGTACATCATATTGCAGAGGGCTGCTATAGTTTGTGAGCAGTCTTGACATTTTGGCGCACTTGTGTGGTGTAGGTCTGTGGCATTGAATACCACTTACTCTACTAAGTTCCAGACTTTGAGAAGCAGACATACGTATTGTTTCAGTCTTTATCTGTTCTTTGGGCAGTGAAGGGTTCCATATTGACAGTAGTGATGGCTTCTCGTCGAATAATGTCTGGTGCAGAGGCTTTCGCTGCATTGATGGAGTCCAGCTCAGAGCAAGGCACAGAGCCGGATGTGCAATCGGAAACAGATACTGCTTCGGAGGGTGAGCAGGAAGGTGAACGGGGAAGTAACATTTTGATGGATGCTAGTTCCTCCTCCTCATCATCTGATGACGAAAAGGCTGAAAGAGGACATGCATGTTTTCCCACTTTTCCCACACGGATGGAACCTGCAAGGGTGAGGGAACATGCATGACATGCAAGGAATGTGCCAGATCCTGACATGGCTGCTGAGTCACAGTGGGTGCCTACAGTGATGGCTCAACCTGTTGTGCCCCCTTTCACTGGTATATCATGGTGCACAGTGAATATAGATGGGTTTCAGCCTATTGACATTTGTAACCTCTTTGTTGATGATGGGTTCATTGCAGATGTGGTTCAGCAAACCAATTTGTACGCTGCACAGTTCTTGAGGTCACGGGGTCCCATTCCAGAGCACATTCATGGCTTCCAACAACCAATGTTGAGATGAGAAAATGTTGGGGTCCCATTATGCTCATGCGAATATCGCCGAAGCCGTCTATCTCAATGTACTGGTCTACTGAAGCGGTATATTGAGGTCCTTTTTTTCCAGCAACAATGAGTAGAAATCGCTTTCAAGCACTGCAACGTATGTTACATTTCAATGACAACTCGACAGCATTACCCAGAACTGGCCCACATTTTGATAGGCTCTTCAAACTTCAACCATTTCTGAAGCATTTCACGCAGCGATTTGCAGAGGTGTATCTTCCTAGCCAGAACATATCCATTGATGAATCATTGGTGTTGTTCAAAGGTCAGCTAGTGTTCAAGCAATTAATTCCTAGCAAGAGAGCACGATATGGGATCAAGTTGTACATGTTGTGTGAAAGTACGACTGAGTATGCCTACAGCATGAGAGTCTACACTGGGAAACACTTTACCCTAAACCCTGTGGGCTGCCATGCCCAGTTAGGGACAAGTGAGAAGATTGCTTAGGATCTTCTCACACCATTGCTCCACAAGGGGAAATATTTGTATGTGGACAATTTCTACACAGTAATTCCACTGTTCAAGGAATTGTACAATGTGGGCACACTGGCATGTGGTACAATCCTCAGTAACCACAAAGGCTTCCCCAGACAACTTGTGTGTAAGAAGTTGGACAAGGGAACATGTATGGCACTGCAGTGGGGTGAACTGTTGCAGTAAAATTCTGCGACAAAAGGGATGTTTACATGGTAAGTACTATTCATGATGAAAGTACTTCAGCAGTCACTCCGTGTGGCCAGACTCTGCAAGTGTGGAAGCCCAACTGCTTTCTGGACTACAACAAGTACATGGGTGGAGTAGATAAAGCAGACCTAGTGCTTGAGCCATACCATGCTGAACGCAAGTCGCACATGTGGTACAAAAAGTTGGCCACACACATTATGCATGTAGCAACGTACAATGCTTATGTGGTGTACCGTGCAGCTACTCCACAAAACATCCTCTCCTTTCTGAACTTTGAAAAAGAAGTTGTTCAATCTCTGACTATGGTCCATGTACAAATTCCCTCCTTTCCAGAGGTAGAAGATGCGGCCAGATTGCAAGATCTACACTTTCCTGATTATGTTCCTGCCACAGCCATGAAGACACAACCTTACAGAAAATGTAAGGTGTGTACAAAATAAGGAATAAGGAAGGATACTCGGGTGTACTGTCCTCAATGCCCTTCCATGCCAGCCCTCTGCCTACAGCCTTCTTTGCTTTTGTATCATACAAAGGAATGTATTGGGAGATCGACTGATTTCCAGGAATGCCCATCATTCCTTGAAAGGGACCCATAGGCTCTCAGTTTGTGCATGCCTTACAAAGGAACAGTACTCCTGCTTCCTGCACTGGAGGCGTGCCTTCAATAAAACTGCAACACCATTCTGACTCACTCCACTTTAGCGTGTCTTCACGAGCATTGCTAGTCCTGCTCCCTCCACTTGAGGCCTGCCTTGGAAAGGCACACCAGTACCATACCTTTCCCTTGAGCTCAAGACGTGACTTGCAAAGGAACGCAATTCAGGCACCTTCCATTTGAGGCATACCTGCGAATGAACATTCATTACGGATCCCTTCACTCGAGGCGTGCCATGCACAAGAAAGGAACTCCATTGTGGTTAACTGCCCTTTCATGTGCTTTGGAAAGCAATGCTAGTCCTACTCCCTCCACTTGAGGCCTGACTTGGAAAGGCACCTCTTTCACCTCAGGCCTGCCTCAGAAAGAAACGTCAGTCTAGCTCCCTCTGCACGAGGTGTGACTTGCAAAGGAATGCAATTCAGGTTCCTTCCACTTCAGGCGCATCTTGGAAAGGAATGCCACTCCAGCTCCCTCCACTTGAGGCGTGCCTTGAAGAAGAAGGGAACACCACTCTGGTTCACACCCCTTTGGGGTGTATTGGCAAGGCATGTTAGTGCAGCTCGCTCCACTTCTGGCCCGCCCGTCATGGTCATGAAGTCAGGGGTACAGGCATGCCGGGGTCGCATACACAGGAGACCTGGGTGGAAACTGTCCTTTGGCGCCAGGCTCATGAACAAAAGTAAACAAGAACATCCATTTAACACCAAAAAGCTTTTATTATGGACATAGCAGTTCAGATGCATTAACCTTGAACATTCCATCCATTAAGCAGGATGCATTAACCTTGAACATTCCATCCATTAAGCAGCCCCAAGTGTATTCTTGGGTGTGGCTGCTAATGGATTGCCTTCGCACGTGCTCACTCTCTAGGAGTGGCAGGGTGGGGCTGGTAAGCCGGCCCTAAAGGGCGTGCCCATGATCTCAGCTATATAAGCTGCCCCGATCCTCAAGACAAACGCTTCGTGTTATTCTACACTTGCAAGCAGCGTAACACTCACCGTTGCCTGAGTTCAGACTTACCTTTGAAGATCCTGCTTCCTGGACATCCTGCTTCCTGCCAGCATACTTACCAACTGGGGGCAGTTGTTCTTACCTGTACCAAGTATTCATCTTTACACTTTCCGGAATGCTGAAATCTTCATCTTGGCATCGCAGCACGACACGCTCCATCGTCGACAGCAGCGCCTGCAAGGAAAAAACAGAAGACAAGGTTAGACATCGAAAAAACAGTCAGTTTAAGGTTGCGCTTCGCCATACTTCGCGCTTTTCCTTAAACCATCACTTACCTGCTGTCGAACATTGCGGTAGCATCCATCTTCCATCCGGCCGCGTCTCGCGTCTCACAGCTGCATTGAGGCCACATTTCCAACTAAGGGAAGAAAACAGAAGAGAGACATTATTGCGGGCATAAAAAGGAGCAACATATAAAGACATTAAACAGAACGAACAGCATCACAAGAGCTGAAGAAAGACTTACCAATCATAAGGAGAAGCATAGTCGCAGCTGGACTGGACTAATCCTTATCAGGGATCAGTGAAGGAACTAGATCCCATTCGACGTGCCCCTGCCAGAAGTAGCAGGACAAGAGCTTATCTTCCATAATTCACAGGTAAACTTTATGGGCCGGCGTATGCTTAGAGAAACCGTACTTTGGGGTGAAGGGTTTGAGAGGTACAACAAACACAGATTGGCGCACTCACACACTCTTATCTCTATGCATGAGCAGTCTCACCACTTACCACTGCTCACAGCGTTTCTACTGAGGGAGAGGCCTGAAGGGGGTGATTCAAGTTCAGGGAGGGCTGCAACCGTGCCCCAACGCCTCTGCAGAGACCAGGTGAGCGTAACAGAACGCGAAGCCTCTAATACTCTCTGCCTGGGCGTTATGGAAACTTCAGAAACAGATCAGTTAGCCCTCTTACTGGGGGAATTACGGGCTTAAGTACATGCTTCAAAACAGGAAACCAATGCATTATGGAGGGATCTTATTGTAACTCGAGAAAGAACTGACAAATTGGCAAGACAAATGCTAAAAGAACAAGCAGGACAGGTTCCACTGCCTGGAGTGAGCCATTCTTCTCATTCTTCCACACCACAACAATCAACAACGGTTCAGGTGGTTCTTCCTGGAGCAGTGCCTTTAGCCCCTCCTGAACACTTCATCGGCGACCCAAACAAGTTTGCTGTATTTATGAATCAATGTCGCCTTCATTTCTTGTGCAGACCAGGAGCCTTTCCTAATGACCAAGCCAAAGTGCCGTTTGTACTCTCGTATTTAGGAGGTAGTGCAGCTGACTGGTCTATACCTTTGGTAAATTAAGATGACCCTTTACTCCGGAACATTGGGAATTTCCAACATGACATAGAGAAATTGTTTGCCCATCATACTCAAGGACAAGCTCTGGACAACAAGTTGTTGTCACTCAGACAAGGGAGTCAAGAACTGTTAACCTATATTGCAACCTTCAATCATCTCATAGCCCAGACCAACTGGCCAGAAGAGAAGAGGACTACACTCTTTTACCAAGGGTTATGTAGAGAACTTAAGGATGTGTTGGCGCCAGTGGTGAATCCCCCTGAGAGGTGTGCGGACCACATAGACCTGACGGTGCAACTCGATCATAGGTTGCAGAATCGGAAAATGGATCGAGCTAGATCAGAGGGACGGTCAGTTTATGTACGACCTTGTGAGAATCAGACTAAACCACATGAACAGACTGAGCCAATGGAAATTGGTGGATTACGAAGTCCCCTTACCAAAACAGAAGGGGAAAAAAAATAAGACAACAACAGCTTTGCTTATATTGTGGACAAGCAGGTCCCTTCCTCTGTGACTGCCCGGTAAAACCACCCAAGAAAATGGTTGGGGCAACAGACAAAACTGATGAAGAAGAAGAACAGAACTCGGGAAACGCCAATACCCGGCAAGTGTAGGGTTCCGCTTGTTGAGCATGAAAAAGGAATCTGTACAGGCCTCACATCTAGTCCTTCCAGTGCTTTTGGTGAATCACAAGCAACCATCAAAAATACATGCCTTGGATGCATACATGGATTGTGGAGCTGTGGGTAACTACATTGACCAAGATTTGGCTCTCCGAATAGGCCTTCCTCTCCGACAGAAGCAGAACTCTGAAAACGGCACTGCTGTGGATGGTTCTCAGCGATCATCTGGCCCGGTGACACAATACACTGAGAAAGTCAAGCTTCTGTGTCAGGACGGGCATCAAGAGGACATTACATTCAAACTCATTGGTGCTCCTCAGTTTCAGATGATATTGGGGATGCCCTGGCTGGAGACCCACAATCCTAGGATCGACTGGCGAAAACGAGTTCTAACATTTCCTCATGATTGTGCTGACACATGTTACAAAAAGGATGAAACAAATCTGAAACCGAAGAAAGGAATCCTGTTGGGCCTCATCAGCTCCTTACCGCTTGAATACCAAGATTACCAGGATGTCTTCAAAAAAGAGCAAGCCAACGTTCTGCCCCCGCACAGACCCTACGATTGTCAGATAGATCTTGTACCCGGAGCCCAGATCCCTTGCAGCTGAATTTACGCTCTGACAGAGCAGGAAAATCAGCATCTTAGAATTTACCTGGATCAGTACCTGGCGAACGGTTTCATTAGCCCGTCCAAGTCACCTGCCTCCTCGCCCTTATTCTTTGTGTCTAAAAAGGACTGGAACTTAAGAACTTGCATCGACTACAGAGCCATCAATCAGAGCACAGTAAAAAATCGATATCCTTTACCACTTATACCAGAGCTCCTGGACCGAGTGAAACATGCTCAAATCTACACAAAACTGGATTTAAGAGGAGCATACCATCTTGTAAGAGTAAAAGAGGGAGACGAGTGGAAAATGGCCTTCCGCACGAAGTACGGCCTCTTTGAATACCAGTTCATGCCCTGCGGGCTATGCAATGCCCCCACGGTGTTCCAATTCTTTATGAATGATGTACTCCGTGAACTACTGGACGTTTGCGCTCTTGTTTACATTGACGACATTCTTGTCTACTCAAATTCCATGGAAGAACATGTAGGCCATGTCCGGGCAGTCTTAGAGAAGCTTCGACAACACCAATTGTATGCCAAGTTGGAAAAATGTTTTTTCCATGTAACCAAGGTCGAGTTTCTCGGTTTCATGCTCACACCATAAGGCATACATATGGATACACGAAAGGTGGATGCAATCCTCCAATGGCCCTCACCAACATCCACGAAAGGAGTGCAAAGTGTGCTCAGATTCGCCAACTTTTACCGTCGGTTTATACCTGGGTTTTCACAAATTGTGCATCCAATTACCTCCTTCTTAAAGAAAAATCAAAAGTTCCATTGGTCAACAGAAGCTGAAGAAGCCTTCCAGAAGTTGAAACTAGCATTCACTACAGCACCAGTCCTTTGACACCCACAACCAGACCTACCTTACATAGTTGAGACACATGATTCAAAAATAGCCATGGGAGCAGTATTGTCACAACGAGACCCTGAAACAGGACAACTACACCCCGTCGCATTCTGGTCCTGCAAATTTTCAGCCCCTGAGTTGAACTAAGCAATCACAGATAAGGAATTACTGGCAATTAAAGCAGAATTCAAGGCCTGGAGACATTACCTTCTTGGGGCGAGACATATGGTCACTGTCCTCATGGACCACCGTAACTTGCAATACTTGAAAACTGCCAAAGCACAATCCTCATGTCAACTTCGTTGGGCTCTCTTTTTCTCAGAATATGATTTAATTATCACTTACAGACCTGGAGTACGCAATGGGAAAGCAGACGCTCTATCCTCATGAGTGAAGAAAAATTGGCTTTTACAGCATCCAACCCCATGGCCATCATTCCTGAGGAAAGGATTCAAACCAGAATAGCTGCCAACACGTGTGTGGATGACCAAAGAACCAGTTTGCAATCCCCGATGGATCAATCAACACAAGAGGAATGGCTTTTAAAAGGTGACCAGTACACCATCAAAGACACTCTACCGTATTTCCAAGGACGATTATATGTCCAAGACCAAAAACTGCAAAAGCAAATCATCACAAATTACCATGATTCATTAGTGGAAGGACACCCAGGAATAGCCAAAACTCAGGCTAAGGTAAAACAAAACTACTAGTGTGCAACCTAGCGAAAAGACATCGCCCAATTTATTGAAATCTGCAGTGTTTGTGCACAATACAAGTCTCAGAAACAGAACCCTGCTGGCTTACTACATCCCCTAACAGTACCGCCAGCACCTTGGCATACCCTGTCGATGGACTTCATCACAGATCTTCCACCCTGCAATGGATACAACACCATATTGGTTCTTGTGGATTTATTCTCCAAAATGGCCCATTTCATCCCTCTGAAGGGACTCCCAACTGCGTCAACTCTCACTTCTGTGTTCCTAGAGCAAATTGTTCGATTGCATGAATTTCAGTCAATATTAGTATCTGATTGCGGAGCTCAATTTGTTTCTGTCTTTTGGAGAAAGTGTTGTACGATTGCCAAAATCGATCTCCGGTTGTCCACAAGCCATCACCCTCAAACTGATGTGCAAACTGAACGAACCAACCAAACTTTAGAGCAATATCTCAGGTGTATGTTGCAACAGTCCGAGGATTCTTGGAAAAATATACTCTGGATAGCTGAGTATGCATACAACAACTCAGTTCACACAAGCACAGGGCAAACTCCATTCTACACTGTGCACGGAAGACATCCGAGGACATCAGTATTTGATCCGCCCTATACCCTGGAAATGCCAGCCATAAAAAATTTGCGTAAAACCATCACTCAGGTTCTTAAGGAGGCGACGGAGCATCTGACCAAGGCTAAGGAAAGACAAAAACTGTTTGCTGATTGACATCGGAAGGAAGCTCCCGCCTACCAGATTGGAGAAAAGGTGTGGTTAGCATCCAAATATATTCCCCAGAAGGGGCCATGAGCTTTCCGCCCAAGATACCTGGGTCCCTTTACCATAAAGTCCATAATCAATACTGTAGCCATGAAATTGGAGTTACCATCTCACATGAAAATTCACCCTGTATTTCATGTCTCTCTCCTCAAACCAATGAAATCCAATACACAGCTTAGTTCTGCGCCAGAGCCCGAAGTAATAGATGGAGAACCAGAATATGAAGTCAAATCCATCCTGGACTCCAAGGTGGTTCAATCAAAATTGTATTTCCTAATTGACTGGAAAGGTTACGGACCTCAAGACGGAACTTGGGAACCCAGTGAACACGTCCATGCTCTGCGTTTAATCCGACAATTCCATCGCAATAATCCCACCAAACCAGGACCGGGAGGAGAACCACCCTTGAGAGGGGCCTTGAGGGGGAGTGCTGTCATGGTCATGAAGTCAGGGTCACAGGCATGCAGGGGTCGCATGCACAGGAGACCTGGGTGGGCACTGTCCTGGCGCCAAAGGCGCCAGGCTCATGTACAAAAGTAAACAAGAACATCCATTTAACACCAAAAAGCTTTTATTATGGACATAGCACTTCAGATGCATTAACCTTGAACATTCCATCCATTAAGCAGGATGCATTAACCTTGAACATTCCATCCATTAAGCAGCCCCAAGTGTATTCTTGGGTGTGGCTGCTAATGGATTGCCTTTGCACGTGCTCACTCTCTAGGAGTGGCAGGGTGTGGCTGGTAAACCGGCCCTAATGGGCGTGCCCACGATCTCAGCTATATAAGCTGCCCCGATCCTTAAGACAGACGCTTCGCGTTATTCTAAACTTGCAAGCAGCGTAATGCTCACCATCGCCTGAGGTCAGACTTACCTTTGAAGATCCTGCTTCCTGGACATCCTGCTTCCTGCCGGCATACTTACCAACTGGGGAAGCTGTTCTTACCTGTACATCTCTTTGGCGAACCAAGTATTCATCTTTACACTTTCCGGAACACCGAAATCTTCATCTTGGCACTGCAGCACGACACGCTCCATCATCGACAGCAGCGCCTGCAAGGAAAAACAGATGACAAGGTTAGACATTGAAAAAACAGTCAGTTTAAGGTTGCGCTTCGCCATACTTCACGCTTTTCCTTAAACCATCACTTACCTGCTGTTGAACATTGCGGTAGCATCCATCTTCCATCCGGCGGCGTCTCACGTCTCAAAGCTGCATTGAGGCCGCATTTCCATCTAAGGGAAGAAAACAAAAGAGAGACATTATTGTGGGCATAAATAGGAGCAACATATAAAGACATTAAACAAAACGAGCATCATCACAAGAGCTCAAGAAAGACTTACCAATCGTAAGGAGAAGCATAGTCACAGCTGGACTGGACTAATCCTTATCAGGGATCACTGAAGGAACTAGATCCCATTCGACGCGCCCCTGCCAGAAGTAGCAAGACGGAGAGCTTATCTTCCATAATTCACAGGTGAGCATTATGGGCCGGCGTATGCTCACAGCAACCGTACTTTGGGGTGAAGGGTTTGAGAGGTACAACAATCACAGATTGGCGCACTCACACACTCTTATCTCCACGTAGGAGCAGTATCACCATGTACCACCGCTCACAGCTTTTCTACTGAGGGAGAGGCCTGAAGGGGGTGATTCAAGTTCAGGGAGTGCTGCAACCATGCCCCAATGCCTCCACAGAGACCAGGTGAGCGTAACACTGCCTTAGAAAAAAACATAATTGAAGCTCCCTCCGCTTCAGGCGTATATTGGAAAGGAATGCGATTGCGGCCCCTTCCACCTAAGGCTTGCCATGCAAAGAAACATCAGTCCCGCTCCCTTTACTCAAGGGGTGCGTCGGAGAAGACAGGAACACCATTCAGGTTCACTCTACTCAAGGGGTGTCTTTTGAAAATACTACACACCATTTTGGCTCCCTCTCTTGAGGTCTAAGTGTCATGAAAGTGGTACTTGGACACCATCTATATTGCGTTGGTGTGTCATGATGCCCGCTCCCGGGGAGCCGGTTCAAGCCCTGCGTCCCCGAACGCGGACATCCAGTCCCCAAGGAAGGACCCAGCAACCCCATATAGGGGCCCTTTGGACAGTGTCCTGGCGCCTATGGCGCCAGGCTCATAAAAGACATCAGTCCTGGTGCCATAGGTGCCAGGCTCATTATGGGAGTGCTTGGGTGCACTTACCTGATGCAGAGCATGCTGCAGGATCCCGGCCTCCTTGAGGCCTGAAAGGAACTACTTTAACTGTGGGACTAATTTACCATCCGGGCGTGGTCGGGGAAGGATACATACCTGATTGGAGGAAGGATACATACCTGGAACTTCTTCCAAGGCTATTTAAACCCCACCCGAACAGCCACACGTGCTTCGCGTTGTTCTGCATCTAGCAGCTGGACGCTCACCGTGTCTGCTCCTGCATCCTGACTTCTGCCACGCCTGCCAGCATCCTGGATCACCTGCAAAGGAAGAGAAGAAGAGAACAGAAGAAGGAAAAGTCCTTACCTGCTAAATCCGCATCCCGGAGACATCTCGCCGACAATCCTGAAAAGGAAGACTTTTAATTAAAAGCTCATCACGTCGATCGCTGCAGCGCCGCATTCCACTCACCTTTACAGGGCGCCTCCATGTTCAGCAGCGATCATCCGGATTCGCAGTCACACCCCAGCGCCTAGGGAGAAAAAGATCAGAACAAAAGGTGAGAGAGAGAAGGGAATAAAGAAAGCTGAATCTCCATGTTTAGACTTACCTGTTGATTCATTCCCTCTTCATTTCGGGTCCACGCCGCATCCTGGCATTTCCGGACCCCGGCCCCTAAGGGGAAAAAGAGACATCAGCGTTAATGAGCGAATGAAAAGACATTACCAAAAAACGCTCATTAAAGACTTACCTGATTTCTACAAGGATTTCACCTCTCATCTCGGGTCGGTGCCTGGTACCTGGCATTCCGTACCCCGGCCCCTATGTGGAAAAAGACACTAGCATTAGTACATTAATGCATGGACACAAGGGGAACCTCTTATCAAAAAACTTACCTGGAAGCCAAGCAAGTTTGGTTCTCACGAATCCGATAATCCAGTGAAGTAACTGGATACCAACGCGCCCCTGCATCAGAAGCAGGATGGAGAGCTCGTCCTTCCAGACCCTAAGGTGAGACGCTACGAGGAATCACAGAAGGGTTTCGAGGAGGGTGAGAGGGGAAAGTGGGAGGCCGATTGCATTACCCCGCAGACAGTTAAACCCCTATTTTCACCTACAGAAGGATACTTCTGCGAGCCAGACAAACCAGATTTGGGGGCCCGGTCCAGTTCGTCTTCCGAACCCTGCGCATCACCTTAGAAGAGGTCACAGCAGCGCGAACCAGGCCAGCGCCTCCGTGGGAGTCAGGTGAGCGTTACAGAACGCGAAGCCTTCCTACAAATTCCCACCCAGGCGCTATGGAAAGTTCTGAGACTGATCAGTTGGCCCAATTACTGGGGGAATTACGGGCCGAAGTACATGCCGCTCGTCAAGAGACTAATGCCCTCAGGAGGGAATTAATAATATCAAAGGAAAGAACTGATGACCTGGCCAGACAGCTTTTGCAAGGTCAAGCTGGGCAAACTCCTCTACCCGGTTCCGGAGGGGACCCCGCTCCTGTGGTTTCCAGTAACCCTGTGCAGATTAATCTACCTGGAAACATGCCGCTGGCCCCACCCGAACGCTTTGCTGGGGACCCCAAACGATTTGCCGTATTCATGAATCAGTGTCGTTTGCACTTCCTATGCAGACCTGGGGCCTTCCCTAATGATTAGATCAAGGTAGCCGTTGTATTGTCATATCTCAGCGGCTGCGCTGCCGATTAGTCAGTTCCACTGGTTACTCAAGATGACCCGATTCTCCGTGATTTTCAAAGGTTTCAAGCAAGCATGGAAAGGTTATTTGCTCAACACTCTCAGGGGCAGGCTCTTGATTACGAACTTCTATCCCTGCGACAGGGCAATCAGGACATCCGATCCTATATTGCAACCTTTAATAGACTAATTGTGGAAACGGGATGGCCAGAGGATAAAAGAGTCACGTTGTTTTATCGAGGCCTACGCGGAGAACTTAAAGATGTCTTGGCCCAAGTTGTAAATCCGCCCCAAGAATGCACAGAGTATATAGACTTAGTGGTCCAATTGGATCACAGACTTCAAAACAGAAAAGCAGATTGGTCCAGGTTTGAGACCCGGCGTGTTGGTCAAGACCCATGCTAATCCCAAGGGAGTTGATGTCTCTGAGCCTATGCAAATTGGAGGGGTTAAAGGACCCTTAACTCAAAAGGAACGTGAAAGGAGGCGGCAGTTAAAATTATGTCTTTATTGTGGGAATTCTGGACACTTTCTACGAGATTGCCCGGCAAAACCGCCCCAAAAGGCGGTAGGAGCTGCTGATAAAAACCATGAAGACTCTGTTTCGGGAAACGACTCCGCCCGACAAGTGTAGGGGTCCGCTTGCCGAGCTTGAAAACTAACTCTCAGACCTCGCATTTCATTGTGCCAATGGTTCTCGTAGATCCAGAACAGCCTAAGCGGTTGCTCTCCCCTGCTAAATTCTTCACCTAAACTGCACTGATTCTGCAACTGGGCCACTCTCACCGACCTCGGTCCTGGGCCCAATCACTCTTCACTTGCACTGCCTCCCTGGCAACCCCTGCACTGCGGGACTGTCTCTGTATCCCTACAGCCCCCCCCCAGCACTTGTCTGCACTTACCTTGCACTTGCCACCAGCTGGCCCTATTTATTTATTATTTTATTTCTATTCTACTTATTTGTACTGCACTCCCCCCTCCCCCCCTTCCCCTTGCACTTTTTCCCTTCCCCCTACTCCTGCACTTGCGCGGTCTGAATGACACCTGGCCTTCCCCTTGCACTTTTTCCCTTCCCCCTACTCCTGCACTTGCGCGGTCTGAATGACACCTGGCCTAGTAGGATCGTTGTCTGTCTTCCCCTTGTTCCCCCCTCCCTGCCTCGTCGCGCCTTGAAACACTTGTGTATAGGCGCGTTACAAATGCCATATCATATCATATCATATCATGCAATAAAGGCATACATCGATAGTGGGGCTATTGGAAACTATGTGGATCGTGAATTGGTCTCTAGGATTAACCTCCCTCTCCGTCCTAAAACCAGCAAAGATGTCATCACCACAGTCGATGGAACTGAAATTGCCTCTGGACCGGTAACTCATTCCACTACTGAGGTGACTCTTAGTGGTCCCGACGGCCATCGGGAGGGTGTTGTGTTTGATGTAATCAAGGCTCCACAGTTTCAGGTTATTCTTGGAATCCCTTGGTTAGAGACACATAATCCTCGAATTGATTGGCGAGCTAAGAGAATAACCTTCCCGGATTGTACACAAACCTGCTACCCAGAAAACCTGAAGATTAATCTAGCCTCTGTAACCTCTGCCTCCATGCAACTACCTCCGGAATACCAAGACTTTCAGGACGTCTTCCAAAAGGAACAGGCCAACACGTTACCTCCTCACAGATCGTACGATTGCCAAATCGATCTGGTGCCCGGTGCACAACCCCCTTGTAGCAGGATTTATGCCCTTACCGAACCTGAGAATCTGCATTTGAGACAATATTTGGATCAATACCTAGCTAATGGTTTTATTCGCCCGTCAAAGTCCCCGGCATCCTCGGCTTTGTTCTTCGTGCCCAAAAAAGAAGGCGACCTTAGAACTTGTATTGATTACCATGCATTGAACCAGATAACGGTTAAAAACCGTTATCCTCTGCCTCTGATCCCTGAACTCCTTGACCAGGTGAAGGACGCTTGCATATACACCAAGTTAGATCTCCGGGGGACTTATCATCTGGTACGAGTTAAAGAAGGCGACGAATGGAAAACTGCCTTCCGTACTAAATACGGATTATTCGAGTACCAGGTGATGCCTTTCGGATTGTGTAACGCGCCGGCTGCCTTCCAATACTTCATGAATGATGTCCTTCGGGAACTCATCGATGTTTGTGTTGTCGTATATATCAATGACATTCTGGTGTACTCCTCTTCGGAATCTGATCACAGAAAACACGTCAGGGTAGTACTTGAAAAACTGCGCCAACACAAACTATTTGCTAAATTGGAGAAATGTGTTTTCCATACCACAGAAGTCGAGTTTCTAGGTTTCATCCTGACACCCAAAGGAGTCCGAATGGACTCAAGAAAAGTGGATGCCATCCTCAAATGGCCATCACCTAGCTCTGTAAAAGGGGTTCAAAGCATGCTCGGCTTTGCCAACTTCTATCGCAGGTTTATCCCGGAATTTTCACGCGTGGTACAACCCATTACTGCACTCTTGAGGAAAAATAAACGTTTTGAATGGTCTGAAGAAGCCGAGCAGGCCTTTCAGGATTTAAAAGCTAAGTTTACCTCCGCACCAATATTGAAACACCCGCGTCCAGATCTCCCTTATGTCGTCGAGACTGACGCATCCAGCCTAGCCATGGGAGCTGTCCTGCCCCAAAGAGATCCCGAAACCAACCAACTGCATCCCGTAGAATTTTGGTCCAGAAAATTCTCGGCACCCGAGGTTAATTATGAAATCACGGACAAAGAACTGTTAGCCATTAAGTCCGCTTTTAAAGCCTGGCGGCATTATCTGCTTGGCGCTCAACATACCATCACAGTGATCACTGATCACCGGAATTTACAGTATTTGAAAACCGCCAAGGCTCAGTCATCACGGCAGCTCCGATGGGCTTTGTTTTTCGCTGAATTTGATTTCGTGATTACCTATCGAACTGGCTGCAAGAATGGCAAAGCAGATGCCTTATCCCGAATTGGAATGGGAGAATCTGATACAAACTCAGAACCAGTACCAATAATTCCCAAACAGAGGATTCTAGGCATGACTTCGTTACAGACGCTTGAAGACATTAAAGCCAGAGTGAAACAACTCCTGGACCCTACAACCTTACAGGATTGGATACAAAAGCGATCAGACTTTACCATAGATAATGGTTTACCTTATTTCCAAGGACGCTTATTCCTGCCACATAAGGAATTACACAAACTAGTTATTTCAGGTTATCATGATACATTAATAGAGGGACACCCCGGTATTGCCAAGACAGAGGAAAAGGTGAAACAACAATTTTGGTGGCCCTCTTGGCGAAAAGATGTTAGATCTTTTGTGATGTCCTGTGGTGTTTGCGCCCAAAATAAAAGTCAAAAGAAAAGATCAGCCGGTCTCCTTCAACCTCTAGACATACCGCCAGCACCCTGGCACACCCTATCAATGGATTTTATTACGGACCTGCCTCCTTGTTCGGGGTACCTTCAGCTTCTGTCCTAGCCAAAGAATTCCTCGAAAATATTGTTCGGCTACATGGATTCCCATCTATACTAATCTCTGACCGGGGAAGCCAATTCATTTCCCACTTCTGGCGCAAATGTTGTCTAATGGCGCAGATCGACGTAAGATTATCGACCAGTCACCACCCTCAGACCGATGGTCAGACCGAGAGGACAAATCAGACCCTTGAGCAGTACTTACGGTGTATGTTACAGCAATCTGAAAGCAACTGGAAAGACATTCTTTGGATAGCCGAATACGCATATAATAATTCGGTACACTCTGGAACTGGCCACAGTCCTTTTTATACTTTGTTTGGGCATCACCCTCGAACCTCAAACCTTGACTCACCTCAGAACCTCGGAATGCCTGCAGTAGAACATCTGCATTCTACAATTACCCAAGCCTTCAAAGAGGCAACTACGCATTTACAACAAGCCACGAGAAAATACAAGGAGAATGCTGATCTACATCGGAGTGAAGCACCTCCTTATCAGATTGGGGATCAAGTGTGGTTAGCTACCAGACATTTACACTCAAAGGGCCTCGAACTTTTAACCCAAAATATCTGGGACCTTATTCTATTACGGCAATAATTAACCCAGTGGCTGTTAAACTTGATTTACCAGCTAGTATGTGAATTCACCCTGTTTTTCATGTGTCACTTCTGAAACCAGTGGTACCCGGAACCCGACTTCTCAAACCTCCAGAACCTATTCTAATAGATGGGGAGCCCGAATTCGAAGTGAAGAACATTTTAGACTCAAAAATGTTTAGGTCAAAACTGTCCTACCTAATTGATTGGAAGGGGTACGGACCTCAGGAGAGGTCGTGGGAACCCAGCGACCATGTGCATGCACCTCGATTAGTCAGGAAATTCCACCGACTCTTCCCAGACAAACCAAAACCCCCGGAGGGAACAACCTTGGGAGGGGCCTTGGGGGGGAGTGCTGTCATGATGCCCGCTCCCGGGGAGCCGGTTCAAGCCCTGCATCCCCGAAAGCGGACATCCAGTCCCCAAGGAAGGACCCAGCAACCCCATATAGGGGCCCTTTGGACAGTGTCCTGGCGCCTATGGCGCCAGGCTCATAAAAGACATTAGTCCTGGCGCCATAGGCGCCAGGCTCATTATGGGAGTGCTTGGGTGCACTTACCTGATGCAGACCATGCTGCAGGATCCCGGCCTCCTTGAGGCCTGAAAGGAACTACTTTACCTGTGGGACTAATTTACTATCCGGGCGTGGTCAGGGAAGGATACATACCTGATTGGAGGAAGGATACATACCTGGAACTTCTTCCACGGCTATTTAAACCCCACCCGAACAGCCACACGTGCTTCGCGTTGTTCTGCATCTAGCAGCTGGATGCTCACCGTGTCTGCTCCTGCATCCTGACTTCTGCCACGCCTGCCAGCATCCTGGATCACCTGCAAAGGAAGAGAAGAAGAGAACAGAAGAAGGAAAAGTCCTTACCTGCTAAATCCGCATCCCGGAGACATCTCGCCGACAATCCTGAAAAGGAAGCCTTTTATTTAAAAGCTCATCGCGTCGATCGCTGCAGCGCCGCATTCCACTCACCTTTACAGGGCGCCTCCATGTTCAGCAGCGATCATCCGGATTCGCAGTCACGCCCCAGCGCCTAGGGAGAAAAA
The DNA here is from genome assembly GCF_040938575.1 of Ambystoma mexicanum. Classification (NCBI taxonomy): domain Eukaryota; kingdom Metazoa; phylum Chordata; class Amphibia; order Caudata; family Ambystomatidae; genus Ambystoma; species Ambystoma mexicanum. The sequence continues at coordinate 646,140,070 of NC_090941.1, forward strand.
GACCAGAACAAAAGGTGAGAGAGAGAAGGGAATAAGGAAAGCTGAATATCCATGTTTAGACTTACCTGTTGATTCATTCCCTCTTCATTTCGGGTCCGCGCCACATCCTGGCATTTCCGGACCCCGGCCCCTAAGGGGAAAAAGAGACATCAGCGTTAATGAGCGAATGAAAAGACATTACCAAAAAACGCTCATTAAAGACTTACCTGATTTCTACAAGGATTTCACCTCTCATCTCGGGTCGGTGCCTGTTCCCTGGCATTCCGTACCCCGGCCCCTATGGGGAAAAAGACACTAGCATTAGTACATTAATGCATGGACACAAGGGGAACCTCTTATCAAAAAACTTACCTGGAAGCCAAGCAAGTTTGGTTCTCACGAATCCGATAATCCAGTGAAGTAACTGGATACCAACGCGCCCCTGCATCAGAAGCAGGATGGAGAGCTCGTCCTTCCAGACCCTAAGGTGAGACGCTACGAGGAATCACAGAAGGGTTTCGAGGAGGGTGAGAGGGGAAAGTGGGAGGCCGATTGCATTACCCTGCAGACAGTTAAACCCCTATTTTCACCTACAGAAGGATACTTCTGCGAGCCAGACAAACCAGATTTGGGGGCCCGGTCCAGTTCGTCTTCCGAACCCTGCGCATCACCTTAGAAGAGGTCACAGCAGCGCGAACCAGGCCAGCGCCTCCGTGGGAGTCAGGTGAGCGTTACATGGTGTCTTGCGTAACTCGTACCACCCTGCTTGCTTTATTGTTTTACCTCAACTAATGGTATGTGTAGTGTAACTGAAATGTCCTCTGTAGGAATGACTTGGATACGATTGGTGTGAGGTTAAGCTACATAGGACATGCAGATTTCATTTCTGTGAATGCACTTTCCCAGCACTGCAGAAATGATTAGCATGTTAGAGGGTGTGTGTTTAGTGTGGTTAAGTTTGCACATATGAATATTTCAACATACTTGCTATGCGCATAATCGAAGTTGCTGTGAAAGACAGCGCCTGTAGGCCAGGTAGCCAAGTGAGCCAATGTGCACTTGCTATCAGTGTACAGATACGATTGCAGACACATGACATTTGAATGCAGACACAGATGATATGCAATTGCTGGAAAATGATGTGAAAGATATTGCCTGGAGACACGGTTGCATTGTGAGCAGATGTCCACTTGCTGTGAGTGTGAAGATACGATTGGTGGCACATGAGATTTGGATGCAGACACAGTTGATATGCAATTGCTGGAAAATGATGTGAAAGATATTTGCAGAGACACGTTTGCATTGTGAGCAAATGTCCACTCGCTGTGAGTGTGCAGATACGATTGGTGGGACATGAGATTTGAATGCAGACACAGTTGATATGCAATTGCTGGGAAATGATGTGAAAGATATTGGCAGAGACACGGTTGCATTGTGAGCAAATGTCCATTTGCTGTGAGTGTGCAGATACGATTGGTGGCACATGAGATTTGAATGCAGACACAGTTTATATGCAATTGCTGGAAAATGATGTGAAAGATATTGCCTGGAGACATGGTTGCATTGTGAGCAGATGTCCACTTGCTGTGAGTGTGAAGATACGATTGGTGGCACATGAGATTTGGATGCAGACACAGTTGATATGCAATTGCTGGAAAATGATGTGAAAGATATTGGCAGAGACACGGTTGCATTGTGAGCAAATGTCCACTTGCTGTGAGTGTGCAGATACGATTGGTGGCACATGAGATTTGAATGCAGACACAGTTGATATGCAAGTGCTGGAAAATGATGTGCAAGACATTGCTAGAGACACGGTTTCATTGTGAGCAGATGTCCACATGCTATAAGTGTGTAGATACGCTTGCTCTGGCGCAAGTGATTTGTTATAGGTGTGACTGCTGACATGGATGCCTACTGACTGCAGACACGAAAGGTTTATGAATGGGCAGTGATACGGTGGGTGCCTTGTCGTGGCATCACTGATCACAAGGAGGTTCCTCCTTGTGCTAAACACGGAGGTTCATCCTTGTGCAAAATTCCACCTTGTCTGTCCCACTGCTTTGTGACCTGTATGTATGAGAAGTGTGAGCAAAGGTGCATGTGAATGGGTTTACTGCCAGGACTTTACTCTTCACTGAGAGCACTAAAGAGCACTTACTGTACAGATGATTTACCCATTCTCACACAGGTACGACACCCATGCATATGAGGTCATCCTCACATCGGGACACCTGTGGGAATGCGGGAAGGTAGACCATGTGTTGTTGGCGGCGTGTTTCGATGGGTGGCCAGAGTGAAATGTCTAACAACTGTGTTTCTTTTTTCCAAATTTCAGAGATATTTCCCTCTGCCCACCCACCGAAACACGCCGCCAACAACAGATGTTCTACCGTCCCGTGTTCCCACAGGTGTCCCGATGAAAATGGTACCTCACATGTGTGGGTGCACCTACCCGGGCACAAAGGGAAAAGGCTAACCCACTGGTAACCCCAAGCCTTTCGGCAGAGCATATTTTGCTCATGTGGGCAACCTACAGTTTTGGGCCTAGTGTGTCGAAGGCTTTTCCCTTTGCACCCAGGTAGGCGCACCCACACATTTGAGGTACCGTTTTAATTGGGACACCTGTGGGAATGCGGAAAGGTAGGCCATGTGGTGTTGGCGATGTGTTCCGGTGGGTGAGCAGTGTGAACTGTGCAAAAATTCTGTTTTTTTGCCTCATTTCGGACTTTGCCGGGGTTGTGGGTAATAGATTCTGGGTCGATTGGCACAAGTCAGACATCTGTGGATTCTCACGTGTGTCCTCTTTTCGTAAATGCATGGGGTTCCCTGTTTTCCTTGGTGGCTTTGACACCCTAGGCCCAAATCTGTAGGTTGTCCGCATGAGCAAAATTCCCGCAAATCTGCTGTGCCGAAAGACTTGGGTTTACCCGTTTTTTAGCCTTTTCCATTTGCGCCCAGGTAGGTGCACCCCCTCATGTGAGGTACCATTTTCATTGGGACACATGTGGGAACGTGGGAAGGTAGGCCATGTGTTGTTGGCAGCGTGTTTCGATGAGTGAGCAGACTGAAATGTGCGAAAATTTTGTTTTTTTTGTCACATTTCGGAATTTGCCAGGGGTTGTGGGTTATAAATTCTGAGCCGATTGGCACAAGTCAGACCTCTGTGGATTCCCATGGGTGTCCTCTTTCGTAAATGCATGGGGTTCCCTGTTTTCCTTGGTGGCATTCGACACCTTAGGCCCAAATCTGTAGGTTGCCCGCATGAGCAAAATTCTCGCATATCTGCTGTGCTGAAAGGCTTGGGGTTACCAGTGATTTAGGCTTTTCCCTTTGCGCCCAGGTAGGTGCACCCACACATGTGAGGAACCGTTTTGATCAGGACACCTCTGGTAATGCGGGAAGATACGACATTTGTTGTGTTTGCATGGTTTTCAGAACATTTCCACCCATCTGCTGCTGCCTTTTGTCTCACAACCCTTTAATTTCCCTAATATGAACTACATTTAGTCACTGCTTTAGGCAATATACACTTTTGTAACCTGCGCAAGTCACCTACCCTTCAAAAGGTCTGCCTGTGCGCTTTCCAAAAATGTATGATTGCCCTTCCTCGCCACATTTGGCTTCCTTATTTACACATGCTAAGTATGTCTGTTTAGGCTGTACGCATAAAACTCCTGTATACCATGGCTCCGTTTTTGGCTTGTGGTTTTGCTTGTTTTGTGAAACATTACAAAAAATGTGTGATTTCATAACTGGAAGAGTCAGGGGAATGTAGCAGAGCATTGTTTTTCTCAAAATTCACAGAAGCCATTGCCTTACCGGGCCAACCATGTCCACCACATACCTTTTATTCTGTCATTTTCCTGATTGTTCCCCAAAGTATGGAATCTTTCCCTACATAGTTGTTGCCTGACCTGCGCAAATCACCCCTTCCTAAACTTGGAATTTTGTCTACTTTTCATAAATGTATGCCTTTCTGTCCTCCGATTCAGCTTTCCTACCCTTTTCTTCCATTCCGTCCACGCATGTCCTTTGGAAAAAAAGGCCAAAATCGCCTACCTCTCACAAAACGGTTGGTAACCATATCAAACAAGTTATTTTTGTTTCCACTCAACCTGTTCTTGAAAGCTGGGAAAATGGGGAATTCAGCACAGAAAACCATTTGTTCCTAGCTCTTACAAGGAAAAAACCACAGGCTTCTTTGAACATCATTTTATTGGCATTTTCTGAAAAGAAACCAAATGTTCTCCCTTTTTGGTTATTTTCTCTCACCCCCCTACAGCAAACTCAGTGGCGTTATGACCGCCTACATGTGGGAAAAAATGGAGCCATATTTGGCCGAGATATCTCATGTAACAAAAAAGTTACAAGGCATTGAATGGCGACATACTGAAATCACCAAAGGCTTTGGCACTGCGGGGAAATACCAATGGCAATCAAGAATAGAGGACCTTTAGGGATCTGGGGATTCTTGTGATTGCATATAGACCGGATTAGGTATGTCAAATGGCTAGGGTCAATGCGTTCTGTCTTATTGGCCAAGCTCTAAATAGAAATGTGGTCACTGCATATACTATATATTCTTCATCTATTCGATAACAGCATTCCAGCGCTTCTCTGCAAGATTTAATTCCATACTTCAAAAATATCGGTTTCAAATACAACTTTCTTAGATTTGAGTAAAATCCCCAAAGTAAGAGAAAGTGTAGGACATTTTCAGTTGCTACATTATTCCAATGACATTTATTAGTCATACTAGAGTCCCAGTGGTTTCTTCGTTTCGGCTAGGGGCAAGATCCCAATCCTGAATTCTATATAAAGTGCACGTGTGTACTTTGGTCTCAAAACAACTTGGTACCATTCAACTCCCCATGTAGATTCTCTGTTCCGGCAAAAATTAAAAGTTTGTGAATTCACAAGCCTGGCCTTTATTCTCTCTTCCTCCGCCGACTTGTAAAGTCTTTTTACCAGACCTTTCGAGGTGCTGTTCGTGATTTTAGGTCTATACCAGAGATCCTCACATCGGATGCAGCAAAGTTATTTTTTTATGTGATAGCACCATTTCACTGTTTGTCGGCCTTCCTGGGATAGGAGATTATTCAATGCTTCTCTGTACACTAGTAAAAATGGGCAGCTCCAGAGTTTTAAATAATATAGGAGTGGGGTCAATTTTGTTTACATATTCTCTATCCTGCAATCCTACTTCCATGTGCAAGGGTACGGTAGGGGTAGATGCTGAGAGGCCCAGAATACTCTTTAAAAACTATTTTCAATGGGTAATAGGAGAGAGGAATTCACGCTTTGCCATAACTATGACCTATATAGAGCAGCACAACCCCTGCCTTCTCAACCTGACTCCGCCAATTACCTTTTTCAGTCACTCTTAGTCCCTGATAATCATAACATGTTACTGGCTCGATTGGTACATCAGTCTGATATGTAAACAAATGACGTTGAGTGTACATAGTCGCTCCAGCGGTCAGAATTGACAACACTTTTTGTGCACATCATAGCGCGTTCACTATTAGGTAGTTGTAAAACAAGACTAAATGTTAAGGCAAATGTAATATGCGATTTTGTACTACATCACAATTGTTGTACATAAAAAAATAGTAGTAAAGAAGGACATAAAGTCCTCAGTCTACAAATAGTGCAGACAATGTCATAAGCAATTACATATTTACATCTATTGGTGTTCTTACATAGGTGGAACATTTAAGGATGCCAATATGACTTGTCCAATGCGCACCCTTAATGGCAAGTGTAGGGTGGCTGAGAGGAAGTGGAGGGCATCAGGCGCACCCCCTGACAAACTGGCCTGTCACCTGCTCCAAAGGCAATACAGACTCTCTGTCCATGCTAAGAAGAGAACGCACATCCTAGCCTGCGTCTCTGTGGCAGCTAACAACTCGGCCAAACTCTTCAAAATCTGCAAGGAGCTGGCCAATACTGCTGCAGTCTCTACCTTTCCTGTTCCCTCCCAGGCCCTCTGCACGGCCTTGGCTTCTCATTTCATCACTAAACCTCAGGACAGCCTGTCCAGCCTCTCTTCCTCTACTTCCTTCTCCTCCACTCCTGTCCTGCATGTGGCCGTCTCACCTCCTCCTTTTTCCTCCTTTTTCCTTCTTTCACTTGTTCACCTCAGATGAAGTTTCTAGACAAGTCCGATCTATGAAAGCCTTGTCAAAGCAGGTTCTCCCCTGCTCATCCAGAACCTTCAAGAACCACATTGACAGCTTGCTCCAGCCTTGGTCAATTTCTGTAATCACTCATTTGCCACTGGAACCTTCCCCTGCCCGCTTAATCACTTCCCTGTGCTCCCCCTTCTAAATAAGCCATCTGCTGATCCTTCCTCTACGACTAACTATCGCCCTATCTCCATCACTCCTTTTCTGAGCAAACTCTTGGAAAAGCTGTCCGTCTCCCAACTTAATCTGCACACTGAATCTGTTGGTTGTCTCCACGACCACAAGTCTGGCTTCAGAGCTGCCAGAAGCATAGAAACTGCTCTCCTGAACACCTGCGAAGTCCTTGTCTCTATCCTTGACTCTAACCTTCCTTCTGTCCACATTCACCTTGAACTTTCTTCTGCTTTGGATACAGTCAACCATGTCATCCTGCCCAAACACCGCCGTGATAACCTGGGTATCACTGAACAGGCCCTGGCCTGGCTGACCTCCTTTCTCACGGACCGACCCTCTCAGGTCCAACTGGGGTCATTCCTCTCTTCTATTTCTCTCTCTACTTGTGGTGTTCCCCATGGGTCTAACCTTTCTCCCTGGATTTTTGACCACTACCTGGCACCTCTTTCCCACCACATCGCTTCTTTCTGCTCCAACTTTCAATGTTATGCGGATGACACCCAGCTCTCTTTCAGGCTCTTCTCAGCCGCCTCTTCCTCTCTCATACCAGATTGTCTGGCCGCAATTCAGGAAGGGTGTGCCGCTAATTATCTCTGCCTAAATGCCAGTAAGACGGAGTCCAACTCATCGGAACACCAGCTCCCTCCTTTCCTCTCTCTCTCTGGCCGCCCACTCTGGGCCCTCTTCCTGCTCATACCTGTGAGGCTAAGAAACTTGGTGTCATATTCAACTCCACCCTCTCCTTCTCTCCTCACATATGATGTCTCTATGAAGTCAAACTATCAGCTGCATCTCCTTAGAGGTAATTCTTCCTTTCCTCACTTTGCCCCAGAAGTTCACTCTCTCCAGAGCTCTGGTCCTCTCTAGGCTAGATTACTGCAACAGTCTCTTTCTAAATCTGCCTGCCTCTGCTCTCCGACCTCTACAATGTGTCCGGAACAGGACTGCAAGACTTGTCCTTGGCCTCAAGCCCAGGGATCGTATCCCTCAGCTCTGAAATCTCTTCACTGGCTCCCTATGGTTTCAAGGATCAAGTTCAAGACCCTTTGCCTCATCTACAAGGCTTTCTGCGGCCCTGGACCGTACTACCTCCAACTCTCTCTTCCTAAATATCGCCCTTCCCGAGCTCTCTGTACATCCACTTATAGCTCTCTGAGGGTCAGATGCTTTTTCAAGCAGAGAGTTGGGGTATAACTTTCTCTTCAGCTGGGGCCTCCCTCTGGAACAGCCTCAGTGCCTCTCTCAAACCTGAGCAGAACCACCTCCAGTTCCGGAAGCAACTCAAGACCTTTCTTTTTGCTTCCGCTTTCTCTCTTCCTCTCCCCTGCTGATGTCCCGACTGCTGCACGTACTGGTCACCTGGCTACCCTCTGAACTCAGGCCCAGGCTCCTGCATGTCCAGTTGCCCTTGCACTGCCTCCTGGCTCCCCCAGCACTTATAGTCTGTATCTTCAACCCTACGGTCCCTTCTCTCTGCACTTATGAGCCAGCCGCTGGCTGCACTTGAGTTACCTGCACTTCTCCCACCCAGCACTTCTCCCCTTCCAGTTCCCTGCACTTGGGCGATCTGAATTACCCATGGCCTAGTAAGATTGTTGTTTTGTCCTCCCTCTTTTTCCCCATCCTTGCCTTGTTGCGCCTAGATACACTTGTGTACAGGCACGTTATAAATGCCATATCATATCATATCATATCATAGCCTTCACCCAATGCTGTGTAGTAACATATTGGTACTGGGATAAGCGCAATCTATTGTTTGTACTAACATTCATAGGATGCCCATTATCCTGGTAAAGGTGTTAGTATGTATAGATAAACAGAAAGAATTCTCCATGTAAATGATTCAGTATGGTAAGCATGCTTACAATCTAAGTAATACCTCATTCATCCTAGGTAACACTTTTTTCTAATAGCCTACTGCAGAGAAGTTCAGTTTGTTTGAAAGAAAAGGTCCCAGGTAAAAGTCTTCATTCATACCATTCGGGGCCAAGCTATCCAGCAGTTCAATCCAATAGAGTTCCGTCTGGTTCAGTTTCCTGGCTATGTCCCCTTGTCTACATGATTTGTTTACAACCTCCAGTGCCATGATTCCTAATTGGGCTACGGTGTGCCTTTGTTCTGAAAAATGTCAAGCTACAGGAGAACGTGTGTTCTTTCTACGTGTGTTGTTTTGTGTTCATTGCACTTCTCTTTTACTTTCCTTGTGGTTTGACCTACATAAATAAAAACACATTGGCAACTTAGGCCATATATCTTAGAACTTGAATCGCATGTAGCGTAGTCCCCGAGTTTGATTTTTGCCCCTGTACAGGGGTGTCTCACATAACTGCCCTTCATAATGTTATTGCAGTTATTACGATGTAAGCAGGGAAATGTGCCATTCTTCTTCTTATGGAGTGTATGTTGCAAACTCAGCTTTGTTTTCTCTGCCTTGACCAGTTGGTCCCTGACATTTATACCCCTCATGTACGCTATAAGAGGTGGTCTAGAGAAAAGGTTTTGTAACTGTTTATCAAGCCGTATACATTACCAGTTTTTTTTAAGTCTTGTCACGTGGTGACTTGACTAGAATATTTCAAAGTATACAGAAAAGGTATTTCCTGTGCGTTAGGTTTAACCATCAGGAGATCTTCCCTTTTCATTTGACTCACTTTAGTGGGTGCTGTTGCGATTATTGTGCTAGGTTACTCCCTTTGGGTGTATCTAGCAGTAATTTTCCCATTTTGCCACTTTTAATGTGTGATCATTAGAAAAATTTCAATCTCAACAATTCACTGTAAGGAAGATAGTCCTTGAGCTGTCTAGGGTGCTGACTAAGATAATGTAAGTAGTTGTTTACATTTGTCGGTTTGTGAAATATGTTGGTAACCAGGGTGGTATTCTTTAGTTCTAATTGCACATCCAAGTAATGTAGTTTTGGAGAGCTCACTTCCATGGTTAATTGTATACATCCATGTATGGAGTTAAGGTATTCCAAGAACTCATCCAACTCCCATCGCTCACTTCTCCAAATTAGACACAAATCATCATTGTATCTTTTCCATACTAAATGCTTAGTTGACCAACATTGATGTTTCAAGACAAACTGTGTTTCTAGATGTTACACAATGAGATTTGCATACGCTCGGGCCATGGCTGACCCCATTGATGTGCCGGCCGCCTGCAGATAGAATTGTTTATTGAATCTGAGAAGTTGTTGCAGAGAATGATTTTAGTAAGTTCTAGTGTGAGCACTTTTGCTGCCTGGCAGTTCTCTTCATGCAGTAATGTCCATTCTAAGACTTCCAAACCATCTTCATGGGTAATTGATGTGTACAAGCTCTGCACATCAAAGGGCACTAATATATCATTTGATTGTAGGTTGATCATTTCCCTTAGGATCTTGAGAAAGTGTGTTGTGTCTCTCAAGTATGTCCCTGTTTTCTGTACAATAGGTTGTAGTACCTGGTCCTCATAAATTGCAAACAGATCAAAAATGCTGTGCGTCCGGCAACTATGCGTGTCAGTGGGGAATTATTTGTGTTTTTATGAATTTCTGACAGGCCATAACAGACTGGAGTAATCAGAAATTCCTTGTCAAGAAATTTCTGAGTTTTTGTATTTATCCAACCATTGTTATGGGCTTTCTCCAAAGTTTATTTAAACAGATATTCAATCATCACTGTTGGATCTTGCTATATTGTCACATAAATGTTTGTGATATTTAGCAATAACATACATTGTGTGTTATAAAAGGTAGTGTTTATTTTGACTATTGCAAAATCTTTATTGACTGGTTTAAATGTGAGGGTACTGTCATCTGCAAGATCTGTAATCAATTGGCTTCGATGTTTCCTAATGTTGTATTTTTTGAGTCTTATTAAAATTAATCCTTTTTAGGTCACCTGGGTTTCAAAGAGTTTTATTGCCATATTGTTGATCTGTGGGTTGAATTAACTCTTAGGTTTAATTTCGAGATGATCAAATGTCACTGATGACTCCTCTTGTGAAGGCTGGAGATCAAAGAAGACTTTAAGTCTCATTTTCCGGATTAACCTAAACAGATTAGTTTTTTCTTCTAAAAGAGTAGAGTTCTGTGTTGCTTTAAAGGATAATCCTAAATTTAGTGCATCCAATTGACTCTGTGTCAAATGTTTGGAAGATATATTCACCACTAACTGTTCCCCTGTTTGTTTGATGACTGTAGATTTCTTGACTCTTCAGCTTGTCTTTGTTTTTCTAAAAAAGAGACTGCAGGAGGGGATGATGTTGATGCAGGTTGTGAGCAGTGGAGTCTCGTACTTGTTGTAGTGCTAGGCACTATTACTTGACCTGGTGTTCCTGTACTTATGATGTTGACCAGCCTTATCTCATCTCCACTGACCGGGTATGAGAAACCTGAAGGTACTCTCACATCTACTGCCCAGGGATTATCTTTTCAGGTGGCATGGGAAGGGCTTTCACTTTTGCATCCCAACCCTGGGGGTGGACAAGCAAGGGAGGATCACATGAGTGGAGGGTCCTAAGGGATTGGAAAGAGGGTACCAGAAGGCGAGACATGGTATCCCCCCTTCCCTGATATTGGCCTATGCTCTCCTCCCTTAGCCTTTATGGGCTCTTGCCAATCTCATTCCATCCTCCCCTATAGTTTTCCCTTAGGGACTGAGAAGAAGAGGAGGCAACTAGGAGTAGTGCAGATTTCTATTATAAATACCACTCTAGTACCGAGATGAAGAAGAGTGGTCTGAAGGCATGTGGAAATGAAGATCAGGCATGCCACACTAATAGACTCAAGGAAGGTCAGGCAATTGAGGGTACCTCATTTCACCTGCAGCCTGTTAGTAATAGAGGAGAGTATATAAGGTGGAATCCAGAAGCACATAGAGGGTGCATTTGCAGACAAGGAAGATAACTGAGGAATTGCTGTGCTGAGGAGCGAGAAGTCGAGACGTTGACATGCCGGCGAAGATCCTGAGATTCTTGCCGAGGTGACTCTGCAGGACTGTGAGCCCCTGTGAGGGAAGCCGTTCAGCAGGCGCTTCTAGGGAGCAGAGGGGGAGCCAAGCGGCGTGTGCTGAATGGAGTACCCGGAAAACTGACAAGTTGGTTTCCCCGCTCAGAGAGAAGCCGCCAAATGGAGCCTCAGAGACCCGATAAGTGTTGTGAGACACTGGGAACGCGGGAGCGCTCCAAGGGACCTTAGAATTGGTAACTGTCCACGGAAGTAGTGCAAACTACATGTATTGAATAATGAACTGCCTGGAAGGTGTTGCCTAAGCGCACACAAGTGAAAACTACATTTATTGAATACCGAACTGCCTGAGAGGTGCTGCTTAAGCACAAACAAGGGGAAACTGTATTTATTGAATACTGAACTGCATGAAAGGTGCTGCTTAAACCCACACAAGTGAAAACAACATTTGTTGAATACTGAACTGCTTAAAAGATGTTATCCAAGTTTGCAGAACATAATGAAAGGTGCTATCCTGATGAATGCAACACATTCAATTTCCTGAATCTTGAGGGGCAAAAAAGTCATGGTTTGAGTGAAACCAAGTAAATGTTACATTTGTGAAATACTGAATGAAAAGAAAGCTGTTACTTGATTAGACTATGAAGTGCTAAAGACTGCATAAACATTATGGGACAATCAGATTTATCAAGTAACCCACTGTAAGAAAAGCACTTTAAGAATAATGTGAAAGTGAAGAGTTCTATTGAACATTGGAACGGACCAACGGCTTTGGGGAAACTTATGGTTGCCTGTCCTGTGATGGGTGGACCATGTGGTCTGATGACTGCGCCTAGACCAGGAAGTTTCCTAACACTGAAATTACCAACATCAAGAGTCAAATCGTAGACAAGGCATATGGTTGCTGGTTGAGTGACCTGTAATGGGTGGCCCGTGTGATCTCATAACTGCGACTAGACCAGAAACCTCTAAATATTGGAAGAGCAGAAAAGAAGTGTATGTCCTTGGTGCAGCTAACATAGGACGGATCATATGGACCATATATTCTCTTATGAGCTTGTGAACAGCGGAAGCAAGTTAACTGTTCAGTATACATCTTCGGGAAGGGAACCCTAAGAATCAAAAAAGAGTGTTTGTCTTGGGGAAGGGAGTCCCAATATCACAGTGTTGTATGAACTTGAATACATTTGAACTTGGGGAAGGGAACCCTAAGATCTTCTTTTGATACAAACTGTGATGCCAGTGAACCTACAGAAGGTAACTTCATAACGTGATCTAACTTCCTTGAAACAAAGTTACATTGAAACTATATTGAACTTGAACACTTATATTTGGTTGAGAACATTTCCCCACTAGATTGTGTTGTAGTTGTGAGTACAAGCAGAGGTTTTTACACAGACGACATTTGGCTGGGACCTGTAGACACAGACTTTAATTAGATTTCTTTAAGCAGGGAAAATCCAACAATAGCACATGGTTAGTTAGGCATTACACCATCCTTATTATTAATAAAGCTTTGCTTAGAAATATATATCTGTTTTCTGTGTCATCTCTTTTGATACCATGCCTGTCTCACACCAAGGTATCACTACTTCTATCGCTTCCCTCTTGTCTAGGGGCTTTTGGTTGTGGTATGTTTTTACATGTTGGTCTTATGTTTTGATAATACTATTGCCACGTATACACAATATCCTGTGAATAATCAAGGGTGTCCCTTCTGAACTTGAATACCTTGCGTTGTTAAATGTCTTTTTTGTATCCCTCTAGTAATGAGTTGACATTTGCGAAGATGGTTTGAAGTTCTTCCCTGCTCAGTTCACACCAGTTTTTATGAATAAAAGACATCAACTTGGATTACATATTTCTGACCTGCACCAAGTGAATGACCAAGGGATGGGCCATGATAGATTTTGTGATAAGATTAGTACATGTGACTATGTGAACTTTCCATACTAAAAGTGTATTCTGTATTTGAGTTTATAGATCATCGTGAGGATACATGTATGAGAGAAAGTGCACATTCTTGCTCCTGAAGAAAGGCCTGTTGTCCTGAAACGTGTAGAGCAGAAGTGTATTTCTAGTTTTTTTTCTAGTTTTTGAAAATACATGAATTCTTTTCATTGTACAGATTTTATGTACTAAAATGTAAATTTGTATAATGATCTATGTTGTATTTATCATAGTAACAAACATACATTTATTTTGCAAAATATGAGTGATTGAATTTCTTTTACATGATTCACTAATATTGATTCTAAATTGTGTTTACTTACAACAATATTTGGTGTGTAGGGGACGCGAGTGTTCCACAGACAGTGGACACCGGTCTGTTTACTTTCATATATTCTTACTGTGGCATGGCATTTATTCATGGAAATCAAGAGTTAAGCAAATATGACAAGTGTTATTATGTGGCTAGTCTTGCCTACTTTGGAGCAGTCAGTCTGCCTATATGTTCCTACTGTGGCATGGGGTTTTGTACTGGGAATCAAGAGTATAGCAAACATGATACATTTTATTACATGGCTATTCTGCCCTACTTTGGTGCAGTCTGTCTGTCCATATATTCTCACTATGGCATGGAATATCTACTGGGAATCAAGGGGAAAACAAACATAATTAGTGTTACTACATGGCAAGACTTGCCTATGTTTGTGGTGCCACTCTGGCCATGTATTTTTACTGTGGCATGGCATTTTATTACTGGGAATTTAAAGTAAAGTAAACATGATAAATGTTATTACATGCCAGATGTGGCCTTGATTAGACTTGATATATTATCTTACTGTAGCATGGCTTTTTTAATGGGTCTACTTTTGTGCTGCCAGTCTGACCATATGTTCTTGCTTTGGAAACTGAGGGTAAAACAAACATAATAATTGTTATTATGCGGCAGTACTGGCCAACGTTGGTGGTGCCAGTTTGGCCAGGTAGTCTTTCATTGGCATACCATTTTTGTTTCTGGGAATTTAGGGTAAAGCAAACATGATAAGTGTTATTACTTGTCAAGACTGGCCTAGATTATTGTTGCCAGTCTTCATATATTATCTCACTGTCACGTGGCATTTCTTAATGGGCATCAAGAGTAAGAAAGATATGATAAGTGTTATTACATCGCTAGACTGGCCTACATTTATGCAATCAGTCTGGCCATATGTTCTTACTGAGAATCAAGGGAACATCAAACATGATAAGTGTTATTACTTGGCTAGACTGGCCTATGTTGGTGGTGCACGTCTAGATATATTTTCGTACTGTGGACATGCCCTTTTTTACTGGCCTCAAGAGAAAAGCAGACATGGTAAGTATTATTATATGGCTAGACTGTCCTACCTTGGTGCAGCCTGTCTGGATATATCTACTTAGTGTGGCATGACATTTTACATTGGGCATCAAGAGTAAAGCGAACATAAGTGTTACAATATGAGTAGACTAACCTCCATTGGGGCAGCCAGTCTGGATATGTTTTCTTACTGTAGAATGTAATTTCTACTGTCACAGTCAACATTGGGATACTGGAAAATACTGGCATGTGTAACATCTAGTATCATTACTGGCCTTATGTGCAAAGCATGTACAGAAAAGATCTCACTGACACCTAGTGAGAGACCCATAAACACTCCAATCGGCAAATGCCTTTTATAAGGATTTACAAATTCAAAGAAATATATTCAAAAGAAAAACATAAATATAGAAGTTTCTTTTAATTGTACATAAAGTTGTAAAACTATACTCATATTTTGACAAGTTAATTGGTCATATTTTTAGCAGCAATTTCTAAACCATTGTACATATGTTTGTAATCACAACAAAAATCACCTCAACACAATTCTTTAATTGATAAAGAAACAATAATATCTAAAGGTTCCTTTTGAATAAAAGGACCAATTTCAATATATGACCCATCTTCAGTCCTATTTATGCCCAACATGCTTCAGATCACAAATCCTTCTTAAGGGGAACCAGAACCTTGTTTCCTGAAGTCGCAAACATAAAGTAAAGTAACCTTAATCGAATATTACATGTGATATCCGCGCCTCATTCTAAATAATGTCGGCAACACTAACCTGTTACTTTCTGCGCTCACAAGGAGCAATAATCATCCAGCTATGAAACCAAAGAATCAGAGTTTTATTGTTAATCACTAGATTCTCAGAAACAATTTGAGATGTTACAAAGATCACTATCACCAATAAAAGGGCACTTACGTAACTGCATTTGAAAATGCTCTTATTAAATCAATGGAGTGTCACGATAGAGTTCACCCAGGTAAGCCTGCACTGAAATAGATAGCACATAACCTTCAATAAGTAGGATGTTCAATACCACATCGTAACCCACTTTCCTTCTAGGAAGAATTCTCATTCAAAATCCTTGCCTCAGCAATTCAAGGTGGCGACCTTGACATCCTCTTCCTGCTTCATGCTCCCCTGTTAAAGTCTATCAACCTGTCACGTGACACATATGCAACCTGCTGCCATCATGCACAATATGCAACCTGCCGCCATCACGCACATCGCAACGAATCCCGCGGCGGCCATCTAGAGATGGGTGTTGTATGTACAATGTCACATAGATTTGAACACCGGCTGAAACGTTGTTCAAACATCTTACATGAAGAGTCTGCTTTAAGCTAGACTTACTGCCATATTCTATTCAGTAACCATATCCCAGCCCTCAGTTACTTTTATGTGCTGAAAATCATGTCACATGGCTCCGGGTTGAATCGTGGTTTCGTAATGTAATTATCATGAACATAGAAATTTATACATTCAAACACAGTTATTTATTAAAAAAACTCATATAAAGGAGCAGAAAAGGTCTTTAGCTACCAATATGTTATGAATTTGCCAATTATAGTTAGTTATCTTAATGTGACATAATTACGTCACAAATGACAGCGTGAACATTGCAGCCACCATCTAAAGGTGGGTACACATGATAATGTAAAATATACATCTCAATCTGACAATTCATAAACTTCTACGAATGACCTGAGAGATCTGTTCCATTGATGTCAATCTAATGTGAAGTTGTCCCATCATATTTCTTACCAACATAGTACTGGTTGTGGGTGGCAACTGGCAAATTAACAGACATTAATTCAGTTTCCAAAATAAATTATGTCAATCAAATACAGCATGCCATATAGATAATCTGATACACTTTAAACCCCAAAACTCAATGCATAAAGTTCCCAGAAGACTTAACTTTTGTACCACAAGCAAGTATTGTACTTTATACAAAATGCAAACATACCAAGTTTATCTTCTTTGAAGTTATCATGCAGCAAGACACAGACAACAGACTTAAAGTTCAAACAAAAGATATTTGTTAACTTAAATATCAGGGTGGTTGAAGGCCTAACTTGCCCTTCGATATGGTGGGATTTTTCTACTGGAACAAAACTAAGGAAAGTCTGAGTCAAAGAGTTCAACTTAAAAGTCTGTCTGTGTCCAAAACCTATCCTTGCCCTCAGAATTACAATGAACCAATGTGTAGGGATGTCAAAGTCAAAAGAAACAGTGTTTAAATCAAAGTTCTGAGCTGCTTTTAGCTCTCAACTTCCGTTCAGCTCCCCTTCCCCAATCAAAAGAAAGTTCCATGAAAAAGGCTCAAAGTTTACCTTTCTCCAGTTGAAATGATATCGTTCAGCACCAATCCTTGGGGTTCCCTTCCCCAAGTTTCAAGTACCACAATTCAAAACAAAGGGGTCTTGACACTCCGGTCCCAAGACAACAAGTGTAATTCTGTAGGTCTGAGGGTTCCCTTCCCCAAGACTTTCAATCCCTTTGAGGACACTTGTCTTAGTCTCTTCAAAAGTCTTTAACAAAAACAAAAACCACCAGGTCCTCTTGACCCTTTTCTGGCTAGCCTTGCCAGCTCTTTTACAGTGACTTTGATGGTTTTGTCTCAACCTTAGCTTTCACCATCCAGGGTTCTTTGGTCTAGGTGCAGTTGTCAGACCACAAGGTCCACCCATCACAGGTTACACAACCAGAACCCCTGGGCTCCTCGGCACACACCCACAGGTTACTTGGTGCTGGTTCCTGAGCACCAAGTCACTGTCACTGGTTCAATGTTATTAGGCTTGTGGCTATGGGGTATTCCTGTGCTCCTATGGCATCTTCTTGGTCACCTCATGGCTCTGCCACCATGTCTCACACAACCCTTTCCAACCTGTAGCCTTGCCACACTGCATTCACTCTTTAAAGTTCACAGTTTGGCTTTCTTCAGAAATCACTATGTTATTTAAAGCCCACTTTTAACTCAAAGTTCAATGCTCTTGTACATGGTTTCATTAAGTTCAGTATTCAGTGTATGTCTTTTCGCTTTAATGTTAAATGGCGCTTTCATTCAATCTTCAATATGCGCTGGTTTTATCTCAATGTAAAGTGTGCTATTCAGTTCAGTGTTTAATATGCATTTTGCTTTTAAATGTTAACTTTGCCTTTTGTTCGATGTTCAATATGCATTGGATTTCCCAAAGTTAACTTTTCATTTAGTTCGGTATTCAATATGCGTTATTTGATTCATTTGAATGGACTGTCACTCACTTGTGGACCTTTCGGAGCTCGCCGGTCCTGACATGCCTCTGCAACACTCCCCTGCTTTATCGGCTTTCACCCAGTTGCACCCCAATCCAGTCCCCAAGGATTCTCCACCCAGGTGATCCTCCCTCGCTTGTCCACCCCCAGCAAAAACAAAGAGGTAATGGCTGGAAGGTTTAGACTGAATCTTGACCACTGGCATTGCTCGGGGCAACCCTCCAGACCATCGTTCTTCACCTGCCAAGCCATTACAAAAGGGGAAAGACCATATGCAAATCAGGCTTGGCCCCACCCCAAAAGGGGAAGTCCAGCCCGAACTGCTAGGTCACATCCCTTCTGCACGAGACCACAAGCATCCCCAAACATGTTTCACCCTTGTTGGGGATCATCAGTGAGGAGTAGCTTGGGTCTCTAGGCCCAGCAGGCACGGGACCCACGTCTGGGCATACCCGTCCCACTCGGGGTGACAAAGCAAAAACAAAGAGGTGATGGCTGGAAGGTTTAGACTGAATCTTGACCACTGGCATTGCTTGGGGCAACCCTCCAGACCATCGTTCTTCGCCTGCCAAGCCATTACAGAAGGGGAAAGACCATATGCAAATCAGGCTTGGCCCCACCCCAAAAGGGGAAGTCCAGCCCGAACTGCTAGGTCACATCCCTTCTGCACGAGACCACAAGCATCCCCAAACATGTTTCACCCTTGTTGGGGATCATCAGTGAGGAGTAGCTTGGGTCTCTAGGCCCAGCAGGCACGGGACCCACGTCTGGGCATACCCGTCCCACTCGGGGTGACAAAGCAAAAACAAAGAGGTGATGGCTGGAAGGTTTAGACTGAATCTTGACCACTGGCATTGCTCGGGGCAACCCTCCAGACCATCGTTCTTCGCCTGCCAAGCCATTACAGAAGGGGAAAGACCATATGCAAATCAGGCTTGGCCCCACCCCAAAAGGGGAAGTCCAGCCCGAACTGCTAGGTCACATCCCTTCTGCACGAGACCACAAGCATCCCCAAACATGTTTCACCCTTGTTGGGGATCATCAGTGAGGAGTAGCTTGGGTCTCTAGGCCCAGCAGGCATGGGACCCACGTCTGGGCATACCCGTCCCACTCGGGGTGACAAAGCAAAAACAAAGAGGTGATGGCTGGAAGGTTTAGACTGATCTTGACCACTGGCATTGCTCGGGGCAACCCTCCAGACCATCGTTCTTCGCCTGCCACCCCCAGTGTCAGGATTCATAAGGGATGGCCTTTCCATGGCCACCTGCGCAGAGGATCCATGGGGATAGAAGTGAGAATACCCTCAGGTTTCTCACACTTCGTAGTAATGACATGCACAAATCATTGCTTACTCAAAATTGGACAATAAAAACGACATTCATATGCCATTGGATAATCTAACTCTCTTGTTATGATATTGTCCAAAAACAGACCATTGGCCTCATCACAAGTTGGGCCGTATCACGACTGGGATACCACCCAACATTATTTGCATTACCACCCACCCATATGGCGGTATTACCGCCGGATCAAGGGTTGGGAGGTAAACTTTATTCTCCATTCGACATTGGGTCCATTGGACCCAATGGGGAATTTTCGGTGCAATTACCGCCACATCAGTATTTTTCCAGCATGTTTACCACCAGCTTGGAGCAGGGGGTAAACACGCCATACTCATAATTAAGCGGACCCTTAAATGTAGCGGTAACCCCGTTACCACCGCATTTAAGGGCTACCACCAAACTCGTGATGAGGCTCCATATCTGCTCTGCAGCTCACTTAATTCAAAGGAAGCAGGAAAGATCCCATTCTGTGTTCATGCCCTTACAGGATATGGCCTAAGGTATTTCAATCCAATAGATTTCCTTTTGTAACAATAAGGTATGAATATCTCCTCCTCTTCTTGGCAATTTCACTGACTCTAGAATAACCACATGCATCTGGGCAATCACATGCCAATGTTTTACAAAGTGCAACGTGCATAGCAACTTGTGATTTTTCATTCTGGGTATGGATGTTAGACTTGTGTTCTGTCCATTTTATTTTTAGCCTTTCTCATGGTCATCCCTACATAATAAATTCCACAGGGACATCTCAACCCATAGACAACATTAACTTCATCACATGTCTCTGACTGGCACAAAGGGATTTTATTTCCACTTTATGCATGTTTAATGGAGTTACCCTTGATTATATTACCACAATGATGGTCATTTCTGCATGGCGTTGTCCCTGTATAAATATCAAGTGTAGATATTCAGGTACATAATCTGCTTTAACAAGATAATGTGCAAAGCAAACCTGAGTATGTTCTTATATGAGAATATATTCTTATATGAGAATGCTGGTATATATTGATGCAACATGGATGGGCATGTATGGGCACAACCAACATGCAAATGTTTTTTATACTGTTATACATTGTGGGGAAAAAGGCCTCATGACAATTCATTGGAAAATGCTCAGGTGCACTGTTGGTGACTTGCATCTGCTGGATTTTTTTCATGTGTTACTCAAAAGAACCAATTGCAACCTGTGTGGCCTTTTAACCAATTCTGCACAGAACCCCCGTTGTAAAATGCACCATTTTCACTTGCTATTTCAAAATGTTCTCGAGGTCGAAGCCCACACCTTTCCACAGCCTCCTCCTGGCCCCCTTCCCCTCCCAACCCGGCTTCGATGGTTTAGGCTCCTTTGCTACACATAATTGCTTGTGAATATTCGTGGGAAAAGTGTACCCTCGTCCAATTAAATAAATCGCCAGCTGCCACTGATATCAAATCTTCTTTATTCTCAATGGTGCAGTTTTTCCTTTCAGCAATTTCCTTCCGTGATTATTTTGGCAGAAATGTTTAAATGAAATGCATGGCAATTCACTCGCCAGTCGGGGTCTGGCGGCAACCCTGAAAAATGTCTGCTCCGTGTCATTTCTTGGACTTTAACAGTATGTCGTCATTCTCAGACCTGCCCATCCCCTGGAAGTCGGCCACTCAGTGTATACACCCAGAACCAAACAATTGCAGTGAAAAACAATTATACTTTGTTTGCATCAAAGCACAAGTTAGCTCTTTAAGGCAAACTGGCAGTTAGTTGTATGTTGATTTAGAGCGGCTGCGGTACTAGATATGATCTGCATTCCCCATCAGATGCTGCACGTTGCCCTTGGTGGTGGGGCGTGGAAATACTTATTTGGCAAGCTAGGCTGCTTCGGCCAGTCTGGGAATGAGTGAGTCATACATGCCAGGTGCACTACACTACAGATGGATTTGAAGAGAAAATTATGGAGAGGTCAACGCTCAGTAGGAGGCAATGAGTACCTAAATCTATTTTGTACAGTTTGGGCAATGCTGCTACACGTGAAGAGATTCTGTAAGATCCCCCTCCCCGAAGGCAAAGTCTATAGTCTGTCTCCTTTACAGAAGGCCTCTTCCAAATGACCCTTTTTGGTTGACTGCATACATTTAAAGAAAATAACTCAGCAGGCACCACACTCTGCACATTGATTAGTCAGCTATCAACTAAAAGAACCTGAGCACAAGGGGTTAAATCCAAGGTACAAGCTAACATATTGTCACACAAGCATGCATAAAAACATTCTAAATGTTAGCCTCACTTTTTGATGTCATTCTGTTGTCTCGGTGCAAGTGCCAGTCGAACCAAAAGAGAAAGGTGGTCGGTTTTATGTTATTTACCTATATTGTTGGTGTTTTGTAATACTACACATATCATGTACATTCTTTCTGGGTGCAGAGTGAGAAAAAGGGGGTGGGGACTGAGCGGGGAAAGGGGGGCCCCGGGGGGAACGCAAAGCGTTTCCCCCCGGAGAGTTTTTTGGCGCTGCACACGGCCAGCGAGTGGCCGATGGGTGCAGAGCACCTCGCCCGGGGTATTTAAGGGCTCAGGGAAGGTTCGGGAGGCAGGCGACGGTTAGGACTTGGCGATTGTCAGGTCCCGTTGCCCGCTCCCGAGCCTTCCCTGTGGTTCCTTGGGCCTAGTTGTCGAGTTAGTGCAGGTGAGGTAGGGGATTAGTATAGCAGGAGGGCGGGTAGGTATTATAAATAAATAAATAAATAAATAAATAGGTTCGTCTTGTGTTAGCGGGGTAGGAGGGGTGCCGTAAATAAGACACCCCTCGCGGCTTACCGGTTTTCTTCGGGCTTCCGTCTCGCGTCAGAGGTAGCCCGCGAGCGGGGGGCGTGGGGCTCTGTGGTTCTCGGCGGGTTTTGGGAGGGATTAGTGATCCGGGCGCAGGCCCGCGGTTGCGTGTGGGCGTTGGGGCCGGGGGGGAGCGGAGCTTCAGCGGCCTTCAACGGCTTTCCGCGGCGCCCCATAGGGATTAGTTTCCCACGCCGCTTTACGAGTGTTTGGTCCGTGTGCGGAGGGCGCGTAGCAGCGCTCTCTCACAAGGGGGCTGGGCAGCGCACTTAAAGGAGCCGCGTCCCTGGTGTGGTTGGTGGAGTGCGGTGCTATCGGGACACGGCCAGGTGGCAGTGTTCTCTGC
This sequence comes from Ambystoma mexicanum, assembly GCF_040938575.1. Taxonomy (NCBI): domain Eukaryota; kingdom Metazoa; phylum Chordata; class Amphibia; order Caudata; family Ambystomatidae; genus Ambystoma; species Ambystoma mexicanum. The sequence continues at coordinate 646,162,414 of NC_090941.1, forward strand.
CGGTTAGCAAGCGCTAACTAGTGCGTGCTATAGGGTGTTTCAGGGCTCCCGCTTCGGGTTTCTGGACCAGGTGGTGGGGAGGGAGAGGGTAGAGGGTACAAATTGTTAGTTTGGCAGGTTTATTATAAAAAAAAAAAAAAACAATATATACTAGTTTATATTCTGCATTTTAGCAGTAGGGTAGCAGATAATAAAATAAAAAAAAAAACTATTTAAGGAAGGTTAGTTTAAAGATTTTTGCCTTTATTAATTGGCAATATTAGGGAGGTTATTTACAGGGGATCACACTAGGTGTGTGTTTTGGTTGTGGTTCTGGGGGGCGGTTAGCTTACTGTGAGGTTTGTGAGGTTTCTCAGGGCCAAGGGTGCTAGTCCACGGGTAGGTCCCGGCTCGGGGCCATAGAGTAATTAGGGCATTTTTGAGGGGGTATATTTCTGGGCACACGCGGTTTAGTGTGCACGATGACAGGCTGGGGGGCGAGCAAGAAGGGGCTGGTGGATGCCGGGGCCTTGAAGAAGGCCCTGGAAATCATTAGCAGGGCAACTAAAGCCCAATTGGAAGGGGCGGTAGGGGAAGTTACGGGAGAGGAGGAGAGCAGTGGGGGCCGGCCGCAGCGCAGAGCGGCGGCAGATGGTGCATTGGCGGCTGTGGTGGCTTGCACCCCTACGGCAGGGAGAGGGGAGATTTGGGAATCTAGGGGCAGGAAGATGAGGAGGGAGATAGACAAGAGGGCGGATGGGGGTTTAAGGAGGTCAGGGGGGCAGCCAGGGAGGGAGGAAGGGTATGATAGCTCTAGGGAAGAGGAGAGCGCTCGAGAGGGTAGGGACCGAGGGAACACCAGTGGGGGCAGGGGTGGGGCGCAGGTGGGGGTGGCAGGGCAGAGAGGAAGAGGGGGTAAATACCTGCAGAAGAGCGCAGGTGGGAGAAGGAGGGAGAGGTCCCCGTCAATTGAGGAGGGTAGGGTGGGGTGCGGAACGGCCCCCCCGGATAGGAGGAGTGGGGGCGGAGGGCGCTGCGCAGCCCCCGCTGTACAGATGGAGGGTGAGGGTTTCGGTACAGCCCTTCCTCGGTTAGCGCAAGGAGAGCCTAGAGGGCGCGGCACAGCCCCTAGCAACGAGGATGTCAGGGTGGAGGTCGGAACGCCTCGCCCAAGAGAAGAGGACCAGGCAGAGGTTCCCACAGCCCCGCCGAGAAGATGTCAGGGGAGTGGCGGGGCGGACGCCCCGGGATCGGAAGAAGATCAGCAAATCATCTCGGGCAGGAGCCCGCATCCTCAATGGTATTTAAGGGGTGATGAAGTTGGTTGGGAGGAATACGGGGGGCAATGGGAATTTGAGGATTACAGGGCGGAAAGGGAAAGGGCGGAGAAGAGAAGAAATTCAAGGTGGGACAGGGAAAGGGAAGTACAAGGGGGTCGGGGTGAAAGGGGTCAAGGGAATTATTGGCTGGGTGATTGTGCTGACATGTTTTGTCCCCGCAGCAGGAGCCCTCTAAGAATGGAGAGGAGGAGCACCGGTGTGGATGCCAGGCCGCAGATGGCAGGCGTGGAAAGAGGTGAGCGGGAAAGGGAATGGTCATCTGCATGGCAGAGAGGGGTTACAAATAGGCGGTTGGGGGATGAACGGGGTGGTCTTGAAGGTGTGATGAGGGAGGTCGGGGTGCAGGCCTTTGGAGCCGAAGGGGTTGAAAAGAACATTTGCTCAGTGGAGGTCCAAACGGACAAAGTGGTGGAGCCATTGGAGCTCGAGGTGCAGGCGGGAAAAGATAAAGAGGTGGAGGTAAAGGGAAAGGAGAAGAAATTGCCATACATGGGGATAACGAAACCATTGGGGGCACATTTGATGGCAGCGACCAGGGAGAAGATACAGGGAGGTGAATTTGTGGATGTCTTCAAATTGCTTCATAGGGAGGTGAGAGCGAAAGAGGGGTCTAAGGAGGAAGAGAGAGAGCTGGCTTCACGCCCGAGGGTCCCGGTGACCATTGAGAATTGGACGTCGGCGTTTATCATTTATGCCAGCGTGTATTGCGAAAAATTCCCGGAGCGTTGCGTGGCCCTGCTTAAATACATGGATGTAATAAGGAAGGCTTTCACGAGCTTTGGGGGCTTTGCCTGGGTAAGGTATGACGAGGAATTTAGAGCGAGAATGGCGGAGGACAGTCAGGCGGTCTGGGGGGAGATAGATATGGATCTTTGGCTGCAATGGATGGCCCCAACGAGGCCCGCCCCGACATTACACACGGCGAGCGGGCTGCCAGTGCCTTTCCGGCCCTTTCTTGGTCGCCCCACCCATGAGGGGGCGGGGGGAGGAGGCAGGGGCCAGTCCTCAGCAGCATGCTGGGGGTACAATAAGGAGAGCAGCGCAAGAACCATGTGTAGGTTCAAGCATGAGTGCAGCAAGTGTGGGGGAAAACACCCTCTCACGCAGTGTTTCCAACAAGGAGACAGGGGAAGGGGGAGAGGTGCAGGAAAAGGGGTTGGGGGGAAAAGCTTTTACTCCAATTAAAGTGGGGGTGTTGGAAGAATGGTTGCAATTTTACCCGGATAGGGAAGGGGCTAAGATTTTGAGTGAGGGTTTTGGGCAGGGGTTCAGATTAGGTTACCAGGGTCCAAGGGTGCGGCGATGGGGGGAAAATCTGAAGTCAGCAAGAGAGAATACGGAGGTGGTAAGGCAAAAATTGAGCAAGGAAATAGCGGCGGGCAGGATGGTGGGTCCGTTTGATGAAGTACCGGGTGACTTAGTGATATCTCCATTGGGGGTGGTGCCCAAGAAAGCCCCGGGGGAGTTCAGACTCATTCATCACTTGTCGTGGCCGGAGGGTATGTCAGTTAATGACTTCATTGCCCCGGAAGAGTGTGGGGTTGTGTACGCGAGTGTAGACCAGGCGGTGGAGCTAATAAGGAAGGAAGGGCGAGGGGCCTTCATGGCCAAGTGCGATATCAAGGCGGCGTTTAGATTATTGCCAGTGCATCCAGAGGATTTTTGGTTGTTGGGGTTGCAGTTTGAGGACCGTATTTACATAGACAAAGCATTGCCTATGGGGTGCGCAATTTCCTGTGGCTGTTTGAACGATTTAGCTCTTTTTTACAGTGGGTTTTCTCATTCAGCTCAGGGTGGGAGAGTGTGTTGCACTATTTGGATGACTTTCTGTTCATTAGCGGGGCAAAAAGGGAGGAGGATTGCAAAAGAATGCTAAAGTTGTTTCAAGACTTGATGGAGGAGCTGGGGGTACCATTAGCCGAAGACAAGACGGAAGGGCCGGCAGTGGTGTTAACATTCCTGGGAATTGAGTTGGATTCAGTGGCCATGACCTCACGCTTGCCGCACGACAAGGTGAGCAAATTGGTGGTACTGTTGGAAAAAGCGGTAGGGGCCAAGAAAATGATGCTGGTGGAGATGCAGAGATTGGTTGGGCATCTGAATTTTGCTTGTAAGGTGGTGGCCCCGGGGAGGACGTTTTGCAGAAATATGGCAAGGGCCATGGTGGGAGCGAAGTGCCCACATCACCGGATAAGAGTATCGGGGGCAGTGAGGGAGGATTGCAGGATTTGGTTGCGCTTTTTGGAGCGTTTCAACGGAACGTCAATGTGGTTGCAGGGAGATCCAGTGACTTGGGAAGTTCAGATTCTCTCGGATGCAGCGGGGGCCGGGGGTTTTGGAGTGTTTTGGGGGGGAAAATGGTGTGCCGAGAAATGGCCGGAGAGATGGTTGAAGGAAGGGAGGAGCATAGCATTCCTTGAGTTTTTTCCATTACTAGTAGCATTGGAGTTGTGGGGGAAGGAGTTGCGAAATAGGAAGGTGAATTTCAATGTAGACAACGAATGCGTTGTCCATGTGGTGAACAGGCAGTCAGCGAGGGATCAGAGGGTGGCAAGGCTGATGAGAGAATTTGTCCTGCGTTGCATGGAATGGAATGTGGTGTTTAAAGCAACACATGTGCCGGGGAAGGATAATGGCATCGCTGATGCATTATCTCGTTTTCAATGGCAGAGATTCCGTGGATTGGCTCCAGAGGCAGATCGGGAGGGGCGGCAGATTCCGAAGGAGCTGTGGAAGATAGGAAGCTCAGAGCGCTGGCACTGGTGGAGGGTTCATTGGCCGCGGCATCCAAGAAGTCATACAGGAGGGCCTGGGAGGATTTTATTAGGGGAGGAGCTAGGAGTTGGAGGGGTAGATGGGATGCGGAAGAGCGGAGGAGGGACGACATTATTAATTATCTGCTGAGGTGCATGGACAGGGGCTGGTCAAGGGCAACGATAACAGGAAAGCTAGCAGGGATCTCCTTTTACGGAAAATGGTTTTGGGGTTTTCAACCAAGTGGGGGGGAGATGGCAAGTAGGATGTTGGAAGGATGGGCAAGGGAGAGTAAGAGGGATAAGGATAAGAGGAGGCCGATATCGGCTGAATTGCTGCAGAGGTTGTTTGAGGTTTTGGGGGGAGTTTGCTGGTCGGTATGGGAAGGGGAAATGTTTGCGGCGTGTTTTACATGGTTATTTTTTGGGGCCTTTAGGGTTTCTGAGTTGGTCGGGGGACAAGGGGGGGTAGGGCGGCTGCGGTGGGAGGATGTGCAAATTACGGAGGAAGGTTTAGACATCAAAATTAAAAGGTCCAAGACGGATCAGAAGGGAAGGGGCTCTTGGGTCCTGCTGGGTCGAGGGAGCGAGGCTCTATGCCCAATTAAGGTGGGTAAGGTGTGGAAGGAGCGCTGTGGGGTTAACGTAGGTTTGGTTTACCAGCATGCGGATGGATCCCCGGTCACAGCAGCGCAGGTGCTGGGGGTATTGCGTAAGGCGTTGGGCAGGGTAGGAGAAAAGGGGGAGGAGTTTGGGACTCATTCTTTTAGGATGGGCGCAGCATCTGAGGGTAGCAGACTGGGTTTTTCGGAAGAAAGGGTGAAAAGCTTGGGGCGTTGGAGGTCGGGAAAATACAAGGGTTACGTTAGGGATTTTGGGAAAGGGGATTGCTGAAGAAAGTTGTTGGACTTGGGGGGCAAGTTGTTTTGTTTTGTAACCAGATGATTTGTCAGTAATTTGTTGTAATTTTTGTTTCAGATGCTGCGCAAAGGAAGGGGGAGTTGGCGCAAGTTTGGATTGTTGGACATTCAATTGTGAAGTGGGCTGGCAAAGAGGCGGAGAAAAGGGTGTTTGGTAGACAGCTGGGGTGCAGTTATAAGGAAGTGGTGGTGAGGTGGCACGGTTTGGGGGGCATGCGTTGGGATCAGCTGCTGCCCATATTGGCAGGAATGAGGGAACGCTATGGAGTTCCTCAGGTGGTGATGCTGCATGCTGGGGAGAATGACCTGGTTAGGGATACGGGGGTGGCTCTGCTGAGAAAAATGAAGAGGGACTTGGGTTGGATTAGGGATATGTGGCCTCAAGCGGTGGTGGTGTGGACGAAGTTGTTGCCGAGAAGAGTTTGGAGGGGAGCAAGGAATGAGGGAGCAATAGAGGGGGCTAGGAAGGGGATAAACAGGGAAATGGAAAAATTTTGTGCGTCGTTGAAAGTGAGGGTCATGGACCATAAGGAGATAACATATGAGGGGTTTCTTATCTTTAGAGAGGATGGGGTACACTTGTCCATGTACGGGAACAGTTACTACCTTGCGGACTTGGGTTCGTGGCTGGGAGACTGGGTGAAAAGTTTGAGGTAGAAAGGGGGGGGGTTTGGGGCAGAAAGAACTCCTCGGGGGAGGGTTTTTCTGGTGCCGGGGGCATGGCCCCTTTTGATGTGGGGGGAGGGAAGCACAATGGGGGAATGACACGGGAAAGGAGGGAGTGGCGCTGTTTGCACAAGCAGGTCACGCCGGGGGATCAGGTAGTGAGCCTGGAGGGGCATGGCCCCTGGGGAGAAAGCGGGACGCCTGGAAAAGGGGCAAGGATACGGTAGGATCCAAGGGATCATTAGGGAGGAAATGGGTTATTTAATTATTTAATTGTTGGGGGAAAATGGGAAATGTTTAAGTTATTTATTTGATTGTTCAAATAGCTATTTAGTTTGTTAGGCCATGGAGCCAGTTAAGCGTTTTGATTGTAAGCTTTGGCCTGTCACATTAAAGCGACCTTTTCCACTTTTAAATGAGTCTGGGTTTTTGTGCAGTAAGCCAAAAGGGTGAGTCACTATCGTGGATTCCTATGTCCAAAGAAAAGCCTTTTTAGCAAGATTATTGTAAAATATTAGTATTATGCCCAAATACAGTGCTGGAGGAAGAAGATGTTGTATAGCTACTTAAGTGCTAAAATAAAAAATAAAGTACCCTCACTGTACATTATAAGTATATTACAAGTCACTGAGGAGTTCTGTGACCAAACGGCCAAGTTCATTTTTAAAGTCACAGAATACCGAGGTGACTTGCAATATCCTTTTAACGTATGGTAGGCAATATTTTATCTTATAATTCATAGGCATTGTGACAAATCTTTGGATGTCGTCACTTCTCCCAGAGGGGGAGGCCCTTCCAATGAGGTCAGGGAGGTGAGGCCGCTACCCGATAATCCCCTTGCGGGTGCTACTCAGCGGGAAGATCTCATGGGGAGAGACTTCCCCTCTAGGGACAAGGACGACGATCCAAGGGAAACGCAGTATACCAACCCTTGATCACCTCCGCCCACCTCTTACCCATCCTCCTATCCCTTCACTCAACCCTCTGTAGCCCACACTTCCATTTGTCTCTGTAGCATTAAAAAGCCAAGATGGGGTGAGGAAGAATAAAGATGACCTTAGAAAGACTTCCCTGTAAGATACTTGGACAAGGAAGACTAGGGATGACTTTGGAAAGACTTCCCTGGAAGGTACTGCGATGAGAAGAACGTGCGCAGAAATGAAGAGTCCTCAAGAGAATGTACATGCACATTTTAGTTGTTTTGTGAGATTCCAAGTAAAAAAAGATGAAGCACTTGCCAAAGGGAGGAACCCTCTCTGGAGGAACCGCGAGCGAGGAAGCGGTTCGGCAGAGCACTGGGAAGAAATCAAGGAGTGCAGTAAGAGCGAGTGAACCGAGACATCCCTGTTCTGCCCAGTGGGGAGGAACAGGAATGAAACCTGGCCAGGAGAAGGTCCAGGTGTGAGAAGAACCTGGATCGTGGTGCACAAAAGCTCTAACGTGCATGCAAAAGGGACGTGGCAGCCCATCGGAAAAACAGAGAAGGGGGGGGGAGACCGAAGACGAAGCTCGGAGAGCCCTAGATCATCCAGAGGAAGCCAGCAAGAACCCAAAAGGTATCTGGGTCACTGGGAAGGTTGGTGAGAGTTTAAGGGAGTTGGGGGAAACTCCAAGATTACCGAGCAAGGGTGAGCAGGGAAACCTTGGGAAGGAAATATGAATATGGGTCTGGGACCTGCACCCAAAAAGGAAGGAGAGACATCCAAGTCATCTTCTTCATGGCAGTACATAGCAGGAGAGTAAACCAGGCCTGCCAAAGCCGTACACTAAAGGAGCTTTTGCAAGTCATCCTCTTTGGGGTAGTGCCTGGCAGGAGAGTGAACCAGGTCTACCAAAGGCAAATACTATGGCAGTCCATGAATAGGAAAGAAGCCAGGGGGAGGGAGCCATTACCCGTGATATTGTGAACTGTGCTAAAAGTGTGAAGAACCAGGGGAAGGAAGTGATTCCATCTGGTACCGTGAACTGTGCTAAACAATATAAAGCGCCCACGGGAAGGGAGACATTCCCCCTGGTGATGTGAACTGCAAAGTAAGCCTGAGAAAATGCCAGGGGAAGGGAGACATTCCCCCTGGTGTTGTGATCTGGAAAGTAAGCCTGGAAAAGGGTCAGGGGACGTGTGAAAACACAGAGAGCAAGATGCCTGGAGAAGGGAGGCATTCTCCAGGAACCCAATAGTGAAGAAACAATTATGGGCATATAGGAATGTTGATGTTTCAATTGGAACTTTACCTTTTGAATTTGAACTCAGAACTTTACTGCTTTTTAGCATTCAAACCTGGAACTTTGTGTTGTGTCTTGGGAAGGGATTGACGCCTGGTGAAGGGAGTCATTCCCTCAGGTAACGGCCCCACCTAACAATTGGAACTGCAATGTGTTGTCCAGAAGAAGGGAACTCCCTCTTAGAGTTAGGGAAGGTTAGGTTTCCTTTTAATTTTAATCTTTAAAAAGGTTTATGCCAGCAACCATTCCACCTGTGTGTCAGTCTCCTCCTTCTGGGAGGTATTAAAGGGGATTACGGTTCATGGAGTTATTAAAGGGGATTGCGGTTCATAGTGCAATTGTGCACTATGAACCGTAATCCCCTTTAATACCTGGCCTATTGCTTAATGCATAATATGAGATCTTCCAGTTGCTGATAACATGTTATCAATGAACAATGTTTGATTTAAAAAAATATATAATATGCATCTTCTAATGTGTTGCATAAAAATAGGGTTCCATGTGAAAAAGTTACTGGAAGATGTCACCAGAGAGGTGATTTGTTTTCCTGGTTTTACTTACTAATCTAAACTCCAGCCCTAGAATATTTGGGGAAGGTGCTTGATCATTTTCAGAGTGCAAATTTGGTGTTATTTTTCTGGGCGACCTTATCACTGGATACCAACAATAGTTTAAGCAGTTTAATAAAATGCATCTAAAAAAACGTTTTCGTTTTGTGCTTTAAAAATAAGCACTAACATGTAGGTTCTTGCTCTCATGTGTTAAACTCAATAAGTACACAAAACAAACACACAAACATAAAAGGTTGCTTATCAGTTAATGGCTGCAAAGTGTCACAGCTGGAATTCTGCTTTGTGCTGGCTCAAGCAGCAGGCATTGTGACAACATAATTGAAGCATAATAACTGATTACAGAGCACTAGCAATATCAAAACTAGCCCGTAATAAGAACATTATGTTGGTATTGCATGCTACCATGTATTATAGGAAGATTCCCTAAACTGAATAGGACAAGGCCCAACAGGAATGCACGTAGCATCTTGATTGAGATACTTAGCTACTAAAGGTTTATAGAATAAGGAGTGGTTCCCAGGCTCATTTGTAACTTGAGTAGGTCCTGCTCCCATGTTAGTCCCAAAGGTACTTTTATCTAGAACTCAGAACCCTTACCTACTAGTCTTTTTCCTCCAGCCTTTTTTTAATCAAAATGGTGAAAGCTAGAGGTCCTCTAGGATGGCTGATCATAGGTGTCTTTTTGGGATATATTAGTTGACAAGGTGCTGCCATGATGCTTTGCGGGTTGCCTAGGGATGCCTAGGACTAGGATACGCTGTTGAATTAATAGCTAGTGCTGGGAACGACCTGTATAATTTGTGTTGCGCACTAATTAGCTGTCAAGCTTCGCAGCTCACTATGCCTTGGTACCTGCTTGGTGGCCTTTAGCTTGATCCAGGGTCCTTGCAACATTTTACTGGAGGTAGCAGGCAAAACCGTGGGCAGCGCAAAAGGCTTCCCTGGCCTGGACAAAGGATACAAAATACCCAAGTCCAAATTAGGGACCAAGTCTTATAGCACTACGAACCGGTTGACACAAATGAACATGGTGAAGGAACATTGCATGCACTGGCCATGGGTGACAAGAGGGAATGGGCTCAGACAAGAAGGCAGACAGAGAGCCCCAAGAGACAGGAGCAGCCAGGATCAAGGAACGGGAAGGAGGAGGTCAGGTTGGTAGGAAAACAGGGAAAGAACAGGACAGCATCATTTGCCCAGGAATAGAGATGTTTGTGACAGGTTGTTCCAAATTAAAGTTACTCACTGTAGTGATTGGAGTACTCATAGTCCTCAGTCCTCTTTCCTCCATCCTTGTGGGCGTCCCCCATAAAGGGGATGGTACCAGAACCTTTGGCAGCAAAAAAGTGAGCTACCCCTTTAAATTTAGCATAGCACACAAGGGTGCGGCCTCAGGTGCGGGAACGCCCCCAAGGCCTCGCCCTCTGGCACCTCACCTACGTCCCCTTTTGACATATCGGACACTTGAATACCTGGCTATGCTGAACAATTTTAGCCCCTGGCAAACTAGTGGGGGGGAGGTGAGTGGGACGTATGGAGGAAAGGGGACTAAGGACTATGAGTACTCCATTCCCTACATTGAGTAACTTTAATTACTCATATGTCCCGTCCCTTTTCCTCCATTCTTGTCGGTGATTCCACTGAAACAAGAAAAATGGGTGGAGCTGTGAAAAACGTCTGACCGAACTCTGTGTCCTGTCTGGAAGTGGTGTCTAGGGAATAGTGCTTACAGAAAGCGGACGCAGTGGGACATGTAGCCGCCTTACAAATGACATCCGAAGAAGGGTGCCTCAGAAAGGAAGCAGGTGTAGTTTTGGCCCTGACCGCGTCAGCATGAATCTCTGCCGGCACCATTTTACCCAAAGCCACACAAGCTTCTGAAATGACCTGGACCATCCAACCAATAAATAAATAAAAAAATTAAAAAATCAATGGGTGATGGAGGCCTTGAAGGCCTGGGAGCTGGGGACCACGCCCCCAAATGTGACGAACAGCACCTCTGACTTCCAGAATGATCTCCTTCGGGAGATGTAGAACTTGAGCACTCGCCTCAAATCTTGGAAATGAAAGGCCCTCTCTGCCTCTGACTGAGGATTCGGAAAGAAAACGGGCAAACAGATTTCCTGATTCAAGTGGAACGGTGAAACTACTTTGGGCAAAAACATTGGACGAGTACGCAAGATGACCATGTCGCTGTGGAAGGTGGTGAAGGGTTCACACGACGGCAGCGCCTGCAACTCGCTGACTCTGCATGTAGAGGTGAGCACCACCAGCAGGGCCAGCATGAGCATAACCCACCTGATGTTGACCAAAGACATTGGCTCAAAAAGGTTTCTGCTGTAAGGCAGTGAGAACCACATTAAGGTCCCTGATGGGATGGGGCCTTTGCAGCAGAGGAAACAGTCTGGGCAAGCTCTTGAGGTGGGTTTTGACTACCGGGTGGGCCGCTGAGAAAGTATGATCTGGCCAGTTCTTGTATGCCCGAAGAAGAAGTGCAGCAAGTATCAACCAGGACCCCCGACGAGCCAGCTCATCCAAAGAGCAACTGAAGGGATGGAACACCTCACTGCATGCCCAGTACCAAAACCTGGTCCACTTACTCTTGCACTGTGAGCGAGTGGACGATCTTCTAGCCTCCTGTATGATCTCCCACATTGCTTTCTGGGAACAGCGAGTGGTGAAGTTTCAGCTGGTCAGGAGCCAGGCCAAGAGCGCCAGTCTGGCCGGGTACATCACCCTTCCCTACTGTGTGAGGAAGCCTCTGTTGGGGACAGGAAGACGGATCGAACCTTGTGACCAGAGTCTGAGAGCCATGCCCACGAAGGCCAGTGGGGGGCAATCGGGATGATACTGCAGCCCACCAAGGCCTGGCATTTATGGAGGGTCTGCTGGAGCAACAGAGGAGGAGGAAACGCATAGCACCTGTGGCTGTGCTAGGAGAGCTGGAATGCAGCTCATAGAGGCCACCGGCCAGACCCACCCACAAAGCAAAGAGGGGGCACTTGGAGTTCTGTGGTGATTCGAACAAGTCCAGATCGGGAAACCCCCACCTCTGGAAAAGGGAAAACAACGAGTCGGTGTGTAACTCCCACTTGTAGGTGTTGAACCCCAGGCGGCTGAGCTGATCTGCCTCTGCATTGTTGCCCCCCGGAAGTTGAACCGTGGATATCCAGATACCTTCTGACAGAGCCCACTCCCAGATGGACACCGCTTCCATGCACAGAAGGGGCCCCAGTTCCACCACTTGCATGTCCAAAAGGAGTTCGTTCTCCCGCAACAATGCAGGCGACCCTATCTGCAAAGGCGGAGAAGAGGAGGTGAAGGAAGAGGAAGGCTGAGACTAGCGAAAGAATCCAAGGACTTTTGAAAAAATGCTTCCAGCTGCTCACAAAGAGAGCCAGCCGGCGCCCCACAGGAGAGCAGTGTCCCTTGACCAAGATGTCATCAATTTTTGCTGTCCGAGGCGGGAGTGGAGGAGGGAGAGCAGAAAAAGCACTGGAAGGTCCTTTGCTGGTTTCTGCTGTGGTCCCTGGGGCACCTTTCTGACCGCCGAGCTGCGCGGTCCCAAAAACCCTTGAAGCCGCTGAAGTGGCAAGGTTTGAAGTCAGATCTGCCCTGCTTCGACAGGATGGCCAAGGTCTTCGCATTCTGGCTGGGAGTCTTCTTTTTTGTAAGTTTGTCATCAGTGGACGGGTGAAACAGATCTGTCCCTTCGAATGGAAGGTCAAGGATCCTCTCCTGCAAATCCGTGGGAAAGTTTGTAGTGTGCATGCACGGTGTCTGCCTCGTCTTGACTCCCAGGCGGAGGCCTCTGCTGGCCGTATCCATACTGGAGACCGGAACTCCATGAGATCCTGCCCAATCGCTCAGGCCTCCGCTAGACCTGCTTTGAAGGATGCCTGACTCTCTAGGGGATTCCCTGGCAGGAACTCCCCATTCTTCCACCACAGCTTCTGGTTCGCCGCAGTGAGGATAGCGTTGGCGTTGGCCTGACGCAAGTGCAGCCCGACGTTGAGGTAGCGCCTCCTGCCGAAAGACTCGAGGTCCTTGTCCTCTTTGGACAAACAGAAGACGAAGAGAAAGGCTTTGAACACAAATTCGCTGCTGCTATGACAGAAGAGTGTGGTTGAGGGTGGGGATGGGATGCCAGGAGGACTGGTTCCCCATCCAACAGCCGAAAGCAGCCATCCAGCTTCTCGTTCATCTAAGCGTTGGCCTGAGGCTTTTCCCAGACCTTCTTGGCTAAAGAAAGGATGTCTTTTTGTAGAGGAATCTCGGCTCTTGGGGGCCCTGCTCAGGTGGGCACCCATAAAACTCTGCTAGGCCTTGAAGACGGTCACAAATGCTTTCACAGACACGGAAGACTCCTCTTACTGTGCATCGTTGCCACCCCCTTTTTGGCGAGGCAGAAGGGAGTCCGGGTCCTGCATGGGAGGATTTATGAGGGGTCCCATCATAGTCAGCCCCCAGAGGAGGCTGCTTATCAACAGGCGACTGAAACAGGGTTATCTACATTGGTGGTAATGGTGGAATGGGCACTGGAGCTCAAAGAATTGGAAGAGGAGGGGGGACCTGGACCGGAGCGGCCATGGGCTCTGGTACCGGGACCCCCGGTGGAATTGGTGGAGAGCCCAGGGGAGGGTGCCTTGGAGGCACCTCCTGGGGGTCAACTTCCTTGATGAGGTCCTTTAGGAATCCCGCCATCTGGGGGGGGTGCATGAGTGGGAGGAAGCGCTTGAATAAACTATCCTCGAAGGCCGCCGCGTCACAAGAGTGTTCATGGCCCTGCGCCATATTGGAACCTGGGATGGGTATCCGAATGGCTGGGAGGCATAAATGTAACCCTGTGGGGCCCACCCACCTGATCTATGGAGCCTGACACTGCTCCCCGAACGAAGAGAACTGGAACTGCCCTGTGTCACCCATTCTGAAGTCGATGGGGCCGCCTGAGGTCTAGAGTCAGAATCTAAGAATCTGTGCAGGCTTCACAACGTTCTTGTCCACCATTTTGGGGCCTTGCACCATGCCCTGGGCAGGAGGGCACGAAGGCGCCGAATCCCATGCTGGGTCCAACATAGCGGGGGACTGTTTGTGCCCTGACCCTGAAGCAGAAGCACCGACGGGTAGGCTCTGGTAGGCCTAGAGCTCTCAGCCAGCGGGCTGGTAGTTGAATCACCCTCTGTATCACAACCTCAGAGATGGCTGCGGTGAGCTGGGGAGCTGGTAGTGACATGGGACCGCGCCTCGGGTTGCTGCCTGGAACCAGAGCTCAAAAGCCCCTTGCAACACGGTGCAGAAGATGAAGAAGAGCTGGAGCTCTCGGTGAATCACCTGAAAAAAAGAGCCTCTGGGCTCTTCGGCTTGGGAGCCAGTAGCCTTAACAACCTTGGGTATACCACCAGTACCAGAGTCCAAGGTACCCTTCCCAGCCGGAGGTCCTGGGAAGGAGTCTACATGCTGGGGGGGCTTAGAGAACAAAGGACCTACCTTCTCTTGATGCAAGGTCCTGGTGACAAAGTCCTTTATATGACTGGGTGGTGAAGAGTGGATGATGTCTCTCCAGCAGGAAAGACGATTCTTCAAGGCACTCAAAGCAGAGTGCATGGCGGTCCAAGGTCGGGAACAACGGATTGCAGGACGTGCACCTCGTGAAGCCTCCTGCAGCTGACATGGGCTGGGGGAGGCAAGGCACTGAATGGAGGTGAAGAAATTAGAAAAAAAAGAACGGGGAGCATGAAGAGCATTCAAAAAAGTTACTGTGCCTAGCTGCCAGGTCCTACATTGTCCGTGTGAAAAAAGGGACTGAGGTGAGCGGAGGGTGGGACCTCAGGGTATTCCCATGCCTGGGGCTGCGGCCCTGCACGCTATGCTGAAACTTAAAGGGGTAGCTCACGTTTACGTTGCCAAAGGTTCCGGTACCATCTCCATTATGGGGCACGCCCCCAGAGATGGAGGAAAGGGGGTGGGACGTATGAGTATAGCCAGTGCAGCACTTATGGGAGCCGTTAGGAAGCAGAGACCCCTGCTGCATTTTTGCAGCAAAGGACAAAACAGAACACACTGCGCATGTGTGGAAGCTGAGACTGCGGTCTCCAGCGCATGCACAGAATAGAACATATGACGGCCCCCATGTCGGAACGTTGCTGAGGACATTGCCTCGGCAGGAGCCCAGGACCCGGCAGATAAGTGCTTGCAGTGTGTCTGAGGCGCAACTAGGGTTAGCTTTGGCAGTACACCCGTCCGGTCCCGATTGGCCTCTTGAATGCCCCAGCAGTATTCATAGTGCTGTTTTGGGCCCCAGGTATAAAAGTGATGAAAAGGTCACATGGCATAAAAAAGAATTCCCATGGGGCTCGACGACTGTTCCAAAATTCTGTGGCTTGTAAGTATTGCAGGTTGGGATGATCTCTGCGTACTTCAACCTGGTTCCAACCCTTGTGAAAGTGGCGTCGCTATTCTTCAAAAACACATTTTATGTGCAAGCAACTCTTTTTCAATGAAACAGAATAATTCAATTCACAAGGTGACAATTGCCGCGGATAATAGTCAACGATTTGTTCTTGTTGAGTTGCCTGAAAATGTAGAAAAACTGCATCAATAGCTTGGTCAGAGGCATCTGTTTAGACAATGAATGCGCAAGTGGTGTCTGGATATTGTAAAAGAGGAACCTCGAAAAACGCCTTGTTTAGGGCCTGGAATGCTGCTTCCGCACCACTGTCCCAGGAACACTGCAGATTTTTCTTGAGAAGGTGAGTGGTGGTAAGGGAGGGATGTACATATTACCGAATGAAGCAGCAATAGAATTTGATAAACCCCTAAAATCTCTGTGTGGCTTTCAATGAGCGAGGTGACACCCAATTCATGATGGCCTGTTTCTTCTTGAGGGTCCATGAGTATTCTGTCACGGTTTATGCAATATCCCAGAAGTCTATGCATGGACCATGGAAGATGTATTTTTCAAGCTTAACATACAAGTGGTTTTCCTGTAAGCGTTTTAGGACCTCTCATAAGTGCTGTACATGTTCATCCAGACTTGATGAGAAAATGAGGATGTCATCCAGACCGATGCGGACAGACCCAGCAGGTCCGAAAATATGGTATCCTTGAAACGTTGGAATACTGCCGGGGCATTACAGAGACCAATAGGCATTACTTGATGCTCATTACTTCCCAGCTTGCTCTTCAAGACTGTTTTCCATTCATGTCCCTCCTTGACACAGCAGGGCTTGGAGTGAAGAGTCAGATTCAATGGTAGCGCTAATAGCTCAACTGATCCTCCAACATCAAACTAACTATCCCTATAGTGGTAAACTCGCCCTGGAGAGAGGTGGTGAGCCACCTGTCTAGAGTGAGAGGACAGAGTAAGAGACTGACCCTCCTTCACCACCGCAAGAGCCCGGGACCCGTAGGTAAGTGCCTGCAGTGTGGATGAGGGTCCTGTGCTCTCAGGCTGTGAGCCTTGTGACATTACCCAATAGAAAAAAAATATAAATCTGTCTGTATTAGAAATCCAATGTACATTCTTGTGTCATAACTCATTTCCTGTCTTCAATGAAAAGGGAGATAAACGATAGGAAATACAGTACAGTACTAGGATTGTGGGTGCCTATTTCACAGTATTATTCAATATTTTCATCACAAACACTTGAAAACCATCCCATTTATTATACCTTGTCAGACAATATTTGAAAATCGTCCAGATTTTCATATCTTGTTGACCAAGATTCTACTGACCAATGTCCTGCCAACAGATGTCTTGCTCCTAGCGCTTCTTTTGGGCATTTGGATGAGCCAGAAATAAATTACAAATATGCTTAAGTGGTGGTATCAGCAAGATGTACCTGACAAAATGTTCTCAAATAGGTGAAAATACAGGTGGTGGATGGATGGAGAGAGAAAAGGAGAAGAGGAGAAGAAGAGAGGAGCAACAATAAATAATGACGGAGATGCATGTTGATTTAAGTAAAAAAAATGTAAAAAGTTATGTTGGAGACTTATGCCACATGAGCTGATCATGCTATCAATCTCTCAAATGCACGAACGTTTAATTAATTCATGTGTAGAATGTTATAGAATGTATGCACGCAGCATTGGTTTGTAATCCGTTTAATATGTGTTAATGTTTGATAGTATCATAATTAAAAGTTAAAGCATTACATGAAGGACTACTTGCTTATGAGGACATATTAACTCGTGAAGAGATGAGCAAAACGATTTTAAATGTGAAACGAACACTAGGCTATAGTCAATGAAGTGGCTTTATAGAGTCAAGATCTGTTGTCATCTACTAAATCTTCTTTTGTTCTTAAAAAAACTAGAGTCAAATCAGATGTGTACATTTCTACAAGAGGGTTCTTCATCTCTCACTACAATCCCACTTTCTCCTTTTCTGCCTTACATGTTTAAAGACACTGGGGCTCACTTCCCAGTCCCCCGAATCGGAGTCAAAAGGAGCTAAAGACAGGTGTTAATATAGCCTTAGAGGCTAAGGAAAGGTGATGCTGAGTGCCATACGTTGGTGAAGGGTCATTATCCCAAGCGATAACGACCCCTCCCAAGGTTTATAGGGCTATTAGCGAATAGTAGAGTTTTGGTGATTATGTCAAAACGTTACTTTAATGAGTAAGGCAAATAAAGCAAATGAGTTGGGGAAAATCAAATTAAAAGTGTTTTATTTTGAAGTGTTTAAACAGGTTTGTATTCATGTGTTAAGTATTTTAATTGTAAGCTTGGTTAAACTGGAGTGGGTTTAACATGAAAGTAAACAGCCAGAAAGTGAAAGCATATTCCTATGTTTTAGATTTCTCTCTGGTGTGTTAAAGAGGACGTTGCAGTTAAACAACGTCCTCGCAGGCAGGAAGTGTTTGTTGAAAGAAACATTGTCTGAAAATTGCATTCTGAGTTCACGGTCTGCTTTTAAAGTCGATGTTCAGAATGCAGTCAATACCAGTTGTTATTATCTGCGCTATGAACATTCTGATTGGTTGAGGGGACGTTAACAACGATCTCCATGCGTTAACATGTAATATGTAATTCCTGTTTTAGCACCCTTTTTCCTATCCTAAGGGCATTTTCATAATTTTTGCAGGTGGAGTGCAGAGCAGGAAACAGAATATACGTTCCCAGCATGCATTCCCGCTCCATCTGCAACAGTGTTCGGTTTACTGCCAGCAAGTCATTTCAAGATGATGTTAAGTCAATAGATTCCTACGGAATCTGCCTGCTTCTAGCACCTGCTAAAAGCAGCCATGTTCCATAGGAATCCATTGTAAATGCATCTCTCAATCATTAATTTTGGGATGCATATACATGAAGGAGACTGTATTGCATGAAAGGGAAAACTGAGCTGGTCCCCTCCATGGGATTAACTCTTCATTCCAAAATGAGGCACACCCTCTATAGAAAAATTACCCAAAAGAGACGCATTTCTCATTATTTGGCATATAATCACTTACTCCAATGTCACCAAGCTTGAACTTTCCTATAGGGAAATAGGGCAATGGCGTCTAAACACCGTTTTCAATCCACAGTAAAAGATATTTTGTGTACTTCAGTGATAATGTTTTGCCTAAGTATTTTTAACTGCATTCTCAGATTACTTGTCACCTACCTTGTTTACTGAGAGCTTAGGGAGACTTATGTTTGCATAGCTACACAAATTTTCTTACATAGTTAGATTAATATTTACATAAGTAGTTTAACCAATACATTCATTGTACTCATTTACATTTACATTTCGCTCACTGATTGCCCAGATTAATCATGTCACCCCCATATCAATTATTGCACAGCCAGATTGAATATGGTATATGTGATAAATCCTACGGATCCCTCACTAACTCCCTGCCTAAAGTCTCCTCCCAGCTGGCCAGGGAAAGGCAGACACTTCCTGATCCTGACCTTGGGGGTGGTGTACTGCGGGAGGATCACCTGGGAGGAGAAAGGGCCCAGGGGAGTGAGAGGAATCCGTGGGATGAGGCATGGTATTCATCCTCCTCTAGGAAGGATGATTTAGCGATGCCAAAGTCTGTAATGGCTTGTTGGAACAAACATCTGGTTGGCCCACAAGATATCCATCCAAATAGGGGTGAACCCACTCATACACATGGAGAGAAATCAAAATCCTTCTAAAGTTCAGGAGCCATATAAAGCTAAGAACCTCCCTTATACCCAAGGAGACAATGAAAGGTAAATTGGGAACAACCACAGCGTAAAATAATTGCCTTTTCTTGTACAATCAGAGTTAATGACTAAATCTTGTAAAGTTCCCTAAGTGAATGTTATAAGGAACAAACTGAGGTTTGAATGAAGAACAACAGATGTAAGGAAACCTCATTTTTCCTTTGAGGACTACAAGACCCAGAATTCACTAGGTACTGGGACGAGGAAGAGGGCTGAAGAGGCACATTGTTGCAGGAGTGGTTAGTTCATTAGTGTAGATGACCCACATCTGAGGGAGACTGGGAGGCTTAAAGAGCCCCCTCAGGTGCAGGCCATAGAGAAGGGATTGACTCTGCTGGTGGAGAGCAGAGGAAGTCAGAAGCAGGAAGCACATTGTTTGAGTTTGCAAGCCTAGCCAGAAGCTGGAGGAAAGAGAGGACGCCAGGACCGTTACAGGGCAGATTCCAGCTGCTGGTACTGAGAGGGTCCAAATCCCCAGAAAACTGAAGTGCAGAGGTTGCGCAGCAGGAAGCGTGCAGAAGGAAGGATTTCACCCTTGTGGCCTGCTCTGCAGAGGCTATGCAGCAGGAAGCATGCAGGAGGCTG
Organism: Ambystoma mexicanum; assembly: GCF_040938575.1. Lineage (NCBI taxonomy): Eukaryota > Metazoa > Chordata > Amphibia > Caudata > Ambystomatidae > Ambystoma > Ambystoma mexicanum. Next base: position 646,181,634 of record NC_090941.1, read on the forward strand.
TTTCGGGTGGGTGGCTAGCGTGCACTTGTGAGCCTTGAGGCTGTCTCTGATGGCTGTCCTGCACCAGGGGGCCTCCGGAGCAAGAGATGCTCCAAGTGCAAGCAGCGCAAATGAAGGCAGGCCTACCAATGAGATTTGCGGCATCGTGAAGAGCCAGAGCAGAAAACCTCATGTGGAATGCAAGGTGAACAGAGGCGTACGTCTGAACCGGTAAGTGACCCCAGAGAGCTCTGTCCCTGCTTGCAGGCTGGAAGCAGGCATTCAAATGAGAGACACTCGCATAGTAGAACAAGTGCAAAACAGCACTCGCATGTGAATTAAAATAATCCACACGCTGGTTTTGAATACCAAACAAGTATAAAACAGAAGAGGCAGCTCTCACACAGAAATAAGACAAACACTATCTGGCCAATATTGAAACAGCAGAAGAGGGCTAATGCAAGAGATGTGGATGCTGGAACTAAGTGCCCCTATTACATACAACCATGGGTACATGTTGGCAATCCCACAGCTTGTCAAATTCAGGGGAGAGGTAGATGGAGACCCTATCCATGTCAGTCTTTGGTTATTTGTGAAGTGGGGATAGAACAGTGGCAAGAAGGCTTCCCTTCTGGGGACAAGTGTTAAGAAGGAAAGGAACATCATTTACGGAACATTTTTCAGAAAAGTGTTGAAGCACATCAATGTGAATCTTGTCTTCAATAAAAAGGTGTTGAACGTCTTAAAACTGTCCTTTTTTGCGCCATGGGTTGGAGCGCCATCGATGTGGTCGCTCTTTTGAAAGCCTCCATGTAAAATCCAGGACAGAAGTAATAAATTACCGGCAGCAGGTCGATTTGAGGGCTGACACGAAGCAGAGTCCTGGGGGAATGGCCTGCGATGGCGCATGAGGAAAAGGCGCCGACAGGAAGCCTGTGGTACCAGAATTTTGGGGATCTAATGGCTCCGGCGGGAGCCTCTGAGCCAGGCACCAAAGATGGCGCCCACCGCGCAAAGCCAATGATAACCAGAGGAGTAGGTGAATGGGTCTTGCTTTGGCGTTGGGTGGCCGGGGATTACCGGCCTCACCCCTGCATCGCCTCCACCAGTGGGAGTCATGAGGAGCGGGCAGCAGCCTCAAGGAAGCAGGTGAAAATCCAAAGAGCGGACGCCCAAGCAGGCGGTGGAAGCACAGGCAGTAGGCGGCTGCCAGGTGCTTAGTGGTGAGGAGGAGCTGTGGACGGCTGCTGCAGCGCAGCTTCTAGAGAAGCATCCATCTGCTCCCTTGGCAATGGGGAGGTGACAGCACCCGGCTCGATTTTGCGCCGGCAGCCACTGCAGCGCCATTTCTTCAGCCACGAGGAGAGAGGGCCATACAGATTCAGCCCCCATGCTGTTTTATGAACCTTGAATATGAACTCACCAGTGTAAGCAGAGAAAGTGTGTCCTGCGGTGTCTATGACCTTATTTTGCTGCCCAACTCATGCATGCTGAGAGCTCAGACTGTCAAGGCTCATTTACCACGGTTCCCTCACAGAAGAGATCCTGAGGTTGCACTAGAACCTCAGGTGCAGCCACCTTCCTATCTATACCAAGTACTATGCATCGATACTTCCTTTAGGACACGTAAAACACGTTAATCTGCTCCCTAGCAGAGCAGCGACAGTGAGGAAGCCTTCAGCCCTAACCTGAATTGGCTAATACTCCTAGCCTCTGCACCAGCTCGCCGCCCATGAGGAGAGAGTGCTGGGAAGCCGTGAAGCTTTAGAGGTTCCCTACAAAGTACTGTCATCCGTGCCTACGCTTCAGCCTTTTCCCCTATAATTTGGATGCAGCCCCCTATTGGCCTCCTGCAAGCGCCATGCCCTTTGGGGACCTGCCCATGGAATTGTCTGGATACCCGACCTGGCTGCCAATTGGGGTAGCTGCGAGCCATAAGGGTCCAATACGGTGTAACAAAAGGGATAGCCCTGTTAATGTGGAAGGAAATAGAGCTCAAATTAGGTTGTAGAACAAAGGGGGGCTCCAACCACATATCAAATCGGTTGACACTACCATTCATTTTGGGTGTCTACTATGCTGTATCAGTATAATTATGTCTATAAGCTTCATGAATAAGCTAAGTATCCCATAGTAAAATAGTTTGATATGGATTTTAGTTCATGCACGTATCTTGAGACAGCAATTTTATGCTCAAAAAGGCTGCTTTATTTAGCAGATCATGCCCTATAGCTGGGCAGACATCTATCATATTCATGATTCAACAAATGAACAGAATGTAGATAACATAACAGTACTTAATCACCAAAACCAACGTCTACACAATGGTGTGTTAGTACTGTCTGTGTGGTAAATATTACATCATAATAGACCATTTCATAAAAAACGTAGAAAAAAGTGACAGTGTTTGCACATAAAGGTAAGGTAGTGCGCACATTGCACACAATAATTGTACCCATATTTCCTAGTACTGATTAGAAGCTTGTGAACTGTATCTGGAGGAGGGGTTTTGAGGCTAGTCTATTCATAGTGGGCTAGCTACAAGGCTGGGACTTGCTAAGGTAGCCAGCCGTGTGGTGGGTTCAGTATTCCGAAAGAAACAACAGGGTAAATTAAGGCTCGAAGAGCCAGAGTGGCAACTGCCTTCCCAAACCGTAGGGAATTACTGGTACACAGGGAACGGTTTGCTGGGGAAAAGGTTCATCGACTTGCCGGTAAGGGCAAGACCAAAACAACTGCTAATAATTATATTTATAATGACCGTGGTCCTGTTCTTTTTGACACTGGGTAAAAAGCTAGTCTGATACGGGGTGGAGTGGAGGTGAGGGCAACCAGCACGAATCTATAAGGGTGCGAGAGGGGAATTCAATCTCGTGTTCTTAAATCTGGGCAGCTGACAATCAAAACTGCAAAGATTGAGGCATTGGAATAGTCATGTAACTTTTATTTGAACACTAATGACTAGAGAGTTCCTTGTAAAAGGGTGGTTGTCCAAAAGGTGATTGCCATAATACCGAATGATCACTGAAAAATGCACTGTCCCACTGGTTGTGGGATGGGAAAACCAATACTTTCTGGGTTTTCTCTCAATTACATGCAGTAACCCCTATTGGTCTTGGGGGTATCATGAAATGTTGTGGTGGAGCCACAACAGGTAAGGTCGACCGGTTTCGATGGTTCATGACTGATTACCGACCATCTTCTTCAGGACAAGATTAATCTTCAAGTGCTACTGAATAGCGTCTGTCCTCTTAATAGGGCAGCGATGACAGGCTGCAAGTAGATCCTGAGAGGGGAGACACAAGAAACATAATTGCAGAGAGGACATGCATTAGCCTCTAACTGCAATGTTGCAACAATAATACATCCAGAGTGCAGCTAAAGAACCTGTTATAAGGCAATTGAATGCTAACGCAAACAAGGTGCTCACCAATTCAGAGCAAGAAGCCAATCTAATGGTGGCTAAAAACATAGACAAATCAACCCCGTGGGGGAAGGAGGGAAAAGTGACAGAACCTGTGTGCGTGAGACAAAGGGGGGAGGAGGGGGGGAAACGATGGGGGGGGGTTTTGGAAGGGGGGGAGAAAAACGAAAAAGGGGGTGTGCAAAGGGAGGGACCTACCTGGAGGGGATAGCAAAGCTATCCAGGAGGTCAGCTAAGAGCCGGAAATGAGCTCTCTTTAATGGCGTACCTGCAGAGAAAGCGAGGCTGGTAAGGGACTGAATGGCCCGGGGGGGGGCGCTGAAAAGAGCGCGGAGGCAAACGCATACCTGAAGGAAATCAGGGCGAGCACTGGAAAGCTGCAGCCTGCTCGGTCCCAAGGTAGTAGGTGTATGAGCGGCTGCAGCGGTACATATCTGCTATGTCTGACGCTGCATAGGGGCGTAGCAGCGTACGTGAAGGGCACATAAGCCAATCCGCTATAGCCACGTCACGGGCGTATGAGTGCATCAGTGGCCTATCACAGGCGCAACCCGGACAGGAGTCAAAAGCGCGGGCGGCCAATCAAAACACACGTTTGGGAAGGAGTGTCTGCTGCCGGGCTGGGACAAGAGCGGCCATTTATCAAATGAAAAAAGCTGGGGAAGAGCCGAGCAAGGCGTGGCCCATGAGGTGACGTAGGCACGCGCAGACCCAATCAACGGACGGTGAGTGTGTGTCTAAACAGGACCGGGTTCGTGACGGGACGGGCAGTGAGAACGGAACTGCGCGTGGGCCCACAGGGGGGGGGGGGCTGCGGTGGAAGTGCCTAAGTCGTGGGTGGTGAGTGCAGGGGGTAAACAATGGAATGGTGCATAAGCGATTCAAACATGCGGCAAGAGAAAGAAGGAAAGAGTGAAGGTGATGTCAGAGAATAACCAGTAAAAATTAGTACCAAAGCTGTGAAAAGACTGGTGTGTAGAATCCCCGAATGGACCAGATGAATAAGTGAAATGAAGTAAACAAGGGTAAAACAAATGAATGAGGGAGATGAGTAGAGAAAAGAGACATAGGTGAATGGACCAGAATAAAATGTGGCAAAGAAGGAGGGAAGGCAAAATGCGTCAAACATTGCATATGTTGTCCCATTAAACACACAGATACATCTACCAATCGGTAGTGATTCGTGGAAAAACGTGGTTCAATGTTGTAGCACCGCAAGTTCTTGCCACTGCATTGCTTCATTCAACCCTTGTTTGCAGGTGTTCAAACGGAAAATCCACTTCTGTTCTTGAGTAAAAAGTATGGCATGGTAGTTACCTCCTCGCTTCGGGTGTTTTATTTTTTCCAGAATGGTCCACTGAAAAGACTCTGCTGTGTGTCCTTCCGCCAAAAAATGCGGAACCATAGGTGCTGTGAGTTTTTTAGTGCGGATGCAAGATCTATGCTCGATCATCCGTTTCTTCACTTCTCGGGCAGTCATTCCAATATACCGCAAGTTGCACGGACAGGTGATCATATAAATTACTCCTTTGGTATTGCAGTTGGTGAAAAATTTTTGAATCCATGGATTGGTCCAGCCAATATCCAGACTGGTGCTCCGAACTGTCTGGGTACACATTGAACAAAGGCCACAAGGGCTATGGCCCACAGGGTTGGTCTGGTTCCATAGGGTGACCTGTGTGTTCTTGGCAATGTCCGTATCTGGCTGTACTGTTTTGACGAGAGTGTCTCTCAGGTTGCGTCTTCTTTTCAGTGCAAAACGTGGCATGGGCATATTAGACACACCAGTGTTAAGAATAGGCCATAGAGACTTAATCTCCTTTTTTATTTTATTGAGTAAAGGAGAATAACTCAGTACAGCCGTGATGGTTGTCACATCTGGGTCCTTCTGATGTTGTTCAAGGGTACATGCGCGTGGGATGCTTCTAGCCCTTCTGTATGTGTTCCGGACAATCCTCTGCGGATAGCCTCGTTCGATAAGTTGGTTTTTGAGAATCTTAGACTGAGCAGTGTAGTCTTCTGTCCTACTACAAAGACGGCGGTACCGCAGAAATTGGCCAAACGGTACGTTATCTCTGAGAGATTGGGGATGGTAGCTCGAGTATGCCAGGAGGGAATTCCTATCCGTGTTTTTGCGGTAAACTTTAGAGATAAGCCCGCCTTGTGAGGCCGTAATCTCTAGATCCAGAAAGTGGGTCTTGCTTCTGTCTTGTTCCATGGTGAAATGCAAATGAATGTTGCGTGTATTGAGCCATTCATGGAAAGCCGAGAGCTCTTCGTTAGAGCCTCGGAAGATGAGAAAAATGTCATCTATATAGCGGCGCCAGATGAGCAGTTTGTCACGGAAAGGATTAGTGGAAGAATATATATGCTGGAGCTCAAAGGAGTTGACATAGAGATTGGCCAGACTCGGTGCGAAGGTCGCACCCATGGCAGTACCCGAAATCTGTTGATAGAATTGGTCATTGAACATAAAGTAGTTCTTCGTGAGGGCTATTTCAGCCAAGGAGGATATGAAGGTGGAAGGTACCTCATGGAGGTCGATGCCTGAATCGAGGAGATCTTTGAGCATGGTGAGAGTTTCTTGTTGCGGGATTTTGGTATACAGAGATTCAATGTCAATGGTGACTAGCCAATCAAGTTCTGGGTTGAATTGTACAGAATCAAGAAGAATGAGCATAGCTGTGGAATCTTTTACATAAGATTGCATTTTTGGAATTTCATCCTTAATGAAAAAGTCTACATATTGAGATAAAGGTTCCAGAATAGACTGAATCCCGGAGACAATGGGACGGCCCGGAGTAGGCAGGGTGGTTTTGTGTATTTTTGGAAGGGCGTACATGGCTGGAGTCCTTGGATGCAATGGCGTCAGGAAAGCTGCTTCCCTTGGGCTGACATATCCTTCTGCTTCCGCTTCTTCAATGATCGGGGCTATCAGAGCCTGCAGGGAGGCTGTTGGGTCACTGCGAAGTAGTTGGTAACTGGAGGTGTCACAGACCAGGGCTTCCACCATCTTATTGTAGTCATTGGTATTCTGAATGACTATAGCTCCTCCTTTGTCTGCCGGTTTGATGGTTATGGCTTGATTTTTGGCAAGGGCAGAGAGGGCATCAAGTTGGATTTTAGTGCAGTTGTTGTGAACGAATGGAATGTTTTCTTCAATTTCTGAAAGTTTTTTCATGAGGGCTTGTTCGAATGTGATGGATTCGGCCGTGTACGCGCTTGATGGTACACAAAACTGTGAGGTGGGTCTAAGACCAGTAACATCCGTTTGTGGATTGGATTTATCTGCAAAAAATTGCTGCAGATGTATTTTCCGTAGAAGTTGGTGGCATTCGATCCGGGTTTGAAAAGGATCTTATCTTGCTGTAGGTATAAATGAGAGGCCCTTTTGTAGGATCTCTTCTTCTGGTCGAGTCAATTGATGCGATGATTTGTTCATAATAAGGGAGGTGGGAAAGTTGTTGCTTGTCCTCTGCTGCGTGTTACAACCGTCGGCTGTGGCGGTGGGTTCAGTATTCCCACAGAGGACCAAACCGTTGGTCTACGCCAGGGGGAGGAGCCCCCTTAGAAGTTCTGGTAGATAGAAAAGCAAAGTCTATGTTTGAACCACAGGCATTTCGGCTCCTTGGTGAAAAGTCTTCATCTGGGCCTCTGGGTTTGTGTCTCTGTAAGGGAAGGGAAGGGAAGCGAAGGGAGAAATAAAAACAAGAAAAAGGAGAAAGGTGAGATTAAGTCTATGTCTCGACGAGTAAGTGTGCACCATAAAAACTTTCTACTGCAAAGCTGGAGGGCTAATGCTGAACAAAGGATACTTGTTAAAATTGTTGGTCAAGCCATCCTGGGTCTGGCTTGTAAGACTGAAACTAAACTTTAGTCGTGGTGGTGAAATGCAGTGGCACGGACGTGCCTTATCGAGTAGAGGCGGATGGTAGGCAAGTTTGACCGTCCTCTAACATGGTGGAACCCCAGAGTGGAACATGGAGCTAGACAAAATAAAATAAATGGGGGGGCAGTCAGTTAGAAAACAAGCTGCTGATTGTCAAAATCATGGTTAACTAAAAATCCTTTAAGCAAGGCTGAGTGTTCAGCATACCTTGTGGGTTGCAGGGATGGGTGCCCTATGCTTGATGAGTTGAAGAAAATGGAGTCTGCTGACGGCAAGCCGGCCCGTGTTCAGCGCCGTCGCCCAAGGTCCAAGTAGGGTTTACTGAAAAAGGGAGAGGGGAGAGCCAGAGAATGGTGTTAAGGATACAGACTGAAAATCCCTAGTGGATCCACTATAAGGGGCAAGGTGCTCCTGTGTCGAAGCTTCTTAGCTCTAGAATGGAGCAGGGATCGCAGTAATGGCTGGAGGTAGATTGCGGACGTACAAGCAACAGCTTCCTCACTATGTGTGCGTTTTCGGGATGAGCTGTGCCTGCGGGAGAAAGTCTCATGAGCATGGGATCAGTGTGTTAAATCCCACGCATGCGTGTTGAGATCACTCACGGGTGGTTGCTAGGGCAACCTGTGATGCTACTGCAGTCACGTACAGTGCCGTACTGTCAGGCGATATTGCAGCGGATGGCATGGGCATCTAAGGAGGGGCGGACATCTGATTAATTCATGGTGCCGGGAGATAACAGACGAGAACGTAATCTTCAGTTTGGAATTCGATAAAGGTTAAGCGTTTAACCAGCAAAAGAAAGACGAGAATGTAATTGCTGATAGACTATTGGTGGAATAAGGTCATGTGTTTGTTTAAAGACCAATAACAAGGAGAACTACTAAAGACTCGATTTTCATAGGATGTGTAGTTTTTCTTAGTTTATTGTTCACTTGGTTTGTTATTGTTGTGCTGCTCGAGATAGTAAAGTATAAGAGAAGCATAATCCTTCACCTCCGTGTCTTTAATAGAATTGTGACTTTCTTTAACAAATGTGTTCAAAATCTGAATTATTCTTATCTACTGATGCAAGCCAGGTTAAATTTTAGATGAACAACTTGTTTAAATATTTTCCCTTAGGATGACCATTCATAATTTGTTTGTAGTTTTTATTCCATTTCTTAACATGAACTTTTGTTATGATGTAATGTTGTTCTTTCTATATATATAATGTGCAAGGTTTTGTAAACCAAATCACAATAAACAAAAAAAGGTTACCACATTAACATTAATTGAGCTATTACAAAGTTCTGTAACTTTTAAATCTTGGCCTATCCTTTCCATTTAAACATATTACAACATTTCAAGAAAAGCCCAATTGCGCCAAGTTTATTAATTTATCTTTACATGAAAGTTTTAATGAAGTGAATTTTCAATTGTAATTTTTCACACGTTTAGGCACTAAGCACAATGATAATCAACTTAGCTTGTTTGATCACCAGTTAGAATGATATTACTCCCAATCATTCAAATAATCAAACTGATTTCCATGATCTTCAATTTTTTGTCACACAACAACAATATCAATCATTTCTATAATTCAAATAATGAACTTGATTTCTGTGACGTTCAATTTGTATGTGTTTCCCTAACACAACAACCACATTATTCATTACTTCCAATCATTTGAATAATGAAATTGATTTCTGTGAACTTCAATTTTTCTGTGTTTCTGTCACACAGAAAGTTATGTAATTAGTTGACTGATTCTAATACAACCTGCTAAAATTGCCTACACATATTTCACCCATACACTTATGTACATCAACCTGGGTCTAATGGTGAGTTTCTTCAGTGCTGATTTTTGTCTTTTGTCTATTTGTTACTATTTTTATAATCACAGTTTTCTTCAAATAATACACTGACATGAATGACATTTTAAAATAAAGGAGGGAAGAAGACAGAAAGGGGAGAAAGAGAAAAGTAAACAAAATTCATTAATTCCTAATATCATCGATTAAGTTACATGTTTTTCACCATAAAACTCAATGAAACATTATTCTCTAAGTCATAATTAACATTCAAACTTCAATGACTTCTTAGTCTTTGTTTAATGTATGTACGCATGGAATCCAATTGCAAGTATGTGAAAAGCATTAGATAATAATTTTTCTGCTGCATAACAAATTATTCCCTCTAATTGTGCTCAAATGTATCTTTTTCTGTTAAAATATCTTAAGTTTCCCGAATTATCTTGTTAATTATTTAACATTTTCTTTGATATGTATTTCATGCGTCACTCAATTCTATGCATCAACCAAGAATGCAATCAGATTTTTCTTTATAGCTTGTTTGATATTTATTCCTATGGAAATAAAATGGAATAATTATGTGATATTATCCCCTATAAAAGGTTTCAATTCATATCAATTTCATAAAGACAATTTATTATTCATTGGTACATTTTCAAATGTCATTGAAGGTGTATTTCTCATCAATATCGTTTTGTTGTTGACTCAGATTGTTTTACTCCTTTCTCACAATCTATCAATCAAAAAGAGAATTTTGTAAATATTAAATTTGTCATATTGCCCTATCTTGTATTAAAAGATGTGTCTAAGTATACTTGGATAATATTGCGCTAATCTAACTAATCCCTAAAATTATTCTATTTTATCTTGATTTCAAAGTTAGAAAGCATAATATGTTAACTGCATGTTGTGGCATTTTTCGTGTATTTGGTGGCCAATTTTAAACTTCTTAAATAGTTGGTTTAAACATAGAGGTAGGGCTATTGATTGTTTAAGTAATTCACATCTCAGCCGATCGTCATTTTGGAATGGATTAAGAACGCTACTTCCTATTGTTAAAGCCTTTTTGAAGTCGGTTAGATACCTTAACTTTATTTTATATTTTAGAAATGCAATCAAGTTTAATGATATATATGTCACTTTTATGAGGCTACTATGTTTTGTTGTCAATAACTTGAATTATGACATTCTTAGTTCTCATTTTTCTATTGATGAGAATTGTGTATATAAAACATCTAAAGCAAGTCATCATGACTTTATATGTAGTTTATTTTTCCAATGTGTTTTATTCCTTATTCATAACATGTAATTCCTTACCCTCAGACTTAATTCACATCTATGCATGGTTTACTGAGGAATACATTTCATGGAGGTGTTTTGTGTGGGTTAATTTATTCTTCCCATATCAATGTTTCTTATTTTTATGTTATGAGTGAAGTAAGGATAATGTTTTATTGTATTGTATTGGTATTCTGGTGTTTCTATTAATGCATTTGGGTTCCATTTGTAACATTATCATGTAAATTAGGAAGTAGAATTCATAAATATCAATTGTCATGGAAATGTTTGATTTACAGAAATTAATATAATTCATAATCAGAGTGGAGTCCAAGCGTGGTACTGCGAAAGAAAAAAAACAATGTTGCCTCTTGTGTCTTGATGTTCTCAATCAACATAGCGCTCAACTGTTTTCTTCCTTTTGTTCCAAAGCCCAATGTGTAGCTAACTGTTGTCTTGTGTCCTGTATTTGTATAGTTCTAAGATGCTCATAGTTTTGGATCTGTTGTGGTCTAATTATGCTTCCTATGTATATCTTTCCACAAATACATGTGATACCATATACCACAAATCAGGGATGTCATTTAGCGGTCACCAGGGGTCACAATTGCGACCCCTAAGGTCTCTCTTGCTACCCCTAAAAAAAGTTTTAAAAAAGAAAACATTTTTTATGTGGCCAGTGCCTTGTGGCCCTTTGTTTCTGGAGAGAATGGCTTTCTCTCCAGAAACAAGGTCTCTTAAAAAACAGGGGTTCCACAAGTCTAACACTTTCAGCACGGACACTAAATAAGAAAGAAAAGGAATAACAAGTAATTTGTCTTTCTGGAATTCGATACAATTATTGCTAGACTCATTAAAGGTATATTTCAGGCACACTTCAGGGGTGAGGCACTGACTTAGTCTGTTCTTAAACTCCTCAACTCAGCATTGCATTATTCCGATGTTGATAAATGAGTACCAACACAGGTTGGGTGATATTGTATGTATATTTGTTCTATATAAAGCGCTTAAGCGTAAGTGCTACATAATAACACATCATTATCATTTGGCCATGGACGTCTGCTTGCATTCACAGTAATTTGGTTATATGGGCGTATACACACACTGATCTTAACGATGAAATGTAAATCACATTATAGTGATATTGTAACCATATTTTTCATAGTGTACTTAGGAACAATGCTATGTGATGCCACTTCCTTTTTGTCAAAGGGTGAAAGGTTGTGTTCCATCAGTTCCTGTGATATCACTTTGGGGTGGTTTCAAATTACATTACTTCCTGTGATGTCATCAGATGTCAAGGGTCGTGTGATGTCACTTCCGCTACCCCTGGCATTTTAGTGAAATTACGTCCCTGCCACAAATGTACTTTTGCAGATTACAAACTCTTCAATTTGTATACTTCTATTATCCCTGTAATTACATGTTTGTGTATTGTGGGTGAATTTGTAAAAGTTGCAAATTCCACATTTATAAAAACCTCTTACAGATTCTGTTAACCAGGATTGTTGTTGTCCCATATGTTTTTTGTTCTCACAAAATTGACCTGGTGCAATTATGCTGCCAATTGTTTGGATTTCCTGAAAACTATTAGTGTTTTTTTCTCAATTAATCTATGAAGTTCTTTGTCTAGTAACAAGGTGATCCCGAATTTGTTCAAGAGTCTGAATATTCAACCACTTTGGGAATTGTATTTCATTATGAACATATATGTACGCATTGTCTTGAAATTACATTTGTTTCGAAGTGTCAATAAATCCTTCCTCTTCATTTTTGTGTTTTTGTCATGCATTTCTAATCTCTGTTTCTTTGTAACCTCTTTCTCAAAATCGGTGCCGTAATGTCACGCTTGTTCTGTGAATATCTTTTCTTCACTGCAATTACATTTGGCTCTCGCAAATTCGCCAACCAGTAAACTTTTAATGATGCTTCTCTTGTGACAGCTTAAAGCAAAAAGTGTCATATTGGCTTCAGCAGGTTTTCTAAATGTTCATGTTCTATTCTATTATTGACCATCTACATTTCCAAATCTAGAAATGAAATATTATCTTGATCATAATTCACTGTGAATTTGATGTTCATTGTGTTGTTATTCAGGTACTCCACTAATTCCTGCAAATCATCTATGGAACCTGGCCATATAATTAAAATGTCATCAATGAAGGGTGCCCATTTAATTATATGTGTCTGACTGTATTGTTATATACATGTTTCTTCTAGGAAATCCATCACTAAATTTGCTACTGATGGAGAGCATTTCAACCCCATCGAGACTCCTTTAATGACATATATAATTGTCAAAATTGAAAAGGGTGTTTTCCAAACATTCATCTGAGAGAATCCTTTAACATTTCTTTAACAAGAAAAATAAGTTGCTGATTTCTTATTGTAATAGTACTCCAAAGCTTCCAGTGCTGTTTTGTATTCTATGTATATAAAGTAATTACATCCAGTGTCACTAACCAATAGTTCTCTGTCCATTTGATCTCAGCCAGTTGATTCAAAATGTGCATGGAATCTCGAATGAACGACTTGAGGTCTCCAACTAGTGGATTTAAAAATCTATCAATGAAGGCGGATATTGGTTCTAAAGTTGAACCTATACCATTTACTATTGGCCTGCCTCACAGTATTTTAACAGTCTTTATGAATTTTCAGCAGAAAGTGTAAAAACGGATATGTTGGATGTATAACAATGAAATGATTTTGGTCTTTTGTTGTTCATCAGACCTTCTCCTTCTCCGGAGGATAATTTTTTCATTAGCTCTTCTCGCTACATTTTTCCATGGGTTTCCCTTGATTTTTGCATAGTCTCCTTCCACTTTTAAATGATGTTTGCCCATCTGAACATAGCCATCTTTGTTCATTATTACAATATTGCCTCCCTTATCAGCCCTTTTTACCCATGATATTATTGTCATTTTGCAATGTATTTAGTAGATGCTGTTCATATCGTGTTAATGATTTATTTTCCCGATATTTGTCATCCAATGAATAATCTCTTTAGTGATTAAATCCAAAAATATATCAATGGTATTTTCTTTTGGAAGTAACGGTATGAATTTTGATTTTGTCTTCAAACAATTCTCCCTGCTTGCTCCTTGTTCTATGTCTAATTCTTGAAGTCATCTTTTTGTGGCTGGTGTGGTTTCTTCTTCTAGTGACATTAACTCCTTACATCAGAGGTCTTCAAACTGTTTTGGGCCCCTCCATGGGTTGGGGGGGTGCACCCCCCTGCCTATATTTTTTTTAATTGAGGAAATGGGCAGGGTGGCTCACATGGTCACACTGGAGCATAAAACTGTCTCGGGCACCAATGAAAAACTGACCCACAGTTGCAAATGGCAATTCATTCCTTTAGTTACAGACTGTTTGAATAGTACCCAAGGGTCTTTTTTCTTCAAATGTAACCAAATTGTGATATTTAAAGAAGATTTATTCAGCAACATTGATCAAAACTACTATCTGCATAGTGAAGTAACTCATCAAACTAGCCCAAATTGGCCAAAAAAGTGGCCCATTTTGACCCAAAAAAACTGGCTCACACTAGCAATTTGCATTTTTGGTTCGGGCATTGCCCTATTGCCCTATAGGCCAATCAGAGCCTGGCGGCTCATCCATAATGGGTGAGGGGGTGTCGACCCAGTGGCCCCCTCACACATTATGGAGGAGTCGAGGAGCCAGACCAGTGAAGCACTGAGCATTCCCTCAGCTGCTTTTTCCAGCTGAGGGAGTGCTCCTGGGCTGGCTGAACTGTCAAAGGGAAACACTGTTTACCTTTGACAGTTCAGTTCCCCAGCCACACATGCTCATTGAGCCATGCAAGTCTGGGGGCGTTTTGCTTCGCAAGCCTTGCATAGCTCATTGGAAATGCTGGTTAGGGAAGTGCATGTATGTATGTGCAATGGGGAACTCCTGCACCTCCTTGCACATACGGAAAGAGCAGCCTGGAGTGGGGCATTTCAGCACCCACAAACAAGTCCCGGCACGCTTCCCAATTCCTGTTCATGATGCAGGAGCTAGAGCACTGGGGAGGAAATTTCAGGACTGGGCAGAAGGTAAGTTTATGTTCATTTATTTTTTATTTAAATATGAGTATGGATGTGTGTCTGATTGTGTTATGAGTGAGTGTATGATGATGGGTGCTCATGTGAATGATAAAGTGCTTGCTGTGTGAATGCTGTGTGAATGTGTGCGTGTTTGTGTTGGTCCGGGGAGCTGGTTTTTGCAATTGTGGGGGAGGAGGATTGTACAACAAAAGGCATTTTAAAAATGCCCTTTTTGCACAATCCCCCTACCCACCTGCCAAAATCAGCTCTCCTTCTGAGGTGCTGTGGATCCCAGGGGACAGGGATGGTATTTTTATCTATCATAGATGTCCAGTCAAAAATACCATACTTTCCCCTGGCCCCCCCAGCGCTTGCATGCACACATAATTCCACTCCTAAAAAAACTATCCCTTGACACAGCTACCCCTACCAACTACCGTCCAATTAGCACAGTTCCGTTCTTGCTCAGAATTATGGACACAGTTGCCTATTTACAAATCCAATCCTTCCTAGAAACACACCATGTCCTAGGCTCCAGACAATCAGGCTTCTGCCCCAAACATGGCACCAAAACAGCCCTCTTAGACCTCAAAAACAAACTTGATGTAGCCATTGACCAGAGCTTCCCCTCACTTCTCTTACTACTTAACCTCTCTGCAGCCTTTGACCTCATCGTTCACGACATCCTATGCAATGCTTTGTCTACCTGTGCACACTTCTCATCAGATGCTACCAAATGGATCACATTCTTCATAGCCAACAGATCAACCCATGTCTTTGCAGGTGAGGCCACTTCCCTCCCCACTCCCACATCCTGTGGCGTCCCCCAAGGCTCTTATGTATCACCCACGCTATACAACATGTATACCAAACCCCTCTTTGACCACCTAGATGCCCTTGGTATCTCATATACCAACTATGCGGATGATACACAAATCTTCATACCCCTCTCTGAAGACTACCCCACAGCCACACTTTGCATCATTGCCATCTACGAAACCATCCAGGCCTGGATGGCAGCTCACAGCCTTTGCCTCAACGATGATAAAACTGAGCTCCTCATCATTGGTCCAGCATCCCGCCTGGCTGAATTACACAACAATTACAATACCTTCACCATTGACAGCCACAAGAACCCACTAGCAACATCCATCAAAACCCTTGGTGATTTCTCGACCCCTCTCTGACCATTACCCCCTAGGTCAACCACGTTGCTGCCTCCTCAGGATACGCAATCAAATGAATCAACATTGGCAAGCCATTCCTTTCAAAACAGAATCATATAGAAATTGCACAAGCCCTTATAGGATCCAAATTGGACTATTGCAACACCTTACTTAATTGGAACTTCAGAAAAAAACTTCACAAACTCCAAATCACCCAATAAAATCCTTTACGGGCAGCACTAGACATTGAAAGGCATGCACATATCTCAGAAGACAGAAAATCAGCTCTTTGGCTCCCATGCAAGGACAAAATTAAATTCAAGACACTCTCTATCACCTTCAAATGCATTGCCAATGAGGCTCCCCAATACCTCACGGACACCATCAAAAAACACTTGTCTTCCAGACCCACCCAGTCCGCCAACAAACACTGCCCCTTCACTCATTGCTACAACAGGAAAAGAGCAGGGGCACCAACTTCCTTGCCCAGGCCCCAGCGCTCTAGAACGAAATACCTCCTTACCACAAAACAAACCTTCATACCATGAAAACACCTATTTCAGTTTTCAGTTTTGACAATGATATATATCATCAAAGAAAAGAAGCCTCAATGGGGTCAGAATGTTCTCCATCAGTTGCAAATTTAGTGATGAGTTTCCTAGAACAAACCTTTATATAACATTACAATAAAAAATAATGAAATATGCATGTTTCATTGATGAAATTTTAATAATATGGGCAGGCACCGTAGATGAGTTGAAGGAATTTGTGGACTACCTGAATAACAACTGTAGAGGAGGTCCCAAGCACGATTCGCACCCCTACCACCCATTTTGAAGTACCAGGTACATTCAAGCCGAAATATGTGATGTATGATAAGCAATAAACCAGCAGAGAGCCACAGTGGGGCTCTGTCCAGTAACTATCAGACTGACAGCACCTATTGAAGTACTGGCACCTAAGAAAACCTGGACATTGAGTTACCCATTGAGAAAACCATACCGACAAATGAGACAGGATGACGATTGTCAAAATGCAATCCCTGAAGAAGCCAAAAAGATACTAAAAGAAGACGAATGATGATGTCACAAGAACCCGGACTGACTCACATATAGAACATATGACAACCTGTGAATCATAAAAAGAGACGAAACACCATAGGTAAGTGACATCCCAAATCTAAAGTGAAATAAGTGATGTCAAATGTTAAAAACGTATGCCATGAACATGATGAGAATATTCAACCAGTTTACACATGTACATGTGCACAGTAACCGCAAGAAGCTAAGAAAATCGTGAGGTTTGCGTAAGCTTAGTAGTAAGATAGAGTGCAGCATACATATCTACCTCAAGAGGAGCACCTTATATGAGCATACTTCCACTATGCACAAAAGCAGAATCAACGAAAGGTTATTAAAGGTCTCAAGAGAAGAGCCGTGCAGCAAGCAAATCGAGAATTAAAGACAGAGAAAAACTCAGGCGAAGGCAAGTCATGCCAAGAAGCCAAGGTCAAATCGGCTGAAATAGACCCACAGTAGATACAATTAATGAAGAGAAGGACAGAGTATCCTAGTCTGAAAGGTCAAGATAAGCCACAGATGGCAGATGGCTGGCCGAATTAAATCAAATACACAAATTGCCTGGATAACAAGACAATTTTACGGTGTCAAAATCATGTGACCAATCAAGCAGAAGGGATGAAACTTTTACAACTACGCATGGACTTGTGCCATGCCCAGACGCCTTAACTTTTCCAGACAAAGAACAGTCTTGAGGCCAAAATACAAAGACATAATTGACACATGACCACTGAAGTGATGATTGATTGTCGCAATAATTGGAGGGAGGCTGGGAGTGCAGACGAACTCCCTGCACCTGGCCGGCCATTCTACATGCTGCTATGCTAGTGGAAGCGCATGAGTGGGGTTGATGCCAACCCAATCATAGTGGACCAAGTAATCTAGGGTCCTATAGTTAGTAGAACCAATGAGACGTTGTACTTTTAGTGACGTCTACAGTAGCCATTTTGAAGGAAGGGCTAGATGCCCGACCTGACACTGTTTATCCAATCCCCTCACTTGGTTACCATATACAGATATAGCACCGATATTAAAGTTACCTTCCTAGAACCAATTAAGTTGCATGCTAAGTTTTGAGATATTATACATCAGCGATGATGGGTTTTTAGTATAAATGATGTGTTTTTTATTAAATTAAGTGGAGTTGAAGCGCGAAGGAAGATCGAGCGATTGCTGATATCCATAAACTCCCCGTTTTTTGTACTTGTCATTAAACGGACTCCCTTTGCCAAACTGTCGAGTTGTCATTATTGATGTGATGTGAGAGTATTAATCTGCATCCCCATCCATCTCACGGGTGCTGCCACTCATCTTAAAGTACTGTTGGGCCACCCTCAGCTCTATGGGCCGGCTGGGGTCCTACTGTACACTTGGTAGCAGAGATGGATGGTTATCGATTATCGATTAGATAAGACACCCATTGACCGTCGACATAAGTAACTCCAGGTCCTCGGCAATGTCACAAGTCCTTTGCCATCTGGCTAAGTAGACCGAGAGGCTCCCCCTAGATAGTGGTTAGTATAAAGTGCAAAACCTGCAGGTGGAGGTCTGAAGGAACCTGTGCTTTCCCCCACGAACGCCTTCCAACTTCGACGAGCAGCTAATCGAGCGAAAAGGAAGGAGAGGCGATAACGAAGGCGGTGATCCCGAGCATCCAGAGAGGAAAAAATGTGAACGGTGAGTAAAAAGACTGGCAAACAGTTGCATGCGTTAGAGCAAGTAAGCGAAGCTAATGGAGGGAGGTGGGACAAAAATAACGTCAGAGTAACAGTAGAATGCATATATATAAGGGGAAGAAATATTGACTGGAAGGAGGTTACCCGAGCAATAGATAGAGGATACCAGGAGATTACCCAAGAATAGAGGCTACCGGGAGGATACCCGAGAAGAGAGTGGATACGCCCGAATACCTACGCTTTAAGATGTCGGTTAGAAGAAGCCTGCATTTAAAGCCATGAATCCATGGGGCGCAGTAGGAGACCAGAATCGATGAAAGTGGCGATCTGAAGGAAATGGGCTTACACTCCATGTCGGACTAAATAATAAGGGCATGAGATTTGTATGGCCGGCCGGAATCTGTCTAGTCTGTCACGTCTGTTTTATGGGTTTTTTTCTCCTCCTCTGACGTCATGGGGTAAGAACCCTTTTTGAGAGAAACAGCATGAAAATTACGCGATTGTATAGCTAGGGTGTTGTAGGACATGAATTGATGGTTGTTGTTTGAAAAAGTAAAAAGACATTTTTTGTGAAAAAACACAGGATTGAAGCTTGCGACGATTGGTGCTCGCTCATATTGTTGACTTTGAGAAATGAGAAACGTGATGAAGTGTTGTATGAGGAAAAGATAAATAAATTTAAGCATGGAAGATATTACACCGTTAGTACACTTGTACAAACAGTTGCCAAAACATGTACCTAAGCTGAAGAAGTACAGTGCAGAATGGGTTAAAGGAACTACCCACAAATAGTTTTTGCCTTGGCCCCAGGGTGGATCGCTATCTAAAATGGTCCTGCAACACATGACAACACATTTGTACACAACATACACCGGAAAAAAGTTAGATAAACGCCTAGCTAGTTTAGCGCTTTGGAAGATGTACCAAGAGGGTAAGGAGGAGGAGCTGCCATTAGACTGGATACTTAACATATGCACAGAGGGGGGTGAAACACCTTCCGCGCCACCCACTCCGTCTGAAACAAAAAGTAAAGACGAATGATTATACCCGTTGAGAAAACTTAAAGCAGCCACGGGATATAGTAACCCGGCATATGAGCCACGTACGCAAAGTAGTGACGAAAACCAAGACAAAGACAGAGATAGAGATATCACTTCCAAAATCTTGAGGGACAAGGAGAGACGTGAGAAAGAAAAAGGAAACCAGGCACAAGCATGTACATCTCTAGATACGACTAGAGGGAAAGAGAGGGGAAGGAGATGAGGACAGAACTGATGAGATGGCATTCGCACAGAACAAGTGGATGGGAGGTCAGATTCTATTGAAACTCGATGGTAAAGGCATTGAGGATGTGAGACAAAAGGGAGAGTCAGACGATTCTAAAAGGCAAGAGAAGGAAAAGGAAAAAGGAATGAGAGATGAAAGAATTAGGAAAAAAGATAGAGAGAGACAAGAGCAGTTGTACCGCGAAGAGAAAGAAAGGAAACACGATCATAAGCCAAGAGCAGCTAATGATCAGGACAGGCAGGAACAACAAAGAATAGAAGAAGAATAACACAAGATACGGGAGAAGAGAATAAAAAGATGAAGGGATCAGGAAATACGATGGGCAAATGAACGTAGAGATGCGAAGAAGCAGGAAGAAGATAGGAAGCGAGGAAGCTCAGAGAGTTCGATGACGACATAGAAAGTAAGCGAAGACAGAGAGCAGGTATCTTGAATATCTGGAAAGAGAGGTTAAAAAACCTGATCCAGTAGTAGACTGAGAGGACATAGAATAATTATTTCCTGAGTACAATTCAGTACCAGGCACGGCTACGGCAAATATTGAAGATGACTTCGACACCAGAAGCATCGGGGAAACGATCGATAGAATATATGACGAAATGGGGCTAGAACAGGTACCCCAAGGGAAAGGAGAGGACGAGTGTCTTGAGAGCACTTAGTTGTATGACACTGAGGACGTCTCCAGAAGTAGCAGAATTAGAGAGCTGTCCCTAGATAGGTTGACACTAAATAGGAATGAGGAAGATGAGAGGAGTTACACCAGTTGGTCACAGACAATATCAGATGCAGAAAGAGAGGATCATGAAGAAAAGGAAGATGAGAGGAGATGCGAAAAATGCTTCTCGGGGGGGAAAGGGAATAAGATGATCAGATTCTAGCGAGTCTGCATCTAAGGCATCAGAGTCAGCCACACAATCAGACCAACACGAAGGAGTATTTTATGGTCAGAGGGGGGTGTCTCCGCCGCCCTATGTGAGCAGACTAAGGACGTTACCAGGTAGACGGCGCTGTGGGACTATTACCCCTGCAGTGGTTAGAAAAATGATGAGGGAGTAAAAGGAGTGCCATGTATTACAATTTCCATTACTCAAGAAAGGAGGAAGGAGGCCACAGTATATACCCTGGCCACACATGGATCGAGAAAATCTGAAAAATAAGCTTCCAATGTTAACATCGAGAGCTGTAATATGAATACATGAGCTAGAAAAAATGATGGGAGGGAACACGCTAGCAATAGGGGATATCAAGGGTATTTTAATCGCCATACTTGGTGATAGAGCTGACGATGTGTGGACGCGAGCAGGTTATCCTGGCGTGACTACAGTTAATAATGCACACGATGGAGCTGCATTTAACAATTGCAGAGCTGTGGTATGGAAAGCATTATGATTGCTATACCCGGATACTTCTGACATGGAAGCTATAATGACACGTAAAATGAAGGAGTCAGAGGATCCTTTGCTTTACATACAGAATTTCCAAGACACGTGGGTACTTGAAACGCAGTAATCCTGGGGGGAATCTATACCCGTGTTTTAACATATACAATGCCAAGGGCTTCCAGATCAGATACAGAAGCATCTCAAGAAATTGGTAGAGATCGAGGCCAAACTGTGGTCTGAAATACAGTTGACCATACCTCCTTATTGCAGCCTGCTGCAAGAAAAGAATCGCAAAAAAGAGGCTGCACGAAAAGCTGAAGAGGCAACATTAGTGCAGAAAAAAATGTCAAAGTATACCATTGAAGGGGCAATGATAACTAGCACAGACGGATTGAACATACAGCAGGTCAATAATCAACAGCAGGTTAATCAGGGCAACAATGGGTTTTACCCCAGAAGGAGACCCTTTCTAGGAAGAGGATGGCAGAGTAATCAGGGAGGTTTCCAAGGTAATCAGGGAGGTTTTCAAAACATGCAAAATGGCAATCAGGATATGTCAAATGGGCAAATAATCAGACCACCGCCTATATGTTAGACGTGTGGGATGACAGGGCATATAGCACGCACATGCAGAAGTCAAGGCATGGTGCAAAACGATCAAGGAACTAGAATAGGAATGGTGAATCCATCTGTGTTTTTACAGCAGGGTGGAAATGGAGTTGCACAAAATCACACAGTGCAGCAGCAAGCGCCAGGAGCACAGCAAAACTTACAACCTCAGAACTTGATACATTTTCCACAAGGACAGTCTCAGCAGTTGCCAATGCAACTGTTACAGACAACAAGTGCAGGACAGGCATTGAACACTGGAATAAGAGCCAACACTGGCGATGGAGGAAGTCAATTCACGCAGCATGGGACAAAGTTATATATGGATTAGGACAGCTCACTGAGAAACCTGATGTGTTCTATCCTATTAGTGACACCAGACCCTCATGAGGAATCAAGGGTACTGTGAGTCTCCTTCAATTTTCAACAGAGTCCTGCAGATGGACTTAAGCAATATTGCATTAGAGAGTGTTGTCTTGCAATATGTAGACGAAATCTTAATTTGCAGCACAACAGAAGAAACGTGCAGACACGATTCTGTTTAGCTACTAACTGTATTGGTTGAGAAAGGATATAAGGTTGACAAGGAAAAGTTACAATACTGTCAACAAGAAGTGCTGCACATAGGCCAGCTGATATCACATGAGGGGAAAATGGTTACCCCCGAAAGGGCTGAGGCCATATTGAACACAGCCAAGCCACACATGATAAAACAGATGCAGAGTTTTCTAGGATTATGCAATTATGTCAGGGCATGGGTCTTTGACTACAGCTCATATACCAAACCCCTTGTTACAAGCCCTAAAGAAGGCACAGGGGACGAAAGAAAAAATGGAATGGACTGACACTATGGAAGAAGGATTTATCGAACTAAAAAGGGCCATTTGCACGGCACCAGTTTTAGGAATTCCCAATTATGCAGAAGAATTCTACCTGTTTTTACACACGAATGGCAGTATTAAAATAGCAGTATTCACACAGAGAACCACATTGGGGTACAATCCCCTGGAATACTACAGTGGAAATCTGGACCCATTGATGAGGGGTCACTTCCTGTGCAAACAAAGTTTAGCTGCCGCAGCGTTCGCCATAGAGAAGGCTACAACCATTGTGATGGGATGCTCAATGACGTTGTTCGTCGAGCATGCACTATTTGCTATTCTAGAGAAACCGAAAGGCACATTGACATCTCAGAGAGTTTCTGCTTATGAAGTGATCATATCAAATCCATCAATTAATATAATTCGATGCAGAATAGTGAACCCAGCTATGTGCAAAGCAGAGCCAGTCACTGAAGGAGAGCCGATCCATGACTGCGCATATTATGAAGAATTTTATGATGAGATTCCCACAGTGAAAGAAAACGCATTGGTAGAAGGGGAAATTGTCTTTGTTGACAGTTCTTCGAGAATCGATCAAAATGATGGGCAAAGATATACAGGCACCGCTGTGATGAAGCACACGGCAAATGGAGAGTTTCGGGTACTCATTAGTGCACGATTACCATCTCATTATTCAGCACAGGCTGCATAATTATTGGCTTTGATACTCGCACTCGAAAATCACGCAGACCAGGAAATAACGGTGTACAGTGACTCCGCCTAATGACATCAACATTAGGCTACCTCCGAACGGATGGCACGCCAGTGCAGCACGCAGCCCTATTGGACAGACTCATTAAGGCACTACAGTTCCCAGTGGGCATAGCGGTCATGAAATGCGCCGCCCACACCAATGGGACAGATTTTATCTCAAGAGGGAATCAAGTAGCAGACACAGAAGCCAAACATGTGTCAACCAAAGACGGAGTTATAATGGATGTGGAAATAACTGATGTGCATGAGAGAATGATTGTTGCATGAAGTGAACCTGACAGTTATATCAATATGGAGAAAACCCAATTAATGGAACTCCAAGCGGAGGCACCACAGGAGGAAACAAGTCTTTGGAAGCAGCAAGGGTGTTCTTTAAACCCCTCCGAGAGCTTGCGGCGAAAAGACAGCACTGGTAAACCGGTGATGCCTATAGCCCTATTGAAGATTGCACTGGAACAATTGCATTATCCAGCACACATGACAAAAGAGAATCTAGCAGCAACACTTGCTGAAGACTGGTTTATGCCGAACTTAGCAGAGCACTTTGCATTTTTTATGGTGAACTGTATAATTTGCCAACAGTTCACAGCTGGGTACACACTACGAGTAATTAGAGGAGTCATCCCAGGTCCCAATGGACCTTTTCTGCACTTGCATGTCGATTATGTTGATATGATTCAAGTATGTAACGAGCAAAGGTACCTAATTGTTGTGGTGTGTTCATTCTCTAGATGGATAGAAGCAGGTCCATGTACACACCCAGACTCTACCTGTGCAGCCAAATCTTTGGTAAGAGAGGTTTTTCCCAGGTGGGGAGTGTGTGAGGTTATAATATCATATAATGGGACTCACGTTGTTAATGCAGTCTTTGAGCAGATTAGCTTGTTGCTTGGTATAAAGCACAAGTTCTCTTTGATGTATCATCCTCAAGGTAACAGGATCTATGAGAAGCTCAACAGCTTGTTAAAGGAAAGGATAGCCAAGTTGAAGCTTACTCTAAAGAAGGGATGCTACACTGCCTTCCATTGGCTCTGTATGCACTCAGAAATCAGCCTGGTTCTGACCATCACCTTATGCTGCACGAGATCATAACAGGCAGAAGGATGCACACACCACTGACACCCCGAGATAGAGCTAGATGTGATGCTCAGCCAACAAGAGAAGTTTTAGGGTCTGAAATGCAAAATTACTTGAATTGGATGACATCCTATCTTACTGTAATTTCAGGACAGCTGCAGCAACGACAAAAAGGGTGCGGGGCAGCACAGAACACAGAAGCAGATACTACAATAGACCAAGTTCAGGGTTTACATGTTCCACCCATATTTCTTGGGGACACGGTCCTGGTGAGAAACTACACGAGAAAGAAGTGGGACGAGCCGAGGTTCAACGGTCCCTTCAGAGTGGAGGACGTCACTCCCTCTGCAGTCAAGCTTCAAGGAAAAAGAGCTTGGATATTTCTGGGTGATATCAAGCCATACATCGGAGAAAGCCCCCTGCCCGCACCGCAACGCGTGGAGACTACAGACAACGGGGAATAACCACAGCACGTGCAGACGAGATCCATGACGAGGACGAAGGACACATGACCAGCATGACAAAGACAGGGAACTTTTTTCAAATTGTGGCTTCCGTTGGACACTGTTGGGTATTTTGTATAGATTTGGGGCCTAGCGGTATTTTCTTATTGCCAAAATGAAAATAATTCAGTAACAATCACTCTTTGCATTCAGATTAGATTTGGTATATAGTACTACAGTATACATACATTATTTCAGCACACTGATACATTTAGGTGTATACATTATGTTGGTATGCGTTATTGGTGGTATTTCTGGTGAGCATAATTCCTTTGTTTTATATATGGCCCCAATATCCAGAACACCTTATTTCTGCTTAGTTTGTTCGTGTGATCACTAGAGAGACCTCAGGCCTACATTTCAGAAATACCACATTTTCATTTTTAGTGTGCCGCCATGGGCTGTCCTCGCTGTCTTATCTACGGCAGCGAGCTAACATGCGGTATCTATCACCAACTTATCTACATCGGTGAACTATGTCCAGGGCCTCTCTTTCTGCTGACTCATGTACCTCCAGCAGGCTATAACACACACAGTTATTTATAATTGCTCCTACTGAATGAAATCGTGCACACAGCTGCAGCCAAGTCTTATTTTTAGCTACCTTAAAAATGACAATTGTACTGTCCAAACATCTCCCCCTTTTTATCAGCACTGTAATGGTAAATGCACAAAGAAAAGAGAAAATAAAACACACTACCCATCCGCTTTCAGATATATTTTTGTGTATTATAAAATTGCATTACAACACGATCTTACTCTTTTTACAGAAATAAATTGAAATAGCACAGTAACAACATTATCTGTGAGCGGTGAGAACAGTCTAATTTGCAACATTAAACATGTTGATAACACTGGAATTCCCTCTTCTCCTCTGACTGAATAGTTTCGCACACATGCACACTGCCCCCACACTCTGCAATATATAATTACCTAATCTGTTCAGCATGTGAAATTCTTCGGCTGGTCGCCTTCTGGATGTGGCAATTCCCTCTTCAAGCACCCCCAGTGAGAACAGGCATCAGCCGTTACTCAAACCCTGGATTATTGTCTGGGATCCCCAGTCTCTGCAGCAGTGCAGCTGGGATCTGCTTTTTCAATCAGGAACTCCACAGCTACCGGTTAGGTCTTTCTCTGAGCTGTCTAAAATGTATTCTGCCCTCCTTTTTCCCGAGATTCATTAGCAAAGCTCTGTTACAGCCTGCCAAACAAGTTCAACCAATGAAATTCTATCCTGTCCTACCCTCCTTCTCATTAACAATAGCTTGGCTTATACAGTTGCAACTGTAACCAAACTGATTTCCTGCTTATTCGAGTCTTTGCTTCCTGCAAATACTGTGGACGGAGCGCAGATAGAAGCAAAGAAAAAAAAATCTGGATGCACGTTTAAAATGACTTTCAGAGCCTGTCATTTTCCATTCATTTTGCACTGGAGAACACATTATTTTATTAATGAGTTAGCATGTTAGTTATTTGTTAATGAGGTTAGTTCATTAATCCTCAAATGTGTCTCCTGCAACAGAGGAATTTCAGGTAAAAATATATGCTTTTAACTGTGAAAAAAATGATTTGCATTTTATATGTAGAAATCGTTTTTGACTGCATAGCCTGTTTTCATTTACATGTCCATAGGTTGCACTGGCAACACATAGCTTGAAACAATTGCATCATAGCAATGCACCAAACCCATGCAGTGGTGCTGTATAAAAAAACATGCTATACATTGATCCTGTGCAGTGGTGCTGTGCTCTGTGTTCCCAAAACCCGCTAATTAATCTTACAACACTCCCTCTGAGCATAAAAGGGGATAAGGACATAAAATACGGACACTCTGTGCATCCTAGTTACAGGGCGAAGAAGAAAAATTGCACGTATAAGCCACAACATAGTCTGTTGACTTTGAACTTTGGACTGAGGCACACTGAAGTCTTGATAAGAAAAGGATATGCCAAATTTTGATCGAGGACACACAAACTGGAAGCAAATACAGTATCCAGACTCGTTCCACACAAGAACCTTATTTGGACTCACCTATGGTGTCCCACATTAGTGATGTCACTAAGGACATTTTAACATACTTCGGGTTGGTGCTGAGACCATACCCGTCGTTAGTGGGAAGACTCACTAAATTCCTTCAAGACCCAGAAAACGAAAAGACAATAAGGAGGCTGCTCACTGTGATTACCGAGCAGTTCCTTCTACCTCCGGAGTACAGTGCGAACAAACCAAATGTCCCAAGCAGAAGAAGCAACAAATAGGCTTGTCAACGTATTATTCTTTCGCTTAATTGAAGACTGTCCAGATCTTGTTGAGAGACGCACTGACATCTTGACATTTCTTTGAGATCCAGCAAACAGAACATTTGAGCATAATACTGAACGGAATCATAATTCAGGTTGATCTTGAAGCTCATCGAAATCACAGAACTTGCCCACAGTGCAGCTAGGACAAGACAAATGTCGCTGTCACCAGAAGATGGCAGATTGGCGAGCAATGTCTTCTTTTGCCTAATTGAGGACTTTCCAGTACTTGAGGGGAGACTGCCAGTGTTGAGACCTCACTTTCATCAGAGACCCAGCAAATTCTACACAGGTGAGCATGCTCCTGCATGGTATTGTAATGCAAGTTGAACTTTCAAATCATCATCAGAATTTCCAGAGAAGGCCGTAAACCTTCCGCCGAGGGACAGATCGAGGCAGTATTGAAAGAAAATATACTTTTGCTGCCGGAGGAGCAACATGTCTTCAGGAGTGAAACAGATAAGAGGCATTGATTGGGAACTTGTTTATTTTGAACACACACAATAAGAGACTTGCTGAACTTATTATCTTATGTTGACATTTTCATATCCAGAAAAGAGAACTGTTTCCAGAAGCAAGAGACAATCTATTTGTCAGGCAAAGAAGGACACTTCTTCCAATATCTGAAACCTACGAGCAGAAACAACAGAATCCAGATACAACGATATTGACTAGAATGTATTAAACTATTTGTTTTTCTTTCCTTAAAATGATAGAGATGGGCAACCTAAGGAGTAATGTTGTCAGCCCTCAAGAGGAGAGGTGCCCATACTGCTCCAGAACTAGGTGCTGCAGATTGACGTATCGAGGAATAATGTACCTATGTAATATATTCATCATTGTTTTACTGTCACTGACGATTCAAACTGCATTTTTTATTGGTGCACAAAGCGTTCCGATTCCAGAGCACCCACCTAATGATGTACGCATGAAACCCACAAAAGCACCCAGACCTTACATAGTCATTCCAGTTCCTAGAAAATATGAAAGCAGAATGAGTGAACTTGAAATGGATGTAATAAGAAATAACACACACTCACTTGTGATAACAGACACATTGAAAAACGGGAGATAGGGTCGGCAGAGCAAGCATGAGAAAAGATTAATGAAAAACACATACACACAAACACTGAGTGCACATACACCAGGTCTAGTGTCAATAACTACAGAACCACAGGCCAAAGAAGGGGAGAAGCTTGGACTGCCTACTATGAGAAGTTCCACTATAAGCAAAGTCAAAGGACAAATGGAGAAAGCTGAACTTTTAAAGAAACAAAGGAGTTGGAGAAGAGACAAACAGAGACAGTCTTGTCAAGCACACATTATCCAATGATGGGGACAAATATAAGTTCTACAATACAGCCAAATACTGGACCAATGACAGAATGGGTATGGACATTTATAACCAGAAGAAAAAAGATGCAAGAGGACAAGGAAAGAATTGGCAGACTTTTGCCCACTCCATTGGTACAGATGAAGAGGCCTGAACCATTGATGGAGGTACCAGACAATCCTCTAGTAAGAAGAAGCTACATAGATGCTAGGATGTGATGATAGCAAACTACAAGAAAACCTTGAGAATAAAAAGAAGCAAAAAGAAGAGAATAAAAAGTTCATGATAATAATGAACTAAATGACTACCTGTACAGCACAGCACACTTGGGAAATAACATCTGGTACCAACACATGAAAGAAGTTGGACGACGAAATTCAGAGGAGGAATGCTTTGTTTGTGCATTCCTACCATACAGCATGAGGAAGTCAAAGATCTTCGTAGCTGTGGAAATTGATGTCCAGACAGCACACTGTCTATCACACGTAGCAATGTGTAGGACCAGATGCCTGTTCATGGGAAGTGATGCTTCACTAAATTGGGCAACTGAAGCAACAGATCCAAATGAAGACGATTATGTCCAGGACATAAAGACAAGAAACAATGGAAAAACAAAGCACATTGTGATCAGATATGAGAAGCCTGAAATTAAAGGAGCAGAGATCAGAAGAGAAGCAAATCAGAAACTGAACATTCAAGGAAAAACTCCAGAAGATGCTCGAAAGTGGAAGAACAGAGGCCAAATGCAATTTTGGGGAACAGTGCTTTCACCAGACGGATGGGAGAAAGGAGTAGTGATTTGCAGAGCATGGATGGTGTTCGGTCATTACGAGCCCACCATTAACATAGTGCAAAATGGATGCAAGCCATTATGGCCAAAACTTGCGAAACCATTGACATGGCCGCAGTGGGGCTCTGTCCAGTACCTATCATACTGACAGCACCTATTGAAGTACCGACACCTAAGAGAATCTGGACAGTGAGGTACCCATTGAGAAAACCATACTGACAAATGAGACAGAATGACGATTGTCAAAATGCAATACCTGAAGAAGCAAAAAAGATACTAAAAGAAGACGAATGATGATGTCACAAGAACCCGGACTGACTCACATATAGAAGATATGACGACCTGTGAATGATGAAAAGAGACGAAACACCATAGATAAGTGACATCCCGTATCTAAAGTGAAATAAGTGATGTCAAATGTTAGAAACGTATGCAATGAGCGTGAAGAGGATATTCAACCAGTTTATACGTGTACATATGCACTGTAACCGCAAGAAGCTAAGAAAATCGTGAGGCTTGCTTAAGCTTAGTAGTAAGATAGAGTGCGGCAAGCGCCACCTATACATATCTACCTCAAGAGGAGCACATTATACGAGTATACTTCCACTATGCACAAGAGCAGAATCAACCAAAGTTCATTAAAATTCTCAAGAGAAGACCCTTGCAGCAAGCAAATCGAGAATTAAAGACAGATAAAAACTCAGACAAAGGCAAGTCATGCCAAGAAGCCAAGGTCGTATCGGCTGAAATAGACCCACAGTAGATACAATTAATGAAGAGAAGGACAGAGTATCCTATTCTGAAAGGTCAACATAAGCCACAGATGGCAGATGGCTGGCCGAATTAAATCAAATACACGAATTGCCTGGAGAATAAGACAATTTCACAGTGTCGAAATCACGTGACCAAGCAAGCAGAAGGAATTAAACTTTCACACCTATGCATGGACTTGTGCCATGCCTAGATGCCTTAACTTTTCAAGACCAACAAGCAGTCTCTAGGCCAAAATACAAAGAAATAATTGACACATGACCACTGAAGTGATGATTGATTGTTGCAATAATTGGAGGGAGGCTGGGGGTGCAGACGAACTCCCTGCACCTGGCCGGCCATTCTGCACGCTGCTAAGCTAGTGGAAGCGCATGAGTGGGGATGATGCCAACCCAATCATAGTGGGCCAAGTAATCTAGGGTCCTATAGTTAGTAGAACCAATGAGACGTCGTACTTTTGGTCACATATACAGTAGCTATTTTGAAGGAAGGGCTTAGATGCCCCACCTGACACTGTTTATCCAATCCCCTCACTTCGTTACTATATACATATATAGCACCTATATTAAAGTCACCTTCCTAGAACCAATCAAGTTGCATGCTAAGTTTTGAGATATTATACATCAGTGATGATGAGTTCTTAGTATAAATGATGTGTTTTTATGACATTAAGTGGAAGATCGAGCAATTGCTGGTATCCATAAACTTTACGTTTTTTGTACTTGTCATTAAACTGACTCCCTTTGCCAAACTATCGAGTTCTCATTATTGATTTGATGCAAGAGTATTAATCTGCATCCCCATCCATCTCAGGATTGCTGCTACTCATCTAAAAGTACTATTGGGCCACCCCCAGCTCTATGGGCCGGCTGGGGTCCTACTGTACACAACACAATGAACATCAAATTCACAGTGAATTATGATCAAGAAAAGATTTCATTTCTAGATTTGGAGATATATATCATCAATAACAGAATGGAAACTAGAACATTTACAAAACCCACTGAAGAGGGAAAATGGGATGGTCCCTTCCCCCGGCCCACGTACAAACTATGACCGACAACGTCAGGACCAAAGAACCTCCGGCCACACAAGTTCACACCTCTGTCCACTGCCCCAGATGCCAATGTACACTGTGACCACGCTCCACCTGTGAAATCGGCCCGCATCCCACCTGCGACACACAGTGGGAACCAAGATGGAGCTGGTACCGATCGCATGGACCAGCTCGACTAAACGTTTCACAACCTAAGCTGCCATCATTAGAGATGACACGACGACATAGCCACAATAGACAGAAACACATGTGCTGCTGCGCACCTGGATTATCTACACACCAATCCACACAAAAAGCATGCTCAGTGCTATGACCTAGCAGACCGCATATACTCACAGACGTGCATCGTTCCAATCGCATCACAGAAATGCAAGACGCTGGAAAAGCTTGTGTATATGCTTGCAGAAGCTTCGTGCTACTAACCGTGGAGACAAGACCCTATAGACGGACCAATGTACAAGAAACCACACTGCACCCCACACCCCCTTGCCTATGAACCTTATGCAACCAAGCCAAAGTAGGCCTCAGACCAGAGCCGACAGGCCGCAGCAGCTCGTACAGAGCTACAAGGTGCTGAGCATGGAGAACTGCCCCTGGCTGGAGCCACTGTAGCCAAGGTCGCGATGTTGCAATCCACGTTCCGCGCTCTCCAGGCCAAGGGGACACCTGCCACTGCTGCAACTACCCGAAGAAAAATGCAAATCAAATCCCCGTAATTCTGCCTCAGCCACTGTCTCCCAACATGTGACCAGGCCGATCTGATACAATGCCAATTCCCGAAGACTGAAGATGCGCTGGCATCCCACGTCTGGGACCCCTCTTGCAACAAAGTTGTAACAACTCAGACACAGGTGGCAGTGGGAAAGGAGCGCTCTAATGTCAGAAGCAGGACCTGTCCATTGTCTTTCACTGACACATAGTCATACATTGTTGCCAACACTAGGTACATCGTGGCTGGGAACGACGATGGTCCCAGGCTTGGGGGCTCGCTGATGGACCAATCAGGACACGGGGGGCTAACCACTGACGACATTACCATACAACCAATCACTAACTCTCTCCATGTATCAATTTAGAAGTAACCATTTTTAGGGAAGAACCAATCGTACCACCTGACCTCTACTCTACCAATAATCCCTTTCACTAAATGGTCCTATAATGAACCTACCACTCGTGGTGCGAACCCAGAGTGGCGATAGGTTCGGGGACGTGCTTTCGCAAATGCGAAAACTGTTACATCACTCAGGTACAAACAGGGCCTGCGAGCCTGACTAGGATGAGAAATTGCCTGGAACCTATGCTCCACAGATTTGTCCCTGCCTGTTTTCTTGTAATAAACAGCAGTAACTAATTGCTTTTTTTGTGGCCCCTCTGCTTCTTTGGGACATGGAAAGAGTTATGGCCTTCCGAGAGCTTGAGGTCCACGAACCCCGGATACGGCTCTGCCGACCACCAGAAATTTCACATTGGAGGCCCCAGTGAGATCATCCGTGATAAGGTCGCCCAGCGACGTGGCCCCCTCTGCTGTTGCCCCCCCTGCAGGACCATCGTGGAACTGCGAGACGACCGGACTGCGCAATCCGTAGATTGGCCGTCAGGAGCCGACTTCAGAAGTTTCCCACCTGTGGTTGGTGGGTGTCCAGATGTGGTCCAGACAAGGGGAAGTGGCGAGCTGAATGGGAGGGGTGCACACAGTGGGTTGTACCGGCAGACGTGAGCCTGATGTGAGTATGGACACACAACGATCAATACTGTGTTATGCGGGTGGGGGGAGGAATTGTAAATAGGGTGGTGGGTGATTTTACATTGTCGGAAAAATTTGGTGTATCATTGTTGATCGGCACGAGAGGTGTAGGAGGGAATGGAGCGGAGGTAGTCCCTTCTTGTGTTGATGAATATATTGGGTGGTGTGACGAGTCCCCACGTGTTGGACGGAGTGCCACGCTGATTGGTCTAGATGGCGAACACGTGTACGGGGGTGTGGTATTCCTATGAGTCAGCGTTGTAGTTCGATGAGTAGATGAGGATTTCTATTAATTGAGTGTTTTAGCTCGGTGAGTAGATGACAGATTCCTGCAGGAGGTAGCTAGAGTCTCTCTCAGATTGCTGAAGATAGTTGGCTGGTTAAGTTCCACTGGGGAGGGAACGTATCACACACGAGGCGACGCAGTGGGTGCAGACCAATTATATTGAGAAAAGTGATTAATGGATACTCCACTCCAGGCGTAGTGGGAAGACAGCTGTGGGGATTATGGGGTTATTGTTGTGGGGAAAGTGGCATGCATTATATGTTAAAAACGGTGTATACGTAGTACATTGTGGTAGCTGGTAACGTCACCCATACAGTATTGCATAGGACATCGCATTTTTTTATGGAGATTGGAGCCGCAGCAAGCGGCTAGGGTGGGGTGAAGGTGAGCAGGCGGCCGCGCACAGAGAACGCGGCACGTCATCGAGGGGGGTGTGCCGAGCAGCGGTACCAAACATACGCAGCGCAGGCTTTGAGGCAACAGAGGAGAGGAGGAGTTTGGACAACAACACGGGCGTGCTGAGCAGCGGCTACCCCGGGAGGGCAGGGCGGCCCAAGAGCATGCCGCGCTGAGTGCGGGATCACAGGGGACCTCGCACGCCACAGGTCGAAGGGGGCCCTAGAAGCACAGAGGTGCGTGTCAAAGGACAGCACCCCGGTGCAAGACAAACAGAGAAATAGGTGTTGAAGTGATCGAGAGGATTTAAACGCACATTTTTTTTTTCTTCCTCTTCCTTCTGACAGCGGAGAGTTGGAACTCCCCAACTAGGGGCCAAGTAACAGTGGTATATATTTAAAAATGTCATCGTATTATGGGATAGGAACCCACCATGGGTACCACACGTTAACAACACCACTCCAATACATTTGTACAACACTGCCACCACACAGAGACAAGATAGTAAAGTACAGTATAGAATGGACTAAAGGTACAGACAAAAGAATAAGAATTGCATGGTCGCAAAATGGTAGCTTCTGCTAGTGTACTTACACAACACATACAAGGGAAAGAAGTTAGCAGACCATTTAGAAGTTTTCCAGCTTTGGAGGATGTTTCAAGGGTACGGCCCAGGGATGATGAGCATGCAAGAAGTAAAGAAAGAAGAGGAGAGCGAAGGAGAGGGGTGCGCTACGTCTCAGGTCCTTCCAAGCGATGTCACAGACAACACAGAAGAGAGCAAAGAAGAGACAGAAGGGTTAAAACCACTTAGAGAATTAGAAGAAGCTGCCAAGCCCCGAGAGTTGACAGCAGAAGAGGGCTATTCAAACCCTACATACAACCCCCCACCTAACCCTCCACCATTTGCATCAGGAGAGCATTACTGAAACACGCCGCTTAAAGAGGGCACGGTAGGTATGAAAGGAGCACAGATGAATGATGACGGCATAAGGAAAGCACAGCTTGAGTTAGCAGGAATAGGGCCAGACGAATGGATAGCAGCACAGGTGCTCTTAAAACTACAGGGAACGACCACAGGGAAGGAGGATGGGGCAATTAAAGCAATACAATAGGTGGAAACGGCACAGGCACAGAAAGAAGAAGAGGTAAGTAGCTAAGAAAAAGGGAACTCAACACAGGAGGAAGAAGAGAGGTTGGAAGCAAAGATAGGCGACCTAAAGAGAACACAAAACATACTCATTAAGAAGCTTGAACTAAAGGAACTAGAGAGACAGGTGCAACTGGGGAGGTAACAAGGAGAGAGGATGGAACTTGAGCAGCAGGGGAAAGAAGAAAGGGAGCGGGAGGAGGCACTCATACAGGGTATTACCGAAAGGACAGCGCGCATTGGAACAATGGGAGAATAGGAGAAGGGAAGAAGAAAGGGAAGAGGCTGACAGGGAGATGACGCTCTGGAAGAAAAAGATCATATCAGACAGCACATGTAAGTACGAAGAAGAAGGCAGGATAATAGACAGCATGCTAGCGAGGGGTAGTTGAGAAGTGAGTACAAGGGATGCGGATGCAAAGGCACTGAGTGAGGTGAGTGACGTAATAATGAAGGAATTACGCTGGGTCTGGGCGGACGCAGAATATCAGGATGAATGGCCAGGTAAACGAGCACAAAAGGAAAATGACAGGGCCACGAGGAGCAAGTTGAGTACACGCGGTAGCGAAGTGGTGACCTCAGGTAGGGGCGGATACCGTGGATACAGGCAAGTGTGTGGACATAGATTTGGAAACGGTAACAGTACGATACCCGCGCCCACCCACAAAACTGACATTATCAGGGGGGTTCTGCAGTGACGAGGAGGAGGAAGGATCATGCGAAGCACAGAGCGATGGGAATGGGCAGGGGCTTAACAAGCTCTACATCACACATACAGGCACAGGGTCATCATGGGGATGCAGAACATGAGAAGAAAACACAACCAGACGGGAAGGTACAAGCACGCAGATGGGAGACACACTACAAACAGAAACACTGTTAGCCATGCACACACAATATTTCAACAGGCTCCGAGACCTCCCCGGGCGCAGAAGGGAAGGGCCAGCGATAGCACACAACAAGGGCCATTCATACAAATGCAGGGAACACAGGGGGAACAGGGGACACGCACAATGCACGCAACCTCATAGAACTCTTTGACGACTTGTTCGATATGGTGGACGACGCACAGGACATACAGACAACACAGCATAAGCGCACACCAGAGGAAATGGCTGAATACACGCAGATGCCCTTATTGCAAAGGGGTGGGACAAGGCCACAATATGTACCCTGGAAACATGCAGACAAGGAGAACATTAAGTGTAGGCTGCCATTGTTGAGCGGTGGGGCGGGGACATGGATATACGAAATGGAAAAATGAACTGCAGGACACAGGCTAACAGTTGGGGCTGTGAAGGGGCTCTTCATTTCAATATTGGGCAACGCTGCAGATGACATTTGGAAGAGGGCGGGGTTCCCTGGGGTGATAATAAGCAACACATTGCACAACGGGTCGCCATTTGCAAATTGTAGACACGCGGTATGGCAGGCATTAAGGGTACAGTACCCTGACACATCAGACATAGGGGCCATTACGTCACGCAAAATGCGTGAGGTCGAGGATCCTGTTAATTACATCCAAGAAATTCAGGAGAAATGGCGACTGGAAACGCGGGAGCCGTGGGACAAAACCCCAGCTATTTTATCATATACTGATACAGGGGCTCCCAGAACCTGTGCATGTACAAATTAAAAAATTGGTGGGAATGGAAGTGAAGGCATGGTATGAGATACAATTAACTACAGTGCACCATTGCAGGATGTGGCAATAGAAGATGAAACAAAAAGAGGCAGACAGGAAGGCAGACGAGACAAAATTGGTTCAGAAAAAAACTATCAAATACGCCCTGGAGGGAGCCTTCATAACAAGCCCCATCCCACAGGCACAACAACTCGCGAAGCAACAACCAACCATACAGCAACAACAAGCACCGACCCAACAATTGCCACCCCGCCACCATACACAGCACCACAACAATATGCACAACCCTTGGGGGGAGAATACACAACAATGGGCAATGGCTACACAAACAACTACAGAGGAAGAGGGGGTTTCAACAGGGGGAAAGGATTTGGACCTTCAGCACACCAACCAGGGGGCGGGTTTCGAGGATACTCCCAATACAGAAAGCAGGGGTACCTGGATAGCACAGGGGGGTTTCCATGGCAGGCACGGGAGCCACCCACGTGTTGGACATGCCGGTTGATAGGACATGTAGTACGCACATGCAGGGCAAGACTGGCACAACCAGGATGGGGTGAACAGGGACAACAGGGCTCCCAAGGGGGAACAACAAATTACTACCAACAGGAAGCACAGCAGACGGGTCAGGTGCAGATGGGACAGCAATATAACGTGCCACAACCACAACAACAACCGCACGTGACGCCCAACACACTACAGGTAACACACCAACCTGCTCAACAGCAAGCACAAGAGCAAATGATGACAGCACAACAACAACACATCCACACATTGCAGCAACTAACACAATTACAAGACGACTCACAACAACCCATGGACACGACGATACCGATGACCTGAATGGAGGGAGTAATGATCATGGCACATAACCCCTACACAGGTAACAGACAATCATTATTCCCCGAATAGGGCAGCCTACAGACTTCCTTGTTGTGTCCCATCCTGTCGGTAACACCTAACCCTGCGGAGGAACCACGCATAAAGGTGGCGATAGGTGACAAGACATTCTCTTTCCTAGTTGACACAGGAGCCACTAGATCCTGCATCAAGAAGGGGAAGTTTAAATTGTCAGGCAATGCCATGCACACACAAGGATTTTCTGGGGCTTGAGGGGTAGTTCCTTTCACTGATAACATCTTTATCTGTCGGAGATCACAACCTATCTCTGCCCTTGTTGTATTCCAAACAAGCACCAATAAACATACTAGGGCGGGACATCATGAGCAGGTTGAATATGACTATCTCCTTCACCGACAAAGGCATAATATGCTCCACACCAGGCATACACATGCTCACGGCAAGACAGATACTTCAGGCTTATTGTGGCAAGACAGTACCAAGAGCAGAGCCAGTGGACACCGAGGTCTTCCAATACGGGACAGACATGGCAATAGCCTGGCTACCAGGAATTGCAGGTAAAGTGTGGAGGAGACCAGCTGCATACCTATTCTGGCCAGAGACGCCCACAGGGGAGGGAGAAGGGGCAATAATATCAGTGGACATCGAAGGAATAGTAGCTAGGCAGAACTGGATTGCCGTTCACACTGTGGACGAGGAGGGGAAGGCATGGAGAGCAGTAATAGCACCGGCGGAAGGGTGTAGATTAACAGAGGTGTCAGACGAGGAACTGTTCTCAGATGAGGAAGGAGACAGCGAGATGGCGTTCGAGATAGGTGTCTACGTCTGGTGTCTACAGAAAATGGCAATGGCACTAGAGGCACCCCTCCCAGCTCCACCTGATTTTTGCGAGGAAGACTTGGCTACTGTACCTGCCTCACTATGGACGAATAGTCCCTATGATGTAGGTTACATAAAAAGCATTGGGTGTGGGAAAATAAAACTAAAAAAGGGAGCACTACTGCCCAGAGTCAGACAATACCCACTGTCAAAAGAAGATGATGACGGGATTTATGAGACAATAAGTTCTCTAATAGAAAGAGGTATACTGGTACCATCATAATTACCATGAAACACTGCGGTGTACCCTGTGTGCAAGGCCAAGGGAGGGTCTTGGCATTTCATACAAGATTTGAGACCCCTCAACCACATTGTAGAGGCAGAGTACCCGGTGGCAGCTAACCCTGCCACAATACTGTGCGGGATACCAGCAGAAGCATCACGATTCACCGTAATGGACCTCAAGAACGCATTCTTTTCAATACCACTACACCCAGAATCACAAGATCTGACCAACTTGACATACCGCAACAGGAAATGGAAACACACTAGGTTACCCCAGGGATACTGCGAGTCACCATTTATTTTTATCAGAGTTATACAGCTGGACCTGGGGAATGTCGAACTTCAGAGCATGGTGTTGCAATATGTAGATGATATTCTCATCTGTAGCACCACCGAAGAGGAGTGTAGAAAGGACTCTGTGAAAATGATCACAGTGCTGGCCGAGAAAGGGTACACGGTTGACAAAGCAAAGTTGCAATACTGCCAGGAACAGATCGAATACATAGGACAGATTATATCACAAAAGGGGTGGAACATTGCACCACAAAGAGCACAAACAATACTGAATACACCTCAGCCACAAACGATACGAGAGTTGCAACAATTTCTTGGCCTGTGCAATTATTGCAGAGCATGGGTATTTGACTACAGCACATAAATAGGACACCTGCTGGCAGCCCGCAGGGAAGCGCAAAGAGGGGGGAGGAAGTTGGGATGGACAAGCAAGATGACTGATGCATTCAATAAACTAAAAGAGGCCATTTCAACTGCACCAGTCCTGGATACTCCCAATTACGAACAGGAGTTCTGCATCTTCTCGCATTGCGATGGTGCAGCAATGAAAGCAGTACTGACCCAAAAGACAAGCATGGGACACAAACCTATAGCATTTTACAGTGGGCATTTGGACCCAGTAATGATGGGACACTTCCCATGCGAACAACACCTGGCTTCTGCAGCATTTGTAGTAGAAAAGTCCTCATGCATCACTATGGGTTGCTCTACAACACTGTGGCCCTCATTACGACCCTGGCGGATTTTTTCCGCCATCGACGGACTTTCCGGCCATGGCGTAAAGTCCGTTTACGCCATGGCGGATGGTGGACTTACCGCCCCATTCCGAGGTCGGCGGGGCGGTAAGTCCCCATTGACCCATTTACCCTTCCCCATTCCCATTTCGGCCCCATAGGGTATAATGGGAGTGGGGAAGGAGTTAATTACGCCACCGTAAATTACGGTGGCGTAATTAACACCAAGGTCCCATAGCGCCATGGATTTTTACGCCCGCAAAAAGCGGGCGGAAAAATGACCATGGCGCTATGGGAACTCGTAGTTGGCGGTAAGGGGTCGGCGCAGCTAACGCTGGTGCAAACCCCTTACCGCCAGGGTCCTAATGAGGCCCTGTATGTGGAATATGCCCTCTTCGCAATTCTGCACAAGCCAAAAAGCACACTCACTACCCAGAGGGCAACGGGATATGAGAGCATACTATCAAGACCAGAACTGAAAATAGTGAGATGCAACAATGTTAACCCTGCACAGTTCATAGCAGAGGTAGTAACAGCGGGGGAACATGCCCACGATTGTACATATGCCATTGAGTACTACTCGTCCGCTCGTAAGGTAGAGGAGAACGCCCTAGAGGCAAGTGATGTCTTGTACATTGATGGGTCCTCCACAATCGATCAGAGTGATGGCATAAGAAGAACAGGTGCAGCTGTAGTGCGACCAAGAGAGGACTGGACAAGTGAGCCAGTGAAATGTGTCAAACTACCCCCACAATATTCAGCACAAGCAGCAGAACTACTGGCCCTCATACTGGCTCTAGAAGAAAGAAACGGCAAAAGAGTTACAATATATTCTGACAGTGCCTACGTCACGTCTACAGTACACTCAGGATTAATAAGATGGCTCAGAAGGGGATTTAGAAGAGCAGACGGTACCCCGTTGCAACATGCTCTCCTCCTGGGTAAACTAATAGACGTAATAACATACCCACATGAACTAGCACTGGTGAAGTGTCAGGCCCATACAAATGGTCAAGACCCAATATCTAGACGTAATGAAGCAGCAGACACCCATGCAAAAAATTCTGCATATTTTGGCAAGATGTGGGACCTCCAAGAAAAACAAAAAGAGAGGGGGAGGACAAGGCAGATGATAATGAAAGAGGGCTACACGCACATCCCAGAAACACAGATTATGGAACTACAGGCAGCAGCCCCAATCGCAGAAAAATGGGTAAAAAAAGGATGCACCATGTCCCCAACAGGTGCACTATGGAGACAAAATAACACAGGAAAAGTAGTTATGCCCCTGGCCCTACTAAAACAGCATTAGCCCAACTGCACCATCCCACTCATACAGGAAAAGAGGTGATTACAGCAGGAATAAAATAGTCAGGGTTCTGTCCCAAACTAAACACACATGTTGCAAACTTCATCAGCAATTGCCTTACCTGCCAACAATTACCAGCCGGTCACATGTTACAAGTGATCAAAGGAACAATATTGCGGCCTGAAGGACCCTTCTTACACTTATGACTACGTTGATATGACCCATATATGCCAAGGCTACCGACACATGATTGTGGTAGTATACCTTTCTCAAGGTGGATCGAGGCTGGCCCGTGCTCCCAAGGTGATGCACTTGGGGCAGCAAAATTTCTGGTGAGGGAAGTGTTCCTGAGATGGGGGGTGTGCCAAGTACTAAAATCAGACAATGGTCCACATTTTGCGAATGAACTATTCCAGCACATCACTGCATTACTTGGGATCAATCATAAGTTTGCCTGTGTGTACCACCCACAAGCCAATGGCATCTGTGAATGCCTCACTGGCCTCTTAAAAGAATCCATCACGAAAAACAGCAGGCGACTAAGAAGAGTTGGCTCTACTGCCTTCCTCTGGCCTTGTTCGCGTTGCGAAATAAGCCTGCCTTGGACAACCACCTCACGCCCCACGAGGTGGTGACCTGGCGCCAAATGCACCTCCCATTAACGCCACCCACAAGAGCCATGCATGACTGTGAAGGAACAAGCGATGTGTTTTGACAAGAAATGTATGACTATGTCACTTCCTTGGTTAATAGTGCCTCTTTATCTCTCAACAGATTTCACGGACACGGGGCGGGTCAGAGAACGATCAACAGGAAACAACTAACAACGAGGATCAAACAGGACAGTGTGCAGTGAAAGGGGACACTGTACTTTTGAGGTCTTTCACCCGAAAGTGGAACACTCCTAGATTTACGGGGCCACATATTGCAGAAAAGGTGGCACCCATGGCAGTAAAATTAACAAATAAAGATGTTTGGTCACATATCCATGACATCAAGCCATACAAAGCACCGACCTCTCCCCATCACAGCAATGACAAGGCCAATGCATCAGCAACCGCGACGACGGGCGATGGAAAAGACACATCACAAACAGCAGATACCCCTAAGGACACAAAAACAAGTACCAGTCCGTAGCCCACACCATGCTTAGAAGACCACAGACACAAAATGTCCCCACTGAACAACTAATAGATATCTAAAGAGTCCCTGAACAGTTCTAATGTGTGACTGCAATGAAATAAGTTACCAACAGTAGCTGGTAAACAAGAGATATTGATAGGGCAATCGGCGATACGCACAACACTATGTAACACGTGCATGTTCTCTTCTTCTTTTGTCTCGCACATGCAGGTCTTGTGCATTGTAATGTTATATGAGAATATATGATAAAAACATATTGATCATTGCCCAGGTTTAAATGTTGCCTCTCATTGACCACCCAGAAGCACTGTCACACCAGTTCATACATAGGCTTAGAAGGCCAACCTATTCAAGACCCAGACGGCCTCATGTTTATTACAATGCTTTTATTCAATTCATAGTACAGTCAGACACACACCTCCATGAAGCACTACCCGCTCTGAGAAACAGGGCAGTTAGGAGGATGTTGGAGGAGCTTTTTGCATGGGCATGTGGTATAAACACATGTTCAAAATTGGTAAAGATACGACAAAGGACATTTGTTACGTCTGCTCGTTAATCCCGTATGCCATGAGCGCCTCCCGAACATTTGTTGCCACTGAAGTACCAGCGTCCACAGCAGAATGCCTCCTATATCTAGCGCTGTTTCAGACACGAGGACGATTCCAAGGTAGAATGGCAACACAGAGGTGGAGATCAAGGTCAACGTACCCATACAAAGACAACTTAATTAAAACATTACCTATGTTCATCAACTATTGGCAACTCACAGAAGGACTACAGTACATAACAGATGGGCCAGACAAAGGAGAAATGAAAGAAGTGACACTGAATTATCTGCAATGTAAATGGAGCGCAAGAGAGGTAGCAAGTGAACCTGGGTGCTGGGAAAGATTGCTGATACTGATCTATGGCAAGGTGTACACGAAGAACGGATGGGTGGATGGAGTAGTGGGAAGCAAGATATTGACGTTGGCGAAAGTTCCAGTAGCAAAGGTACAGGAAGAAAATGAGTGCCGGGCTGCTCACATGGTTAGATAAGGAGGAGGAGCCATTAACAATGATTCCTGTGGAATCCCCCACACTATGTTACCAGATGGCGAGATTACTGTAGGAATGAACGAAGGATGCAAAAGAATAGTGAAGCTCCCTGAGGGGGGAGCCGGAACAGCAGTACTAATGGACACTACTGGGCCTGCGGAGCAAAAGCATACCACAACCTACCACAATCATGGCATGGAGTATGTACTCTGGTACACGTCAATGTACCCTCCCTGGTAGTACCACAGAAATACATCAAAATGGAAGACTTCCCCAAAATGGATGAAGGAAGCAGGAGAAGGAGAAGATCACTGGAACAAATTGGCAGCACATCCCAGGGTGACACCCCCACAGCCAAGACACTGACAAGAGTAAAATGGCAAGGAGAACCCCTCACTGGAAATTACTTCTGG
Source organism: Ambystoma mexicanum (assembly GCF_040938575.1). Lineage (NCBI taxonomy): Eukaryota > Metazoa > Chordata > Amphibia > Caudata > Ambystomatidae > Ambystoma > Ambystoma mexicanum. The sequence goes on from NC_090941.1 coordinate 646,224,788, forward strand.
GGCAAATCAGAAACAGCTCTCAGCGACATCCCAGCACCTCACAGACTGTTCAGTAGAGAAGCCATGTTCTTTTCATCGATAATACATCCGGGGGTACAAGCATATGCAAATGCAAAATGGCTGCAGATAACCAGGTGGGAGCCAATGATGACAATCAACTCCACGGTGAACGGATTCAGCGCCATCAAAGAAGAATTAAGAGCAATAAGAATGGTGGCCTTGCAGAACAGATGCATGCTGGATCTCCTGACTGCAATGGAAGGAGGAGTTTGCGCAAAAATTGGAAGCTCCTGTTGCACATTAATTCCCGTGAATGACGAAGATAATGGCATGCTATCAGAAGCGGTATCACAATTGGCTAAGATGCACGCAAAGATGGAGGACCAAGCAAAAGGGAACAAAAAAGGATGGAAGCTGGTTTTCGTACCTCTGGTCATGGATGCCGTCATGGCTAGTGGACGGTCTCAAGGTGCTAACATGATATATAATACTGGGACTGGCATCGCTGATGGGAATAAAGTTATGGATGGCAAGTTCAAAACGGACAGCAGAAGAAATGATCAGAATGCATATCCTGATTCCTGCAGACGATGAACTACACACAGACATCATCCTCAATTAACGCAAACGGCTACGCCAACAGATAGTGGAAGCAGACTTGTACCCACCATCGACAAAGGTTGAAGATCCATGGAATTCAAAGAGCTGTGTTGGGAAATGGGTTTATTGTAAGCCCGGTGGTGGATGTGTATACATGAATTGGTCATTTGAAGAGGAATAACAAAGGTGTGGCGCGTATGAGGTGATAAAACAGTGGATAATTTTGTGGTCGACAAGTCGACCAGAGGGGGGACTGAAGAGGGAAAATGGGACGGTCCCATCCCCCAACCCACATACAAAATATGGACATTGACGTCACGACCAAAGAACCCCAGGCTACACGAGTTCGCACCTCTGTCCACTGCCCCGGATTCCAATGTACACCGTGAACATGCTCCACCTGTGAAATCGGGCCGCATCCCAGCCGCAACACACGGTGGGAACCAAGACGGAGCTGGGACCAATCGCACGGACCAGCTCGACTAAATGCTTCAGGACCTAAGCTGCCATCGTTAGAGATGACACGACGACATAGCCACAATAGACAGAAACACATGTGATGCCGTGCACCTGGATTATCCACACACTAATCCATACGAAGAACACGCTCAGTGCTATGACCTAGTAGACCGCATATACTCACAGATGTGCATCATTATTATTTTTCACATAGGCCAGCAATCGTATCGCAGAAACACAAGACGCTGGAAGAGCTTGTGTATATGCTTACAGAAGCTTTGTGCTACTAACCCTGGAGACAAGACCCTATATATGGACCAATGTACAAGAAACCACACTGCACCCCACGCCCCCTTGCCTATGAACCTTATGCAACCAAGCCAAAGTAGGCCTCAGACCAGAGCCGACAGGCCCGGCGCACCTTGTACGGAGCTACAAGGTGCTGAGCATGCAGAACAGCCCCTAGCTGGAGCCACCGTAGCCAAGGTCGCAATGTTGAAATCCACATTCCGTGCTCTCCAGGCACCTGCCACTGCTGCGACTACTCAAAGCAAAATGCAAATCAAATCCCCGTAATTCTGCCACAGCCATGGTCTCCCAACACGTGACCAGGCCAACCTGATACTATGCCAATTTCTGAAGACTGAAGAAGCACTGGCGTCCCATGTCTGGGATTTCTCTTGTAACAAAGTTGTAACAACTCAGACACAGGTGGCAGTGGGAAAGTAGCAGGACCTGTCCATTGTCTTTCACTGACACATAGTCATACATTGTTGCTAACACTAGGTACATTGCGGGCTGGGAACGACAATGGTCCCAGGCTTGGGGGCTCGCTGATGGAACGATCAGGACACGGGGGGCTAACCATTGACGACATTACCACACAACCAATCACTAACTCTCTCCATGTAACATTTTAGAAGTAACAATTTTTAGGGATGAACCAGCCATACCACCTGACCCCTACTCTACCAATAATCCCTTTCACTGTATGGTCCTATACTGAACCTACCACTCGTGGAGCCAACCCAGAGTGGCGATAGGTTCGGGGACGTGCTTTTGCAAATAACACAAACTGTTACGTCACTGCATGTTTTCTTGTAATAAACAGCAGTAACTAATGGCTCTTGTGTGGCCCGTCTACTTCTTTGGGACGCGGAAGGAGTTAGGGCCTTCCGAGAGCTGGAGGTCCACGGACCCCGGGTACGGCTCTGCCGACCACCAGAAATGTCCCTAATACCACTGAAACCAAAATGACACTGTGTGCTTCAAGCTATCACAAGAGAAGCACCATTAGAAATGTACCGGATGATGAATTTGTGAGCACCAAACATATTTGCAAACGGAATTGCAGTGAAGAAAAGATATTCACAGAACATTGCAAGACATTAAGACGTCTTGCAACAAATGTAATTGAAAGACAATGGGCCTCATTAAAAGGTTGGAGGTAGCCATGGTGCTGTTAGCACCATGGCTACCCCCTTACCGCATACCGGGTCCGGGTTTGGGTTCTCGGTATGGGGACTTACCGGGTCATTTCAACCTTGGAGGACCCGGTAAATCCCCTTTCTGAAGACCATTCCCCATTCCCATTTGAGCCCCCATAGGGCTCAATGGGAATGGGGAAGGAGCTAATAACGGGCCCGCAAATAGCGGGCCCGTTATTAGCTCCATGGTCCCTTAGCGGCTCCCACTAAGGCCGGCTGGTAAAACCAGGTAAAACCAGCCGGCCTTAGTGGGACCCACTAAGGGACCTCGGAATGCAGCGGTAAGGGGTTAATGGCACCAGCATCCTTACCGGTGCCGTTAACCCCTTACCGCTACACTCGTAATGAGGCCCAATGTATGAATGTATGTTCATAACGTAATATACAATTACTGAAGTGGTCAAATACTCAGGCTGAACGGTAGGGCCTTGAACTGGTAGTGCTGGCCTTGCATCACGAAGCGTAGGGACTTTCAATGTTTCTTGTGGATGGGGACATGGAAGTACGCATACTCTAGGTCCAACAACGTCAAGAAATCCCCTTCCTCCAGTTGGCCGAGCACGTGCTGCAATGTGGCCATCCTGAATTTTTGGGACTTCAGGTACTTATTCAGATGGCACAGGTCCAGGATGGGTCTCAAGCCCCTGTCTTCTTTCTTACCATAAAGTATCTGGAATAGACTCCAGAGCCCCAGAGTTGTTGGGGAACGAGCTCTATCGCCCCTTTCCGTAACATGGCTCACATGTCTTCCAGGAGAAGAGGGATGTGGAGCTCCTGGGAACCAGTGGAATAGGTGGGCACATGTGTTGGAACTCCAATGTGTGTCAATGGGAGAGAACGTCTAGCACCCATCTGTCGGGGGTGATCTTCCTCCACTCGTTGATGAACCTCATCAGCTGACCTCCCACCGGGGTGCACAAGTGGGGGATCGATGTCTTGGCTGATTCAGGCTTCATTGGGCACCAGCGCCCTGCCCTGCGGGCGACAGCGATGCTGACCTCTGCTACCATAGGCCTGGGAACGACCTCTGTAGGCTTTCTGCATGGAGGATCGGGGAGGTTATCTGCATGATGTGGAGAATCCCTTGGATGATCTGCTCAGTTTACCCCTGGAGGAGTGAAAAGAAGACGAGCGATGCTGTTGAAGGGTGCCAAGGGAATGTGCCGTCTCCGTATATGTCTTTATGGCTGAAAGTGATTCATCAAGCACATTCCCAAACAGATGTTCTCAGTCCAGCACCATCGCATGAACATCCTGATGAACGTTCATGGCCTTCAGCCATCCCTGCCAACAAAGGCAGACTCTGTTTCCCATCTGCTGGAAACCCGTGTCGGTGATGTCCACTGCCACTGTAATGGCATGGTCTGACGCCACCTCGCCTTCCTGAAAAAGGGTGAGAGCTTCCATCTTCTTGTTGTTGGGGAGGAATTCCAGGATCAGGCCCAGCTTGTACCAAAGCTCCCAGTCGTTTTGGGCCAAGATAGCCGGAGCATTGGCTGCCTTGATCGTGAATGCTGTCGTGTAAATGACTCTCTTCTCCATGGCAACCATCTTCTTTGCCTTGCTGTTCGGGGGGACTGATGATGATGAAGCCGGGTTAGCCAAATGTTTCCTTGTGGCAGCAGACACTACGGAGTCAGGCGACGGTTGTGACCTCAAGCACTTGGTCGTGGTGTCTGGCACCCTATACTTCTTCTCCGACCTGTCTCGCTTGGTTGGAGGCATGCATGGATTCCTCATGAGGGTGAGGCCTTCCTCCCAAATGTCGTCCAGAAAAGGCACTGCCATGATCGTCTTCCTCTTGGACTCTCGTCGCTGATACAAGAAACCCTCTTTTCTATTTCCTCGGGCATCAGCTGGAACAGCTCAGAGGCCCTGGAGATCATCGAGTGGAATGATCCCACCTCATCTGGTGGAGAGAATCTAGGTGGTGCGTCCAGGTGCAGTGATTCATCGTCTGCTGGGACGACGTCCTCATCTTTGTCAGTTCCCGTGGCTGTGTCTGCACCAGTGTCCGTGTGCATATATGCGTCTGCTGGTGGAGTCGGGGCCCAACGTGGTGAAGGAGGCTGATGTGGAGGCATCGGGTTACGCTTTCTCATTTTACGCAGAGTCTGATCAGTGGCTTGTGGCACCACATATGTCGGTGCTGTGGGCAACCTCTGCTGGATTTCTGTCACCCGGGTGTAGAGAGTTGACAGGATGTTCATGGATATGCCGCTTGGATGCAAAGGCAACAATGGATCGATAGGCCCTGCCCCACCCCCGTCCTTGTCCTCGTGGACAGTATGGACGGATTCTTGGTCATCGCCATCTGTGGATGAGATGTCCATCGGTTGAAGACCAAACCTGTAGGGCTGTGTAGGGGCCACCTCAACCCCCCACACCCTTTTCCTCCCTGAGAGTTTTGCATCGAGGTCTGAGCCAGATCTCCCCCCACCCCCATGGGTGCTTGCATCCTTCGCTGCTGTCTAAGCGCCTGTGTCACGCCTTGGAGACAGGGATACCCTTTGGACTGTAGGAGCCACTCTTGTTTGATCGCACCTACCGCCGCAGTGGTTATCACAGCAGGTGTCAGCGATGAGGATTTTGGCTGTGCCGGTTGAGCCTGCTTGGGCTGAGTGGGCACCTTCTTTTTTTCCGGCCTCAGTTTTTCTGATTTCTCAAGTAACTTGGCCGGGGTGGATGACTTCCTCCTTGACAAGGAGCTCTATGGCAGGCTGGCTACGGAGGCGGGCTGCGATAGTGATTGTGGCCTATCCAACCTGGGAACCGCATCTTGGACCCCCATGGATAGGGCGACCTCAAAGGAACTCAAAGGACTTTGACCTCTTCCAGAGGGAGACTGCTATTTGGACCGGCCGGTCCTGAACGAGGTATGACCCTGCTCGTAGCACGGGGCAGAGACCTTGTTCGAATTGAGCCACGCCACCAGCCTGCTATGCCGGTCTTCCATCATTTTCTTTGAGAAGCCCAGGCATATCTCGCACTCCACCCCTTTGTGGTCCGTGTGCAGGCAGTAAAGACATTGTAGATGTTTGTCCTCAACAAAGACGTTCTGTATCCTGCATTTGGTGCAGGGCCTAAAGAGGCTCTTTCCCTCCTTTTTCTCCTACATCATGGTCGGAGGCCGCAAATGGGGCCAAGAGATGGCCTTCCAGAAACTTTGCCGAATATTCGCCCTTGAGGGCCGCAAAACTTCACTGACAACGGGACCCTGTTGCCAGCCAATGAGGAAAAAGCACACAGGCTCTGGTGGAAACAAAAATCAAACTATTCCGTGAATACATTTGGAAAAAACATACAAATAGCTCAGAGAGCAACTCGAGGACTCCCAACACTGAAGCGTGTGATGCAAATCTGAAGATGGCTGCCAGAGGCGGAGCTTAAGGTGAGGACTCATTGGATGGGGGCAGTATGAGCAAAGAACAGTGATTGGGTTAGAGGAGAAATACAGTTTTAAAGTGAAAGTGAAAAATGTTTCTTTTACCGAGGATTCCCACCCTGACGACGAGGAATAATCATGGTGTTATCCATGCTATGAGTCTGAGGCGGGGTTTCCTTCCCCTTGTCACTCGGCAACTGCACCCCTGTTATTGTCGAGCAAGGGCGTTTCCTGGATTGTTTCCTTTAGGCTTGCTTTTGCACTCCCGGACGAATCGTCCTGCTTTTCCACAATAGAGAAACAACTTTTCCCTCCATCATTTTTCCTTCTCTTCTTTGTTTAAGGGCCCTCGGATCAGGCCTATTTGCATGGGCTTGCTCTTCCCTCCCTGGTCGATGTTCCAGACTAGTGGCCACTACTAATCTAGGCATACTACGAAGGGTTTATTACTATCCCATTTCCTTTTGTCCGCTCTTCGATCGCTCAAGTGCTGGTCCAGATGCAACGCCAGATCTATCATGGCTGAACAATCTTCAGGTTGGGGATCTACTTGGATGATCTAATCCTTTAGTTTGTCCTTGGTAGAGCAACGCTAGTCTCTTTTCTAACAGCTAGTCTGTTTCCACCACTAACCATTTAAACGGGGTTACCTAGGTTATTAGGTCCTTAGTCTCTTGGCGTATTGTCAGTAATTCCCTATCCTTAATGAGTGATGCTGCCCTATGGTTAAACATTTTCCCAAACTGTATGAAGCAGGCTTCCCAGCTGTATAGCACTGCATCATCCTTTTGTACGAAGGGTGTATCCCAAGCAGCTAGGTCTCCTCCCAAATAGGAAATTACTAACACTGTCCTCACTTGCATAGTACACAGAGCAGTGGGTTTGGTTTGGAAGTGTAACTGGCATTGGATTATGAAGGTCAAATACTTCTGTGCAACCCTCTGGTACCTTTCCGGAGCGGCAAGAGCAAGCTGTCGGTTCCATGGCCACCTGTACCTGGACGGGTGGAGGCACGGGGGGGGGATGGTGGGGTGTGTGGACTAGCTGGCAAAGGGGTTGCTTGGACTGCCAAGTCCTGCACTTGTGAGGCCAGAGTTACATTGTCTTGGCGAGTAGCTGTCAATTCCGCTTGCAGGTCGCATAGGTCTTGTACCACATCCTCGATTATCAATGCACAGGTTGTGCTACACAGGTGCTGGAAATATGTGGGCTTGCACTTTTGACAGGGCTTGACTCAAAGGCAGCTGTGGTTCCTTTCATGGAGGTAACACGAACACCAACTACCCCCAGTGATCTTGGCGTTCACACCTGGAATATCCACAAAGCGCTTCTACCTGGATGGGGAAGGAGGGTTAGTGTTCACTGACTAGGGGCTAGAGGGTACCCGCTAAGAGGGTTAGTTGTGCCCTTATTGTTACAGGCTCACCCACAGCAACTCAACCCACAACCACTCGTTGGACCATATGCAAGTAGACAACATATTTTTGGGGAAGCTTAGTGCCTTTTTTTCTTTTCCTTGATTGTTTGGAGCAAGTAACATGAGGCAATGCAAAGCGTTCAAATGAGACACTGGGCCTCATTATAAGTAGGGCGCAAAGGGATACCGGGCACCGGTAATGACACCGGTGCCGGTAATCCCTTTGCGCCCTACTACGAGTTCCCTTTGCGGGTCCTTCCTTAACGCAAAGGGACACCGAGGTCAATAACGGTACCGTAATTTACGGTACCGTTATTGCCGCCTTCCCCTTTGAGCCCTATGGGGCTCAAATGGGAATGGGGAATGGCCCTGGTGAATGGGGAATTACCGGTCCCTCCGACCTCGGAATGGACCGTAATTACTCCATTCACCAGGCCAGAGTCGGAACGATTTTGGAGGCAGCCATGCCGCAGATAGCGGCGTGGTTACCTCCAAAGTCAGAATGAGGCCCACTGACTACTTACTTACCCACTGCATGATTTAATGTGTGTGTAACTGAGGTATTATTATGTGACATATGCATGAGGCAACCCCTTGTGCAGAATTCTGTATCTGTAATGGATTTATATGTCTCATACATTAGCAGGTACTCCTAAACCCAACGTGGTATACAGCCACAGTCTGCAAACAAGCTGAGGAGTTTTTCCCCGACACCCCCTTCCTATCCATAATCTCTTCCTAACCCTCTTAGCGGGTACCATCTAGCCCCTAGTCAGTGAACACTAACCCTCCTTCCCCATCCAGGTAGAAGCGCTTTGTGGTTATTCCAGGTGTGAACGCCAAGATCACTGGGGGAAGTTGGTGTTCGTGTTACCTCTATGAAAGGAACCACAGCTGCCTTTGAGTCAAGCCCTGTCAAAAGTGCAAGCCCACGTATTTCCAGCACCTGTGTAGCACAACCTGTGTATTGATAATCGAGGATGTGGTACAAGACCTATGCGACCTGCAAGCGGAATTGACAGCTACTCGCCAAGACAATGTAACTCTGGCCTCACCAGTGCAGGACTTGGCAGTCCAAGCAACCCCTTTGCCAGCTAGTCCACACCCCCTACCCTCCCCCGGTGCCTCCACCCGTCCACGTACAGGTGGCCATGGAACCGACAGCTTGCTCTTGCCGCTCCGGAAAGGTACCAGAGGGTTCCGCAGAAGTATTTGACCTTCATAACCCAATGCCAGTTACACTTCCAAACCAAACCCACTGCTTTGTGTACTATGCAAGTGAGGACAGTGTTAGTAATTTCCTATTTGGGAGGAGACCTAGCTGCTTGGGCTACACCCTTCGTACAAAAGGATGATGCAGTGCTATACAGCTGGGAAGCGGACAAAAGGAAATGGTATAGTAATAAACCCTTCGTAGTATGCCTAGATTAGTAGTGGCCACTAGTCTGGAACATCGACCAGGGAGGGAAGAGCAAGCCCATGCAAATAGGCCTGATCCGAGGGCCCTTAAACAAAGAAGAGAAGGACAAATGATGGAGGGAAAAGTTGTTTCTCTATTGTGGAAAAGCAGGAAGATTCGTCCGGGAGTGCAAAAGCAAGCCTAAAGGAAACAATCCAGGAAACGCCCTTGCTCGACAATAACAGGGGTGCAGTTGCCGAGTGACAAGGGGAAGGAAACCCCGCCTTAGACTCATAGCATGGATAACACCACAAATAGTGTGGTTCCACACATAGTATATTACCTGGGGAACTGTTGTTCCACGGGGGAGTGTACCAGCATCATTTATGATAGATTCTGGGGCTATCGGGAACTTTATAGATATTGGGTCTCATTCCGAGGTTGGTGCTAAGGGAAAAACGATAACGGTAAAGGAATACCGGCATCGATTACCGATACGGGATATTCTAACCTACCAGACCGCTATTAATGGCATCATAAAGTACAGAGCCGTTAATAACGGTCTGGGCACCCCCACACGACCCACCATGCCAGCATTAGCGGCATGCCGTAAACTGGAGTAGATCCCAAGTGAGGCAGAGATGCAAATAACGGCCTCATGAAGTTGGAAAAAGTGCTTACCGGCATGCCGTAAATACCAGCATCGCCGACCTACCGTTAAATGCCCTGAGCAGTGTTCCCAACTGCCACAGGTGCACACAATCAGCACAGGTGGAGGCAATGGAGTCTGGCCCAGTACAAAAGGAGCACGCCCACACACCACACCCCCTCCCACACCAAGATGATTCCAATAGTAGTAGCATTACTGGAGCTGGGGGACTTACTTGCATTGCCACAACATCAACAACAACAACAACAACAGCTGCCACGACAGAGGAGACGCAGGAGGAGAAGGAGGGTGAGACAGACCCAGCATGCCCCACCAGTGCAGCCACCGTTACCAAGCCAACAGCCCCCAATCCCTCGCATCAGAGCCAGTCCTTTCAACCTAACCCCAGAGCAGATCCACACCCTGTACCGTCTGGACCGGGACACCATCACCACCATAGTGGACCTGATACACGACGACATAGTGAGCCTCATTGAAATACGCACTGCCATCCCCCCTCTACTGAAGGTAGTGTCTGTGCTCCACTTCACCCTTTTTTTCCCAGATACTGAACCAAGTGCTGGATGCCCTCCTCAAGCAGACGAGGGACTACATATCCCTACCACGGACTCCCCAGGAGATATTTGATACAAAGGTTGCCTTCCATGCACTGGCAGACATGCCAAATTGTGTAGGTGCCCTCAACTGCACCCACGTGGAGTTGGTAGTCCCGCATGCCATGGAGCCAGTGTACCGCAACTGCAAGCAATACCACTCCATCAATGTGCAGATGGTATGCAACGCCAGCAAGATCTTCAAACATTGTTGTGCCCGATATCCAGGATCGACTCATGACTCTTTGGTCCTGCGGAACTCCACGCTACCACGCTTCATGGAGCGACATGCTGGACGACGTGCCTGGCTACTTGGTAAGTAGCAGGACTGGCACAAGGCATTGAAAAAGAGGGAGAGATGCACACACCACCATGCTGCCAATGTTGATGTGACTCCACAATGTGCACATCACCAAACCTTGTGCCCGAAACCATCACAAAACGTACAAGACACACAAATCCCACCTGTCACGACATGACTAACAGGAAACCACCCCACATCCCACAAAACATGCACCACCCATCAGCGACCCTCACCCTCCGCAACGCCATCCTGCACCATGCATTGCACATGCACCATTTGCTGTCTCCAGCATATCACCACACAGGACAAGCATCCCTGGGAGTGCATCAAACTGCTCTTACTAGGGAATCCACTGTCCGGCACAGGGCTGGCACACTCACAGGAGTGCTGCATGTCACCATGGGAATGATCAATGCTGATTTCTCAATATTGCACAGACTACTGCCAACGCTCCCTCTAAGTAAATCTCATAGGACACAACAACTCACTAATTTGACACTAACACAGTTGTATGCATACACAATGCATGTGCAACAAGACGGCAGTGCACACCATGGGCCTCAGTAGGACTCTGGCGCTAAACCATGGTGCTAATAGCACCATGGTCCATGCCGGAGTCCGCCATGGCGGAATGGGGAATTACCACCCCATTCCGAGGTTGGTGGGGCAGTAATTCCCCATGCCATCATGGCCCTTCCCCAATCCCATTTTTGCCCCATAGGGCTCAATGGGAATGGGGAAAGCGCTAATTACGGTACCGCAAATTGCGGTACCGTAATTAGCACCAAGGTCCTTTTGCGGGTCCCTACTTTAACGGCTGGTAAAACTAGCCGTTAAGGTCGGGTCCCGCAAAGGGACCTCGTAATTTGGCGCTAGGTGTTTAACGGCGCTGCAGCCTTTTACGGTGCCGTCAAACACTTAGCGCCTGGGTCATAATGAGGCCCCAAGTATCATCTTGAAGATGCAACCCACACCATTAGACCATGGCACAGGACACATGGAGGGACAGAAAATGGCGTAGATGCAGCCAGGGACATGTGCATGTGGACAACAATAACCTGCTGGCATATGTGACTAGTACAGCTGTTCTTTATGATTCCCCTGACATTTACCTTCATTTACCTCTCATACATGTGATAGTGGTTATCCCTCGAAGCCGTGGCTCCTCACCCCTGTCCAAAACCCACAGAACAGGCACGAGGAGGACTACAATTGTTCCCATACCCGTACCCGTGTGGTCATCGAGCAGACCTTTGGCCTCTTGAAGGCACGATTTCGCTGCCTCAGCCGGTCGGGTGGGGCACTCCTCTACAGGCATGAGAGGGTGGCCAAGATCATCATGGCATGTGTAATGCTGCACAATATGTGTATCCGCCGGAACGTGCCCCTGCCCCTGACATTGAACTGCTACCACCTGATGATGATGAAGGGGAAGATGAAGATGTGGCAGGACTTCATCACGGTGCCGATGCACAGGAGGGACATGCTGTGCACCAGTCAGTGATTGCACAATATTTCTGACACACATTTCAGCAGAGGGTGACATGATGGTTGGACAGAGGGCACTGGGTGTGTGGGTACATGTACACTATGCACTGTAAATGATTAAATGACACATGCGCTTTGATGAATGTCCACTCAGGTCTTCTTTTTCAAACAACCGGTGTATTGAATGTAACAATATACACGTAAGTGACGAAACCCCCACACACCCTCACCCCCTCCCCCCACAAATCCCCCACACACCCTCACCCCCTCCGCCTCCCCCACAACTCCCCCACGCAAGTACCATTGAGTCCCACTAGCCTACATGAGCCTGCCATGCCATTCACTCGGCACTCCCTGAGCCAGGGGGTGGCATGTCCCGTCGGTGCTGTGCACGGACCAACCTGTGGAGCGGGCTCGTTTGGGTGGAACTGCAGGACGATGGTGTGGCCTCCTGCTGAGGTTGTGGGGCAGGATGAACTGCCTCCAAAGCATCTGCGATGCGCCCTAGCACCTGCAAGAGGGCCGAGACCTCCTCGCAGAGGCAGCTGGTGTTGTCCGTAATGGACCGGCCTAGTGCAGCTAATTCTGTACGCCACTCCTCTCTGGCCTGACGGTTGTCCTGTACAAACTCACAAACGAGTTCAGTGAGCAGGTCAGTCTGCTGCGGCCCAGCGGGTGCCCCTGTGGATGTGCTGGGAAGCTGGCTGTCATGCCCAGCCTGCTCATCCTCCCCAACACTGAAAACTGGACTGAGATGTCCCTGGGTGTGGTCATGGCCAGACAGCTCTGGGGTGGTGGCGTTCCCGGTATCGATCGATGATACTTGGGAGGATGCAATTTGGGTTGGGGTAAGGGCCACATCCATAATATCGTCCTCCATGGTGCCCCAGATGTCCTCCTGGCTGTCATCCACTGTCAGGGGTGCCGTGGCTGCAACCTCCCCAGCCACGCTAGTCTCCAGGCAGGAAAGTGGGTGGGGTGGTGGTGCTGCTGTGCCCTCCACAGGCCTTGGTGGTACAGGTGCAATGTGTACCTGCAGTGGCTTGGTTGCTGGGACACGGCGCACACTGGCTTGTCCCCTGGAGGTTGACGGCTGGTTGCTGTCCACCTGGGACCTCTTCCTGGGTGTGGCCTGTGCAGGGTGGCATCCTGCTCATCGCTGTCATGGTCACTGCCTGTGGGGGTGGAAGAGAGGGACGGCATGAGTGATGTTTAGCTAGGCATCATAAATACATTGGGACAATTGCTCATCCACACAAATATGTGTAATAGGCATTTGTGTTGGGAAGGGCACGTCATTTCATACATGGGTGGTTAATGCAGGCATATGTCGGCGTCACTCATGTTGGCCAGAAACAGTGCTGTCTGACATGCATTCTATTTTGGTCATGCACGCTGTGTGCCTCGTGGAATTTCCTACTTTGTGTGGTATGTATCATGTACGATATTGCCTTGCAGCAGGCATCAGCATGTGTCTCTGATGCTTCGGCCTACTTTACAGGGAGTGTGTGTGTGTGGCCGACCATGGCGTGACTCTTTGGACTGACATTGGCGTTGACTTTTATCAGATATGGCAGAGCAGTGTTAACTTTGGACACTCACCTCCATTGCCAGATGTAGTGGCGCCACACTTCATCTCGCCTACGCCTTCAATGGATTCAGTCCCAATCATGCTTGCGCATGTATCCTCCCACGGGGTGAGCTTTATGGGTGAACTAGGTCCTCCTCCAGTTTCCATGGCCTGGCTGCGATTGACAGATAATATGTTGCTTATCTTTAGGCGCAGGTCGTCCCAGATCTCCTTTTTACGTAGCACTGCCTCTCTCCTCCTGTTGCTGGAGAAGACAGTGCCTGCATGCTCGTGCAAAGTGTCCACAAGCATCTGGAGCTTGTCCTGATTAAATCTTTCCTTTCTGAGGCGGGCAGATCCCTTCTTCAGGGCCTTTGGCATTCTTGTCTTGTAGGAGGACATTTTCTGACGATCAGCAATGTCCCAGGGGTCCTGTGTGCTGAGGATAGCAATGGATTGTGTTTTTAAAGATGGCTGCTGTGGTCCTTCCTGTTCCTGTGCGATGACGCTATATCCAGTTCCGCTTATTAGCGGTGACCGTAAATAGCGGTGTCCGCTAATTACGGTCACCGCTATTTACGGTCACCGCTAATGATGCATTGAACTGTGTCAGTAGTGTTATCTGCGCTTAGCTTGATGCCAGTAATGGCTTTTTGGGAGCCTTTTGCGGCATGGCACTAGGTACCTTACCGGCATGGTGCAAAGTTCGTGCCCACAAACTTGTAATAGTCCTCTATTAGTGGACTGGTGCCAGCACGGACACGCTATTTGCACCATGCCGATAAGGGACGTTACCTCCAAACTCGGAATGAGGGCCATTAACTATGTTGCCTGGTTCGGTGTCACAATTGGGCAAAATGAAAAGGAGGAACATGTTAAAGCTGTTGATGGTGCTTCGCTGGCATCAGGGACTATTGAGCAACATACCCTACAGTTGACTCTGCTTAGTTCCCCAAGTCATAGAGAAATTATCACATTTGACTTGATTGCGGCATCACAGTCAGGTTGGATCTAGGGGCTCCCATGGCTTAGCGAGCACAACCCCACCATAGATTGGATGCAGGGGACCATGCAGCTCCAGTCTCCTGCATGCAGGAACCATTGCCAAGGTCTGGCTCTGCAATAGCCTGACGACTCACCAGCTCACCTTCTAGAGGCAGGTGCCCAAGTCATCGGGAGCAAAAATATAGAGTTACCTCCTGAATATGAGGATCTCAGGGATGTGTTCAACAAGGAAGTGGCAGAATTCCTACCTCTGCAGCAGTCATTTGATTGTCGGATCGACCTGCAACCCGGAACAGCCCTTTCTTGTAGTTATATCTATACATTGATGGAACACAAAAACAAACACCTGAAGGAATATATTGAGACACATTTAAAAAGTGGCCTTATCAGACACCCATCCTCACCTGTATCATCCCCGTTGTTTTTTGTACAAAAAAAGACCATAGACCATAGAACTTGCATGGACTACTGCGTAATCAACTGCATCATGAAAAAGAATCGTTACCCGCTACCCTTGTTCCTGGTCTTGTTAGACCAAGTGCGGGACTCCTGAATACACACCAAACTTCGCCTATGATGGGCATAGCACCTGGTGCAGGTCTGTAAAAAGTAGACAAATGGAAAACCACGTTACGGGCCCGGATTCGGTTATATGAATAACAGGTTATGTCATTCGGTCTCGCAAATGCACCCACTGCCTTCCAACATTTCCTAGACACGGTTCTCAGGGGTTATATGTATGTGTTTGCAATTGTTTATTTCAACAATACCCTCAAATATTTGCAGAACCTAGTAGACCAACACCAACATGTATGAGGAGTGCTCTAGCAACTGAGAGAACAAAAGCTGTATGCCAAGCTTGAGAAATGCAAATTCCATTGAATAACCATCAAGTTCTTTGGGTTTGTCTTGTCACCTGCAAGGGTCCACATGGACACAAAAAAGACACAGGGCCTCATTACACAGTAGGCGGTAAGGGTTTACCGGTACCGGTATTTTACCGGTACCGATAAATCCTTACCGCCTTACTACGAGGTCCCTTTGCGGGTTGGGGATTTTAACGCCTGCTTTTTGCTATATAAAAGCTAAATTAAAATAATTATTATTATTATACTGCACCCAGATTTGGCCAGCGAGTCCTTGTGAAAACTAATGTGTCTTGCTACGCTATTGGTGCCATTCTTTCACAACGAGACAAGTCCCCTACACCCAGTGTCCTACTACTCCCAGAAACTGTCATCAACAGACCAAAGGTACACAATAACAGACTGGGAAATGCTAGTCACCAAGGTGGCATTGGACGAGTGGAAGTATTATCTCCTGGGAGCCCAACATACAGTAATTGTATTAATGGATTACAGGAATATCCCATTTCTAAAGTCTGCAAGGATACTGATTTTTTGATTGATTGGATGGGCTATAGCCCGGAAGAAAGATCCTGGGAGCCTGCTGAAAACATCCATACTCCTCGGCTCATATAGACGTTTCATGCCAGCTATGCTGCTAAACCTGATCTGTGCCATTCCTGCGGGAGGGGGTGTACTGTCAGGAGCGAGGGGTCAGGCAAGGGCCAAAGGTCCAGTGAGGGTGCATTGTGCTGTCCTGGTGAGTGTGTGAAGGTCGCCAGCCAGACTACAATGGGCACAGGGAGGATACACTAGGCGCTGCGGCTGCACGATGTGCAGACATTGGTGTGGCTCTGGTGTTCATGGCCAAAAGGCATCTGGGAACTACAGCTCCTAATAATGCCCTGCGCCAATACTACAGGAGATGCAGACATCTATGATGACCCCGCCTGAAGCCAGCGCATGAGTGTTGGAGTGCCACTTGTGCTCGAGACTCTTCACAGAGGGGTTTACGGAATACAGGAGCTCCAGGACTTGAAAGATACGAGTGGGTCCACACCCTATCAGAATCGTCTTCCAGGCCCGTGGATCTAAAGATAAGTAGAGCAGGAGCTGAGAGGGGCATGCAACACGGATATCCGAGACATTTTTGAGTGAGCCTAGAAAGAATCTGGGCACCACCGTTTACTTAGACTTTGGACATTATTCAAAAAAGAGGGAGGGTTGGCCCTTGACTAAATGCTTGTTACTGGTATATGTGGGGTGTTGTAGCCCTAGTACATTTCAGATACAAAGAACACTGTTTGTTGTCAAAGAGGACACTGATGGAGGATGCAAACCAGGGCCCTCAGTTCAATTAGGTCAAACACCAGGCATCCATGAACATCCCTACGAGACAGAGAAAGGAGAAAATCAGGCACCAAGGAGTTTTCTCAGCAGTCTTTATTAGTTGTAGTTACAAGACACTCTCTGAAAAACACTCAAAAACTTTTTGCCTTCAACCTGCTTATAATGGTTATTTGGATGATGCAACATCCTTATGCAAATGACTACCTTGGTCAGAGTATGCTTCTGATAGGCCCTCTTAGTCAGAGAAAAAACATCCCTTTAATATTATTGGATGGCTTATCTGGTGCACACCAAACCTACATTAGCATAGCTGGCATCCACAATTTTCTCTGACGCACAAAACTGATAAGCTTATTTTAAACTTAGCTGGACACATTTATGACAATTCACAACTCCTGTCAAAACACCATCACATCAATGTCTACTGTTTATCTGATTTTCGAGGTTGTGCCAAGTTAGTTAGTGCCTTATACTGCGAAGAAATAGATACACTCTATTATATGGTGCCAAATAATACAGCTGGTCTCTCAAAAATGGTCTGCATGAAGCACATGTGCCCTTCTCATTAAGATCATAGAAACATGTATCCAAGTTTCCCATGCTATATTTAGCTTCATCATTAATCTTGTCTGCTTTTCCTGCCAAGTTCCAAGTTTTACCTCACAAACCCAATTATCTCACTGTGAGATGCTGCTAAAGATTATCTCTAATGTATAAGCCTCTGTTCCTTGTCTGAAAACTTATGGCATAAGTGATAGTTTTTCACACCTGCCTCAGAACTGGACACCATTTTGTACTTGAGTTATCCAATTTGAAATATATTGTTGTCTAACAATGTATTAATTCTTCAGGGAGCTATTATTTATTTATTTAGGAATTTCTCACTTTGTATCCCTCATTCATGATATATACTTATACAGTTATGGTATGTGTGTGATATTTAAAGCACCCTTCTCTTCCTGGACATTCTAACCCAAATATGCGTAATGCCATGTGCACTTTTTACCTTAAATAAAGGCACTATAATCCTGATTTCTGCAATAATAGAAACATTTAATCTGCCTATTATGTTATCTATACTCAGTTGAGGGCGGAGGGGTTGGCCCCCCTATACATTTCCCCCCTCTGGTCGATATTCGACCAGTGTTCAATATTCGACCACTTTACCCAGTGTCCACCCTCCACCATATGCAGCGTACCTATTCATTCCTATCTCAGTTACCCCCCTCAATGTAATGCTCTATATCAATGTGGGAGGTATCATAAAAGACACTTCTAAAGAATCAACAGTGTCTCCAATCATATTGTATTCTCCTAGTCTAAGATATATATGTATCTTTTTTCTTTTGTCAGAAGACCATGGCATATGGTTCGCCCTCTTTTAATCTTTGTATGTATGTATCCCAACACAATAACTTTGTTTGCTCCTGTCTGCTTCCCACCCCTGTTACCCAATTTAATATTAAAGTAACATGTACAAGTGATTTCAGCCACCACGAGAATTGGGAGAGATCATTTGATTTAGAACATTTGCTCATTCTTTGAGGGAACCCACCAGCCCATTTTCTACTGTTCATTCCACGTGCAACATTTTACTATTCATATACATTTTCTTCTTCCACCCACCCCACAACACTTCCTTGGTCCCTGCCCACTCCCCATTCACATTTACAGGCCGATTCATGGAATAATTAGCGCGGCGCAAATGGGCAAAAACGTGCGAATCGCAGTGGAATAGCGAAAACCGCAGTGCAATTGCGAAAATCGCACGAAAAGCAAAGCACGTCGATTCATGGAAGGCCGTGCGCGAGAAAACCAGCGGATGTGCGATAAAAAAGTGCGCGGCGCACGTTGGCGCACAGGCCATCTAACAGCGTGCGCCAGGTCACAGCGAAAATCGCACAGGCCACAGCGAAATTCGCACATAGCGCGGCGCACGCAACAAAAGTAGGCGGAACACGGGCGTAACACTCGGAATGGGGAACAACTTGCCAAAACGTGGGCGTCACGGGGGAAGTACAGGGCACAAGTGCGCGGAACGCCCACACGCTCGCCTACAACACGTATTCATGGAATAGAATAGGGCAAAAAAGCACACGCTCAAACCAGCGCACAGGCACAAACACAACCGCCACAAGAAAGCAGGCGGTAGCGTCTCTGCGGCTGTAAGAAATGTGCGCCAAAAGGTGCGCCAACAAATAGCACCTATATACTGCCATCATGAATGTCCCATACTGTGGCCCTCCAGGAAAAATGACGTGCAAAGGGGTACCCACAAACACGGACACCCGCTGACAAAAAATACGTGTGCGTGTATACCGGGGTGCGCGGGAAGTCTAACATGCGATTTCAGCAGGGTACGTGCATCACAGGGGTTCGCGTGAAGTTATTCACGCGATCGGGCCTGGGGGAGCGGGCTACGTGTATTTCAGGGGTTCGCGTGAAGTTTCACACGCGATCGGGTCTGGGGGAGCGGGCTACGTGTATTACAGGGGTTCGCGTGAAGTTCCTCACGCGATCGGGCCTGGGGGAGCGGGCTACGTGTATTCCAGGGGTGCGCGGGAAGTTCCACACGCGAATAGCCTGGGGGCGCGTGTATTCCAGGGGTGCGTGGGAAGTTCCACACGCGAATAGCCTGGGCGCGTGTATTTCAGGGGTGCGCGGGAAGTTCCACACGCAAATAGGCTGGGCGCGTGTATTTCAGGGGTGCGCGGGAAGTTCCACACGCGAATAGCCTGGGGGCGCGTGTATTCCAGGGGTGCGCGGGAAGTTCCACACGCGAATAGCCTGGGCGCGTGTATTTCAGGGGTGCGTGGGAAGTTCCACACGCGAATAGCCTGGGCGCGTGTATATCAGGGGTGCGCGGGAAGTTCCACATGTGATTTGACAGTGTGGGTCCTCCCAGGTGTACCCTGTACACCCTCCACGGCCCCTGCAGGCAGCCCACACCACAGGGGACTACCCTGCATCCCTGGTCATGTCCCGCAGGCAGCCCACCCACCATGGGCATGCCCCCCAGCAAAGGCACATGTCTCCTTGAACTAATGACCACCAACTCATGTCCCCTTGCACCCCCACCCCCCAGCACTGTGGGGCACCTGCCAGCAGGCCCCCACCCATGTCCAACTCATGTCCCCCACCACCCCCACCCCCCAGCACTGTGGGGCACCTGCCAGCAGGCCCCCACCCATGTCCAACTCATGTCTCCCACCACCCCCACCCCCCAGCCACCAGGGTCACCCTCCACCAGGCCCCCACTCATGTCTCCCACCACCCCCACCCCCCAGCCACCAGGGGCACCCTCCACCAGGCCCCCACTCATGTCTCCCATCACCCCCACACCCCAGCAGTGCAGGGGCACCCTCCACCAGGCCCCCACTCATGTCTCCCACCACCCCCACCCCCCAGCCACCAGGGGCACCCTCCACCAGGCCCCCACTCATGTCTCCCATCACTCCCACACCCCAGCAGTGCAGGGTCACCCTCCACCAGGCCCCCACTCATGTCTCCCACCACCCCCACCCCCCAGCCACCAGGGTCACCCTCCACCAGGCCCCCACTCATGTCTCCCACCACCCCCACCCCCCAGCCACCAGGGGCACCCTCCACCAGGCCCCCACTCATGTCTCCCATCACCCCCACCCCCCAGCCACCAGGGTCACCCTCCACCAGGCCCCCACTCATGTCTCCCACCACCCCCACCCCCCAGCCACCAGGGGCACCCTCCACCAGGCCCCCACTCATGTCACCCACCACCCCCACACCCCAGCAGTGCAGGGGCACCCTCCACCAGGCCCCCACTCATGTCACCCACCACCCCCACACCCCAGCAGTGCAGGGGCACCCTCCACCAGGCCCCCACTCATGTCTCCCATCACCCCCACACCCCAGCAGTGCAGGGTCACCCTCCACCAGGCCCCCACTCATGTCTCCCACCACCCCCACCCCCCAGCCACCAGGGGCACCCTCCACCAGGCCCCCACTCATGTCACCCACCACCCCCACACCCCAGCAGTGCAGGGGCACCCTCCACCAGGCCCCCACTCATGTCTCCCACCACCCCCACACCCCAGCAGTGCAGGGTCACCCTCCACCAGGCCCCCACTCATGTCTCCCACCACCCCCACACCCCAGCAGTGCAGGGTCACCCTCCACCAGGCCCCCACTCATGTCTCCCACCACCCCCACACCCCAGCAGTGCAGGGGCAGCCTCCACCAGGCCCCCACTCATGTCACCCACCACCCCCACACCCCAGCAGTGCAGGGGCACCCTCCACCAGGCCCCCACTCATGTCTCCCACCACCCCCTCACCCCAGCCACCAGGGGCACCCTCCACCAGGCCCCCACTCATGTCTCCCACCACCCCCACACCCCAGCAGTGCAGGGTCACCCTCCACCAGGCCCCCACTCATGTCTCCCATCACCCCCACACCCCAGCCACCAGGGTCACCCTCCACCAGGCCCCCACTCATGTCTCCCACCACCCCCACCCCCCCAGCACTGTGGGGCACCTGCCAGCAGGCCCCCACCCATGTCCAATCCATGCCCCCCTGCACCTGGGTCCCAACATTCCCCAATCATGTCCGTAATGCCCATCCTCCCCTGCCAAAAGGCCCAACCAACTATCACACCCACCCACATATCAAAGGCAATTACATGTTACAGCCCCAATTTAAATAATGCAATTGAACACATGTCTGTCACACACAATGGCTGCAAGTGAATGACAAAACACCCAACATGACATGCCTGAAAGCAATGAGATGATACGACACATTGAAGATTAAAAAAATAATATGTATTGAACAGCAAGTAGAATGGAAATGAAATAAGAAAAAACACAAAGCAAATCAAACAAAACAAGATGAATGTCCAAGAAAATAATCTGAAAAATTAAAATAAGCCAATGAAGAACCATGAAGAAGATCATCCTGGGTCCATGAGCCCAACCAAATTAAACCTAACTATGACTACTAACTAAAAACTGAACTATATACAAAAAAGTGGTGCATTGTCCAATCGCAACCAAAAGAAAAATCAAAAAAACAAAGGAAACCTAACCCTAACTATACAACTATATACAAAGGCAGCGGGCTATTCGGACGGCTCACTGGTTGTTGTCATGGGCCAGGGCATCATCGAACTCCTGGTCAATGGCTTGGAGGCGGGCATGTTCCCTGGCCCTGAGGTCCCGCAGGGATAACGCAGTGTCAAGCTCAAACTCCCTGCGAAGACCCTCGAGGCACTCAGCCCGCCTCAGCGCCCTCCGCATGGAGTCCTCCGCCCTGACCATCGTGAGCCGTTCCTCCTCTGCCCGCTGCCGCTCCGCACCTATCCGCTGGCACAACCGCTCCCACACGGAAGCCACTCCCATTCCAGGGTTCTCCTGCCCTCCGGCCGATGCCTGCACCCCTGATGTTGATGGCCCCGAGCCATGATGCCTCCCACGTTGAGCCTGCTGCTGCCTCCGACGCAACTGCCTGTGCCAGCACGACGGCATCCAGGCTGATGGAAACCACCGACGCCGTCGTGCACGTGCCCTGCCCGATGATGCCGTCACATCCTCCATCTGCTGGGGTCCAGTTGCTCTGGTGTCCACCCCTGCTGGATCTCTGACTCCCGACTGTGGCAGGGATGGGATCCCCACCGAGCTGGCTGCATTGGTCGGGGCAGGTCCACAGGGGGCCCTGGTGGCATCTGGGCTGGAAGACGGCAAGGAGAACGACTGGTGGATAGCCTGCACAGAGGAGGAGAGGGCCGCCACATTGGCCAACACATGCAGGAAACCCCCGAACATGGCCGATCCCAATTGGGCCACGTCGGCACGGTGCACTTCGTGATGACGTGCGTGCTCCTCCCGGGAAGCACGCACGGCATCACGAATCACAGCCGTGCGCATCGCGACCCCAATCAGGACCTTCTCCGCACGGCCAGGGGTTCCCACGTCCGCAGGTGGAGGGGAGTCAGGTGACATGGACATCCCCTCTACCTGCGGACAGGCCTGGGACGGGGCATCCCTGCTGGTGCATGGTGGTGCACTCACAGGGTCAGGGACAGCGACATGCACAGGCCCCTCCACGGTGACCTGTGCTGCCTCCTGCCCCTGGCCCTGGACTGCACCACTTGCACCAGCAGGGATGCCCCCACCAGGCCCCATGTGTGCCCCAGTGGCGGCCTCCTCCTCCTCTGTGCAAACCACCAACCTGGATGGCTCCTCACCGTCTCCCACCGTAGCAGGCCCCTGTGGGGGCTCACCCACCCCTTCCGCTGCAGCCGTGGGGGCATCCCCGCCGCCTTGCTCCACAGCGCCGTCTCCGCCCTCTTCTTCACTAGCCGCTGCGTAGAGGGAGACAAAGAACACAAGCATCAGGGCACTGTACAATGGTCCCCTAGACAGGAAGCAATAGCAGATGAGCACCACTGTCAAAGTACACTTCCATCATGTCCCTCCACAACACATGGGTCAGTCCAGGCAAAACACACACAGTAACAGGCATGGTGCATGCCATGGACATTTCCATGCATGTCCAATGGACTCTTGAAACATTCAATGATATGTAACTCACATGCATCATGGCTCATGCCCATCACATGCACACACTTCACCTCAGTCACATCCATCTGGCCCCAAACACACCAAACACAGCGGATACAAGGGTAATTTGGCTGCTTTACTGAATCTGTGCATTGTCACACACATGTGTCATGCATCCATGGCATGCACAAGTCACAGACACGCAGGTCAGGCACACAGACATGGCTACCATATATGTACCTGGCATCAGCACCCATCCCTCACCCCCACCCATGTCCAGGTACAGAGACTGGCATGCTCTCATGTTCAAAATCTGCATAGGGCTCCCCATGCGGCATTTCAACACATGCAACAACCATGTGCATCACACATCACTGGTCGCACATGCATTACCATGATGTCCCTGCACACATACATGCATACATGGCCTATGGCACACATACAGGCAAGTATCATAGAACCAGCACACCGCAACATGCCCTGTCTCACACAGTAATGCATGGACACTTACCGCTCAACTCCAGACGGGCCTCCCTCTCAAGGATCTGGGCGTGGAGCGCTGGGCGTACGCGTTCCAGGACCCTCATCTGGATGGAACTCATGCGGCCCCGGCCCCCCTCCACGAGGCGCCGGGCCTTCACAAGGGTCCTGGACCTCAAGTCCTCCCAGCGCTTCTTGATCTTCAGGACGTCGCGGGTTGCCACCCCCTCCGCGTTGATGGCAACCACACAGTCGGCCCAGATCCTCTGCCGTCCTTCCTTGCTGGCGCGGGACGATCCAAAGAGGGCATCATACTGCCCCAGGACATGCTCCACCAGGACATCAACTTCGGTGACAGTGAAGCTGGTGCCCCTCTGCCTCTCTGGCCTGGGGTTGCCACTGGTGCCAGATGTGGAAGTGCCCGACATGGCAACCCCAGAGGCAGGTGTGGGTGGGCAACTGGGTCCTGGGGCTGGGCTGTGGAGCGATGTAATCCCAGTCGGGAGTCTTCAGTTCCAGCAGGGGTGGACACAGCAACTGGACCCCTGCAGATGGCTGATGTGCAGGCACCAAATGGCAGGGCACGGTGGCAGCAGGCAGGCAGGCAGCAGCAGATGGCACGTGGGAGGCTGCTCGGGGCACTGGGGGGCAGTAACTCGGCCTTCTGGGCAGGAGCGTGGGCTTCCGTGTGTTTTCGCGTGGCCAGCTTGATACGGAGTGATTTGGCACGTGAAAATCCTGCACGTCAGCGTGAAATCCGAGGAAAGGCCCTTAGCGCGTAAGCGCGTCAGCACGCATACGCGATTCTATTGGACCAGAGTCCCTCAGCGCGTAAGCGCGTCTGTGACGTGACCCGCACGGGTGTTCCCCACTCAGCACGTGATGACGGGGCACACGTGGAGATACTGCACGTCAGAGTGTCATCGCGTGTAATTGGACAAAAGTGCGCGTACACGCGATTGGCCTATGTACGTGTATTTAATGGGTGCGCGGGCACTTACACACGCAAGTACGTCAGCGAACCTGTATCCCGTGGTGCGTGTGAATTTCCACACGCTATTGGACTGGGAACTGGATTCCAGGGGTGCACGGGTCACACGCTGTATCCCGTGGTGCGTGTGAATTTCCACACGCTATTGGACTGGGAACTGGATTCCAGGGGTGCGCGGGTCACACGCTCACCTAGAACACGCGCAAAGCATAAATTTGCGGACTTTAACAATAACAAGCTCAGACGGCAGGATGAACATACCGTTCCTAGCAGCAGTGGCAGTGGGCTAGCAAAGGAGGAGGAGGAGGATAGTCAGGGCCAGAATATTCACACCCAGAACCAGCCTTTTCGGGATGCCTGATGACCAGGTGTATGGGAGGTACAGGTTTCCACCACACATCATACTGGACCTGGTGAGTGAGTGGGAGGATGACCTCACATCACCCACCCTGTGCTCCCAAGCACTCAGCCCCCTGGAGAAGGTCCTCAATGTACTGCACTTCTTAGCCACTGGATCATTTCAGCGGACAAGTGCCATAGTGGGTGGGGTGTCACAGGCCACCCAGTCACGCTGCCTACACCAGGTCTTGAACATCATCACTGCACGCCCATCAGTCCGCAGGCACATATACCTGCCCAGAACACCTGCAGAAAGGCATGCTGCCGCCCTGGATTTTTACGCTGTGGCACGATTCCCCAAAGTGCTAGGTGCCATCGACTGCACCCATGTGGCTCTACGTCCCCCCAGGGCATCTGAGCACATCTATAGGAACCGCAAGCACTGGCATTCCATCAACGTGCAGGTAGCATGTAATGCCAAGGGAATCATCACCTCAGTATATGCCAACTATCCCGGCTCCACCCACGACAGCTTCATTTACCGAATGTCCACCCTAAGCCGGGACCTAGAAGCTGGGCGGCATGGCGATACATGGCTGCTTGGTGAGTATGTAGGCCACTGCACATGCATGCATGTTGGATACTGAGCAAGGTCACAACCCCACCAATGATACCAATCACCACCTCCACAGGGGACAGTGCCTACCCTCTCAGCCCCCACATGATGACGCCAATTCGGAACCCCACCACGCCACCCCAGGTAAGATATAACACAGCCCACATTACAACCAGGGGCATAGTGGAGCGCACATTCGGAGTGCTAAAGTCACGCTTTCGCTCCCTTGACCGTTCTGGCGGGCAGCTGTTATACGCTCCCCCAGTAGTGTGCAGGATCATAGTGGCAGCATGTGTCCTGCACAACGTTGCAACACGCCGGGGCCTGGCCGTGGACATGGTGGTGGCCCCACATCCCCAACCACATGCACAGCCGCTGCGCATGGGAGGGGAAAGGGCATGGGGGGAGGCAGCCCGTACACAGCTAGTGGCTAATTACTTCACATAGAAATCACACCCCTGTGGAGTGCACACTGCCCTGGCACATTCCATCTGACAATCAATGATGACTCAACCTGACACTGATCCTGAATGTCTGGAGAATGAACCGGGAATACCATGTCAGCCTGAGATTGTTCACCTGGAAGTGTCACAATGTGTGCATCCCTACCCACACAGACACCACCAATGCAGTTTTGTGAAGTTACACATTGAAGCAGCTAAAATGAATACCCACTTGCAAAATGCAACAAGAGGACAGTGCCATGTCAGCCAACCCAACCCCAGCACCGCCACACGACACACCGTGCCATGTCATGCTAATTGCAGGTAAACAAAGTAATCCCCACAACATGACATCAGTCTCACTATGTACAGTGGCACTATTAGAAACCTGCAACACCTGAAATGCTCACAGCAATGCCGGACCAACAACATACTTGAGCACGTAGTACCATTAACATGACATCACAAATGTTACATATTAGTAGTCTCACCACCTGGAAATGCCTGCACTCCCACCACTACCAACTGTGCAGTGTTGTCGCCATGTAGAGTTGTAGGTGCACTGCTGCCAACATGGTCCCCATCTCCAGACTAGAGGTCCTTGTGTGGACATGAGGAAGGGACCTGCAAATTGGGAGGTAGACACAGAAGAAGAGTTACACATCAATGCAACATGCAGTGTACAACACAACAGCAATATGCACTATGAATGTATACACAGTATTGACTACAGACTGGCCACAGAGCTCATGGGAGTCCAACGTCACTGTGTAATTCACTGTCACTTGGGCACACCCTTTGCAAGCCCATGGAAACGGGAAGCAGGAGGGGTGTGTGTGACTCAAACCCAAGCATCTGAACCAAATACATTACAAGCCTGCATGTGCCCAGCCACAATGCAGCGTAGGCCCACAGGAACCACGGAAGCCAACAGATCGTCCCAAAAAAATTGGGAATAAAAGAAATCAAAATAAAAATAAAAATAAGAAACAATCAAAAATGGCCATTGATGGGCCCGGGGGGGTTGGGGAGGCCACCCAGGAGGTCCGAGGACAGGATGCACACCAGAACCCACCTGCGTGGATCCTGGGAAGATAAAACACCTCCATGGGCTCATGGCCCACACGGCTACCCTATTGTGGGAGTATCACTGCTGTCGCTATTATCACCCTGTGCAGCTGCATCCGGAGGTGGTTGCACTATGGGAGGCAGCCCACGCAAGGCCCTAGTCTGCTCCTCCATGGCTGCAAGCATGCGGGTGTGGTAGGTCTGGTTCTGGAGGATGAGTGTGCGGAGGTCCCCATGCAACAACTCACGGGATGCCCGGACCTCCGCCCTCGTTGCCTGCATCTCAGCTGAGAGCGTACGGGTGAGATGCTCCAGCTGCTGTTCTGTCCTTTGGTGTGTTGAAGCCTCAAGCTCAACAAGAGTCGTCCTGAGGTGAAGGAGCTCCTGCCTCAGGGCTTCCCTGTGGCCCTGGGACTCAATGGAGATGGCCTCCTGCAGAGTCGCCAGTGCCGCCCGCCTGTCCCTGTTGGACCCCAACATGTCCTCCCTGTGTGACTGGCAGATGGAGTCGGTTGCCTGCTCTAGTCGCTCCATCAGCCTTTCTGGGGGGACAATGGAAGTGGCCACCCTATCCATGGCCTGAGCCATCATCTCGGATGATGCAGCCTGTTGGGTTGCCATACCGTAAATGGATTGCTCCCATGCGGTATTGCCGGGTGGCGTACGGCCACCACGTCGGCGGGCACCACACCTGTCTGGGGCAAGGCGAACTGCGCCTTGCTGTGCCGGCACTGCCTGAGGCTGCAGGACTGCATTCCCCCTCTGATCTGCTGGCCCAGGAACAGGATCAGATGTCGCGGAGTGTGACCCTGCATCCGTAACCACCGAAGGCGTAGCTGCCAACACTGACATCCCCATGGAGGGTCCTGACCCTGGTGCAGGTGGGTGAGACAGAACAGAATCCCTCCCTGGAACACTCACCTGCGACGGCACGTAGGTCTCATCCGAATCAACACCTGAGTACAGCTCGGGGGAGGTGCAGCCAGAGACACCCCTTGAGAGCACGACCTGCAGCACTTGTGGGTTCTCCCCCACCACCACACCACGTCCCTCACTGGTGGTTGGTCGGCCCTCGGACCCCTCCTGGGTCTGCACCATCTCCACAACCCCAGCAGTATCAGGTGCGTCTTCCCCTGCAAAGACATGAAAACAAAGAAATGGAAACAGGCATTAGCACCATGGCACACAATGAGGGCTGAGAAGCAAGAGAACCAGTACTTGATTGACACATGTCCCACATGACTAAAACCCTCCCATGCATGCACCCTCACTGCGTATGAAGTGCAGGCAAAAGGCACACACTGATGACACCAAGATGGAAGATGAACACATTTTCTGCATGCTGCCTGGCAGTGGCATCACACATTGGCCTGTGATTGCCAGGTGAAACACACATGCCATCACACAGATGGCATGTACCATTGCAATTGAGTGAAGATGGAGAGGAGGGCAGCACCTATTCATTCAGTCCAGTTCCCGCATGTAATTTCTTTTCTAATTCTAACAGGTCAGATTTTTCACCTGGAGCTGCCAGTCTGAAATGGTCCAATTGCACAGGGACATGTGTGTACAAATGATATCCAGGTAACAAAGTCACTCCACTTTACCATACCCATGTCAGACATGTGACTAGTGGACAGCGACATGCCTAGTGAAAGTGGTGGAATGCAAACAAACTGACTGAATGAACAGTGAAAAATAAGCAAATATGTTGTGGCAAGGTGACACTTCAAGGGCAACTAGCGTGCAGTTGGGCTAGATGTCTACTGTTGGCAGAAGGGATACTGCTATGGCCAAATGCAGCTGCGCAGGAAGGATTGCATGAAGAACATGGCTGACCCATACGACTCAGGCGCACACACTCTCACCTGGCACACAAACAGAAGCCCTCACACACACACCATGCACATGGATGACACACACATGCATGTGAACTCACCGGACAATGCCTCGTAATCAGCCAGATCTCCCACGCCTTGGATCTGTTCCTCCGTGACGTAGGTCCCAGCGACTGACTCATGTGGAGTGAGTTCCATGTCTACTACTGGAGACCCACCTCCAGTCACTAGAGTTGCAGCATGACTTGAGGCCAGCTTACTCTTTGCCCTGCGCTTTAGGTCATTCCAGCGCTTATAGCAATCATTGGCTGTGCGCCTCACAATTCCAAGGGCACTTACGATGTCCGCAACGGTCTGCCAGTGTGCCTGGCGTTGTGCAGGTGTGGTCTTGGATCCTGCAACAATGACCATCTCGTTGTCATGTCCGGACACATACTCGACAAGTGCATTCAGTTCGTCATCCGTGAAGCTGGGCTTCCTGGACGGGCCGGACTGTGTAGCCGTGTCTGGGGCATCAGCCTGTGCCGGACGAGCACTCTTCCTCTTCCGCTTGGAAGGTGGTGGTGATCCTGAGTGTCCTGCGCCGCTCTGGACACTAGGGGCAGGAGCCCTGGTGGACTCTGTATCAGGAGTGTGGGATTGCACACTCAGCATGGGAGTTGGTGCAGGCATTGGCTCTAGTGTGATGGTGTCAGGGGGAATGTCAGCAGCATGGACTAGGACCGACACTGTCCTGGCTGGGTGTGTGAGGGCTGGGGTGGATGGAGCCGCAGCTGCCCCTGCAGCCTCTCCGCCCTGCCTCCTTGGTGCAGCAGATGACCTTGCTGCGCCAGATCCACGTGGCATGATGGCATCAACGTGCACCAGCGCACGTGTCGTAGCCCTGCTGACCTGGAAGTCAGCCATGGAGTCAGCCAGGTCTGGTGCCACAATGGGCTGGTCCAACAAGGGCTGAGCATGGATGGTGTCAGCCACATCAGCCTCAATGGGAGGGGGGGAGGGGGAGATTATGGGTGCCCGTGACTGGTCCTCCACACATGGGGGGACAGGCTCACCCTGCAAGTTACGACCACGTCCCCTACCGGATCCACCACGGCCACCACTTGTGGCTCTTCCACCTTTGCCACCCTTACGGAATCCTCGCCTCCCAGCCATGGCACTGATGTTAATGTGCGTATGGGAGTGGATGTAGACTATTGTCCTGGGCAATTGGGGGTCAAAGGGGTTGGGTACCAGATGGTAATTGTACTCTAGTGCTCTAGCAAGGCTGAATGTAACCCCTGGGGAAAGATGACGGGTCACGCAACGCACAGGAGGCCCAAAAAAGGGAGATGACGTGCACGCAACCCCTCCTAGACCACGTGTGCAGAAAGAAAAACCTGCACTACGCTGTGGCACCCAGAAACACAAGAATGAACGTATGCGTGTCACACGCAGCCTAGAATGACCTCTGAAGGGGTAGGCTACACACGGGGCAAGCACAGATGTTAGATACGTGCGTGACTCACCGTCTGCCTGGTAAACGAGCGTGTAAAAGGAGCACGTTTGGTTGGCAACACCCCCGCCAAAAGAAGATTTGTACGCTGTCTGAGGAGACAGGACAACAGTAGAAGGGAACACTGTTTGAGGGAACAGGCCCAGGTAAACCAGTAAAAGCGAAAGAAGAGAAAAATCTGTCAGAGGTAACAGGGAATACGAACTTGAAACGCCGTGAAGTAAATCGCGTGTGAAACGACAAGAAGTACAGAATTCACCCACTCGCTCTCCACGAAAAGCACGTACAAGGAAGTGGTGTTCTACGCGTATCTTTTATACAGGCCCACACGTCCAGCGTCACTTACGCGGCGTGTACGCGCTAGGGCCATTTCCACCAATTACACGCTTTGTCACTTCTGCGTGTAGGGACATTTCCTCCAATTACACGCTTTGTCACTTCTGCGTGTAGGGACATTTCCTCCAATTACACGCTTTGTCACTTCTGCTTGTAGGGACATTTCCTCCAATTACACGCTTTGTCACTTCTGCGTGTAGGGACATTTCCTCCAATTACACGCTTTGTCACTTCTGCGTGTAGGGACATTTCCTCCAATTACACGCTTTGTCACTTCTGCGTGTAGGGACATTTCCTCCAATTACACGCTTTGTCACTTCTGCGTGTAGGGACATTTCCTCCAATTACACGCTTTGTCACTTCTGCGTGTAGGGACATTTTCTCCAATTACACGCTTTGTCACTTCTGCGTGTAGGGACATTTCCTCCTATTACACGCTTTGTCACTTCTGCGTGTAGGGCCATTTCCACCAATCACACGCGATGAGACTCTGACGTGCAGTCTTTCCACGTGTGCTCTGTCATCACGTGCTGTGTGGGAAACACCCGTGCGGGTCACGTCACAGACGCGCTTACGCGCTGAGGGCCTTTGGTCCAATAGAATCGCGTATGCGTGCTGACGCGCTTACGCGCTAAGGGCCTTTCCTCAATTTTCACGCTGACGTGCAGGATTTTCACGTGCCAAATCACTCCGTACCAAGCTGGACACGCGTAAGCACACGGAAGACCACGCTCCTGCCCAGAAGGCCGAACTACTGCCCCCCAGAGCCCCGAGCACGCTCCCACCTACCATCTGCTGCTGCCTGACTGCCTGCTGCCCACGTGCACTGCCATTTGCTGCCTGCACATCAGCCAGGGGTGCTGTTGCTGTGACCACCCCTGCTGGTACCGAAGACTCCCGACTGGAATTCCATCGCTCCACAGCCCAGCCCCAGGACCCAGTTGCCCACCCACTCCTGCCTCTGGGGTTGTCATGTCGGGGCAAACACCATCTGGGACCACTGACAACCCCCGGCCAGAGAGGCAGAGGGGCACCAGCTTCAGTGCCACCGAAGTTGGTGTCCTGGTGGAGCAAGTCCTGGGGCAGTATGATGCCCTCTTCGGAAGTTCCCGCGCCGACAAGGAAGGACGGACTCGGATCTGGACTGACATCGTGACTGCCATCAACGCGGAGGGGGTGGCAGTCCGGGATTTACAACATGTCAGGAAGCACTGGGAGGACTTCAGGTCCAGGACCCTGAACAAGGCCCGGCGCCTCTTGAAGGCAGCGGATGCCAAGGGGCGCCGGGGCCACTTGTCGGAAGAACAGATGGGGGTCCTGGAACGCATATCCCCAGCGCTCCACGTCCAGGTCCTGGAGAAGCAGACCCGTCTGGAGTCGAGCGGTGAGTGTACATGCATCCTGATTGTGAGCAGTGCGTGTGGTGATTATTCGGTATTGTGCAGGTTGCACATCTGTTTGTATGGGGTCGAGTATGGGTGGGGGTGTACATGGCCGTGGGGCTGACACATGCGAGGGCTGTAATGTGTGAGACATGGATGGTGCTTGTGTGTGTAGGCTTGCATGGCAAATGCAGTTGTGCGTGCACACATGTTTGTATGTATGTGTATGTAAGTAGACATGTCCGTGATGTCACGCATGTATGTGTGTATTTGACAAGGGTGCAACAGTGATGCAACATGGATGCATGTGACTGCGGTATGTGTAAGCCTGATTGGCAGATGTGACATGGATGCCCGTCTGAACAGTGCGACACTTGGCCGAGGTGTACACATGCATGCAAGTGTGGTGGTGTGTGTACATGTGTGGTGCACTTCCTGTGTTGCATGTGATGTCTGGGTCACCTTTGGCTGCTCATGCTGTTGTATGTGTATGGATGGTGGTGGCAGTTGCGATATGGCTGTGGTATGGCTCATGTGTGCGAGTTGCAATGACATGTGTGTTGGGGATTGTGATGACATGTCTGAGGTTTGCCAATGCCACTCATGTGCAACTGTCATGTGTGTATGTGTCCATTGTACAGTGCCCTGATGCCTGTGTTTTGTTTCTCCCTGTGTGCAGCGTCAACTGATGAAGAGGGCGGAGAAGGTGCTGTGGAGCACAGCGGCGGGGATCCGACCGCCAGCCGGAGACGCAAGGCCCGGCTCCCCTCCCGTGTTGTCATCTCGTCGGGGAGTGAGGAGTCCGGTGCCGCGTCCCAGGCCGCAGCTGCCGGGGGGAGGTCCAAGAGGCGGAGGTTGGAGTTGGACTCCTCGGCAGCAGAAGGGGCAGCTGGGACCCCACAGGGCCCAACAGGGGAAGATGGCACGGAGTCATCCAGGTTGGTGGGGGGTCTGGTGGAGGAGGAGGCCGTGCAAGCACCAGAGACGGGGTCTGGAGGTGGGGATCCCACTGGTGCTAGTGGTGCAGTCCAGGACCAGGGACAGGAGGCAGCACAGGCCGCCGCGGAGGTGCCTGTGTGCAATCCTGTCCCCGATCCTGTCCCTGCATCATCTTGCACCAGCAGGGATGCCTACGTCCAGACCCGTTTCCAGGCAGGGGATGAGCTGACGTCAACTGGCCTTCCTCTGCCTGCGGACGTGGCTATCCAGGTACGGGTTGAGCCTGTCCTGGCTGGTGTGGCGTTGCGTCAACGGGCCATGCGAGGTGACCTGCAGTCTTTTCATGGAGAGACTGCACGTCATCTCGAATGGCTCGTTGACCACGTCAGCCTGCTGGGACAGGTCACCCAGGCCGGATTCCTCCGTCTGATGGGGCTTGCTCCGACCCCCTCCTCAACTGGACCCCCTACGCGCCAGTCGTCCTCTGTGCCATCTTCCCACCCATCAGTCACCTGGGTGCCCTGTGGAGCTGCCTCTGACGGTGCGGCCAGGCTGGTGGAGGAGGCATCCCTGCCACAGTCGGGAGTCGGTGGTCCAGCAGGGGTGGCCACATCAACAAGTGCACCCCAGCCGGCGGAGGATGTGCAGGCAGCAGGAGGCAGTGCACGGGCAGAGGCAGAGCAGCAGCAGCAGCAACATGGTGGGAGCCATGAAGGCTCGGGGCTTTCGACATCGGAGGGGCAGGCATCGGCCGGAGGGCAGGGGGACCCAGGACAGAGAGTGTCTTCCTTGTGGCAGCGGTTGGGCCACGCCATAGGTGCGGAGCGGCGGCGGGCGGAAGAGGCGCGGCTCACAATGGTCAGGGCGGAGAACTCCATGCGGAGGGCCCTGAGGCGGGCCGAGTGCCTCGAGGCAATCCGCAGGGGGTTGGAGGAGGACACAGCGTCGTCCCTGCGGACTCTCGGGGCCATGGAACTGGACCGCCTCCGGGACATCGAACAGGAGTTCGATGATGCCCTGGCCCGGGACACCACAGAGTGAGCCGCTGGACTTGCCCGCCGCCTTTGTATATAGTTCTTTAGTTTTAGGTTTCCTTTCTTTCGTATTATGATTTGGAGTCGACGGACACTGCTCCACTTTTTGTATATAGTTGATTTTTATGTTGATTTTTTAGTAGGTTTCCTTTGTTCAGTTGGGCTCATGGACCCTTGTTATTTTTGTACATAGTTCTTTATTGCATGGAGATTTTTTTACATTTGACTTTGGACAACATTTTTTTCTGTTTGGATTTCAAGTTTCATTTTTTCATACGGACATGCAGCTTACTTTTTTCTCATTCACATTGTAGTTAGTTTTCTTTCTTTAGCATTCTTATTTTTTTTCAATACAATTTTGTTTGCATACTTCACTGTGTGGTATCATCTCATTGGTTTCATGCATGTCATGTTGTGTGTTTTCCCATTCAATTGCAACCATTGTGTGTGACGGACATGGCTTCATTAGCTTCATGAACATTGGGGGTGTAACATGTGATTTCCATTTCCATGTGGGTGAATGGGTTACTTGGTAGGGCTTTTTGGCTGTGGAGGCTGACCATTACGCACATGATTGGGGATTGTGAGGACCTGGTGGGGGCTGCCCATGGTGGCAGGGCGGTGGGGGGTGGTGGGAGACATGATTGGGGGCCTGGTGGAGGATGCCCCTGGTGGCTGGGGGGTGGGGGTGGTGGGAGACATGAGTGGGGGCCTGGTGGAGGGTGCCCCTGCACTGCTGGGGGGTGGGGGTGCAGGGGGACATGAGTGGGGGCCTGGTGGAGGGTGACCCTGGATGCTGGGGGGTGGGGGTGGTGGGAGACATGATTGGGGGCCTGGTGGAGGATGACCCTGGTGGGTGGGGGGTGGGGGTGGTGGGAGACATGAGTGGGGGCCTGGTGGAGGGTGCCCCTGCACTGCTTGGGGGTGGGGTGGTGGGAGACATGTGTGGGGGCCTGGTGGAGGGTGCCCCTGCACTGCTGGGGGGTGGGGGTGCAGGGGGACATGAGTGGGGGCCTGGTGGAGGGTGCCCCTGGTGGCTGGGGGGTGGGGGTGGTGGGAGACATGAGTGGGGGCCTGGTGGAGGGTGCCCATGCACTGCTGGGGGGTGGGGGTGCAGGGGGACATGGGTGGGGGCCTGGTGGAGGGTGACCCTGGATGCTGGGGGGTGGGGGTGGTGGGAGACATGATTGGGGGCCTGGTGGAGGATGACCCTGGTGGGTGGGGGGTGGGGGTGGTGGGAGACATGAGTGGGGGCCTGGTGGAGGGTGCCCCTGCACTGCTTGGGGGTGGGGTGGTGGGAGACATGTGTGGGGGCCTGGTGGAGGGTGCCCCTGCACTGCTGGGGGGTGGGGGTGCAGGGGGACATGAGTGGGGGCCTGGTGGAGGGTGCCCCTGGTGGCTGGGGGGTGGGGGTAGTGGGAGACATGAGTGGGGGCCTGGTGGAGGGTGCCCATGCACTGCTGGGGGGTGGGGGTGCAGGGGGACATGGGTGGGGGCCTGGTGGAGGGTGACCCTGGATGCTGGGGGGTGGGGGTGGTGGGAGACATGATTGGGGGCCTGGTGGAGGGTGCCCCTGCACTGCTTGGGGGTGGGGTGGTGGGAGACATGTGTGGGGGCCTGGTGGAGGGTGCCCCTGCACTGCTGGGGGGTGGGGGTGCAGGGGGACATGAGTGGGGGCCTGGTGGAGGGTGCCCCTGGTGACTGGGGGGTGGGGTGGTGGGAGACATGAGTGGGGGCCTGGTGGAGGGTGCCCATGCACTGCTGGAGGGTGGGGGTGCAGGGGGACATGGGTGGGGGCCTGGTGGAGGCTGCCCCTGGTGGCTGGGGGGTGGGGGTGGTGGGAGACATGAGTGGGGGCCTGGTGGAGGGTGCCCCTGGTGGCTGGGGGGTGGGGGTGGTGGGAGACATGAGTGGGGGCCTGGTGGAGGGTGCCCCTGCACTGCTTGGGGGTGGGGTGGTGGGAGACATGAGTGGGGGCCTGGTGGAGGGTGCCCCTGCACTGCTGGGGGGTGGGGGTGCAGGGGGACATGAGTGGGGGCCTGGTGGGGGCTGCCCATGGTGGCTGGGGGGTGGGGGTGGTGGGAGACATTAGTGGGGGCCTGGTGGAGGGTGCCCTGGTGGCTGGGGGGTGGGGGTGGTGGGAGACATGAGTGGGGGCCTGGTGGAGGGTGCCCATGCACTGCTGGGGGGTGGGGGTGCAGGGGGACATGGGTGGGGGCCTGGTGGAGGCTGCCCCTGGTGGCTGGGGGGTGGGGGTGGTGGGAGACATGAGTGGGGGCCTGGTGGAGGGTGCCCCTGCACTGCTGGGGGGTGGGGGTGCAGGGGGACATGAGTGGGGGCCTGGTGGAGGGTGACCCTGGATGCTGGGGGGTGGGGGTGGTGGGAGACATGATTGGGGGCCTGGTGGAGGGTGCCCCTGCACTGCTTGGGGGTGGGGTGGTGGGAGACATGTGTGGGGGCCTGGTGGAGGGTGCCCCTGCACTGCTTGGGGGTGGGGTGGTGGGAGACATGAGTGGGGGCCTGGTGGAGGGTGCCCCTGCACTGCTGGGGGGTGGGGGTGCAGGGGGACATGAGTGGGGGCCTGGTGGAGGGTGACCCTGGATGCTGGGGGGTGGGAGACATGATTGGGGGCCTGGTGGAGGATGCCCCTGGTGGCTGGGGGGTGGGGGTGGTGGGAGACATGAGTGGGGGCCTGGTGGACGGTGCCCCTGGTGGCTGGGGGGTGGGGGTGGTGGGAGACATGAGTGGGGGCCTGGTGGAGGGTGCCCATGCACTGCTGGGGGGTGGGGGTGCAGGGGGACATGAGTGGGGGCCTGGTGGAGGGTGCCCCTGGTGGCTGGGGGGTGGGGGTGGTGGGAGACATGAGTGGGGGCCTGGTGGAGGGTGCCCATGCACTGCTGGGGGGTGGGGGTGCAGGGGGACATGGGTGGGGGCCTGGTGGAGGGTGCCCCTGGTGGCTGGGGGGTGGGGGTGGTGGGAGACATGAGTGGGGGCCTGGTGGAGGGTGCCCCTGGTGGCTGGGGGGTGGGGGTGGTGGGAGACATTAGTGGGGGCCTGGTGGAGGGTGCCCCTGGTGGCTGGGGGGTGGGGGTGGTGGGAGACATGAGTGGGGGCCTGGTGGAGGCTGCCCCTGCACTGCTGGGGGGTGGGGGTGGTGGGAGACATGCATTGTTGATCAGTAGTGCAAGGTGACATGTGGGTTGGCTGGGGGGCATGCCCATGGTGGATGGGCTGCCTGCGGGACATGAGCAGGGGTGCAGGGTAGTCCCCTGTGGTGTGGGCTGCCTGCAGGGGCCGTGGAGGTTGTGGAGCATACACCTGGGAGGACCCACACGGCCAATTCACGTGTAGTACTCCCCAGAACCCCTGAAATACACATACCCTGCAGAAATCGCGTGTGGAACTTCCCGCGCACCCCTGGAATACACATACCCTGCTGAAATCGCGTGTGGAACTTCCCGCACACCCCTGGAATACACGTACCCTGCTTGCACGGGGCCAATCGCGTGTGGAACTTCCCGCGCACCCCTGGAATACACGTACCCTGCTTGCACGGGGCCAATCACGTGAGAGACGTCACGCGAACCCCTGAAATACACGTAGCCCGCTCCCCCGGCCCGATCGCGTGAGAAAGTTCACGCGAACCCCTGTAATACACGTAGCCCGCTCCCCCAGGCCCGATCGCGTGAGAAACTTCACGCGAACCCCTGAAATACACGTAGCCCGCTCCCCCAGGCCCGATCGCGTGAGAAACTTCACGCGAACCCCTGAAATACACTTAGCCCGCTCCCCCAGGCCCGATCGCGTGAGAAACTTCACGCGAACCCCTGTAATACACGTAGCCCGCTCCCCCAGGCCCGATCGCGTGTGGAACTTCCCGCGCACCCCTGAAATACACATACCTTGCTCGCACTGGGCCAATCGCGTGTGGAACTTCCCGCGCACCCCTGAAATACACGTTCCCCGCTTGGCGTTTGCTGTTTGCCAGCCCGGTGAACTGGTCCAGGGTTAGCGCAGCCCTTTGCGATGATTTAGCGATTTTGATGGCTTTTCCTTGCGCGAGGGCGTTCTTGGGGGCGTAACTGGCGCTGCTGCAGGGTCGCTGCGATTCTCTGCGCCACGGCTGGTTTGGGAGCCTAAAATCCATGAATACGCTGTGCGCGGAAATCGGTTTTAGCGCACGTGCCTGGCGCAGTCAATCGCACGCGGACACTCTGCGCCAGCCGCTTGCGACACTTTTCTGCGAAATTCTATGAATTACCCTCTTAGTTTTGTCTTTGTCTTATTCATCTTCCATCTGCACATCTTCCACCTGATTCTTTATTCTCCTTATTCCAAGTCCAGGGACTTTCTCAATTCAGCCCATACTTTATTTTTATTTGTCCTTTGGGGTGCTTTGCAGCAAGTTCAAGGGCCCCTTAATTCATAAGCAATTCATTTTTGGATCTGCTGTTCGTGACCACGGAGGACTCAGGCTCTCAATCTTCTGATTTGCATTAAATAGCCAGTTGGGGGCATTAGATTGTTTCTGGGGAACACAAGGATGGGGGAGTTTCATAAAAAGAAAGTCTTCAATTTTAGTTGCCACTGGGCATCTGGCTGGGTCCCTCAAAACCCTTTTCACGACAATATGGGTTTGTCTCCCTGCTCGCAGGATCAGTTGTCATGAATCACATGGAGTGCAGGTGCCTCCCATCTATCTGTAATATAAAACTGGACGGGTTTCATGAAGATTAAGTACATTTCTATCATTAGTACTGCCTCCTCAAACTTACACTTTATAATAACTGTGTCATTTTCCTTTAAGCACTCCTACCTCCTAAAATCAATTGCTACTGAATTTTCTCTTTTTATAATATAATAAAATGGCTGCTCTGTCTCCCTTTCTTGCATACCTTAGTGTCACCTATGCTTCATATATACTGGTTGATACCTGGGTGTGTATGACATGAGACCATGAAGCACATATATTTACTTTTTCCTTTAATTGCCCCATTTTTCCATGGGCTTACATTCCTTTTTTCCTTTTTTTTGTGTGTGCTTATTTTTTAAGTGACAAAGGAAACATTTTCTCTGTGGTTGTGTCATTCTTCACACCAACAGAGTTGATGTGTTCTCCTTCTTCATAATAAAATAATAAAAGACAAAACAAACAACATAACAAATTCAAAACTTTTTTTATTAAAAAAAAACATGTTGTCTTCTTCAGCCGCTCCCCT
This sequence comes from Ambystoma mexicanum, assembly GCF_040938575.1. Taxonomy (NCBI): domain Eukaryota; kingdom Metazoa; phylum Chordata; class Amphibia; order Caudata; family Ambystomatidae; genus Ambystoma; species Ambystoma mexicanum. The sequence goes on from NC_090941.1 coordinate 646,264,076, forward strand.
TCTTTCTTCTTGGTGTATTCGTAGGTGATGTGGTTTCTTGCTCCCTGTAGAACCCAAAAATAGAGGCAAAGCCATGATAAGCTGGCAAAGCAATCAGTTATTTCCTTAAAATAGGCCATTGTTTTTCCTTTAACCTGATGTTTCTGAGGTCATCTCTTGGTATGTATCCTCAGCTAATGAAATGCAGAGATATTTTCCTGAAAAATAAAATGATGGTGCACTTTTAGTCTCTTTTGAATTGTCATAAGTGTAGTGACAGGCCTGTTTTAAATCTCTTCTGCTATTCTAAACATTTTCTCTGTGCGCTTGTAGTCTTCCTCCTGATGGTGTGGCGTCTTCTTTCTTTGCTGTATTTATTCTGTTGAGACATAATTAACATTTTCCAATGCTTTCCTACACTAACCTTACCTACCCTTGGTATTTGGAAACGAGCACTGGTCCTATTAAGTGCATGCAAGTGTGGCATGTAGGCATAAACTGTTTTGCCTATCCTTAAAGTTTCATGAATTTGCCAAATGTACCTATTTCACATTCCTTGTCATCAGGATTACAAAAAGGTTACTCCACCTTTTATCCAAAAGTCTTCTTCATTCTCTTCATGAGATATGGCCATACTCACATATATGTACTATTCTGTGCTCAAACCTGTTTATACCTTTCTTGGGAAAATGCTATCTATTTAAAAAGACTGTATACCTTATTACCTTTTTTCTGTACTCACCTACGTCTTTTTACCCCTAATAATCATCAAGAAAGTTATTCACACACTTACTGTGCCAATTGGTACTTACCTTTTCTTTCTCTACTTGTCCACTAGTACTTACTTTTGTCATAATATTTCTTCCCATTATATCGCTATACTCCACTAAGGCCATATAGACATTCTTCCCTTGATACAAAAATGGCAATTTTTTTCATCTGTAATCCATAAATCAACATCTTCATATAAACACAAGCAATGTTCTTGTTACTTAGGGGGTCATTCCGAGTTGGGAGGCAGCCATGGTGCTCTTAGCACCATGGCTGCCTCTAAACCAGGGTCCGGGTCCGTTGTCTCTGAATGGGGATTTACCGGGTCATTCCAACTTTGGAGGATCCGGTAAGTCCCCATTCAGAAAACCATTCCCCATTCCCATTCGAGCCCCCATAGCGGGCCCGTTATTTGCTCCCTGGTCCCTTTACGGGTCCCGCTAAGAACGGCTGGTCAGACCAGCTGTTCATGGTGGGACCCGCTAAGAGAACTCGGAATGTGACAGTAGGGGGTTAACGGCACCGGCATCCTTACCGGTGCCGTTAACCCCCTACCGCCATACTCGGAATTAGGCCCTTACTCTCATATGTTATTTTGTGCTATTCTACTAAAAGTTCTCTCATACTGTTAGATCAATCTTGGCCATCCATACCTTCTTGGCATTTCATCAATTGCATTTTACTTCCATCAAATATACTACACTGACCAATTTAAACAAGCACCATCCATTGCTGCTCATTGTACACCTTCCTCGATCACCCTTGTCTCACAATGTGATTTTTTGTTCCTTTATTTACACCTTCTAACCTTCTATCAACTTGTGTTTTTTGTTGCTTTAATATCCATTCATTCCTTCATCATTTTTTATTTACTTATTTATTTATTTCCCCGAACCCTCTGGATTGACGTCAATCATTTGGTTAGGAACTTCTTACTTCAATGCTTTTAGTTTTAACTGTTTATTGTTATCTTATATTAATAAGTGTAAACACAACATAAACTCATATTTTACACACTATAATCCATTACATGTGTGTACTTTTATTTTGTTCCCCTATGTACATTTTTCATCCACTGTCTTAGTGGATGTATTGTCTTCTCTTTTTGTCACCCCTTCTGGGAATTTGATGCACACTCTCCTACCTGGCCTTGTCAGTGTCAATCCTTACCACTCTTGTATGAAACTTTATAGTGTGTACCCTTCCTGTCTCTTCTTGAGCCTGTAAATTCAAGGCATCCCTATCTCTCTTCCATTTCTACTCTCCATAAATCCAGCTACACTTATATCGTATTTTAGCAAGACATAATGTTGCTAACCGGTATTCCTAATGTAAAGTGAATGCATCCTATATATGGGTGTGTGTTCTCATTGCAGTATTGAATTCCTTCTCTGACTACCTAAATGTACTTTTTATGTGAATGGAGCCTGTGATCCATTGATTTCCTGTACTTCCACAAGATTGTGTATTTGTGTGAATCTGTGTGTGTGTGTGTGTGTGTGTATGTGCGTGTGTGTGCCTGTTTGTGTGTGTGCATGTGTGTGCATGGATGTGTGTGCCTGCCTGTGTGTGCGAGTGTGTGTGGGTGTGCATATGTGTGTGACTCCCCCTCTCCTTATAAGCATATCATGACAGGGATTCTAATCTAATTATCTAATTTTTTCCCAAACTCATGAAAAATGTCTTCTCTTTTCATATCTCCAAATTCTACTTATCTCTACTATTCCCAAACAATCAATTCAGCATGCATAATAGTAATTCAAATTGAGCTCAATATTTGTGCCAAGCCTTCCTTGTTTTTCCTTGTCAGCTCCCAGCCTGCTTGTACTTATTCATGTATATGTTTCATTTAAACAAACCCTGCAAAGAATTTAAATAATGCACTCCTTATTCTTGAAAATAATACTAATCAGGGTGTGTGCTCTATAATAAAATACTCCTTTAACCTAATGGCACACTCCTTTATATGTTCAGGCCTTAAACATACTAGTGTGATTTCTTGTGTGCCTTCATAACGAATCCCTAAACTAGTGCATGTTATCCCCTTAGTTATTTACTGAGATCTCTTCTCAATACAACTGTTAAATATATCATGCTTTTTTCTGATATTGTGTGTAACCTTAGCCTTGGCGCCTTTCAGAGTACTTCCTATCATTACTTACTGTTTTCCCATTCTAAATACAAATGTTTGCATCAATACATGCACTTTTAATATTGTTGCTGAAAAAATGTGTTTTATCTTATTAATTCTTGCAATTCCCCATACATTTTCAGTGTGCTTAATCTAGTATCATTTAGTATTGTATTAATCTACTTGTCAATGCAATTTGTACTCATAATTACATTTTTATTCTCAGAGACATGTTTCACAAATTGAGTGATGTTAGGCATATTTTCCTCTTTTTTTAATCCCTTTATGCTGTGCAGTTGGGACGATGCAGTCCCCCCTCTTGAAGATTGTCTAATTTGCTGTGGCTTTGGTGCATACGCTTGAGTCTGCATGTGTAATATCCTTATGACTCTATATTTTATTGTGGTGCCTATCCCATTCCTCCTCTCTGTGTCCTTAATCACCAATATTCTCCCTGTCCTGGTTATGTATAGTAGTCTCCTTTAAAATGGGAAGTTACTTGTGTGACTTTAAACAGGGACCTAATGGGACTCTAGTTCACATATATGCAATGATTGGGGACAATTTCTAGCATAAAACAGTAAACTCACAATATGGTTTAATTACATATACATTTGCTTATCTAAACAACCAGGGGCTTAACTATCCCACAATGTCATATAGTTCAGTCAAGTGCTTCTCTAGCACCTGGTTGCAACAACATATGCACACATCCAATGGAAAAAAATGCTGTTCTCAAAACCTACTCAGTTTTCAATTTCTTCCACTGGTGTTTTTTATCATTTGGACCAACAGCTATGCTTCCCTACTCAAAGAGACACAAGCATTACATGAGTATATCACAAAAATCCCCAAAAAATGAAAGTCTGTTCAATGAGTTCTGGTTCAAGGCTATATTTCCATAAGGGTGTGAGTCAGCCCTGGGTCACTTACAACCTTTGTACACAAATATGAATATTTCATAAATACACAAATAAATCACTACTTGTTCCAAGAAATTTCATACATGTATCAGCTCTGGCCCTACACATTCCTACTCATTTTGATCATATTTTCATGAACTTTTATTTATTTTTCTGTTTCAATGTTAATATACACTTACATCCAAGGTTGGATCAGTAGACTGGGATGACACTCTTTTAATACATATTCAAATTTTATTCAATAAATTCATCACACGAAAAAATCATCTAAATACCATAAAAATTGATAAGAAGCACAATTTCATACCAACAATCATAGCCACATACAAAACTCATTCAGACATTCACACAATAAGAACACCCAAGGTGTTTCATGCAGCAATAGGTATTGGAAATATAGTATTTCCCTTCATTTAAAACAATGACCCAGTCCATAATATTAGGTGTCGTGGTATATCCGATGCTGAATTAGGGTCAGATATCTTTCACAGAAAAGCGTTGACACGTGTTTCGGTCGGAGACCTTCTTTAGGACGTAGGGCAAAGAAAACTTCGCCCTGTTCTTAACAAGTATGGGCCCGTAACCAATATAAAAACAATAATAAAAACAAAGTGTCATCCCTATTTCTTCAAAAAAGTGACTGAATATGTCACAATGTGTACCAAATCTCTTAACACACCAATATTAGTATCACTGCAAGTAATACCGTGAAATTTAAAAACAATAAAAAACCCTTACAGGCACCCGTGGTGCAGCTCAAAAATCTTCACCAAGATATCGTGACCAATGGTCACTCACAGACCAGCATAGAACTTGCTGGCTCAACAGAACCTTCATAGTGCTATAGAGAAAACACATAATAAGATCCATGTTATGGACTGGATGTCTTCTTCATATGTACCCCCAGTTAAAGAGGGGGGAAAAACACTCCCCTAGTGCCAGAAAAACCACATTTTCCATAGCCCATTTTATTGTGTCCACATAACCATGCGTATGTCCCAGTGTGTGCACAACCATGCAAAATGCGAAGTGAAACTTCTCAAACCAAATTGCGGAGTGAAACCTCTTGTAGAAAGTACTCAACAGAAAGGGACCACCCTTCCTTCTTTTTATATTTATTTCGGTACCCGTAACTCCTATCTATCAATGCTACACTCACAATTCAAGCTGCGTGCCTGTCCTCTGATTAAAAAACGTCTTTGCATGAAGACGACAACAGAAACGACACGCCGTTAAATACACGGCGCTTGTTTCATTCTATAGTTACTCGGACACACCACCGACTATTCGCGTGGTGCTCAGGTCTGCTATGGAGGGTTGACAGCAGTCAACAAAGCTTAAGCAAGGGTGCACATACTGGTAGCTAAACGAAACACCGGCTGCTCGCGAGATACTCGGACATGTTATCGAGGGCAGGCTGACACTGATCAACAAAGCGTTTACCTTTAGTGCGCACAAGAGTTTCAAAAACGGCCGCAATCCATCATTCGGCTCAAAAACACAAGTGAGCTAAACATAGGTAAAGGACTACCAACTATAAAGAGTGCTCCAGACACTAAAAAGGGACCAACACGCCATCTGCATTAGCCAGCACAATTTCATACCAACAATCATAGCCACATACAAAACTCATTCAGACATTCACACAATAAGAACACCCAAGGTGTTTCATGCATCAATAGGTATTGGAAATATAGTATTTCCCTTCATTTAAAACAATGACACAGTCCCTAATATTAGGTGTCGTGGTATCCGATGCCGAATTAGGGTCAGATATCTTTCACAGAAAAGCGTCGACACATGTTTCGGTCGGAGACCTTCTTCAGGACGTAGGGCAAAGAAAACTTTGCCCTGTTCTTAACAAGTATGGGCCCGTAACCAATCTAAAAACAGTACATGCAGAACAACTTAAAGAAAGATTGACCAATAGGGGGTACCCGAGAAGGTTAATAAAAGATCAAATGAAAAGGGCTGAAAACACTAACCGGGATATTTGTCTCACCAAACGAGAGAAAAATAAGAATGACCGTCTGGTATGCGTCACAACATTTAATCCAGTTAGTGGGGATGTCAAAAGAATTATTGGTAAACATTGGAATTTAGTCAAACAACCTGGGTCTTTGATGAAAAAACCTATGTTTGCTTTCAAACGCAATCAAGATCTTAGACAGAAATTGGTCCATACGTATAGAAAGCCAAGAAGAGAACCTACTATCAATGATCAATGGGGATTGCCACCCATTGTTGGACATTTTAAGTGCGGCGGGTGTGTTGCGTGCCCTCTGACTGAGACGAAACGTGAGTTTCGATATGGTGAGAGGACCTGGAAGATGAATTGCCACACAAACTGCCTGACCAAAAATGTAGTGTACATCATTAGTTGTCCATGTCAATTGCTATATGTGGGGAAGACTACACGTGAAATTAGACAGTGTATATCTGATCACAGGAGCTGTATCCGAAACAGAGTGACAGATAAACCACTAGTTGAACACTTTGTTGAGATGCAGCACAAAGATACAGTTATGAGGTGGTTTGTGCTGCAACATATTAAGACTAACATGAGAGGAGGTGACATTGGTATAACACTGCATCGTATTGAACAAAAATGGATCCATACTCTGAATACAGTCCATAAGCGTTTGAACGTTTTGGTAGAGTGGAACAACTTGATCACAAAAAATTGATAGCTAAATCAGTAATTAATATGAACAATAGATGTATTTACTGAATTTACTGTATATGATAGACTGCCTTGAACCATTTGGCCAATGACCATTATGTACACTAATTTTCAAGTATACGGTGTAAATTGGAGTATATTATCCTGTTAAGAATAGATTATGGTGCTGTGTATATAATGAGCCAATTTATTGACATCTTAACACTCATGGGGTTCAGGTGTTATATGTAATATACAAAGGGGTCCTAGATACACAATAGATCTTTTGTTTATGTAAAAAGCCATGGACTGTAATCACCCACATGTTTACATTTAGAAATGTTTCCAAAAAAATGCGATAATGTGAATATAATGAGCCATCCTCGTGGTATCCTAAAGATCATGGTAATCAGGTGCACGCAAAAACTTTTCTGGTGCAATTACCCACATGTTCATTACATTAAAATATGGACCCAGTTCCTTAAATTAGTGAGTCAGGTAAAAATTTGCTCTATCTTTGGTGTAGATCACTAATATGAGGCTGAACATATGGCACACAGGCCTTTTGGCCGTGTGATAAGTTATTTCGGGATACACAGGTACGAACGTTTCCGAGTTCCGAGTCCCCGGGCTAATGCAGACCGCGTGTTGGTCCCTTTTTAGTGTCTGGAGAACTCTTTATAGTTGGTAGTCCTTTATCTATGTTTAGCTCACTTGTGTGTTTGAGCCGAATGATGGATTGCGGCCGTTTTTGAAACTCTTGTGCGCACTAAAGGTAAACGCTTTGTTGATCAGTGTCAGCCTGCCCTCGATAACATGTCCGAGTATCTCGCGAGCAGCCGGTGTTTCGTTTAGCTACCAGTACGTGCACCCTTGTTTAAGCTTTGTCGACTGCTGTCAGCCCTCCATAGCAGACCTGAGCACCACGCGAATAGTCGGCGGTGTGTCCGAGTAACTATAGAATGAAACGAGCACCATGTATTTAACGGCGTGCTGTGTCCGTATTCGTGTTCATGCAAAGACGTTTTTTAATCAGAGGACAGGCACGCAGCTTGAATTGTGAGTGTAGCATTGATGGATAGGAGTTACGGGTACCGAAATAAATATAAAAAGAAGGAAGGGTGTCCCTTTCTGTTGAGTACTTTCTACAAGAGGTTTCACTCCGCGATTTGGTTTGAGAAGTTTCACTTCGCATTTTGCATGGTTGTGCACACACTGGGACATACGCATGGTTATGTGGACACAGTAAAATGGGCTATGGAAAATGTGGTTTTTCTGGCACTAGGGGAGTGTTTTTCCCCCCTTTTTAACTGGGGGTACATATGAAGAAGACATCCAGTCCATAACATGGGTCTTATTATATGTTTTCTCTATAGCACTGTGACGGTTCTATTGAGCCAGCAAGTTCTACGCTGGTCTGTGAGTGACCATTGGTCACGATATCTCGGTGAAGATTTTTGAGCTGCACCACGGGTGCCTGTAAGTGTTTTTTATTGTTTTTAAATTTCACGGTATTACTTGCAGTGATACTAATATTGGCATGAACACTGAAATGTGTATTTATGTTGGTTCCACAGGCACAGTACTTACACTGTTTCCAGTGAAGGATTAATGTGCATTATCCCGTTCACCTACCCTCGACTTGGAACCTGGGGGTGAGTAGGGACTGGTGTGTTGAGAGATTTGGTACACATTGTGACATTATCAGTCAATTGTTTGAAGAAATAGGGATCACACTTTGTTTTTATTATTGTTTTTAGATTGGTTACGGGCCCATACTTGTTAAGAACAGGGTGACGTTTTCTGTGCCCTACATCCTGAAGAAGGTCTCCGACCGAAACACGTGTCAACACTTTTCTGTGAAAGATATCTGACCCTAATTCGGCATCGGATATACCACGACACATAATATTAGGGACTGCGTCATTGTTTTAAATGAAGGGAAATACTATATTTCCAATACCTATTGATGCATGAAACACCTTGGGTGTTCTTATTGTGTGAATGTCTGAATGAGTTTTGTATGTGGCTATGATTGTTGGTATGAAATTGTGCTTCTTATCAATTTTTATGGTATTTAGATGATTTTTTCGTGTGATGAATTTATTCAATAAAATTTGAATATGTATTACAAGAGTGTCATCCCATTCTACTGATCCAACCTTGGATATAAGTACACTACACCTGAAGGATCAGGGATATAAGTGCAGGACTTCCCCTTTACTTTCCCATTGTTAATATACATACATACATTTGTACAGCTCTGTTTTTCTACAACTATTAATCACTTCCTGGCTCCATGTCAGCCCTTATCTTAGCTTTGAAAAAGGAGCCTTGATTTATTCAAGGGCACCGCGGTTTTCAAACATAAATCTCACTCTGCATCCTGTCTGTGCATGGATTCTATTAACCATGCACATTGTGCTATTTAAAATGAATACATTTCTATCTTCTGTTTTACCTTAACATGCCATGTAAAACTGTCTTTATTTGTTCAAACAAAAAATGAAATCACTTGTCAGTTTAGCTCACAACCCAGCTTTAAAGAATGCTTTCAACTGCACACATTTTTAGCCAGGATAAAATGCTTGCAAAATCTTCCACATGTCTTATCTGTTTCTTCGTTCATGTGTTCCGCTAATCGGATTTCTGCCATTCAAAGAATTTCAATCTGTGGAGAGCTTTATTTTTGCGTTTATATAATCTTTATTTCTCTTTAACTATTCACTTGAATTTACTCGCTTGTTTAAAAAGTGTAGAGGAGAGTCACAATTGACTGCCTATTTTTGCCAGATCCTTAAATAAAGCCTCAATTTTTTAAGCTTAAATCATCACTTTTAACATTTTAAAACAATAAATATGAGCGTGCACATCGAATCGCCACTCAAGCCTCTAATTTCATTAGCCTATCTATTCTCTTGATTGGTGCCATTCACTTTGCTATGTTCAATCACTATTGCTCCTCAAATTACTTCACAACTTCTATCACTTCTTTGATAGTTTTACTCAACAAACAACAAACAGACTAGTCTACTTTACACAGTAATAAACACTGTGATCACACTTTTCCTTTCTCGCCTTTTCTAAATACCCTGTGCAGGGTTTGAGACATCACCTCATGCAAACCTGTTTGCACGTTATATATTTCCGCTTACTCTCACTGGAGTTTAAAATGTCTCCTTATGAAGCTCCCTTGAGCCAGGACTCTAGGCGCCATTTCTTCTCCTCACACAATATTTCCCATTACTCAAAAATGATCCCAACCCCATAATATGTACATGAAAATATTGTATTTATTTCTGTTGCCTCTGTCTCTCAATACATACCATAATTCACAGATGCCAGGTGTGCCATGCTGACGGTCATGAGGAGATGACCCTGACAGAAATGAGACCATACTACAGTTTTGTCACTAAGCTTATCATCTTTTTCACGCCTCTCCCGCTGTCTGCCAGCACATCACCATGAAGCCTGGGTCCTTGTCCCTGAATCTTATGAAAAAGACCTTAGTGCCCCACGTTTGGGCTCCACATGAATGGAGGGACCTGGTCCCCAGCCTCCGTCAAACACCAGGCATCCATGAACATCCCACAGAGACAAGAGAAAATCAGGCGCCCAGGAGTTTTTTCAGCAGTCTTTATTAGTTGTACTTACAAGACACTCTCTGAAAAACATTCAAAAACAGGTTGCCTTCAACCTGCCTATATAGGCTATTTGGATGATGCAATATCCTTATGCAAATTACTACCTTGGTCAGAGTAGGGTCCTCTTTGTCAGAGAAAAAACATCCCTTTAATATTGTTGGATAGCTTATCTGGTGCACACCAAGCCCACATTAGCATAGCTGGTATCCGTTGACGCACAAAACTGATTTTCAAGGTCCTGCCAAGTTAGTTAGTGCCTTATATTGTGGAGAAATAGATCAACTCTATTATATGGTGCCAAATAATACACCTGGTCTCTCGAAAATGGTCTGCATGAAGCACATTTACCTTTCTTTTCAAGATCATAGATAAATGTATCCAAGTTTCCCTTGCTTTATTTAGCTTGATCCTTAATCTTGTCTGCTTTTCCTGCCAAGTTCCAAGTTTAACCTCACAAACCCAATTATCTCACTGCAAGATGCTGCAAAAGACTATCTCTAATGTATCAGTCTCTGTTTCTTGTCTGAAAACTCTTTGCATGAGTCATAGTTTTTCACACCTGCCTCAGAACTGGACACTATTTTCTACTTGAGTTATCCATTTTGAAATATATTTTTGTCTAACACTGTATTGATTCTTCATGGAGCTAGTATTAATTTATTTAAGCATTTCTCACTTTGTATCCCTTATTCATGATATATCTTGATACACTTATAGTATGTGTGTGATATTTAAAGCACCCTTCGCTTTCTGGGTCATTCTAACCCAAATATGCGCAGTGCAATGTGCACTTTGTAGCTTAAATAAGGGCGCTGTAATCCTGATTTCTGCAATAATAGAACCATTTAATCTGCCAATCATGTTATCTATACCCAGTTGAGGGGGGGGGGGTTGGTACTCCCTGTACATAATCGTGCCCTTATTGTTTCAGACTCACTCACAACAACTTGTCCAACAACTACTCGTTGGACTGCATGAAAGTGGGCAGCATATTTTTGGGGAAGCTAAGTGTCTTGCTTTTTTTCACTTCATTGTTTGGAGCAACTAACATGCGACCACTTACTTACCCAATGCATGATTTAATGTGTGTGTAAACTGAGGTATGTTTATGTGGCATACGCATGAGGCAACCCCTTGTGCCGAATTCTTCACCTCTAATGGTTTTATATGTCTCATGCAGTAGCAGGTGCTCCTTAACCCAATGTGATGCATTTGCAAGTATGTTCGTTTTTTTATTCTATTCATTTATTTATATAGTGCACCAAACTCGGAGGTATCTAGGCACTTATGCTTAAGGAATTGGTTACAGTGCTTATGGTTACATGCCAGAGTGAACACGAAGTAGTTACATCATAAAGTGCAATTAAAAATAGGTAGTTGCTGGTATTTGGTTACAAGCAGGTGCAACAGATGTAGTTACATAGTGAGACAAGGATGCAGAAAAGTCAATCAAATGGGCACATTTGAGGAACCTAAACCCATGTTACAGGGCGACTGCAATACTAGGATGCAGAAAAGTAAATCAAGTAGGCCCATTTGAGGAGCCAAACCCCATGTTGCAGGGCAGATGCGACACAAGGATGCAGAAAAGTCAATCAAGTGGGCACTTTTGAGGAGCCTAACCTCATGTTGCAGGGTGGCTGTGACACAAGGATGCAGAAAAGTCAATCAAGTGGGCACATTTGAGGAGCCTAACCCCATGTTGTAGGGCAGCTGCGACACAAGGATGCAGAAAGGTCAATCGAGGGGGCACATTTGAGGAGGCTAAGCCCCATGTTGCAGGGAGGTTGCGACACAAGGATGCAGAAAAGTCAATCAAGTAGTCACAGGGAAGACAGTTGGATGCAGAGTTTGGTCACACAGACATAAACCAAGAGCAAGGGGGACAGCTATGAACAAAGTACAGATACACTCACAAAAAGAGGTGCCAAGATTCGTTCAGACAGCGGACAGGGAGCAAGCAGTGGCCTTCAGAGTGGGCCTTGTGAGAAGGGCTGGCCAAACCTGCCAGCCTTCTGATAGGCCCAGATAAAGAGGGCCAGAGCAAATCCATGGCCAGCTGAGGCACCACAACAAGCACTCCAGTCTGAACAACAAGTGCAGCCATCTTGGAATGGCAGGGCACTAGGATAGCATTGAGAAAAGACAAATAAAGCCCCATCAGAGCGAAGTAGACAGGGTCCGATTGAAAATGTAAAAGCATGAGAAAGATGCCGCTGGTCACATAGAGAATGAATACATTTTCCTGCCTGATGCTGGGCAATTGATCGTGCGGTCGCTGAAGCAGGGGAGAGACATACCTGAGTATTAGATAGGCGCCAGGTGCTCTGAGGGGCTCCAGATGGTGGCAAAGCAGCAGCCGCTCCATCTGCCGCATCAGCTACAGTGAGGGATAGATCAACAAGCACTCCAGTGTAAACAACGAGTGCGGCCATCTTGCAATGAGTGTTTGAGACTGCCTCAGGTGCAGCCTGCAAAGAAGTTGAGGAGCGTTACCCAACACCCCCTACCTATCCACAACCTCTTGCCCTACTTGTTTGGTCTAATTTCCACTTATGCCTCTAAGATTAAGAACCTGGGCTGCTATTGGCAGTCTGATTTGGGCTGTAACCATCAAATTACTACCGCTATTCAATCAGTATGTTATTCCCTTTGATTGCTTTGGTCAGCTCTCCCATTCCTGAACCCGGGCGATGTTCCAATAGTTGGAGGATCTCTGGTCAATTCAACCCTGGACTTCGCTAATGCCATGTTAATAGGCATTCCTAAATATCAATTTCAAAGACTGCAGGCGGCTCAACATGCAGTAGGCAGGATGATTTTCAAGGTCTCAAAATCTACCTCAGTGACAAAATTGAAATTCTATACATTGGTTGGCGGTGAGCCAACGAATCATGTTCAAAATATTATGCTTAATGCATATATGCATGAACGGAAAGGCCACCCTCCCGTACCTGGCCAAAAAGTTTTCCCCCCATCGGCCTTTGAGACCATTGAGACCATTCAGCTCAGAGGACAAAGAACTGGTAAAGGTAACTTTATCCCGATATGTGCAAAAAGGAAATAGATGTTTGTATGTTGCTGGGCCACATTTGTGGAATTCTCTGCCCATGGGATTAAGAAACTTTACTTCCCCATTCCTATTATGTCAAGCTCTAAAAACCCATGGATTCCAATGATCTAATCAGCACTACATGATATGATATGATATGATTTGATATATGTAATTTCTCATACCTTTTGCTTGTTTATGTAAGATCAGCATCCAAATGCAGTTTATTCTACCAGGTGAGTGTACCAAATACAAAACAAAATACAAAATAAATGACTCCCTGATTATATAGATTACTTGAAATCTAGTCCTCTTGCTCACTGTTATGGCAAGAGTATGATCCTGTAAACCTGCAAAATTAAAATAGGGTTGCATGTGTGTGCAATACCTATTCCAATGTTGTGTATATGATTTCACAATAGTCAAAGACTGGCTTAGCAGAGCTGAAGAATATGAGAACTGTATTTAGTGAAACTCAATATATCACAGTACCAAAACATTTATTCAACGTTGCCTTATTGATGTTGATGAAATTTCTGGAATTAAGTGTATTTAAACAGCAGCTTTCTTTATGTAAAACTACCAAGACAAGGTCCAGAACTGAACAAGAACCATGTCTTGGAGTGCATTCACATCCTGAGGAATACAGAAACCCAATGAATGTATACTGGAAATGTATTTCCTATTAAATGTGTATCTTTAATGTATGTTATTGAATGCACAGATTAACAGTGATAAAGGCCATTTCAGTGGTGTGTGATTTCCTGAGCCTAAAATATCAAGCACTGGAAATCCAAATTACAATTGTGTGATATTGAAAACTGCAGTATATTCAGTGACTGAAGTAACAAATTCATAAAGATGTGTAAGGCTTATTGGAAACATTATTGTAGAATTCCACTGATTAAAAGTGCAGAGGTATCTGAAATGCAAGAACAACACTGGAGCATCATTTAAGTTTCATTTCTGCTTTGTCATGCATGTTGAAAAGGGGGAAGTCTGGAAACCACTTAGATCAGAACTTGAAACACTTTGGGTCTGATTTACAAAGCATCTTCCAATAGAATGCTCTATTTGTAGGAGGTCTTTGTAAATCAGACCCTTTGTGTGTTTACATTTCCAGGCCTACCCATCTTGGGGAAGTCTAATAATAACACATAGAGAGTCCAGTCCAGATGTTTTAATAGGTATTATGGTTTAGGTTTCAAAGAGAAACTGTCACATATTTAATTTCCCATAGGCTCATCAAAACTCCATTAGCAAAGAGTCAAGAAAGATTCAATGAACATAAGCACATCAATGGGCCTTCTGCTCTGAATACTTAAAGGGAAAATTAAAGAAATTCTATCCACAGACAAAAATGTTTGCTCTAAGTGGGAAAAGGAATATGTAGATGATGCACCGGCACTGCCACCTGGTAGAGAACATCAGCAACTACACATTAGAAAACCTCATTCTCATTAACATGAGGGAAAAACTCACATTAAATGTTTAATCATTAAATTGATCACTCAGTCACAGTGCTGGCTCGGATTGACACCAAATTTGAATACATTGTAGCTAGGAGTAATATCTATAATAATATATAATATAAATAGGGGTTACCACATTTTGAATTTATGAAAATAGTCAAAACCTCATAAGTGTTTAAAAAATGATTGAAATGCCATCCACCCATTTTTGAAATGTGTGCCTCGACTTGCAGAATCTGAAAACATTAATTTCATTAATCTCACAAGTTTATAACCAGAGGTATGTCCAAAAACAAAATTAGCATCTTTGCAACATGAGTAGTTTCCCCTCCCACCTTTGTCACTGGGAAACAACACCAATGTCACAAGGCAAAAGTGGGACTAGTAAGGTATATACTTTGATGCACAAGGAGATAGGGACTGATTAATGAAGAAGGATTAATAACGAAGGAGATTGGAGAACAGAAGGATTAACCATAGGCAGATGGGAGACCAGTGTACTGAGAGAAGGAAGCCTGTGCTCCCCTGTATATATATTAAATACAAAGTGCAATGTTATTCTTCAGTTCTAATCGACTTTGTATTGAAACACCACATTTAAAATGCAATACATTTTGGTGCCAGTGTACTGTGGAATTTCTTTTGTAAAGCTAAGTATAATTTGAAATATGAGTAGTGGCTTAAACCGGTGTAGAGTCATGTTGGGCCATAGTGTAAATGCAAATTGCTATTGCCTAGAGTGACATCATGCATTTAATGCAGCCAGGGAAAGCCATAGTCTTAGATCAGATGTCTGTGCAACAAAACGTATGCTGAGAGAATTCATTCTATTTATTAAGAATTGTGCAGAGTGCAAACTCCTGCAGTACGTTGTGCTTAGAAGCACAGACAGAGTCAGGTGTAATTTGGAAGGAAAGTTGGGTCTTTAATATTGTACATTTTACAAGAGACTAGTACATTTCAGCCCGAAAATACAGGCAGGCTGAAAACCACACATACAGATGCACTATAGTTGTGCAGGCTGAAAATCACATACATTGAAAAGTTGCACTTACAAGTAGCTTGAAAACAGTACACTCATGTGAATCTAAAGCTACATATTTATCTGTATTAACAGTCTCACATACCCACTCACACAAGTACCGACTGCAAGTAACATATTAATGTTAGGGAGAGTCACACATGCTTGATTTGTAAAAGCTTTACCCAAATATTCTGAGGGTATTCCACACTAGTGGGTTCAGAACAGGGTGAACAGATCCTTGAAAGCAGTTCCGAATGTAATCCTGGAGGAGTCCAATTAAGCTGGCCATTATCTACATTGAATGACCTACACACAGCCAATACATCCACTTCCTCACAACTGCATGGTGGTGGGGAGGGTGCATGATTGTGTATATACCACAAAGTATTGATTTAAGTGTTTTTTTCTCTGATATCATCCTTACTTGATGCTGGAAAAAATCAAATGTTTTAAACACACTTGCCTTATGTCTAAACACTTGTAACATTTTTTGGTATTTAGATTGAAGTCAATGTGAAAGAGAAATGTTTAAAATGCCTATTAGTACCCGGCGAGAGACAACCAGATTGTTAAACGCGGACTTATAATAAGCAAGATTCATATAGGCAGGGACATTTGATCATAGATGACTTGGTTTTGGAGTTATACCTATATTGTTTTGATCTCCATAGTTTAAAGGTGGAGAACAAGTTGGTTGAAGTTGCATTATATTTTAAATATATTTCGATTTTTGACTACCTTACAGTCTGCTCCTTGTCCAGAGCTGCGGGGTGGGATTGTATAAATGAGAGAGTGACTATCTCAAGCCATAATGACTCCTAACTCTACTATGATCCATAACAATAGATTTTGGTCCACTGGGTGTTGCCAACTATACATTCAGCGGCCGAAACCCAATTAAGGAGTCTTGTTAGATGCCTTTCTATCTCAGGGTTTATTGAAGCTTTTCACAAGAATTCACCTCATGAAAATAAAAGTGCTACAGACAAATTTGAGACACATTACTACCCTAAAATTGCTGCAGCCAGTTCATATGGAGTAAAACATTTTGATTGTAAGCTTAGCAGCAGTAGGCAGCAAAGGGTGAGACCATAAGAAAGAAACGGCCATGCTATAATCGTGAGAGACTACCATTATGGGCAAAAAAGGCTTGTTAAGATTAATAGGGAGATATTCCAAAGAGAAGGAGGAAAAAGAGGAAATGGAATACGAATAAACAAATAAAAAAAGACTGCTCGGAGACTGATTCACGCATTCTTTCTAAACCGAACTGTCATGCCCAGTGACGCATACGAGTGCGCTCAGAGGCTAACGTGTCGGCCGGAAGAGGGGAGACGCGGGTGCCCGAGGTGTTTTAAGGATTTTGTGTGTGTTTGATTGTGTCTGTGGGGGAGGAGAGGGAATGTTTGTGGTGTGTGGAAAGGAGGGTGGGGGAGCAGGTAAACATGAGTGTGTTTGCATGTTTGTGTGTCTGGATCAGTGCGTCTGTGGTGGGGGTTGAGTGGGAATGCTATGGGGATAGGGAGGTGGGGGAGGAAAGGGGGTTTGGGTGGTGAAAACCTCCAATTTCTAGGAGATGGTGGGGCTGGGAGGGGAACGGCTTCTTGGAGGGGTTTGGGGGAGGGTGAAATCGACCCAGTAATGTGATACTTCGGCTTTTGAAGGCTGCACAAAAACTGAAAATAAATCAGTCTTTTTGATGGGTGGCCTTCCTAAAGCGGAAATATCACATAGAACCAAAGGAGGAGGAGAGGTTAGAAGTTGGTGTTGGGTAGGTCAAATAAGAGAAAGAGCAAGAACAGGAGTATAAGGGATACAAGAGGTGTGTAGGAACGTGCACCTGAGTTGGTTTAAACACTATTCAAATACATTGTGAAAACATTATTGTGAAAATTGCACTTTGAGTAAAGAGAAAGAATAAAACAAACTGGAAAGTTGGAAATGAAACGAGCAAGAGACTTTTTAACGTTTGAAGTGGCGTGGCAGACCAAGAAGAAGAGAGTTTTAGTAATCAAGATGAAAAAGCATAATATGTCATTGGGGAGAAATGTGCTAATTCAGCCGGGAGGAAAAGAGTGACCTGATGATAATTCTGTCGCTGGGACCTGCAGTGTGAGCCAAGTTTAAAAACGGGAGGAAAAGGTTTTCACTCTATTTCTAGGCTGCAGGCGGCAGGGTCAAGGGGGATAGAAAGTAGGAGGGGTACAGAGCAGGCAATAGCAGGGAAACAGCAGAAAGCACAAGGGAAGAAGGAAAGGACCACTTTAGCAAGGTTAATAGAGAAAAAGCAGAGAGCATCAATGAACAGACATCAGACAGACAGGGTTTTATGAGCCGGGGTCAAAGTGTAATAAACAAAAGTAGTGGAACTATGTTCCCATCTGTCCGGCCCCTTCACTGCCCAGCAGACCCAATACTCACTCTCATCCCCCCACCTCCAATTCAAACACCATACCTGGGTGCTGCCTTTCGTCCACTCCGCCCTACAACACTGTGTTTTACAGCACTACTATCAAGTCTATAGAAAGCACAGTGAAAGAAATTATTGTAAATGACCACCATCAGTGTCAATCAATGTCCCCCCAGCATGCAGCTTCATGTACCCTGCCCTTTGCAATCACACGCCATTCGCAACTCTTAAGGGACATGCCCAGGACTATATTCATACAGCCCCTCCCATTAACTGCACAGAACGCAGCAGCAATTCAGCGCGAATGGGCATTATGTCCAAAGCAGTCTATTCACATAAATAATCTCAATTCAACACCGTGTGAGATAGCACAGTGAGCCAGGATACTGAGTTGTTACTGGCAGAGTCCTGGTTCGAATCCCTAGTAGGGAAGAGGTAAAAAAAAAAGAAAAAAAGAAAAAATAAAAGTGCACTTTCTTGCTATACTCGTATGGTGACCTGGGTGACTTAAAGTAAAGGAAGGATAGTGGTTTTCCCCCAAAATTAAGGGAACGTTCTATCCTTTATTTCCCGCCCACTTTGATGTCTGGTAATGAGAGTGGAAAAAACCAATAAAGGAAATAAGGGAGAGACAGATTTTCAAACCATCATGAAGACACATTACTGGAATCCGTAAAAAGGAAATGACAACACAGAGTAAGGATGTTTAAAGTAAAATAGGAGGGAGCAGTAACAATAACAGTGCAAGAGTTGTGGGGATTTAACATTGGGAGTGGAGATTTTATTGACTAGGAAGTTAAAAAAGAGCAAGTGGATCAGCTGGAGGTAAACCAGGAAAGTTGAGATGAGTGTAAGGAGTGGATACCCATACTGTAGGTGGCAGCAAGGTCAAACAAAGGGAGGATAGTGGCTTGCTCATTATGGCCGGGGTCAGAAAGTTGTAGATGTCAAAATATGCAGATTCTGAAACGTATGCATGACAAAAGCCAGAGGAGAAAGGGTAGGAGAGAGAGTGAAATGGAGGGATAGTTAGCCATGAAGGATGGTTACTTTTGAAGAATGAGAATAGAAGCTTTCTTGAAAAAGGAAGGAATTTTACATGGAGTATTGATTAATGGAGAGAGTAGCTATGGAAGCAAAGTGCAGAAGAGCATGAAAAGGTGAAACGGGGCAGAGTCAAGCAATGGGTTTACAAAGCATCTATGTTTGTTTAAATATATATTAAGAATATATTACAATTAGATCACTGCATTTAGTTAGATTTTTCAGAAAATGAACTCCTTGTAATGTTATGCTGTTCAATGGCAGACAAGTGAACCGTTACACCCAAAGAGGTTGCACAGACAAACAGAGGCAATAATATTACCTGAGATAATAACAACATCTGTTATTATAGCACTTAGAAGGGTTAGGAATCCAGCATGAAGCGCTATATAAGAAGACATATTATTATTACAAGATTCCACACTCCCAGGCAAATCAGCCTCAAACCTGTTCCCAATTGATGCACCTTTTGGGTGGAAACAGTAGTGCATCCACTGTGACCGCTTATTCCCTACTGGAGCTTCCAACAAGAATGCCAGCTTTGATAACTAAGCGCTTGGGCTGATAAAATCATTAGCTGTTTAGAGACACTTTCGATACATTGGAATTAAGCAATGATGAGAAGGGGAGAGATGGTGCTGCTGATCATTTTTAAGTAGACTTCAAAGTTGCTTCCAAACCACTGCACAAGGAAGAAGTTGATTATCCCGGCGAGAGACATCAGGAACAGGAACAGCATAATGCGCTTTCCAAAGATGTAACCAGGAGTGCTGGGGAAAATAAAAGGCAAAAAAACAAAAGAATTTGTAAACTATTATTATAATAATTGTGTTTCTGTTTTAATTAAAAGGTAAAGGCTTGCAGCCCTCAGAATAACAACATTTACAAAAATGTGTTTAAAATAATAAAACATGCATCAACAAACGCTTACTTACTCCATCAAGCCAACCTTTTCCAGACCTCCAACAAAGGCCGGTGGAGCAAGCACTCGGTAAACTAGGCGGCTGCCTATGGTGCTTGCCCAAAAGGGGCACCAAAGGGCAGCTTTCCACCTCTGCTTTCATGAATTACAAAAGAGAAGTAAGCCAATTTGAATTAAAGTAGCAACAAAATGTCTTCCAGCAATTAGCAGGTGCCATGCTGCAAATCACTTTGCTCACATTTCTAGAAGTCTCCACCATGACAGTGGAAGGGTGGCCATTGCCTATTGACACATGTTTTTGGGGGATCATACCAAAACATCAAAGAAAAATAAAGAGAGTCACAAATTAACAAATGTTTTTAATCGAATTTACACAAAGTTAATTGACAAAATAGAGGGGGTGTGGGGTTGGGGTATTACTTAAGGTGGGGGGTGAGGAGGGAAGGGCTGCGGGGGGCAAGGGGTTTCCCCTTTCCCCCTACTTTTTTTCTGATGAACTGTGTAGAAATTCGATAGAAACAAATATGATGTTTTGATCCATGTTTTTGAGCAGCACAGTACATAGTCTGTCTCATATAAAAGCACAGTGCCTTAGTAGGAGAAAATGTTGATGAAACAACATGGTCATGCACAGTGCAATCCCACCTGAGTTAAAAGCCATGGTAGAGCAATCCTGGAACTTCTGGCTGCAGAGCATGGGCCAAGGCGAAGTACACCTCACAGGTAGGAGCAGGAGGGAGATTGGGTGGGTTTTGCGGCCTCGGGCAAATTCAGCAGAAAAGCGTTATAGTGCCTTATCCACATAATCTCAGAATAGATCAAAGTGGGTTGTGCTTGCAGCACATTTACTTGGAAACATTTTCATTAGCATGAACAACCTGATAGATATAAATTTTGAAGCAATGTTGGAAGGGCTGACTCAGAGTACCGACCCGACAATCGACTTATTGCAGCTTTTGCTCTCAAGACCTTTTCTGGGCACACACGCTATTTGAAAGTTGAATTTCTTTATATCTGGATGAATGCACAGCTGCAAGCATTATCTGGCATTTCTTGGACAGTTGACTAAGATGCCCAATTAATTTGCAATTGTCTGTGCTTACTTTCAAATCAGTACTGAACTGTATTGGCTAAGCCTTGCTGCCCTTGTACATTTATATCCAGTGGTGGTTATAAATCCAAGATAAGCATGCTGGCTGAGAATATTGTCATGTTCGGGGTAAATGCAGAGCACTAAACCTATCAATGTTTTATGTGGGTCTTCTGATGTTAAAATGTGGTCAAACTTTAAACTTACTGTGAAAAGTATTAAACACATTGGACAATATGTAAGGTCATACTAGCAATTTGATGAGGAAAAAGAAGGTCTCACCTTCCAAATTGATGGCACTGAAAATCGGGGCTGGCACAACTAATAATCAGATGGGGGTGCTATTAAACATAGAGGACACTGATGGCCCTTTGCCTGCCATGCACATGCACCGGCCAAACTGCACTACCCTGCAGTCTTAGAACGTGCTCTCTGTCTGTCCCTTCCCACCGCATTGGCTAGCCTGAGATTGCCCAGTTGGCATCCTGGGTAGATTTGGGAGTGAAAACAATGGGGGGGGGGGTGTGTGTGTTTGCACAGTGCACCCACTGTACCTGCCCCACTCCGCAGCCAACACACAGTCACTTATAGGAGCTGTTCATTGGGTAAGAGCATCATATAAAAGAGGAGCTATACACAAACATGGAACCTAGCAGGATGCATGGATCCCAAGCTCATGCTGTACCTGTTCTTTCCAGGCAAAACTTACACTGTCACGGCCTATGTTGTGCAGGTTGTCTGCTGAAGGATGGTGCCTGGCTCTGAGCATACTGTACCTGTACTAGTTTAGAATGGAAACCTGTACTGGTCTTGCACATGCTGTACCTATACCCGTGTGTGAGGGAAGCTTACACTCATCCTGTTTATACCAGAAATGTACCAATTTGAGTGACATGTGCACAGGCCCTTGCAATCTGTTGCTCTGCTAATGTTGCACTTGTGTATATTTGTGAGGGAAGCTTACACTGGCCCTTGCAAGCTGTGTGAGTGCCTGTTTGCACGGGCCATGCTCTGCCTGGCATGCTGTATGAGTAGCAGTCTGGGAAACTTGTCTGGACCTACACATGCTGTCCACATTCCCATTTGCTAGGTAAACATATAATAGACGTATGCATGCTGTACTTGTAGCCACTTGTGAGGTAAGCATGCACTGGCTTGTCCACTCTGTACCTGAGGTTTTGCGAGGGACACTTGCATTGACTTTTTGTGAGGTGACTTTTGACCATCCTGAAACGTTTGTGAGAGAAGTTTACTCTTGTTGTATAAATGCTGTATTTGTTTGAGATGGAATGTTACACTAACAGTGCCCATGCTGTGCATATGCTTGGTTGTTGCGGAAGAGTGTAGTGACCCTTCACATGCCGTATCTATTTGTGGAAAGCGTCCACTGTCCCTACCCATACGGTTCCTGATGGATTTTGAGGAAAACTTGCAATAGTCTGGTCTATGGTGTACCTGTTTGAGGAAAGCCTGTGCTGGTTTTGCCTAAGCTGTGCCTGTACCTGTTCTATTTATGAGGGAAGCCTGTGCTGGTACTATGCATATAGTAACTTTGTGTGCTGTATTTGTAAACAAGTCGTGTACTTCTGAAAACTATGCAGCACTGCTTCCTAGCCTGTGACGTATGGGTGCTTGTGAGGGAATTTGGACCTGCTGCTTCCCATGCTATACATGTTTGGTGTGTGATAGTAACTTGTTGCTGCACATGTTGTATCTGTCCACTGTGTGATGGAAACTTTGAATTCTGCTCCCTATGTGGTTCCTGTTCTTTGGGCGAGGGTATCTTGCTCTTATATCCATTTTGTACCTTTCTTGTATGTCAC
Organism: Ambystoma mexicanum; assembly: GCF_040938575.1. NCBI lineage: Eukaryota > Metazoa > Chordata > Amphibia > Caudata > Ambystomatidae > Ambystoma > Ambystoma mexicanum. Next base: position 646,287,023 of record NC_090941.1, read on the forward strand.
GGAAGTTTCTACTTCTGTTGCATTTGTCTTTTCTGTGTGTGCATAACAGTTGCACTGTTTGTGCCACTACTGTACCTTTTAGTGGCAGGCATTGTGTACTATGGATCCCAATAGTGTCTGCATGCTTTATGCTAGTGCATAAAGCAGACAGACTCCATAGGGATCTCAATGAAAGTCCATGCCGGTGCAAATGCAGATGCTTTTGTATGACGGAGAGGCAGGGAGACAGCAGAAATTCAAGTTGCTTTCCGCACCTCCTCTCCGCCATACAAATGGATGAAATTGGGGCGTGACGTAAGAAACATGCATAAAAGCCTTACACATTTTTTTAAGCATGTTTCTTATGTTAAAGGCATGGGCTAGTAAAATTTTTATTGTCCCAACGGGTCGGCCATGTTTTTTTAAGCCTAAGTGGCTCGATTTTAGAAAACTTTCCTATGGACCTTACCCGAGTTTTCGTCCATTAAACGCACGCGAAAACAAGCACCAGGGAGCCGCCATTTTCTGATAATCCTATCTTTTCCCCGATCGCCCTAGCTGACCTGCGTTTGCGGCACTAAATCAATTCCCCCGCCCCTGAGCCTGACATTATCAAAACATTCATATACCCCACCTCTCCCCGTGACGTTACTGTGCTGCGTAGGCAAACGCGCCCAGTCGTCTTCTGCGCGACTCCACACAGAACCCGGAAACCAACACAGTTTAACTCACAACACAGCGCGCCACAATTCGGAATATGAAACTGTACTTTAAAATGAAACAGCAACACGGTACATTTGGTAAAGTACATTTATTTGACATTAAATGTTTAGAGAATATTCAGCAATTGACATATGAACTCCGGAAGCCATTTATTTTCTTTTATCTGTATCCGCAATAACTGTTCCGTTTCATCTTGAGTCACGCGCTGTTCCTTTATGGTACACAGGGTGTTCATTTTCGTAAAAAGAATCACTTTGGAAGCATGGTGAACCGCAAGGCTGTTCCATCAACTAGGCACTAGTCCATCCTAAAGGTTGATATGTTGCTTCCAGCCACTAGTACAGCGTAAGGGCATGTGGGCCCTTGGCGATCGTCCCATAATATGGTGATCGTGCTCCAGTGGTTGACACGAAGCTGCAGGTGTCTGCTGAAGAATCCATCCGCCGGTGTCTCAAACAGATGGCAGTGGCAGTAAGGGATCAAATACCTGTTATGAGAACAAAAAAATGATAATTAGTCTCGCTAGCCGAACTTCATTAATATTACTCATTTTATTTATTACGGCCGATCAGAAACTATTTGCTTGCAAGGGTAGTTCAATGGAGTATGTTCTAAAATCAATGCGAAAAGTAACAAGATAAATCGAGGCCAACACACAATGATAAACAACAGTCTACATGCGTGAGGAATGATATGATATATGATATGGCATTTGTAACGCGCCTATACTCAAGTGTTACTAGGCGTGACGAGGCAGGTGGGGAACAAGGGCAGACAGACAACGATCCTACTAGGCCAGGTGTCTTTCTGATTGCGCATGGGGATTGGCTGTACAAGGTTAGTTGGATGCAAATTAAATAATAGGGCCAGCTGGTGGCAAGTGCAAGGTGAATGCCGGGAGAAGGGGCTGAAGGATACAGAGACAGCCCCATAGTGCAGGGAAAAGTGGCTGGGCCAAGGAGCGAGATCGGTGAGACCAGTGGACCTGCATGCCCATGTGCCCACTACGAACAGTTTTACTTGCTTTTCCTAGCTCTTCATTCATTCATTTATTCATGCATCCATTCATTAAATCTTCATTCCGGTATAAAAGCGTGTAAAGATTTACTTACATTATATTTGAAATTTCCATTGTGTCTCTTCGTAATGCAGTCTGTAAAACGGACCGTGCTCTTAACAATGATTTTTCGTATACTGACCTAAAACTGAAACTCGGTCTAGTTTCTGAATTTTCTGCCTTATCGTCTCTTACGTTATTGCGCACTCCCTTCAAATGTAGTTCTTTCGGCCTGGTCCCTGTCTCAAGGTCAAAAAACAATAGACCCTTATACTTCCAGTGCGACTTGTGGGCCTCATATGGGCGCTGTCCTTCGCATTCTTTATTTGCAACATCACGTAGTATAGGCATCTATGAGAACTTGAAGTTTAGAATCCGTCTATGTAGTGCGCCTCAATGTGCAAATGCGAACTGGCTTCTCTCCCAAATGCCACGGCCCGCTTGGCTGGCGCGTTCTAAGTGCCCCAATTTTGTCCCCGTTGTCTGCGAGCTTTGCAGCCCAAATTGAGACATTTAATTTTTGGCGGAAGGTCAGTGAAAGTATAAAGTACCACAGGAGTTGAGTTAAAAGTGAGATTTATTGTTTGTTTGTTTGTTTTATTATTTGCAATACGCAAGCCTTCCTTCCGTTAACAGTGCGCAGCATTTACATTTACATGAGATGAGACATGAGAAAAATATATACATACACATATGTGAGGTGAATAGAGAGAATTCAAAGATGACACCCAGCTTGTTCGCCACCCATGATGGTGAAGGTAGGGGTTAGGTTTACTGGTACACTGTACAATAACATTTATTTACAAAAAGACAATCGTATTGCAATTATTTAAACCGGGATTTGTACTTCACAATCAGCTGTGCATCGGGTGGGCATGGCACAGTCGCAATGTTCGGTGGCAATGGATCACTGCTCTGCACAGAAACGTCCAAAATTCCATATCTGTGCTTCTCTAACACAGCAACAATAAGGCCTTTCACAAAGTCGAACTGCATTTCATCATAGACTGGTTTGATCACCCATTGCTTACTTTGTTTTGAAAACACCTTAGTGTAGCGAGGCATCCTTACTTTACCCCTAGTCCTAGATTGTTCACGTCCGACATTGCTGTTATGGGCCAAGACCACTAGTAGAGTGCAATGTTTCATGCCCCGAAAGCTAAAATGCAAGCGCTTTGGCCTGTACTTTAGGCACATATTGTGGAACACCTCCAAATCTCCTGTGTGACAGAATTCTGTCAGTCCTCTCAAATCTCTTGATAGAGTTTTGTCGAAAACAATCTTCTCAATGGCTTTGTGTGTCGGTGAAGATGGAATCAACCACTTCTTCTTCCGTGCCTCCTCTGGGGACAAAGGGCCATGTTCACATTGGTGGAAATGTTCATTTGCTGTCCAGCGGTGAACGTTGGTACAGTGGTGCATCAGTGACCGCCATTTTTCAAGTAGTATTTCCACTGACCCCTCACAAGTTTTTGAGCTCCACCAAAGATGGTTGGTGATAGAATGTGACCACTGCAAAATACTTTCAAAACCTTTTTTTTCCCTGCAGCCGAGATTTTCTTATTGATTGATTTAGCAAGATGCCATACGTCAAATTGATGTTTAATATGTGGGAACTGCTCTCTCATTGTCTTGGCAATTGAAACGTGTCTATCCGTGGCTATGAGGTCGATGTTCATTCCCCTCGATTGTAGATATTCCACTGATTTTATAAAACCTAGTTTCTCCATGGCCACTGACGATGTACATTGTGTTACCTGCACGACCACCAAACTCACAATTTTCTTACTATCCATGTCCTGAAAGTGGTAGGTGCAGTACTTGGCAGAAAATCCAGGGCTGTCGCACTGTCCATCGCCGGCTAGCCTGAATAGTTTGCCTTCGAATGTACTTCCTAGAGACAATTGTTCAATTTTCGAAGCATCACTAATGGCCGGAAACAGATAATCACGTTGGTATGTGTAGTACAGCGCTTTAGAAATGAAATGGAGTCCCACAAACTGAAAGAAAGCCTCTAACTTTCTAAAACTGGAGCCACTAAAAAGTGATGCAGCTGCACACAGTAGATTGCCTGCTGGCATTTTCCCCAGCATTGGTTGTGCAGACCATGAGAACCTATGATTTAATCTACAGGCGGCATTTATTTTGACGTTACTGCCTTTTATTTGACGAGTCACATTAATCAATGGCTTCCCACATACTTTCCCTCTAATGGAATGCACACATTTCAGCATACTTATAATTTCCATCAAACAACTGTCGAATACAATGTATTTGCTCTCTTTCATTAGACTGTCATCCTGCGTCAACGTTGTTTCGGCCTTTGACGTTGTGGAGATTTCAACACATTGGAAAGTAATATTGCTGATATCAAGTTCTGATGCGTCTATGGATGCTGCGGCTGGTTCATTCGCTGTCATTTCAACATCTATTACTTCAACATTGATGGGAGAACACAACAATGTCGACAGGTTTTTTGGTGGCAAATTTTTGGCGGGTGTAGATTGTGTAAATTGATCTGCAACTACTTCAGAGCTATCTTCAATACATTCAATAACATCTTCTTGTGGTGGTGCGGTCGCACTGTAGCTATGGTCCAAGGCAACTTTGCTGTAGTCTCCAAACACAATTAATTCATGTTCTGGCCATTGGACATGAGCATCTCGAGCCTGAACACGCCTCGCCTCAATTAATAGTTCCTCCATAGTGTACACTGTCTGGCAAGCCACCTCTCTCATTCGCTTCACTGTCTGTGTGTGTATAGTTCTGACTCCCACGGGTAACTGGAGGAGATGTTGGAAAAGGAATGTTCAGTTTAAACACAAGATGGAGTGTAGTAGAATTGACTGGAAAAAAAAAAAATAGTCCCCAGCACAAACATTTTTTTAAAGTTATGAACTGTTTGTAACTAACCTTTTTTGGGTTTTTTTTCTTTGCAACTTTTTTAACTCGACCTTCAACATCTGCACGCTGTAGCTCCGATTCGTTTCCGCATGTCCTCCCTTCCTCTTGCGCTGCAAGGACTATATTTTCTGTATCCGCATAGACAGCACGGAATAAGGCTCCATCGTCTCCCTGAAACATAGTACTTTCATTACTATGTATCAAAATATTGTTAGCATAAAACACACGTGAGGACGAACAGACAGGTACATCTCAATAGCCAAATACAATTTAAACATTGTGTGCAAAAATCAAAGGACAAGTATTCGACCAGTGATGATCTATTTCGATGGAACTGTCAGTATCCATACCTCTGGCTCTGCATGGACTGCCATGAATGGTTGTATTGGAGAGGAGGCATCCGCATCTCCCTGAAACACAGTACTTGCATTAGTATGCTTTTCAATATTGAAAACACAACACACACTTGGGGTCGACGGCACAGGTACATATAAAGAGATAACCGCAAATGATGCATTGTCCAAAAGAATCAAGGAAAATCCAAATATGATCACATTTCATCGACTTATTTCAACGATTCCTTTACATCTGCATCATCTAAATGAGATGTTGTGATTGTGGTGGAAGCTCCGTCGTCTCCCTGAAACACAGTACTTGGATTAGTATGGTTTTCAATATTGGAAACATAACACACACTTGGGGTCGAACGCACAGGTACATATAAAGAGATAACTGCGAAAGATGCATTGTCCAAAAGAATCAAGGAAAATCCAAATATGATCACATTTCATCGACTTATTTCAACGATTCCTTTACATCTGCATCATCTAAATGAGATGTTGTGATTGTGGTGGAAGCTCCGTCGTCTCCCTGAAACACAGCACTTGCGTTAATAGGGAAGAAAGTATAGCAAATGGAATCACGTTATATGATCACGCATGATGGAGCTGTCATTATCCATACCTCGTGCTGCTGAAGAATATCTATGGATGTTGCAAATGTAGTGCGCACTTCCGAAAGCTGTTGCGCCGATTTGTATACTTGAATGTCAGGCTCTGCATCAAGTGCAGGGGTTAACGCTCCATCAACTGCCTGAAACATAGTACTTGCATTAGTGAGGATTACAATTGTGAAAACATAACACACACCTGGGGTCGACAGCACAGGTACATATAAACGGCTAACCACGAATGAAACATTGTGTAGAACAATCAAACGACACGAATTCCAGCTCTGATGATGACGCTCGGTGGAGCTGTCAGTATCCATACCTCCTGATGTTGAAAAACATCTAGAAATGTTGTAGATGTGGCGGACGCTTCAGCATCTCCCTGAAAGACAGTACTTGCATTAGTATGGATAACACTAATTATAACTGAAAACAAACACCAGTGGACGATAACTAAGGTGTATATTAATTGGAAAGCAGTAACCAAACATTCGGTAAAATAATTACACGATAGAATAAAACTATTACTTGACATGCATAAAACAAGTATGTAGCGGATTAGCCTAGTAAGATTACCTGATATGCGCTAGAAGTGGTTGATAACTGCGACCACGTCAAGGATGTAGAATGTTCTTGCTTCAGATTCAAGGGATAGTCAAGAAGTTGTAAAGGTCAATTAATGATTGATAATGAAATGCCAATATTAAAAATAGCCATGTAAGCCGACAGAATACTTGAAAAATGCTCAATACAGCACAGTTCCCTGTCCCCATATATATATACATTGCGTTTGTGGGTTATGAAATCGAAAAAGAATATATTGATAAATGTCATTATTCAAAAAACTATACACTCATATCAATATCGAAATTATTACAAGGGATAGAACACCTACAATATCAATTAATCCATTCGGCTACCTACACACTACCGCAAGGCCGAAAGCTAAATCCGGACACTTGACTCACCGGTGGCGGAATGTGGACGAATAGAGTGGGAATAGCGTTTTCGCGCGATTTCCGTGTCGTTCGCCGTTTATTCTTCTTTGTTACCCAAGAAGTTGTGTACATGTCCAAGGAAAAGTGCCGGCTGCAGATGCGGTATCGATCACCCCTCTTGTCCTCTAAGACTTGTTGGACTCTACTTTCCAGCTCATCTACTATCCAGTGGATATCCGCAATGTCTGACCCATTCTCTTATTCGATCAACAGTTTTCGGGAATACATGCATTGTAGTTCCTTCAGATTTCGCATGGGTCTTCGAAGGGCAACCGCTAATCGAACATGCAGGCATTGTTGATAAATCTGAAAAGTAAATATCGACATTATTATACAATCTTCAAGAGTAAAGATTTGATACAAAAGTAAATGAATCATACAATGATCAATGCAAGGTTTGTTTTGGTCGCAGGAACTATACCAGTTCATTATGTGCTGCTTAGTATTTGCATAAGTTGCAGAAATGTATAATTGATGTGACTGAAATCTGAACATGTGACTCGTCCCTTGGATGTTCTGTCTTGCAGGAGAAGGAAACATGCTAACATTATTGACTGGACCCCCGAAGGATGCAATTCAATCACAATAGTCACAGATGAAAATAAATAGATCTATTGATAGCATAGCAATGGAAACTCAAGTCAATACCAATGAGACCAATGAACATAGCACTATTGTGTACTCTACTCGAAAATAGATAGAAATTTAAAAATCTGCGAATATAACCAGGATACATGGCCTTACCTTGACCAACAAACAGTTGGATTCAGCAAGCAGAGCAGTATGTTGCGGGAGAATAGGTGGATGGCCACAGGTAGCGCACTGATGGGTATGCTCGAAGCGGTCACAGAAGTTCACGGATAGCACGACGACGAGCAGATTAGCATAGATCTCAGTGGTTCCCAGGTAGCACGTTCAAGAGTTGACTTGCAAAGCACAAAGATGTTCTCATGAGACATATCGAGTGGTTTTTAAAGTATTAGAAACTGGGGTGTGTTTGTGAATGAATGACGTATGTATGTCGTGGTATTAGGGGGGCGGCCTGCCTCAGGGGAGGCCTGCCTGGAGACACGGGGTCTGAGGAGGCCATGTGACCGATGGCCCCTTGGCGTGGGACACCTTTTGAAGTGTACATGCAGTTTGGCACCTTGGCCTTTTGCGCCCCGGACAGCCCCCCATGACAGCGCTCATCCCCGGGTGTGAACCGCCTTTGATAGAGGGGGGGTGGGATGGATGGCCCTGGGGCGTGCAGATAAGGCACAGGAAGACTGCTGAATGGAGACACACTTATGTGGATTGCAGGGGGGCGGCCTGCCTCAGGGGAGGCCTGCCTGGAGACACGGGGTCTGAGGAGGCCATGTGACCGATGGCCCCTTGGCGTGGGACACCTTTTGAAGTGTACATGCAGTTTGGCACCTTGGCCTTTCGCACCCCGGACAGCCCCCCATGACAGCGCTCATCCCCGGGTGTGAACCGCCTTTGATAGAGGGGGGTGGGATGGATGGCCCTGGGGCGTGCAGATAAGGCACAGGAAGACTGCTGAATGGAGACACACTTATGTGGATTGCAGGGGGGCGGCCTGCCTCAGGGGAGGCCTGCCTGGAGACACGGGGTCTGAGGAGGCCATGTGACCGATGGCCCCTTGGCGTGGGACACCTTTTGAAGTGTACATGTAGTTTGGCACCTTGGCCGTTTGCGCCCGTCACAGCCCCCCATGCAGCGCGCATCCACCGGCGCGAACCGCCTTTATATCAATATACAGTATATCGCCTTTATATCAATGATAGTATATCGTTGCTTATCAATAACAAATGCCACATACCGGAGATTCTTGTGAGCACAGACCCACACTTGAACCGGTGTATTATAGTGGTCAAGACTCTAAGGCCTGTATAATCCAATGGTAATTGTTAGTATAGATATATGTGTGACTTTTATAGAGACATAACCTACTGAAAAACTTTGAACAAGTGTTATTTAGTGCATGCATTATCGAGAATATGTTATGTTAGCTTAGATACATAGTGACCACCCTGCTTCACAGCAACCAGACCTTCACCCATTCGGAGCACAGATGTCTGACGTCCATCCTTGAATGGAGACACACTTGATTCATTTAAAAAATCGAGACAAACGTTGTTAAAATATATGTGGTGTTTTATTTTGTATCTTATTTTCATGACACAAAAATACAAGACTTTAAAGATTATACAGGTCAAGTTGCAGCACAGCGAGAGAAAATCCCCTGTACTGACCGCTGTCACTCGGGAACGTTTCTCTAATGGCACGAACGGCACAGGCGGGTATCACTCTTCGAACGCGGTGTCCAAGCCTCCCGTGAAGCCACCATGTAAAGGAACGATAGGCCACCACCCTGTACCACCTGTGAAAAGCAATGAAACAAACTGTTTTTAAATGACCCAGATAAGTTTAATAAACGTTTGTTGTCAATGACAATTCTTGTAACTAATGGCATTTTACACGGACAAATGCTATCTAGACAATGCACACTATTGAATGACTTACATGCGTTACAATGATATGTAGATGTAATTTTGGATATAGTAGAAGAACATGAAATAGGAGTGGCATGACAAGCAGAGTATACTTACTCGTTACTCGGATTACGAGGACGAACAGTTGCTCGAAGTTCGTGCATAAGCACCATCATTATTCTCAACACGGCTCGTGTGAGGCAGGCTGCCCTGAAGTCTGGCAGCTCGGTGATGCATTGTGGTCGTGGCTTGCCTTCCGAAATGTAGGCCAGGCATCCGGAGTTTTCTCGGCAGCAGCAGTTCTCGTCCTCAGTTGGCATTAGCTCGCACCGATTGCATGTGCACCAGGTGGAGACGCCATCCATTCGACTAGGCCCAGGCTCTTCATCTGTTGATTCGTCCTGCCAACTGCCGTCCGAATCCCCATCGTTTTCGCGTGCTTCCCTTTCCATTAGTTCCTCCTCGGTATACTCGGGCTCGTACATGTAGGGCATTATTGTAGCCATTGTTTGTTAAACAAACTAAAATAATTGATAGCGGTGGTACTGGTATCTGTTCACACGGGCTACAAGCGGCGAAGGTAGCTGACCAGAGCACTGAAACGAGTCACAGAATACTCAAAGTAACACAGAGAGAGGAATGGAATCGAAAATCGGCTGCTGTCTGTTGTGAAACGGTCTGTTTATACTTATTGAGGAGAGAGGCGTCCTGCCATTTCCATGGCGACACGTCATTAGCTGAAGCGCAGCGAATGTTGACACGAGACGTGCTTTGGCGTTGGGAAATGGGCGGTACGAGTCTGCTGATGACAGGCTCAGGGGCGGGGGAATTGATTTAGTGCCGCAAAAGCAGGTCAGCCAGGGCGATTGGGGAAAAGATAGGATTATCAGAAAATGGCGGCTCCCTGGTGCTTGTTTTCGCATGCGTTTAATGGACGAAAACTAGGGTAAGGTCCATAGGAAAGTTTTCTAAAATCGAGCCACTTAGGCTTAAAAAAACATGGCCGACCCGTTGGGACAATAACATTTTTTACTAGACCTTGCCTTTAAGGAAGCAGTGTGGCACATATTTATGAAACACACAATTAATACTTTTATGCACCATGCTGACCTTCTTTGGGCAGTTTGTGAGAAATGTGACATTTTAAAGAACACTCGCACATTAAAAATAGTTAAAACTCCCAGCTGAACAGCTCACTGAATCCCTGAAATCCTGGTGAGCTCCTGGTGAAAGCAGAGTTTTCACCACTTCTTTACTCCATCTTACGGCAGTCCGGCCAGGAGGCAGAGTAACTGACCCATTTTTGTATCTACCTTTAATGGCAGTCCACTGGTGTTCATCAGCCTGGCTAAAGAAATGTCACCAAGTGGATTTCCTGAAACACCAGATGGTGCTTTCCACCTGCTTGGGGAGGGCACATGATGACTCACTCCTGTTCTCTGAGACACCAAAGGAACCGAATGCAGTTTAGTAAAGGGTATTTTTCTGCCATCTCTGATATCTGGAAAGAGGATGTCAGTGGACTATCACCAAATGCTAGCAGAGCAATTACTGACAGCCAAAGCCGCTAACGCCCTCTCAGCTTCAGTGACTGGAGCTGCGGTTTCTGTCACTCTTTTTAGTGGATACTTAATTGATGCAGGTAGAGGAAGGGCAGAGGCACTATTTGGCAAGCAAAGCCAGTGGTAGCTCCACCTCCAAATAGGGAGTGTTTACAGAGAGACAGTGAGGTTTGGTGGAAGGAAGCAATAGCATCCTTCCAACAGCCGTTAAATAGACGCCTACTGTATGTAAATAAAGTGGCATGCAAAAGCTCAGAAAACTGTCTCAGATTCACTTCACACACGTGTTTGTGGGGTGGTGGGGAGTGTGGCAAGATGGTGTCTAAGGGCCTCATTCCGAGGTTGGTGCTAGTCATGGTGCTATTAGCACCATGACTAGCACCAATACCGGTACCACCACCGTCTTGGTGGTATGGGGACTTACCGGTCTATTCCGACCTTTGCCGGACCGGTAAATCCCCATTTGAAAAGCCATTCCCCATGCCAATTTGAGCCCCCATAGGACTCAATGGGTGGGCGTCAATAACGGTACCGCAAATTGCGGTACCGTTATTGACCTCGGTATCCCTTTGCGGGTCCCATCCATAACGCCTCGTAAAACCAGGCAACCAGGCGTTAAGGGAGGGACTCGCAAAGGGACCTCGGAATAGGGCGCAAAGGGATTACCGACACCGGTGTCATTACCGGTGCCCGTTAGCCCTTTGCGCCCAGGTGTAATGACCCCCTAAGAGTCATTATTTTCAATTCTACTGATATCATAGATTTGTCATGTTTATGCCTATTTGTATAGCTAATCCTTCCTGATCTGGCAACAGTTTGTAATCCAGCCCGTATATTATATTTTGTGTCTGCAAGAGAAAGTGATTTAATTTTACCTTGTTCTGAAATAGTCTAAAACATGATGGAGAAAATGCAGATTGTGAACATGCTGGGCAAGACATGCATGTGAAGTGGCGAGGACACATCTAGGTTGAGGGAACTGTATAATCAGGAAAAAAGGGTTTTGTAGCGGGCCCGGCAATATTATCTTTCGCCTATGGTGCCAAAAACCGCTGCACCGGCGCTGCCTACAACAGCGTAATCTTACGCCTGTTTTGAATTCATTTACATCTCTACTAGCCTCGGTTTCCTCGAGGCGACAGATTGCATGCACCGCAAAAAGCTACCCAGTGTTTTCTCCCACCTGTGCCATTTTGAGCACAATGCTACTTACGGAGAGGGGCACTTATTGGAAAATAGGCTCTGTGAGGGGACGCCAACTGTGACTCCACCTCATTATGATGGGTCAGAGAGGGTCAAATCTTCGAGTATAAACATCTGTTATTAGAACAGAAAAAGCATGCACAACCTTTATCGATTTGTTGTAAAGACAGCCTCTGTGCACGTACACAGTGGATGACCTTACTGCTCTTTTCCCAGTGGGGGCGCTAAAAAAGTAATGGAGCGGCCTGGATTCTATACCAACCCGAATGGGAAATTATCAAAATCCCCCAGAGCAGACCGCAAAGGCAATCTGCTCCAGCGGATTTTAGGGTTTACTCAAATTTAACATTTCAATCTGTCCACCATGGTTTAAATGTGATCGTGGGCATGCTTTCCAGTTTTTGCTCATTTTCCCCCACGCTGCCTCACTCCGTTAAGTATCTTTTGATGCCATATTACTAGAAATTAACATTCTCTTTTTTAATAACTTGATTTTTTAACAGCACCCTCCTCAACATTATCTTCATTCCTACCCAAAACGTGTCAGGGACTGGGCATCCCCAGAATACATGAACTACTGTGCTCGTCTCAAGACTCCATCTGGAACAACTATCAATCACAGCTCGAAAGAATGTACACATCTTTTCAGGTCTATGATATAAACAATGGGCACCAAAAATAATCTTCGCATCCCTACTCATTTTGTCATCCAATGAAAAATGATTCACTCTGTCCATCCATATTTCTTCATCCGACAGTATATGTAGGTCTTTAACCCATTTACTCCCCTTCGCATTGACCCACAATACCACCAGATGCAATCATTCAAGGGTCTGCAAGCGCTTACTCTAGAGATGTATTGGATTAAAGGTCCCATGGGCACTAGCCATCAATTTCAATGGTGATGCAGCATGGGAGTTTGTAGAGATGTTTGTTTGTATATAGTGTTTTCTGTCCGGCGAGGAACATTAACTGCTTAAAGTGTAAGAAGAGAGGTCATTTTGCGAGGGTCTGCAAGGAGTCAGGACAAGTTAACTGTGTGGACATAGGTAGTCCTGAACAAGAGGAAAGTCAGGGTGCACCATTTCAGGGAAAGCACGTTTTGGAAATTGCTGAATTATACCCTGAGGGGAAAGGTCCTACTGATGTTTTTTTGGTCCAGGGCAGGGTGGTAACAATGAAAGTTGACAGTTGTTCACCGTGGACTCTTATATCGAGGAAGACGTATGAAGGATGTGTACAAGGGAAAGTGGAACAGCTTAGTGAACATGAGATTGAGCCATATGCTTATGGAAACATTAAGATCAAGGTTCTTGGAAAGTTTTGTGCATCCATTAAATACAAGGGGTGCAGTTGCGATGCAGATGTGTATGTCACACATGAAGGTTCATACTTGTTAGGGTGGGCAGAACAAAGGAAGTTGGGTATAAGAATCCAAGCTAATGCAGAGTGTCCTGTGACAGTGGCAGAAGTAAAAGATGTTTGGGAAAAGAAGTATCCTAGGGTGTTTACAGAGGATTTGGGGGTATTGAAGGACTTTGAGCATGGTATTGTACTAAAGAAAGGTGCCGTACCCAAAGTGCACAAAGTTAGACCCATTCCACACAATTTGTATGATAAGGTAAAGCTAGAATTACAAAAACTGCTACAGGGTGGTATCATTGAAAGAGTGGAGAGCTCTGAATGGCTTTCACCGGTGGTTGTAGCAGTTAAGTCTAATGGTGACATCAGGCTTTGTGTGGACTTAAGGGACTTAAATAGAAATATTTTGGTTGATAAACACCCTCTTCCCAATATTGGAGAAAAACTGTCCACGCTTGAGGGTGCAACTGTGTTTTCTGTGGTAGATTTGTCTCAAGCGTATCATCAGGTACCTTTGCTGAAAGAAAGTCAAATTTTAACGGCATTTGTGACTCCCTTGGGAACATTTAAATATTGCAGAATGCCTTTTGGGCTGGCGTCTGCAGCCGCTGTTTTCCAGAGAGTAATGGAAACTGTGTTGGAAGGTGTACAAAATGTAGTGGTATTTCAGGACGACATTCTTGTCTATGCTGGCTCGGAGGATGAACATGATGTGATTTTTGCGAGGGTGTTGGAGAGACTGGATGAAGCTGGGTTGACAGTAAAGAGGAGTAAATGTAAGATAAAAGTAAAGAGTGTGGAGTTCTTGGGGCATGTGGTTGACAATAGCGGTGTGAGATCTAGACAAAGTCTAGTAGAATCAATCAAAAATGCGCCCAGACCAGAGAATAAGGAGCAAGTGAGATTGTTCCTTGGTCTTGCAGAATATTATCACAGATTTGTTGAGAACTTCGTGAGTTTATCTACGCCATTGAGGTTACTCCTTGGTAAGGGGGCAACATTTTTGTGGTGCAAAGGGTGTGAAAAGGCATTTAAGGAAATTAAAGAGGCAATAGTGAATGCACCATCAATTGGAAAGTTTGTAGTGCATGACAAGTGTGTGTTGGTTGTGGACGCTAGTGGTGTAGGATTGGGTGCAACACTTTTACAGTTTAACAAGGATAATGAGGAGAGAGTGATTGCGTTTGCCTCACGGCCGCTGAGAGGGGCTGAAGCTAATTATTCAGTTATTGAAAGAGAAACGCTTGCTATGTTCTGGGCGATTCACCATTTTAAATTTTTCTTGTGGGGTAGAAAGTTTGTAGTGAGGTCTGACCACAAGCCTATGGTCCAGCTTTTTGAGAGTGCAAGATGGGCGATGGGCTCGCCTAGAATTAACAGATGGGGATTGGGATTGCAATTGTTTAATTTTGAAGTGAGTTTCTTACCCGGAAAGAAGAACGTCGTAGCGGACTATCTGTCTAGATTACCAGGGAAAGAAGAAAGAGAGATTGAGAAGGGTATGAAAGAGGAGATGTTGGATGAAGCAGTTGTGGCTGAGGTTGAGCAGGCTGTTACGCGAGATGTATGGTTGCAAGAAGGGCAGAAAGATGAAAACTTGGAAATGGTGAAGACATGGACTATGGAAGGATGGCCAGAAAAAAAAGAGTTAGACAGGAACTTCCACATATGGTGGGAAATTAAAGATGAGTTGTATTGGATGAATGATAAGTTGTGAAGGGGAAAACATTGTGTACCACCAGAAGGTATTAGAAAGACGTTGATAGACTTAGCTCACCAAGGTCATCCAGAAGAGGGAGCAATGAAGAGGAAGTTGAGGCAAAGCTATTGGTGGCCAGGTTTGGACAATATGGCAGAAATGAAGGTAAAACATTGTGTAATGTGTCAATCTTGTGATAAGAGTAAAGTGGTTTGTGAAACTTCCATGATTCCTAATACTATTCCCAGTCAGCCTTGGGTGAAATTGGCTGTTGATATTATGGGCCCCATTGCAGCTTTGGGCGAGAGTGGTAAATACTTGATAGTATTGGTAGATTTTCATTCTAAATGGATAGAGTGGGAGTCAGTGAGAGAAGTGACAGCAAATGAGTTAATTACATTTTTGGAAAATATCTTTATGAGAGAAGGTGTTCCGTCTGAACTAGTAACGGACAATGGTGTGCAATTTGTTTCAGTGAAAATGAAGAATTTTCTATCTAGTTATGGTTTAACACACACAAGAACTGCTTTATATCATCCCAGAGCAAATGGACTGGTAGAGAGAGTGAATAGGTACCTCAAGGGTGGTATTCAATTGGCTTTGAACAAGGGGCAACCATGGAAAGAGGTGTTAAAACATGTGACGTGGAGCTATGTAACCACTCCACACTCTATTACCGGGGTTGCACCATTTGTTTATCTCAAAGGGGGAGAACCAGGGACTAAGTTGTGTCCAGGTTGGCTTGGTTTGGCAAGGTCGGTTGTGATTGATAGAGAAGAGATTATGAAGTTAATAAAGGAAGGTCAAGTGAGGAACAAAGAACATTTTGATGACAGGAAGAAAGTAAAGGAGCGTGGTATGTGGGTGAAGAGGTATACATTAAAAATCCCAGGGTTGTGGAAAAGTGCACTGAGAGCAAATTTATTGGACCTAAAATTATTTCTGCTGTAAGGAATGGTGTTGTTATTCTAGAAGGAGGTGAAGTTTGGTCAAAGGGAAGATTGGCAAAAGCTAATGAAGTATATCAACCTGAGGATCATGACGTAGCTTGCCAGAGTAAAATGAATGAGCAACTCAGGGGTCAGAGTGGGATGTATGATCAGTCAAAGGAAAGTATTGGCTATGATCTGAAGCCGATGTGTGAGGGAAGTGAGGGCGTAACTTCAAAAGGAAGAATGGTTAAGAAACCTGGTTGGATGAGAGAATATCTTAGTTGAACTATATCTTGTATTTGATATTCTTGAAATCTATTATAATCCATGTATTATTACAATGAAATTTTTAATATTGTTCAAATCTATTATAATTCAAGTTGTATTGCAACGAAATATTTTAAATTTTGGTTGTCTGATATTTTTTTTAAGAAAAATGAATTAGAGTTTTATTCACAAATGTTTTTATTATTATCTTACTTGTTTTTAAGGGGGGAGATATGTAGAGATGTTTGTTTATAATAGGGCTCGCGCCTGCCATCGCTCTCTGATCTGTATCGTGCTTGTGTTTACTTTGTTCTATTGCGGGCGCGGGGCAGATCAGAGTGACGGTTGGCGGAGCCACGGATTCATGTGTGCTCCCTGCGGGCCTGCTGTCATAATAAAGCTTACGCTTTGAACACTTACCCGCCTCGACAACATCTTTTCAGAGTTGTAGTTCAAAACGTCGGGAGAGGAGCAGGTTGCATTCTTATGCAATAATGCATTAGCCCATCCCCAACCCCCACAACGGATAAAACTGCTTTTAAGCAGGTTTTTCCTCCAGACAATTTGTCAATCTCCATCATCTCCATAACATTCTACTTCCGCTACTTCTCCCAAAACCCCTAATGCTAAATCATTTTTCCAACTATTTCTTGGTCACTCAAATCCTGGCAGAAGCTTTGGAAATGAACAAAATCGACCTCACTTAATAAGTTGACACAGAAACATTAAGCCCCATCATTCTCACTTGAAACCCACAACATCACTTTTAAATTCCCCCATTTCACTATTAACGTTAATTGCCCTAGTGTATAAGTATACTCTACTATTAGAATTCTTAAGCACTCATTCAAAATATTTCACTTTCTTGAACCTTTTTGGTTGGAGCAACTCGTCCTTGTGGTTTTTCAGGGGACATGTATCAGCCATGTACCGCCCCCTCCTTCATTTGACTCTCCTCCCTCCACCTGTCCACACTTAGTACTTGCCTTTACTGCCGGATTCTCCCCACCCTTTGCCACAGGCCAAATGGGACTTGTGCCTTGACTCGCAGATCATATGTCTGTTGCCCCCCACATCTCAGTGCTCACCTTTTCTCTCTTTCTCCTCGATCTCCTATCACCTCTTGTTTACTTTCTATATATCTCCTTCTCTTTGAATCTCGTCTGCTCTACCATTTTCTCTCGATTGTCTTCAAGTGCATCCACTGTCTCGTTCCTCTTTACCTCTCTTTGCTTATCTCACTTTATCCCCCTTCCCAGCCCATTTGTTCCCAGAATAAGTTTCTTCTACCTGCCCCTAAATCTCCATGTGCATCTTCTCACTTTCGTTTCTTTGTCCTTCATGCTCCTAAACATTGGAACTCCTCCCCCTCTCTATTCCTTCCTCCCCTTCCCTTTGTATTTTACACTCTAATCTTGAAAGGTCATCTTCTATTTGCTCTTCCTAACAACTAAACTTAATTTTTCTCCCCCCTGCTGGTTTTTATCTGCAATGTTTTGCTCATTTGATTGTACTTTTTCTGTCTTTCTTGTACTAGCGCTTTTGGTAATAAGCGCTTTCAAAATTAAATAAAAATACAAATACCTTCTGCGCTCTTGCCTTCCCCTGCCTTCACCATTATCTAGACACTCTACTAACCTGGAGTCTTTACCTCACATCTTAACCCTGCCGTTGTCCATCTAAGGTACGGCTGTTAATGTTTATACGTCATGTCTTAAAGGTCCTTCTTTCTTAAAGTCTTGCACCTTTCCTCTCACAACAACTCATGTCATGTACAGCGCACTGTCAACCTATCTGACCTGGCCAGTGCTCCATAAATCTTCTAAGCTAAAAAGGATTACCACTTTTCGCTGTAATATTTCTTTGTTCGTTCCCAATTCTAATGGTCTCTCCTACAGTTTTCCCATATGAATGGGGCAGTCTTAGAGCGGATTGTTGGAAACCATGCTTCTGGAATATATAGGCAGAGGGTGGCAAAAATTGAAACATTGAAGGACTAAAATCATCCTTCCAAAATGAATTGAATTTATTAACATCAAGAGAAATTCCACCTTTTTATTTGATAATGGAATTTCCTCAATAATTCGTCATAGTTAATTCTGTATTCTTCTGATTTAGCCTATAACTGGCCCATTTAGCAAATTTAATTCAGAACCGGTGCTCCAGTATGGCATCTACAGAGGTGCAGTTTTGGCTATACATACTTTTAATATGGGGCCACTGTAAGGGTTTGGCCTCAAAATGGTACTTTGCTTGCATCCGCATAAATCATTGAACCTGACTTGATCAAGTTATTAAGCGACAATGCTTCTGGAACTAATCCGCCAAACTCCCCAAGAATATAATCACACAGTCAATGTACAATTTTAACTGCAACTCTATATTTGCTATCCCCTTCAACATCTTACATTGTCAAAATAGTCACACCAATGGTCCCATACACAATACAAACCACACAAGGACGGAAGAGCAGGCAACTCCCTCACCCCCTCACCCCCTGCCCCCTCTTCCAGTTTCCAACCCGTCTGTTATCTCATGTTAATTTGCTGTACCTGAATTCACTGAAGCTGCTGCAGTTGAACATGCATAAAACATCTTTTGCAACATTTCCCATAAAAGACAAACTATGTTAGCACAAGAACAAAACCCATTCTACAAGTCCAAAGGCCTTTGGCGTATCCAGCTTTAGAAGCCTCACCAGTGGTTGGCAAGGCAGAGCGGCCTGCCCTTCACCGGAGCAGCTGAAGGGGTTAAAGCAGTGCTCCTGCCCTGACACATGGCCAGTTCCACTCAGGTCAGGGAAGTTGGAGGGCAACAGCCCAGGTTACAACCAAGTTAAAAGTTTTGCATCTCATGTTGTCTTACTGCATGAAAAAATGTGCCCTGGAGAATGACGTTACCTCTGAGTCTTTTCTCCAAGGTAACCCACAAAGTACTTTTGTCTGACGAACAGATACATCAGTCCACCAAAAGCTGCCGGAGCTGAAAGAGAGGCAACCACATTTAACATATTACATTAAATATAACAAAAACGCTATCTGCAGAGCTTCGTCATTTGATGAGATGCTTCCAATCGGGGATAGAGCCGACTGGACGTAAATCAGTGATACACAGGGTACAGAAATATGTCATGGAAACAAGTGCACTCAGAGCCCAGTATGCATCTTCCACAGATATGTGATTATGGTATTTATAAAAAAAAATATGTGTCCTCCCTTCTCTGTTCTGGATTGACTCTAACTCAACTTCAACTACAGCAAAGTCTACATGCTTAGCTCAGCATATTTTTTTATGTGTTAATAGGGTGAAATGTATGCCATCCGCCCCCTACGGTATCAGCCTACAACGTCTAGGGAGCCGGCATCCAGAAAAAAACATTTTCCTACTCACTTAAAATCCATACTAAGTGATTCTGCAGAATTGTCCACTTTTGTATGACTGGTTTCAAGGCTTCAGACCAGACACAACTTATCGGGCAACCTTATTATGTTCAGGAATCTCTCGTCCGCCACATGAATAATGCAGGACATTTAGCTTAGGCACTGCTGTTAAGGATCAAAAGTGATAATTTTTCCTATTGTGTCCCTTCTTTCACAAAGTGCCTTTCTTTCCACAACCCACCCCAATTCTACAGCCCCCCAAAACCCAAATGCCATCCTCGACATGCAAACTCATACTCACTACTCTCATAACTGGGTCCCCTTCCTCCAGAAAGAACTAGTATTTTGCGGCCACCAGTTGTGTGGCCGAGTAATATTTCTGCAAATTTCAGAGGTTCAGTCTGCCCTCCCACACCGAGTTCATTAGCATGTCTAGGGCTATCCTGGGGGTAGACGAAACCCATAGCATCTTTCTTAGTCCCCTGTTCACTTTGTTGAAATCCTCATTGGGTATCTCTCATGGGCCGCTGCCGGCATAATATAAAGACATTTCAGGAATTATATCATTTTAAAGAGTGCCATCTTGCCCAGAAGAGACAGCGGCAGACCGGCTCACCTCCCAACGTCTCTAAGAAAATCAGTCAGTCCCAATTTAAGTGAAAGAATCAGTCCCTGGAACTTGTAATCATAACCCCCAAGTATTTTAAATCTTCTTTTTCTGGTTCAAGTTACCCCTATGACACATGGGGCCTCATTACGACCCAGGCGGTAGGGGGTTAACGGCGCCTTTAGAGCTGGCGGCGCCATTAAACCCCTACCGACTCATTACGAGGTCTGCTCGCCGGACCCGCTATGGACGCCTGGTAAAACCAGGCATCCTTAGCGGGTCCCGCGAGCAGACCAGGATGCTAACAACGGGCACGTCATTAACGGGCCCGTTGTTAGCATCCTCCCCATTCCCATTGAGCCCTATGGGGCTCAAATGGGAATGGGGATGTACCGGCTCCGGGTTCCTTGAATGGGAAAATACCGGGCCCTCCAAGGTCGGAATGGCCCGGTATTTCCCCATTCAAGGAACCCGGACCCGGTACCCGGTACCCGGTACCTGGTATGGGGGTAGCCATGCCGCTTTTAGCGGCATGGCTCCCTCCGTACTCGTAATGAGGCCCATGGTCTTCACGTTCCCCTGTGAGGATGTGGTACACACAATTTCCTCCAACTGACCCACAGGGTGTTAAGAGATCCATATACAAGAAGTATTTCCCCAGCCCTTGATATTAACGTTTTCAGCTTGCACACATAAAGGAGAACATGCATAATATTAAGGATCATGTGCTTACATTGATGTCTTTTGGCCACGAATTTTACTATATGATCTATGGCATGATCCAAAACACATTTTAAAACTTAGGTTGTTTTTGTTCACTTATGCACCTTGTTATAATTCTGTTTCTTACTCACGTCATCCATATTATGTTTCATATTGTTGTAGTGAGTTGAATTTAATTTAATTTATGAGGCTTGATTGTATCTATCAAAATCATTCATATATTCATAGCTTTTTGCACAACATAAATATATACATTCTAAAATAAATGTTGATATGTTTGTCTTTAAATTAGTATTGCTAGGGTTTTTAACATACATTTATAGACATAATTCTAATGCATTAGGAAAAAAATGTACTATTCCTTTGGAAACTTATATTGCATTTATTACATAATAATTAAACCAGCTGGAGCAACATGTTATGTCTTGGACAAATATTTGTTGCTATAGTTCCCACCTGAGTGATACATTCAGTGCGGTCAAAGTAAGTACATTAGAATCATATTTATGGAAAATTAATACACGGGTATGTTTACATTACCTTGACTACAAAATATGCCTGCGCACCAAAGCACAGCTAGAAAAGTGGGGTATGCATCGACGCAGTTCTGACTAGGAAACAGAAAAAGAAAATCATAAATCTCAGTTCTGAAAAGAAATGCTACATTATTTCAACTACTGTCCAAGTCATCGTCACCCCCATTCATTTTCCTATAAAATAGGCTCACAATCTAAGGGGATAGAACTATATATTTGTGAAATAGCATCAAACAAGTGTGTTTACAAGTAGGGAATGAATTCAAGGAAACGTCATAATGAAAACATGATCTTGTATGCACCTTGGACAGCAATAGGTCAGACTCTATAAGAACATGGACAGTGTCCTGGCAACATGTAGTGCTGCACCTAAAGTAACATTGTGTTCAAGCACATATGGAATAATTACCAAATGGTAAACTGATCATGACAAAAAGTTTAAATGTGCCGCCAGTTTTACACATGTCATATGCTGTACCGGTATGAAACATTAATTAACAAAGGTAACAGTTGTGGCTTTTGTAGAAGCATTTTGAAGGCATTTGCCAGGCACTGCTGTTTTATGGCCTGATATCCACCCCATCTGCCAGCTGTTGCCACCTTGTGGCCGGATTGTCCTATCGTGTGCCTTGTAGTGTCATGATATGCCCTGATATTCACACCATATGACACATCATATGACAGGTACTGCTATCCAGGCATTGACATCATATACTCAGGTATTAAGATCTTTGGCAGTTATCGGACTTTGGCAGTTCAATAACTGAAAGTTGAAAGATGAACATTGAAAGTTGGGAGTAACTTTGGCATTTATTGGCAGAGCATTGAAGGTCTGGTGCTCACGCCATTGTAATCCGAATGTCCCAGGGAGGCCTCATGTGCACCACAATGTGTGTGTGGTTCTGTAGAATGGCTATCATCATGTTGTACAGGGTTGTCCCTAAACGTCTCATTCATTAGTTCAATCGATACACCACCACCAACCATTTCAAGTCTGCATAAGGGTTAAAATGAATTGTTTACAAAGTCAGATTGGTAAGTAAGCCTTTCTCAATTGCAGTGGAAAAATCTCTGCAACTTGCTCTCAGATATAAACATTTAATCTTTTGTAAAACCTTAAACATGGGTGTTTATCGTGGAAATAACATATGTAATCACAGAGTTATAAGTCTATAGATGCACACTCTACCCTTAGGAATTGTGTTTTAGAGTAACCCCAGCAGTGTTACCCTAGACGACAGCATAAAGGGGGAACTTTGTGGTTTTAGAGTAGTACTGTGAACCAAGAAGCAGCACCTTTGAATTATGAGCTTAATCATACAATAACCATAAACATTTGCAGGTGAAAGCATTTTTTGTAATGGACCACAGCACATGTACGTATGGTAAATATATCCATTAGCTTTCAGGTCCATCCTGGAGTAGAAAGGAGTTGTACCAGACATTACTACAACAGCGCTGGAGCGCAGTACGAAATTTCCGACCTCCATCACTGTGCCCGAGCAGAGTGGGGGTTGCGGGGTGTCTCCCGCTCTCCTTGGACGGAGTAATGGGGCATCAGGGGTTGCGGCGGTGTCCCCCGCTTACCATTACGGTAAGTGGGGGATAAGATATTTTTTTAAAAAGGACCCTGAACGTCAGCACCGCCCCACGTAAGAGGGAGGAGCTTACGCCGCAGGATTATAGGGATGTCGGTGGCATACAAAGGAGTGCGCCGCAGTAAAGGTAAGTGGGGGGTGGGGGATTGCGGCTCGGGGCAGGCACAGGCGGGCAGAAGTGATCTACCTGATCACTTCACCGTGCCATAATTGTAGTCAACATTTTCATTGACACAATTACGGGCGGCGCAGTGATCACATAGATTCGATAGAAACACCTTACAAACTGTGGGGACACTGTGGCACAGGCATCTGGTCATTTGCCTCTACCTGCTCAGTACATACCTTGGACACCAGAAGACGCTGCCAACTGCCCTGTTAAGCTTTGTACCTGTGATATATTGGTTGTACAACTGTCCAGATATGTGGTGTGTTGATCCACTGAGATATCCTGCTTGCTTTCCCACAGTGCCAACATTTCCACTGCACCTTTAGGCAGCATTGAGACATTACAGAATCAAAAAAGTGCTCAGATAGAAAAAGGGGATTTGAACAAGGAAATATGTTGATTTCAGTGTGCCAAATCATCACATTGACATGCAGAGTGATCCCCAACTGGCATGTATCTGTGCCAGGGTTGCCTACAAAGGGGTACAGAGACATATTTTTCAACCAAGAGACCTAGATGCCATCATTGCTGCACATGTCCCTATCTACTACTACTACCAAAGACCCTGCATGCTATGATATGATGTGTCATTTACAATGCGCCTGTACACAAGTGTTTCTAGGCGCAACAAGACATGGGAGAGAAGACAGGGAGGACAAAACAAACAATCTTGTGTCATTCAGATAGTGCAAGTGTGACAATGCAATGTGCAGGGGGGAAGAAGGGGGAAGTGCCAGGGAGAGGGAAAGGAGAAGTACAATCAGGGCAGCATTGCTTTGAGTAAGTGCAGCCATGGCAGCGCGGCTCTAGGTAAGTGCAAGGAGGCAGGGGACTGTAGGGTGACAGTTACAGCCCTTAAGTGCACGGTAGGCCCTGAAGCAGTGCAGGGGCAACTGGTCATGGAGGACCCTGGTACCCAGTGAGACTCTGAGGGTAGCCATGCCACCAGTCAGCGCAGCAGACTGGTAGGTCAACAAAGGAGAGAGAGAAAGCAGAGGAGAAAAGGAAGGTCTTGGGCTGCTTCCGGAACTTCAGGTGGTCCAGCTCAGGTTTCAGAGGGACAGGAGAGCATTCCAGAGGGAAGCACCTGCAGAGGAGAGAGATCTACCCCTGACTCTTTGCCTGGAGAAGCGTCTGACCCTCAGAGAGTTAGAGAAGGCTGAGCGAAGGGCTTGAGAAGAAAGGTGTTTTGGAAGAGA
The DNA here is from genome assembly GCF_040938575.1 of Ambystoma mexicanum. Taxonomy (NCBI): domain Eukaryota; kingdom Metazoa; phylum Chordata; class Amphibia; order Caudata; family Ambystomatidae; genus Ambystoma; species Ambystoma mexicanum. The sequence goes on from NC_090941.1 coordinate 646,311,365, forward strand.
GAGTTGGATGTAGTGCAGGCCTCCGCCCCACAAAGCCTTGTGGACGATGCAGAGGGTTTTGATATTGATCCTTGCAGCCACTGGGAACCAGAGCAGAGATTTCAGGGCTGGAGAGATACGTTCCCTGGGCTTGAGGCCAAGGACAGGTCTCATAGTCCTGTTCTGGATTAGTTGCAAAGGACGGAGAGTAGAGGAAGGAAGATTGAGAAAGAGGTTGTTGCAGTAGTCCAGCCTAGAGAGAACCAGGACTCTGGAGACAGTGAGCTTCTGGGGGAAAGTGAGAAAAGGAGGAAAACCTCCTGGGAGGTGCAACTAGTAGTGGGCCTTCTTGGCAAGGTCTGTGATGTGAGGAGAGAAGGAGAGAGTGGAGTCGAAAAAGACACCAAGGTTTTTTGCTTCACAGGAGGGCAAAGGAAGAGGGCCCAAAGAGGGCGGCCAGAGAGAGGGAAAGCGGGAGCAGTGGTCCCAGTGAGAAGGAGCTCAGTCTTACTGGCATTAAGGCAAAGATCGTTGGAGGTGCACCAATCCTGAATCGTGGATAGCCAGTCAGCAATGAGCGATAGAGGACATGAGACTAAGGGAAGCCTGAAAGAGAGCTGACTGTCATTCGCATAACACTGAAAGTTAGAAGAGAAGGTAGAGATAAGGTGGGCCAAAAGGGCCAAGTAGACATTGATGAACCAGGGTGAGAGGTTAGAGCCCTGGGGAAGACCACATGTGGAGGGAGAGTTGATGGAGAGAAAGTCCCAAGTTGGACCTGGGAGGGTCGGTCCAGGAGGTCCAGGAGGAAGGAGAACAACCACTCCAGGGCCTGATCCGTGATGCCGAGGTTCTCAGTCGATTGATCAGGATGGTGGGATTGACTGTGTCAAAAGCAGAGAAAAGTTCAAGGAGAATGAGGACAGAAGGAAGGCTTGAATCGAGATTAGTGAGCAGATCTTCACAGGTGTTCAGGAGAGCAGTTTCCATGCCTCTGGTGGCTCTGAAGCCAGACTAATGGTCATGGAGACAACAAACAGATTCAGTGTGGAGAGTAAGCTGGGAGATGGTCCGCTTTTCTAGGAGTATGCCCAGGAAAGGAGTGATAGAGATTGGGCGATAGTTGGCCAGACAGGTAGGATCAGCAGATGGATTTTTAAGGTGGGGGAGCTGTAGGAGAGAGGGAAAAGTTCCAGTGCAAAAGAGTGATTGCAGAAATTGGCCATGGCTGGAGCAAAGGTTTCAATGGGGTCCTTGATGGTTCTGCAGGAGCAGGCAAGCACCTGTTTGGACGACACTTTCATAGGTAGGAATTGTCTAGAAACCTCGTCCGGTGTAGTCGGAGAGAAAGAGGAGAAGGGAGGAGGACAGGGAGTGATGGCCTGAGGGGGGCCGAGAGAGGTAGAGGGAGAGGAAGAGGAGAGAGAGGATAGGATGCCCTGGGGTTTAGTGATGAAGTGAGAAGCCAGAGCCAGACAGAGGGCCTGGGAGGGAACAGGAAAGGTGGAGACAGCAGAAGGATTGGCCTGCTCCTTGCAGATTTGAAATAGTTTGGCCGTGTTTTCAGAGGCCGCAGAGATGCAGCCTTGGATGTGGGCTCTATTCTGGGACAGGAAAGAGAGTCTGTATTGCTTTCGGAGCAGACAGCAGGCCGGCCAGTTTTTCAGAGAATACACCAATGCCCTCCACTCCACCAAGTTGCACTTGGAGGTAGGCTTCAGACATATTCTCATGACAGGGGCAAGGAAGTCCAGAGTGTTGGAGATAGAAAGATGCACGTTAGAGAGGGCCGTGTCAGAGTATGAGTCCGTCGCAGGTGTGGGAGGAGCAGAGAAAGTAGCGGCAAAGGCATCCACTGACACACGCGTCAATGCCGAATGACCGAGAAGGTAGTTGGCAGTGCTGGGGTGGGCTTAGCCTGGGGGACAGAGAGCATCAGGTGAGAGGAGAGCAGAAAGTGGCCAGTCCAAGAGAGAGGAGTGGTGAGAGGATTCGAGAGGGGGATGTCTGAGGGGATGAGAACATCCAAGGTATGCTCAGCAGAGTGTGTCTGACCAGAGGGCAGAATGGAAAGAGAAACAGTGTTGCAGAGGTTGTGGAAGAGCCAGAGGAGGGATTAGAAGCATCCATCTGGATGTCAAGGTGTCCGCGGAGGAGAAGCTGAGAGGTAGAGGCAAAGAGAGAAGAGGAGAGGTCAGCCCACACTGAGAGGAAGAGAGTGACCTGGCCAGGGGTCTGGTAGATGGTGGCCAGAGTCAGAGAAAGGCCAGGAGAGATAGAGAGCCTGCAGACCAGACATTCAAAGGAGGAGTAGGCCTGCATAGGAATGACAGAAGCAGGGACCCTATCCAGAAAGATCAGAGCTACTACACCTACGGGACGGTATCCAGCTTTACACTTATTTTGTCAGTGAAAATGTTCTCCTGTGCCTGTACCCATTTTCTTGCAGTTCACTTTTATTGTTTAATTTTTCCAGGTATATAGTTAGAGTTATTTAATAAGAGGATGACACTTTTGCGAGAGTTTGAGAATTGTGTTGTGAGTAATGGCATTGTTGGCACGTGACAGGGCATTTCTTAGGGTGGACGTAATGCCACAATGCAGAACATCATTTGAAAATTCTGTGAATCTGAGAGCATTGGTAGCAGAGTACCATGGCATAGCATGTTGTTTACCTTTAAAAATAGCTCTGTTTGTTGAGCGCCAGATAAATGTATATGACTCAGCACTTCACCCTTCCGAGGTCAAATCATCCAGTGTCATTACATTTGGCAATAATAACACCTTTAAATATTGCATTGAAACGGGAAAAGAGCTCAGCACAAGGAGATGGTGAAAAAACACAAAGTGGCACTGGTAGTATAGCTCAGTGGCAACACGCACATCTTGGAAGGAAGACAACGCAGAGCAACATAGGTTTGAATCCCTGGTCTCCACTTTTCGGTATTATGCGCGTTATAAATAACCAAATATAATTATAAAAGTGTTTCACACTTTGTACTATTGTTATAAAATAACTTACATGTGCATTTTTATTCCATGATGCACAGTGTATTTCATGTATAACTACCACAATACAACTAAAGTAGCCCAAAATGTATAGAATGCACCTTTATTATGTACAAAAACATTGTTTATATTTCTGTCTATATGTGTGTGTATATATATATATATATATATATATATATATATATATATATATATATATATATATATTATGCCATTGTGCTAGCACGTGGCATAGTTAATATCAAGATGAATTGTCATCCATGGACAGTTTCAGAATTCTTCATGGACGGATTCATAGTATTAATAAACATGTGTTTGAACAGCCTTTAGCATGGCGGTTTCTCAGAGGGGAAAAAATGTCTTTGACCCAAATATTTCAAAATTTCCCACATGGATTTTCAAGATGTTTGCCATGCACCTACATATTATCATGAATTGCTCACAGAATTTGTTTGGGACTATCGAGCAGGCCAATTAGGCAAGTTTTATGATTTTTCTATATAATACATTCCCAGAATAAATGTGCATCTTTTATACGAACTGTACACGTACGTGTAGAAGATGTACATTTTGGAAATACCTGGGAAAACTCACATCAAAATTAGGACTCACTTTGGTGTCAGTTCTCAAATGTATATAAGATATATATGAGAACCCTCTTAGATGTACACATTCCAACTGAAAAACGTATATACGCCTCTTCTGTGTAATGAGAATTCACATGAACAATAGAATTCACTATAACGTGAGTTGTTTTACATATAGGAGGTTTATAATGCAAGATCAGAGTGAATGTACATTTAACATACGAACTGAACTCACCTCAAAGTCTGGACTGATTTTGATGTCAGTTTTCAGGAGATGTAAATTATGTACATGTACAAGCTGCAAAACTCATATACGCCTCATCTAACTATTAAAAAGTTTAAAGATTTTTCTATATAATACATGCGCAGAATAAGTGTGCATCTGTTATACGAACTGTACACGTACATGTAGAAGATGTACATTTTGGAAATACCTGTGAAAACTCACATCAAAATTAGGACTCACTTTGGTGTCAGTTTTCATATTTATATAAGATACATATGAGATTTAAATTGCATATGTGTACCAAATGTACAATTCCTGTAACCCTCTTAGATGTACAGATGTACACATTTGAACTGAAAAACTCATACACGCCTCTTCTGTGTAATGAAAATTCACATGAACAATAGAATTCACTATAATGTGAGTTTTTATTACATATGGGAGGCTTATAATGCAAGATCAGAGTGAATGTACATTTAACATACGACTGAAATCACATCAAAGTCTGGACTGATTTTGATGTCAGTTTTCAGGAGATGTATATTGTGTACATGTACGAACTGCAAAACTCATATACGCCTCATCTATTAAAAACTCATATCAAAGTTAGAGCTAAGTTTAATGTGAGCTTGTATATGTATAAGAGGCGCATAATACATGAGAAAAATGAATTACATTTTATATTCAAACTGTACATGCCTGGGAGATGTACATTTCATACATGTACACTAATATACATTACTTCTGAAAACTCACAGTAAAGTCACGACTGACTTTCATGTCAGTTTTCAGGAAATGTTAATTGCGTACATGTACAAACTATACAACTTATATGCCTTTCTTACTCATAGAAACTGACATATAAGTCAAAACTGACTTCAGTGTGCGATTTCAAATGTATTGGAGGTGCATAAAACGTGCATTTCGTGACTTTATGGCAAACACCCAAACGCTACTCATATGCCTTACACCATACAATCTTATGAAACACACACTTAGGAGCACACAAACTTATGGGACACATTTACAGCACATGCAGTTATGATACACACACAAATGACACACACACATATGACACCCGCCCACTTATGATATACATACACACTTACAGCAGATGCTCTTATGACACATGCTGTAACGACACACAATAATGACAAAGGTGCTTATGACACAGGCACAACACATGTTCTTACGACACATACACACTTATGACACACACTTGCAACATACTGTTTTGACACATGCTCTTACTACACGCGATCTTATGACACACACTCTTATGACACATGCTCTTATGACACACACTCTTATGACAAACATAATTTCGGCACACACTTTTATGACAAATGTACATATGACACACACACTTATGCCACACACACTTATGAGACACACACTTACGACATACACACTTACGACACACACACTTATGATACAGACATTATGACACTCACATTTGTGAGAGCCACACTTACAAAACACGCTCTTATAACACACACTCATACAACAAATGCTCTTATGACACACACACTTTCAAAACATACACACTTAAAACATACACTCTTACTATACACGCTCTTACGAAACACAATTATGACACACACTCTTATGATATACACACGTACAACACTTACAGTTATGACACACACAGTTACAAGACATGCTCTTATGACCCACGCTCTTACAGCACAAGCTGTGATGACACACTCACTTGCCACATACACTCTTATGATACATACTGTTACAACACATAAGGCCTCATTACAAGTGTGGTGGTCCGGAAATAAGGGTGCCAGTGGTACCGTACCAGCACACCTTCCGGACCGCCACACTACAACTCTGCAGGCCGGGGCCGTTGCGCCCAACAGGTCAGACCTGCTGGGTGTAACAGTACCCGCCTGCAGAGGTTTCACCAATGCACCAGCAGCACCGTTAGCAACAGTGCTGGGGCGTCCTTGTCCGCATTCTCATGGAGTCCTACTGGACTCTATGGGGATGGGGGCTTACACTCTCCACCACCTGATATCCTGAGCCGCTGGGACTTGTAATGTCCCGGTGGCACCGGGATCTCAGGCGGCGGAAACGGTATTACGAGTCAGGCAGCAACCCACCGGTAGCACTGGCAGGTTTCCCCCAGACTTTTAATGAGGCCCATACTGTTATAATACCCACTCTTATGACACACACACACACTTTGGACACACTGGCCCTCATTACGACCCTGGCGGAGAACCATGGTGCAATTTGCACCATGGTCCATGGCGCTAAGCTGCCAACTCCGCCATGGTGGTTGGCGGACTTACCGCCCCATTCCGACCTTGGCGGGGCGGTAAGTCCCCAATCCCCATTTACCCTTCCCCATTCCCATTTTTGCCCCATAGGGTATAATGGGAGTGGGGAAGGCGTTAATTACGCCACCGTAAATTACGGTGGCGTAATTAACAACAAGTCCCGTAGCGCCATGGATTTTTCCGCCTGCAAAAAGCAGGCGTAAAAATCACCATGGCGCTACGGGAACTCGTACTCAGGCGGAAAGGTGCGCCATGCTTTACGCCGGCGTAAACCCCTTTCCGCCAGGGTCGTAATGAGGGCCACTGTTACAGCACACGCTCTTATGACACACGCACTTATAGCACACGTACTTACCACACACATTTTTACAACACATTCCACACGAACACGCCATGCATTTATAATGTGCACAGGGCAGAATGAACTGCATCATGGCGATGGTCTTAAAATAGTCAACTTAAACAAAATCCATAAGCAATGGAACTAGATAGGTTATTGGAATAGACAGGTTTTTAGAGCTTTAATAGAAGTAGGGAGGTGATATTTCTTAGTTCCAAAGGCAAGGAAGTCCACCGTTGTGGTCCATAAACAAAGAAACACCTGTCTCCTCTTTGAACACAGCGGGATGTACTTACTTAAATCTGTTTTCTTCCTCTGATCTAAGTGATCTGGTTGGCTGATAAAAGGAGATCCTGTTTGCAAGGTACAGAGGAGCTAGTCCATTAACACATTTGTACATTATATGCAAAACTTTAAAATCTCTTTGTTGATTTACCGCTAGCCAATGTAAAGAGGTTAGATGGTTTGACACTCAAGGAAACTTGGGGACATTAAAGATCAGCTGATTGCCGCATTTTGAGTGTCTTGAAGCATTGAAATTGATATTTAGGAATACCTATTCAAGTGACATTTGCATTGTCTATTTTTGAGTTCACCAGAGAGCCTACAACTGCTACGACATCAGCAGGAGCCAAGACTGGAAGAATTGAGCGAAGTACCCGGAGAGTGTAATATACTGATTGAACAGAGGCACTAATTTGATCATTACAGCACAGATCTGACTGCCAGTAGCATCTTACATTCTTAACCCTGGAGGAATGGTGGGAAGTTAAGCCAAACAGGTGATAGGGTGGAGGTACTGCCGCTATTTATTTCAATACGCCATTTGCACTGTAATAAAACTCTAAGACTCATGCAAAGAGGCATTGTAATGATTGCGGTAGACTTTTATTAAAGTAAAGGAAGGGTTGGAGAAAGGCCTATCTCACCCCAACACTACGAGGGGTTTCCCTACCTGAACAAAACTAAAGGATGTCAGTGTCAGAAATTCCAACAATAAAGAGTTCTCTGTCCTGTGTCCAAAATCCTATCCTGACACTTAAAAGCTAAAGTTAAGAAAATGTGTAAACGGATAAAGTCTTTCAACTGGCCATCTGTAGCCATGTGTAGCATTCTTCAATGAGCCAACATAAAGTTACAAAACAGTGCACAAATAAACAAATTATCAAAGTTTCAAAAACGTTTTACGATCCCCAAATGTGGGAGTTTTCCATTTCCCTGAGTCTGTCAGCTTCTTCTTAACTTTCAAGCATGGTTCCTTTTGCTTGGGAAAAGGTTAATTTCCCATTCCAGGGGTTATGGTTCCCTTCCCCTAGATTCACATACTCAAGGGTAGTTCCTCACACCTTGACCTGCTCAACTTTGAAAACACAGTGGGACTCATCACGAGTCTGGCGGTAACCCTTAAATGCAGTGGTAGCGCTATTACCGCCGCATTTAAGGGTCCGCCAGATGATGACCTTGGCGGATTTCCCCCCAGCTTTTAGCTGGGGGGAAATCTACGGCAAATTTGCCGATTTTTGGCGCGTTTACCACTGGCGGGAAATCCGCCAGCAGTAATAGCGCAAATTTTCCACATTGGGCCCAATAGGGAATGAAGAATTCCCGAATGGGCCCAATGGGGAATGGGCAATAACCGTTCTGCCAAACCCGTGATCCGGCACTAATAGCGCCGGGGGTTTGGCGGAAGGGCTGCCCAACTCATGATGAGGGCCAGTGTTCTTTCTTGATAAAAGGGCACTTATGCAATCCACAGGGTATTGACTCCTTCCCGAGACTCACACATTCAAGGATTCTTCCTCACTCATTGACTTATTTAACAATTCACAGTTCAGTCACTTTTTCAACCTAATGGGGTATGTGTCCCTTCTGCTGGGTTTGACACACTTTCAAGTAGCTGTCTTAAATGTCTTTATTTACAACTGGTTCCAGGTCCTCCACTTGCAACCACTTTGCCTGGTATACTCTCCTGCCAGGGTTTCACAACGTTAATGTGTTAATTTATACCTGGTTGCAGGTCCTCAACTTGCAACCACCTTGCCTGGTTTACTCTCCTGCCAGGACTTCACAACGTTCACTTTTCCTTTTGGGTGCGGGTCTCCAGACTTGCAATCCCATTGACCTGATATAATCTCCTGCCAGGGATTATTCTCTTTCTCTTGGGATGCAGGTCTCCAGACTCGCAACAGACTGCCTGGTTTACTCCCCTGCCAGGTTTTATTCCTCATATCACAATTTAATTATGATAGGTTTTGGGTCCTCAAACCTCTTTGCTTTGCTTCCTTCTCAAAGGCCCCCCGGTGTCCCAGCTCCCCTGCCTGGGTTTGCCTGGCAACTGTCTCTGCCTTGCCTCAGCATGCAGTATACGCTGAGAAGCGCCCCTGAGTCTCACTTCCCTTCCCTGGGCTCACCAGCGTTGCTTCACTGCTTCGGCGTTCTCTGCAATTCTTCTCTCCAGCGAACCAGCTTTACCTTCTCTTGGTGTCGCATCTGTCCTCTGGTATTCACCATGCTTGGACAGCGTCTCGCCACCAGCTCTTGCTGTTGGTCTGCTTGCAGCAAATTCTGTCCCTCTGGACCTCTCATGATGGTGCCAGTGGCATCACTTCTCCTTCCCACTGCAGCTGCTCCGTCTCTTATTTCCCTACTCACACTGGGATAGTGGAATGCCATCTTCTTAGCAGTGTCAGGATTTTAAATGTCCCGGCACAAATTGGATACTTCCAACCACTAGAGTTTGCCTCTAGTTCCAGGATGTTAACGCTCTGCATTACTCCGTGGCTCTTCCACGTCTCAGTATTTGGCACCAGTTGTAAAAAGGAGTCCTGCTGTCAGTATAAGGTGGTTGGACTTGCTCAGTATCACAGTAGGCCATCACAGTTTGTGAACTTAGAGGGATGCCTTAACCTGAGTGGAAAGGCGGATACCACATTCCTACCAATGAGTCTCCTTCACTCCCACGAGGGTCCTCTCCCCCACATGATCCTCCCTCGGGCAGCAACCCCCATGGTCAGGGTCAGATGATGCCTGCCCTACCCTGGCCATATGTGATGAAAGTTTCACAAGAGAGGGAGTGATGGCATTGCTGGATTCATCAATGGACTGAACCGTACAATTTCTGTTTTTGTGGGATTGAGTTGGAGTCTGTTCAAGGTCATCCTTTGAGCAATCTCATCAGTACATTTTACGATATTTTCTAGTGGCACAGTGGGATTATTGATATGCAGGTATAGCAGAGCATCATATACGTAAGATAGGACAGATTCAATTTCGAGAAGATTTTTATCAAAGGTTGCATATAAATGTTTAAAAGGGTTGGGGCTAAAGAGGAGCCTTGTGGAACTCCACAGTGCACAGATGTTTCAGATGATACAACGTAACCCATATTTGACGATCCGTCAAAAAAGAGGGAAACCAGACTAATGCTTGGTTTGACTCTCTTGGCACATTAGAGAGTCTGGACAACAGGATATTGAAATCCACTGTGTCGCACGCTGTGGAGAGATCCAACATGATAAACAGTGTCAATGCCCCCTCATCAGCATTCTTTAGCACCTCATCCCACACCTCAATCAGTGCTGTCTTGGTCCCCTGTAATGAGGGAAGCCCGGATTGTGATGTAGCTAGGATTTGATGTTTATCTATATGAGCCTGTAGCTGAGAGTTTACCGCTCGTTACAGCACTTTATAGCCAGCCAGGGAAGACCTCCCACTGGCTGATAATTCTACAATATTTCTGGATCGAGGGACTTTTTTTAAAGATGGTGTTAGGGTGGTGTTTTTAGTGCAGAGGGGCAAAAGCGGCCACAATATCTGTCAGAAACAAAGCATTGGGCCTCATTACGAGTTTGCTGGTCCGGATACAACGGTACCTTTAAGCTTACTGGTACCGTTGTATCCGGACTGGCAAACTCTGAGTTGTGCTCGCGGGTGCCTTTCATTCCGCCAGGTCTGACCTGGTGGAATGAAAGGCACCCGCGACCACAGCATTTCGGATGCACAGGCACCGTTGATAACTGTGCCTGTGCATCCCGCTTCCCCATTCCCATTTATGGGAATGGGGAAGAATTTTTTCAGGCGCCCACGGATGGCAAGGCCATAATGACCTGGTAATTGTCAATTTCTGGGCGCCGGAAAAAATGCAACTCGGCTACCGCCAGGTTTGTAATGAGGCCCATTATATCAGTCAATGGGCCTCATTATGAGGCTGGCGGTATTCATTTTTTTCCGGCGCCCAGAAAAGGGCAATTACCGGGTCATTACGACCTTGTCGGACCCGGTAATTGCCCTTTTTTTCTGGGCTCTGGGAAAAATTATTCCCCATTCCCATTTCAGCCCCATAGGGCTCAATGGGAATGGGGAGGGTGGTGGCACCAGTACCATTAGTAATGGTACCGTGCTACCGTCATGTTCTGCTCGTGGGTGCCGGCACAGCTACCAGCTCATACCTGGTGGCTGCAAGGGCACCCGCGAGCAGAACTCGTAGTATGGCGGTACAGTAGCAACGGTGCCGGTAGCGCTACCGGCACCGTTGTTGACTTACCTCCATACTTATAATGAGGCCCAATAACTTTATTACGGCCATAGAGCCATAAAAGTACATTCTAATACAATATATAACAAAGCAAAACAAATTTAACTATACATCGTTCCCAAAAAATGAAAGTTTTGGTACATCACAATTGCCCCATGGCCCACCAATTGGCCGACATGCCCATGTCTCAGTGAGGGAGGAACAGTTCGGGACACCAAAAAGTATGATTCCCCTTGCTCAATTAGGATTACTCAAAAACCTTATCCCCAGCTGTGTTAGCGCCGGAGAGGACAGGTTGCTGTTACCCGATTGTGGTTAAGATCTAATTTCAATGATTCTGTTTTTAGCTAAACAGCCTCTCGCACCAATGTCCAATAGACCGCTAGTCACTCTCTGTTCCCTGAGTTCAATCATCTGGTCATGGGCAGAATTTTAGGGGGGACAGGGGTGTTTGTCCCCCCAAACTTTCATGGCACACCATTTTATCCCCAGTCATTTGGCTTGGGCACCTTTTCTTCAGATGTCATGTTCCACCCAACATTTTCAGAAAAGTTACTCCACTGCATCTGTTGCAATTTAGGTGGACCTCCCGGATCACAGTTAAGCAGCCACGTACTGCACGGAACCAGTGGATGAACTTATAGAAAAGGGATTCCTTGGTTTCTGAGCGATTAGGGGCCGATTTGGGGACCTTATGCAAGAATGCAGACCCCTTTACTTCCCCCTTTCATCCTGCTGTTTTTCGTGCCCGGTTGTAATCTTCAGGTCCTGGGGAAAGCACCATTGGGGGCAAAGTTAAGAGGTGCATAGACCGCCAGCTGGCTTGTCATCCATGCGGGTGCCTCTGAGTGCACGGTCTGCCTTCCATACAGTCGTCTGTTGTGATGATAGTGCTGCTTGGTTCCCTGGTCTAGATGTAGGGGCTGTGGGGCCTGTGTGTTTTGGGGCCTGATGCCCTTTAGCAGCAAGTTAGTGACAGTACTCACTCTGGGTGCCACGCTAGAGCTCGGCCCAGCCATATGAGTACTACGTGTGATGTTAGTAGGGGCATTATGATTAGGGCAGTCTGTCTTCTTGCACGATTGGAAAGTCCTCTGTACATCCTCCCGTCTAATTAGTGCCCCTCCTGTTGTTCTCCCTATTCCATGGGCTTCAAGAAGCGCCAGGAGCAGCCTTTTTTAGCCTGCTATCTCAGACAGAACAAGGCTACTTTTGCAGCCACTGTGCGGGACTGCTTCCATAGCGCCTGAATCTAAGTGGTGCGGGGTGAGTAAAGTTGGTGTGTTAGAATAGCAGCAATGGCTGGTACGCTTTTCATTCATGGCCTGCTCCTTCTTGTTTGGGCCTACGTGGAGGGGATTCTCAGCATTGGTGGCACGCAGGTTATCACCAATTCCCACATTGTCCATGTTCTCCATGGTCGGGATGGGGCTAGTGGAGCCCAGGGGTGATATCAGGGATATGAGAACAGATTGGGGGTTCTGTGCAGTTAGTTCATCGACTTTGCAGTTCCACATGCCGCTGTTCATGCTCCTCCCCCGGTGAGCAATTTAATAATAAAAAGTTAATTGTAATTCTGGCCCTTAATAGCCAGCAATGGAGCTGCAAAATTTTCCCCCCACACTAACTTTAATTGGTGTGCTGCCAGAGTCGTCCGGACCGGTTATTATGGTTGCATTGGGAGTCAGGAGCTCAGGAGGTGTACTAGTTGGGACGCCCCAGCGCATGTCCTTGGGTGATAGCAAGCCAGCTTTGTCAATCTCTACGAGATTGTCAGTAACCCTGCACCCAGGGCTATTTCTGTGAGTGGTCGCTCCCTTGTCGGTGATTAAGGTATCTTTTTCATACTCTTTGTTTCCCAAGACTTTGATCAGTGGTCTCGGCATGAGAGAGGCTAGGCGGATGCATAGTGCAACATGTGGCAAGGCGTTGCGGCCGGGTCATTACAAGAGACTAAAGCTGAGCAGGTGAGTCGTGGCCTTGGGAGACCCTCCTGGGCCCCCTTTTAGCCATCTTTAGGGCCTCGCTTGCCCGTTGGCCTCCTCTTCCTTCCCTGCTCCCTCGCTCTCCCGTGCCTTCCTCCCGCCTCCCCAACCCACCCACTGCCCCTGATTGGTCCTTCCACCTTCCCATGCTGCCGGGCTTCTGTGGGCCAAACACCGTGCTTGCCATTACCATACGGCTGAGCAGTTGAGTCGTGGCCTAGGGAGACCCTTGTGGGCCCCCTTTTAGCCATCTTTAGGGCCTCGTTTGCCCGTTGGCCTCCTCTCCCTTCCCCGCTCCCTCGCTCTCCTGTGCCTTCCTCCCGCCTTCCCAACCGGCCCACCACCCCTGATTGGTCCTTCCACCTTCCCATGCTGCCGGGCTTCTGTGGGCCAAACACAGTGCTCGCCATTACCATGGGGCTGAGCAGATGAGTCGTGGCCTTGGGAGACCCTCCTGGACCCCCTTTAGCCATCTTTAGGGCCTTGTTTGCCTGTTGGCCTCCTCTCCCTTCCCCACTCCCTCGCTCTCCCGTGCCTTCCTCCCGCCTCCCCAACCTGCCCACCACCCCTGATTGGTCCTTCCACCTTCCCATGCTTCCATCAGGCGCTGCACAGGTCAGTGAGGCCCTGCACAAGAACCTCCTGGGTCCCTTTTTTTTTTAAAGATTGAGAGGCCCAGTGTACCTCCTAGTACCGGCGCCCACGTGGTTCTTTCTCCCCGTTCCCCTTTCGCTTCCCATTCCTCCCCTCCCTCCTCCCGCCTCCCAGACCACCCCTCACCTCGATTGGCTCACTCTACACTATTAAAGCCATCTCCCCAGGGCAGCCCTCTGCCCGGCAGCCCCTGCGGCGAAGGGCCCCAAGGCCAAGGGCTGCTCCAACAGAGGCGGCTCCACAAAGTGTCTGTAGGTGTCCGCAGGGGAAGCCAAGGAAGGCAGCAGCCACCAACAAAACTGTGAGTGTGGCATGGGTGGGGTGTAGAGCAATTACTCTACTCCCGAAAGCCCCTGTCACTCTACCTTACCTTCCATAGCGTAGACTGCCATAGACTTTAATAATACATACTTAAGAAGACTTGTGACCACTGTAAATGGATTGTAAATGTAACCTTGTGATGCATATGCTAGTGCCACACATGTAGGGAACGGACCTTTAGCTCGTGTCGCATCTAGATAGAAATGTGACTGTTAACATGTGCCACACTTAGAATTTTGAACTTTAGCTTGCGCCGCATCTGGATAGAAATGTGAATCTTAACATGCACCACACTTAGAATTCTGAACCCTAGCTTGCGTCGCATCTAGATGGAAGTGTGACTGTTAGCATGTGCACACTCGTATGGAATTCTGAACTTTAGCTCGCGTTGCATCTAGATAGAAATGTGACTGTTAGCATGTGCCACACTCGTATGGAATTCTGAACCTTAGCTCGCGTCACATCTAGATAGAAATGTGATTTTTAGCATGTGCCACACTCAGGAATCTTAACTTTAGCTTGCGTCACATCTAGATATAAATGTGATAGTTAGCATGTGCCACACTCAGGATTCTGAACTTTAGCTCACGTCGCATCTAGATAGACATGTGACTGAAAGCATGTGCCACACTCGTATGGAATTCTGAACTTTAGCTCTGGTCGCATCTAGATAGAAATGTGATGGTTAGCATGTGCCACACTTAGAATTCTGAACTTTAGCTTGCGTTGCATCTAGATGGAAGTGTGACTGTTAGCATGTACCACACTCAGGATTCTGAACTTTAGCTTGCGTCGCATCTAGATAGAAATGTGATAGTTAGCATGTGCCACACTCTGGATTCTGAACTTTAGCTTGCGTCGCATCTAAATATAAATGTGATAGTTAGCATGTGCCACACTCAGGATTCTGAACTTTAGCTTGCATTGCATCTAGATAGAAATGTGATAGTTAGCAAGTGCCACACTCAGGATTCTGAACATTAGCTTGCATCGCATCTAGATAGAAATGTGATTCTTAACATGCACCACACTCAGGATTCTGAACTTTTGCTTGTGTCGCATCTAGATGGAAGTGTGACTGTTAGCATGTACCGCACCTAGATGGAATCCCATAATTGCAATGGACAGCAATGCCAACTAACCAACCAACTAACAATTCCATCCCTCTGCATACACCTCTCAAACTCTAACCAAACACAACCACAAGCCTAAAACGCAGCAATCCGCACAAACTTCACAACAATTCAACAACAAAACAAACCGCACATAGACTTTCACAACAAAACACGACGACTACGGACCGTAAAACACCCCAAGCCCAGCCAACCGACCCACCGGGCTGAGGCTGCCAAGAGCACATCACTGCTCTCTTGCACTTTTCCAGCTTACTCCCATTAACCCACCCCCTCTCCTCCCCTTTTTCAGAGCCGCCAGAGCGCCAGGGGACCACTTCGGTGGTGATAGGGCGCGGTACAAATGTCCTTTAACATTAACATTATTACAACTTTAGACTTGCACAGGGACATGAATGGACAAATCCGCTGTACAGAATGGTGAATATGGTCGTAAAAAGTAGAGGAATGGTAAACAGAAGAAAAAAAAAAGTAACGGAACACCGTTTCCGACCATTCGCGTGCACTTCGATCACTGCTGCAGAGAGAGTCCTGCCCAGAAATAGTGGAGGGGGCGTGGCTTCAGCCCACTGTGTACAGCGGGCTCCTGCAGTAAATCCCGATAGCTAGCAGGAGAAGTGCCACACACCTGTGCCTGTTCCCCTATTCTTAGTGCCTTAAGCAGGAATTCCGTCAATCATATGTACCGTGGTTTGAGGTTTTGGATAAGCTTAAATATAGTATCTGGGGGAATGTCAGAAAATTCCAAAGGAGCAACAACTGATCCTATTTCAACAGGATTCTGTTTCAATTTGGTTACTTTGTGATGAATAACTTGTTAGATAGCTTCTATCTTGTGTTTAAAAAAGATGTTAAAGTCATTAGCCAGGTTCTCAGAAGGAACCAGTTTGGAGGATGTACAAGGATTAATGCAATTATTTAGTGTTAGTTCACAAGGTCTATTTAGGGCAGATGCAAAGTTATTCTGCAGAAAGAGGATTTAGCTCTAAAGATAGCTTTTTTGTAGGCTTTTAAAGCTAGAGTTGCCGAATCTTTAAGTTTAGCATCTCTATATTTTCTCATGTATGTGTGTGAAAAAAATATTACGCACATGTTCACTATTATACGTATAAAAACTGAATTTGTATACATATAGAAGGCTTACACAAGATACAAATTGTGCAAATGTATGAAATGAATACTGTCTTAGCCGTCATATGCTCATACTCTCATGCATTTATACGGCAAACAATTGTACCACATACACTTATATAACATGCACTCATACGCTGTATGCCATTTAAAAAATACCTTTTTAATTCAAATAAAAAATGAAGGCCTCATTACAAGGTTGGCGGTGCGGAAAAAAGGTTGCAGTAATTCGGTTACTGCCATTTTTCCCATACCACCAAACTACAAGTTTGGTGGTGGGTGGCCGGAATTACATTCAGCTCCAAGCAGCCAGTAATTCTAGCACCCCACCACCAACAAATGCTGTGTAATACCGGTGCCGGTAATACCGACAATTCCCTCCATGGAGTGCTGTGGACTCCATGGAATGGGGAATTACATGCACTTGGAATATGCTGGTAATTCCGCATTCAAAGTGCTGGTAACAGTATTATTGTTTGGTGGTATCCCAAACTTCTAATGTGCCCAAAGGTCTACAAAAAGTGGGAATAACATAGTTCATGTACAAACACTGTATATCTATCACTACAAATTCAACCATACATTTCAGAAGTATAAACGCTCACTCCATACAACTACAAATCTAACCTTAATATTTACTTCAATTATTAGGCAGGTTACATCAATACCATCCTTGAAGTTAGTTTTAAGACTGGATTTGTGGTATGATATGATATGATATGGCATTTATAACGCGCCTGTACACAAGTGTTTCTAGGCACGACAAGACAAGGAGGGGGAAACAGAGGGAGGACAAAAAACGATCTTACTAGGCCAAGGGGGGAGGGGATTGGAGAAGTGCAGGTAATCAAAAGTGCAACCAGCAAGTGGCTCCGTGCAGTTAATCAGAAAGTGCAGCCAGCGGGTGGCTCACAAGTGCAGAAAGAAGGGACTGTAGGGTTTGCAGATACAGACCACAAGTGCTGGGGGGGCCATGAGGCAGCGCAAGGTGCAAATGGACATGCAGGAGCCTGGGCCCAAGTTCAGAGGGTGGACAGGTGACCCGTGCATGGAGCAGATGGTCAGCAGAAGGGGAGAGAAAGCTGAAGCGAAGAGGAAGTTCTTGAGTTGATTCCAGAACCAGAGGTGTTTCTGCTCAAGTTTGAGAGAGGCAGGAGAGGTTGTTCCAGAGGGAGGCCCCAGCTGAAGAAAGAGATCTCCCTCCAACTCTTTGCTTGGAAAAGCAACTGACCCTCAGAGAGTTGGAGGTGAATGAGTGGAGATTAGTATCGAGTGTTTATATCTCTGAGTCCTATGGTTAAATTTTTGAATTTGTAGTGGTTTACAGTGAGTGTTTGCACCTTAACTATGTTATTCCCAGGCTTTGTAGACTTTGGGCCTCATTATAAATTGGCCGGTACACGTAAAAGTGCCGGCAATAACGTTTACCAGCACTTTTACCGGACCGGCCAACTACAACTTTGCCAGTAGGGATGGAGGAAGCTGACACGTACCAGTAAAGAACTGCTGGTATTATTGGCATGGTAATACTGTAGCCGGTAATACCAGCAACATCCCCCCATGGAGTCCTATATGGAATGGGGATATTCCTTTTAAACCGGCACTTGTAATCTGCCGGTAATACCGGCAAGCAAGTTTCGGTAATGGTATTAGTGTTTGCCGGTATCCAGACGGAATTACCGGCGGGATACAAACAGACTTAAAATGAGGCCCACTTAACTTTTTAGTTGCCAGATTGTCATTTCACTGATATACTCACGTCAACACGGTGTACTTCGCCAATGCTTGTTTTCAATTTCAGTGCCTTGAGCAATTGTCCCAGTATTATGTTTGAGACAAATCTATTGCTTTGCAGAGTTGCTACGTGGCCCACCAAGGTAAACGGTTTGTCCCCCATCAGCAGCTCATCATCTTCCCACAAATCAATTTAATATGACACGGCGTGAGATCTACGTTTGAAGCTTTAAGAAATAAAAAATGCACTGTAGAGGCCAAGATATCTCTTCTACACAAATATCAGCAAAACAAGCCAATAAAAACGACCATGCACAGAACTAGCAACAAATGATAATATCAGGAACATTACAGAGGGCAGATCAAATGATGTTGCCCCTCGCTTCACTCCATATGCTGCCAACGTCAAATTGCACAGGGTAAAAAAATAAGTTGAAAATAATTTCAGCATCACCCAAAACACAACTCGCAAATCTGTCGGAAGCCTCATGCAACAACTAGAAGGCAATTTGTGCACACCAGTATGTTGGTGGCAGAGGACATGGAAGGCAACTCCTGAAGAAGAGAGGCAAAATAAATTACAGATACTATTGATGGACAGTAGTAGAATACAGGAATGAACCAGTGGCAGTCGACATTATGGGCAGATACACACCTGGAAAGATCACAAGGGTAACCCTGCGAAACCCCTGCAAATACCAAGCCAGCGGACAAACATTGTAGGCAGTAACTGGTGTGTGAGACAAACATCTGCAAAATGATTACAGCTTGTGCATCAGACAAAGGGGCTGATGCAAAAGCCACAACAGTGGTAGACATGGCCCAATTGGCACTCATGGCACTGTGGTAGGCAATGGCGACAACAGCAGACACACAAGTAGTGATGACCTTCAGGAAAATGTTAATGTTGAAGGTTTTTATACCGCGCACAGGTGCTATGGTCTCTCTGCGCTCTGGCGGTTCTGTGAAAAAAAAGAAGGGGGAAGGTTAGTGGGAGGAGCGGGAGAAAGAGCAAGGGAGCTGTGATGTGCAGTCGGCAGCTTCAGTTTGGATGTATCGTTCACTGAGGTTGGGTGCGAGATTCAGCAGGAGGACGTCATGTGGTGTGGTGCAAGGTTGCGTGTGCTATGTCTTGTTGTTGCACTGTTATAAAGTGTGTGTGGTTTGCTGTGCTGAGGAGGTCAGTTGTTTTAGTGCAGAGGTGTATGCAATTATTAGTAACAATTTGGGTCGTTAGTGGCCGTGGCTGATCTTCAGCTTTTCCGGTTTATTAGTTGTATCTTCCCTTCTTCCGTGTGTCCTTTCTAGTTGTATCGGTAAAGTCGTCTCTGGGTTTTTGTGCTACTTTACTACACTGCCTGTTGCCCAAATTCTGAGTGCCATCCCTATTTCTGATTAGATGCCCGTTCCTAGCCCAGAGAGTGATCAGCAGGCGGGGAGTTCTTTTACTGGATTCCCTTGGGGGGTTATGTTCTAGTAGGGGTGTGATTAGTGTTTGGTCCAGTTCCCTCTTGTTGCCCTTACTCCTGGCATGCCTGGGGGTGCCTCCCTTCCCCATTTATGCCTTGGGTTTTCCTTGGCCTACTTCCCTGGCCCTAGCATTTCTGGCTTATCACCCTTTCTTTTCCGGGGCTCTATGTTAGCCGGGGAGGTAGGTGGACTAACAACGTCACAAAACACAAGTTAAAATGCAAGTCAGGAAACAGTCTATGAGTGAGTGAGTGAATCAGCAAGTGAGTTAGCCTGTACATATAGCAAAGTGGAGAAAAGGCAACAACCTCTGACTCAATCTCACGCCCCAAGACGACGGTTCCAGTAAATGGAGCCTTAATATGAAAAGGACCATTTTTAATCTGAAACAAGCCACAGTTGGAAGATCCTCAGCAATCCCATAAAAAGACAGAACATTCTGTGGAGCACTAAAGGCACTGCCCTTAATCCGAGCCACTCTGGGGGCAGGGCCATGCAAGCATAAACAGAAAAGACTTAAACTTGACGCTGTTCCCCACTTAAAAGCAATAACATTTTCTTCTTGTTGAACACACATGATTACATTTTCAGGGACATTTTGTCAACTGCAGTAGGACATTGAGTGGGTAGTTTCTCAGTAAGATTGCACAGTATAGAACAGCAATAATCCAAGGTACAGTTCGTGAGCGCTTAATTTGTCCCGTGTTTGGTATGAGATATCCAGCCTTTCTTTGCTTTTGAGCTTGCATTCTTTCCATTCTGGAACTTGAAGTCATGCAGTGATAATAAGAAGAGTTCATCTACAAATACCATGTTCCAAAAACTGCGCAAGCTAAACATCTCAAATCTGCTCTTTCAGACAATGGCTTCTTTACATACATGCACTGGTCTATATCTTGTTTGCGCTATTTTTAAAAGGGTAACTTGGAGCGGGATTACAGTTGTGAGTTAGAGTCAACGATCCAGGCTAACCAAGTGATTAAGTCTCTCTGCGTTGGGGTCTGTGAGCCCAGCACTGCCCTTTTCCAACCTTCAGACACATACCACCGAAATGGAGTGCAGTGGTAAAACTTCCCTGAAACAAAGCAAAGCTTATGGCATTCAGCCTGTGAAATGTTGAAGGTGCTGGATACAAATTCAGGTCCCACAGCAGTGATTGGTAGCATCTAACATGGCGTTGCAGAGGAACTGAGATGCACCAACTGTAGTTGGTTAGAAATCTGGAGGCGGGGGGGCGGTCAAGTTGCTGCTCCTGGGTGCCTCTTTGTCAGGACTTGATTAGTGGAATTCCGCAGAGCTGGAGCCGCTCCTCTGGCCTTCTGGAGCACATCTTACAGTTGATCCAACAAGTGAGTGCACAGCAAGAAACTTAAAGCACCTCAATATAGATGGGATCTCATCCTGAGTCCTCTTGAGCAACAATAGGAGTCGAGGGTAAGAGTGTGAGTCACCAAAGGAAAATCTGGCTATGGTTATTGGCACCTTCAAAGTCTTACACAAAGGGTTCTTGAAATGTTACAGTCTCTTAAAGAAACTTAAAATATCCCCTGTCTATTGCGTGGATGCAGGTAGGGTGGATTTTGGATTCCCCCTTATATCTCCTCCTGGTCTGGAATCCACTAGCTTGAGGTAGCCAGTGGCCCTTTTCACCACACCACCTTTCATCCCAAAGATTAGGAAGGGGACCGCTTTGTGCACATTTTATAGGCCAATAGCGCTGATTAACATTGATACTAAACTATTAACCACAGTCCTTGCAAATAGAGCAGGAGGGTTCTCTCAGTCCTAATTGACCCCAATCAGCCAGGGTTTATCCCCAAAGACAGCTTGTTTGACAATATTTGAAGGCTACTTCATATTGTAGACAATGTATATAGGTCCAGGCTCAATAATGACTCCTTGGCACGTGACCCCGACAAGGCAATTGACCATGTGGACAAAGAATTCTTGATGGGCATACTGCAAAACTGTGGTTTTGTCCCGAAGAGTACAACAATGATTTAACTAGCTATTTAAAAGCAAGAGCTAGAATAAAAGTCAACGGTGCACTCTTTCCACTGGGCATTGGGACAAACCGGTGCTGTCCAATCCCATGTCACTCTTACTGTTCGCCTTGGTTAAGAAGCCCTTTGCAACCCACATCAGAAGGAACAGGTAATAACAGGGGTGAAATGGGAAAAAGAACAACAAAAAATCTGTCTTTTTGTGGACATCATCCTGGCGATGATCCACACTGACTCTTCTAAACCAACGAACCAGCACATATCATTTGAGTCTGTCTTGCCTGTCTAACCCACAGCTACTATTGGATTGTCCTGTTACTGGTTCTTATGCCGTCAGTTTCCATCTGGCTACATCTTATCAGGTACAGTGGTACTCCCTCTGCGTACGTGCATACTTGATGTTCGTTTTATTTAATTAGGTTTATTTGGGTTTTTTCTTATTGCTTTTTACTTGGTTCCTTTTACAGCTACGGATCATTCCGTGCTGTGGCGTGACTGTTATTTTCTTTTTATTGATATTATATATTTTTTATGTTAGTTACTAATTTGATTACATTTTTGGTTACCATTATTGTTCTGTTCCTTGTATGTCGCTTCTAGTGGCAGGAGGGTGCCTGGCTTCCTAAACACTCAGGGTCTAGTTCCCATTTGGCGTTTTTGTTTCTTTTCATGCCGCCACATATTCCTTTGAGTCTGTCTTCCCTGTCTAACCAAAAGGGATGATCGGATTTGCGCCTGCAATATAATGTGTGTTCTTAGTTCGTCCGAGACCTGTACATGCAGCGGACAAGCTCAGCGTGCACAATTTCTGTGCGCCGAAGTTAAGCCTGTCTGTGCTCATCCGGGCTGCGGACGGACTGAAAGACAGATCTTTCTGGCCCTTCCAGGTGAGTACTACCAGATGCATTTTTTTGCATGGGATGATTGTACACTATGTTCCCTCTACAACATTATTTCCTACGGGCTCTACACTCATCCCCCCTTTATTGTACCGCCATCTCCGCATCTGTTAAAGTGTTTTTTTCTTAATGCCCGCTCTCTTGTTGCTCACTCTGCACATTGCCATGAGCTGTTGTGTGATAATCATCCTGATTTTGCGTGCATTACGGAAACCTGGTTTTGTGGCTCCTCATGTGCTGGCCATAGTTCAGCTTTTACCTCCTGATTTCATGATCTTACATTTGGATCGCTCCTCAGATCATCCTGGTGGTGGGGTTGCTATTATATTTAGCACACGGTTCTCTGGGAGTATTTTACCCTTAAATCATGACTTAAAAATGGAGGCGTTGTTCTCTCGTTTTGCACTATCGTGTCTTTGTTTAGTTATATCTTGGTGGTCTATCACCCTCCTGAGCATGACTATACATTTGCTGATGCCTTTTTTTTATTATCTCTGGATCTTCAGCTCTGCTACACAAATCTGTGGATAGGGGTGTTAGGAACATTTCTAATTTCTGTGCTAATTCCTTTCAGCCTTAGACACCCCCAGCTCTTTTGCTGGATGTAGGACTTTTTATTTTAACCCTGGAGTGGGTGAGACCTTTTACTCACTCTCTCATGTGTTTTGACCTGGTTTGGATTATATGTTTCTTCTGTTTTTGGAGTCTGGCAAACTCCATAGGCATCTACTTTGTGTAGTGTCAGTGCAGTGTCACAGATAAATCTTTTAGATTTCTCATAAGGTTTAAATACCTTTTCTTGTGAGAAACTGTACCCAAGAATAGTCAAGTGAAATTGACTTTACTTACCTTTTCTCTTTGTAGGTCCAGCACACACCATCTTATGTGGAGTGCTGGGGGGTTACCTAGTAGCCCCTTATCCTACATTCTCATGTACCATTTTTATGTTACCTTCACTACTTTAAATGGCTGGTGGCAGCGGTTTTATTTTCCTACCATTGTGCTTTTCTACTGCAGGCTGAATCCTCAGCCCGCAGTATAGCACCCATGGGTGACAATTTCATCAAAATGGCCCTGGTCTTGTTTTGTCGCCATTTTCTGTTTGTGAGGTCTTTCCTTGATTTTAATCTGAATGCCCAGCCAGGTTTGAGCCCTTTCTTCATTTTGCCTTTGGCGGGCTTTAGTCCTAAAACCCGCCTCTGGCTCCAGTGTGTCTGGAAAGGCAGGATGTGAGGGAGGTGCCCGAAACTCCCCTGTCCTTTGTCTCTAAGAATGCATTAATGCAACCCGTCCTGATTGGCTGGCTGGCTGTCCTGTCAGGACAGCCACCTTGCTGTTTGAGTGTCAGCCTAGGCTGTGCATGAATGGGAGAAACCTGCTTAAAAGGCGAGGGTTTTGGGATTGGAGTCAGAGTCGACCACTGGGAGAAATACACAACGGATAAACACCCGACGGAGAAACCATGAACGAAGCTTGCTGCATCTCCTGGACCTTTGAATTGCCCGGTGAAGCCCTGCTGCTTTGCTGAAACTCCTTTTTCTGATCGACAAGAGAAGCTCCGGAAGGGATGACTTCTTCCCTTGGGTTAGTGGGACCAACTAACCCCGAGACGAACTGCACTGCAAGACCTTCCCTGATTGGCTGTACTTCTTCGCTACTGCAAGAACCGAGTGCTAGGGGTTGAGAAATCCATAGTCAAGTGCAAAGTCTGCAATCTGGCCAGATGCTCCAGGGGACTCCTAAGGACCATCCAGAAGCAGGATGACCAGAGCTTGAGTCCCCTCACCAGGGTGCAGAACTCAAGAAGTCGTGCCTTCGCCTGACCTATGGACCCTCCAATTGGTCTCTGTGCTCTCCCCTTTCTCCTCTTCTCCCATTAATGGTGGCACCCATTGGGATGCCCTCCTGGCATCCTTCCATTCCTCTAAGGTCATCATTAATGTTTACTCTAATGGGGCCGTCCTGGTCCAAGGCCCTCAGGCCAACCTTCACCTCTTCGATAGACTCTTCCCGCGCCTCATCAACTTCCTTTCCTCCCCTGCTGTCCCCTCTCCCCTTTCCATGACTACCTCGCCTCCCTCTTCTTCCTCCTCCTTGGCTACCTTGCCTTCCCCTTCCCTCTCTGCTCCTTCTACACCACCTCCGCAGGGCGTACCTCTGATCTGTACCCCTCCCCGGAAGTCTTTCAAGGATGGCAACCTTCTCCATATTGCCACGCTAAACTCACGCTCTGTGGTCAAGCACTCCTCTGATATCTGCCGCCTTCTGGATGAACTTGACCTTGATGTCCTCGGCCTCACCGAGACATGGTTCACGGCCAGCTCTGTCACAAGCTTTGATACACTCCTACCTGACGGTTACAAAATCCTCTCCACACCCAGAACCAACCGCTCAGGTGGGGGTGTAGCCCTGATCTTTCCCGAGTAGATTCCTGCCTCTGTCACTCCTACGCAGGCCTACTCCTCTTTTGAATGCCTCGTCTGCAGGCTCTCTCTCTCTCCAAGCCATTTCCTTACTGTGGCTACTATCTATCGACCACCTGGTCAGATCTCATCCTTCCTCTCTGAGTGGGCGGACCTCTCCTCCTCACTCCTGGCCTCAACTACTCAACTCCTCCTTCTTGGAGACTTCAACATCCACCTGGATACCTCCTGTCCTCCCTCAGGACTCTTTCGCAACCTTTGCGACTCTCTCTCACTCACTATTCTCCCCTTGGGCCCGAATCATTCTGCAGGGCACACTCTTGATGCTCTGATCTTCTTAGACCTTCCCCTCTCTGTCCCTCTTACCACTCCTCTCTCCTGGGGTGATCACTCTCTCCTCTCCTCCCACCTCACCCTCCCTAACCCTCAGGCCAAGCCACCTCCATCACTGCCACCCACCTTCTCGGTCATCTGACCCATGAAGCGCGTGTCAACTGAGGCTTTCGCCGCCACCTTCTCACCCCCCTTCCCTCTTTGGCTGACTCTCATCCTGACACAGCCCTCCTCACTTTACATTCTGCCATATCTGATACTCTTGATATCCTTGCCCCTGTCATGAGAATCCACCTGAAGCCCAAAGCCAAATGCAATTCCTGGTACGACTCAGACCTCGTCACCCTAAAACTCAAGTGTAGGGTTGCCGAGAGGAAATGGCGTGCTTCATTTACATCCTCTGACAAACTGGCCTGCCGCTTGCTGCAAAGGCAATACCGGCTCTCTGTCCTTACTAAGAAGAGAGCTCACATCCAAGCCCGCGTCTCTGCGGCATCTAACAACTCGGCTGAATTCTTTAAAATCTGCAAGGAACTGGCCAATCCTGCTGCATTCTCTACCTCTCCTGTCCCCTCCCAGGCCCTCTGCACGGCACTGGCTTCTCACTTCATCTCTAAAACTCAGGACATCCTGTCCTCGTTTTCCTCCTATCCTCCCACTCCCCCCGCTCCCTGCTCTCCCTCTGGCCTTCCTGCAGCCACCCCTCCTCCCTCCTTCTCTGCCTTTCCCCTGTTCTCCGCAGACGAGGTTTCTAGACAAGTCCGATCTATGAAAGTCTTGTCAAAACAGGTTCACCCCTGTTCCTCCAAAACTATAAAGGACCACATTGACTCCCTGGCTCCAGCCCTGGCCGATTTCTGCAATCACTCCTTCGCCACTGGAATCTTCCCATCCCCCCTGAAGCACTCCCTTGTGCTCCCCTTGCTTAAGAAACCCTCTGCCGACCCCTCCTGCCCGGCTAACTATCGCCCAATCTCCATCACTCCTTTTCTGGGCAAGCTCCTTGAGAAACTAGCCATCTCCCACCTAAATCTCCACACTGAATCTGTTGGTTGTCTTCATGATCACTAGTCTGGCTTCAGAGCTGCCAGAAGCACGGAAACTGCTCTCCTGAACATCCGTGAAGACCTGCTCTCCAACCTCGACTCTAACACCCACTGCGTCCTCATCCTGCTTGATCTCTCTTCTACCTTTGACACTGTTAACCATGCCATCCTGCTCAACCGTCTCCGTGATAATCTGGGTATCACTGGTCAGGCTCTGGCATGGCTGACTTCTTTCCTCTCTGACCGACCCTCCCAGGTCCAACGTGGGTCCTTCCTCTCTGAGATCTTTTTCTCTACCTGTGGTGTCCCCCAGGGATCTAACCTCTCCCCCTGGCTGTTCAACCAATACCTGGCACTCTTGGTCCACCGCATCGCCGCTCTCTGCCCCAATATTTAGTGTTATGCGGATGATACCCAGCTCATTTTCAGGCTACCCTCGGCCTCCTCCTCTCCCTCTCTCATCTCTGAATGTCTGTCTGCTATCCAGGAGTGGTGTGCCGCAAATGACCTCTGCCTTAATGCCAGTAAGACTGAGATTCTACTCATCGGCACACCCACTCCCTCTTTCCCTGTTGCTCTCTGGCCGGCCTCTCTTGGCCCTCTTCCTGCCCCCACCTGCAAGGCTAAAAACCTCGGGGTCATCTTCGACTCCACACTCTCCTTCTCTCCTCACATCTCTGACGTCTCTAAGAAGTCACACTACCAGCTGCACCTCCTCAGAGGTATTCTCCCTTTCCTCTCCTTCCCCCAGAAGCTCACTGTCTCCAGAGCCCTGGTTCTCTCTAAGCTGGACTACTGTAACAGCCTCTATCTAAAACTGCCTGCCTCTACTCTCCACCCTCTGCAACTTATCCGAAACAGGACTGCGAGACTTGTCCTTGCCTCAAGCCCAGGTATCGTATCTCTCCAGGACTGAAATCTCTGCACTGGCTCCCAGTGGCTGTGAGGATTAAGTTCAAAACCCTCTGCATTGTCCACAAGGCTTCTGGGGCCTTGGGCTGAAATATCTTCAACTCTGTCTTCCTAAATATCTTCCTTCTCGAGCTCTTCGCTCATCCGCCTCGAACTCCCTCAGGGTCAGTCGCTTCTCCAAGCAACGAGTGGGCGGTACATCTCCGTCGTCAGCAGGGGCCTCCCTCTGGAACAGCCTTCCTGCCTCCCTTAAACTTGAAGAGGACCATCTCCGGTTCCGGAAGCACCTCAAAACCTTCCTCTTTGCTTCTGCTTTCTCTCCCCCTCTCCCCTGCTGAATTCCTGGCTGATACTGCACTGGTTACCTGGCCACCCTTCTGTTCTCGGGCCCAGGCCCCGCCAGCTGCACACCCGCACTGCCTCCCTGGCAACCCTTGTACCTGGGGACTGTTTTCTGTAGCCCTACAGTCCCCTACCAGCACTTATCTGCACTTACCCTGCACCTGGCGCCTTCTGGCCGTTACTATCTTGTTATTCTACTATCCTATGTACTACACTTCCTCTCTCCCCTCCTCCTTGCACTTTTCCCTTTCCCCCCTCCCACGCACTTGCGCGATCTGAATGACACTTGGCCTAGTAAGATTGTTGTCTGTCTTCCCTTGTTCCCCTCCCTTGCCTCGTCGCGCCTTGAAACACTTGTGTATAGGCGCGTTATAAATGCCATATCATATCAAGGAAGCCCAACCGGTTCCGAGATCTGCATTGGTGCTGTTTACCGCGTGCTGAAACCGCCAAGTGCTGCTCATCCGAAAAGAACCTGTAGCTGCTGACGACCTCCAAATTGCTGCCGCAGGACTCCTCCAGACGTCCTCCCTCTTGTCCCCACGACTGAGGCCTAGGAACACAGAATATGCATTGCTGCAACAGGACAGAATCCAGCTGGACCACTCTTCTTCAAACCAGAGGTACTATTTAGACTTGGGGTACTTACCTCAGAGTCTTTAGCTGTGCTCCTCTCAGTTGAGACTTGCATTGGTTTACCTTAGAGTTGATTCCAACTCTGCTTTTCACAAGTGTACCAGCTTGTGACCCTTCAAGTGATTTCTACAAAACTCTCCAACTTTGTGCAAGACTTGTATTATCTAAGAAGTGACTCTGCTCCACAGAATGTGCTCCAATTGACTTTGGCTGTCCTGGTTCCCTGCAGACTCTTCTAGGTCATTGACTTTGATATTTCTGTCCCTCATAGGTGGTAACTTGTTTTTAGACTGTTATTGCTGGAAAAGGCTTGTCTAGACTTTCTTGGAAGATTAAAGTATACTCACATGCCCTGAGAACCTGTTTAACCTTTTTCCTTCCTTTAACCTTTCCTTTGTGCAACCTCAGAATCTGCAAAGTATAACTAGTGATATATAAATGCCATTAGTGTCCTTGTGAATGAAGTTACCTCCGGGTTTAGGAAGTGTATAAAAAGCATCTCTAAAGAGTATCTACTAAACTTGTGCTGATTCTGGAAAAGTATGTTAACGTATATTTGATTGTTACATATCTTGCACTTTTTAAAGAATGCTTATTTAAAAACTGATGTTAAATAAATAAATAACTATTGTAAGAATGTCACTAATTGCGCTCACACCAGAAAAAATACACCCCTCTAGGGAAATAAGGCAAAAAGCTGATCTAAGGATAACAAGTTTAATCTTACAAAATGAGGATAGTAGCAAAGGACTCTGCTGCCTGAACGGTCTTCTCCTATCCTGCTTCCGTTCCCTCCTGCCAAAGTGGTGCCAGGCAGGGATTTATATAGTCCTGTCTTGCCTTGGTGGTGTCACTGTATATGGACCATGGCTCCATCTCAATCCGTCCTTCTTACATACTAGGGATGCTCCAAAGCATTCTTTCTTCGTTGTCAGTGTTTTTTGTCAGGGCATGCTGTTCTACATTTGGGTAGATCTGCATGAACACACTGCAGTTCTACAGACTTTTACAAACCATGAGGTCTAGGCCCAGGAAAAACAAAGCATTTTTATAAATAATTTTCATTCATTCAATCCATATTTCACTCCTCCTGCTAATGTTATCTAGGCCCTGTAGGTCCCCCCACACTTAATACTTATAATTTGTTCAATTCTGCATGTTGTCGCACAGAGCATGTATTTCCTATTCTTAGCCTGCATGGACCCTTGACGGACAGTAGACAGCTGATGGGTCAGTTTGTGTTCTGCCAGTGCTAGCCTTAGTGACGAACACTGTGGAAGCGCCTGTAGTCAATTTTTAAAATTTCACAGGCCACATTCCTTCTGGGAAGGAGGGGCAGGTTGACTCCTCTACCACACTAAGAATTTACAAGGCCTAGGATCCGACATTACAAATCTATCCAGCTAGTAGTTAATTACATCTTATATTTGAACAATAAATGCCTTCTTCAGTGCCTACCCATGTCTGCGAATGTGATTATATTTGCATGAGAGAGCTTTCCGAGCACCCCTCCTCTCCCCTAGTCCATTAGAGCACCTAAAAGAGGTCTTGCCTAACTCCAAAGCACTTGGTGGTGCGGGAGGACCCTGGTTCTTACGTTACATCTACAGTAACAAACTCATCCCCATCCAACATATCTACAACCCCAAAAATATCAGTTTGAGTTTCACTGTTTATTGTATGGCAAGGTGTTTTAGAACCCCCAATTGATACCATCATCTTTGCACTACTAGGCACTACATTGACACAACATCGGAGACCCAATTGGCACAGGCAGAAGAGGAACAAGAAGAATACGATAACAGGAACCAGTATTTTTACTGCTGCCCCCATCCATGACGGGACCCAATCAAAGGCAAGCGATAGCCAATCCGTGTTCTGAACTCCACCTTCTTTCTTTATTTGAACACCTAGAGTGTGCACCGCCTCGATGATGTGGGATAGTGACCCATTCTCAACATCCTCCAGAGGTACAAAAGTGCAGCAGCTGCTTCTCAACTTTTTACACACTCCCCCTTCTATGGCTGTTAACAGATCCAGCATGTAGCGGTTTTGCATCGCCATGAGTCTCAATGCACGGAGCTCTACTTTGATGGTGTTGAACCCATTCTCTGGATCATTGGCGAGCTGGACTAGCTCCCATCGAATAATCTGCACCCACTTGGCATTAGCAGCTGCTTGTACCCCAAGACCTAAAAAAGATGAAAAGAAAGTCTCTGCTGAGCTAAAAAGTTGATACTCGTCAGGTATTCCTCTAAGCAGTGCAGAAGAGTCTTTCGAGAAATAGCTCGATCTCTTATTTCTTCTTAGCTGTTGAAATTGTTCTTTTTCTGGCAGCATACAAACTTCCTGTGTGATCTGCAAGGCTCTTTCTGCTTCGTGCTGGAGTGGCTGTTGGCACCTTTACAGGTATTTCGTTTCCCTTCAGGTGTTCTTCCAGGATTACTAGTAGTACTGACTGCATGGTGGCCAGTGAGCACTTGCCCCTTCAGGGTGATGGGAGGTGCAAGTAGGATTGGTGGTCACACACCCAGTAGTAACTCATCACTGCTGCAGTACCTTTCTTCATATCAGGGATCACAAGAGTGTGGTTGCACTATGTGTTTGCGCCAACAGGGACTGTTCCTTCATAGTCCATGTCTCTATGTATTCACACTGGCTTCTCCATCATTGCAATCCATATCAGCCTTGTGATGTATTGGGAACATATTTGCGCACACATAGTCTCTACTTGGGCTATTGTTTCTTTGCTGTACTCGATCAGTCCATCTGCTGGGCACGTCACTGTGGTGCCCTGCCATTTGTTGTTGACATGTGCGAGACCTCCCAATGAAAAATATGGTGCTTGTAGACACTTGCTGTATTTCATACTGCCATTGCATAGCGCTGGGTCTAGATCAATGCCCCTCAACTGCACACTGTGTGCCTGGAATGTGTCCTTTATCCTACATAGTGCAAGATGTACCAGGCATTGTGCCTCTATAATTGGGACTGGATGTGGAACTAAAACCTTAGGAGCCCCTGCCGCATGCGGGATGAGTGCACAAATGTAACAGCTTTCATTCATCACATTCCTCCCTGCAGTACGCATATCGGAGTATCAGCTATTAGACGACTCAGAATGGTGAATATCAGAAATGGCATCAAAGCCCAACCCCTTATATAAATCATATGTCATTCGTACTTCCCGATTTATTCGTCTAAGAAAACCTGTAGCGGTGGCTGGCAAAAGGTGAGACATTGTTTGATTCTTTTTTTATCATAGACATATTCATACTAGCATTATTTTCCTTTATATGTAACTGTCCATCCCCCCCCTTTATATGGCCACCCCATATAACAGACATAGGGCCTCATTAGGAGGCTGGCGGCCGCGGAATGAACAGTGCCGGTAAGGGACTGGCACCATTCATTCCCGGCCACCACATTACAAGGTCTGCAGCGGGTCCCGCTCTTGACGGCCAGACCGAACAGAGCGGGACCCGCTAGCAGACCAGGATGCTAACAACGGGCCCGTCATTAACAGGCCCGTTGTTAGCATCCTCCCCATTCCCTATGAGCCCTATGAGGGCTCAAATGGGAATGGGGATGTACCCGGTCCAGGTCCCGAGAATGGGAATTACCAGACCTGCTAAAGTCGGAATGGCCCAGTAATTCCCTATTTCTGGGACCCGGACCTGGTACCCGGTTTGGGGGTAGCCATGCCAGTAAGAATGGAATGGCTTCCTCCAAACTCGTAATGAGTCCCATAGCTTCATACACTCCAACAACCACGACCAGTGTCACACAAAACAATATAACACCAAAAAAGCATAATACATAATTCCTAGAACAAATTACATTTGTTTTAAAATTATACCTACATAACAGAGAGGTTTGAACACGTCGGTCAGGCATGCTTGCTTATCCCTAGAGATGAGAAAAAAGGTTATCAAGAAAGAGAGAAAGAGGAAGAGAGAGAGAGAGAGAGGAAGAGAGAGAGAGAGTGAGAGAAAGAGAGTGAGAGAAAGAGAGAGAGAAAGAAAGAGAAGAGACCCTTTTCCCACTAGGGCCGACCAGGTTCTAGACCTTGAAAAATGGAATAATCAAAAAATAGACAAAGGTTTTAAAAAAACAAAAACAATAAAAACAAATGAAAAAGGAAAAGAAAAAAAGAAAAATCGGGGGTGTGCCACTGGACACTACCCTGGCATGGATCCTTTACTAAACATCTTCTTCATCAATTATGACCTTAAATTGTCAATTGAGCTTTGCAATGTTTCAATGCCTTGATGAGAGTGACAAGTTCTGCTGCTTGAGCTGAATAGTGCATAGGTAATCTTTTCATGATCAGAACTACATGCTCCCCCCTTTACTGCGCACCATATCCGCCCCTGTGTGCCTCTGTTCCGTATCCTGGTTAATTGTTGACGACCCATCAACATATAGTATATCTCCTTCCATCAATGCACTGTCTCTACCTTTAGATTTCCCCTCCTCTTCAGCCTCGTATGTAGCACAGTCATGCGTTTTCAGGTCATTATCAGTGGATGCCTCAGTCAAAAATGTGGCATGATTCACCGTCCTACACCTTACTATATGAATATGAGGTTTGGATATTTTAATCTCATATGCAGAGGATCTCTGTGTGGTCAAGGTCGAGTTAGAACTTTCAAAAATGGTGAATAGTGAATGTTCCACAAACAAGGTAACAGAGCACCCCATGACAATCGTGGAACTTTTCTCTATTGCTGTAACGCTCACCTGGTATCCACAGGGACGTCACTCAGCCTGTTCTTACCTCTTACAACCTAGAACCCTTCCCTTGAGTCTACTCGACTGGAGACTGGGCCTGAAACACAGGATTGGTAGAGTTTAACTCCCTATTGTCTCTGTGTGCTTGAACCCCTTCTTCCAACCCCTCCCTTTGATCCACAGCTCGCCTTGTTTTCTTGGAAAGTGTGCTCTCCGTCCTGCTTTCAGCGCAGGGGCGTGTTGATTGATGCGGGCTCGTTGCTGCCTAGTTACTTCACTGGCAAGAGTCCGACAGGTAAGTATAATGAGTCTTTTGAACAGTTCTCTAACTTCGTTCCTTTCCTTCCTTAGATGATGACCGGCGTCCGGGGATGGCGGCGGGCTGCTTAGATGAGTAGCGCTGAAGGTGAGTGAGAGCGTGATGCGACCCTTTCGTATTTGTATTGAACTGAGTTCTTTTTCTGTGTCTTTTAGGTGCTGCAACATTTTCAGCGTGGATGCCGGTTATGAAGAAGAAATGCAGTGAGTAAGCGCGGTATGCGGCGCCTCTAGATGTTTCCATGCTAACCTGGAGTGTCTTTTCCCTCTTGCAGATGGACGAGAAGTTCCAGAGACAGAGTTCCCCCAGAGCGGCTGGGATTCAGGTAAGCGTTTGAAACTCGTACACTCTTTAAAAAATAAGCGAAGATTTGCTGAATGCTTAGTAATGCCTTTTTCCTGTTCTTTTCTCTTTTCCTTAGGAAGCGGCGTGCCGGGATGGGAATGACACTGCCGAAGATGCCTGCAGAACAAAAGGAGCAATGAATGATGGGCAGAAGCGCCGCAAGGTAAGGCTGTTCATAACGGTGTTCTTGTTCTTGCAGGAGCTGAGCGCAGAAGAAAGATGCAGGCCTACTGGAGACCGATCCGAACGCGATGAGTGTCACGCTGCAGGTGCAGAAAACACAAAGCATGTTTCTCAGCGTGGGCGTGGCTTAAATAGTTTCTGGGTATCCAAAGTGTCTCTGGGCTGAACCACACCCAAAAGACTAGACTGCACATGCAGTTCTGGGAACCGAAATATGTGGGGGTATCCATCGTGTCCCCATCAATGCACTACAAGTCCAATCCCCAATGTTATCCTATGGGAGTGAGTGAGTCTGGTGCCACAAGCGCCAAGTCTGACTCCAAGTGGGTTTTTGGAGGGATGGAGAGGCCCTTGAGGGCCATGTAGGTGATTGTGGCCTGGCTCTAGCCTGACATCTTGGAGGGCTGGGGACATGAGGGTCAGGAATCATGACAGCACCCCCCAAAAGGCCCCTCTCAAGGTGGCTCTTCTGTCTGGTCCTGGTTTGTTTGGATGGTTTTGATGAAATCGTCTAAGCAAGCGAGGTGCATGGATGTACTCACAAGGCTCCCATGTCCTGTCTTGTGGCCCATACCCCTTCCAGTCTACTAGGTAGTATCATTTGGATCTGACGTACTTTGAATCCAGGATGTCCTTGACTTCGAATTCTGGCTCCCCGGCGACTACTACTGGCTGCGGTGGCGTTGCTACCCGGGTCCCAGATTGAACAGGTTTAAGGAGAGACACATGGAACACAGGATGAATCTGCATGTTTGACGGCAAAGCTAGTCTGAACGCCACAGGATTTATCACGGAGGTGACGGGGAATGGACCCAGGTATCTTGGACGGAAAGTTCGGGTTCCTTTAATGGACACTTGTTTAGACGCCAAGCAGACTTTTTCTCCCACTTGGTAGTTGGGGGCCTTTGCTCGATGTTGATCAGTGAACTTCTTTTGGCGATTCTTAGCTTGAAGTAGGTGTTCAGCTGCCCTTTAAAGGTTTGAGAAATGGTTGTGTGCAAGGTTTTGACTGCTGGCATTTCCAGGGTTGTAGGAACGTCCAACTCAGAAGTACGTGGGTGCCTGCCATACATGGCATAAAAGGGTGTCTGCCCAGTGCTGGTGTGTAGGGAATTATTATAAGCATATTCAGCTATCCATAATTGGTCGAACCAGCTTCCTTCAGCTTGGTGTAACATGCAACGCAGATACTGCTCGAGCGTCTGATTTGTCCTCTCAGTTTGACCATCCGTTTGCGGATGGTGACTGGTGGATAGACAGATGTCGATCTGGGCCATAGAGCAGAATTTTCTCCAGAAGTTAGATACGAATTGTGTACCTCGGTCTGAGACCAAAACTGAAGAAAACCCATTGAGCCGTACGATGCCTTCAAGAAATACCTTTGCCAGAATGGAAGCATTTGGGAGCCCCTTAAGAGGAATGAAATGTGCCATTTTTGAAAATAGGTCCACGACCACAAGAATAGTGTTAAACCCTTGACTGGGTGGTAAGTCAGTAATAAAATCGAGGGACAACATTTGCCAGGGTGCTGGTGGGATTTCCAATGGTTGTAATAGCCCAGCCGGTTTCTGCTTGGATGACTTGTTTTGAGCACACACTCCACAAGATAGGATGAATTGGATAATGTCTTTACGCCACGTGGGCCACCAATAATTTCGTTTTACCTTGGCTAGGATTTTATCGATTCCGGGGTGGCCCTCGATCAAGGAATCATGATAACCGGACATGACTTGTTATCATAGTTCTTGGTTTGGTAAGAATAAACGATTCCTGAAGTAGGGCAACTGATCTTTTATCATGTAATGTTCTCCTTGTGCACTCCACGCTTGTAATTGCTCCGGACTCATCAAGTTTTGGATTTCTTCATGTAATTCTTTCTGAGTTATGGTTGCTGTGATTCCTAGGAGCTTGTCACTCGGGATGATTGCTATTGGGTCAGGGGTCTGATATCCTTCCTCTTCCACTCCCATACGGGAAAGGGCATCGGCCTTCCCGTTTTTCACCCCTGGTCGAAATCTAATCACATAGTCACATTCAGCAAAAAAAAAGAGCCCACCGTAGTTGTCGTGAGGATTGGGCCTTTGCCGTTTTTAGGTACTGGAGGTTCCGGTGGTCCGTTATTACGGTGATTGTGTGTCTGGCGCCCAAGAGGTGGTGCCGCTATGCCTTACAGGCTGACTTAATGGCCAGGAGTTCTTTATCTGTGATAGCGTAATTGAGTTCAGAGGGTGTGAATTTACGCGACCAGAAGGCAACAGGGTGTAACTGGCCCGTTTTTGGGTCCTTTATGTGAGAGGACGGCTCTCATAGCCATGCTTGAGGCGTCCGTTTCCACGAGGTATGGGAGATCAGGGTGAGGGTGACATAAGATTGGGGCAGATGTGAATCTTGCTTTGAGTTCCTGGAAAGCTTCCTCTGGCTTCTGTTGTCCACTGGAACTTTTTGTTGCTTTTCCTTAGCAATGACGTGATGGGATGCACGTTCTCAAGTCCCCCTCCTTTTTCGGTACAAAGAACAGAGGACTGGCTGCTGGAGACTTCGAGGGACGGATGAACCCGTTGGCCAGGTATTGGTCAAGATAGGCCTTCAGGTGCTGGTTTTCTGGTTCCGTTAGTGCGTAAATTCGCCCACAAGGGATTTGTGCACCGGGAATCAGGTCGATTTGGCAATCGTATGGTCTATGCGGTGGCAGGGTATTAGCCTGCTCTTTCTGAAAGACATCTTGAAAGTCCTGGTATTCACTTGGTAGGGTGCCGATTGCCACAGTCGCAAGCATGGAGGTTCTGGTGTCTATTGGTTGTTTCTCTTGGCGATAACATGTGTGGGCGCAAGTCTCAGGAAAGACCAATTCTTTTGCTCACCAATCGATTCGAGGATTGTGAGCTACCAACCATGGCATTCCCAAAATCAACTGGAATTGTGGTGCCTTAGTGAGGTCGAAAACGATAGATTCTTGGTGTCCATCCTGGCACAGAAGGGTTAAAGCTGCAGTGCATTGGGATAATGGACCAGAAGCTATTTCCGTGCCGTCGACAGTGGTAACAGTGTCAGTGGTTGATTTAGGGCGTAACGGAAGCCCCATCTTTGCCGCAAGATCCTGGTCGATGTAATTCCCAACGGCTCCACTGTCAATGTACGCTCTTACTGCGTGTATCCGAGATGGCTGTTGGTGATTGATCAAGACCACAGATAGTGCAAAATGGGAGGTTTGTAGTTCACTTTCTTCGCTCGACAAGTGGACCCCTACACTTGCCGGGCTGGGGAGTTTTCTGATTCCTTGATGGTATCTTCCTTGTCCGTGGCCCCTACCGTCCTCCTCGGTGTCTTCACAGGGCACTCATTAAGGAAATGACCTGACTTTCCACAGTACAGACATAACTGCTGCTGTCTCCTTTTATCCCTTTCTGCTTTAGTCAAGGGGGATCTGACCCCCCCCGAATTGCATTGGTTCTCTTGAACCTTCCGTTGTGCGGGCAATATTGTCCTTTGAATGCACATACATAGGGCGAGGGTCCGGTCTGGTTCGATCTGCTCTTCGGTCCTGCAACCTATGATCCAGTTCAACAAGGTCAATGAATTCTGAGCAGTCTTTTGGGGGTTCACTACTTGTGCGACAACATCCTTGAGCTCCCCCCGCAACCCCTGATCAAATAACGTGGTTTTCTTCTCCTCTGGCCATTCTGCTTCAACTACGAGTCTATTGAACGTGGCTATGTATGTTAATAGGTCTTGATTCCCTTGGCATAGGGACACAAGTTTGTTGTCTAATGCCTGCCCATGAGTACGACGGGCAAACAGCTTTTCCATCTCCTGCTGAAAGCCCCTGAAGTCATGCAGCAAAGGATCGTCTTGCGCCACCAAGGGTACAGACCAGTCTGCGGCGCTACCACTCAGGTAGGATAGCGCAAAAGCGACCCGTGATTGGTCATTCAGAAAGAACCCTGGTCTACAAAGGAAGTGCAGGTGCACTGGTTCATGAACGTTGCAAACCTCTTGGGATCCCCCGTAAGTTGTTCGGGCGGGGCCAAGGGAACTGCCCCAGGAAGGGTTATCTGAACGGGATTGGCTGATGGTGCTGGCATCGAGGGCACACTTCCCGGCAATGGTGCGTGCCCTGCTTGTGACTGGAGAATTTGCCGGCTTAAATCATCAGTGTGTTTTTTGGCTACTATCAGCTCTCTCCTCAGGGTGTTGTCTCCTGCCTGGCTGCATGTACTTCGGAACGTAGCTGCCCCAACATGTGGGCTAATTGGTCAGTTTCTGATGTTTCCATGATACCCAGGTGGATTTTGATGTGAGGCTCTGTAATGCTCACCTGGTATCCACGGGGACGTCACTCAGCCTGTTCTGATCTCTTACGACCTTGAACCCTTCCCTGGAGTCTACTCGACTGGAGACTGGGCCTGAAACACAGGATTGGTAGAGTTTAACTCCCTATTGTCTCTGTGTGCTTGAACGCCTTCTTCCCTGGGGTCCAACCCCTCCCTTTGATCCACAGCTCACCTTGTTTTCTTGGAAAGTGTGCTCTCCATCCTGCTTTCAGCGCAGGGGCGCGTTGATTGATGCAGGCTCCTTGCTGCCTAGTTACTTCACTGGCAAGAGCCCGACAGGTATGCATAATGAGTCTTTTGACCAGTTCTCTAACTTCATTCCTTTCCTTCCTTAGATGATGGCCGGCGTCCGAGGATGGCAACGTGCTGCTGAGATGAGTAGCGCTGAAGGTGAGTGAGAGCGCGATGCGCGATGCAACCCTTTCGTATTTGTATTGAACTGAGTTCTTTTTCTGTGTCTTTTAGATGCTGCGACGTTTTCAGCATGGATGCCGGTTATGAAGAAGAAATGTGGTGAGTAAGCGCGGAATGAGGCGCCTCTAGATGTTTCCACGCTAACCTGGAGTGTCTTTTCCCTCTTGCAGATGGATGAGAAGTTCCGGAGACAGAGTTCCCACAGAGTGGCTGGGATTCAGGTAAGCTTTTGAAGCTCGTACAGTCTTTAAAAAATAAGTGGGGATTTGCTGAATGCTTACTAATGCCTTTTTTCTGTTCTTTTCCCTTTTCCTTAGGAAGCGGCGTGCCGGGATGGGAATGACACAGCCGAAGATGCCCGCAGAACAGAAGGAGCGATGAATGATGGGCAGGAGCGTTGCAAGGTAAGGCTGTTCCTAACGGTGTTCTTGTTCTTACAGGAGCTGAGCGCAGAAGAAAGATGCAGGCCTACTGGAGACCGATCCGAACACGGTGAGTGTCACGCTGCAGGTGCAGAAAACACAAAGCATGTTTTTCTGCCTGGGCGTGGCTTAAATAGTCTCTGGGTATCCCATGTGTCTCTGGGCTGACCCACACCCAAAAGACTAGACTGCACATTCAGTTCTGGGAACCAAAATATGTGGGGGCATCCATCTTGTCCCCATCAATGCACTACAAGTCCAATCCCCAATGTTATCCTATGGGAGTGAGTGAGTCTGGTGCCACAAGTGCCAAGTCTGATTCCAAGTGGGTCTTTGGAGGGATGGAGAGGCCCTTGAGGGCCATGCAGGTGATTGTGGCCTGGCTCCAGCCTGACATCTTGGAAGGCTGGGGACATGAGGGGCAGGAACCATGCCAGCACTCCCCCCCAAGGCCCCTCTCAAGGTGGCTCTTCTGTCTGGTCCTGGTTTGTTTGGATGGTTTTGATGAAATTGTCTAAGCAAGCGAGGTGCATGGATGTACTCACAAGGCTCCCATGTCCTGTCTTGTGGACCATACCCCTTCCAGTCTACTAGGTAGTATAATTTGGATCTGACGTACTTTGAATCCAGGATGTCCTTGACTTTGAATTCTGCCTCCCCGGTGACTAATACTGGCTGCGGTGGCGTTGCTACCCGGGTCCCAGGTTGAACAGGTTTAAGGAGGGACACGTGGAACACAGGATGAATCTGCATGTTTGACGGCAAGGCTAGTCTGACCACCACAGGATTTATCACGGAGGTGACGGTGAATGGTGAACAGACAATCTTAGACAATGTTAAATGTATTGACATTTAAAACAATACATGAAATTTACACTGTTTGTCACTATGCCTACTAACTCACAAGATGCAGATCACAAGGCGCAGTTTGTAACATTGTTTTGTTCTCTGTTAGTGTAAAATAAAAAAAAACATTTTTGCCATTTCTGCATCCTTAGATGTTTTTTGTCTATTGAGCTAGCAGCTATCTAGCTCCACTGCAAACCTGGTGATCCTATGTCACGCCTTTGGTTAGGGTAGCTTTGACTCTCTTTCCCTCTTACTGTACCTTTTACCCTCTTGAGTCAAGCCCCCTTAGAAAAAAAGAGGGTCTGCCCATTTATATTTCTCTTTCTGGCTCCAGCCTGACATCTTGGAGGGGTGGGGACATGAGGGGCAGGAATCATGACAATTGCAAATGTAGCCGCCGCGGATGCTTGTTCGCACGCAAACTGTACCTGCATGACTGAATCGAGCGTCCCACTATAATAAGCCAATGGCGTGTGGCCCATTGTGCGCTTTTGAGTCAATAATGCATTCATGTGCCATCCATCAGAGTGGGAAAATAAATAAAACTCCTGTGTATAATCCGGAGTTGCTAAAACAGGGGCCATGCAAATAGCTTTTCTCAAGTGCTCAAATTGTCTATTAATTTCTTCAGTCCATTCCAATTTACTGTTTTTTGTCTTCTGTCCTCTTAGTCTTTTTAACAGCGGCCATGTGTAGGCTGCATTGTCTAGGATCCATGCCCTATAATAATTACATAAACCCGAAAGCATCTGCATTTCCTTGACAGTACTGGGCCTAGTGTTGGCGCGTACTGCAGTCGCCCTATCTGGTAATATTATTTCCCGTTTGCAGAAATAAGTTGCCCCAAGTATAGTACCTCCTGTTGGCAGT
Source organism: Ambystoma mexicanum (assembly GCF_040938575.1). Taxonomy (NCBI): domain Eukaryota; kingdom Metazoa; phylum Chordata; class Amphibia; order Caudata; family Ambystomatidae; genus Ambystoma; species Ambystoma mexicanum. The sequence goes on from NC_090941.1 coordinate 646,351,820, forward strand.
ATTGTAGCTTTTTTGTCTGCCTTGTACCCTTTGTGAGCCAGCAATTGCAATAATGCAATAGAATCCCTCCTGCACTGATGTTCATTTTCACTACATACCAGAAGAATTTTAGGCACCTGAATATTTCCCAAGTCAGCGTGCAGCACTCTATTGAAAATACTTGGACTTTCACAGTACCCTTGAGGCAATCTCGTGTGCTCAAAGCGCCGTTGACCATGCGAAAACGCAGTGAGATACCATGAATCAGGGTGGAGTGGGATTGAAAAGAACACATTCTTCAGATTCATGACTTTGAAGTACGTTGCTGTCTTGGGAATGCTACATAGGATTGTCGCCAGATTTGGAACTACCGGAAACTCCTTCGGCACCACGTCATTAAGAGGACGTAGATCCTGGATCATCCTCCAACTACCCCCTGTTGCTTTCTTTACGGGTATATGGCCGTATTACATGGGTACGTGGATGGCACAATAATCCCTTGCTCTAAAAGAGCCTGAATAGTGCCTTTTATCCCTTCCTCTCCTTCCCTTGACAATGGGTACTGCCACACCCTCGGGAGTACTGCTCCTGACTTCAACGTAATCTGTACTGGGGTCACATCTCTCAGTAACCCAACATCATGCAGATTAACAGTCCATAATTGTGCTGGCACATATTGCATGTCCTCCTCAAAAAATAAAGACGGGTTCACCACTACCATCAGGGGGCACTGTACCTTCCTATACTGCACCATGATACCACAGGGGAAGCAGATTTCCAAAAAGATCTCCCCATTTTGCTCACTGTCCTCAAATAACTCCTCATTAGTCATTTCCTTCAATTGTACTGTCAGGTCTACACATAGTACCATGCGCCACTTGCATCCATCCTGATCTGATCCAATCAGGACTACTCTTTTGTCTGACACTACTAGTCCTTGCAAATCTAATGACAATATTGTCCCCGCCACCACCTCGGGTGACACCATGGGTCGGAAAATAAAATCTGTGGGCACTCGCCAACATTTTATCCCAATTTAAGGCACTGCTTTTGCTAGTACCTTGATGCCATAGACAAATATGTCTGGGACCACAGGACCCCACGGACTACTGACTCCCTTGACATTGCATTGATTATTACCATTGCTCGAGCTACACACATCCCTGGAGTGGAACACACTACCCCTTGATTTGTGAATGATATAGTTACATTTAGTTTACTGCGCAGATCCCTACCCAACAAGTTAATAGGGGAACTCTCTGAATATAACAAGGGGGCTTGTACTACCTTCCCTCTCACTTTTATATCCAGCTCCTCTCTGTATGGAACCATAGAAATAGCCCCAGAGAATGCCTGTGTGTCAAGAGTTTTACCTGATAGTGGAAAGTTCCCCTCCATAATGCATGATTTAGTTGCACTTGAATTTGCCATAAATATAAATAGTTTATTTCCTATTTCCACCTCCACCAAGGGCTCCTCTTCAGGGTGTGCAGTTGTCAATAGGATTGGACACGCGAGTGCTCTCTGTGGGCTGTCCTAATCAGAATATGTATGTGTCCCATCGTAACTCCTTCGAACATGGTGCCCATTCCCCCTGCCATCCTGTTGAACTGTGTTTCCTCACCCTGCTGCGGTTGTTGCCCACATTGCCCTTGCCTGTTAGCCCCATAAGGGAACTGATTTTGACCCCCTCGCCCAAATTGCTGGTTCCCCATTCCTTGAGGCCCTGGAATCCCTGCCCTGGAGGTGATGGCCCATAATTAAATCCCATCCCGGCCTGTTCATGCATTCCCTTGCAAAATATCCCCATCTCCAGCAATACCAGCACTGTGCTGTTCCCAATCTTCCTCCCCATGGCCCTATCCCCCCAAAGCCTCCTGCACTTGCTCCTCGAAATCCTCCTCTTCCCCTTGGTGCTCCTTCATACTGCCACTGTGGGTTGGGGTATTGTACCCTCCACCCCATTGTCCCTGTCCTTCTTCAGCCCATAGTGCCGCAATTGTGACATTTACAATTTGTTCAGTATCTCCTGTCCTTTCCCCCTGAGCCGGTGCCATCACCGGTGCTTGGACGACAACTTTATTGAGTTTCTTTTAAACTAGTTTTGCCTCATCCATTTGCCGGTTCTGGGCGGTCTCCCTGTCCCGCTCCTTGATTCTCTTACAATGGTGGGCTATAAACCTTTGTATCTATGCTCACCCTTTGGCTTTATGATAAAATAGAAAAATGATACTGAATGGTCCCATATCCCTCCTGTCTCAACTCTCCCACATTTCCTATCAATTAAGAATAAACCTAACTGGCTCCTCATCATCACCCATTGTGCACTGCATTAAAGAATGTAAATCAGGGGTATCTGGGTACATCTTTCGTAGGGCATCTCGTACCCTTCCCTTTACTTCAGGCTGCCCCATCATGTTCGTTATTTGCAAGAATTAACCCAGGGTACCCAGCCCTTGCCCATATGCCCCCAGCCTGGTCCCCAACTATGGCGACCAGTAAACTCTTAAGGCCTCCTAGTGCTAGGCTACCCCTGCTGTATGTTTTTCAAATTCATAGATCCATTTACTGACTTCGGCTGTAAGCTGGGGGAGATCTTTAATCAAATAGTTTTTGTCCATTTGAGGCCATGGCACATACTGCGTTATCCCAACTCCTTTATGTATAAGAAGCATCTGCATATCTATTTTGTTTTCAACCCCTTTTTTAGTATTTGTCTGATCTTGTACTACCACCATTAAATCTGGTCTATTTCTTGGTCTATCCCTTCTCACTGCCTCTTGTGGCGGGGATGGGTTTCTTGCCCTGCCCCTTCATTATTTCTGCCACCTTGATCTTCCCATTCATTTTCCCTTGCTGGTTCGACTTCTTGTCCCAGGACCGTCCATACCCTCTCCCCATTATCTTTTTCGACAAAACCATTTCTTATTGCCCCAGGGTTGAATCTAACCAAAAAATCTTCTGACTTCGAATCCCCTATTTTCTGCACCAGTACCCTTAATTCTGGTGGTACTTCTCCAGGTTTTTGTAACCTGACCAACCTTTCCCACAATGCTCTTAACTCGTTGTTTATAACTGCTTGTGAACCCCCTGGGTACACTGATGCTACGGGCATGTCAGCGCTTGTGGATGGGTTATATGGAGGTGAAGGTGCAAAAGCTCTTGAGCCCCCCCAGTTACTGATCTTGATAATCCTGTTGTCGGCAATTTCTCTACCACTGGAGGCTTATAGACTGGATATGTATACCCTACTGCAGGTTTAGGCATTACGGGGTATATCCCCTTACATTGGATCTCTTTATCATCTTCCTGATCTTCCATATACTCGAATAATCGCCAGAGATCTAAAATCTCTTTTCATTTTTTGTCATTTCTTCCCCTTATATTTTGCTGCTAAAAAGTTGGACATTTTTTCTAGCGTGCTTCTGTTATGGACGCCCTGCTCTGGCTAGGAGCAGGACATCCCCCTTCCTTTGTTTCCAATACCCATTGTTTATTAAATTTATATATCCTGTCACGATACAGTGGCAGGGCCCTATACATGTGTCTTATTGGGGTTTCTTCCTCCATAATGTTGCGCACGTCCCTAATGCTTCACTTAGACCTTACAGCTATGCTGCGCACGCTGCTGCTTATTACGCAAAAATACAGAACAACATACTTTTTCCACCACCACCTTTATTCTTTTCCACTCTGTTTTTACACACACACACTGTGACTCATCCACCGTCCTTCCTTTTTTACCACAAAAGACAGCAAGAGAAAATATACATAAATAATTGACTAAACTCCAGGCCCATTCCTTATACCCAGCCACTACTTTTTTTCCTTATATCCTTGTAGTACCACCTTCTCAGCTTCTTTTATATGCTGAGGATCCCATTGCTTTTATCGTCATAAAATAATTCTGCGTGGCACTACCTTCTCAACCTATTATGGCTGAGGATCCCTTACCTTCTCAGACTTTATATGCAGAGGCTCCCATTTTCCATTATAAAACGTACAAAAACAGAAATACGCAACAATTTCAATGCATAACCCACCTCCTATCCAATCTATACCTTGACACATCACCTGAAATCCTATTCAATCTGTACCTTAACACATCACCAAAAGTCCTATTTAATCTATGTCACTGACCTCGTACTTCATCCATTCACACCAACATACTGTCATACACACATGTCCCCTTGTTGTTATCTCTTACAAGAATCTACTCACGTGTGCATATTCACCCGAGTTTCCTCTGTTACGAGGTCCCAATACTGGCCTGTCTTTCTTTCTGGAGCCATGCCCCGCTTCAGTGAGCGGAGAGGAGTTCTTTTAAAATGGCTCCTTCTAAAACCACTCAGGAAACACATGTTTTTTGATTTGGGGGACCGGTCGCTGTAGATGGGCATTACTCCATCTTGGTGACAAGGCTGGGCCTTCACAAAGTATGGGGGAAAACTGGGATCACGTTGGGATAGTCACAACTTGTAATAGTGTCCCTAATTATGCTCACACCAGAATAAATACACCCATCTAGGGAAATAAGGCAAAAAGCTGATCTTGTAAGGATAACAAGTTTAATCTTACAAAATGAGGATGGTAACGAAAGGACTCTGCTGCCTGAACAGTCTTCTCCTGTCCCTCTTCCGTTCCTTCCTGCCAGGGGCTTATATAGTCCTATCTTGCCATGGTGGTGTCACTGGATATGGACCATGGCTTCATCCCAATCCGTCCTTCTTCCATACTAGGGATGCTCCAAAGCCTTCTTTCTTTGTTGTCAGTGGTTATTGTCAGAGCATCCTGTTCTACATTTGGCTAGCTCTGCGCCAACACACCGCAGCTATGCAGACTTGTACAAACCTTGAGGTTTAGCCCCAGGAAACTCTAAACATTTTTATAAACAATTTTCATTAATTCTATCCATATTTCACTCCTCCTGCTAATGTTATCTGGGTCTTGTAGGTTCCCCCACACTTAATACTTATAATGTGTCCCATTCTGCATTTTGTTGCACAGAACATGTAATTCCTATTCTTAGCCTACATGGACCCTTGACGGACAGTAGACAGCTGCTGAGTCAGTTTGTGTGCTGCCAGTGCTAGCCTTAGTGACGAACACAGCGGAATCGCCTGTAGTCCATTTTTAGAATCTCACAGGCCACATTCCTTCTGGGAAGGAAGGGGGGGGTTAACTCCTCTAATGCACTAAGAATTTACAATGCCTAGGATCTGACATTACAAATCTATCCAGCTAATAGTTAATTGCGCCTTATATTTGATCAATAACTGCCTTCTTCAGTGCCTACCAATGTCTGTGTATGTGATTATATTTGCATGAGAGAGCCTTCCGAGTTCCCCTCCGCCCCCAGTCCATTATAGCCCCTAAAAGAGGTCTTGCCTAACTCTAAAGTGCTTGGGGGTGCGGGAGGACCCTGGTTCCTTCCCAACACTATTTCTAACTGAAACCTTGAGTGTAAGTGTTACTTGGCTACTTGTATTTGCGAATTTCATTGTTACAGCTCTACAGCTCACATTTATCCCTCTTGAGATAAGCCTGGCTGCTCAGTCACACTACCAACTTGTGTAGTACAGGCCTATACCAAAATGTGGGTTACCTAATACCAAGCAGATAAGTGTTGTCTAGTCTCACACAGTGTTACTACATCAATTCTTACTTAACAGGGGGTGATTTCAATCTCAAATCGAATTACTCTCTATACACTTCTACAGCAAGATTTACTGCGGCTATGGATGAGCAAGCTCTCGCTCAACTGGTGGTAGATCCCACCCAGCAATTGGGTAATACCCTGGATCTTATCTTTGCGCGTAAATCAGAAGTTACAGTTCACTCAGTTCTTCCCATTTTTTGGTCTGATCAATTTCGTATCCCTTTTTCTTGGAAGGGGGAAAATGTCACAATCATGCATAAATCCTGTCGTACTTCTGGACAGAATTGGCAGTTAATTTCTTATTAACACATTTCCAACCAGTTAGAAGTCCTTTGTTCGGACCACTCTACTCCTGATTTAAATGTTTACCTACAACTGCTGATCTTGGTGCTTCTCTTAAGGTATTGAAATTGAGGGTTTGTGTTCTGAACCTTGGTTCAGCGACCATCTTTGCACCCTTTGTCTTGAGCAGAGGTAAGCAGAACACAAATAGTGCTTGAGCCTTTGCACTGAAGCTAAGGCTGCATTATGGCATATCACATCTCAGTATCAAGCTGTACTTGAGGCAAAACATGTATTTTTCACGCATCTGGTGGAAAAGTCTTTAAACCACCCTTGTGAGCTTTTTAAAGTGGTATGTTCTTTGTCAGCCATCTCAACAGAATCAGTTCCCTCATCCCAATTGTTATGCGATTCTCTTTCCACGTACTTCATGGAAAACAACAATATGATCCAGAAGCATACCCGTTTGTCTAGTTTGAGATCATTGGAATCCAGCCTGAGACCTTCACTGCCATTGCTGGCCCCGTATTGGCTGTTTTTCCTACTTTTACCCCTACAGCAGTCATGGGTTGGTTGATGTCTACCTCTCCCATTGATTCTATTTCATTATTTGTGATGAAGGATGGCATGCCTCAGATTGCCCCATTAGTCTCATATGCAGTTAATGCTTCCTTTAAAACTGGCCAGATTTCAGTCTCTCGTAAACAGGCATTGGTTATGTCTTTTTTTTAAAACCCTACGCTGGACCCCACCATTCCTGGCAATTTCAGGTCTATCTCAATCCTCCCTTTCTTAATTAAGTTATTAGAGTCTTAAGTCTGTCCTGTTATTAGTTACTTTTCAGAAGAATCTTCTTTTTTCCACTCATCTCAGTCCAGTTTTCAACCAGAACACGGCACGGAGAGGGTACTGGTCTCTGTCGTGGACAATCTCACTCGGCTGCATGATCAAGGATACGTGGGAGCCGTAATATTCCTCCTTTTGTCTGCCGCATTCGATACTATCAATCATGCTGTCCTGCTAGATCGCCTCGTGGGAGCCGGCCTCTCTGGTGCCGTTTTGTCCTGGTTTACCTGCTTTCTTTCTGATCGATCTGAGTCTCTTTCTCTTCCACCTTTTCACTCTGCTCTGACTGCTCTTTTATGCAGTGTGCCCCAAGGGTATGCCAACTCCCCGGTATTGTTTAATGTGTACGTTCAGCCACTTACTAAGCTCATCATCTTCCACGGCTTTCGTTGTCATGCTTATGCAGACGATACCCAGGATTTGGTTTGGTTAGATCTGTCCCTGCCAGAGACTGCAACTAAGCGTAGGGTCTGTCTTGAAGCCGTGGGGGAATGGATATGTAACAAGTGGCCTAAGCTGAATGGCGGAAAGACAGAGCTGCTTGTGGTGGGTCCTCCTTCTGCAGCTACTCTTTGGTCACCTCTTTTCTGGCCTCCATCATTGAGCCCTTGTCCTATCCCAGTGCCTGGGATTAATGACTTGGGGATTCTCTCTCTATGGCAGCCCAGATAAGAACGATCGCTCAGAAGGCGCACTTCAAACTTAAAATTCTGCGCAAGGTTCTTCCTTTACTAGCCCATCATCTTCATACCGCTTTGGTTTCTTTTTTGGTACTGTCCTCCTTAGATTATTGTAATTCCTTATTTCTTGCACAGCCAGCCTATTTAATCCGGCTTCTGCAAGTCTTGCAGAACTCTGTGGCTCGAGTGGCTACATCTACTCCTCGTAAATGCTCATATCTCTCCAATGTTGCCCAGCCTGCATTGGCTATCGGTTGTAAAGTGCATTCAGTTTAAAGTCCTCTTCTTAGTGCATCACTCTCTTCATGGTTCAGGAGCCATCTACCTACAAGCGAAGTTCCGTTTCTATGTTCCTCACCGGGTCTTGTCGTCGGCTGAGACTTATTTGGTTGCGGTCACACGGTTTAAATTTTCATATTGGTGGTCAGTCTTTTTCAGAGGCTGCTGCCTCGTTATGGAACTCTCTTCCCCGTGCTCTTCGGGCTGTGGATAATTATCTGTTATTTAGACACTCTCTTAAAACGCATTTATTTTAGTCTTTCTTGTCTGCCGTCTTGTCTAAGTTAGCGCCAAGATGCCCTTGGGCAAACATTGCACTTTATACAATATGGTAAGATAAGAATGATAATATATAAGGTTTCTAAATTCCCCGAAATTTCTGTATTTTTAGTTTACTGTTATTGATGATTAAATGCAAAAGAACATACTCAGCAAAGGATACATCACATTAACATGAGCGAGTGGATACACGGTACATACAAGTTAAGTGAACAAAGGCTCTGGAACTAAAGAAGATACGAAATGGTAATGTCAGTGCATCAATGCAGCTGAGATGATAGTAGACAAGGTCATAAATAAAAATAATTGTTAAAAACTATCCATTCCCCTGAGATATTTTGCCCAGTTAGATTCTAAACCTACCCCAAAAGTCCTTCTATTCCTGCATGCCACAAACTCGGCACAGTCTGAGACATGTCAATGAGGACATCGCCACATTAATGTCTAATACTGCGGTGATACGTACCGAAATCTCTCTCCAGAAGGATTGCACACGTGGGCAGTCTCAAGCTCAAATGTAAAAAAGAATTGGCAATGTCAAACATTCTGTGTAGGCATAGGAAAGACATTTGTCAGGCACTGCCACATAGGTATTAACTGGCCTTTGATGGTAGCAGCTGCAAAACGGTGCAAGTACCTGGGCATATAATAGCAGTGCCTGGCAAATGCCTAATACATATACACCAGCCCAAACTCTTGGCTTTGGCAATGCTTGTTGTTAACAGGATTTCAATGAAGGGCATGCATAGTGCTTATAAATGGAGTGGCTGAAAGGAGACCTGGTTCAGAGATTTGTATTACACCATTAGTACCAGGCACGCAGAAATTGCACTGTAATCTAAGCACCGAATGGTGCTTTTTCTGAGCCTTACCTTATGGTAAGCCCGGTCACGTTGTGCTGCATCTTTGTCTTTCCAATGCGACCGCCATGGAAAGGGAGAAGGAACTACTTGTAGTCCCTTCACCCTTTCCATGGCGGCCATTTTCTTTGTTTACTATGGCCGCCACAGAAAGAGAAAATGGACTCCATTTTCCTGGCCGTGGCAGGCATTTTTTAATCTTTTTTTTTTTTTGTGGCTGCAAAACGCAAAGCGTTTCGCAGCTAAAAAAACAAAACATTAGTACCCCGGTCTAACGGACCGGGGTACTAATGGCAATAAGCATCTTGCATGCGGGCCATTACTGCATAAGGTAATTCCCCTGGGGCCCATAGTTACAGGCCTGAGTGTATGGCCCGCAGGCTCGGGGCTTATTGCCAGAGTAGTGTGCTTACAGCTGCAATTAAGTAATCCCCTCCCAGAATACTGCTTTAAAAAAACACTGTCAGCCACTTCGAGCACAAAGTTTGATGGTAACACTTGATGAACTTAGCTCAAAGAGATCCCAGGAAGATGTGTTTTGGGCCAGGAGGGGCAGGAAGTGGGTGGGAATGGCCATATGGCTTAGCATGACCACCATGCACAGGCAATTGGCGGGTAAATAAACAAATAGCACCTACATGCTCTGTGTACTTCCTCATATGCAATTCTCCCTAGCTGCACTCTAATACAATAGTTTTGGCTTATAGGTGGCGTTTCAGCACCACCTAATAGCTGAAACTAAAAATTTGCATCAAGGGAGTGGCATTTAGGGCCATGTGCGTCATAGTCGGGGTAAAATCTATCAAGTTTCACAGTTATGTTATGTAATGTTTTTGTTTGTATAGCGCCGGCAGCCCGAGGGCATCAGGGCGCATTAACGAACACAACACTTAGACAAACAGTGGAGAATATTCAAAATAAAAATATTCCCCTTCAAGCTCATAGTTTAAGACTAGAGCGGACGGGTTATGAGGGCTCACCTAAACTTATAGGGTTCACCTAAACAGGAAGGTTTTCAAGTCTTTCCTAAATTTTAAATGGTTTCCTTCCAGTCTGAGGGCTTGGGGAAGATTGTTCCACAGTTGTGTGACAGTACTGGTGCAGGAACTTAAATGGCTTGAGCTTGTTTGCATGTATAAAGGAAAAACCCATAACATGCCTCTCCTTTCCGAGGTACAAGCGGGCCAAAGCTGGAGGTTGGAGCTTCCCCTTCACCGCTGCTACTCTTTGGAACTGGCTTCCACCAGCTCTACGCACCAAACCCTCCTACTATGCCTTCAGGAAGCAACTAAAGAACTTCCTCTTCAAGTAACTCATTGACACTAACCCTTACTTGACATTGGAGGTATTCTAACCTTCACACCAACCTGTGGCCAGCACCTAGACGCCTATGGGCTCAGTGCGCTTCTACAAATGTGAAAATAAATAAACATTCTACTGTACATGGGAAAGAATATGTCCCAATTGCAGTTTACAACACCTCACAACTAAAGCAGAAGGTTGGGGACATGAATTGGACAGTGTATGTAACGTCCAGCTGAGATCCCGATTCCGTTCTGAGTTTTGGATGAACCTCAGAAGTATGCTATCTGGGAGAGCTCCGGGGAACGAAGACAGGAATTTCCGAATAGTGTGACGCAAGCTCATGTACCACTTAGCATACATGCGATTTGCACCCTACGGTTCCACCTTTGCATTAAATAAATGCAGAGCCTGGGAATGCAGCAAAGTCCCTAATGAGCTTAATGCAGGTTATAGGGCTCCCATCCATCTTCCCTTGGAAGCCCGCAGATGAAAAACATCTGCCCACTTGCATTTTCTTGTGAAGTTTCCAGCAGGCCCACACTGTCGTATCTATTGTGTCAACATCTCGAGAAGGACCTCACAGCCTTTCACTGAGGGCACTTGTAAACGAGTGTTTAAAATTATAAAGAAATGAACCACTTGCACTCAATAGGTTTCTTGTTTTTCAGGAGGTCTCTGAACTTTCATCCTCGCCAGGGATCGGAAATATTTTGATATTCATCAATAGTAACTTGCTGTTCGATGAGACTTCTCTCAAATATATATGATGTGTTACCACCTATAGTTTTGCAGACTTCTTTTTCAGTAACAACTCGGTGAGCTTCATGACAAGTTTGCCGGTCTGGAAATAAGGGTGCTGGTAAACTCACTGAACCGGCAAGCTACGGGTTTGCCTGCCGGAGCCGCTGTGCCCGACAGGTCTGACCCTGCCAGGCGCAGCGGTCACGGTAGGCAAGCTGTCACGGAAGCACTGTTAGCAACAGTGCTTCCGTGTCCCCACTCCCATAGAGTCCTACAGGACTCTATTGGAATGGGGATTAACTAAATTACCGGTGCCTGACTTCCCAGCTGCCGGACTCGTAATGAGCCGGTGGCACCGGCAAGTCAGGCGCCAGTAAATATTTACGCGTCCGGCGGCAACCCGCTGGTAGCACCGGCATGGTTACCGCCGGACCCGTAATGAGGACCAGTGTTTGTTCCAAAACTTTTATATTTATTCCAATTGAATTCAACGGATGGGGCAGCGATAATATTATGTCAGTCACGACGTGTACATGTTTCGATCCTTTCTGGACATTTCTATTTAAACAACATCCAACGGTTCCGGTGTTTTACTGCCTACCCAAATACATAAAGATTCCAGGAACAAGACATGTGAATGTGTGGTGCACACCTGGAACTTGGCGTCTTTGTCGGGCATTCGGAACTGCGTTAATTCCCACTCTGTGTGGGATCTTGGTGTGCAGACTAGTTACATCCATAGTTGCTAAGATGTACCCTTGGAGTAATGTGATGAAAGGTGCAGTGTCGTTCGTTCACATGATGAATACTGTTGATAACGAGTGTTTGCAGAACGTTATCTATATTGAGGTGCTATGCCCCGAGGTGGCGGATCGATATGGGGGAGGTGGCAGGGAGCAAGGACAGCACATTCATCCCACGTTTTCTATCTCCCTGATTGGCTGCACCGAGTCCAGGGTGCTAAAGATACATATTTTTTTCAAATATTGCATTCATTTTGTAATAATTGTTCTTTTATAACGGCTTAATAGCAGAGATTGCTTTCTAAGCAAAGGAGAGGGATTCGAACCCATGTTGCACTGCATTGTCTCGCTTCCAAGACAAATGAGTTGCCCCTGAGCTATCCCCCCCTCACCCTCATTTTGGCCAACAATAGGTCATCCAGGAGGCTTCCTGGAATCTTTACGTATTTGAGTAGGCAGCACCACGACGGAACCGTTGGATGTTGTTTAAATAGGAATGTTCAGAAGGGATCGAATCATGTACATGTTGTGGCTGACGTAACATTATCTGTGCCCCATCCTGAATTCAATTCAAATAAATATAAGCGTTTTGGAACAAACACGGAGTTATTACTGAAAAGGAAGAAACTCTAGCTGCTAAAAAACCAAATATATATGAGAGAAGTCCCATGGGACAGCAAGCTACTGTTGCTGAATACTCCCAACACTTGCCGATGAGTGTGGGCGCCTCGGAGCGCGCTCTATGTGTGCATGCATTGGCATTTCAGGGCCAGCATACCAATGGCAAAGGATGTTAGTTCTAAAGCAGGCATGCACCTACCTCTAGCATCAGGTGGTTCTAGTAAAATTATCCAATGTCAGCCAGGTTTGCATATGGCCCCCAACCCAAACCCCACGAGAGGTTCCTAGGCCTGGGGAAGAGCTTAATCGGAATGTTCGAGAAGAGGTCTAAAGGTTTAGGAAGCACCATCATGCCCACCTTTGCCCGTGAGGTTTAAGATTTTAAAATTAACACTCCTTAGCCTGGGCGTGTCCCCAAATCATTTGGAAGATTGAAGCTATCTTTTTACTATTCCTCCGGGTTAAACATTCTCTCAGATATGTATATTCCACTCAACCGGAAGCATCTGGGAAAAGTAGAGGGCTAATTATCCGAAACGTTAAGAGATGATCACCCAGAAGCTCAGCAAATGGAAGGGGCTGGCAGTGTCCTGGATGGGCAGGACTGCCGTTATCAACATGAACACACGCGCTCCTCTGCCTTTTCTATATGTTACAGGCATTGCCAATTCCCATCCTAAATCCTGAACTAAACAAATCCAAACACTCATTGGAACTTTTATTTGAAGGGGAAACCAAGGGCTGGGAAGGAAGCTCCATATAAGGCAAAGGATTAGGGAGGCCTGGTGGCTATTTTTCCAGGACAGCCCTATCGCTTTTTTGTGTCTCTGGATCCATGATGAGAACATTATAGAATGAGGAGAGAGAAGCAGACGCCACCGGCATCACCTCAGTCCCGGCCCGATGCCCATCACGGCTCCAGTGGCACTTGGGAGTAAACCTGCTGAAAGGGGGCAGTTTCGCTTTTATGTAACACTTAATGCACGGGTTTAGGCTGTTTCTGTATCTCCCAAATATAGCAAGTGAGCCAGTTGCACAGCGTAGAGATACATATATTTGCGCAAGATACTACAGTTTTGGAAAAAGTTATACATTGGGATTAGAGTTTAGGTCTTCTGGCTGCAAATATGTTAACATCTAGACCGCATTGCCCCCTTCATGTGCTTTTACCCATAGATGCCAATCATCTCTGACCTGTTGGAGCTCAAGAGTGGGGGCGGGCGGGGCGCAACAGGGTAATTGTACACATGTAAGCTGTTCTCAATGGAAGATAGGTGCCGCATCAGCCCTCTCCTGTCCAAGACAATGTTTTTTAGCCTGAAGTATCTTCTCCTTTTCTCCATGCAAAGGCTTTTCTGATAGACATTGCTAAGCCTGTTGCTATGACTTTCTTGAACGAGAAGAGGAGCTCTGCACCCATTTTGCCCAGATATGGCAGTTGGCTATAGGACTGAGGCCGGCACTAAATCCCCTGGACAGGCTCCATAGGGCAGGAGTCAAAGTCTTTCAGGCAGCAAACCTCAGTGCGGTCAGCCAGGCTCTGGTGTGCCCTGTTGGATATTTAAGACAACGGAAATCACACAGATTCCATCTCTACTCCTAACACAAAGGGTGTCATTTTTGATTTTGTATCAATTGCCCAGAGGGGACTGCCAATGTCTTATGTTACATGCACTGCAGTACCTTATGTGCAGTTTTCCTTGTTAGCTTTTGAAAGTGCAGAAAATGCATGCAAATCCCGGCACAGCTGGGCTTGCATGCATTATTTGCATTTCGTAGGGCACACAACTGCGCATGCGCCCCGCTATGCGCACTTGACGAGAGGTTTTTCACATGGATTCCAGTGGGATCTGCCAGCTTGGAGCTGGAGATTTCCAAGGAATCCAATGTGCGTATGTCAGCCGCAAAATCAGTTCCGTAAATGCATATCTTTCGGCAGGCGGCGTGAAGGGGGGCCCCGGGGGGAACGCGAAGCGTTTCCCCCCGGGGAGTTTTTTGGCGCTACACACGGCCAGCGAGTGGCCGTGGGGTGCAGAGCGCCCCTCCCGGGGTATTTAAGGGCGCAGGGAAGGTTCGGGAGACAGGCGACGGTTAGGACTTGGCGATTGTCAAGTCCTGTTGCCTGCTCCCGAGCCTTCCCTGTAGTGCCTGGGGCCTAGGTGGCGTTTTTAGAGCAGGTGAGGAGGGGAGTAATTCAGAGGAGGGCAGTTAGGTTTAAAGAAAAAAAAAAAAAAAGAAAGAAGAATTTCGGTTACTTTAGAAGTGACATAGGAGGGGTGCCGTAGATAAGACACCCCTCGCATCTTACCGTTGTCTCCGGGCTTCCGTGCATGCAGCGGGGTTATCCCGTGGGTGGGGGGTGTGAGGGCTCCGTGGTCTTGCGGCAGGGATTTGGGGGGGAGCGGGAATCCGTGTGCGAGCGTGTTGGGAGTGGGCGTCAGGTCCAGGGAAGGAGCAGAGCGGCAGCGGCTTCTCCGCGGCTCAGTCAGTGGGGATTGCCCGCTGTTAGGGAGCGTTTGTCTCGGTCTGGTGGGCAGGGCAGCGTGTTTAAAGGGGACGTGTCCGTCATAAGTGGGAGAGGTGCGGTGCTGTCTGGGCACCACTAGGGGGCAGTGTTCGCTGCAGTTAGCAAGCACTAGTTAGTGCTGTTTCTTTATAGTGTGTTGGTGTGCCCCCCTTTTTTTTTTCCGGGTTTTTGGCTAGGAGTAGGGAGGGAGGGGGTGTCAAGGATAAATTTAGTTTATTAGGGTTTAATTAAAAAAAAAAAAAAAAAAAAAAAACATTTTATAAATTTTACAAATTAGCGCAAGGCAAGCATCATAGCGGCTATATTAGTAATATTAGATATTTAGGTTAGGATAACTGTAGGTTTAATTTTCTCTTATTAATTATCAATTTTAGGGAGGTTATTTCCGGGTATTCACTCGAGTGGTGTTTTTGTTTCTGGGGGCTGTTTAACTTAGTGTCAGGGTTTCGCGGGGCCAGGGTGCTGTCCTCGGGTAGGTCCCGGCTCGGGGGCGTAGAGTAAGTAGTTGATTTAAAGGGGCATATTTGTGGGCACACGCGGATTAGTGTGCGCAATGACAGGCCGGGGGGCAAGCAAGAAGGGGCTGGTGGATGCTGGGGCCTTGAAGAAGGCCCTGGAAATCATTAGCAGGGCAACTAAAGCCCAATTGGAAGGGGCGGTAGGGGAAGTTACGGGAGAGGAAGAGAGCGGTGGGGGCCGGCCGCAGCGCAGAGCGGCGGCAGACGGTGCATTGGCGGCGGTGGTGGCTTGCACCCCTACGGCAGGGAGAGGGGAGATTTGGGAATCCAGGGGCAGGAAGATGAGGAGGGAGATAGACAAGAGGGCGGATGGGGGTTTAAGGAGCTCAGGGGGGCAGCCAGGGAGGGAGGAAGGGTATGATAGCTCTAGGGAAGAGGGGAACGTTCGAGAGGGTAGGGACCAAGGGAACACCAGTGGGGGCAGGGGTGGGGCGCAGGTGGAGGTGGCAGGGCAGAGAGGAAGAGGGGGTAAATACCTGCAGAAGAGCGCAGGTGGGAGAAGGAGGGAGAGGTCCCCGTCAATTGAGGAGGGTAGGGTGGGGCGCGGAACGGCCCCCCCGGATAGGAGGAGTGGGGGCGGAGGGCGCTGCGCAGCCCCCGCTGTGCAGATGGAGGTTGAGGGTTTCGGTACGGCCCCTCCTCGGTTAACGCAAGGAGAGCCTAGAGGGCGCGGCACAGCCCCTAGCATTGAGGATTTTAGGGTGGAGGTCGGAACGCCTCGCCCAAGAGAAGAGGACCAGGCAGAGGTTCCCACAGCCCCGCCGAGAAGACGTCAGGGGAGTGGCGGGGCGGACGCCCCGGGCTCGGAAGAAGATCAGCAAATCATCTCGGGCAGGAGCTTGCATCCTCAATGGTATTTAAGGGGTGATGAATTTGGTTGGGAGGAGTACGGGGGGCAATGGGAATTTGAGGATTACAGGGCGGAAAGGGAAAGGGTGGAGGAGAGAAGAAGTTCAAGGTGGGATAGGGAAAGGGAAGAGCAGGGGGGTCGGGGTGAAAGGGGTCAAGGGAATTATTGGCTGGGTGATTGTGCTGACATGTTTTGTCCCCGCAGCAGGAGCCCTCTAAGAATGGAGAGGAGGAGCACCGGTGTGGATGCCAGGCCGCAGGTGGCAGGCGTGGAAAGAGGTGAGCGGGAAAGGGTATGGTCATCTGCATGGCAGAGAGGGGTTACAAATAGGTGGTTGGGGGATGACCGGGGTGGTCTTCAAGGTGTGATGAAGGAGGTCGGGGTGCAGGCCATTGGAGCCGAAGGGGTTGAGAAGAACATTTGCTCAGTGGAGGTCCAAACGGACAAAGTGGTGGAGCCATTGGGGCTCGAGGTGCAGACGGGAAAAGACAAAGAGGTGGAGGTAAAGGGAAAGGAGAAGAAATTGCCATACATGGGGATAACAAAGCCATTGGGGGCACATTTGATGGCGGCGACCAGGGAGAAGATACAGGGAGGTGAATTTGTGGATGTCTTCAAACTGCTTCATAGGGAGGTGAGAGCGAAAGAGGGGTCTAAGGAGGAAGAGAGAGAGCTGGCTTCACGCCCAAGGGTCCCGGTGACCATTGAGAATTGGACGTCGGCGTTTATCATTTATGCCAGCGTGTATTGCGAAAAATTCCCGGAGCGTTGCGTGGCCCTGCTTAAATACATGGACGTAATAAGGAAGGCTTTCACGAGCTTTGGGGGCTTTGCCTGGGTAAGGTATGACGAGGAATTTAGAGCGAGAATGGCGGAGGACAGTCAGGCGGTCTGGGGGGAGATAGATATGGATCTTTGGCTGCAATGGATGGCCCCAACGAGGCCTGCCCCGACATTACACACGGCGAGTGGGCTGCCAGTGCCTTTCCGGCCCTTTCTTGGTCGCCCCGCCCATGAAGGGGCGGGGGGAGGAGGCAGGGGCCAGTCCTCAGCAGCATGCTGGGGGTACAATAAGGAAAGCTGCGCAAGAACCATGTGCAGGTTCAAACATGAGTGCAGCAAATGCGGGGGAAAACACCCTCTCACGCAGTGTTTCCAACAAGGAGACAGGGGGAGGGGGAGAGGTGCAGGAAAAGGGGTTGGGGGGAAAAGCTTTTACTCCAATTAAAGTGGGGGTGTTGGAAGAATGGTTGCAATTTTACCCGGATAGGGAAGGGGCTAAGATTTTGAGCGAGGGTTTTGGGCAGGGGTTCAGATTAGGTTACCAGGATCCAAGGGTGCGGCGATGGGCGGAAAATCTGAAGTCGGCGAGAGAGAATGCGGAGGTGGTAAGGCAAAAATTGAGCAAGGAAATAGAGGTGGGTAGGATGGTGGGTCCGTTTGATGAAGTACCGGGTGACTTAGTGATATCTCCATTGGGGGTGGTGCCCAAGAAAACCCCGGGGGAGTTCAGACTCATTCATCACTTGTCATGGCCGGAGGGTATGTCAGTTAATGACTTCATTGCCCCGGAAGAGTGTGGGGTTGTGTATGCAAGTGTAGACCAGGCGATTGAGCTAATAAGGAAGGAAGGGCGAGGGGCCTTCATGGCCAAGTGCGATATCAAGGCGGTGTTTAGATTATTGCCAGTGCACCCAGAGGATTTTTGGTTGTTGGGGTTGCAGTTTGAGGACCGTATCTACATAGACAAAGCATTACCTGTGGGGTGCGCAATTTCCTGTGCGCTGTTTGAGCGATTTAGCTCTTTTTTACAGTGGGTCTTCTCGTCCAGCTCAGGGTGGGAGAGTGTGTTGCACTATTTGGATGACTTTCTGTTCATAAGCGGGGCAAAAAGGGAGGAGGATTGCAAAAGAATGCTAAATTTGTTTCAAGACTTGATGGAGGAGCTGGGGGTACCATTAGCCGAAGACAAGACGGAAGGGCCGGCAGTGGTGTTAACATTCCTGGGAATTGAGTTGGATTCAGTGGTCATGACCTCACGCTTGCCGCACGACAAGGTGAGCAAATTGGTGGTACTGTTGGAAAAAGCGGTAGGGGCCAAGAAAATGATGCTGGTGGAGATGCAGAGATTGGTTGGGCATCTGAATTTTGCATGTAAGGTGGTGGCCCCGGGGAGGACGTTTTGCAGAAATATGGCAAGGGCCATGGCGGGAGCGAAGTGCCCACATCACCGGATAAGAGTATCGGGGGCAGTGAGGGAGGATTGCAGGATTTGGTTGCGCTTTTTGGAGAGTTTCAACGGAACGTCAATGTGGTTGCAGGGAGATCCAGTGACTTGGGAAGTTCAGATTCTCTCGGATGCAGCGGGGGCCGGTGGTTTTGGAGTGTTTTGGGGGGGAAAGTGGTGTGCCGAGAAATGGCCAGAGAGATGGTTGAAGGAAGGGAGGAGCATAGCATTCCTTGAGTTTTTTCCATTACTAGTAGCATTGGAGTTGTGGGGGAAGGAGTTGCGAAATAAGAAGGTGAATTTCAATGTAGACAACAAATGCGTGGTCCATGTGGTGAACAGGCAGTCAGCGAGGGATCAGAGGGTGGCAAGGCTGATGAGAGAATTTGTCCTGCGTTGCATGGAATGGAATGTGGTGTTTAAAGCAACACATGTGCCAGGGAAGGATAATGGCATCGCTGATGCATTATCTCGTTTTCAATGGCAGAGATTCCATGGATTGGCTCCAGAGGCAGATCGGGAGGGGCGGCAGATTCCGAAGGAGCTGTGGAAGATAGGAAGCTGAGAGTGCTGGCACTGGTGGAGAGTTCATTGTCCGCGGCATCCAGGAAGTCATACAGGAGGGCATGGGAGGATTTTATTAGAGGAGGAGCTAGTAGCTGGAGGGGTAGATGGGATGCGGAAGAGCGGAGGAGGGACGACGTTATTAATTTCCTGCTGAGGTGCATGGACAGGGGTTGGTCAAGGGCAACGATAACAGGAAAGCTAGCAGGGATCTCCTTTTATGGAAAATGGTTTTGGGGTTTTCAACCAAGTGGGGGGGAGATGGCAAGTAGGATGTTGGAAGGATGGGCAAGGGAGAGTAAGAGGGATAAGGATAAGAGGAGGCCGATATCGGCTGAATTGCTGCAGAGGTTGATTGAGGTTTTGGGGGAGTTTGCTGGTCGGTATGGGAAAGGGAACTTTTTGCGGCTTGTTTTACATGGTTATTTTTTGGGGCCTTTAGGGTTTCTGAGTTGGTCGGGGGACAAGGGGGGGTAGGGGGGCTGCACTGGGAAGATGTGCGAATTACGGAGGAAGGTTTAGACATCAAGATTAAAAGGTCCAAGACGGATCAGAAGGGAAGGGGCTCTTGGGTCCTGCTGGATCGAGGGAGCGAGGCTCTATGCCCAATTAAGGCGGGTAAGGTGTGGAAGGAGCGCTGTGGGGTTAACTCAGGTTTGGTTTTCCAGCATTCAGATGGATCCCCGGTTACAGCAGCACAGGTGCTGGGGGTATTGCGTAAGGCGTTGGGCAGGGTAGGAGAAAAGGGGGAGGAGTTTGGGACTCATTCTTTTAGGATGGGCGCAGCATCTGAGGGTAGCAGACTGGGTTTTTCGGAAGAAAGGGTGAAAAGCTTGGGGCGTTGGAGGTCAGGAAAATACAAGGGTTACGTTAGGGATTTTGGGAAAGGGGATTGCTGAGGAAAGTTGGTGGAGGACTTGGGGGGCAAGTTGTTTTGTTTGTAATAAGATGACGTGTCAGTAATTTGTTGAAATTTTTGTTTCAGATGCTGCGCAAAGAAAGGGGGAGTTGGCGCAAGTTTGGATTGTTGGACATTCAATTGTGAAGTGGGCTGGCAAAGAGGCGGAGAAAAGGGTGTTTGGTAGACAGCTGGGGTGCAGTTATAAGGAAGTGGTGGTGAGGTGGCACGGTTTGGGGGGCCTGCGGTGGGATCAGCTGCTGCCCATATTGGCAGGAATGAGGGAACGCTATGGAGTTCCGCAGGTGGTGATGCTGCATGCTGGGGAGAATGACCTGGTTAGGGATACAGGGGTGGCTCTGCTGAGAAAAATGAAGAGGGATTTAGGTTGGATTAGGGATATGTGGCCTCAAGCGGTGGTGGTGTGGACGAAGTTGTTGCCAGAAGAGTTTGGAGGGGAGCAAGGAATGAGGGAGCAATAGAGCGGGCTAGGAAGGGGATAAACAGGGAAATGGAAAAATGTTGTGCGTCGGTGGAAGTGAGGGTCATGGACCATAAAGAGATAACATATGAGGGGTTCCTTATTTTTAGAGAGGATGTACGGGAACAGTTACTACCCTGCGGACTTGGGTTCGTGGCTGGGAGACTGGGTGAAAAGTTTGAGGTAGGAAAAGGGGGGGGTTTGGGGCAGAAAGAACTCCTCGGGGGAGGGTTTTTCTGGTGCCGGGGGCATGGCCCCTTTTGATGTGGGGGGAGGGAAGCACAATGGGGGAATGACACGGGAAAGGAGGGGGTGGCGCTGTTTGCACAAAC
The DNA here is from genome assembly GCF_040938575.1 of Ambystoma mexicanum. Classification (NCBI taxonomy): domain Eukaryota; kingdom Metazoa; phylum Chordata; class Amphibia; order Caudata; family Ambystomatidae; genus Ambystoma; species Ambystoma mexicanum. The sequence continues at coordinate 646,372,491 of NC_090941.1, forward strand.
AGGTCACCCCGGGGGATCAGGTATTGAGCCTGGAGGGGCATGGCCCCGGGGGAGAAAGCGGGACGCCTGGAAAAGGGGCAAGGATACGGTAGGATCCAAGGGATCATTAGGGAGGAAATTGGTTATTTAATTATTTAATTGTTGGGGGGAAATGGGAAATGTTTAAGTTATTTATTTGATTGTTCAAATAGCTATTTAGCTTGTTAGGCCATGGAGCCAGTTAAGCGTTTTGATTGTAAGCTTTGGCCTGTCACATTAAAGCGACCTTTTCCACTTTTAAATGAGTCTGGGTTTTTGTGCAGTAAGCCAAAAGGGGGGACCCGGGGGGAACGCGAAGCTTTTCCCCCCGGGGAGTTTTTTGGCGCTGCACACGGCCAGCGAGTAGCCGTGGGGTGCAGAGCGCCCCTCCCGGGGTATTTAAGGGCGCAGGGAAGGTTCGGGAGACAGGCGACGGTTAGGACTTGGCGATTGTCCCGCCCTCCCACCCCTTCATTTTGTTTAAGCAGTCAGTTATGTAATAGGGGGGGGATGTTCGTCAGGGGTTTATGCGGGGGAGGGGGGGGTTTATGGTTTTGGGGGTCCGTTAAGAGGGTAGGGATGGTAGTTTGGTGTGACAGGTCAGGGCATCGGGAAAGGTGTGTATAATATTGTTGCTGATGTGGCAGGTCAGGCTGGCTGCAGGTCACAGGGAAGAGGAGTTTGGTGTAGAGGGGAGTTTAAAGGGGTCAAAGTTGGTCGGGGCGCCGGGGGCATGGCCCCTTTTGATGTGGGGGGAGGGAAGCACAATGGGGGAATGACACGGGAAAGGAGGGGGTGGCGCTGTTTGTACAAGCAGGTCACCCCGGGGGATCAGGTATTGAGCCTGGCAGGGCATGGCCCCGGGGGAGAAAGCGGGACGCCTGGAAAAGGGGCAAGGATACGGTAGGATCCAAGGGATCATTAGGGAGGAAATTGGTTATTTAATTATTTAATTGTTGGGGGGAAATGGGAAATGTTTAAGTTATTTATTTGATTGTTCAAATAGCTATTTAGCTTGTTAGGCCATGGAGCCAGTTAAGCGTTTTGATTGTAAGCTTTGGCCTGTCACATTAAAGCGACCTTTTCCACTTTTAAATGAGTCTGGGTTTTTGTGCAGTAAGCCAAAATGGGGGAGGTGCAAATGTGACTTTCATTCCATGTCTCCGCTCTCACTGCCAAAGATCAGAAAATCCCCCGGAGTGGTAAACCAGATGTAAAACCAGACAAACATGTATGCATGGCTTTCACACCCTTTCAACGGCCCCATTGACTAGAAAATGACCCCCAATTGTAAACTCCCTCAGGGTATCACTTTTTTGACCAACACTTGGACTTTCCTCCCCTGACTACCGCATTCCTTTCACCTCCACATCCTCCCATGAATACCTGCCCTCTCACTAGGCGATAGCTCAGGGGCAATGCAATTGTTTTGGAGGCAGAACAATGCAGAGTAACACCAGTTTGAATCCCAGCCCCACGCTTAGAGGCTGGTGTCAGGTATTTATACCTCTCGACCGGGTCATAGCAGATATTCCTTTCTAAAGAAAAGAATAAAGCTTGCACCATTTAACTATCGCCTGCAAGCCACAGTGCCTCATCCTTTGTCGTTTTCCTCTAATGCAACAGCAGACAGCGGCAGCGTTTAGAGGCTATGAATCGGCACGCCGGTGGGATGACTAGAAACTCACCCACCAATTCAACCATTGCTGCTAGTGTTTGCTTAAATATAATGTAATCGGAAGCACTGCATTATTCAGTGCTTCGGGTGACGTTACATGTAAACAAAAAGCGCTACCCAGGTGCCCACGTCCTTGCGCCCGGCTGGCCGCAGCCCACCGGGTGCACTTAAAAGAGACCAAGATGCAGCGCCGAAATGGCCAGTGCCGAAAGCGGTGCTCTTTTTCTTTACACCAATAGCAGCCCTAAGGGACCACCAGAAATGTTCTTAGCTGCAGGTGAGTAAAAGATCTGATTTATTGATTGAGATGGAAGATGGCAATCCAGAATCAGGCAGTGAGAATGAGCACAAACTAAAAAAGGAAATGTTTGACTTTTTCCTGAAAGTCATTAGGTCACTCATACTCTGCAAATCAATAGGGAGCAGGTTCCAAAGCTTAGCACAAGCCGCTATGTAGCGAAAGACTGCTCTTGACGGCCTAGAAGAAGAGAAACATCTGAGATGCTTCTTGATCTAGAAAGGAGCCTGGCCATATAGGGCGTTATGGGCTGTCGTCAAGAGCTTAAACTTGATTTACGATTTTACCAGGAGCCATGGAGTTTTTTCAGGATGTAGGTAATGTGGTCTCGTCTGATAGAGCCCGTCAAAATATGAGAAGCCGTATTCTGGATCACTTGAAGTTTTTGTAGATAGCGTTGGCCCTGCATATAGGGTGTTGCAATAGTACAGATGTGCACAAACTACTACAGGAGAGGAAGGATAGCTCATGGGCAATGTGTTTGTTTTGGAAGCAAGACAATGCGGCGCAACACAGGTTCGAATCCTGATCCCGCGCTTAGAAACCACTCGTTGGTATTAAGTGTGTTATAAAACAACAATTATAACACTTGTAACATGCAATAGTAGCAGAGTGTTTTTCTGACTGGAGTGGGAAGATCTGTCCCAACGTCATCAGTTGATAAAAAGAGGAGCTGACGACTTTGTTTATATGCGAGATAAATGGAAGGGACGAATCCATCATCGCTCCTAATGCTTTCACTTGGGTTTGAGTTCTAATGTCATGGCCGGCAACAGTAATAGAAGGGTAAGTGTTAAGAGCTTTAGCCAGTTTGGAAAAAGGGGGCATCAACAGGATCTCAGTCTTATCTCCATTCAGCCCCAACCAATTTTCTGACATCCAGCGTTCGAGAATGGCATAGACATTCTGGATATCTTGCATATTGATGACCGGATCCGGGCCTATTTGGAATACTAGCTGTATATTATCCGCGTAGTTCTGAAACATGACCCCATGATCCAAATGGATGCCATTAAGCGGGTTTAGAAAGATGTTAAACAGGATAGGAGATATGCGTGATGCCTGAGGCACTTACTAATTCAGCCTGAAACAAATGATAGTTTATAGTAACACTACATTCTGTTGCCAAGAAAGGAGCCAAATCAGGTGGCCAAATTGGTTGATACTCGGGCGACATCCACGACACGCTGGAGTAAGATAGCCTGATCGATGGTATCAAAGGCTGTCAAGAGATCAAGGAGCATCAGCATGCCTACTTGCCCGTGATCCATAATCTGCAGTAATGAATCATGACTATTCATCAAAGCTGGCTCTGTACCTCTGCCAGGTTGAAACCCTGACTGAAAGTCGCTCAGCAAGGAGAATTTCTCAATGAAAGATTGAAATTGATGGGTAGAAACATGATCCAAGATTTTCAGGAGGAACGGGACGTTGGTAATAGATCGATAGCTGGCACATTCTTCTGAGTTAAGGCCAGGTTTCTTCAGTAGGGTGGGGTCACAAAGGCTTGTTTCAGGGTCTCAGGAACATTACTTGGGGAAAAGGAGGTATTGATAAATGTATCAATCAGGAGGTAGAACAGTTCTGTACTTTCCTTCACAAGGAAGGGCAGGGGTCCTTTGGGGATTTGGTAGGTTTTAAAGATGCCAAAAAGGATGTATCCGCCAAAGAAAGAGGGTAAAAATCTAAATGGGCTCATCTACATCTTGGTTTGGCTGAGGGCCAGTTGGAGGTAACAGGAACTCATACAGCCCAGGAGGACCTAATATTTTTTCTAATAGTCTGTATCTTTTCTCTAAAGAAAGTCTTCATTTTATTACACCAAGAGGTAGCAGAAGATAAAGAGGAGCTGACATCCATGCAAGCTGTGCTCAACAGTCCCACCTGGCCCCAGGCATAGTGGAAATGGGCCCCTGCCAGAAGATGCCACATTGCTCGCGGTTGGCACCTTATGAAACGCTAATAATTAAATAAATAAAGGGAGGTATCCAGTATGGCTTCCCACCTGTGAGCGTGGTGGGAGAGAGCCATGCCCGCGGCACACTCTTGCCTTGCCCTACAGCGCCCATCTATTTTCATGTTCTTTCTTCATCCAAGTTTTGAATACAGTTGCACTATCACCCAATTGTCTAGTATATGATACTTGGAATAGGTTTCAGCTTCTGTTTTTACACCGTTTGCACATAAACTGTCTTGATTGCTGCCACACATACAGGAAATTGCTCAGACGAACTCTGTATTGCAGAGCACAGCATTGCTTCAGACACAGAAGAAGCAGGTTCTGGCATCCTACAAATGAACACATTGATGTTTGTGGAGAGCAACTGCACACACCCTTGTGGTTTTCGTGCTGGAGGTTTCTTCCTTCCTTGTTTCGGGTTTCCTTCTTTTTATGGTCTTTAAAAGTTATGTTATCTCATTGTCAGCAACTAATGGGAAGGAAGTAGAGTGACTGCACGTTACAGATTAGGCGTGAAACCATCTTTGTCCACTTGATTGCTTAATTTACTCTGCAGTGCAAGTGCAAACCTTGTGGGCGTATGCACGCCTGTTACGCACAAAGGCCATCTTGCAGGGCCTTCAAATCAACCATGAAACATTTATGGATCCCTATTTCTGAAAGTATGCCTTGCATCACAAGATCACAACGAAGAAATGCAGTGGCAACCAGGCCCTGGTCTCCAAGTGCACCAACCGGTCTGCAAACCTGTGCAGCCCTTGTACCGGTTAGTCCTAATTCTGCCCTCATGCATGCTAAGGCATGTGGTAGGCGGGCCACCCCTTCGCCACACTGTCCGGGCTGCAATCACAGCTCCAGCTGTGCTGCAACATCTACTGCTAGGCTAATTGTAGATCCACTTTGGCACTCAGGGCCATCTGCATCTTAGCTGATTCCTCTCCACTTGCTCCTAAAGCTGCAAAGCTGTGGGTAAGCTGACTTGCTGCAGTCCCACCACTGGAGTGCTTTTCAAACCCCACATTGGAAAGTGTGAGCCTAGTGCACTATCACATCACTTTCCCTATCTGCTGGTCCTTGCACATGCTGCCGCTCAATTGTCTCTCTCAGACCCTTCACTGTTCCCCAACCTGCCAGCAGCCACCCGCAAATGCATTACTGCCACAATGCAGCAGCGGGGCCGTCCTGGAACACCACACAGCGTTTTGCTCCTCCAAGCCCTAGGTGAAGTAATCCGCCCTAATAAAGGACAAGAGTACCCCCAACACGCACAGTAAGTGACATGGGGATTGACTGTACCCCCTTACTCCACCCCACAGGCAAAACAAAGAAATACAAATGCGTTCTGAAAAAATCCCTGGCCCCTCTTGGTTGAAATGTACATGCAGACGGGCCTCACAAAACTATCATACCCACAACCCGCCAAATCCATGCCCCCCAGCCCGTGTGCAGCCCATGACTTGGCCTGCATATTCTCCTGGCAGAAACAATGTCCACACAGACTCAAGACACAGAAATAACTCACAAGCAAACCGATGAGTGCAGCAAACGTGTCACAGAAGACCCAAGCATGTATAGCATCCGCCCGCTTTCTGTACAGGAAAGTTTGAAGAATTGAATCCCCCAAAGGAGACAAACTATGCTTACAGCACAACAAGCAAGAGCATGCACCCTACATCCGTGTTCAGTTACACAGACCATTGCACTAGGCATACCCCAAACACCACACAATGTCTGTGGACATTGGCAATTACTCAACAAGAGCAGAGAGGGAGAGAGAAGTCTGCAGCAACACCCAGAGACATCGGTGCACCAACTTGGCGGGTTGGGAGGTGTGGGGTACTGCCACAGTTAGTGTTATGTGGGGAAGGATGTGGCTAAAGAAAAAGTGTGTGTGTGTGCGCATGTGTGTATGTGCGCATCCCTGTTATACATAATGGGGAGTGCTGCCATCTTGCAGTATCTTCAGAGCTTCCCCAGACCCATGTGTGTCTCCGTATGCTTGCTGACCCACTGAAGATAACTTCTGGTGCGCTTTGTCAGTTTCTTTTAATAATTTTTATAGCATAGTCACCTGATTTTCAGTGACAGGGAGTTAGGTGAGCATGTAAAGGGCTGACAAGTCTTACCTGTAAACTAGTGTTGCTGTACATACAGGGAGCGCCAGTAGGGGCGTAAACGTTCTCTGTTAAAAAAAAGCACAAACACACGTAGACGAAAGAGGACTTAGAGCAGGATATTCCCAGATGGCCTGAAAGAGTAAGCGGGCAATCTCCCACCATTGCCAGTGCTGCAGATATCAAGACGCTTGCACTTCTAGCTCACTTTTAGTTTTGGCTGATGACCTCTAGAAACAGAACGTAATGCCATGGCGTATGGAGAGCAGAGGATGGCATGTACTGATGAATACACCTCCGCGCGTGTGCTTTGTGCCCTGCCACACCCAGGCCATTGATTGTTGGTTTCAGGTGCGTGCACCTCATTTCATGGCTGCTACTTCTTCTGCCTTCGCTCCTTCGTGAAAGAATGCACGCTTGACTTGCCACCCATTAAAGAAGTGACAGCAGAAAGGGGACATGGCTTGGAGCACTGCTGGGGTGGTGCCTAACCTGTAGGTCCCTTACAAAAGTCATTTGAAAGTGTTCGAAAGTAATAACTTGTCGAACAAGACCAGCAAGTTCCTTTAACAATGCTGGGACATTACTCCTTCTGCAGGGGCCTGATAAGCTTGCTTGTATTTTATGGTACGACGTTGTTACGTGGCCAGTATATTTTTTTCGACGAGTTTTTGCCGAAAATGTTTCAACGAAAAAACGAATCGAAAAGTATAGGGTGTGGGTAATGTGTGTAAGAGTTTATAAGGGGGATGGGGGTGGGGAATATGGAGTAAATAATAGGGAAGGGGAGGGCTTGGAGGGGCCCCTCAATATAAAAAATAATTTTAATGAGTTTTATTGTTATAACAATTTCAGCAAAAAACTCATCGAAAATATAACTGGGGAGTATAGAACACAGAACCGTATTTGACATTTTGCACATTTGCATAGAAGTATTTCTTATTTCGATGGATCCACGCACGAGAAAAATTCTAATACATGTCTATCAGCACTTGTAAAACATTTGAGTCGTACATAAAATCCGTCCCACACACGTACAACCCCGCCCCCCACATGCACACCCCTTTCTCAGAGACTTGCACCGATTCACATAGAAATACCTCCCTCACACGTACACCTCCCTCCCCACATGCACACACCTTTCTCAGAGACTTGCACCGATTCACAAAGAAATACCTCCCTCACACGTACACCTCCCTCCCCACATGCACACACCTTTCTCAGAGACTTGCACCGATTCACATAGAAATACCTCCCTCACACGTACACCTCCCTCCCCACATGCACACACCTTTCTCACAGACTTGCACCGATTCACATAGAAATACCTCCCTCACACGTACACCTCCCTCCCCACATGCACACACCTTTCTCAGAGACTTGCACCGATTCACATAGAAATACCTCCCTCACACGTACACCTCCCTCCCCACATGCACACACCTTTCTCACAGACTTGCACCAATTCACATAGAAATACCTCCCTCACACGTACACCTCCCTCCCCACATGCACACACCTTTCTCACAGACTTGCACCGATTCACATAGAAATACCTCCCTCACACGTACACCTCCCTCCCCACATGCACACACCTTTCTCACAGACTGTCACTGATTCACATAGAAATACCTCCCTGGCAGGTGCACAGCTCCCTGACTTACAGACACCTGCTCTGGGCAGTGCTGAAGAGAGAGGCCATAATGACATCGCCAAACGTTGTGCTAACGAGGCATAATATAATCCAGTACTATATGCCACCGGGGTACACATGGCACCTGCCTAGCATTCCCACCTGGGCACTATAGAACTTCGAACCACTGTGCTAGCCGGGCACGTCCCTAAATTGGTGCAAGTACTTGCTGAAACACCCAGAGATGCCGGTAGTGCTGACCCTTTTCATGTCAATATATTGCATATGATAGGAATGCCTGCCAGATGATGAGTACCAGGGAATATGGCAATGCATTGCAAATATGTGTTCTCTTTTGGCATATTATTATCAATAGCTGGTAAATGATCTGAGCAGCTGACTATATAACAGCAATGCCTGTCAAATGCATATGCAATGCCTACACAAGAGCCCAAACTATTTTATTTGCCAATGCTTGCTAGGTTTGGCTTCGTGATACCCTCCGTGGGCATGCCAAACTTCTCACTACCCTACAGTGAGCCTCTGGAATCTGTAGCCACAGGTTTATGGACTGCACTTTAAATGACTACTTCATTTGTCCCTGCCCCATCCAAATCCCCAACTTAGGAACACACTATGGAGCCCAAGAGAACGACTGACTTCACAATCATGTGGTAAGCCATCCCCTGTCTTGTGTTCCTCAGCCGAACAATTGGGCAGGATTAATTCTGAACATCCTACCAACTCAAGACTATCTGAGTATCACTCAACAGACAGAAATTAAATCTGCAGATTGCCGCTTTCTGCAAGAATGAGGGAACCAAAGAGACATTGTTCCATATCATTATGATTTGCCCAGCACTACAAGAAAAAATAAATCTATTCAAAGAATTCTTCAGAATATAAAAAAAACAGATGACCACAAAAGAACGCTGGAACCAACTACTAAAAGGCAATAACAAACATCTAATTCTAACGGCCATTAAAATTTGGATCGAGATCGAAAAGAATACGAAAAACTAAAAAAAGGATATCAACCCATGGCAGTTTTCTAAACGATTCTCTAAAAGACCAATATAATGAAAAGTTTGGTTTACCAAACATACCATCAAAAAAAAAAAAGAATAATAATTCTGTCTAAACCTGCCCTTATGCCTAGAAGGCCGGGCCCAGGAATCCAAAAGATGCGTCATCGGCTGCTTGGTGTTCACCTGTCAGCCTTTTGAGTTACTTCCTCATATGCCCACGCACCAGCCCATTTCCCAGAACAGGTGGAGGAATGGTGTGTCACCCGATAGCCCCACCCTGGGCTGCTGGCGTGGAAACATGGCGATGGCTGGCTGTTTACGGAGGTCTATGGATACATCTTGAGCAGGAGCGAACAGGGTAACTATTGTGTGTGTGATTTGTATCCATCGCAGTGTAAGACCGGGAAGAAGCAGCGACATCAGAGGTAAATATTGCTTCCTCTACCACTGCAGCCCTATGCCACAATCCAGCTCCCAATCTGCCTCTGTCTGCACCATTCCCACTAAATATTGTTCCTCCATGAAATCCCTCTTGCAGCGTTTTGAGCTCAATGGTCCTGGTAACTGTAAAACCAAAAGTCTGTGGTGGCATCCATGTATTGATGCCCTGCAAGTTGTTCTCAATGTCCCCTAGATGGGCCGCAATCCCATCCACGGTGCCATGCCTGATGTGTACCCCCAGCACCCTATGTCCATAAGCACTCGTAGTGTTCTAGTTCTGGACAAAACTGGCTCCCAAATATCTGATTTATTTCACTGTAACTTTTCTGCTAGCTTGATAAGCTCACCATTTCAGATAGTACTATCTCTTGTCTATTTTGGAGACATCCCCTTCTTCACTTTTTTTAGAACTTCTCGGTTAGCTTCACATTGCTCTCCATGGTTGGGTTTTCTCCAGTGTGAGTTTTGATTAATCTCTTACTCCTATCTTCAGTAATTTAAGGACAATGTGGACAAGAGGAAAAAACAGCAGCCGAAAATACATCATTTCCAGTCATGAATCTGGTGGCCTTAAGAAACAGAGCAACCTAGCGGCAGTCATATGCAAACTTCGCAGGCCAAATGCACTGAGTAGGACAGTAGAGTAGGCTACTTCTGTGGGATCACATTAAACATTAATGATCTCATTATCAGATTTGTAAAATGGGATAAAAATAGGATAGCTAACTTAGTACACATGTTATCCAGTGATTTTATCAAGAGCTATAAGAGAAACCTTTTCTATTTAGCGCAAACGTTGCAATGAGGGCCTACATTTGGAATTCATTCTAGTTGCATTCATACTATCAGACAGAATGCACCTTGCAATTTGAAATAACTTCTGTAATACAGTGCCATTCTTCATTTTAATGAGTGCACCCTGTAGTATCGAACGTCGCATAAACAGCACATCTATTTAGGGAGGAACTACAGTAAACAGGCTGCCATCTTTTCAATGTCTATCTTGTTTGTCTAGAACCAAGCTGCGAAGGCAGCCAAGTCAAATGGGAGAAGAGGTAGATATGGGCCTACGGGGAGCTTTGACAAACACATGCACCATCACACCAGTTGTGAAAGTAATAGCATGACATTTCTTTGCAGATAACATTTTGGGTGTTCAAAATGGAATGAATTGGGCCAGTGGTGTTATCTAAGCAAATCAGCATTTGAAAGCACTCATGAAAACTATCAACTCCGTGTAAACACTGGGAGTCCCCATGAAGAGACCTGCACATGTAATACATGGCACCTATCTCTTACAGGTAGGTCTCTGGGTGAATAAGCAACACTGATTTACAGACCCCTGCATAAGCGAGAACCTATGCATCCAATTTCAAAATATCATATGTTAGGTAATAGGCATTATAAAAAGAGCTAAAGAGCAATTAAAGACACATACACACCATTACAAAACCTATATCCTGGCGCTGGATTACAGAAGGCAAACTACACTGAAAGGTAGATGGGGCGAGCGGGGTGATACGATGGGCAAGCATTTGTTATATATATGTTATGTTTTGGTTCGTGCTTATGGGTCATTGTTCCATCTGCACAAGCTCATGCTAATACGGGGCTCGTGGAGATGGAATGCGGACGGATGACAGTTGATGGAGGGAGAGCCGGTGGGCCTGCTGAATAAAGCTTATCTTGACAAACAATTCACCTCCTGCCTTGTACCTTACATTGGCGACGAGGATATCTCCAAATACTCATAGCGGGCCCACCGCACACCGGTCGAGAGGAGGAGAGCGCAACGTGAGTCGAGGAGGGGGAAGTTTGCGTCTTCCTGAAGCCTCCACCCCGACCAGAGTGCAGAGATGCTACGCACATCTGCAACATCGCCGTTGGGAACCGGCGAAGAGTAGACTGGCGCTCCACCGATGGTAAAGCGGCCACAGAGTCGGCCGCTTACCCCTCACAGGGCGGCTGCAAGAGAAGTTGGCTGCTCTGCCCCTTCTGTCTCCTGGGCGAAGAGTAGACTGCCGCTCCACCGACGGTGTTGTAGCAGCCACAGGAGTCGGCCGCTCACTCCTCATAAGGAGGCCGCAGGAGAGGTTTGGCCGCTCCGCCCCTTCATTCCCCTGGCCGTAGAAGCGGACAACACACCACTGCCACTGAGCTCCGGAGAAACAGGCCGCGCCGCCCCATTCACTTTATGGGCGTAGAAGCGGCTGGAGAAAACTACAATATTAACGGTAGAGAAAGAGCAGCAGCTTTTAGTTAAGGCTGGCGCAATGTAGGAAACGTACCTCGGAGAGAACTACCGTATCAACGGTAGAGGAGGGGCAGCAGCTTTTAGTTCATATTGTAGAAGTGGAAAATCCAAGTGCAAAGGACGTTTTAGAATAAAGTAAGCAAGAGCAAACCTCAAATACACCAGCAGTAATAAGATAGTAATCATCATCCATGCATACTGTGTTTTGAGAACTGCAATAATCTTCACAAGTACTGATTGGGAATTACACTGAAGGACGTTTCTACAAGTATTGCGTTGAGAAGTGGCAAGGTTAGATTAAGCATCTACAATGGCAGCAGCAACAATGCCCCCTTCACCACCCCTCTTGTCAGAACCCAGTACCCCTGTTGTTAGGTGGGACAGGTGGAAAAGACTTTTTGACACATACTTGATAGCCATTGGGGGTGATAAATTTGTTCCTGCAAGGAAAGAGGCAATATTATTGCACAATCTAGGAACAGAGGGGTGAAGTGTCTTTGATGGACTATCAGATCCCACAGACATGGGACAAGGAGAGGAAGACCAATTCACAGTGGGCATCAGAAAACTGCAAGCACATTTTGAACCAAAGAAAAATGTCACTTTTGAGAGACACAGATTCTTCTCTAGAAGTCAAGAATCATGTGAACCAGTAGAAGCATTCGTCGCAACTTTACACACACTAAGTCACTCATGTGATTTTGCACCTCTAACTGACTCTCTTATTTGTGACCAACTAGTACGCTGTACTAACAACAAAACGTTACAGGAAAAGTTGTTGTTGAAGGACCTGTCTCTAGAACAAGCAGTTGAAGTAGCCAGAAGTATGGAAGAAACCTCTAAGTATATGGCCAGCATGAAGTCGGATAAGAGTCACAATGAAGTAGCAGCAATCAAAAATGGCAGGAGACAAACCACAAGTAAGGGTATAAAGTGTTTTAAGTGCGGTAGCAACCGCCATGTCTCTTCAAATCCTTTCTGCCCTTCAATGAATGCCAATTGCCTCAAATGCAGAAGAAAAAAGTATTTTGCTAGAGTCTGCACAGAAAATTTGACAGTAGAGAACATAGAAACAAGCATCAACATCAGAAGTCCTGAACAAGAGGAAAATATAGTAGAGCAGCAAAACAAGCAAGCCAAACATGTCTTTGAAATTGGAGACGTCTCTGGTGGAGAAAAGGGACCGGTAGATGTTTTTATGGTTAATAACAGAGTAGTCACGATGAAGGTGGGCAGTTGCTCACCATGGACAATAATGTCCAAAGAAACATTTGTGAATTATGTAAAGGGCAACATGAGAGATCTACGTAAACCTAGGATTGAACCGTATGCCTACGGGAATGTCAGAATTGAGCTACTTGGGAAGTGCAATGCTGCCATCAAATTTAAAGGAAGGAGCTGTGAAGCTGAAATATATGTAACCAAGGAAGGGTCATCATTATTGGGCTGGAATGAACAGAAGAAATTGGGAATAAGAATACAAGCCAATGCAGAATGTCCAGTTATAGTTGCAGAAATTAGAGACCAATGGGAAAAATTATTTCCTAAAGTATTCACTGATGACTTGGGGAAACTAATGGCTATGAACACCAAATAAAACTAAATAAAGATGCAGCACCAAGAATAAGTAAAGTTAGGTTGGTTACACAGAACCTCAAGAGCAAGGTGAAAGCTGAAATTAATTCTCTTCTCCAAGGAGGTGTCATAGAGAGAGTGGAAGATGCAGAATGGTTGTCACCGGTGGTAGTGGCGACCAAACCCAGTGGCGACATAAGACTATGTGTGGATTTAAGAGAACTTAATAAGAACATAGTGGTTGACCGACATCCTCTTCCGAACATCAGTGAGAAGTTGTCAACATTGAGTAATGCGAGTATCTTTTCGGTCATTGATCTATCGCAAGCATACCATCAAGTTGCTCTTTCAGAGGATTGCCAACATCTTACCTCTTTCATTACCCCGGAGGGAACATTCAACTACTGTAGGATGCCATTTGGCTTAGCTCCAGCGGCTGTGGTATTTCAAAGGGTAGTGGAAATTATCATGGAGGGAGTTCACAATGTGGTAATATTTCAAGATGATGTCTTAGTTTATGCTGGTTCCAAAGAAGAGCATGATCAAATACTTGTTACGCTCACCTGGCTCCCACAGGGGCGTCGGTCGGACCCGGTCAGCTGCGGTCTCCACCCACGTGATGCGTAGTGCAGCGATGACTGACTGGATCTGCCCTCCTAATCTTGTCTGCTTAACCCATAGAAATATTCTCCTGCAAGTGGAGAGATGGATTTAGCCACTTGTGAATTCAAGTGATGGCACCCCCACAGTCCTCCCTAACTAATCACCTCCGAAATGCCCTCACAGCAATCTCGCCTTATATTCTTGAAAGATGAGCTCTCCATCCTGCGTGGATTTGCAGGGGCGCGTCGATTCCAGTTACTTCACTGGTTTGAAGACTCGGAGAGTTCCGGAGAGTATTGACTCTGAGGTTCCTGGTGAAGACCAGTAAGTATTAAGTTCATAGAGTTCAATATGTCCGATGTTCACTCTTGTTCCCCCCTTCCTTTCTTGTCTTGCAGCTGGCTCGTGAAAAGATGCTCTTGTGGCAGCTGGTGACGCTCAGGTAAGAGTCTGTATTACCCGGCGCTGTCTGGTAAATGTTGCACGTGGAAAACATGTTGTTTTGTCTCTCTTTACAGATGCGGCACGTGAAAATATGGAGAGTCACAAAAGGCTGCCTCCGGTGGTAAATCAGGTAAGTCTATGTTCCCTCGGCTCACCTTGTGGTTTCTTTTGTCTCCTAGGTGTCGAAGTCCGGCGAAGAAATGATGGAGGCAGCGCCGACCCGAAGGATGCTGTGAAGACTGGTGAGTGTGGCGCGGCGCTGCAGCTGGAGGTGCGGCGCGTGCAGAAATGATGTTCTTTACAGGTTCAGAGACGAGATGGATCCAGAATCAGGTGTGGAATAGAAATAAGTTTGTTTTCTAACCTTGTCCCTTTCTTTCCTCTTTGTTTTAGGAGCTCCGGATTCGAGGCGGGCGTGGCAGAAGACTGGATGCAGGCTGCAGGCACGGTGACCGTTACGCTGCTGGATGCAGAATAACGGGAAGCATGTGTTGCTGGTCGGGCGTGGTTTAAATAGCCTCAAAAGTAGTCCCAGGTAAGAAGTCCCTAGAACCACACCCAAGTAAAAAATAGTCCCTGTAGAAAAATTGTCCCTTTCAGGCTTCATGTTGGATTGGAGTCATTTGCAGCATGGTCTGCCTGAGGTAAGTAATGACTATGAGCCTGGTGCCTTAGGCGCCAGGACTGATTTCTACTATGAGCCTGGCGCCTAAGGCGCCAGGACTGAACCCAGATAGCCCCTAGCCGGGGCTGCTGAGGTTTTACTAAATGTCTAGATGCATGCTCCCGGGGCTGATGGGCTTCGTCCGGATGCCTGGGGGTAGGCATCATGACAGCACTCCCCCCAAGGCCCCTCCTAAAGTTGTTCTTCCCCTGGGCCCGGGTTTGTCTGGGAAGTTCCGATGGAATCTTTTCACCAACCGAGGTGCATGGACGTGGTCACTAGATTCCCATGACCTTTCTTGTGGTCCGTAGCCCTTCCAATCGATTAAATAAAAAAGTTTTGATTTAACCATCTTGGAGTCCAGGATATTTTTTACCTCGAATTCAGGTTCTCCATCTATCAAGATGGGGTCGGGTGGTTTGGTTAATCTTGTTCCTGGTTGAACTGGTTTTAAAAGTGAAACATGAAAGACAGGATGAATGCGCATATTAGAGGGTAATTCCAATTTGACGGCTACCGGGTTGATAATGGCCTGAATAGTGTAAGGTTCAAAATATCTAGGGTTAAAAATCTGAGTTCCCTTCAGAGGTATGTGTTTTGTAGCCAGCCAAACTTGATCCCCAATCTGGTATTGTGGAGTTTCACTTCTAAGTTGATCAGCATTTTTCTTATTTTTTTCTTTTGCTTATTTCAAATGTTCTGTTGCCTCTTTAAAGGCTTGTGTAATAGTAGAATGCAAATGACTAACTGCAGGCATTTCTAAATGCTGAGGCGAATCTAGTTCTGAGGTTCGAGGGTGATGTCCATATATGGTATAAAAGAGGCTTTGTCAGGTTCCTGAATGTACAGAGTTATTGTATGCATACTCGGAAATCCATAAAATATCTTCCCAATTACTTTCGGTCTGGTGTAGCATGCAACGTAGGTACTGTTCAAGGGTCTGGTTGGTCCTCTCCGTCTGACCATCGGTCTGGGGATGGTGACTGGTTGATAACCTCACTTCGATTTGCGCCAGTTGACATTTCTTCCAAAAATGTGAAATGAATTGACTACCTCGGTCAGAGACCAATACGGAAGGAAATCCGTGTATTCGAACAATGTTTTCGAGGAACTCCTTGGCCAGAATTGAAGCAGAAGGTAATCCCTTTAGAGGAATAAAGTGGGCCATCTTGGAAAAAAGATCCACAATAACTAGAATGGTGTTAAATCCATTACATGGAGGTAGATCTGTAATAAAGTCTAACGATAAGGTGTGTCATGGCATGGTGTAGGTGGAATATCCAAAGGTTGTAAGAGGCCAGGTGGTTTTTTCTTCTGACTTTTGTTTTGGGCGCAAATGCCACAAGACATTACAAATTACTTTACGTCTTTTTGCCAGGTGGGCCACCAGAATTGTCTCTTAATTTTAGCTTCAGTTTTTGCGATACCTGGGTGTCCTTTCATCAGGGTGTCATGATAATTGGAGATTACTATTTCTTGTAGTTCCTTGTGTGGTAGAAATAGTCGCCATTGATAATAAGGTAGGTCATTGATGACTCAGTAGTCCGGGCCTTTCTTCACCCGGTCCTGCAGGGCTGTTGGATCGAAGAGTTGTTGGATCTTTACTTGAATATCCTCTAGTGTCTGTAGAGTGGTTATGCCAAGAATTCTTTGTTCTGAAATTATAGGCACCGGTTTCGGGTTCGCATATGCTTCTCCCATCCCTATTCGTGATAAGGCATCTTCCTTGCCATTTTTACAACCTGGTCAATAAGTGATCACGAAATCGAACTCGGCAAAGAACAATGCCCATCGAAGTTGACGCGACGATTGGGCCTTGGCTGATTTAAATACTGCAAGTTCCGGTGATCAGTGATTACCGTAATGGTATGCCAGGCACCGAGAAGATAATGCCGCCAAGCCTTGAAGGCGGATTTGATGGCTAATAATTCTTTATCGGTAACCGCATAGCTTAACACGGGTGCCTAGAACTTTCTGGACCAAAATGCTACTGGGTGAAGTTGACCGGTATCAGGATCCTTCTGGAACAGGACAGCTCCCATGGCTAAACTGGATGCATCATTTTCAACTATGTATGGAAGTTCGGGGCGTGGATGCTTTAAGACAGGTGCAGACGTGAATTTCGCTTTCAGCTCTTGGAAGGCCTTTTCAGCTTCTTCGGTCCACAAGAAGCATTTGTTTTTTTGCAAAAGTGCTGGGATAGGGTGTACAACATGTGAGAAATCCGGAATGAATCTGCGGTAGAAATTAGCAAATCCGAGCATGCTTTGTACCCCTTTAACTGAACTGGGTGATGGCCACTTGAGGATTGCATCCACCTTTCGAGAGTCCATTCGGATTCCTTTTGGAGTCAGGATAAATCCAAGGAATTCATCTTCCGTAGCATGAAAAATGCATTTTCCCAATTTTGCATATAACTTGTACTGGCATAGTTTCTCAAGGACTGCACGAACGTGCTTCACATGGTCTGATTCTGAAGAGGAGTACACTAGAATATCATCTATGTATACAACAACACAGACGTGAATGAGTTCACGAAGGACATCGTTCATAAAATACTGGAAGGCTGCTGTTGCATTGCACAACCCAAAGGGCTTCACCTGGTATTCGAATAACCTGTACTTAGTGCGAAAAGCAGTCTTCCATTCGTCGCCTTTCTTTGCATGTACCAGATGATATGCCCCTCGGAGATCTAATTTAGTGTAGATGCAAGCGTCCTTTACTTGGTCTAGTAATTCGGGGATCAGAGGCAATGGGTATCGGTTCTTAACCGTGATCTGATTTAATGCACGGTAGTCTATGCACGTTCTGAGGTCACCTTCCTTTTTAGGCACGAAGAACAAAGCTGAAGATGCAGGGGACTTGGATGGACGAATGAAGCCATTAGCAAGGTATTGGTCCAAGTATTGTCGTAGGTGAAGGTTTTCGGGTTCCGTAAGGGCGTAGATCCTACTACATGGAGGTTGTGCACCGGCTTTGAGATCGATTTGACAATCGTATGATCTGTGAGGTGGTAGGGTGTTTGCCTGTTCCTTTTGGAAAACATCCTGGAATTCTTGATATTCCTGAGGTAACTGCACGACTGGAGTAGCGACTGTGGCCAGGCCTTGGTACAAGGGTTTTTTCGGGTAACAAGTATGTGCACAATCCGGGAAGGTTATTCTCTTCTCTCGCCAATCAAGACAACGATTATGTGTTTCCAACCAAGGTATCCCCAGTATTATTTGGAACTGCGGGGCTTTGATTAAATCAAACACAATAGTCTCTTGATGCCCATCCTGACCCAATAGTGTCATCTCTGCGGTGGAATGAGTTACAGGCCCAGAGGCAATTTCAGTTCCATCGACTGTGGTGATGACATCCGAAGTGGTCTTTTTGCAGAGAGATAGATTCATCCTAGAAGCCAACTCGTGGTCCACATAGTTTCCTATGGCCCCGCTATCAATGTATGCTCTCACTGCCTGCATACGTGATGGCTGCCTTGGGTCTATAAGGACCATTGGTATGATGAAGTGCGAGGTCTGAGTATCCTTCTTCAAGCTCGGCAAGCAGACCTCTACGCTTGTCGGGCGTGGTCGTTTCCCGAATCAGGCTCTGTTTGATTTTTATCAGCAACTCCGACTACTTTTTTAGATGTTTTTATAGGGCAATCCCGTAGAAAATGTCCTGAGGCCCCACAGTACAGACACAATTGCATCTGCCGTCTTCTTTCTCTTTCCTTTTGAGTTAAGGGTCCCTTGACCCCCCCCCGATCTGCATCGGTTCTGATACATCTGTTGCTTTGCGGGTAACATTGGGTTTAACCAATACCCGATTCTCGAACTTAGCTCGATCAGCCTTTCTATTCTGAAGTCGGTGGTCTAACTGGACCACTAAGTCTATATATTCTGCACAATCCTGAGGTGGGTTCACAACTGGGGCCAAAACGTCTTTGAGTTCACCCCGAAGTCCACGATGAAATAATGTAATTCGTTTTACCTCTGGCCCTCCGGTTTCCACCACTAACCTATTGTAAGTGGCGATATAGGTTAGTAGATCCTGGTTACCTTGTCGTAATGATAAAAGTTTGTTATCCAGGGCCTGTCTCTGTGAATGTCTGGCAAATAGTCTTTCCATGCTCAATTGAAAACCTGGAAAATCCCGAAGAAGAGGGTCATCCTGGTTAACTAATGGAATTGACCAATCCGCTGTGCTGCCACTAAGATATGATAGTACAAAGGCTACTTTGGTTTGGTCGTTCGGAAAAGCTCCAGGTCTGCATAAAAAGTGCAAGCGCCATTGGTTCATAAACACAGCAAACTTTTCTGGTTCCCCAGCAAAACGTTCGGGTGGAGCTAAAGGAATGCTCCCTGGTAGAACCACTTGCACAGGATTGCTCGATGAAACAGGAGTTGGATTCCCCCCCGAGTCCAGGTAATGGTATTTGCCCAGCTTGGTTTTGCAGTAATTGTCTAGCAAGATCATCAGTGCGTTCCTTTGACACAATCAGTTCTCTCCTGAGGGCATTAGTCTCTTGGCACGGAGTGCACTTTTGCCCTAAGTTCCCCTAACAATAGGGCTAGTTGGTCGGTTTCTGAGGTTTCCATAACGCCCGGGTGGGGATTTGTAAATAGGCGTCGCGTTCTGTTACACTCACCTGGCTCCCACAGGGGCGTCGGTCGGACCCGGACAGCTGCGGTCTCCACCCACCTGATGCGTAGTGCAGCGATGACTGACTGGATCTGCCCTCCTAATCTTGTCTGCTTAACCCGTAGAAATATTCTCCTGCAAATGGAGAGATGGATTTAGACACTTGTGAATTCAAGTGATGGCACCCCCACAGTCCTCCCCAACTAATCACCTCCGAAATGCCCTCAGAGCAATCTCACCTTATATTCTTGAAAGATGATCTCTCCATCCTGCGTGGATTTGCAGGGGCGCATCGATTCCAGTTACTTCACTGGTTTGAAGGCTCGGAGAGTTCCGGAGAGTATTGACTCTGAGGTTCCTGGTGAGGACCAGTAAGTATTAAGTTCATAGAGTTCAATATGTCCGATGTTCACTCTTGTTTCCCCCTTCCTTTCTTGTCTTGCAGCTGGCTCGTGAAAAGATGCTCTTGTGGCCGCTGGTGACGCTCAGGTAAGGATCTCTATTACCCGGCGCTGTCCGGTAAATGTTGCACGTGGAAAACATGTTGTTTTGTCTCTCTTTACAGATGCGGCACGTGAAAATATGGAGAGTCACAAAAGGATGCCTCCGGTGGTAAATCAGGTAAGTCTATGGTGGTAAGAATTTTATTTGTTGGTTCCCTCGGCTCACCTTGTGGTTTTCTTTTGTCTCCTAGGTGTCGAAGTTTGGCGAAGAAATGACGGAGGCAGCGCCGACCCGAAGGATGCTGTGAAGACTGGTGAGTATGGCGCGGCGCTGCAGCTGGAGGTGCGGCGCGTTCAGAAATGATGTTCTTTACAGGTCCGGAGACGAGATGGATCCAGAATCAGGTGTGGAATAGAAATAAGTTTGTTTTCTAACCTTGTCCTTTTCTTTCCTCTTTGTTTTAGGAGCTCCGGATTTGAGGCGGGCGTGGCAGAAGACTGGTTGCATGCTGCAGGCACGGTGAGCGTTACGCTGCTGGATGCAGAATAACGCGAAGCATGTGTTGCTGGTCGGGCGTGGTTTAAATAGCCTCAAAAGTAGTCCCAGGTAAGAAGTCCCTAGAACCACACCCAAGTAACAAATAGTCCCTGTAGAAAAATAGTCCCTTTCAGGCTTCATGTTGGATTGGAGTCATTTGCAGCATGGTCTGCCTGAGGTAAGTAATGACTATGAGCCTGGCGCCTTAGGCGCCAGGACTGATTTCTACTATGAGCCTGGCGCCTAAGGCGCCAGGACTGAACCCAGATAGCCCCTAGCCGGGGCTGCTGAGGTTTTACTAAATGTCTAGATGCCTTCTCCCAGGGCTGATGGGCTTGGTCCGGATGCCTGGGGGTAGGCATCATGACAATACTTAGGATGGTACTGACAAGATTGGGGGAGGCGGGTCTAACGGTCAAAAGAAATAAGTGCAAATTATCTGTTGATAGTGTGGAATATCTTGGCCATGTAATATCTAACAAGGGGGTAAATTCTAAAGTGAGTCTGGTTGATGCAATTGAGAATGCACCATGTCCATCAGACAAGGACCAAGTTAGATCATTTCTTGGTCTAGAAGAATATTATCATACATTTGTGGAAAGGTTTGCTATCATATCTACACCTTTAAGGGCCTTATTGAAGAAAGGGGCGAGATTCCAATGGTCCACGAAATGTGAAATAGCGTTTAGAGAAATTAAAAACGGAATTGTGCGTGCACCCTCTATTGGGAGGTTTAGTGATGATGACCACACTGTGTTGGTAGTTGATGCTAGCATATTAGGATTGGGGGCTACCTTGTTGCAATATGATTCCAATAAGAGGGAAAGAGTCATAGCATTTGCCTCCAGAACTCTTAAAGGAGCAGAAGCAAACTACTAAGTTATAGAACGAGAGGCACTGGCTATGTTTTGGGCCATTAATCATTTTAAGTATTTTTTGTGGGGAAGGAAGTTCTGTGTGCGGTCGGATCACAAACCTTTAGTTCAGTTATTCAAAAGTGGCAGGTGAGCAGTAGGATCTCCGAGAATAAATAGATGGGGTCTTGGACTTCAGGCGTACAATTTTAGTGTAGATTATTTGCCTGGAAAAATAAATGTAGTAGTTGACTGTTTGTCTAGGATGCCAATAGATGATAATGTGACAATGGATACTATGTGTGATGATGAGTATGTTGTGGGTGAAATAGTGAGTGTGGTCAAGGAGGAGTGGGTCAGGGCAGAGGAAACTGATCAGGATTTAGAATGCATTAAACAGTGGACCATTGACGAGTGGCCGGATAAAGAAGTTCTTGACAGAAAATTTGAAGCATGGTGGGAAATAGGGAATTAGATGAGTATTGTGGGGGGTAGATTAAGACGAGGCAACTGTGTTGTTCCCCCAGAGAGTGTGCAAAGGTGTCTCATAGAGTTAGCTCACCAAGGTCATTTAGGAGAAGGGGCAACTAAGAGAAGGGTACGTCAAAGCTACTGGTGGCCTAAAATGGACAAAATGGTGGAACATTTTGTGAAAAATTGCAATGCTTCTCAACAGAGGGACAAATCGAAGGTTGTCCGTGAAGTACCAATGACACCAAATAGTGTACCAACTCAACCGTGGAAAAAGGTAGCTGTTGATATTTTAGGTCCGGATTGCAGGTCTAGGAGATGTATTTAAATACATCTTTGTACTAGCTGATTATCACTCTAAGTGGGTTGAATGGGAAGTATCCAGAGAAGTAACAGCTAGAGATTTAGTGTCCTTTCTAGAGAAAGTATTTCTCAGGGAAGGGTGCCCATCTGAACTAGTCTCGGACAATGAGGTGCAATTTGTATCTCAATTTATGAAGTCATTTTTGGTGGTTTATGGGATCAAACACATCCGGACTGCACTATATCACCCACGAGCAAACAGATTGGTTGAGAGGTTGAATAGGCTTATAAAGGGAGGGATCCAGTTGGCGTTAAGCTCAGGTCAAGATTGGAAGGAGTTGTTAAACCACATGTTATGGAGTTATCTAACCACACCACATTCAGTAACTAAAGTGTCTCCTTTTGTGTCGCTTAAAGGGAGAGAACCTGGAACTAAGCTTTGTCCTGGATGGTTGGGTTTGGCAGGTACGGTGGTTGTTGATAGAGGTGCCATCATGAATCTCATTAAGGAAGCACAAATGGTCAATAAGGAATCTTTTGACAGGAGGGAAAGTGTAAAAAACAAGATGTGGAATGTAGGGGATAGAGTATTTGTTAGAAATCCGAGGTACTCTCAAAAATGTGTAGAAAGCAAATACATTGGCCCAAAGAAAAGTATTGAAGTGCGAGGTAATGTTGTTGTTTTAGAGGGTGGTGAAGTATGGTCACAGGGTAAGTTGGCAGAGGCTAAAACAAAGGAAAGAAGGGTAGAAACTCAAGCTGTGGATGAGGAAATAAACATAAGTGAGATTTCTAAGGAAAAGTTTCTTGTGGGTGACAATGTTAAAGCCAAGGATGGATCCAGTTCTAAGAGACTAAAAACAAACCTGGTTGGATGAACGATTTTGTGGAATGAATTATTTTGTTTTATATTTCTTTTAAAGTTGTTAAATAGTTCGGGAAGGAGATATGTAGTGAATTGATATTGTTGTTTCTTTATATTAAGCATTTGTTATATATATATGTTATGTTTTGGTTCGTGCTTATGCGTCCTTGTTCCATCTTCACGAGCTCATGCTACTATGGGGCTTGTGGAGATTGAATGCGGATGGATGACAGTTGATGCAGGGAGAGCCGGAGGGCCTGCTGAATAAAGCTTTTCTTGACAAACACTTCGCCTCCAGCCTTGAGCCTTACAATTACCTTATTTTTTTATATTTCCAGGAGCCATTACTGTTAAAAACTCTGCATGCAGTCTTTGATTCTTACTTTGTCTTCTCCTGTGCCATATCCACCCCAAATTGGTACTGCACTCTCCATTAGAAAGAAGGGAAAGTGAGAGCAAGCGGGGGAAGCAAGAGAGAACGAGTGTGTGAGAAGGAGACAGAGAGAGGACGAGAGCGAGAGAGAGAAACAAAGGGAATATATGAGTGTCAAAATAAGAAAAGTGAGATGAAGTGATGTGTGGGGGTGAGACATCAATATTTGGTATTGTGATTGACTGAGAGAATGTGCCTCTGAGACTAAGAGTCTGACTAGGATGAAGGATAACGGCTAGGACAAATGAGAAGGACTAGGACAAAGAAGATGAACTGGGACAAAGAAAAAGGATTATGATGAAGGACTAGGATAATGGGGAAGGACTAGGTCTAAGAACTAGGATGAAGGAGAATAACTAGAATGATGGAGAAGGGCTAGATTGAGGAAGAAGAACCGAAGAAGAACTAGGATAAAGAAGAAGGACTAGGGCAAAGGAGAAGGGGTAATTCTAAGGAATGGAACAAAGGAGAAGGACTAGGATAAAGGAGAAGGACTAGGATGAAGGAGACGGGACTAGGAGAGATGAGAAGAACTATGATGTGGGAGAAAGATTTTGAAAAAGGTGAAGGACTAGGGAGCTGGATGAAGGGGTCGGAGGAAGGGCTAGGATGAAGGAGAAGGACTAAGGTGAAGAAGATGATCTACGATGAGGACAAGGACTAAAATGAAAGATTTGGTGGAAGGACTAAGATTAGGTCTAAGCACTAGGAAAAATGATTATGACGAAAGAATAGAACTATGGACAAGGACTAATTACCAGGAATAGGATAAAGGAGGAGGTGGAAGACGCACACATAGGAGAAATATGATGAGGAACTAGGGAAAAGAGCTAGGATGAAAGACTAGGATGAGCCTATGAGAAGAACTAGGATGGGAGACTAGTGTGAGGTACAATGACTAGGATGCGGGTGAAGGGACTAGAATAAGGGGCAAAGACAAGGAACAAGGACAAGGGGAGTATGAGAGGGGCACAGAGAGTAGATGTAAGCCGAAACACCAGGATGGGAGTCTAGGACTAGTGAGAGACTAGGATGAAAGAATGGGAGCAAAATTAGGATGAAAGACAAGGACTGGGATGAAAGACCGCTTAGGACTCAGATTCCATGAATGACAGGGCACTGTAGCTCTCCTGTGTTAACTTGTGCCTTCCCTTAGACATGCTTGCAGAAGAAAGCATGGTGAGTGGCATGACACAAAAATAACAATCTGTGATGTAGCCATTGCATAGCAATAGAGTTACCAGCTGCCATGGCTATCCAAATATTCTGCTTCTCAGCACCTTTCCCCTTTCTCTCCTCTCCGTAGCATTGTTTTGGCCTTATTTTAGTGTAATGCCCCGTCATATGTGCTAAAACCAAACATAAGGTAAATCTAAGGTGGTTTTCAGACCTCCTAGCCGTGGTGCAGACTGTAAATGAGCAAGGACTTCACACATCCTTCCAAAGCATTCCTACCTCTAGTCTCAAAGGAGTTTGAGCAGCTAACTTCACTCGCCTATAGAAGCAGCGTAGCAAATTCACCACATTTGCCACTCTCCGCGTTGGTAGTGATAGTGATGCCTGAGATTATAGTTAAAGTTTGCCTTTGAAAAATGCATGAAGCAAGTTGTTGTGGACATTACTAAATTATACCATTTAAGTGGGGTGAATATTTTGGTAATTTTGATTTTTTCAGTCAGTTGAATATGGTTGGTGGTACGCCATGTCTTTTCCCACATGGGCAAAAAGTTAGGATATGCTTAAAAACATATGCCAGAATGACTCTTGCAATGCTAGTAGGTGCTGGCATTACAGGACTTAGTCTTCATATAACTCCCTGTGTTCAGATTATAGGGAATGGATTACATTGCCAGCTGCAAGCACTAAACAGTTTTTTCTCTCCATCTCGGCCATATTCTAACGTTGAAGCAGCTCCATTCCTGGACTCAATAGCCTTTAACCATTTTGTAAAGGATTGATACAGATAATGGCTTATTGAACATATTTGGAAAATAATTGCTCCTGGACCTCACGCCATATTTGATTAATTCAGCTTAAATAAAGGTTGTTTCTGTGACTAGCAAAATAATAGTCGGAGAACGGTTTTAGATCATAGCGTGTAATATAAGTTCCCAAAAAGGTCCAATGTAATTACCCTGAGAGTGGCCAACTGTGCCGAGTACCTCTTTTTAAAGGAAAATATATGTGAATAAATAATTGGCATACTTATGCATTTTTGTACTGATGTGTAGTATCCCCACCATGCCAATTGTCAATTCATTTAATTTTCCTTATTTTAAAACCACAACAATCATGACAGTCAGGCTATCCTGAAGGTGTCGGAGCAAAGATTAGAGAGCACGGCGCTTATCTGCATTAACTATAAGCCTCATCAATCATTTCTTTCCCGTCCCTTTGCCTATGTCGTACACAGAAGGCCCCAGTTTCCATCAAGTCCTATGTCAGTATCAGCCTAGCAGCAAAGGGGCCCCGCTGAACAAAACCTATGCATGTGTGTGAACCCTGGCATCACACGTCTCCTGTGATGCCTGTGCCTTGATGGCAGTATTGATGCCAGAATTTTGGCAATATTGAGGCAATACCTACCGGGCCAGTGGGCTGAAACAGGGCCTGAAAGAAGCCAGGGCGCCTACCAAGGCGGTGGGGCTGCTACCGGCAGGGTCGGCCCACTGTTCCAGTAGATATCACCAATAGCATCCGCGAATGGATGTTAATGTTAAAGGTATTTATACCGCGCACCGTCACCAATGGAATTGGTCCCCAGGCTCTCAGGCGGATCTGCAAACAAGAAGGCGGGGTGGGTTAGTCGGGTGAAGAGGGAGTAGGAAAGTGAGAGAAATGGTGTGCTGTTGGCGGCTTCAGTTCTTTTTTCACTGTGGGCTGAGCTTTGGTGTGAATATCGGACCAATGTGAGACCTTGTGTGCTGTTGATGCGATTTATGTGTTGGTTGTTTGTTTTTGTGGATGTCACAGGTGTTATGTTCTTATTTTTACCAACATGCAAAAAACCTTTCCTGTGAGATAACCCACTTTATTGTCAACTTAAATGTGGTCTGTTTTCTGTGATTTTTATGCAGCCGTAAAAAACACATGAAATGGACTCGAAGTGCATATGTGTTAGTGATTATGGTGGGTGTCTGGGACAATGATGGCAGAAGCAAGCGGCACACAGCTCTAAGGCTGCTACATAGAGGGCAGTTATCAGTGAATACAGTATGTGTTCAGAGCATCCTAATTGGCTGAGCGCACCTAGAAGGGTGCATATATCTATTACGACAGTGATGGATGTTTGATTTTGTAGCATGAGTCATGGTTAGATGTTTATTAGATTCGCCAATGTTCTCATGATAAGAGCAAATATCTAAATATAAATGTGCCCAGTCATGATACAGAGTCACTGGTGATACTGAGCCACTGATGATACTGAGCCACTGATGATACAGAGCCACTGAAGATACAGAGCCACTGATGATACAGGGCCACCGATGATACAGGGCCACTCACACTACTGAGCCACTGATGATACTAAACCACTGATAATACTGAGCCACTGATGATACCCAGCCACTGATGATACCCAGCCACTGATGAGACAGAGCCACAGATGATACTGAGCCACTGATGATACTGAGCCACTGATGATACTGAACCAATCATGATAAAGATCCATTGATGATACGGAACCACTGATGATACCGAGCCACTGATGATACTGAACCACTGATGATAATGAACCACTGCTGATACAGCATCATTGATGATACCCAGGCACTGATGATACAGAGCCACAGATGATACCGAACCACTGATGATACTGAGTTACTGATGATACCAAACCACTGATGATACCGAACCATTGATGATAGTGAGCCACTGCTGATACAGCATCATTGATGATACCCAGGCACTGATGATACAGAGCCATGGATGATACAGAGCCACGGATGATACTGAACCACTGAAAATACTGAGCCACTGATGATACCCAGCCACTGATGATACAGAGCCACGGATGATCCTGAAACACTAATGACACTGAACCAATCATGATAAAGAGCCAATCATGATACTGAACCACTGACGATACAGAGCCACTCACGATACTGAGCCACTGATGATACAGAGCCACTGATGATACAGAGCCACTGAGGATACAGAGCCACTGATGATACAGAACCACTCACACTACTGAACCACTGATGATACAAAACCACTCACACTACTGATCCACTGATGATACTGAGCAACTGTGATACTGAACCAATCATGATAAAGAGCCACTCATGATACTGAACCACTGATGATATTGAACAACTGATGATACTGAGCCACTGATGATACTGAACCAATCATGATAAAGAGCCACTCAGGATACCAAACCACTGATGATACCGAACCACTGATGATACAGAGCCACTGATGATACTGAACCACTCATGATACCTAGCCTCTGATGATACAGAGCCACTGATGATACTGAACCACTGATGATGCTCAACCACTGATGATACTCAACCACTGATAATACTTACCTACTGATTATACAGAGCCACTGATGATACAAAGCCACTGATTATACTGAACCATTGATGATACAGAGCCACTGATGATACTCAACCACTGGTGGTTCTGAGCCACTGATGATACAAAGCAACTGATGATACTGAACTTCTGATGATGCTGAACCACTGATGATACAGAGCCACTGATGATACTGAACAACTGATGATACTGAACCACGGATGATACTCAACCACTGATGATACTAAGCCACTGATGATACAGAGCCACGGATGATACCAAATCACTGATGATACCGAACCACTGATGATACAGAGCCACTGATGATACTGAACCACACATGATACTGAGCCACTGATGATACAGAGCCACTGATGATACTGAACCACTGACGATACTCAACCACTGATGATATTCAACCACTGATGATACTCAACCACTGATAATACTTAACTACTGATGATACAGAGCCACTGATGATACCGAACCACTGATGATACAGAGCCACTGATGATACTGAACCACTCATGATACTGAGCCTCTGATGATACAGAGCCACTGATGATACTGAACCACTGATGATACTCAACCACTGATAATACTTAACTACTGATGATACAGAGCCACTGATGATACAAAGCCACTGATTATACTGAACCATTGACGATACACAGCCACTGATGATACTCAACCACTGGTGGTTCTGAGCCACTGATGATACAAAGCAACTGATGATACTACTGCTGATGATGCTGAACCACTGATGATACAGAGCCACTGATGATACAGAGCCACTGATGATACTGAACCACTGTTGATACTGAACCGCTGATGATACTCAACCACTGATGATACTGAGCCACGGATGATACCAAATCACTGATGATACCGAACCACTGATGATACAGAGCCCAAATAATGCTACTGAACCACACATGATACTGAGCCACTGATGATACAGGGCCACTGATGATACTGAACCACTGATGATACTCAACCACTGATGATACTGAAACACTGATAATACTTAACTACTGATGATACTGAGCCACTGATTATACAGAGCCACTGATTATATTGGACCATTGATGATACAGAGTCACTGATGATACTCTACCACTGATGGTTCTGAGCCACTGATGATACAAAGCAACTGATGATACTGAACTACTGATGATGCTGAACCACTGATGATACAGAGCCACTGATGATACTGAACCACTGATGATACTGAACCACTGATAATACTTAACTACTGATGATACAGAGCCACTGATGATACAGAGCCACTGAGGATACTGAACCATTGATGATACAGAGCCACTGATGATGCTCAACCACTGATGGTTCTGAGCCACTGATGATACATAGCAACTGATGATACTGAACTACTGATGATGCTGAACCACTGATGATACCAAACCATTGATGATATTCAGTCACTGATGATACCCAGCCACTAATGATACAGAACCACGGATGATACAGAGCCACGGATGATACTGGACCACTGATGATACTGAGTCACTGATGATACTGAGCAACTGATGGTACTGAACCAATCATGATAAAGAGCCACTCATGATATTGAACCACTGATAATACTGAGCCACTGATGATACCCAGCCACTGATGATACTGAACCACTGATGATACTGATCCACTGATGATAATGAGCAACCGATGATACGGAGCCAATCATGATACTGAACCACTGATGATACTGAAACACTGATGATACTGAGCCACTGATGATACGGAGCCACTGATGATACATAGTCACGGATGATACCAAACTACTGATGATACCGAACCACTTATGATACAGAGCCGCTGATGATACTGAACCACTCATGATACTGAGCCACTCATGATACAGAGCCACTGATTATACAGAGCCACGGATGATAAGGAACCATTGATGATACAGAGCCACTGATGATAGTCAACTACTGATGGTTCTGAGCCACTGATGATACAAAGCAACTAATGATACTGAACTACTGATGATGCTGAACCCCTGATGATACAGAGCCACTGATGATAGGGAGCCACTGATGATACTGAACCACTGATGATACTCAACCACTGATAATACTTAACTACTGATGATACAGAACCACTGATGATACAGAGCCACTGATGATACTGAACCATTGATGATACAGAGCCACTGATGATGATCAACCACTGATGGTGCTGAGCCACTGATGATACAAAGCAACGGATGATACTGAACTACTGGATGATGCTGAACCACTGATGGTACAGAGCCACTGATGATACAGAGCTACTGATGAAACAGATGATATAGAGCCACTGATTATACAGAGCCACTGATGATACTGAGCCACTGATACAGAGCCACTGAGTATACTAAACCACTGATGCAGAGCTACTGATGATACTGAACCACTCCTGATACAGAGACACCGATGATACTGAGCCACTGATGATACAGAACCACTGATGATACTGAGCAACTGATGATACGGAACCAATCATGATACTGAACCACTGATGATACTGAACCACTGATGATACTGAGCCACTGATGATACATAGCCACGGATGATAAAAAACTTGATGATACAGAGCCACTGATGATACTGAACCATCCATGATACTGAGCCACTCATGATACAGAGCCACTGATGATACGGAACCATTGACGATACAGAGCCACTGATGATACTCAACTACTGATGGTTCTGAGCCACTGATGATACAAAGCAACTGATGATACTGAACTACTGATGATGCTGAACCCCTGATGATCCAGAGCCACTGATGATACTGAACCACTGATGATACTCAACCATGGATAATACTTAACTACTGATGATACAGAACCACTGATGATACAGAGCCACTGATGATACTGAACCATTGACAATACAGAGCCACTGATGATACAAAGCAATGGATGATACTGAACTACTGATGATGCTGAACCACTGATGGTACAGAGCCACTGATGATACAGAGCCACTGATGATACAGATGATATAGAGCCACTGATGATACAGAGCCACTGGTGATACTGAGCCACTGATGATACAGAGCCACTGAGTATACTAAACCACTGATGCAGAGCTACTGATGATACTGAACCACTGATGATACTGTACCATTGATTTTATTTAAACATTTATACAGAGCAGATCCTACCCAGAAAATGTTGGAACTCCTTAAAAAAGTTCAAAAAAGAAGATGTGAAAAAAATGTACATAGTTTTCTGAACAGGATAGGAAGATTAGGATTGATGATAGTGAGCCATTGAGTCTATCAAATCACTGAGGACCTTGATCGACTGATAATACTGAGTCAATGATGCCACTGGTCTTTGATAACACAGAGCCACCGATAACACTGGCCATTGACAATATTGATTTAATGATGACGCTGAGGTACTACTAATACTGAATTACTCCTGAGCCTTACAATCTGACTGATGGTCAATATTTGGTAACTCACACATTTGAAATTAGGTCTAGTATCAGGATAACATGTTCTCTGATTGTGGTGTTTTAATTGGAATATCTAAGTTGATTTTGGAAACATTAAGCCGTCAATACAGGTATTGTTGAAACGCAAATATAGGTATCGTAATACAATTACTGGAGGTTGGTGCACCCCCCACGTCACACACAGCCTTAGGGCCCTTTACTGCCTGCAATATTTCAAGGGAATACCACCTGATTATAAGGAGGAACACTGCTTTCCAGAGCCTCCAATTTTGACCTCCACCTATCAGGGGCCTTGATACATGAGAGCATGTGTGAGGGAAGCTTGCACTGCTCTATTCGGGTGGGTATGGAGAAGCTTGCAGTGCCGCCGCCCATGCTGTACCTCTCCAGTGTGCATGACAGACTCTTGAATTGCTGCTCAGTGTTCTATGCAGGAGTGGGGTGGCCTGCTCTGGTGCTTCCTACACTAGCCCCTTTCCTGTAGCTGATTGAAGTTTGAGCTTCTGCTGCATTTGCTCTGCTTTCTGCATCAAAAAAGATTGCACTGTTTCTGCCAGTTCGGAACCTAACTAGTGGGTTAAGGAAGCGTTCACTGCGGCAACCCATAAAGATTGTGTGTGGGCGCGCACGCGTGTGTCAGTGTTTTTGTTTGTCTGTGTCCGGTTTGGTGGTGGTGGTGGAGCATAATGGTCATGCTTTCTAAATTTATCTGAGATCACCCCCGTTTCTATTAATGACTGATTGTGAAAGATAGTGGTGCTCATTTGCCTTTGCCAATGAATTATGCACCATGCGATTTTGGTGTATTTTCTAAACAGAGCAGGGAGGCAGTGAGCATAGAACGCAGGATAGCACAGGGGCCACGCGCTGGTCTTGGAAGCAAGACCACGCAGAGCAACAGAGATTCGAATCCTGGATCGGCGCTAGGAAACCGACCTCAGGTAAGGTATGTTATTAAAAAAAAACAGTTAAATAAAAAAGTAGGCCTCGCACTTGCGCACCATTTTGGAAATATGCCATAATCTCCATCCATGTAGAACTTTAATACGGATGAGATGCTGCATTCCCCATGGCAATCTGCAGTATTTTTACATCTGCAATAACCAGGTGGATTCGATAGCGAATCGGGTAAATGCAGTCCACCATGCACGGACATACCACTCGCGGACATGGCAGGTGGAATTCACAATTGCTTTCATGAATCCATGTATATTCTGCATGAACACCAGGACCCCTCCCGGTTTTCCGTGCAGAAAATACACTGATTCATAAAGAAATGTAAAACTGCCTGGGGTGGACAGCTATACCTAAGCATTCCTCTAGGTGAAATGTCTATGTACTATCAAAATTACCCTCCGTGTGTGTAAGAGAGAGCGGGAAATGTCATTATTTCCTTTTATCACGTTAAAGAAAGAAGGATTAACACATTATGGCAAAAGGGGAGTTTATGCAGACAGCACATCATTGACGGGTCATGCATGTGAATAGTCATTAGACATTAGAACATTACAACACATTAGAGTGCAGGCCATGCTATCCTTCCTGGTACCTGGGATTTAAGGGGTGGCAAAATGACCTTTTGCCCAGGTGGCAAAAATCCTTACACCTTTCTGACTATAGGGCAACATTCCTATTGTACACACATTATTTCAACAATATTTTTCCTGCCACTGAATTCTTTACAGTGTTTTTTGTTTTTTTTAATAACACCGTGTTCCCAAGGCCCATTGTGGACCATTGTACAGTATTAATAGGGCACATCTAAATGGACTGGGGGTGCAGAGGCATAGAGCACCCCGAGCGCTGGTAGAAGTTGGAAAGTATTGAATGAATCCATGTGGGCCCCTTCCATTCTGTTAGGGTTGGTTATGTTAGGAAGTTATTTTGCGTAACTATAGCCAGGAAGGAGCAGACCTCTGCACAATAAGGAGGGCCACACTAGTCTGAGTGAGTATATTGTTCATTTGCCAAGAGGCATACCAGGTGAATGTTTGTTTCCTTCTTTTCGCCTTTTTGTAGTTCTTTGTTTCTAAACTTGCAATGGCCCAGATCACGGTGCTGCGCACGCCTCTAGTAGGGCTGGACTTGGGTCGGCATGGTCTAAATTTGCAATGGGCCAGCTCGCGGTGCTGCGTACGCCTCTAGTAGGGCAGGACGTGAGTCGGCATGGCCTTGTAAGAGGAAAGGAAAGCCGGTGGAGCTCTTTGATGACGGGTGTGATGTGACTGAACGTCTTCACTCCTCTGATGAGGAGGGGTGCAGAATGTCGGACAACTTTCAGGGGGGGTAGAACAGAGCCAGGGATCACAGCAAAACAAAGCAATACTGTCATCTAGTTGGGAAGAGTCAAAGCTTGGACGATGGCCCTGGAGTCCGTCGTGAGGATGAAAGGTTTGAACTCTCAGAGGAGGGAGAGATGTCACCAGGCTGCCTAGGTTTCTATAGCAACGTGTGTCTTCAATGTGATGGTGCTACTGATGATGACCCAGGGATTGGGCATTGTGTGAATCCATCCAGATCATTACCATCAGCCAAGTCTCAATTAGATTTGCTTAGGAAAGTTCCTTAGGAGGATGAATTCTCTTGTTATGGGGTTCAATTTCAAGTCGATACTAGACATCCAAGCCTGGCTGTATCAAAGGGGTCGGTGTCACTGTAGTCAGAGGCAACAATGTAATTTCTGCGCTGCTGAACCAAAATGTTATTATTGTTGCCTTATCCATATGGTGGCAGGGTAAACTCTAAGAATAAGCTACACATGTTCATGGTATAGTGATGGTTAAGAGCACACATTTATTAAAGCCACATCAATTTGATATCATACAAGTGTCAACCATGCGAGCCCAAACTAGCTATGTGAGGGCAATGCACATTCATGGCAACCTGGCTGTCTCTACTTCACCATGGGAGAAAATAGGCAGGATTCTGGCATCCTTTGATTCCCTGTGAGGAAGGATAACACCTCCCCTTAGGTCACAAGAGCTCTCAACAGGATATCACCTGGGAACCCTGCTTTAAAGGGACACTAAAATAAAGGCTAGCCTCACACAACAGAAGGACTTACCTTTTCCTGGAGCCCCTGGATTGGAACTCACAGCAAATACAAAATAAAGGAAGAGAACATAGGCTCCATCTGCAACTCTGAACTGTCTTGATGCCAATTTGGGAACCTTTGTCATCATCCAAGCACCTGCAAGGGAAGTGCCCGAGTCATCCTTGTTCTTGATGCTCGAACACATTTTCATCTCTGCGAGTTTTCTCAACAGAGGTGCTGAAGCCCCGCCATCTCTGCATCTGTGAACGGCAGAGTTTTCCAGTATCCTCAACTCGACAACACTGCCTGGCCTCCAGCTTCTTCGACCATCAACCAAACGCCTCTGCAGGACTCCAATGCCATGTTGAGACAGCCAAGCCACTCGCTACCGAAGGCCAGTCTCTGCTTTATCACACCCCAGGTTGCTGGGTCTTCCTGCGCGCTGACCTGGCATCACCTGCTTCCCCAGCGTCTTCGACTTACAAGCCATCACTGCTGCCGAACAGCACTGCATCATGGAACATGTCACTGCTGCTCCTTGACCCACGGCAGAAAGCACACAGACACT
Organism: Ambystoma mexicanum; assembly: GCF_040938575.1. Taxonomy (NCBI): domain Eukaryota; kingdom Metazoa; phylum Chordata; class Amphibia; order Caudata; family Ambystomatidae; genus Ambystoma; species Ambystoma mexicanum. Next base: position 646,407,330 of record NC_090941.1, read on the forward strand.
GGTTCAATGCTTCAAAGCCTTGCTTGATCCTGATGAACACCGAAGAAAGAAATAAGGCGCCTCAAAGAGGCACTGTCCCCCTGGTCCACTTTTAATCCCCACTTCTACACCTTTTTCTGCAAAACATATCCTTTTGAACATTGACAGTGCACATTCTTGCCTGCACTCTCAAGTACCCAGAGTGGCAAACTAAAACTGTCTGCATTTTCAGTGTTCTCTTACATAGACTGAATTCTGTGTGTTCACTTACCAGGTGGGTTTGTGCCTGTGCTTTCTAATTAGTTATTTGCAGTCTTTAATTAAAGTATATATACGTTTATTGAACTTTGATAGGGCATTCTTTTGTTTTGGAGTGCTTGTACAATTGCCATTTTGACTGCTACTGTTATTACCTTGCACCTATCCTGAGACTATAGTCTGCCCTCGGCCCACATTACCACAAAAGCCAAAGGTGGTATACCTGTCAGGCTGTGTCTGTTTTACCTTTATTTATGGGAGTCTCTCCTGGTTAAGTAGTAGTGTGAGGCTGAGTAAGTGGTTTAGCCACTACTTAAGCAATACATCCCAAGCTGTGGGGGAATTACCAGACAGGTAGTGCCCCAGTGTGTAAGTTAGAAGCCCGAGCAAAGCGAGGACTGTAATGTTAGCAACGGGGCATTACCTGACCAGTAATGCCCCCTCCCCCCAGCTAGGGGTGTATTTTTTCAAGCTGAGAAACAGCGCGTTTGCAGTTTCTTAACTTAAAAGAAAAATGCAAAACAAGATGGCCACCATGGATCATGGAGAAGGAAACTACACGTAGTCCCTTCTCCCTTTCCATGGCAGCCATTGCTGGGAAGGAGATGGGCCGGGAACACTGAGTGTTTCCAGCGCCGACGAGGCACAGAGGAGCGCAAGGTTAGTGGGAGTGGGTGGGGTATGTGGAAATTGTGGTTGAGGGTTTGGGGAAGGAGGGGAAAGGGAGCACAGGCGCACTTACCTGATTACCGGTGGGGAAGATGTTGGCCTCCTGCTTTGGAGGCAATTCCGCGCTGGGGCTTTACCATTTGGTAAAGTCCCCATTCTGAGCCTCCTGATTGGCTGGGAGGCTGCCACCCACACCTCTCCCCCCGCAGGTTGCTAATAATGCTGTACTTGTGTAAAGCAGAAGTAATTTCATCACAGCTGCCCACTTTTTTCTCAAGCTAAACTGCTGCTTCAGCTATTGGCCTACAGAATTAATGACAAAGATAAGGGACAATAGCAGCTTTGATCACAGTTGCACGAAGTGTGTTCCGAGGAAAGCTGATAATGAATGGCTCTTAACCGCAGCATCAGATACATTTTGACAAAGGCAAAAACAAAACATTTGTTCGTCACTGCTTAAAGGCACAATGCCTCTGAGGGTGTGCACAACAACGAGTACACGAGTGAGCAGCCACAGAACAGACTTCCTAGGAAAGAGATACATTTAAAGGCAGAACATCTGCATAATGCCTTCTAAGAAGCCCTGAATAAACCACACTACTGAAACAGCGCCTAGAAACACTTGTGTAAAGGCGCTTTATAAATACCAAATCATATCATAACGACGGAAATAGTATCATCTGAAATGACTACCCAAGGCCTAATTCCTCTTTAGAACTGTTCCATTGTACACTGTGGGCCTGATTGTGAGTCTGGCGGTATGACTTAGGGTAATACTGCCAAACCTACCACATTCAGTAATTATCTGGTGCCCAGATATCTCTGTATGATTCCAAGTCATGCAGAGCTTTCTGGTAGTCCCCATTTTTGAGACCCACAGGACTGGGGTCCAGTAATTACCGTACGTGGTACTGCTTTTATGTGGAAGTAATTACCTCCATATAAAAGGATTTTGAAATAAGAGTTTCAGAAACATAACACGTAATTTGGCAGAGTGGTAGAACACCTGGTAATGGTAATTACTGGATCTTTTTCCACTACCCCCCAAACTCGCAATCAGGCTCTAAATGTCTGAACTGTTGCAGTCATTCTAACAGGGCTCTGGCTGTAGGAAGCTTTAAACTGCCCAATCATAGCAAACACCACAGATCCTGGACATTTTGCTGATCTTGTCAGTAGTCCATGTTTTACTTCCTTAGCATCATGGTCCTGTTTGTATTTTTATTTTATTATATAGCTTTTTGTACAGATACAAATATAACGACTACACAATCCAAATGAATGATGCAATCCATTTGAAAATAGGCAAGCAGAGAAAAACAACATTCAGTTATTCGAAAGAGCAGAAAAAAGATGAGCTTTAAGATTAGACTGAAAAATATGAAGAGCTGAGAAGAGCGAATTAAAAGAGGGAGGGAGTTCCAATGTGGGGCCCGAGAAGGGTAAAAGAGCGGAAATGAGAAGATGCACACGGAGGCTTAGGAACAGGAAGAAGAAACTGAATCTGGGAACGAAGCGATCGTGTAGGGGAATAGAATGAGACCGATGGAGAAAGACAACGGTGAGCGAGGCTATAGACACACTTAAAGACAATCGAAAGAAAATGATAAAGAAGACGACACTCAAAAGGGAGAAGTGATATAGAAAGTAGGGAAGGCGTGATCAAGGAGCGAGGAGAAAAACAGAAATGGAGATGAACAGAGGAATAATAGAGCCAAGAAGAAGGCAATGAGAAACAGGTTGACCAAGAAGAATAAGAGATGAACAGTAGTCGCTACGAGAAAAAACTAAGCAGAAAAGAAGAAGCTTAGTAACATGGAAAGAAAGATAGGATCGAGCACAATTAATATTAAACACAGCATACAAGCAGGAACGGACTGTATAGGAATTATATAAGGAGAAGGAAAGAGAAGGGGTCAACGACTACATGCAAGTTACGAGCAGAAGAAAATGGTAGAGAGGAAGTGGGAAAGGAAAGGGAAAGCGTTCCTCTAGCAATTCCCTAATCAAGGGTTTGTAGAGGATCATCCTGCAAGTATGCCATCCTGCATACTGTTCCTGTGATAACTGAGAGAGCCCTTCCACCCCCTGCCAGCCTGCTGCCTCCCGAATGTCATCCATTTCTGAGAAGGTGGGATGGAATGAGAATCCTCCCTGATGGCTGCAAGACAAAGGGAAGGATATGCCTCCATACTCCCTGTTCTGAACCCCCGCCCCCGCTGATCAGAGGCACATACTGTGCTCCTGCTCATTTCCGCTTCCCCGCCGCTGCCCCAGAGGTCAGAGCAGAGTCGGGACCGAGCAGAGGGGCAGGGCTGAGTCGCATTAGTCTATAGAGACCTGGTGGAGGCATCGACTAAGACGCGTTGCCTTCTTGACGGGACTCGCCTAAATTGCCACTTTTTGTAGGGTTTGCAAGTGTAGAAACTAGGAGGTTCTGTTCACATATATTAGTAAAGTAAATCAGTGATAAAAGGATAGGTTTTAAACACGAATGGTTACTCAGTAGAGGAACAACACACGCTCTCCTCCAGTCCATCTTCCCCACCCATGCACAGAGCTCTAAAGTCTTTCGTGGCCATGCGTGAGATGGACATCCAGTCCTGGCTTTGCTTGGAATTCTGTGACATATAGTTTTCCTATATTTCATATGGCAAAGAAAAAACGACAAGTCCCAGAAACCAAAGGGAAAAACAGGACTGGATGGCCTTCTCACGCACTTCATGAGAGATCTGCATGCACATTATCCTGTCTCCCTTGAATCCACTCACCTGACCTAACGCCTAATCCCAGTCTCTTTCCCTCCCACTCGAGGCTCGGGTAAACCCATCTCTACTTCCACTCCTCCAATGTCAATTTATCTCTACCTCTCCTCCCTTCCCACCCTGGCTCTATCAACTACTCCACTACCCGCTTTGAATCCTTTCTACACCTTCTGTCTTCCTAGCACTACAGAATATCTCTATTTCTCCTCTATCTGTCCCATCCACCCACCACCAGCTCCATAACTACTTCCGCTACTGCCACCTTAAGCCATCTGTAACTACCATGCCCCCCTGCCCCTCTACCTACCCTCTAACCAAACCTCCACTCCTCACCACCTCAACCCCTATGTACCTCTTACCCTACCACAACTACCATGCCTGCAGATCTACCTCCATCTCCTCACCTGGCTACTGCACCTCTAACCCTATCACAACCCCCCCACCTCTATCAATTGCTACCTCTTCTTTAACGACCTACAATACCTAGAGCTAGACTTAGGTCTGCCCCACCTTGACCACCTCCCATTACTCGCCCTCATTGCATCTCCCACCACATTCCAACTATCCTGTACCATTACCCCAACTCTATTTAACCAACCTATTCACTTCTATCCCTGTCTCCACTTTCACCCACTATTGCTTACACACATCTGCTTCTTTTTTCCACATCTACCCCCTTCCCTCTATCATCCCCTATCATACCTGTAGCTCTACCGCTACCTCTATTGCCTCCAACTGCAACACCTCTCTACCACTTCCAACCTGAATCTGCATTCCCTCATCCCCTCATCTACCTATGTTGCCTATCCACCACTACACTATTCTCAAAATGGCAACAACCGCAGAAGGGGATAAACAAACTTCTTACCCTGCAGTAAATAAATTGTCATATACAAAAGAAGTTGAATTATCTAAAAAAGTGTCTGTGATTAGGACCCACTTATGTTGGTTTCACTTGTGTTGTTTTAAGTTGTGTGCAATTGTTTTATGTTATATGATCATTTTTATGATTTTTTTTTTAAATACGATGTTCATGTTATTAGTAAAAACTGTTATAATTTGTGAATAAGATACATACATGATCTGGTATTAGTGAGATTGTTAGAGAAGATACCTACAGAAACTTTTTTAGATAATTCAACTTCTTTTTGTATATGACAGCCTATCCGCCACTAGACTTAAAATGTTTCTGAATATGTGAATACGATACTCTTGTCCCGTAGGCTGAACCGAGCACCTTTTCTTCTAGGCAAAGTTCTTCCACTCGTTTCAGCCAAGAACGACAGATAGGGCGGGAGGGAACGTTTGAAACTGCCTCAGGACAGGTTTTCCTCTCCTCTTTGTGGGCTAATACCGACCCCTGTATTCTTTCGTGCCAACTTATCGTGCCACCCTCTATAGTTGGGGCACCATTCCCCTCAGCCCCTCGTGGTATATGAGCCCTCCAGGATTTCTCTTTATCAACAGAGACATCTTCGTTTGTTGGTGCACTATTTTTGAGTTCTAACTTTTGCTGTTGGTGTAGACTCTGGGTAATCCTGCCTTCATTGGTGCCAGGAGCAATCCACTTGTCCATTGGACCTTGTAGTTGGGCCATTCTGACCATGCCATCACCCATGTCCTTAGTAAAGGTTATTTTGCCGGAAACCTTTTCCTCGCATCGTTCAGTTCTCTGATTCTGATGGATTGTCCGTTCCTTATTTTGTGAGGGATTGCGCAGGCATCTTTGGCACGGGGGCTAGTGGGGACTTTGCGCCGGGTGCTCCTAGGAGACGATGGTGGGGTGTTTAGCATGTTTATCATCGAGTTTTCTACCAGGAGAGCCTCTAGTGCACATCTCAGCCACAACGTAATAAGACTGTGATGGCTGGTTCACGTGGTAGGGCGATGAGGTGTGTTCCTGCCCACATTTTGGGTTCCTCTTGTTCTTGGATCTTCCTGAGTTTCTGGTGTTAGTCTCGATGTTATTAATAGGAAGCTTGTGGGGACAGGCTATTTTTTGGGTGACCCAGTCAGATTTTGTTGATCCGTTATTTCCTGGGCTTGATTCTTGTGAGCTAAGAATTCCAATAACCTCCCTACCATTTCCTTAAGCTCTCGTTGCTCGGTATTTGCATTTTGGGGGAGTCCTCAATTGAAGACTCTGAAGGTATTTCTTCATCATAGTCGCTCTCACCTGATGTTGATTCATAAGTTGTGAGTAGTTTTTCTTAGTCAGGTGACTGCGATAGACCAGATATTTGAGTGTTAGCCTGAACAAAATCAGCCGGGCCCATAGAGTTCCTTTGTATGGTTTTGCATAACTTTAGGAGAGAGCCATTGTTATCCAGTGAATAGTTTACCTCAGGGCTCAAGTCGAGGGGACGGAGTTCACCCACTTTATTCAGAGGGTGGACTCAGTGCCCTCACCTAAAATGAGAAACATTGAATGACCTCTTTGAATTTATGAATTAAAGATGACCTCGGGGATCAAACAGCAGTCGTCAGGTCTGTAGGCTGGAGACTTCACCACTGCACTATATAACCTGATGAAAAATAACAACCAACTAAAGGTGAAATGTTGCATTTCGGTACTGCAAGTCCCAAGGAAAACATTTGTATTGGTTCTTGGAGTTTAAACATGCACACCTTTTAACGTTTTCAAAAACACTATTAGAGGAAAATATCCTCTCTCGGTTGTGTGTGTGTGTTGATTTTATGAAAGGCAAATGCCATTTGTCCTGTGCAATTTGGGGGGTTATGCAAAGCCAATTTAATGAAATGTGTATATTTCACCTTGATATGCTAATTTCTGTTGACGTCGCATCCGTTTGCGTTTGTTGAGGAGTCCCCCCACTTTAATTTTTAGGACTTGACACCTGGTTTACCTCGACTGAGATCTCCTCTTCGGCGTTGCTCAGGGCATCCTGGACAAACACTGTTGTGCAATATTTGACCTTTAATTCAAACTCACTGCACTGCATTTATCGTCAGTGGCTTGTTTCCAAAGAAAGAATCCATTTTCGATTGGGCTTCTTGCCAGGCATACCCTCTCTCGTTTTTCATTTTTTGCTCGAGGGAGTGTTTTTGAATTTGCCTTTTTTCCCCCAGTGCGGCAAGGAGGTTTAACTGAGAGGTCCTTGTCACTGCGCTGCGTCACATGTATTGATTTCATTTGTATGCGGGTCTCTTCTCAGTATGTTGGACCCGATTCTATGGCAAGACAGGAGGCTCCTATTATGCATTAGCTTTCTTTACTGAGACACACAGCAGCAAAGAAAATAACATTTTATAAAAGTTTTTTGAAAATAACATTTTACAAAACTTTTTGAAAATGAATAACACAATGTCAACAAGACACATTTATAAAAGTCCCATTCCAAAATGGCGGACAGGTCATGCCCCCCTGGGAGCCAATGGGCATACAGCCAAGTCCATAAATGTCCCTTTCTCCAATAGCAAACCCTCTTTCTTTGCTGCTGATTGACACAGCTAAGTTACTCTCTCTAGCTCGTGCCTTATTGTGCTTCATATAGAGTTTAGAGTGTTGATTGTGATACTTCATTTCGTTTTTCGGTGATTGTATCTTTGAATTGAAATGGTCATTTCATTTTTTGTTCTGTGAAAGGTGCGTTCGTTCGAACGTTTTCCTCCAGTCAGGAGTGTTACATTGTGACGCCGCTCCGTGTGGGGCGGGTGCCTGCTCATTAATCCTTGTCATTCCATTCCTTTTGCAGAGGCGTTCGCGCGCCTTTTATACTTTGTTGCAATATTGTTCGTGTGCCTTCAGCTATCCTCTGTGCATTTCTCCCTCAGGGGAGTGTGTTTCTGTAAATAGCCGGGCCTTTCGGAGCGTTCGCGCTCTTTCAGGCAGCCGGGCCCTGAGCTCGTTTGTCTGTGTTAATTGAGCTTGGTTTTCTCTGACAGGGTCACGGCCTCTCGGATTTCTGGGGGGGTTTTGTTTACAAGTGGCACATGTGTGTTTATACGCTGCTTGCGTATCTTGTGAGCCTCTCAGGCTAGGCCTGCCTGTTTGTGCTTGGTTAAAGTGAAGGTGCAGGAGCATTTTCCCACATTTATTGCACCTCATAGGAGTGATTTAATTTAATTTGCATTTATTTTATTTCCCTGTGTTTCCTTGTGTGCTCCTTTTATGCTCAGCCGGCTCGGCTCCCCCCACTCCTTTCACCCTGCTCGGGTGTATATTTGGCCTGCTCGGCTGTCACCTGTTTTTTCTCACCAGTTGGTGTGTTTCCTTTGTTAAAGCCTGCTTGGCTATTTGTGTGCTTTTAGCACAGCCTGCTCGGCTGCATTGATTAGAAGTTACACTTCTGTGGTGACCAATGATGGAGAGGCCTGCCATGGGTAATACTAATAATATTTCTGTTGCCCCTGTTTTAGCGGATGCCTGTACTCAGGTGCGCACTTCCAAGAAAACGGATAATGGGGGGGGGCAGGCGAATAGACAGCCTACAGTGGAACAGGCTATCCAGGCTTCCATTGATTCAGCCTTGTCTGACCTTAATAATACTTTGGCTTCTGCTTTTGACAGGCTAATAAACCGCATAGCGGATTTTCACCCCCCCCAGGCGGCGGGCCCCTCTGTGCAACTCCAACCCCCAAAAAAGTGTACAGGAAAAACAAAGCATATTTCGGGACAACTCAGTCCTCGCCCAGTTTCTTCCCCCGACTCATCCCCTGGTAGAGCCCAAAAGCGCAAAAGGGATGAATCCCACCCACTTTCCTCAACCCCTTGGTCTTCTTCTGCCCAGCTCCCTGCACAGCTATCCCCTATACCTGTTTCTTCCTCTGACTCTTCGCAGGACTCTGATTCGCCCCCTAAGAGGCGCAAGAGGAGAGTGGCTCCTGTTCCAGCCCAGGAAGGTCCTGTATTGGACATTAATGGGGTCCCCTTTTTTGACCCGGCCCTCATCTTGCATCCCAGGTCTGCTGAGTGGCAACCCTCTCAAGAGATTGCCTCGTTTCTAGAGTATTGGGTTAGGCGCCCACTACCTAAAGGGGACAGGAGCAAGTTACGATCAGAATGCCCTAGGCCAGTCCTGCAGGACAAGGTGGCGTGTACACCGGATATTGATCAACCCATGACGGTGTTTTTGTCTCAGAAGGGCAAGGACCCCAGGAAAGGGGTGGATAAGGCCTGGCGCAGCTGTCAAGACAAGCTCTTAGATGTTCTGGGTCCGGTCACTCAGATTTTTGAGATGGCTGAGGAGGCGGCGGCCTCCAACTCCCCGGTTGATGTAGTCATGTTAAGGGGTTGGATTCAAAGGACTGTTTGCCTGCTCGGCAACGCCAATGCGGCTATATCAAAAGAAAGGCGCAAGTCTCTTCTAATGAGACTGGACTCAAAGCTGGCGGATATGTCAGAAAGGGAAGCGGGCCCTTCCGCTCAAGGGAATTTGTTTGGGGAGAGTTTCCTTAAGGATCTGTCTGCGTATGTCCATACATTCACGGCCTTGGATAAGGCCCAGACTAATATAAAGAAGGTCTTCACTCAGAAGGTTTTTCCCAGGGCCGGACGAGGCAGAGCCCGCTCTTCCGGCCGTTTTTCCCAGGGCCATTCCCGCCCCCGTCAATTTGCCTCACGAGGCGCCCATAATCCATCCTCTGCTCGAGGTGCATACTCCCAATTCTTCCCGCAACAGTATTCGGGTTGGAGAGGACGTGGTGGCAGAGGTTCCAGGAGGTCCAGAGGAGCATCAGGTATTTTCCCGAGTGTTAAATGTTTTTCCCTCCAAAGTATAGGAGGCAGGTTGGTCAGGTTTCTCCCACAGTGGGAATCCCTCACATCGGACCCCTGGGTGTTGCAGACAGTGCAGGGTTATCACATAGAGTTTTACTCCCCTCCTTGCCAGTTGTCAGTTCCCTATCCTTTGGTTCTGGACAGAGTAAAGCAGTCGCTGATAGATGTGGAGGTCAAGGACCTCATCTCCAAGGGAGCGGTGGTACCTGCCTCTTACAGGGCATCCCAGTTTCTGAGTACCATATTCCTAGTCCCAAAACCGGATCAGGGGTTCCGCCCAGTGATAAATTTAAAAGCTCTCAACTCCTTTGTGGTTTACCACCACTTCAAGATGGAGGGGATCCACCTCCTCAGGGACACCCTCCTTCCGGCAGATTGGATGGCCAAGTTGGACCTCAAAGATGCTTACTTAGTGGTTCCCGTGTTCCCTCCACACCAAGAGTTTCTCCAGTTTCAGTGGGGGGGTCGGGTTTGGCAATTTGCATCCCTCCCTTTCGGTCTGTCCTCGGCCCCGTGGTGCTTCACCAAGTTGATGAGGCCTGTGATGGCTCGCCTCAGGTCCAAGGGGATAAGGATAATTATTTATCTAGACGACATGCTCCTGTTAGCCCAGGATGCTCAGGTTTTGCTCTCTCATCTGCAGTTCACGATAACTCTTCTTCAGAGCCTGGGGTTTGTAATAAATGCCAAAAAATCCATATTGCAGCCTACGCAATGTATCCAGTTTCTGGGCTTCGATATAGATTCAAAAGATTGCATCCTTCTCCTCCCAGACAGCAGATTGTCCAAGATAAAGAGGGAGATCCGGGGTATTCTCAAAAGGGAAAGAATCTCCCTCAGGTTATTAGCCAGGATAGTGGGGATGTTGTCTGCATCTATTCAAGCAATTTTCCCGGCCCCACTACATTACAGAGCACTACAGCGTCTGAAGGCCCGACATCTTCGCAGATGTCTCTCTTACTCTCAGATGGTGGAACTGTCCCCGGAGGCCAGATTGGAACTCCTTTGGTGGCTCAAACACATGGAAGCATGGAATGGGAAAGCAATTTTTGGTCCCTCCCCGGATGTAGTTCTGGAATCAGATGCCAGCAGAGCAGGTTGGGGAGCCCGGTTAGGCCAGGTCTCCACGGGGGGGAAATGGTCAGAGGAAGAGAGGGATCTCCATATCAATTGTCTGGAACTGTTAGCGGGATCCTTTGCAGTCCGCAGTTTCCTCAAAGATCAGGGGAATTGTTGTGTGCTCCTACGCATGGACAATGTCTCAGCAGTGAGATATGTCAATCGTCTGGGGGGAACCAGGTCCAAGGTCCTAGCGGATCTGGCGAGGCAGTTTTGGCATTTCTGTCTGGACCGCAATATTGTTTTAAAGGCAGAGTACCTGCCGGGAGTCAGCAACGAAGTAGCAGATTGGAACTCCAGACACCTCCAAGACAGGAGCGATTGGATGTTACACAGGGACCTCTTTGCCAAGATAGACTGCCTTTGGGGTCCGTTTACAGTAGATCTGTTTGCCTCGAGGCTAAACTGTCAGGTGCTCAGGTTCTTCAGTTGGAGACCAGATCCTGGCGCTCTAGCTACCGATGCCTTTCTTCAGGATTGGTCAGGTCAGAGGCTGTACGCCTTCCCTCCCTTTGCGATGATAGCCAGAGTATTGGTTCATGTACGCAGGCAAGAGGTCACATTAGTGCTTCTAACCCCCTTTTGGCCTTCCCAGATATGGTTTCCGGCTCTCCTAGAGCTATCAGTAGACGTTCCTCGTCTTCTTCCCTTTCATCCTCAGTTACTAACGAACCCGGGGGGGTTTCCTCACGAGTTGGTCCTTCAGGGGCACCTCTCCCTTATGGCGTGGAAGATTTCAGCGCTTCCTGGTGCTTCCGAGGCCTTTCGCAGGACTCTATGTCGGTCATCAGGGACTCTTGGGCCCCCTCTACCAAAGTGGGATACTCCTCAGCGTGGAACCGTTGGTCTAGCTGGTGTGTGGTTAGGCACCTCAATCCCATTTCTGCCCCTCCTGTAGAGGTGGTTAATTTCCTAGTGGGTCTATTTAAAGAAGGAAAAGCTTATAGAACCATTAATGGTTTCAGGTCGGCTATCTCAGCAGGTCACCTATTGGTAAAAGGGGAACCAGTGGGTAGACACTTCCTGGTGCGTAGAGCTCTCAAGTCTATTCGCATTAAAGTACCTCCAAAGCCTAAGTATTCAGTTCTTTGGGATGTTAACTTAGTATTGGATCTCTTTGGATCCTGGGCCCCTAATGAAGATCTGTCTTTACAGCAACTTTTTTCCAAACTAGCAATGTTGTTGTGTCTAGTGTCTATTAAAAGAGTATCCGATATCAGGGCTTTAGATGTCGATAATAAAATGTTTACCCCTCAGGGAGTTACCTTTTTTGTTTCACGACGAACAAAGTGCATGACTTCCTCCATATCTTATCCAGCCTTCCCTGAAAACAATAAATTGTGTGTTGTAGCATGTTTAAAGTGTTTTGAATTAAAAACTGAAAGTCTGCGTCCTCCTAATACCTCTCAGCTGTTAATTTCCTATAGGAAGCCCCATAAACCGGTATCCCCTTCCACTTTGGCCAGATGGGTTAAATGGATTATGCGGGAGGCGGGAGTGGATACTTCCGCGTTTGGTCCCCATTCTGTTAGGGGTGCTATGGCCTCTAAAGCCGCCTTTTTGGGGGGCAGCCTAGATCAGATCCTTAAAGCAGCTGATTGGTCGAGGGAGTCAACTTTCAAAACGTTTTATCATAAGCGAATTGCTCATGTAGCGGTTAATGTTCTGCAAGGGCTTTGAACTTGCATAATAGGAGCCTCCTGTCTTGCCATAGAATACCTAATCCCCCACACTAGCGTGAGATGGGGGTTTAGATTCTATTAAAGACACGGAGGCGAATATTATCCCACCCACCCACCCTAATTGTGTTCTGTGTGTTTCAGATTTCGGGTGAGAGGTCCTGCTTTAAGGAGATCGGTTCAGGTTCTGTTGAGGAGTTTCAAGTTCTGTTACGTGGATTCATCGTTCATGGAATTGTGTGAAGGATGGCTACAATAACTTATCTTAAAGGACAGCTTCAGAAAGAGGGTTTGCTATTGGAGAAAGGGACATTTATGGACTTGGCTGTATGCCCATTGGCTCCCAGGGGGGCATGACCTGTCCGCCATTTTGGAATGGGACTTTTATAAATGTGTCTTGTTGACATTGTGTTATTCATTTTCAAAAAGTTTTGTAAAATGTTATTTTCAAAAAACTTTTATAAAATGTTATTTTCTTTGCTGCTGTGTGTCTCAGTAAAGAAAGCTAATGCATAATATTCGCCTCCGTGTCTTTAATAGAATCTAAACCCCCATCTCACGCTAGTGTGGGGGATTAGGTATTGTCTCGCTCTGCGACTGCGAGTAATATTCTACTATTTATGTGCTGCTGCTAAAAACCACAGATGCGGTAGGTAGCGGGGGGGCGGGGGGCAGGTAAAAGAAAGGGGGGAGGAGGGGAAAGGAGGGGAATTGGTTCAGTCAAAGGAAAGTTATTCCTATATGTGGTGATTCTTTAGTGCCAGCCGTCACTGGCAGCAAAATTCCAGCTCCCAAACTCAATTGCAGCCACCCATTCCACCAACTTTGTCAACAGCTGCACTCTCCCTCTTGCCATGCGCCGGAAAAGTCAAACCGTGGCCGCCCTCACCTCTGCCTCTCTGCGGGGGGGGGGGGGGGGGGGGTTGGGGGGGCACTACTGTCTAAGCGCTGGCCAAACATTGCTTAATTAAGAACTTACTTAGTTTAAACCGGCAGTCCTTCGACTCAAGTGGAAATCACTGCTGTCACTCCTCAGCTGCTCCCACTGTGTAGACAGATTAAGCAGCTCTCACGGTGGCTCTTGTCCGCTCCGAAGCTTCCTAGACACACCAACACTGTAGGCTGCACTGCTCACACCTCGTCCACAGCAGACCACTCAGTCTCGACCACTCCGGATACTAATAAATATTGACTAGTGACATATGAAAACTAACCAATAAAAACAGGGTTTCAAGAGCAGTTCATGCCGTCTGCTCACTGAGAAAGGCAAAAGGCTGCCATTAAACATTATTGTAGCTTATTGTGCTCATTCCATCAGTTTATTTGGGAGTGAATATGGTGTAAGAGCAAAGACAGAGCTGGAGACTGTGTACGGTCTAGTGCACTGTAGCAGGGGGAAACGGGGGGAAAAGATGGGCACACTGTGCTTAACTGCTAGCAATATTTGTATATTGTGCTCGTACTGATAAATGGTGAGTGCTTTCACTGGAAAAAAGATATGACCAGCTTAATTTTCAAAATATGTTACAATATACCACTGAACCCTGGAGGGCCTGCTACCCGCAAAACAATAGCGTACTACGGGCATTTTGGTGTTGCTATTTTGGTCGATGGAACCAGTTTAACTGTTATCATGACCAATCCGGCTCACTCTGACCATCCGGTTCTAGAGACAAATCAAGACCCTAATGTATGGATGTTTCCAGGCCTTTAACTACACACATGCAGTGAACCTGTCAGGATCTCTACCACGTGCACACGCATCCGCCTACCATGACCCTTCCGCCTCCACTCCCGCCATGAAAGTGCACAAATTGCCTCCGATTTGCAGAATCCAGGTAAATTCAGAGATCACGGGCACATCAGAATGTGCAGGGATCCCGAAACACTTTTTTCACCAGCTGAGCTTGGTGTTCCCGTGTGCATGCAGTGCCAAGGCATTCTCCAAACGGCCGAAAAGGAAGATGCATTAAAAATCCGGCCTTTGTTGTACAGAGACAGATCACGGGTTCACTGCTTGCATGTCACTAGCACTTGAAATGCAGACATGCATTAGGATCTCTGCCGCCTGCTCATGCGCATGGCAGTGATCTGCAATAATTACCGCTGTTTTGACCATTCCTCCTCCCCTCCAGCAACCAGTTCCATGCACTGCATCTCATGTGTGCTTGTGGAAAATGATGTGAACGAACAATCCACACACATGCAGAGATAACACACATATGGGAACGTGCTCACATACTGGCACGCCGTGCACTGCATGTGCTTCATATGTCTGCATGCGTGAAGTGTCAGAGTTTCCAGCAAATGGCACAATGCATAATGTGACGGTGCACACTTATTGTATAAGGTCAATCTGACTATGCACAGCGGTCTGTTGCTTCCTAGCTAGCTGCATGCATTATAAAAGACATACTATAACTGAGTTCAAAATCTGGGCAACGCCTCATTATAAGTTTGCTGGTCTGGGAACTACAGTACCGGTAAGCTTGCTGGTACCGTAGTTCCTGGACCGGCAAACTACGAGATGTGCTTGTGTGTGTCTTTCTTCCCGCCAGGTCCCACATGGCGGGCAGAAAGGCACCCGCGAGCACAGCATGTCGGATGCACTGGCACCGTTATAAACGGTGCAGGGCCGTAATGACCCGGTAATTGCCCATTCGCGGGGCGCCAGAAAGAAAATGACACCAGCGGCAGTGCTACCGCCAATGTCATAATGAGGCGTGTCCAAATTTGAAACGCCTCCACAGAAGGACAGAAGCAAGTGAGAACCCCCCTCCTGGGTGATCACTAACACATTATGGAGCGAGTAACGGCACCGTACAAATGTTTAAGTTAATTCCAATAATGGGTAGGTGGCGTGCTGTGGGGTGGACACAAACACCCGGATATAGGAGGAGGGGGAAGGAAGTCCACGAAAAGGAGACTCACATTCAAAGACGCGTTCGAGAAAGCTGATCCACCGGTCCTAAGTTTCATGAGGTGAGTAACTTTGGAAGGTCCCAGCCCTGGCTGCTTATATCATAAACGTGGCTACCTATTTGGCTGCCGAAGTCTCAGCGGAACAGCCAGAGAAGAACACAAAGCTGTTTTGAGAGGCACGCAGTTATGTCAGGGGCTCCCGCTCTAGCTCACAAGTTAAGTCTTCACTGCTCACATATGGCCAGCAATTGGCACGTTTGAATCCCGTGGCAAGGGCAAGGTAGGCTTTCATCCTCCTGAGGTTGATACATCGTGTTCCATTAATTGGAGGAACGCCGCCTGTTATTACAGTGCTTGGAAGCAGGAGGAATCCAGCATGACCTGGAATGTAATAAGAACGCAGGTTATTATTAAGTCAGGGCGCTGAAGCAACGTTATAGCTTCAAAGAATGTGTTTTCTTCAATGTTGTCTACGTTAAACTACGTTAAACTTCACTAAGAGAAAAACAGCAGAGCTGCAGCCTCACACCTGCTCCCTGATATAGCAAACACGGTTGTGTTTCCTATACATAATATAACAAGAGCTTTTTAATGAGTATTGAAAGAGAGTTCTGTAATGACTGGGGTGCTCAGAGGCTATTATTTTAACAGGAGCTACACCTCATTTTAGGGCCGTGCCCCCTGAAAACATGGCTCTGCAATAGCTACCCTGTCGCCCCATTTAGGACATAGCGCAGAGAGACCGCTCTGGTGGCTAATGTTATGCTTTAAAAATCCTTGGCGACGATGATAGTTTTTAAAAGCGTGAGTCAGTTGAGAATCAGAGAATCCAAAAATCTGAGAATTCACAAGCCAATTTCTCACCAAACAGGAACAGGTCACTAGCTAGTATTATATTATTAAGATTGTTTTATGTGCTTCTGCGACTTATCTGACCAAAGCCTTATTATAATTGGCACCATTCGTAGAGGGGCCCCAGGGTGGGTGTGTGAGCATTAGGCCTAGACACCCCTTTCATCTGCCGGCGCAAAAAGGCTTATGAGGCTGAGGCGGCAGCCGTCACGTGCTAAGCACTGTGGGCAACCTCTGCATTTCCTCCAAGCACAGCCCATGCCCCAAATCACACCATTAGGAACATAAACTAAACCTAAATCTCACCTGTTCTTTGCTGGTTCGACGGGCTTCAGTTAAGACGGGAAGAAACCAAGAACCCTCCTGGAGCACAGAGTAGTTAATTGCCAAGAAAATGGGTCACGTGATCCATTTGGATGGCTGAGGCAGAATGGGGTCTTGACGAGTAACCCTAACCTCACTAGATTTATCAATGAGTGAACCCCTTATCTCACAGAAAACCAGACACGTTGAAACTGCAATCTCCCAGAAACAGGCGGCTTCCTCCTGAATGGCCAAGTACTGCAAGTGCTAATAATCACAATGTACATTCAGTAAATGCCGCAACCGCAGGACCGTGTCAATCATATGTGCTCCTATGACACAAACCTGAGGGTGCTCGTTTTAACAACGTCTGAAGGCGAAGAGGCTCAGTTGTACCAATTAGAAATCAAACATGTCAATTTGATGTCACTGAGGCAGCTCTTCAACAAATGTGTTAACCCACTGAGGTACCTTGGTGGAAACAGTGAACTGCAGTTCACACAGGCATGTTTCTGCGACTGGTCCTCCACCCACTGAGCAATCTTACTAGACATGTAGCTTACCAAGCCGTGGAGCGGGCTGCACATATATGCCCTATTATCACTATGGGTGTAATGAACTATACAACTGTTTTGGGGCTGCCCACTCTTCTTGCCAAAAGGTTTTTCCTGACTGTGTAAGAAAACCCCCAAACTGAGCATAAAGGAGCGGTGTAGGTGTGCAGATGTATACTTAGTGCCGGGGTTACCTTGTTCCAAAGCCTCCCTAGTTTTCTAAATGAGAGAACAGTGGCACTTGTGGACGGATTGGTTTGACGCAAGTCACACGATCCTGTCAAGTGCTAGAACTGAGACTGGAACTCGGATTCCCAGAGTGAAGGTTTGGGGGTTTTGTCCCTGTAGCTTTTGAAAGGTGCAAATTCTCACAGATATTGCGATGTCCACGCAGCAAGTTCCTGGGAGTAAACAAAGCCAGAATGAACAACTCTTGACATTTTGACGCCATGCACCCTTGGGCGTAAGGGACTGCTCCAGCAAATGCACAATACATTTGAGAGACAACGCATTCCTAGCAAAGCTCCATTTAAATTTACATCCTTACCTATGTCCACAAAATGGCTGCCCTGTGTAAACAAACACAGACTGGAGAACCACCCACATCATACTGATATCACTCACTGCCCAGCCAATCAGGTGCTGCTTACATCACACTCGACCAACACCCCACAAATCACTATATGAACATTTTCAAACACATTTTAGACCAAAACGTAACTATCACATTAACTTATTCATTTTAAATACATAATACATTAAAATGTGTAACATAACTTCAAAGCTGTAGTTAATATTTTTAAAAGCATCAATAAAGTCAAATAACTTTTTCTTAACATTAACATATGGCGGCCACCATTTTGGAAGTAAAAATGGCTGACACATTCAGCACATAATACAAATACAGGCAAAGAGTGCATAAAGGGGTGTGGTTTAAGGTGGGATGGGTGGGAATGGGAGGAAAATTGTATAGAATTCACTTAGAGATGGGCGTTAAATGGGTGGGGCACATAGCCAAACAACACAAATCCATCCTCATATGTCAGCTGCATTGAAATGCATTAAAGACCTTCATTCAAAGACCCTATTTGAAGCTCTTGTGTTAAAGCTCTTATTTTAATGACAATAGTTTTGGCTTAAAGGTAGCACTTTCAGCGCCACCAAATAGCCAAAACTAAAACCTAAATCTCTGGCCCGCTCACAAGCAGATAAACATAATTTATACGTAACTGCTGCTATCTTGAGAAATCTGTGAATGGTTGAAGCTAGGAGATTTTTTCCACCAAGTATAATGGGACTTCACACATTATTCATATTTATAAAGGGGTTTCTCAAAAATAGACATGATTTTAATCTCAATGACCTTCATTCTAAGGGTTGTCTCGATCGATATTTATAAAAGATTTCTCCAGAGGCACTCTGCAGTCACTCCATCTACCATTCTCTTTGCAACATATTTTCAGGGGGTTGAGATTAAACAACCTTAGTTTGAGATATAATCACATCAAAAAACATATTGCAGAAATACTGTCTCTTTACTTTTGAGAGAATGATACTGGGGAACTGGACATCAGAACAATTTGGGATGCCGGAAAAGCAGTAAACAAGGCTTGGAATATTAACATAAACTCTGCTTTTTTATGACAAAATAACATAAGGCTGGCTCTAGAAGCAGAAATCAATCTAAAGGACCAGGCCCATAAGCTGATGGGTTCTCTCAAATATCGGAGGCCCCTGCACATTGCTTGATCTCAGTTAGTGGCGCACTTGGCAGATGTGTCTGCACAATCATTTGTATACACTAAGCAAGTATATTATACTAATGGCAACAAGGCACACCTCCTATTAGCAGCTAAACTCAGAAAGACAAAATTATACGACTATGTTTCCAATCTGGTAGATTCATCAGGTGGCCTCTGCTGTGGAGAAAGGGAAAGGAGAAATTATCAAAAGTTGTTTTAGCGAGTTTAAAATTGATATCCTCATAGATGTGCAGACCCAATTGGAGTTCATTAACCCATCTGTATTTCTGACAATGGATCTTGCGGACAGGGACGTCTTGGAGTTGTCCATCATGACAGAAGAGTTGGAGATAGCAATTTACTTTTTGCAAGAAATAAAATGCCAGGCACATACAGCCTCCCATGTTGCTTTTTTAATAAAATGTATAAAAACAACTCTATCCCCTGACACCCATCTTTCAAAGGTATTCAATACCTTCCTGCTAAAATCCACTATTATACTTGTTTTAAAACAACTGAGTACAGATGCGACTGACTCCATGCCATATTGTCCGATCACCTATCTTGACACAGATGCTAAGACCTTTGCAAACATTTTGGCCACAAGGCTGATGAGGGTGGTCCCATTCTTAATTAAGGCAGATCAATTGTGATTTATAATAAATCATAATGCACAGCATAACATTCGATGCAATGACTTGATAGATTGGGGGTCCCGTGTGGGCTAGAAAGATACCTTGCTGGCTCTGAATGATATTATCAATTGGACCCATCTCAGGGAATCGTTAGGAGCTTTTGGCCGATGGCCTGATCTTACAAATCTGGTGTTACCTAATTTTCTAATCCTGAACATGAAGGTGAGAGTGAATAACCTTTATATAAACCCAATAGGCATTGGCAGAGGAACATATATGGAATGCCCGTGATTTCCCCTAGCTAGCCTTGAAATCTCTTTCTCAGATGATGCACAATAATCCAAAGATTCAGGGTGTACATTGTTCTGGCATTTCCCATAATGTGGCTTTATATGCTGATAACATGATCATTTTCCTGAAAAAAAAACGGGCTCGGATTTTTCTGTTCTGGAATTCATATGAAACTTGATTTTTTCCATTAACTGTGCTAAATCTATGGGCTTAAATATAAATAAATCAACACAAATGATTAGCTCCCTTCAAGGCTTGTATCCATTTCTATGGTCTACAGGGATGACCACATATCTGTGGATCAAGCTTACTCCTGGCTATAGTTCACGCTATAGTGCAAATATCCCAACTTTAATGAGGTTATTTGAGCAGAAACTCAGAAGATGGGAGCCTCAAGAGATTTCCTGGCTGGAACAGGTTTCTGCAATTATAATGTCCTTCAGTTCCAAATCGTTGTATATTTTTTTTATCCCTAGCTAGTCTGGTTTCTACCCAGACCACAGGGAAGCACCTAAATGGAAGAATGATTTTATCCTTTATGTGGAGGTGCAAATCCCTTAGGATCTTGGATACAATCCTATTAAAACTGCCCCTTAAGGGGAGGCTTAGGGGTGCCATATGTCTAGAGATACTTGTTTGTAGCTCAGATTATACATTTCTGGGATTGGCTGCTCCCCATTTGAGTGAACAAATGGTGTGAAGTGCAACAGGCTACCATGCTAATACTTTTGGCTAATGTACCATTTATATCAATGAGCGCTAAACAAAAAGGTGCCCCCCCCCACCCCCCATTGGCTTCTACAAAGTGTACGCTGCCCTAGTGAGATAGAGAATGAAGGCTCGGAGGGATACCTCTGAGAACAGGTCTGCTTGCACAGACAAAGAATAATCTGGACTTTAAAGTGGGGATGCTTAAGGGTAATTTCAACGCTGGGAAAACCAACTTTGGGTGAACGATATAGTAAGGGCGTCCCATTCATCTTTGAAGAATGCAAAACAACATTTCTATCCCAGAAATTGAACGTTTCCGTAACATAAAATGAAGGCACTGAATTGTCCAGGGAGCAATTAGAAAGGCAGGGACAAGGCAACTAAAACGTTTGGAAAACTCCTTAATAGAGGATTACCCAAAAGGTCATGTTTCAAAATGTTACAAACTGCTAGATGCCTCATCTGTGACAGAGAAACTCCCATACATGTCAAAATGGGGATCTTATTTGGAGATGACTGTAAAGACTGGAGGGGGTGTCTGTACCTCTGCTCTCTATATGGTAGAGGAGAGGCAAGGAGGACCCCAGCCAAGATTCTCTATTGTGGTAGCAATGGATGAGCAATCAAGGCCTAGCTTCTCAGGAGGTGATGCATGCTGGTTCTTAAGTACAGTGTAGTCCCCAAGCCCCCACAAAGGAATGTCCACACACTGTATTGGTTAAAACACAGTCTTTATATAATTAATATTCAAGGTTATATACAATATCACGATAACGCACTTTGTACTCAGTTATCTTTAATGGCAAATATACAGTTCTACGTGGTAGCACAATTACTATTAGATCTCTTTAAAGTGCATCAACTGTATGGTTAAATGGCACAAAAATCAGGTTGTAATGAAAACCAACAATAGGGGTAAGAGGAAAGCAGTTGGTGAGAACAATTGGCAGAAATACTGGTCATTGCCGTTAAACACATTTCTGTGTGGAGATCCCCCCCACCTGGGCAACCTGTAGAATAAAGATACAAGCCCAGTCCATATATTGTTCACAAGAGACTTCCCAATAGTTCTGCAACCCCAAAGTAACTAGCGTTGTAGCGTTCCTTCACGGGGAAGCGTAAACGTCCTGCAAGGAAGAGGCGTGTGGGGCACCTCGATGTCGATAGTTCTGGACCACAAAGAGTTGGAAGAACTGTGGCCCAGCAAGGGCGTCGAGTCATCGGCGTCTCCGTGGTCTTTGGGTGGCAGGAAACCCACCGGCGGAAGCGCCTCGGCGCGTCGACGGTCAGGCCTTCTCCAGCAGGATACAGCAGCGACGGTGCGGATGAGAGCGTCCTTGGATTCGAAAGTTCCTAGGCAAATGGGAGCACGGGGGCTCCGGTCAGCGACGGCGGTCGTCGACAGTGGCGGACAACAGTCCGGGCGCTTTTCTTTGGGATTCCGCGGCAGTCCCCGTCTCCGGTCGGCAGCCTGTCGTAGGTCTGTTTACCAGGGAGCTTTGGCAAAGATCAGCTGGTGCACGATGGTCCCTCGTAGCGCGGGAAGAGGGCACCTTACCAGGTCCTCTCTGGGTCAGTCCTTGGAGACACAGCAGCTTTCAGATTGTGAAGGAGAGCAACAACAATTCTTCTCATCCAGCAGGGCTTTACGGTTAAGCTTCGGTTTTACTCCAGTTACTCTTCATAGTGGACTTCAGCTGCTGAACACGAATTCTAGCAGTGAGAGGCCCCCAAATATACTAGTTGGTCTCCCATTCATTCTGCTGGGTCACACTCAGGCAACCAATCGGTCAGAAGGGCATTCAGGCCATTCACTTCTCTCCAGACACTCACAACAAGTTATGTGTATTGGAACAAGTACCCAGCCATTCAACACTCCACACTGCATTCATACCAGTTTCGGGCAGGGCTGTCTGAGTCATTGTGTCAAACACCGGATACTAGACACCCACAACACAGAATGCGTATTCGTCACACACTCCATTCACCCAAGTCCCACCCACAGGCGTACTCACAACATACGGTCGCTGGGAAGGCTCCAGCCAGTCTGGTCAGCACTTCCCCACATTACCATATATGGAACTTCCACCCAACAGCCAGTCAGGCGGAAGGGACAGAGTGAGGGATTCCCGGGACTTTGGGAAGATCAAGGTAACAGGTGATGGAAGGCAAGAGGCCACGGGGGCCCTCTTGTTTCCTACCAGGAATCAACTGATTCTAATGGCAGGGCCTGGGTATCCCAAAATGGAGGATACTCAGAGCACCTGTCAAATTCAGCATGGGGCTGCCACCAGCCCATAGCCTGCTCTGTGGGCCACAGGTGCCCAAATACATACACTAGGGGCACAGGGTTGTACCCCCACCCATGGGTGCAATAATGGTATCCCATGGGTCTGTTCACAAGGGTGTGGGTGGGGTCCAGGTAATGCTGGTGGGGTGCCAGAATTACTGGCAGCTCAGAGCTGCTGGCAAATCCATGAACCCCACCGGCAAACTTGAAGTTCGCTGGTGCGGAAACGCACCGGCATATGGAAATACCAGCACAGTATTTCAGCACTGGTACACTCTTGATGAGGCCCCAAGTGCAAATACTAAATTAATCAATGGGTGGTTATATTCGGGACTGCAGATGAGGATAGGGTGTACACAAATTCCGGTCACGGGATGGCTCTCATTTCCTTCGTATTGATTACAGCCCGTATGAGACTGCCACAGGGTTGGTTCCCCCACTCTCTCATGTATCTTAGTGTGATTTCTGAGCTTTGTGTTTCTTGTGGATATGGAGCCTGACAAACTCCATAGGCATCATCTTTTACATTGTGTCACACAGCACCTTCAGTGCAGTGGCACAGGGAAGTCGTTCAGATTTCCCAAAGGTTTAAATACCTGCTCTGAGACAAACTACTGTTTCCCAGAGCAGTAAAGTGAAAATGACTTTACTTACATTTGTAACTTTCTAGACCCAGCACACACTATCTTACAATAGGGTACTGGAGGGGTTACCTAGTATCCCTTTTTATCTAGCTTTTCATGTAACATTTTTATGTTACCCTTTTCTCTCTGAATGGCTGGTGGCAGTGGTTTCATTTTAACTACTATTGTGTGCATTTTCTAGGTCTCACAGGTTATTATAGGAACTTCATTGAGAACTATGGGACCATAGCTTCCCTCTTGAATGTGGTCTCCTCACTCAAATTCCCCAAGAAGGTCAGGTTGAATGAGGAGTGCACTAAGGCATTTGAAGGACTTAAGAAAGCCCTTTGTCAAGCTCCAGTCTTGAGAGCTCCTGACTGCAACCAATCCTTCATTGTAGTACAGACAGATGCTTCCAATACAGGTATAGGTGCAGTTCTGAGTCAGCTGAATGAGAAAGGCAGGGATCACCCAATCTGCTTCATCAGTAGGAAACGGAAGGAACCTAAGACAAAGTGGGCAACCATAGAATGTGAATGCTTTGCCATTGTGTGGTCTTTTTGTCAAAATGGCCCTGGTCTTCGTTTTTCACCATTTCTTTGTGGAAAGGTCCTTCTTGAGATTTACTCTGCGCGCCAAACCACATTTGGTCCCATTGTTCGCTTTGCCTTTGGAGGGATTCACAAGTGAAGCCCGCCTCTGGCTCCAGGGTGTCTGGGGTGGGCAGGAAGTGAGGGAGGTGCCTAAAACTCCATGTGCTTAGTCTCAAAGGAGACCCAAATGCACTCTGTAGTGATTGGCCGGCTGACTGTCTGGCAAGGACAGCCACCCTGCTGGGTGACTGACAGCTGGGCTGTAATGAATGGGAGAGAACTGAATGGATGAAGGAACCAAAGAAGAACTTGAAGAGAACGCCTGCTGCAACTCCTGGACCGTTGGTTTGCCCGGAGAAGCCCTGCTGCTGTGCTGAAACTCCAAATTCGTATCGACAGTGAAGCCCCTGCAAGGACAACTTCTCCCCTTGAGTTGGTGGGACCAATCAACTCCAAAGTAAGCCACCTTCTCGGAGCTGGTTCAATTTCCACAGAGTTGCTGCTGGAAACCATATAGCCAGGGAGAGGAACACCAGATTGTGTGTGTTGCTTTTAAACTGGCCTAGAGCTCCAGGAAGATCCTCTGGACTCCCAGGAAGCAGGACTGACCGAGCCTGAGCCCCCTGAACAGAGTGCAGGACCCCAGAAGCAAGGAAAGGCCATCTTGACAGCCAGGAACCGCAGTGTTGCTATTTGTTGTAGAAGCGAGGAGCTGAAATGCTGAACAGCCACTGATTTGAAGATTGACGGTTGTGAGCGGTGACTGTCCCATTGCAGTGCAGGAGTCCCCAGAAGTCCTCCTTCTTGTCCCCACGACTGAGGCCCAGGAACAGTGAGATCTGCAGAGCTGCGGAGGAACAGAAGTCATTTGTTGCACTTTTTCTTCAATACAAAGGTACTGTAAAAAGTCTGAGAGAATGTACCTCTTGCTGTTGAGTTGCTTGCTCCTTCTACCACTCACAAGTCCAACGGCTTGTGGTCCTACATTTGAGTCTTCTTTTCTTCAAAGACTTCTAAAACACTGTGCAAAGACTTTTCTACTTACCTACCAGAAGTGCTTCATCCTATATAAGACGTTTGCCCATTGACTTTGGCTTAGCCCATTATACTGAATGGCTCTGCTTAGGGGATCCAAAAGTATTTGCCTGCTTAAGAATATTTGTGGTCTCTTGGTGTTCTAATAATCTTTTCCTTTTACCAACTTTCAACAGTATTCTAATGCAAACAGTAAGATATTAATGTCCCCAGCACCCTAGCTATTGAAGTCACCTGAGGGTGTAGGTTGTGTCTGTGGTCCATCCCAAAAAGGTCTTTACTGATTTAGAAACTAAGAGTGAATAGTATTGAAGTGTGTTTGTGTGTTACTTTTTATATTGCTCCCTTCTGAAGAAGGCTTACTCTAACTGACTGATAAATACATTAATAATTATTTATTCAAGAAACCTTGTGTGTAAGAGTTTATTTGAATACTTGTCACTGTGAATCTCTGTGTAACTCCCCTACAGCTCACATTGACCCCGCTTGAGATAAGCCTGGCTGCTCAACACGCTACCAAAACTGTGTAGTACAGGCTTATACCAAAGGTTGGGTTTCATATACCTGTAGTCAGAGTTGTTGTAGTGTTCCCAAAGGGTACTGAATTACTGAGCTTTCTGAAAGATACCATAGAGAATCGATGTTGCAGAACTTGTCCTTCATCTGGTCGCAGAGTGACCAGCCGTGGATCCATATGGGGGAGTGATCTATTGTTGGTGTGTTACCAAAGGTTCTGGACTAGTTGGCGAAGATGTAGACTCATGACACACCACGTAGGTGCTGCACTTTCCTATCCCACCACAATATGATTTATTTTGTAAGTATTGTTTTATTGTTCGAATGGTAGAACTGACGTTGATTTAAATGCATTTTTATTCTTCTTGGTGACTTTGAAAAATGGAAAATTGAGAAGAGAACAAAGTTTGGAAAACATTTTTTAAAAAATACATTTCTACGTATTTATTTGCTATGCAATGAACAATGAATGTAGCATGTTTATCTATTTTCTATTACGAGAGGGTTTAAAACATGGCCAGATGCCCCTGGAAAGCTTTTTTCAGGATATTCGAATTATGCTTGAATATAAGTAGTCAATATTTAAGGTATTTTTTGCAAAGTATGTAAAATGAATTAGTGTTCTTGTATTGTGTCTGATGTTCCAATTACTTGTAAATGTGTTTATTTATGCATGTTTGTAAGGTTTTAATGAATCATTACAAAAAAAATTAACGTGTTATTCCCAACACAGACAACCAAGAAGCTTGATAGGTGGTCAACAATGCGTTATATATATTTAAAAAAAACACCTGAAATAACGTAACCTGCGAAACCAATTTCTGCCCATATCCCCATTCTGACTTCAGAATCCCTGAGCAAATGTGAGTGAAAAATGCATTGTTAAAGTAACATGGGGACGTTTAATTACGATTTGTGCATTTTTACCAAATAGGCAAATCAAATGCTTCACTCAGTTAGAAACGTCCTAAGCCATAGGCAGTGCTTTAAGTGAGAGGAGGATTCGAGTGGAGGGGGAGGGGGGCTCAATTAAGGGTGCGTGGCCTAAGTGTGGCGGGGGGGGGGGGGTGTGAAATTGCTTGGCAGTGGGAGACAAGTGGCACATTGCTATCGATCCTTTTGGTGCGTTCTTCTCCTTTTGTACAGGCTCTGACCCCCGCAGAGCCTGCGATTAAGAAACTAAAGGAGAGGCGCGCACACAAAAAGCATTGATAACAGTGTGCCCGTCTCTTCTTCTGTTTCTTCAGGGGAGGCGCCAATCCCCTCAGGCAGACCTTTAACTCCACATAGCTGCGTGGTTCAAGGGCTGTCTGTGGGGTCAGTGCCTCTGATTAAGAAACAAAGGGGGATGTGGGGCACTGTTATTATACTTTTGGTGCTCCCGGCTCTGCTTTCTTCTTATCAGAAATGCCGGCCCCTGCAGGCAGTCCTTCAACCATGCGGCTCTGTTCAGTGAAAGGGCTGCATGAGGGGGTTGGTGCATCTAGGGCTAGTTGTGGGGAGTCTGGCAGAGCCCGGGTTCAGGAGCACTTTCTAAAGACTGCCAGACCAGTGCCCCATCCCGGCTAACACTGGCCCTCTTAAAGCTATGGACATAGGTCAGCAGGGCACGTGCTCAGTCGATCTCAGAGCCCTGCACCGGTCACAGCCTGCAGCCATGTTGCTACAGAGGGACACGACCAGAGCGGGAGGCATCCTGTTTTCTAAAAATGTATCATTATATTTTTTTACTTCACGTGGGTACACCTTAGCATCATTGTCAAGTCCTTGTGGAGAGTTCAGATAATATTTTTTCCTTTTGTGCCCTGTAGTGTACTTGAAATGTCATGATTATTGTCGCACTTGTAATGTGCTAGAAACTCGTGCAGAACAAGATCAGCCAGCTTGGCATGCAATGGGGGAAATGCACACAGCCCATCTTTAGGCCTCACTGAATGATGTGACACAGAGACTGGAGGCAGCATGGCGCAGGCATGGTGCCCCTTCCCCTTCGGAAGGGCGTGGAACGCTAGGGCTAGACGGGTGTGGTGACATGGTTAAAAAGGACAAATCCGTTCCTGCCCTCTCACTCTGGTCTGAATCTGGCTGACCGCTCCTTTGAAAGAGAGGGTCATTTAAGTGTAGGCTTGGACAGGAGTGGAGCCAATACAGAGAAAATCTGCCTCACGACATTGCAGCCCCAGCCTCCAGAATGTCTGGCTTCTTGTGCTGCTGGCCTGCATAGGATATGATATGATACGGCATTTGTAACGCGCTTATACACAAGTGTTTCAAGGCGCAACGAGGCAGGGGGTCTGGGGGGGCACAAGGGGAGACAGAAAACGATCCTACTAGGCCAGGTGTCATTCAGATCGCGCAAGTGCATGGGTAGAGGGGAAGGGAAAAGTGCAAGGGGGAAGGGAGAGGGGAAAGTGCAGTACAGGGTTATTAGCATACAGGACAAATAGCAAGGGCCAGCTGATGGCAAGTGCGAGGTAAGTGCAGACAAGTGCTGGGAAAGGGGGCTGTAGGGATGCAGACACAGTCCCGCAATGCAGGGGTTGCCAGGGAGGCAGTGCAGGGGAGAGTGGCTGGGCGAGGACCGAGAACGGTGGGTGGCCCAGTTGCAGATTCAGTGCAGTTTCAGTAATTTTAGCAGGGGAGAGGAGGAGAGAAAGCGGAGGCAAAGAGGAAGGTTTTGAGGTGCTTCTGGAACCGGAGATGGTTCTCCTCAAGTTTCAGGGAGGCAGGAAGGCTGTTCCAGAGGGAGGCCCCTGCAGCGGAGAGAGATCTGCCCCCAACTTGTTGTTTGGAGAAGCAGCTGACGCTGAGGGAGTTGGAGGCGGATGAGCGAAGAGCTCGAGAAGGAAGATATTTAGGAAGAGAGAGTTGAAGGTATTTTGGCCCAAGGCCCCAGAAGGCCTTGTGGACAATGCAGAGGGTTTTGAACTTGATCCTCGCAGTCACTGGGAGACAGTGTAGCGATTTCAGTCCTGGAGAGATACGGTCCCTGGGCTTGAGGCCAAGGCCAAGTCTCGCAGTCCTGTTCTGGATGAGTTGCAAAGGGCAGAGAGTAGAGGCAGGCATATTTAGATAGAGGCTGTTACAGTAGTCCAGCTTCGAGAGAACCAGGGCTCTAGAGACAGTGAGGTTCTGGGGGAAGGAGAGGAAAGGAAGGATACCTCTGAGGAGGTGTAGCTGGTAGTGTGACTTGTTAGAGATGTTGGATATGTGAGGAGAGAAGGAGAGTGTGGAGTCGAAGATGACCCTGAGGTTTTTTGCCTTGCAGGTAGGAGCAGGAAGAGGGCCAAGAGAGGCCGGCCAGAGAGCTGCAGGGAAGGAGGGAGTGGGTGTGCCAATGAGTAGAATCTCAGTCTTACTGGCATTAAGGCAGAGGTCATTGGTGGCACACCATTCCTGGATAGCAGAAAGACAGTAAGAGATGAGGGAAGGAGAAGAGGAGGCCGAGGGTAGCCTGAAAATGAGCTGGCTATCATCCGCATAGTACTGAAAGTTGGGGCAGAGAGCGGCGATGCGGTGGGCGAGAAGTGCCAGATACTGGTTGAACAGCCAGGGAGAGAGGTTGGATCCCTGGGGGATACCACAGGTAGAGAAAAAGATGTCAGAGAGGAAAGACCCCAGTTGGACCTGGGAGGGTCGATTGGATAAAAAGAAGACAGCCACGCCGGAGCCTGACCAGTGATACCCAGGGTATCATGGAGACGGTTGAGCAGGATGGTGTGGTTGACAGTATCAAAGGCAGAAGAGAGATCGAGCAAAATGAGAACACATGGGGTGTTAGAGTCAAGATTAGAGAGCAGGTCCTCACGGATGTTCAGGAGAGCAGTTTCCGTGCTTCTGGCATTTTTGAAGCCAGACTGATGGTCATGAAGACTACCGACAGATTCAGCATGGAGATTAAGCTGGTAGATGGCCAGTTTCTCCAGGAGCTTGCCCAGGAAGGGAGTGATAGAGATTGGGCGATAGTTTGCTGGGCAGGAGGGGTCGAGGGAGGGTTTCTTAAGAAGGGTGTGCACAAGGGAAGGCTTGAGAGGGGATGGGAAGACTTCAGAGGCGAAGGAGTGATTGCAGAAGTCATCAAGGGCAGGAGCCAAGGAGTCATGTGGTCCTTGATAGTTTTGGAGGAACAGGGGTGGACCTGTTTTGACAAGACTTTCATAGATCGGACTTGTCTCGAAACCTTGTCAGCAGAAAAAAGGCAGAGAAGGAGAGAGGAGGGGTGGCTGCAGAAGGGCCAGAGGAAGAGCAGGGAATAGAGGGGGGAGAGGTGATAGGAGGAGAGTGAGGACAGGATGTCCTGAGTTTTTGAAAAGAAGTGAGAGGACAGTGCCGTGCAGAGGTCCTGGGAGGGGACAGGAGAGGTAGAGACTGCAGCAGGGTTGGCCAGCTCCTTGCAGATTTTAAAGAGTTCGGCCGAATTGTTAGATGCCGCAGAGATGCGGGCTTGGATAAGGGCTCTCTTCTTGGTGAGAACAGAGAGTCGGTATCAGGGGAGTTGCTAGGTCTGGAAAAGACCCGGGGCTAAGCTGATGTCGGAACTGTTGGGACTGGGGGCTAGCTAGTCTTTTGGCTGTAGCTCCTGAGATTCTATCCGGGGCTACACCCAAAAGATCAGGGGCTATAGCCCCCTTAGCCCCCCCCTAGCAACGCCCCTGGTCGGTATTGCCTTTGGAGCAGGCGACAGGCCAGTTTGTCCGAGGATGAACATGAAGCACGCCATTTCCTCTCTGACACCCTGCACTTTCGTTTAAGGGTGACGAGATCCGAGTCATACCAGGAGTTACATTTGGCTTTGGGCTTCAGGCGGATTCTCATGACAGGGGCAAGGATATCAAGAGTATCAGATATAGCAGAGTGGAGAGTGGAGAGGGCTGTGTCAGGGTGGGAGTCAGCCGAAGGGGGAGGAGGGGGCGAGAAGGTGGCAGCGAAAGCCTCAACTGACACGCGCTTCATGGGTCAGATGACCGAGAAGGAAGGTGGCAGTGATGAGGGTGGCTTTGCCTGTGGGGTAGAGAAGGTGAGGTGGGAGGATAGGAGAAAGTGATCACTCCAGGAGAGAGAAGTGGAGAGAGGGACAGAGAGGGGAAGGTCAGAAGGGATCAGAGCATCAAGAGTGTGCCCTGCAGAATGAGTCGGCCCAGACGGGAGAATAGAGAGTGAGAGAGAGTCGCAGAGGTCGCAAAAGAGTCCAGAGGGGGGACAGGAGGCATCCTAAGGATGAAAGGTATGTGCTGCAGGCCGTCTGAAGTGCCAGTATACATTCTTAAGAAACATGTGGCCTGCTGCGGGTGGTCAGGAAACCTTCCCACCTGCACACTCACATCCGAGGCTTGGAGGGCGTCCGAGCATTTCAACTTTTTCAGTTGAAAGGAGCCTCAAGCCCCAGGGGGTCCCTCGCAACGGCACCCATGTTGCTAGTCAGCAGTCTTATAACAGGGCTATATATTCTGTTTCTATATTTCATCCAGGGGCTATAAACGTGCACTTTGCGGCGCTCACCTTAGAAGCTGCATTTTCTGGAGCCCTTCTGGCCGTCCCTTCCCTGACGGTATACAGAAGCCTTATCACTTGATTGCCCTTTAACACTGGTTCCTCCACATCAGCCCCTTCATTTGTAAATAGTGTGCCGAAAACCCGCAGGCATCAGGGCACACATAAAACTCAATTTATTACTCGGCTCGACTGGAAGGCGGCCTCAATCGTTGTGACGTTACGATTCTACGAGGTGCGGCTTGAGTCGGCTTGAGACGACGCAGACGTTCTTTCTTTCTGGGTCCTTTCCTCAGTATCCTGAGACTGAGCCCGCCTGAGCCCGTCCTCGCTTGCCAGCGTACGACGACGTACGTCGACGAATCTGCTCGCGGTGCCTGTCCGCTCCTGTGGGCGTTCATCGTATAGCCGCGGCCGCGGCAGGGTACCTCCACCTGCGGGAAGCCTGGTGGGAAGCCAGCTGGAGCACACGGGAGCCGCCGGAGTGTCAGCGTGCGCTGGTCACGGTGTTCGAGGCGGCTCGCAGAGCCTGCCTGCTTTGAGCACTTCGCCGTCCGCGGGACGCCCGTGGGAGAGTGACTCCTCTCGGCGTGGTGAGCGGATAGAGGTTGCGGTGGGTAATCAGCACATGGGGAAAAAGTGCAGGGGGGAGCTATACTGACTTGCAGTGATTACACTGCCTAGCAAGCAGTGTTACTCACTTAAATTAAGCCCTTTTCCCCCCCCTCCCCCTAGATACCTGTCCCCCCCCACCTTTATACCCAGTCTCCCTCCCTTGGTCTGATTTAATGGTACAGCCACCATATGGTGAGGAGTCCATCTGGGTGTGTGTGCTGAACCTGCATAGTGCCTGCCTGAGGGCCTGCCTGAGGGGCGCTGCGATTTGGTGACAGCTGGCTTTGCGCCTCTTCAGCTTAATAAGGACAGTGCAGGTTACGTGTTGAAATCTGGCTCGGATCTGGGTGTAGCAAAATCCAGAAAACCGGCTAGAGAGAAGGCACCTTGATTTCTGTAATAAACCTAATGGCGCCAGGGAAGAAAATGACACAAAATAAGTACAATCTGCGTAAGACAAAGAAACAATTGGAAGTGGCAACCCTGACGAACGAGGAGATGAGAAAACCTAAAATAAATAACAAGGAAAAATCCAGCATATCCATCCCCTTGGGACAGGGAGCCATAACTGGTTTCTTTGCCCCCCTTCCCTTAACAGAAAATAACTCTACGATCATTGAGGACCCCGTCTTATCGGATGATAGGGGTGGTGACCCAATGAGTTCCACTAACTTTGACGACATAGATAACAATTCGCTGTTAGACCTGTGTTTGAGTATCCAGCGGGGGATGACTCCCCAGATCCTCAGGCCGTTGGAAGACACAGGTCTGCGACAGGATAATAATTCTACGTCATCTTCTGATAACATCATAGGCCACGAGATACCTCTGGGCCGACTGTCAGCCTCCCCTAATTTAGTAATGGTTTCAATGGAAGACGGACCGGAGTCAGAGGAAGGAAATCTCTCCACCCTGTTCCCTGGGGCAAAGGAACTGGCAGAGATTCAATCCTCAGTGGCCTCCCTTCAATTTGCACTCAAAATTTTGCTCCAAATGACGGGTCGGATACTTACGAATACTAACCCATTGCCTAATACACAAATAGAAGAAAAGAATAAGGAGGAAGAGGCGGAAATCAATCTATCGGAGGCCATAGGTATCGCTGAGGAAATAAATAAGATAGCTGACAAAGATTCCTCGGTAAATGAGGACTTGAATGAGTCAGTCTTCTATTCCCGTAAACAACGCAAACTGGCTAAGAAAGCGCAAAAGAATAAGGAAAATACGATGCAAGGAACTAAAGAAGATAAGACGGCGCACATTGGGGGGCGCTCAAAAAAAGCAAAAAAAAGGGCATCCAGAGCTAAGAAAAAGATGGGCTCTGGAGAAGGTCGCCTCTGCAGTTGGCTTATCACTCATCAAGATACGAATCTAGTCTCGCCGTCCAAATGTGATCAACCAGTGACGGTGGATCTGACTGATGATGTGGGAAGATTGCCGACCGTGGATGAAACAGAGGACCAGGCAGACGAATGGGAACGATTTGAGGCCGACCTTCAAGAGGAGGAGGAAACACGGATCAGGGGCCCTGACCTGGTACTTCAATCTGAACCAGCCCCGGCTAGTACCATCATCTCCCCCGGTAGATCAGTTATGGACGGACCCGATCTCTCAGGGAACAGAATCTGCCTGATCAAAAACCTGTATAAAACCTGCGAACGTAGATGGCTGCCACGATCAGAGTTCCTAATACGTCTGCATTCGGTCCCTGAACTACGCGTCTTAAAATCAGATGATTTCCTGTTTGTGGAACCATTAAAAGGCCTTAACCCCTGTGTGTCTGCAATACATTGTAAATTTATATCCACCGCACAGATGCTCAGGAAATATCGTGAAGAGCTGAGGGCTGTGGATGTTGAGGTTGATGCAGACTTGGACGAAGTTGACTCCAGTGCCGAACTTGTGGAAATAAGTGGGCCGGGCATACCAGTGGAGTACCCCTTGATACCTAAAGGAAAGAAAGTTGAAATTGCTGATGTTCAGTTGGTCCTAAAATGGCTCGTGGAATCTCTTCCTGAGGTATTACCTAAACATTGAAATTTGACATTGTTATCGTGGAATACAAGAGGATTTGCTCATCTGTTGACGCCGGAGGGGTCGGTTAATTTTATTGTGAAACATAGCCTGATATGCCTACAGGAGACATGGGCAATGGACATTCTATTACTTGATGGATACATGAATTATCAATCCTATGCTAAGAAGGGCGATAAAGGGAGACCATTTGGAGGGCTTTTGATAGGTGTGATCAGCTCTCTGCCCTCGAGACAGATACCTTGTAATGTTTGTGATAATATGCTGGCAGTAGAGGTTGAATATGGATCACAGGATGATAAGGGGAAGTTCCTGTTGATAAATATATATAATCCCCCGCATGCGGGAACTAGTGAACCTATTCAAGAAGCCCTTCATGAATTACTGGCCTCCTGGTCTGTACTACCTGGTAACCGAGCAGTGATTGTTGTGGGTGATTTCAATTGTCGTATTCCTGCTGTGACCGGGAAATATCCTCAAAACCCCAAGTTAAGAGAGAAACATCTATTAACACATACCAAAACCGACATCGAGGGGCCACGTTGGCGTCGGTTGCTTGACGAATGGGATCTGGAAATGCTGAATGGCTACACGAATAGTGACTACCCGGGGAAACATACTTGGTCCAATGGGCTATATAGTAGTACCCTGGATTACATCTTCATGTGCCCTAAAATGCTGCTCTTAGTAGAAGATATGTCTGTATCACCAAATAAATGGAGCGATCATTCAGCTCTCCATTGTATACTAAACATACAACAGAGAGCTCTCGACAAGTGCAATATGGGCACAGTCTATGCGAATAAATCAGGCTCCAACATTAGATGGTCGGCTAAGAATATTAATCAGGCTGCACTGGCACTCGAGATGGATAAATGGCCAAATTTACCCAATTTCCATTCCATGTCTATTGAATCCATAGAAAATTGGATAAAAGCCTTCTCTCATATACATGCTTTGGTTACTACCACTAGCATGTATAGACCGGAGGGTGGGCCCCGCTCTTATAATAATAAGATTAGAGATGCCAAAAGGGACTTGAGACGGGAACTGCGTATGAGCAAGAAAAAGTTAGGACCATCTGATGTATTACGAGTGGTTGCGAGGAAAATCAAAAATAAATATAGATCTATTATTAAAAATATAAAATCTGTCGCTAATACCTGGGCTCACCAGAGATTAGTGCAAACGATTTGTTCTAAAAACACTCGTAGTATCTGGGCACTCCTGGGGGAAACTAGGGAGTCATCGAAGGGCCAAATGGTTAATCCAATTAAAGCTGAGATATGGGTTGAGTTTTTACTTGCCCGTAACACAAAACTACCGAGTGACAAATTGGGCCCTCAGATAACCTTGGCTCCCTATCTGGCCTTTGATATCTCATATACGGCCATAATATCCAAGATAAAGACGCTCAAACCGTCCAGAGCTCCAGGACCGAACGGCCTAGCCAATATAGTTATGAGAAAACAGCCTGAGTTCTGGGCGAGTTTATTAGCAACACTGTTCAAGAAGATAATGTTACAGGGGCAAATACCGAGCTCATGGCAAACAGCAGTATTAATACCTGTTTTTAAAAAGGGCAATCGCCTAGATCCCACTAATTATCGGCTCCTCTCCATGCTGGACACAACGGGTAAATTGTTTGCTTCTTTACTGCTTGAGGAATTACAATCATGGGTAGAAAGGGCTAACATTCTGTCCACCTTCCAGTGTGGATTTAGGAAAGGTTATTCAACGAGTCACAATTTAATGGTCACGAACCTGTTGAGAACTAAAGCACGTAGTAAAGGTGCACCACCTTTATATGCTTTATATATTGATTTTAAAGCAGCTTTCGACACCATCCCTAGGGAACGTTTGTGGGCTAAACTTAACGGTCTTGGGTGTCCAGCAGGCATCCTGTATTACCTTAAATTGCTGCACTACAATACGTCAGTCAGACTGAAATTAGATCAAGAGGGACACCTGACTGATAAAGTGCTGCAGAACAGGGGGGTGAAACAGGGCTGTGTGACGGCCCCCTTGGTATATAACCTGTATGTTTATGACATACCAGTGGCCATAACGGCCGTCTCAAACTGCCCACCTAAGATTGGGGAGCTGGTATGCACTGTCCTGGCTTACGCAGATGACTTGGTCATTTTTGATCACACAATCAGTGGCCTACGCAGATCGGCCACTGCTTTGTGGGATTATGCGAATCATAATGGCCTCACTATCAATCTTGACAAGACTAAGGTATTGCGATTTACCAATAAAAGAGTGTCACGCATAAATCTTATGGTGGGTAAGAACATAATCCCTTACGCCCCACATTATCGGTATATGGTTATCGACTTCGAACCTAGTGGTGACTATACCATATGCAAACATTCTCGGATGACGCGAGCAGCGCAGGTCACTTCGCTGGTTGCGAACTTTACCAACAAGCAAGGAGGTTTCACGTTATGGGGCACTCGCCAACTATATGTGCAGGTTTTTACTCCCATGATAACCTATGGTCTAGAGGCCTTGTTCGACCTAGATCTTAGCTGGCTACAAGTTATAGAAGGGAAATTCTGGCGGCGGGTCTTGGGGCTGCCCCCAGGAATTCCAATGGCCATTTTACGCCTAGAGTTGGGCATACCATCATTGAAAGCTACAGTGATGAAAAAGAGACTAGGGTTTTTTATCAAAATGCGTAGTGGTACAACAAATTCAATATTGACTGCCGTGGATAAGGAAATATGTAAAAAACAAAATACCCTTTCACCCGCTGCTATAATGTTAAGATATCTCGCTGATATAGGATGGACGTATCGTGAAGGGGACTATACCTGGCAAGTTCAGAGAGCCCTAGATAAGCGAATAGATATGTGGGATTGGTTGGAAAATTTTGCCCACCTCAGTGCATTGAAAAGTTATGAATTTGTGAAATTCAGGTTGTATACATATATGAGACCGCAAGATTACCTTAACTTATGCCCTTGCAAAAGACTGCGACGTTTTGTACTCCTATTAAGACTGGGCCAACTCCCGACTCTTTGGGTCACGGGCCGGAAAGATCGACTGCTGTCGACACTAAGGATCTGCAGACTGTGTAAAATCAATAATGTTCTTGAGACAGCAAGACATGTCCTGACTCAATGCAGTAGTATGACAAACATAATACATCAACATATGGGAATGTATACGCATGACTCTGTAACAACCTCAAAGGCATTATTTTGGCATCACTGCTTAAATTCCGAAAATATCCACATTTTTACTGCTTTATATAACATCTGGTTGGTCATAGAGGGAAAATTGGGCATTAGGATCTGAATAGGTAGCATTATCTACACCCAGGTGCAGAGATGGGATACACCTTTACTAGATCCCTTCCTGGGCCATGCGTGACTCTGTAATTGTGAATCCTGTAATTATGAATTCCAACTGCTAACCGTTCTTCCAAATATTGTCAGTATTTCATATCCTGGTGAGTCCTGATGTGATTCCCACAGGGTTTGATTTAGGACGATCTAGGTTGTTTTAGGTCTTAGAATGCATGATTGTGTCTAGGCTAGATTTATTTATTTATTGTGAATCCTGTAATTATGAATTCCAACTGCTAACCGTTCTTCCAAATATTGTCAGTATTTCGTATCCTGGTGAGTTCTGATGTGATTCCCACAGGGTTTGATTTAGGACGATCTAGGTTGTTTTAGGTCTTAGAATGCATGATTGTGTCTAGGCTAGATTTATTTATTTATTGTTATTAGCATTGCCAATTTTTTACTTAGTTGTGTAATCTTAATCTTATTACTGTATTTTGTTGTCATTCATGTGTAAAGTTTATTAGCTAAACTGTAACACATTAAATAAATAAATAAATAAATAAAACTCAATACAAAAACATAAAAGACAAGACAGCACAGAAAGATCAATGCATCCACCAGTGGAAGATGTGTTTAAACAGGAAGATCTTCAAACAATTCCGAAATTGGGGGTAAGTTTGTTTCCTGCTGAAGATTCACGGGCAGGGAAATCTAGGCTCTAGGAGAGAGAGAGGAGAAGGATCTTCCGTTGCCCAAAGCTCTTCTGGCTCTTGGACATGAGAGCAACCAAGTACCCATGGACCTTAACATCTTATTAGGCTCATGTTTTGTTAGCCTATCCGAAAGATACATAGGTGCATTACCGTGATCACAGTTATGGGCCAAGGTAAGTACCTTAAAATGCACCCGAGCTGCTACTGTGAGTCAGTGCAGTTCTTTCCTTATTTCAGAAATATGAGAGTTACCAGGCCATTCTTTTTTGCGATGCAGATCCTTTTCAACGACTTGCAAATCATGAGTTCAACTCCTACTAGTGCCCCTCAGAAGGCGTTGCAATAATCAATTCTCGCAAGAATAGTGGCACTTGCAAGAGAAATGCAGTTTTGTTCTGAAAAAAAAGTTCTGTCTGTCTAAGGAGCTTAAGGTAATGGCGTGAGTTTTTTTTTAGATGTAATTCACATGAGGTTTTGCACCTGGTGATGCTTCTAAGAAAACACCCACAGCCTGTTTCATGGAATTATTTTCGTGAAAAACGCAGATTTGCACCCCTTTCTGCCTGAAAATCCCTGTTTGAAGTATATGGATTTTCGGGCAGAAAGGCGCGCAAATCTGCATTTTTCACGCAAATAATTCCATGAATCAGACTGCCAGTGTTTTTACTTTATCAAGAACAGGGATCACAAATTGTAGGTGGAGGAAAGTTTTGACCTGCAGTCAGAGGAACCAAATTTTAACAACTCTGTTAATGCACATCCAGTTGAACGACATCCAGTGCTAAATACTATAGTAGATGGAAAGCGGTATGCAGTCTTTCCATCGAAAACGTTTCCAACTAAACTTTTTCCATCAAAACTTATTCAATGAAAAAAATATGCATCAAATGCATATTTGTGTGGGATAAAGGGTTAATTTTGTTTGGGGTGGGTTGTTACGGGTAAAATAAAATACTAAAAAAATGCATTCGATGCACATTTTCTCGTTAGATAACTTTCGATGCATTTTAATTTCGTCAGAAAGTTTTCGATGTAAAGACATGTAACGATGGAATGCAGGTTAACAGCGTCTGTTTTGTATGTCCCATCATGCTCAAACAGCAGCTGTGTATCATCAGCGAAGTTCCTGAATTGCACACCCATGTCAGCAAGAAACTCGTTTAATGCAGATGTTGAATAATGCCAGTGACAAACGTGCACCCTGGGATGCGGTAAAGGTATTGTGGCTGAGGCAGATGAAGCATTGCCCCAGCGCACGGCAGACCTCATGTTGCCTAGGAATGACTGTACTCAGTAGACAGCATTTTCTGAGGAGTGACCCACTGTGGTTAGGTAGTTAAGAGGCGATCGTGGTGCAGTAGGTCAAATGCTGCTGAGAGATCGAGCAATATCAGCAGTCCCAATCTCCCTCGGTCCACAATATTCAACATGTTAGACTGTAAATCCAGCAAAGCACTCTCAGTGCCATGATGCAGGCGGAAGCCAGACTGTTAAGGATGTACAATAGCAGCGGCTTCCAGATTTTTGTGAAGTTTCATACTGGCTGTCTTGTCAATTCCCTTAAGAAGTGGGAGTTTGTGACAGGTCTAGGATCTACAGGGCCCTTGGACTGAGCATCGTTTTCTTCACCAAAGGACTTGGAGTGACCTCCTTGAAGTCATCAGTCACACTGTTGTGTAAAAAGGACGAATTAACAAATCATGTGAGAAATGGAGAGCATATTGTAATATGTTCAAAATTAATTTCATCGAAATATTGTCTCCATATCAGTTATTGTGATAGGGTGACCTGAACATTTAGAATGGTAAGGGGAGTGTTTAGCTTCTGGGAGTGTCTTATACGGGTCATTGGACATTTCGTCCTTATTTGTAGCTGAGCTAGCAGCCAAGACCTTCTTCATCTGTTCTCGTGCATGGGTGATTTTATCCGCAAAAGCCTGTTGAGCCCTTATACAGTCAGTGTTAGAAGAAATGAAAGCCTGGACTTGAGCCTTGGGTTTGTCTACTGATCTCAAGATGTCGAAGAGTTTCTTCGAGTTGTTCAATGCATTTATTAGCTGAGCGTTGAAAAAGTTTTCTTTTGCCGAATGGCTAACTTGGCCGTTTTGGCAAGGCCCTTCCAAGTTGTTTTGCTAAATTCAGTTTTGGAATTTGACCAAGCCCTTTCGAACTGTCGTTTAGCTTTTTTCACGGCTACTAAATCTGGGGTGTCCCAGCTGTTATGACAAAGACCATCTCTAACAGTCTTCCATCAAAGGAGCTAATTGGTCCAACTCAAGATCTTTCTGTAGGAAATGGCAAGTGTGTCTGGGGTCTGAGTAGTTGGTTGATTCTAGAACAGCACTCATGCATTCCAAGAGCTCACTTGTTTTGACTTTCTTAAAATTCCTACTAAGAATCCTTGTTGTCATATTTAGTTTTTTCTCTAGTTTATCTGGGAACTGAATGTCAAATTCAACAAATAAGCGGTCTGATCAAACACATGGGGCCTCATTACAAGTGTCGCGGTCTGGAAAACAAGGTTGCCGGTAAGCTTACCGGCCCCTTAGTTTCCAGACTGCCACACTACGAGTCTGCTTGCTGGGGCCGATGTACCCGACTGGTCTGACCCTGCCAGGCGCAGCGGGCGCGGCAGGCACAGTTGCCATGGAAGCAACAGAACCGTCAGCAATGGTGCCAGTGCTTCTGAGTCCCCATTCCTATGGAGTCATATTGGTGAAGTGGACTCCATAGGAATGGGGACTGGCACTTTCCGGCACCTGACTTCCCGGGACTTGTAATGTCCCGGTGGCACCGTGAAGCGAGGTGCCAGAAACGGTGTTACGAGGTCGGCAGCAACCGCCAACCTCGTAATGAGGCCCAATGTCTGGTGTTAGTAATGGTGATGTCTAAGTTACGGGATTCAACCCAATCCAGTATCTTACCTTTGGAATTGGTAACTTCAGGGTTGTGGACTGTGAATTCAATGTTGTTCAAGTTTGATTCTAAGGATATCGTTTTTCTATCACCGATGTCTCCTCGCCATCGATTTAAATCACCTAGTAAGATGGTTGAACAATTAGGCCTGTTTAGTGGGGTCCCAGGATCTGAGTAATGCCATCATTGAAACTAGGCATGTCTTCTTGAGGGCGGTACAAAAGAATAAAATGTATGCAGGTGATGTGGTTAGGAGTAAGCTTTAGATGCAAAAGTTAGCAGCCGTTGAAGATGCATGGCACCTCAAAAAGATAACATTCTTTCTTTAATATAAGTGCAACTCCCCCTCCATTCCCTTGAACCCGATTCTGGGAAAAGAATACATACCCCAGAGGTACCGTTAGGTCAATTGTGGGCCCATTATATTCCATGAGCCAAGTTTCCGTGAGGCAGACAATGTCAATGTTATGTTCTAGTATGTAGTTGTGAATATCTATGGCATGTTTATTCATAGAACTTGTGTTCAATAAAGACAACTTAATAATGTTACCCTCAACGATGTTCGCTAATGGGGGTAACTTGGGGATACAACTGCAATCAAAGGAGACAAGTGTGGGCCAGCTGCCATTCAAAGTATTTGTCTCAAGGGGCGCCAGAGATGGTGTAGTAGCTAAAAAGGCATTAGCCGCAGCAAGATCTAGTGGGTAATTAGCGCCATCCAAGCCCATGGTTTCACACTCCTCAGTACGCTGAAAGTAGTAGGTGGCAGGGCATGGGTCAATGAAGACGGCAATGGGATCCAGGTATTTGTTTGCCCTACTGAGACCAGTTTCTCCTAACAGGAACAAGGAGACGTCCACATCCTGAACTAACAGCACAACATTGTGCGTAGCATGTACAATAAGGGGTAGGAGGTCGACATTAACAAGCTGTGTACAGTACCAGACGGGACAATAGGGCCTGGGAATATCAGTTCCCTAAAGTCTGCATCAGCTCTAAGCGGTGAACTTTCAATAGTTACTCCTAAGGGCTCCTGAGGAACTGATATTCCCAGGCCCTATTGTCCCATCTGATACCGACACACAGCTTGTTAATGCCGACCTCTCACCCCTTATTGTACATGCTACGGACAATGTTGTGCCGTTAGTTCAGGATGTGGACGTCTCCTTATTCCTGTTAGGAGAAACTGGTCTCAGTAGGGCAAACAAATACCTGGATCTCATTGCCGTCTTAAGTGACCCTTGCCCTGCCACCTACTACTCTCAGCGTACTGAGGAGTGTGAAACCATGGGCTTGGATGGCGCTAATTCCCCCCTAGATCTTGCCGCGGCTGGTTGAATAATTTAATCCTAAACGTGCTGCTGGGAAATGTAGTCCAGCACGGAATCACAATCTGCACAATAGTAGTTTGTAAAAGTTTCTTCCCCCAAAATACGATCTGCTGACAATAAACTAAGATAAAGGAACAGGTGAGACCAATCACTTCACCCCGACCCAAATTCTATCTCCCACCCCGCCTATTTAGATGAGATGCATGCGACTGTGACTGTATGCAAGTGTGTGTGTGTGTGTGTGTGTGAGTCTTTCTGTAAAAGCATATTAGAAACAATGAGTGTGTCAGGGAGACCATGTGGCAGTATGAGTGAGGGAGACCGAATGAGAATGACTTGATGAGACAGTGAGCCTGTGAGACAGAGTTTGTGAGAGTGAGTCTCGGATTGACAGTGTATGAAAGAGGAGGTTTGTAATTGTCAGATTGTGTGCACGTGTGAGAAGGAGGGACCATGTGAGATTGTAGGTAAGTACCTAGAGTGGATTTGGGGTTCAGGGGGTATAAGCAGACAAAAAGAAGCACCACAGTCTTGCCGTTCTTTGTTGTCTGTCCCCTTTATCTTGTCATTGGCTTTATAGGTCCCCATGCGGAAGGTGATAAACAACCCAAGGAGTAATTGAGCTGCCACAGTGAAGGGGTGGCAGCAGCTAATGAAGAAAGGGCCACAGATAACCAAATGATGCCACAAATAAAAAAAGAAAAAATAATGGGAAGCGCGGTGGAGAGAAACTAGGAGAGA
The DNA here is from genome assembly GCF_040938575.1 of Ambystoma mexicanum. Lineage (NCBI taxonomy): Eukaryota > Metazoa > Chordata > Amphibia > Caudata > Ambystomatidae > Ambystoma > Ambystoma mexicanum. The sequence goes on from NC_090941.1 coordinate 646,449,744, forward strand.
AGGGGAAAAAAGGAATGAGCCAAAGAAAGATAAATGTGCAGATAAAACAGCAAGAACACAAGGAGGAATAATTTGCATGCTACAGAAAAAAGGCTTTACAAGAGTTTGTAAAATAAATCCATGGGTACAATAACAGCACACTGGAAATATGCAGGGTAGAATGTTATGCCCCGTGAACAGCAATACAATGGGTCTTCACAGGTAAAAGAAACAGACCCATCTATAAGGGAACAAACACAGAGCAGTGCTCGCCAGGTTTACGCTGTGTTTAACTTTTGCAGCCCACAGCTCCCTATGTGCAGTGTTTCTGGGGACCCCTTGGGTGCTCCTTTCAGATTCATTTGAGATTCTTTTACTATCCTTGATTAACTTCTGATCTCAAAGATAGAGGGATTCAGTGTATCCTTCCTAAAATGTAATGCTGTGAGCAATTAGCACACCCACACCTTAAGTGGAATGCTAAGGGGGATATTGCTCTGCTCCTGTGACTTTTTAGTCACATATACAACCTCCTAGCTACGGCTGGTGGCAGTGAATGTGCTCTACCAACTAGTGTGCTACTTTTTACCGCAGACTATGTTCATAGTCCCGGTTGTGCACAATAGGGTCACCTATGTTCTAACATGGTGGCTGCTTTGTTATTTCACCATTTCTAGCGTGGCTGTCCTTTGTTAGCCCTTCTTCTACTATTCTGGGAAGGGAACGTCAGTGTATGTGTTATTCCTTTGGCTGGAATCCTACGGTGTCCCCGCCTATGCTCCTCTGTGACTGGGCAGGCAGGAAGTAGGGGAGGAGCTTTTCACTCCCCTACCCCTTTTCTGCTTGAGTGCCTGAATGGAACCAGTGCCCACTGTGGGGCTGGCTGTACTGATTGGACAGTCACCACCCCTTTCTGTAAACTGGTGAGAGAGATTGCAGAGGGGTGTCTGCTGCAACTAAATAAAAGGTGAGGTTACTGAGGTGAAAGGCAAGTCGACCACTTTAAACTGAAGTAACGGAAGAAGACGACCAGAGACGCCTGCAGACCCTTTGCAACACCGAGAAGAAATCACTGCTGTCCTGACCCTGACTTCTGCTCAACAGAGGATCTCCAAAGAGGACAACTCCTTCCCTTTGGCTGGTGGGACCAATCTGCCCTAAGACGACAAACAAACTGAACCATCTCCCGAGGTGCTGTGCCTCTCCAAAGCTGCAGACCGCGAATACCAGGAGACATCCACCCCAATTGAAGTGCATCATATTTGCAAGGCCAAATCCGTCCAAGTCTTTGCCGAGATCCAAGTGAACCTCCAGAGATAGGATCTGACTCATCTACAGTCCCCTCACCAGAGTGCAGGACTTAAGAAGCGAAGAAGTGAAGAAGATTGACTTCTTGGTTTAAAGTAAGCAATACCATTTCAACCCACAGTTCCTTATGTTAGAAGAAAGGTTAGTAGCCGGATTCTCCTCTGTGTATCCTCATTGTGGTGACGAGATGACGGTCTCTGGCGGGAAGGTCTCAGCAGCAGTCTCGAGAGGGGACCCTTGGCATGGATTTCTTCAGCTTCTTTGGTCAGTCTGCGCTTTTGGCACCTTTTTCTCAGCCCAGGCAAAGGACGGTAAGCGCAAGAGCAAGAACTGATATGCATGATGAGGCAGGTGAAGATACGCGGGGAATTGGGAGAGAGGTGAACAAATGGGGGTGATAAAGACCTGAGTAATATAGGTTGTAAATAAAAAAACAATCGGAGGAGGAGTTGAGCAAAAACTGGGAGCGATAGAGGAGGGATCGATGTGAGAGGCAGAATGTGGGAGGCAGGGGGGGGGAAGAGGGCAGATGCAAAGAAGAGGGTGGGAGAAAGGGAGGTAAAGCTACGGCATGTAGGAGCGGGGCATGTGAAATCCGCCATCAGCTGCCCTCGGATCATTGGTATGTGGCAACAGCTCTTTTTGGGCATGCAGAACTCACAATGCCTGTCAACTGTGCATACCCCAGCATGTGTGCCGCTTGGCATATAGGAAATGCAATACTTGCTGTTAGTGGGCATATGGGAGCCGGCAACACCTGCTGCTGGTGGAAATGTGGGAATTGCCACTGCATGCTGTAGCTGTGTATTTGGTGTAGGCAGTAACTGTTACCCAGCAGGTGCTACAATCTGCATTGCTGGACAATGTGGAAACCCTTCATCGACGCTATGCATGTGCCTTTAACTCTGATTATCCATTGGCTGAGGTTACCATATGCCTACAATGCACGTTTGCACAATTTTCGAAAGAATGTACAACCTGTCTGCTCTAGTCGTGGTCAGTGGTAATACTGGCATAATCTAATCTAAAATACACCATTTAGCAAGCATTTGGCAGGTAAGTAATTGGCAGAAAACTCTGAGCTACCCTTTCCCCCATCATATGGCCTTTAGAAAAGTACAAGTTTTAAGAAACTGGCCTATGGTATTTCCCAGAACTTTCTTCACTCAGGCCATCCTAAAAACACGAGTTATTATTGTGAATTTCGCTGTCGATTTAGCAGTATAATTTGCCCTCTCATTCCCAGAGCCCCCCCCCTCACACCATTCTGCTGGGTGCTTCCAAACTCGTGCGCTGCACTACTGAGTAGAAAGGGCGTGCACACTGCAAATCAGGGCCCACCTATTCATATCAATGGGTAAAGCTAAAATTCGTCCACAACCTGGCTTATGGGGTTACCCCTGCCAAAAAGCACCACCATTCACAATGCTGCTTTTGCAGCTGGACTGAAACAAGTGCACCATATGCAGGAAATCACCCCTGCAATACTGCATGTTATGCAGGTAACACGCGCAGCCAGTCTGGAACATGCTCCACCAAAGGACAGACCTATCACTGCAAGACCATTGCATGTGGACTTCACATAGGACTAACCACGCAAGACAGAAAGGTGACCCACAATTAGGGACTTAAAAGTATTGCACCCCACTGAGGTCACCCTGACTGCAATAATAAAACGTGATTTTCACTGCAGGATTGATATATGTGCATTTCACATGGGGCAGCAGCCCATCACTGCAATACTGAAAGTTCAACCACACCGCACAATTGAAACTGACGCACCGTACATCCTTCACACTGTGAAGTGCATTTCAAACCAGATAGGACGCCACAACTACAATAATGAAAGGAGACGCTCACTGGTGCACTGAAAGAGGTGCACCGTGCATTAGTCACCAGGGCAATATTGAGAGGCGACCAACACTGTAGGACTGCCAAATGCACCTAAAGCAGGACACCGCCAAAGTAAGGCGGCTCCTACTACAGCACTAAGCAACTCACACGAGGAAGGACAACACTACTGTTGTATTGGAAGGTGACGGTGCTAAAAGCTTGAGAATCCCATAGGAAGCATAGAGGAGTCTCAGGAGGACAGCTCGGCAGCAACGTGCTTGCCTTGGAAGCATTTGACACAGAGCAACACAGGTTCGATCCCCGGGTCCGTGCCTAAAAACCTCTGGGTATTAAGCGTGTTATAAATAACCTATCACGTGCGTTAATGGCAGCTACACAATCAGATGCTGGCAATAAGGCTCGCGTGTTGGTAGGTGGAGCGTACGCGGGAGGCGGAAATGCTAATCCTACTCTATGTCCGTGCTCGACCATTCTCCCCAGAAAGGTGAAAAATCCACTAAACAGTAAAACAATGTCTGCAAGTTTATCACGTTTTACCATTCTGGGGATATCAGATATAAGCATCTATCCTGTTTAAGTGTTGGCAGTGAGATGCCTCCGCATCCAGTACTTCTATTGGGCAATGCAACATGAAGATGTTTACATTTCTGCCTGAACTATGCCTATGTTTGAGGAATATCGAACTTAGTGGGAACTGATTAGCGCCGGATTGAATCCTAGAAGAAGAGCCTGCTAGCTTGACATCAGCACCTACCATAGGCCATTTTACACTCTCCAGGTGTCACACAAACATACCTGGCTGTGTGATATTAGCTGCGCTTGTTTGGCACTGTGTATATGGGAGCGCTAGTTCACATGTGCAAGCATAATGGGTCATTTATAATGGAATAAAGCTATAGTCTGCATCACATGTGGATGTTAGAGTTGCAGCACGCTACGTACTAGCACCTCATTCCCCAGTGGTAGCTCCTGCTTGGTGGTGATTCTTGACCTTGATCCCCAGGAGCTGCTTTCAGCATCTGCTCATTAAAGGGTTATTTCGATCTTGTAGACCACAGAAGTAAATAAAATGGCTCAGCACCCAGCAAGACTGAGTTTAACTTCCATAGTTGGGCTCTAACTGCGGGTTCTGTCTTCCTTGCTTCTACACAGACATTGATATGAATTCCTCATTGTCACATTTATTATATAAAAACTCACTATTATCTTACAGTAATTTCTTCTTTTTCAAATAAGGTCATTGGTTTATAATGATATTACCGAGCTTCAAGTACAAGAAATGAACAGCAGGCGAAATGTATACAGAAGTAATTTGGGACCGGATACCTTGCGCTTGAGAAAAGGAATTAACTCTTGCAGTGAGTTTGTGCATTTTATTAGCATGGTTTTTGTGGTCAGCTGACACATGTTTCCACCTCTCAGGGTCTTTATCAAGGATAGTGGATATTGGCTGCCTGCTAGTGTTGTTCTGTCTGGGCTCAGTTTTCACTGTCTAGCCAGTTGGCCTGGAGACATTGCCCAACCGTGGGTCATCAATGGGCACCACAAGTGAAAACTGAGCCCCGACAGAGCAGGCAGCCAATGTCCACTATCTAGCCTTGATAACGACCATGAGAGGTCTAAACCTAGTGCCAAATACATCTCTACTCGTTATAAACAGAGATATGTTGCCACTTTAAATGCAATACAATGGCATTTATAGTGGGCCATTTGGGACATAATTCAAGATTCATGAATGTACATACTGAACACTGAAATGTACACATTCCATACTGAATGTCCATATCACATATTGAGATGCATACGTTAGATATGCATCTCAATATATGAAATATACTTCTCAGTATGTAATGTATACATTTCTGTGTCAGTAAATACACATTTATAAATCTTGAATTATGTCCCAAGCGGCCCTGAATAGGCAACTGGATCTTCTATCATTTGAGTCCATCCAGTCTCACACACACCAGTGTCCTCCTTCCAGCCATTCCCATGATAGATGCTCTCTGGTGCAAAACTTACTTTGCCATGTACACGCGCTCGAAAGCTGGAGAACCGGTCCTCTGGAAACCTCTTGTGTTCTGCTTCGTGTTTTCATGTTCCACCTTGTGCGCAAAAAAGGCTGTGGAAAAAGCATGCGAGTCTTTGTTAATATAGATCTGGCACTACGCAGCCTTTCCCAAGATAGTGGAAAGCGGCGTGATCTGGTCTAACAGTAGATTGAGTTAGGAAAAAATCCCACAGCATCAGACAACAAGGGCCGAAATTTGGAAAGGTGGGTACTTGTATATTATTAAAAATAAGCAGGCCTAAACATATTTTCCTATTAAAATATTCTTTCATTTTTAGGATCTTCGTTGTATCATTTTTAGTTTTGGCTTTCAGCTGGAACTCTAGAACAGGCCATTTGGGCAACATTATTGCCATGGATGATAAAGAATCAGGCATTTCAGGGGCTTAAAGTCTATATGCAACATTTTTATTTATTGGTTATTTGTAATGCGCACTATACATCAAACATTTGGTTTCAAGGCGCATGAAGACAAGAGGGGAGAGGAACGGGGATAAAACAAAAACAAAAACATTCTCAAAAGGTCTTGAAACATTCGGATTGTGCAAGTGCTAAAGCATGAGTGCAGGAGAGAGGGGGGATGGGGAGAGAAAGTGCAGGAAGGGGGTAGGAAGACAAACAAAAACATTCTGACTAGGTCGTGAGACGATTTGGAACGTGCAAGTGCTGAGGGGGAGGAAGCGAGAGGGACATTAAAACAAAACAAGTTAAACAAGTTAAAGTGCAGGAACAAGTACGTAAACTGCATAAAAGGGGAGGCCAGGTATGCAATTGAGACAAGCAGGTAGCAGAGTATGTCGCCTGGAAAAGCTGCGCCTCAAGTGATGAGGGGCTACATCAGGTATACAGGCAACGAATGCGACTGTGAAGAACCACATTGGCAAGGAGGATAAGTGCAACATAGCAGTGCCTTGCCTCAGGGCCCGGCATGCAATTATGGCAAGGCATGTATGAAAGAACTGCAGCTGGGAAGCCAGGCCTCTGGGTAAAAGTCACTCATTGGTTGCATGTAGGTAAGGACGGATGAAAAGTCACTCAGGGGTTGCAGATGGTAAGGCACAAAACAGCACAGATGCAAAGTCAATCGGAGGTTGCAGATGGTAAGGCATCGCACAACAGAGCACAGATGCAAAAGTCAATCGGAGGTTGCAGATGGTAAGGCGCAACACAGCACGGATGCAAAAGTCAATCGGAGGTTGCAGATGGTAAGGCATCGCACAACAGAGCACAGATGCAAAAGTCAATCGGAGGTTGCAGATGGTAAGGCACAACAGAGCACAGATGCAAAAGTCAATGGAGGTTGCAGATGGCAGGGCACAACAGAGCACGGATGCAAAAGTCAATCAGAGGTTGCAGATGGTAAGGCGCAACACAGCACGGATGCAAAAGTCAATCGGAGGTTGCAGATGGCAGGGCACAACAGAGTACGGATGCAAAAGTCAATCAGAGGTTGCAGATGGTAGGGCACAACAGAGCACAGATGCAAAAGTCAATGGAGGTTGCAGATGGCAGGGCACAACAGAGCACGGATGCAAAAGTCAATCAGAGGTTGCAGATGGTAAGGCGCAACACAGCACGGATGCAAAAGTCAATCGGAGGTTTCAGATGGCAGGGCACAACAGAGCACGGATGCAAAAGTCAATCAGAGGTTGCAGATGGTAGGGCACAACAGAGCACAGATGCAAAAGTCAATCGGAGGTTGCAGATGGCAGGGCACAACAGAGCACGGATGCAAAAGTCAATCAGAGGTTGCAGATGGTAGGGCACAACAGAGCACAGATGCAAAAGTCAATCAGAGGTTGCAGATGGTAAGGCGTAACACAGCACAGATGCAAGGACAACCAGTGGATTGCGGGTGGGTAAAATGAAGCAAAATGCAAGGTGGTTACAGGAGGGTGAAAGAGAGGGAACAGCACAGGCTGAGGAAGAACAGAGCAGAAGAAGGCAGGGGGCACAGTGGATAAGAGTAAGACATGGCAAGCCTCAATAGTGGGTGAGAGGCTGCTACAGGCATGATTTCAGGAAGGAGCCCAATGATTAGGCGAGAGCTATAAACAGCAAACTTGCGGCCAACCCAAGTGACGGAACAATGGCAAACATCATTGGCTACTGGGGGCCAACGGCAGGACAGGCATAAGGATTAGTGGGCCAGGGGGTGCAGGGGGAGAAGCAGGATGGCTGCGCCAGGCCCACAAGCACAGGAGGCGAGGGTGATACGAATGGGGCCAAAAAGAAAGTGGTGGCGAGCCATGGGCAATAGCTCCAGTTTCAGAGGGGACGTAGGGGACTTAGGGCAAGGGGGCAGTGGGATGAGGCGAGGGAGAAGGAAGCTGGAAGGAGTGGATAGGAAGGAAAGGAGGAAGGGGGGCTTTCCTGCCAAGAGGAGATGCACATGGCAGGATGGGTGGTAGAGCAGGGGACTCCTCGCTGACCTGGCGGCGGGGCCGGGCCCCTCCATGCTCGGACAGACAGGATTCAGCCCTGTCCTTATCCAAGGTCCTTCGCCGGAACCCCGCAAATCATGATGAAGTAGACAGCTGCCAATCGGGCAAGAGGCATGCTGCATCAGGGCTGGAGCGCTGGAACGCACCCTGTCTTTGTCAACGGGAAATGCGTCCACCATCTTGATGGAGTGGATGCTAAGGTCTCAGCAAGGGAGAAAAGGACAATGTGGGCCCTCGCTCCAGGACATTGCACTTAATCTATGTTCATTCCACATCCATTTGTCTTTCCCAGAGCTGCCAGTGCTACAAGAGGACATGGGCATTGCCTCTCTCATTGGCAAATTGCTGCTGTCAGTTTAGTGCCCTATGAGGACAGAGCGGACAGCCGTAGGTAGCTCCTGTCTCCTATTTCTCAGTTGGCATGCTAGTTATCATCTCTGTAAAGAGGAAGAGGCCAGGCCTGAGAAGCATTTGCTTTCCCTTAGCTGGTTAGTGGTTTCAGTAATTGGGGATCTGTTAGGAGGGAAAGTCTAAACCGGAGGCATCTGAGCTAAGGGTGCAACAGACGAAGAGCAGAGCCAGGGCAGGAGTGGCAGACTGGCCAAGGTAAGCACTAAGTAGAGGTTCACAGGTCTATTTGACAGCACTAGGGTCACCCGCACTCACCTACTCAAGTGTCCTGGTTCTGGGCACCCCCTCCTTGGTGGCCATCTCTTCTTCTTGGGCAGGATCATCACCGTGCAAATGAAGTGGGCAACAATGTGAGAAGTGCTGCCCCCTGAAGCACTGTCTCCCTGGCAGTGAGTCCCAAAGCAGTGGAGGAGAAATGTAGAACTGGGTGGAATCTCAGTCACACATTCTGTGGTGCCCACGGTGCACTTCCTTGGCAAACTGTCTCCCAGACACGGGGTCCCAAAGAAGTGAAGGAGAAATGTGGGACTGGGTGGAGTCTCATTCACACCTTCTGTAGGGCCACAATGCACCTCCTTGTCCAGGACCAGCTACAACGATGGCAGGAAGCTTTTGATGCGTGCACTTAATCCGTGTCAATGAGATAAGTACCTAAGCAGCAGTTGACAATCCTTGACAAAGATGCAAGTACCTGGATGGTTATTGACAGTCCTTGATAATGGGGCAAGTGCCTGGCCAGTTGATGGCAATCGTTGGCCGTAAGGGCAAGTACCTAGACATTTGATATCAACCCATGGCAATATGGCATGTGTGGTTTTTGCCAATCAATGGCAAGGAGACACGTTCCTGGGCATCATAAAGGAATCCTTGGCAATGGTGAGGTACATGGAAATTTTACAGCAATACTTGGTAAAAGGGCAAGCGGCTGGAGAGTGTATAACAATCACTGACAGTACATCGAGTACTTGGTTTGTTGATGGCAACCCATGGCAATGGTGAACTTCCATGGGCATCAAACAGCAGTCCTTTGCATTGGGGTAGGTACTTGGCCATGAGCTCACACTCTTTGGAAGATGTATGTCTTTACTTCCCCTGCATTCACTCAGTCACATTTGCTTCTCCATACCTTTAACTCTCCTGTCTTTCACTTCTCCTAGCAATCACTTGGTCAAAACAGAGGGAGCCTCCCTGTACCTCACCTTCTTTTTTACCCCATACTCCAACCCCCTGCCACGGCTGGACCCCAACACTAACCTTTAGCTAACCTTACCCACATGCAGTGCCACCTTCACAATGTGAAAATGCAGATAACATAAAGGCATGGAGAAGCAAATGCATGACAAAGTAAATGTCTGGCGAAGCGAAGGTAGATTCAGTAAGTGTACGGGAGGTTTTCTAAGCAAAGAAAAGATGGGTGCCCTCTTTTGCTATAGTACAAGTAGATGGGCATTTGAAGGCATTCGTTGGTGACATGTAGAGCATCTAAAAATGTGATGGCCTTCCTTGGCAATTGGGCAAGCCCATAGACATTTTATGATGATCGCTATCTTTGGGCGAGTACCTGGCATTTGATCACAATTCTTGGCAGTGGGTAAGTACCAAGTCGTTTAAGGGCAATACACGGATGTGGGTTGACTAGCTGGCCATTTTATGGTAATCCTATTAATTCAGCAACTATCCTTGGGGATGTAATAGCCATCCTTAGCTTTGGAGTGCCTGGGCAGTTGATAACAAGCCATGGCAGTTTGGCAAGTCTCTCGGAATGTGAGACTTGCCAAACTGCGCCTGGCATTTGATCTCGATACCTGGTATGATGCCAGTATCTGGGTGTATGATGGGTGTATGATGGCAATATCTGGCAAGAGCCAACACTGTTGGATGCACTAATTAAGCAATATGCCCCGAGCAGGGGGGCATTACCATTTCAGGTAATGCAACGGGGCCCATGGAGCATTACCTGAAGTGGTCATGGTGCCCCTGCTCTGGGTTTATTCCTATTAGTAACCCGGCACGTAAGACTGGGTACTAAAAGCATATTTTTTCTGTTCCGAAACGCTCTCTGGGAGGCAGCTTAACAAGCTACTTCTTCTACAACTACACTAATGGGAAATAGCCGGTGCTTCTTTTTCATTCATTCTAAAAGCAACAGAGTAAACACTTTATGCTTATGTATCACCTTTGATTAAGTGTCTACCTAGTTCAGAAGACCAGCACGGGTGGCCCATGGGACCTGGTGCCAACCCAGCCAGGCCAGTTGGGATTAGGGAACTAGTTGGAGAATCCCCCGGTCATTTTACCTTGGTCTCCATCACATGGCAATGGGCAATCACACTGTCTCATCACAGGCCTGTTTTGGGGGCATAGACCCTCCACACTCCACTAGCCAACGAGGGAAGGCTAGCCTTAACAGCTCTAACCCCCAAACCTCAAAGTTTGTGAGCCTTTTCATGATACATCTGGTGCATCATCTGCCCAACTAAGCGAGTCTGAAGCTCTAGAAGAGCAGAGCCAAAACCCCAGCACAGAAAAAAGAGAGCTTTCCGTTTAAGAGAAACTATTTCCACTCACTTGACAAGGGTAGTTTGTGTTTAAATAAAGTTACCAATTCACATTGTACACCAATGGAGGCAGTTACTATAGTTTGTGAGGGCCTCAGTGAACACTATGGCTCAGCGGATAGAATGTTGCAACTCCATGATTTCCCCTTTGGAGGAATCAATGGTACAGAAGTATTATTCCCAGGCAAGGGATCCCCATGCCAGGGATACAATGTTTGTATTTCCCACACGCTCAGTCTAAAAATAGAAGAAAAATAATTCTGAAAGCTTACCCAGAGCTTTTCCAGCCTCTAATACACATGCTGGGGAAATAGAAGATCTCAACTCAGCCTAAGCAGCACCAGGGGAAGATTACCATTGAATATGACAGACAGGTTATTTATAGGATTGGCTCAGCCCCTTGACCCTAAAGCAGCTCCTGGTGCACTCAGGGACAACCAACAGTCCCATCTCTCATCCAATTATGAGCCACAGGTGCAGACCCTCACCGGAAGAGCCGCCCAGGGGGAGGAGGAAACACAATACAAAAAGACCCTGCCCCAGTTGCTCAGTGTGTGTTGCAGGAGGCAGTTGGCAAAGACCGAAGAGCAGTTGAAGGAGCAGAGGAATGAGAAATGGAAGGAAGCAGTCAGGTGGCAGCAACAGAGATCAGGAAATAATGGTGAGAGGTAAGAGAGTCAAGGAGAAGGTGATAACATCTGTGGGTCAGAATAGATAGGTGGGAGTTTAGGTGATAAAGTGGCTAAGAACGTTTTTCATCCATGTAGCTTCAGGAATACAATAATTATTTCCAAATTGCTACTTTTTAAAATAAAAGGTCCATGCAGTAAATAATAATTAAAATAAAAATATCACACAGCCTATTTCAGTTTGGATCACAAACATGTCTGGAAATTTCCACGAGATGGTTTTCTAACCTTGCTTTTAATTGTCAAATGAATGCAGGAATCCATGGCATTCAAGTCAGCTCTGCCATTTAGTGGAAATTCTTGGATAAATGCCTGAAAGGGAAAATCATTTCTGGGGGCAAAAATGGGATTACATCGGATTTTAAGGAAATCCAAAAAGCCTACATATGACCTTGGTATCCTTCTTGTTCCCAGGGGGAACCCGTGATACACCCTTCCCATGTCAGTCCAAAAGTATCAGAAACCTCTGCTCATCTAGTTGCTCAGCTTCTTTTGAATGTCCATCTTTGTCTTTACTTGTCGGTTTCAATGTCGGGCAGGGGCCACACTTATGAATCACTCTCAGGGTCAATCAGAGAATTTTGAGGGACTACATTTTGCTAAAAGAGTGACTGGAACCATGTGGCTCAAGGGACGTACTGTGGACCTCATACTTAGCATAAGTGTAAGTATCCTCGCCATTTATGATGATGTGGCTGCAACACCAGTGCATGACATTTGTCTTGGGGAACCCCTACTCCATTATTCTGCATCCAATGTGACTATCTGGTGCCCTAGGAGGAAGCAGGACACTCAGATCTTTAATGGGTTTCTCTCCTGATCTTAATCTTCCCTTTCTCATACACAGTCTCCATATTTTCCATGCCTGCCTTACATCTATTCTGAACAATTATATTTCCTTTATGCAATTCCATATCCCAAAAAGAAATACATTAATACATATTTCATGGAAGACCTGGTAAAGTGAAACAAATGAAAAAAAGAAATGAAGGACATGGAGGCATAGTGACAACCTTATTGCTAAGGCAATGGGGGTCATTACGAGTTAGGCGGTAAGTGGTTAACGGCGCCGGTAATGGGGCCAGAGCCATCAACCCCTTACCGCCCCATTACGAGTCTGCTCGCGGGAACCCGCTAAGGATGCCTGGTTTTACCAGGCGCCCTTAGCGGGTCTCGCGAGCAGACCAGGGTGCTAACAACGGGCCTGTTATTAACGGGCCGTTGTCAGCACCCTCCCCATTCCCATTCAGCACTACGGGGGCTCGAATGGGAATGGGGATGGGTTCCTTGAATGAGGAATTACCGGGCCCTCCAAGGTCCGAATGGCCCAGTAATTCCTCATTCAAGGAACCCGGACCCGGTACCTGGTCAGGGGGTAGCCATGCCACTAATAGCGGCATGGTTATCTCCTACCTCGTAGTGACCCCCAGTGTACTGTAATTTCAAAGAGTCCTTAGAAACATGGGCCTGATGCTATTTTTTTTTTTTTTTTTTATTTTATTGGTTTAAATTCAAACCTTTAAAATGTTTTGCAACACATAAGAAAATTTTAAAAATTACGTTGGGTATTCAAGTCTCTCCCAAATGACCTCTTCTTTATAGTCTCGTGTTCAAGCGTTACTCCGCTTTTCTTTAATGCCTGGTGTACAGTGGGAATGGTGCCGACCTTTAATTACTCATTATTGTCTTTTAGTCTCTCTTCTATCACTGCCAGGAAGGAGGTCAAAGGTATAATTAATTTCATGTCTTGCCCGTTCCACATGGTCTGCCACCACTCGTCCGCGCATGCTGATAAGTTATTATCATTCCATCGTCCCAGGTGAATTGATCTTACGTCTTTCAAGACAGCGCAGAACAAGACTAGATGTTTGAGAGATTCTAGCTCGTTTTTGCACAACCGACAGGTTGGGATCATATGTGTATTACACGCCCAATGACCAATTCTGTCTTTAGTTTTCATTGCGTTTAATCTGAAGAGCATAAATGATCTTCTTGCTTTTGGATTAGGAAATCGAGTTAGATATTTTTGGAGGATGTCGTATCCTCTTGCTTCAGCGGGGCAATCTTTCATCGCTTTGACGTTGTTACGTTCGCTGCATGTATTTACCCAATCCCCGCGCCATACTTTCTTTTTGGCTGCTGTGGGGTTTGTGAGTAAGGTTTCCAGGGTGATGTTATACATTGTTAACAACTCTTCGCAACGTCTTACCCATTGTGACAAAATACCTGGCCCTTCAAGCGAGGCATGATGGAAAATTTGAAATTGGAGGATTCCTTCTTCTACTCTCGTTTTCCGAAACAATGAGAGTTGGTTCCAACATATCTTGGCGTGCAATGATGTTAAGGCTAATTCATAACGTAAGCAAACTGTGGCAATTCCAGGCGGAAGACTTAGTGCTTTGGTCCAGAACATGTGTTCTAACACGGCCCAGTGAGTTGACGGACAGCCAAATGCGTTTTCGGCTCCATATGCCAGAATTGGAGACACTTTCTGTATATAGAAATTCCGAAGTGGTTGCAGTGAGAAGCGGCCATATTTTTTATGTATCACAAGGCCTTGGCAGGCCAACTGGCCACACTTTCGCTTGGAATCTGTTATCCATGGTTCATCACAGATGCTGGAATTCAAGATCATGCCCAGATATTTCACGCTTTTGGACAGTTGCAGTGTCTCGTGATTTAGATGCCATGTCTGTCTTGAGCCCTTTTGTTGCCAGCTTGTTTTTAGATTCTCAAAGATCAATATTTCAGTTTTTGTAGTATTGATCTTTAGCTTGTTCTGACATACATAGTTGTGGACTGCTTCCAATTTTCGTTGGAGCCCTATTGGGGTTAGATCTAATATTACCAAATCATCGGCGTATAGTAACCACTCTACCTTCGAAGAATTTAGTTTTGGTGAGAATGATCTCACAGATTGAATTGTAGCTCCGATATCGGAGATAAAGAGACTGAAGATAGCTGCTGCTAAGGGACATCCCTGCTTAACCCCTTTGTGCGTCATAATTTGGGTTGACAGGGTCCCAAGTCGGTCAAGTCTAATGGAAATTGAGGTATCCTTGTGAAGTTCTTTTATGGCAGCGAGTAAGCCTGGAGGACAGGCCCACATTTCTAGCTTTTGCCACAAGATTTCTCTGTCGACCATATCAAAGGCCGTGGAGAAGTCAACAAAAGCCAAATACACTTTCGTGTTTGTTCTAAGGGCCTCCATTTTCAACAGGTTTAGTACAAGCAGGTTCAGTGAGCAGCCAACTGATTTTACAAACCCTGCCTGTCGTGAGTCCACTCTGTTTGTTGTTTTTGCCCAAGCAGTCAGTTTCTTGTGTAACAATGAAGAGAAAATCTTGCCCAAAACGTCGAGTAAGGCCACTGGTCTATAGTTCTTTGGTAATAATCTATTGCCTTTCTTAAATATTGGTACGATTATTCCAGTCTTCCACGAGGCTGGTACTTGCTTTTGAGTATTAATTCTCGCAAATAATTCGCAGCAAAAATCAGCCCACAAGTCCGGAAATTGTTTAATCATACTGTTCGACAGCCCGTCAGGGCCAGGTGCCCGGGAATTTTTTGCTCTCACGATTGTCTCGTAGATATCTTCTTTTGAGAACTGTAGGTTCCATGTTGTTGCATCAGAGGGAACATTATTTGGCTCAAGATCTTTGTAATACAAGGCTGTGAAGTGATTCACCCATTCTTTTTCTGACACTGGGCAAGCTTGCAAGACGAATTGTGGCGCTTCCAAGCTGTTGATTGTGCGCCAGAATTCCCCACTGTCTTTTTTCGTTAGTGTCATCATCATCGCTTCTGCGTCATTTTGATGTATAATCGCTCGATGGCTTTTAATCCAGTTCTTATAGGCTTGTCTCACTACTTTGTTTTTCTTCGATATTTCATCAGTTGGACCTTGGTTGTTTTTGCGAATTTCAGCTCTCATCCTTCTCTTGCGTTGTTTTATCATGATGTCAAAGGTGTGTTTATTTTGGAAGGACCAATTTTTCATTCCAATGTTTTTTGTTTTGAATTGTGACAACATTGGGACGTAGTCGATCTCCTTCCCTAATGACTTGTATTGGGTACATATCATAGATACTTCCTCTTTCTTCAACCTTAAGCGCCGACGGTTTGGTTCCACCAAAATTTTTGTGCACCATGTTTCCCTCTCTATGCCGCCAGAGTCTTGGAATTTTAGTTCCAACATATCATGGTCACTATTGTCCATTGTTTGAATTTTCAATGATTTGATTTTCTCGTGTATGGTATTCGACACAAATATATAATCAATGGTGGAACTTTGACCCTCTCGCTTCCACGTTGGCTTCGGCGGGATGTCCCCTTGTGTGCAGCCATTTAACATAGAGAGACCCCTCACTTCTAATTCGTCGTTCCATGATTTGGCCAGCTGACGTTTAAGGGAGCTCTGTGGGTTGAAGAAGTCGATGTTCAAGTCTCCACAAACAATAACATCACTTCCAGAGTTAGATTCTAGCAAATTATCAAGGATTGTGGTGACCTGATCTATAAATAGCTGGGTCCCAGTTCGTTTATGGTTCCAATATAGGTTAATGATATGGATCACGTCACAAGCCTTTGTAGGAGCAACAGATTTTCCTATCTCACAGACCTGTATATATGAGGTGTAATTAGTTGCTTTTAACAACCGGTATCCCGAGGACCGGTTAATCATTGTCAATAGTCCCGCTAATGGACGGCCTTTTTCAGCTTTAATGGCTGGATTTAAGGCACATTCAAAGTCTGTGATGGTCGGTAATTCACACATCCAAGTTTCCTGCAGGCAGATCAGGTGTAAGTCGTTGATCCATTTGTTGTTTCGGAGATGTGTGAAACCTCGTGTGTTCCATGAAGCAAAACTACATTCCTTAATCACGTTAAGCATTGGGCGTTAACTGTTGGATTTCGTGTTTAAAGCAGATGCCATCCAATTCCAATCTTCTCCTTGACTGACCTCTGTTTGTGCGTTTAGTAATGGCAAGTTTAATTTTGCGGATGATTTCTCGTTATCTATAGTGATTTTAATTTTTTCCATGGGCTCAGTTCTCATGTTTAGATTCTGCTTTCCCATCACCAGTCTATGCAGGGCTACCCCTGTGAGGTTCGTCTTTCGTACCAATTCTCCCTTGTCGCAGTGTGGTTGCCGTCTTGGGGCCGTTTGGTCACTGTTTCTCAGAGTCTCTGCTGTCATAGATAAGTTTTTGCCACAGCGCAGAGACTCCCCTTCTTGGTGTTCTTTCTCATCTTCTTTATCACAACGTTCGGGGTCCAACACTCTGTAGGTGTCAAATCCCAATGACAACAGTTCTTCATCTGCGTCAAGAATTACATTTGCAATTAGATTCGAGTTTAGATGGATTATGACCCTGTCAGTACACAATTCGTCTGGGAATTCAATGATTTTTATATCTTTTGATTCAAGCGCACGGAGTCGCGGGACATGATGTAACAGCCTTAGTACGTTCATTCGATTCAGTATGAGATTGTCGTCAGTACCCTCAAGCCGTTCTAGCATTAGTTTAACCGTATATGATGGTTTCACAGGACGTACTAGTGGACGTTGAGTCCTGCGTTTCTGACTTTCCTTCGATGATTCTGCACGGTTGCATTTAAGAGTCAAAAGTTTCGGTACTTTAGTTTTTGGCTGTGGACTTGCCTCCAACGCAATATTTTCCTCCGGATTTATCTCGTTTGGAATGCAATTTTGTGAGCCAACAGCAAATGGGGAGTTTGCCAACTTTTTAGTCAGTTGTCTTTCTCTTTTTTCTTGAAGTGTGATGAATTCAGGGCTCTTAGGTTCTCTCATCGCATCCAACGGCTTAACCTCACAGGAAATTATCTCGCACGTTCTCTCTTTGACTTCCTGTCTTTTGTTATCTGCTAAGGCTTGCTGCTTTTGGGCCTCGTCCGAGGTCTGGTTACATTGGCTGAGTTTTTGTTCCATTGGGGTTTCGTTGACGCTGTGAGTATCTCTTTGTTCGACGCTGGCTTTCACTGCTTCATCGTCTTCCACAGCCGTGTCTTCGTAGACTGACAGTTCCATTAGATCATCCTGTGTTGCCAGGTCTTCTGCGTTTTGCACACTCTCTTTAGGTTTTTTAGTTATCTTCTCTTGTTCAGGCTCGATAATTTCCGTCTCTTTGATTGTTTCAGCTAGTTTTAAGCTTGAAGAAATAGCTTTATCAACCAAATTAAACATATTCAAATTTCGCAGGAATTTCCGAGCCCCTTTTTGATTTGATTTTTTTCGGGCAGGCATATTTTTCAGTTTTTTTGTTTGCACAGAATTTGACTTTATGTGCGTCATTTTTATGGTTTGGATTTCTGCCTCCGAATTACCAAAGATCGGGAATAATCCTGCTGATTTCGGTATTATAAGTGGTATAGTTTGTTGAGCATCAGCCAAGTCAACAGTCTTCTGTCTAGCAGAAGAGCTCGATGGAGATTGTAAATCCGCCAAGGCTGGGTTTAATGCGTTTTGGGTCTGTAAAAAGGCCGAGTTAAACGAGATTTCAAGCAGATTAATTTGATTGTCGCTTTTCTCATTTAAGTTGTTAACCATCGTCGAGTTTCTCACCTCCGGCACTGTTCCTATAGCCACTGAACTGGTTCCTTCGGTAACCAGATCAATCACTTCTGTTTGAGGAGTTTCCGGTGGCGTGTTAACTTTGGCAGTAAGGTTGTTAGCTTGAGTCGTCTGTGTTTGAGAGTCGGACATCCTTGTCCCTTTTGCGGATTTTCCTGTGATTATAAGGTTTGAGCTCACTACTTTATTGCCTAAGTCTTTCTGCTTTCCATCAGGATTCCTCACTTCACATTTGTGCATTCCATATGATTTGTGAAACAGGGATAACGCTTCTTTGGCTACTTCTGCAAATAGTTTTTTATCAATCGTGTCATTCTGTTTATCCTCCCTCAGTGCTTGCATACCCAAAACTATTTGTTTGTTCACTTCATTTTGTTTATGACCATCCATCCCTTGGTTTGTCTCTAGGTGAACCAGTTTTGAGTTCATCAATGCTAATAGTGTTGTGACGTCCTTCAAATTATCATTCAGTGTTTCATATAATTTAGTAAATGGAGTGAGAGAAATTGCCATTGCAGAGGTTAATGCTGTTAGTAAATCGTTCGTGGGCACATGGACACACGGGGCAGTGTGTTTACTTTGCAATAACTGTTGTGTCTCATGTGTGTTTTGTCTGGCCCTTGCACCCCCTCTCCTTATTTTAGGGAATGGACGTTCACCAATTGAAGAGTCTGTTGAGTCAGACTCTCTTGATGAATCATCACTGCGGGAGGTCAAACTTCTGCTTATCGACATCTTTTTGCATTGAGGTGAACCAAAATGATGATAAGTAGGTATCCGTTTTTGGGAATCAGCCACAAGTTCCCCCTGTGAGTGAACTGAACTGCCAGGGGATACATTCACTCTTGCTTTATGTCTTTTATAATTTGCAGAACCCCAAATATCTTGGTTGGTGTCTGTAACTTGTGCACAGGGTCTTTTCTGAGCATTTTTCTGAGTCAAAGCAGTTGTTGGCATAGAAACTACCGATTGATCAAAGGCTCTAGATTTATTCAGGGATATCAAGTTTTGTAACACAGCTGAAACCACTTCAAGTGAGTTTCTTTTATCAGTGGTCACGGAAGAGGATGACATTTCCGTCTCATGCTGTGTGAATCGCAGCTGTCCTGTTTTATTTGGTTGAGAACAAGTTTTTAACGTGTCTGGGCTGGGCGCCTTGTGGCTCTCGCTTACAACAGAATTGGTATCAGATATAATGTCATGCAACTTATCATGTAAATTGTGTTTTGTGGCGGATTCCGCCAGAGTCGGTGAAACATAAAGTACACTCACCCCTGGGACTGCATCACTCTCAAGCGTCCGAATAGGAAAGGCACTGTAAGGCTCGACGCGAGGGGACACACCGGCGCCCCTGCTCACATCCAGAGCGGCTACCTGAAGCCGTGCGACTTCATCTCCACTCGCCGCGCTGTCTTGCGCGGCCTCCGGGCACTCCCCCCGCTCGCGCACGTCATCACCCGTTGCCGCGTCCAACACATCCCGTGCAGGCGCGACGTCTGTCTTGATATGGGTAAAATCTTCCTCGGGGCCAGCCCTTTGAGAGCAAAAATACCCAATTCAGCCCAAAATACAGGTTCTATTGTGCTGAGCAGTGATCTCATGCTAGTGACAAATGACACCCTCAAAGTTTTTAGCATATTTATTCTAAGCAGTGAATTTCATATACATTTGGGATTCAAGTTAGAGAATATTACAAAGCATAAAACAAAGAGCAATGCAAAATATAGTGAAACATGGAACTTAGATAAACATAGAGAAACATAGAGAAATATAGAGAAACATAGAGAAACACAGTCTTACGTCCCTTAATCAGCCCTGGGAGACCTGGGTTTTTCATAAGCTAGCTGTAAAACAAGCCCCGCTCATAGAAAAACAAGGCTGGAGGACACCGTGAGAGCCAATTCCGGGCACCTGACTGTACACGAATCAAGTCCACAGGCGATCTCCCCCTGATCCATGTGTGCATGGATATTTTATAATCTCTTGCTGTCAGTCACCATGACGCACAGTTCCAGAACTTTCCCTGTGCAACTGGCTCATGGAAAAAACCCAGCTCTCTCTGAGATGCTCCCTGCTCGCTCCTACCCCCTCCCTTGTTCCCATCTGCGCTGGCTGAGGAATGTCTTATCAGTACCTTCCCAGAGAAAAGGAAGATTAGCTTGGAGCCAGGGCTACCGTTAGTGAGGCTGAATATTCTAAGGGAAGCAGCGATGTATTAACCCCATCTGCAAGCTCTAAAAGGCATGCACTCATAGCTTAGTGTTTATAGCGCTTAAGACTGGCTATCTAAGCGCTATATAGGTGCCATGATGTTCCAAACACTCCAAAAACCTATTAGCTACATAGCTAGGGGCCCTCCCTGCCTGTCTATCAACAATGCTTAATTTGACCTATTTCATACTAGGCCTGCATATTCCTTGTAGCTCACTACTGCATAATGGAAGTGCTACAACAGATTACTGTCAGCATTTTTAGCACATACTTTGAATACACTATTGGCTTTCAGCGGCTAATGCTGTCATCTAAAGCCCTGATTGGCAAGGTTGCAATTTCGTGTATCACTACATTCCACCCCTATTCAACGTGTGTGCGACAAAATGCTGACTAATACCTATCAATATAGTATTTAGTGCAGTGATAAAGACCTTGGGGCTTTGCAAGAGGTTTAAGCAAACTATCTTCTAGCGGTTAGTTAGCGTGGCATGCAAGGTAAAACACTACCTAAACAAAAATGTACACAAAGTGAACAGTGACATATACCCTTGCCAAAACCTGGCCTACACAAAAATACCTACACCAAGTGAACATGGACATTTACTCTAGCCAAAACATGGCCTACACAAAAATACCTAAATCAATTTTGTATAACTGATTGTCAGTTAAAAAGCAGCATGCAGTTAAAATGTCAAGGCAATCCAGTGTAGTCTAATCTACAATGCACTATTGCATTTATGTATGGTTACCAATTCTAAAACCTGGCAGCCTTTCACCCTAAGGGCCTACCCTCCCCCTGATCCCAGGGCATTCAAGCGTGACTATGGGCTGTGTGACTAGACACTTCCTCCAGGTAGGTGGAACCCAACCAGAAACCATCTAATTTCGTGAACAAGGTGAACCCATGGGCACCAGGTTGTCTAAATAAAAACAATTCTACTAATTTACATCAAAGCATGGCATGTGTTATTCATGCAATCAAAAGCAAGCAATTCAATCCATATGTATGCTGGTAACTGTAGCTCTGCGTGCCAGTGTGTGGAGGATGGTCGCCCCCACCCAGTAAAAAGCCAACACCTGCTGATTTAACAATGTTTGCCATACAATGCATTGTGTGTATTTAGCAGTCTTGTTGACCTGCCCTATGGCAGACAAAAATGTCTTCATGTCTAAAATTCTGTCATCTTCAATTGGCTGTCAATACTTGTAGCAGTGCTGGGCATATCAATGGGCCCCACTAGGCCAGAAGTTCTATAGCAGAGCTGGCATCAGAACCCATAGTGGCTAGCTTATTGTGCACAGTTTCTATGTCACAAGCATATAAAGCTCCTGCAATTAATGAATCTAGCTCCCTAGCTACGCGCACTCTAGTGATGGGCCATAGAAATGGACTCCATTTGTAGCAGCTTGGTAGTACTAAGGAAACATTGCCTCATGATAAATCTATGTCTAAGTGTAGCACTGTAATAATGAAGGTGTGCATTACCAGTCTACAATTTACATGTTGTCTTACCACTGGAAAATCTAACAGGTTCACAGTGTCTACCTTCTGTGACTTGGAGAATACCCTTCTTCAAGTGGGATATCTACCATATACAATATTAACTTTAGCCACAAACACCATACTACTATCCGGCAGTGGCTGTTTCATCACACCATGGAAAAAATTCATTTAGTCAAGTTATAGTTCATTAAATCTTGGCGAGAACACTCGCTGCAGTTCTTGGTCAGAAAAACATCACATTAGACAAATTAAACAAATGGTATCCATTCAGTGACAAAAGATGCCTGACAATGTGCCAGGCCAGTACACTAGCAATTCCATGTGGATACTCATTTGTAGCGCTTTTCCAAAGAATTATTCCAAATGTTTACAATCAAAGGGTGACTCTTTGCATTAGTGTGCTGGAGACAGCTGTCCCCACAAAAACATGAAACTGGTTGGTTTAACAAAAAAACCGTGTCACACTCTGTGTCATAAAATCAAACATCAAGTCAGTCATGGTTTCATTTACCTGCCTTAAGCTGGCTGTAAAAGTATCCAGTGTTTCAAAGATTACCATTTCAAATTATAGCTCATACACTTGGCAGCATTACTTCAATTAAGAATCTTAACCTACGCACAGGTGACTTTGATGTGCGCACTCATCTTATCTCAAAATAAATTACGCTCCTGCTTGCATAATTCTGCTGCCCCAACAGTTCATAAATCATTCTCCTGCCTACGTGCAATGTAGAATATATTTTTTTTTTCAAAAAACAAAACATCTCTGGTTAAAGCCATTCAGTTGGAAGAGTAAAACCATTTGGTTTTTTCAGATTCATCTCAACAGTGCATTTAAAAACCATTTTTCAATGTGTTAGCATTCAATTGCTGTGTCACACAGCTGTATGTGGTGCCTGATGTTACAGTCCACAATTCATTGTCCATAGTCCTTTAAACAAGAAAGGGCAAAACATGTCATTTAAATGTGTAGCATCAAATACTTGATAATTAGCCAAGTCTGCATCGTGCCAGTTCAGCAAAAGTTATTTCTCTGTTGGACACTATTCGCAGGTTACAGCATTGAGTGCGGTGCAGGGCACGTTAAAGTTGAAATAGCATGTCGCAGTGGCTCGCTTTCTCTGAGAATGCGTCTGACCCTTCTTTGATCAGTGTCACCCACAAACTGCATATTCACTTTCTGATATTGTAAAATGTCTTGTTGTGCTTTGCCTAGGCAAAATACAAACAGAAATGTTAGGATGTCATCAAAACTTCAATATCAGCGTTATCCACCCCTTCCCATAATACCACCCCCATCTTCAAAAAGTCTCATCAGGTAACTACACACTTTGTCATTGCTACTGCAATTATTTATCACCTTTCTGCATGTTTCTGGGGGCTTATTTACACTCAACCATACGGGGTGTAACTGCCTAATCACAAACTCATTTGTGCAATGCAATCATAGCTGGTCAATGGTACCTCAGACTGATCTGTGCTTTTACAAAGCCATATAGTAAGTACCCAGGTCGCACAATGCTTTTCTTTTTCACCAAAGCGATCACCAATGCCAGGCGCCAACTTGCTTCCAGTGTCTCATGATCTTGATTCAGTTTGCCCTGCTGGCATCACTCCATTTTTCAAAGGTAAAGTCTTTCAGTCCAATACCGCTTACAGTTGTACAAGCAGCTTTGTTTATTTATCTTTCTTTTCTTAGCAGTGTCTTTTCAAGCCTCTGGTTTTTTCACTTGTCATTTTTTCAAAGGGCGTTTGCTGTTTTTGAACCACCCCTTTGAGTGCGATAGTCTAAGCCAGTTTCTTTTGTTGCTTCAACAAATCATTCATTCTTGCACTAAGCCGTGTGGCTTCTGGATCATGGCTAATGTGCAGTGTTCATGTTGTACTTCAAAGCCCCGCTCTGCATGTTGTCTCTTGCAAACCGGCTAAGCACTTTTGTCAGTTTTGCTTCCATCTGGAATGCCATAATGTCTTTGTCAGTTACTCCATCCCCTGGCAATGTAGCTTGCAGTTTGCCAGATGTGTATTTTCTCTTCTCAAAGCGCCTAGAGGTTTCTTCTCCAGTGCACAGCGCTTTACTTCAGTTCACATCACATGGAGCATTGGAATGCAGCTTGCACAGCAATAGCGCTTTACTTCACTTCACATCACATCACATGGGAATGCGGTTTGCACAGTAATGTCTGTTGGAATGGGCAGCTGTCTTTTCTTGGCCCATTCACAGATGCATAGGTAAATGTTCAGATGTGATGTGCCCGTCTGCCATCCTGCATGAAGCCTTTGCTCCGTACCACAGTTTACTGGGCAAATTCTTTACTTTTTGAACAGCTCTCTGTTTTTGCTCCCCCTTCCTCAGGAATGCAGGCATGTTTATCTTTCGTGTGCACCTGGCAGCGCCATGAGCACGCAGCTTATCTCTTTTGCCTATAACTCTTATACTGTGGCGGCTTCACTCGTTTCAGACAATTCATCCAGATTAACTCTTTCTTGTACTGTTTCTGCTTTTGTTTGCCTTCACGCACCTCGCCCAAGACAGCTTCAAGGCACAAGCTCTGCACACACAGCAAGACTCTTGTTTTTCAAAAGCGGCACTTTTCTTGTCATTTTTCTACTCCATGTAATTTTGCAAAATGTCAAAGCGTCTTTTTTTTCTTGTAATGTGCGATCTTTCAAGAGAACTCACAACCCATTAAATCTTTGTGCTATCTTATCACACACAGATGTTTCATTCTGTTGTACCATTGCCAAACTATAACCACTCAGTTCAGTGCATTTAAAAAAATAAAAATGCCAATGTTTAGTGCAGCTCCCTGCACGTTTTTTTTTTCTGCAAGAACAACCCACACTCTATTGCTTGTGGGCTGTTTAATGTGTCAACAACATTTTTCCCCATGTATCACAGTCAACAGGACACTATTTCCAAATCATACATCACTTATAAGGCAACAGCACAAATCCATGGCATAGCATGGGGACAGTCAAAAATACTCCAGGGGCAATTTAGAAAAATATAAATTGTTTTTCTCCCCAACCATTGCAAGCTGGTTCTGCAATTTCAAATCAGTACACAAAAATCGAAAATCCAAATAACATTCACTCACTTTCCTTTTAAGTGAGTCTCTCACCCAATATAAGCATGGCACAGCCTAAAATGCAATATAACCATTTTAGTGTGTTTCCTTTAAACAGAATTTGCCACCATTAGCACATGGAATTTTACAGTTGCCAAAAGAAAGAAAAAACTCTTTAGGCTCTCAGCACAGATGTTACTCATTCTCCTAAGCATGGCTCATTCCCCTTCCTCATTATTCAGGAATGCCAACCCTTCAAAAGCATATATCAAAAAAGACGAACCTTCGCCTCCGAACATTACAGCCCCCACTCGCTAGCACACTGGGGCTGAGTCAATGGTTAAATCACTATTCACAATTTGCATGTCAAATCCCTGCAATTATTTATTTTTTTTTTCCTGCCCTCATGACAGAATAGAGATGAGAACTCCGTCTCATTATGCATTCCAAATTACAACTTTAAACTTGGGAAACCACATGATAAAATTCTTTTTCTAATTGAGCATACATCTTTCTTAACCATTCATCGGAGTGCTTTAAACAAAGCCATTTCCCGCTCGTTTATTGCCTTGTACTCCCTGGCACCAATCCCATGCAATAAGTCAGTCACGACTGATTTACTGAAGGGAGTCTTAACCACACAAGCTATCGGCCACGGCAAACCGACACAACATTGCTGCCTTTTGAAGTCTCAGAGCTGCAGTGAGACCATCAAGGAAATGCAACAGCCTGCTCCCCACTCTACACTGTGTTCTCTCACACCATTTGTCATGTCAGCATGGCACTGCTCTTCACAAATCCCACAAAGCTGCCACCAAATGTCTTGATATGGGCAAAATCTCCCTCGGGGCCAGCCCTTTGAGAGCAAAAATACCCAATTCAGCCCAAAATACAGGTTCTATTGTGCTGAGCAGTGATCTCATGCTAGTGACAAATGACACCCTCAAAGTTTTTAGCATATTTATTCTAAGCAGTGAATTTCATATACATTTGGGATTCAAGTTAGAGAATATTACAAAGCATAAAACAAAGAGCAATGCAAAATATAGTGAAACATGGAACTTAGATAAACATAGAGAAACATAGAGAAATATAGAGAAACATAGAGAAACACAGTCTTACGTCCCTTAATCAGCCCTGGGAGACCTGGGTTTTTCATAAGCTAGCTGTAAAACAAGCCCCGCTCATAGAAAAACAAGGCTGGAGGACACCGTGAGAGCCAATTCCGGGCACCTGACTGTACACGAATCAAGTCCACAGGCGATCTCCCCCTGATCCATGTGTGCATGGATATTTTATAATCTCTTGCTGTCAGTCACCATGACGCACAGTTCCAGAACTTTCCCTGTGCAACTGGCTCATGGAAAAAACCCAGCTCTCTCTGAGATGCTCCCTGCTCGCTCCTACCCCCTCCCTTGTTCCCATCTGCGCTGGCTGAGGAATGTCTTATCAGTACCTTCCCAGAGAAAAGGAAGATTAGCTTGGAGCCAGGGCTACCGTTAGTGAGGCTGAATATTCTAAGGGAAGCAGCGATGTATTAACCCCATCTGCAAGCTCTAAAAGGCATGCACTCATAGCTTAGTGTTTATAGCGCTTAAGACTGGCTATCTAAGCGCTATATAGGTGCCATGATGTTCCAAACACTCCAAAAACCTATTAGCTACATAGCTAGGGGCCCTCCCTGCCTGTCTATCAACAATGCTTAATTTGACCTATTTCATACTAGGCCTGCATATTCCTTGTAGCTCACTACTGCATAATGGAAGTGCTACAACAGATTACTGTCAGCATTTTTAGCACATACTTTGAATACACTATTGGCTTTCAGCGGCTAATGCTGTCATCTAAAGCCCTGATTGGCAAGGTTGCAATTTCGTGTATCACTACAACGTCCTCCACCGTCGCGTCGTCTCTCGCTGTGGCCGTGTCAGCGTCATCCACCACAGCTACAAGTCCGCTGGGTCCACACGCGGCGCCGACACCCGGCAGGCCACCATCTCTACCACACGCCAAGGCAGTCCCCCCAACGCACCCCGCAACGGGTGCGCCGGGAATGATCGCTCCGGTCACCTCCATCCGCTGTGTCGGACATGGTGTCGCAGCGACCTGAGAGGTAGATTTCAATTGTGTATGATTGGGAACAAGGAAGCGTTTCTTTACCGCTTCACACTCCTCTTCCTTTTCTAGGGGATCAAACACATCTTCCAAAAGTTCTATCATAGAGCGATCTATGAGCTGTGTTTTGTCACTTGTTGAACCACATGAAAAATATTCGCTTTGTTGTTTAGTCTTTGCATGCGTAACGTCAACATTCGCCGCCCTTTTCACTTGGGCTCTTGTCCTCGAGATTGAGTGTTGACAAGAGGACCTTGGGATGAGTGGGTCCATTTTTCTGCAAGGGGGCAGAGGGGTGATCTAATATGGCGCCTCACGCCGCTCGCCACAGCAAACAGCAGTGTCCTCAGCCCTTTGCACTCAGGGCTTAGCGCCGCAAGGGTGGAAGAGGCGGCCTCAAGTACCCAATCGCCTGGGTCAGGTGACACCAGCAGGCAGGCAGTTAAAGGTACGGCACACGCACCTCTCCTTCTTCCTTTCCTTCTCCTTCTCCTTCCTTCCTTCTGCTTCAGGCAATGTAAACGCTCGCCACAGCAAACAGCAGTGTCCTCAGCCCTTTGCACTCAGGGCTATAAAAGCTCCATGTTGACCAAAGGGTTTATGCTGAAACGTCAGAGGTGGTTGATGATGATTTTTTTAATTAGATGGCTATAAATATTTGCCTCGAATATTCAGGAGCGAAAGAACATAGCTAGAAAACCTAGGGGTGTGGGGGGAGGGGGCTCTTCCCACTAACTAAAACATAATTGTTAAAATGGTGCATTTTACAGCATACTTTCTTGGTTAAATTGGGTAAAATGCCACACACAGTTTACAATCAGTTTTGTATGGTAGCACATCAAAACATCCAATAGATGCAGGTCACCAACAGTGCACAGGAACATTTTCTAAAGCATTTTCATGATACCTTTGCCCATAATATATGCCAGTATAAAAGTAAAATGATAACATTTTCATGCTGGCTTTGCCAATGCATGTCCATGCAGGCTACACCAATACATACCACTATTACTATATAAGAACACACTCTTGTTGGCTTTGCCAGTAAAACATGCCATGCCACAGTAACACAATATATCTAGAATGGCTGCATCAATGTACGCTAGTCTAGCCAGATAATAATACTCATCATGCTGGCTTCACCCTTGATACCAGAAAAGATATCATGCAACAGTAACGGCTGAACCAATGTGGGCCAGTCAAGCTGTGTAATAACATGTATGTTCATTTAACAATTGATGCCCAGTAAAAAGTGCCATGTCACAGTAAGAAAATATATCCTTTCTGACTGCACTAATGTAGGCCAGTTTAGCCATGTAATAACACTTATCATGTTTCCTTCACCATTGGTGTCCAGTAAAAAAAAAATGGCATATCACATTTAGAAAATGTATCCAGACTGGCTGCACCAATGTAGGCCAGGCTAGCCACATAATAAAGATTATCACATTTGCTTTACTTTTGATGCCCAGTATAAAATGCCATGCCATAATAAGAACATATATCGAAACTGATTTCACTCATAATGACCAGGCTAGCAACATTCTAACACTCATCATTCTGGATTTACTTTCATACCAGTCAAAATGTCACAGCACAATAGAAAATCATAACTAGGCTGGCCGCACCAATGAAGGGTAGTGTAGCAATGTTACAACACTCATCATGCTGGCTTTACCGTTCATACCAGTAAAGATGTATGCAACAATAAGAAAACATAACTAGGCTGGTTGCACCAATGAAGGTCAGTCTAGCCATGTATTAACAATTATCATGCTTGCTTTCTCTCAATATCCAGTAAAAAATGTTATGCCACAGTAAGAAAATATATCTAGATTGGCTGCACCAATGAAGGACAGTCTTGCAATGTTAAAACACTCATAATACTGTCTTTACCCTTTTTACCAGAGAAACATGTCATACCACAATAAGAAAACATAACTAGACTGGCTGCCCCAATGAAGGTCAGTCTAGTTACATAATAATACCTATCATGTGCTTTATCCTTGATGCCCAGTAAGAAGGTCATGCCGCCAAAAGCTAACCAAAATTAGAGGTCCCGCTATCCCCTTCATACATCAGTGCATGCACACACACTCATACAGCACACACGCTCTTATTCACATGCATACATACAACATACAACCTCTCATTTACTGGGGCATTCGTACAGCACTTAGACAACTACTTGCATGCACGCATACATAAAAACAAATATGCACACATTCACACATGCTCAAGCAGACAACTGTCTTGCATGCATGCATCCATGCGTACATACAAACACAGTAGATATATACACTAATATTTCCCTAACCTCCTGCTTACACCCTCAGCCTGCTGCTGCCACATGCAAGATACAGCCAGAGTGTCCATCCCATGCAGAGCAGATTGACTGACTGAAGATGACAGGTCTCCTCTCCAGTCAGCACCTACACTATTAGTCTAGTAATGAGAGACAGTGTGGTAAGACTGCATACACCCCACCAGTCTCATTATTGCACTAAATGTATTTTGAACATTAAACATATAGATCCTCTGCTCAGAGGCAGGCAGCACAGTCCCCCATGCAAATAAAGCAACTGGGAGGACTATGCTACCTGTCTCTGTGTGCTCAGAGATGTGCATGTATGTTTAGATTAACATTCTAAAAGTATATTAGAATGTTAATCTAAATATCTACCTCTCAGGTTGCACGGACCTCCCTGCCCATATAAAGGAGCTACCACTGCTTCACATCCTATGAACATTTACAAACCCTATTTGATCCAATGGGGCACACGACTATCACAGATCCTCTGAGATTCTAGTTCCCTTTTAATTGTTAAGAAAATCTAAAAGAAATATGGATAGCAATACAACAACATGAAACATGGAACTGGTTCCTACTCACACTCAAGATACCTACATTATTACTGTGCATAATACATAGAGATAGACAGCCCTTGATTATGTTTCCCCTCTGACCAAGACACATTATACTGGGTTGATTCGACAGAGCAAATGTCTAGGCTTTCATCTTGATCTATGCCTGGCAGCTATCTAAAAATCATTAGCTTTGGATATCCCTATTCCAATGCATCTTCACAGTCCTACTGATAGATGTCCTGCTCACCTTAGGAGTTACATTGTTACCGATTTCTAAAAGAAAACACAGGTCAATCAGGCAGAGTTGTCAAACTATTCACCAAGCTGCTCTTTCTTGCCAAACTTTGAGAACATGTTGCTGTCCAACACGCGGTCACAGTCTTTTGTGACAGGTCATAGCACCTCTAAAGCAGCTGAGGTATGATTCAGCTGAATGAGAAGGTCAGGGTCAGGAGTGGTGTTGATTTTAGAACACTTAGACGACGGACTCCTAACGGTAGTGTCAGTGTCTACTAGTCTTATCAGTGGCATTTGACACCGTTATCATTGGATCCCTGTTGACAGATTGGGACAAAAGGGTATCTCTGACACAGCTCAGATATGGACTGTAGGATTTCATTCCCCCTATCATTCAGCCTTTTTCTTAAGTGACTTGCGGAGACTGACAGAATGGTGCTTTCACCTCTCCTTTTTACAGTTATCCTTGGTATTTGTCACTATAATTTTGCTCACGATACTCAGCTCCTGCACAAACTGAAACCCACAACAAGTACTTGGATTAATTCATCCATGATCAAAAATGGATTTATTAGCACCAACGCAATAGCCTGGCCTCAGGAACGCTGGACTCATGCACTGGAAGTGTATACATAATCAGTCAAACGACTAAAGAAACTGTATATATTATTTGATGCATTTCTCTCCATAGTGACCCAGATAATTAAGATAACAAGGACAGGATTCATCGTATTGAAATTGCTGAAATGAATTCTCCCCTTCCTGACCTATCAGAACAAAATTCCACCAGTCTGTGTCCTCATAATTTCCTGGGTGGACTACCTCAGCAGTATCTAGATAGACTTATGAAGCTACCTGATTCAATACTTGCCACAGCTGCAGAATGCTACAATTTGAATGTGTCTTCAACTGGAAATGACATTTAACTCCCTATACATTGACCACCTGGCTTTCTATGAGCATACTACCTCCTTTCTTAATTCAGAGTTTGTTACACTATTCTTTTTCACAGGACCTTTGGTCTACCTCATCCTTGCATTCATGTCCTGATTCAGCATCTAGCAGACCACAGGACTGACCCAAGACGGTCCCACTAACTAAAAATCATCTACTTGCCTCTGTTGTGCTCTTTGTCCAGTGCCCAGCAACCAACTGCAACGTGCAGAGACCAGCCATGCCATCCGCCTGGCCCCCCATGTCCATCACCAGCCATGGCATCAGTTGAGGTACTGGAGCTCCCACCCTCCCAACTAAAAGCATGAACTTGGCCCAATTGGGCATCCAGCAGCCCATGAGACCAGCCCTTTCTGAATGAAGAAGGAAGGGTGCAGGACCTCCACGTCCCAGGTGAATATGCAAATGTTTACTTTGCTTGCCCTCTTCACCATCTGCCACAATCCATCCAAAGATGGTGGTCATCTATTCAACTAACTGGTAGGACTCCGACACTTTAATTGACTTTTGGCTCTGTCTGCAGTACCCACCAACCCTCAATGTCTGCTTCATCCCTATCCATCTCGGGCTGGTGCTAGGTTCTCCCATTCCACCCACCCCTGCACTGGGTCTGGGTCCCACTCTCCCCAACCCCTGAATTGGCCTTGTGATTGAGTGGAAGAGTCATCGAACCCCAGGGATTCTTATTGCACTGACAGAATTGTCATCTTTCTAGGATGCTGCCAGTACTGTTCAGATAGCCAGAGTGAGCCAAAGAAAGCGGACCTCGAGGGACAATGGCACCAGGACCAGGTGATAGGCTGTAGGATCGAGGTGCAGGGAGAGGAGGATATTAATGGCTTGGTGAAGAAGATAATGATAGAGTACTGAACCCATTTTAGGCCCTGATCATTCAGATAATTGTGGAGGCTCTTTCCCAGCAAATCAGTGGTGAGGACAATGGAGTGCATTAGCAGCTTACTGCACTAAGACCACTTGGAGAGGGGTGGGCATGAATCTGAGGAGGGGCTCTGAGTGTTGTGAGCACCACCTAGAGTACACAAAGGTTCATTGTGCTGCATACTGTATGAACCCACCACCAAGCGGTGGTGAAAACCTTGAGGCAAGGCAAAAGCACAATAAGTGATGTGGGTCAGATCCTGGTGAGTGCTATACATAGGCAATGGAGGGAGACTCACATAGATGGGAGAGAGTACAGGGGCGCACCTTTGTCCCATGCAAGATTGAATTCCCCAGTCCATGAAGCATAAGAGGAGCGTCCTGGAAGGAAAGAGGGAAGCGGACAAATATCTGTGCAGGACCCAATAGGAGGCTGGGACTGTTTGGTGACCCTCATCAACACTGTGTGGTGGTTCTTTCCATTCTCTCCTACCACACTTCCTTTTGTAGTAGGGGAAATAGGACACGTTTGACTGACTGCGAAGCAGACACTGAGGCCTCCCTAATATTCTAAACTAGACTGGTCAAAGGAATGTTGTGCTAGCCACATTTATAGCATGCACATTCACCAAAGGGCATCTTAGCGCAAGGATTTCATTGCTAGGCTAAGACACTGGCACCTAAAACAACAAGATTTTCAAGGATCGCCTGAAGTGAAGGTGATTTTCGGAACAGCTTGGAGCGAGCAGGAGATCATTTCACAATTTACCAGCGGCGAATGTAAATGCACGACCTCCAACTCTTGATAACCAGATTTTCAGAATAGCCACTACGTGAGCACTACATGAATGGAGAGTCTGCCCCAGAACATAAGGGGAGATAATAATAGTCAGCCCCCTGACAATAAAACACCCGATGAACCAAACACAAGGATTCAAATGTTATACTATGGGCCAAAGGGAGCCAGTGAAGTGAGCGAAGCACAGGGCTGATGTGGGCACCATATGGAGAGTTGGTGACTGACCACCGGGGCAGCAAGATTTTGCAACAGCTGTAAACGATATATAAAGCCAGACGGCTGGGCCAAAAAATGGATGTTACAATAGTAAATTCAACTAGTAAGCAGAGACGCAACAACCAAAGGTCGCAGATGACAGGGAAGAAATGGAAGTACTTTATGGAGCACTTTAAGAAGCAAGTGACCAGTTTTGCAATCCGCGTTCTCTTAAGGGGCCATCAAAGAGTAGAGGAGAGGAGAACCCCTAAATTCTGAACCACTGTCACTGGAATAGGAAGATCACCTAACACAGGTGGCCAGAAAAGAGGTGTTCGTAGAGCTGGGTCAGTAGGGAAACCCACCACCAGGATTTCCGTCTTGTTCCCCATTCAGCTTGAGCCAGTTCTCATTCATCCACTCTCCCACAGCTGACAGGCACTCACACAGACACAGCGACACCTCAGCTTGTGTTGTAACACGGGGGGTGTCCTAATAGATAATTTCTGAGATCAGCTTTTTCTCTGTTATTCATCCTTGCGTGGTGTACCTAATTTACACCTCAGTTTGGTCTCGATCTAACTGAACCAGAATTTTGGTGTCGTCCTCATAAGAGTAACATCTAAGGTGACGGGGGCAGATGAGGTGAACCAGCGGCTGAACATAGATGTTGAAAAGCATGAGGGAAATGGCGGAGCTGTGAGGAACACAGCAGGACAGAGCTTGTGGGTGAAGAGGAGAAAGGAGGAAGAGAAAGCAGTTGGCTCTGTCAGCCAGGAAAGAGGAAAATCAGGCATAACAGGATAGAGTGCTTGACAGTGTTGAACACCTCAGACAGATCTCAAAGTATCAGGGCTCCCACTCAACCCTGGTCACCCAGCATGTCCAAGTCGTCAGCTACGGACACCAGGATACGCTCTGTTCTCTGCCCAGGCTGGAAGCCGGACTGAAAGGTGTCAAAGAAACCAGACGTTTCAAGAAAGGAAGACAAAAGAGGGAGACCAGAGATTCCAACGCCTTCATGAAAAAGAAAGAAGCGAGAAAGGATTGAAATTAACCAGAACCGATGGATCCATTGATGTTTTTTTAAGAAGGGGGGTGAAAGTAGCGTGTTTAAGCTTTGTAGGAATTAAGGCTTACTGACAGGCATGATTAACTGCTTCCGTGACCCAGGAGATCAGACATAACAGCCTTAAGTGTAGCCAAAGGAACCGGGTCAGAGGGAGTAGCAGGCTTGAGTTGGCCACCAGAGAGGCCCCCGGGAGATGTGTGCGACTTGGACCCCTGGCCATTCTCTCTCTGCAGTGGTTTAGGAGTATTTCTGGGATGCTGCAAATTGTGGAACAAACAAGCAACAGAGCCCAGATGGACACTAAATTATCATATGTGGCAACCAAGAAAGATACCTTAGACATTCGGGATGAAATTAAAGCGCTACACAAAAACACACAAGCCCGGAAATTGAGGCAAGGATGTCTGACCTGACCTTGAATGTTGATGGCATTAAAAACAGGAAAGGCGCTGTATTGTATGCATCTTTGGGGTACCGGTACCGGATACTGAAGGGGCATCCCCGCAAAGAAACAGAATGGAAGAGTAAAGAAATAATAAATGTCCTTTTTAAGGATGAGTAAGGGAGAAGTTTTGTTTAGAGGAGCTCATAGACAAATAGGCTCGGCAAAGGACCTTGCTCTATTGTCATAGAATGTTGCTGCTAACATAAGAAGATGGAGGTCTAAACGTACAAGTGAAAGGCAGATGATATCGACCATTAAGTGGCACGAGTTAGGATCTTTAAGGAAATTATTGTGGATTACCATCTACACATGCTGCGCTTAGTAACCATCTGAAATCCACTGATGTGGAGAGTTTGAACAGATTGGATGGGGAAGTAGTCACAGATATATTCAACTGAACATGTAAGACTGAAAGCTATTGAATGCAGATTTGAATGAAAGTAAGCACTTTGATGAAAACAAGTATCTTGAATACCGATTTAAAAGAAACCAAACACTTTGATGAAAATAAGTATCTTGAATGTTGATTTAAGTGACATTTTAAATACTGATTTTCATGAGAGCCAGTACTTTGGAACTTTGAATACTGATTTGAATGAAAGCAACCCTGGTTGAATACTGTTATGAATGAAAGTTGTTTTGTTGAATCACAAGAGTTAAGCGAACTGCCCAAGCATTGACAAGAGCCACAAGGATATCATTGTGAACTGTGCAGATTAAGAGAACAAGCATTGGCAAGAGCCATAAAAGGAACTGTGTAAATTGGCAGAACAAGCATTGGCAAGAGCCATGAGAGTATGTGAAGGTTCAACAAGAGAATGGTGGCAAAACAAGCAATGTTAAGGCATTATAAGGGCGTGGACTGAGAAGAAGCCAAGCACCACTGTAGAGGTAAGAGAGTGGCAACGTGCATATGAAGAAGGAGCAAGTAAGGTGTGTTGGTTGCATGACCTGTAATGGGTGGACTGTGTGGTCCGACAACTGCGCCTAGACTGAGGACATCGCTTTATGAAAAGCCACTTTAAGCACCACAAAAAAGCTTGCAATTGATTCTAAAAGGAAACCTTGTGTGATGTGAAAGTAAGGCATTGAACTCTTTGAAATTGGTGAAAGAGATCCAAGACATAAGTGCTGGGAAGGATCCCATGGAATTGTGCTGTGTTGGAACTGTTAAAAGACTTGAAAGCTTGGGGAAGTGAACCCCTTTTTGGTACTGTGAACTATTTGAAACTTGGGGAAGGGAAACCTTTGGACCAAGAGCTGGACAAAGCTCTGAACTTTTATTTGAACACTTATCATTTTGAGGCTGACATCCATACACATTGTATACAAATATATGTGAGGGTAAATATAGGTGTTGGACAAAGACAGACATTTTCTTTGGACTTCATGACACATACTATCCTTAGCTTTATTTAGGTAGGGAACTCCCACCTTAGCATTGGGAAAGTTAGGCCTTTTTCAAACCTTTTCTTATTTTAATAAAGGTTTCTATCCCAAACTTTCAGTGCATTGTCTGTGTCTCATTCATGATGCCTTCACAGTGCATACATGTGCCATCATATAAAGAGAAAAACAATATAAACAGAAAGTAAGACATTCTTAAGCAGAAAGGTGCCAGGCCGACCCCGGAGAGTCATCCACATAGCACATAATCAAAAAGAAACAAGAGAGGAAGGTGCATGGCAAGTAAAAGTAATAGCGAGAAATCCTAAGAGTAAGAAAGGCTGCCTCCATGTAAGGTTATATGTGCTGATCAGGCTATGCTGGAAACCAAATGAGAGTAGCATGTAGCAAAATAAAACACTAGTTGCCAGAGTGTTAAGTCAACAAGGAGGCAGAAATGACAAATTCCCACACTGAGATGTATGAGAACATGCAAAGGAAGAAAACAACTGAAGCCTCTCATGGCAATACACCAGCAGGACAACATTTTTGTTACAGTCGCAGAAACACCTACACCAGTGGTGACCCATTGGCCATACATTGCTCAAGATTCTTGTATCCTTGCTTTTAAGGGATGAATAGTGCTACATGCACAGATTTGTGGGTGCACAAATTAAAATATGTAAACCACGAAGGTTGTAGCATAGCTTATAAATGTGTTTATATTGAAGGTTCTGGGATTGTTATAACAAAGGCTGTGTAAGAGTTGAATGCATAGTAAGACAAATTGCATTTACTACATTATGAAAGCCCTTGCGTAAATAAGAAAGCCAGATTTATGTAATGGCCACTATTATTTCAAGTAGTATGTTGTGTAAGATCTGGTAGTGTTTGTACAATATTCTGTAAAGTTTGAGAAATCTGGTTGAACTGCCTGGTAATGAATCTAATTGGGGCACAAGTGTCTTCTTTTTTTTGTTTTATTTTTCAACTTTTATTTAATAATTTCAAATACATCAACAATAAAGTGATCAGTTCAACAAAATATGCTCCTCATTGCACAACGTTACATATGTAAACATGTCATGACCAATTCAGTACACCAAGAACATCTGCATCACTTCAGGCAATATAAATTACTCCTCCCTATGTATATCTACCCAGTCATAAATCCTTTGTACACAAAGCGCCACCACTAAACAAATACAAAGACACTCCCACAGACTGGACAAACAGATAAAAAAAACACACACACACATAACATAGAATCAAACAACAGAAAGATCCCAGATCAACACCCCAATCCTCAATACCAATCCAATAATACATACTAGACTTAGACAATCTTCAGTACTCACCATATAATTCATTAAATGGCATCAAGAGAGCTAGATACGTATCTCCCTTGTCCTGCCTTTGGAACATCACCCTCTCAAACCCTGATAACATCAATTCATCATTTATCCAATTCGTCACTCGAGGCTTCTTCCTTGTCTTCCATATGTCTGGTGGTGAGCAGTGTAGCATGGTCCACCCTCTTCATGCAAATGCTGGTCGCTGTTAACAGCTCAGAATCATAACCTCTGGCAGTCAAGGAATCTTTGTTTACCATGGTCCGCCTCCTGAGTAAATATGTTTGTGTTTGCTAAGGTATGTCTGGTTTGTACAAATTCTCAAAACAAAACGTGTGGATCTGAGCTGTGGATGTGGCAAAATTGCAATGGGGGGCCACCAGGGGGTGCAGAATGTTCTAAAGCATCTGCATCGGTCTCCCTCACTGGATGTAGATTTCAGGACCTGAGCCCCCGGTGAAACCCCCAGAGGTGACACCCGGACCCCCCTGTGTGTCTTCTGAGCCCCCTGAGTACCCATGGAGCCAAGTTCGGGGTCTCAGGGTGGTGTAATGCCGGAGATGCAGCCTGGGGAGTCGGGGGACAGAGTTCCTGCCTTCGGCAGCTGCGCCGCGGCCGGGTGAATAGCTGTCCCAGAGCCGCGGTGCAGTGGGAGGGCCTCGGTTGCACTGGGACTTGGACTGCCCCATTGAGTTGTTGGCCCGGGGGGGCGTATTTAATGAGGAGCTGGTCACCCTCCCCAGATCCAAGGAGCCCTGCAGCGAGCCTGGTGCGGGTCGGCAGGTGTGCCCGCGACGGAGTGGAGGAGGAGCGGGCGGCACTGCTGGCCTTGATATGATATGACATGATATGGCATTTGTAACGCGCCTATACAAAAGTGTTTCAAGGCGCGACGAGGCAGGGAGGGGGGACACAGGGAAGTGCATGGGTAGAGGGGAAGGGAAAGTGCAAGGGGAAAGGGAGAGGGGAAAGTGCAGTACAGGGGTAGTAGAATAATAAGATAAAGAATAAGGGCCAGCTGGTGGCAAGTGCAAGGTAAGTGCAGACAAGTGCTGGAAAGGGGGGCTGTAGGGATACAGAGACAGTCCTGCAGTGCAGGGGTTGCCAGGGAGGCAGTGCAAGGGGAGAGTGGCCGGGCCAAGGACCGAGATCGGTGAGAGGGGCCCAGTTGCAGATTCAGTGCAGTTTAAGTCAGGAATTTAGCAGGGGAGAGGGGGAGAGAAAGCAGAAGCAAAGAGGAAGGGTTTTGAGGTGCTCCGGAACCGGAGATGGTTCTCCTCAAGTTTCAGGGAGACAGGAAGGCTGTTCCAGAGGGAGGCCCCTGCCGCGGAGAGAGATCTACCCCCAACTCGTTGCTTGGAGAATCGGCTGACCCTGAGGGAGTTGGAGGTGGAAGAGCGAAGAGCACGAGAAGGAAGATATTTAGGAAGAGAGAGTTGAAGGTATTTTGGCCCGAGGCCCCAGAAGGCCTTGTGGACAATGCAGAGGGTTTTGAACTTAATCCTCGCAGCCACAGGGAGCCAGTGCAGAGATTTCAGTCCTGGAGAGATACGGTCCCTGGGCTTGAGGCCAAGGACAAGTCTCGCAGTCCTGTTCTGGATGAGTTGCAGAGGGCGGAGAGTAGAGGCAGGCAGATTTAGATAGAGGCTGTTACAGTAGTCCAGTTTAGTGAGAACCAGGGCTCTGGAGACAGTGAGCTTCTGGGGGAAGGAGAGGAAAGGAAGAATACCTCTGAGGAGGTGCAGCTGGTAGTGTGACTTCTTAGAGACATCAGATATGTGAGGAAAGAAGGAGAGTGTGGAGTCGAAGATGACCCCAAGGTTTTTTGCATCTTGGTGCGGCTTGTGTCCCCCCCTTGCTGCGGGCCTGTTTGGAGCCCTGTGGAGCCTGGTGGCGGGGTGGCGCTGCAATCCCCATGCCTGCGTAAGTCTTGTGAGTAGTTGGCTTGAGAGGGGGAGGAGCTGCGAGGGGCCTGCGGAGCTTTGCCCCATTGCATTGGAGGTGTGCGGTGTGGTGGTTGGTGGGGGCTCCCGTGTCAGGAGTGGTGAAGAGTCGGGCTGGGCTGTTGAATACGGAGTGCCTGTGAGCCCCCCCCCCAACCTCCTCCCACCGGGGGCCTGATTGGAGTCTGGAGCTGTTTGTTGAGGAGCCGCCATTATCCACCCCTCCCCCACGGGAGCCCTGTACCCTGCTGTTCTGTGAAGCTTTCACCGGGGGCCCTGGAGGGGAGGGCCTTTTGCAGAGCTGGTGCTGGTCTTGCTGGCGGAGCCCTGCGGTGTCCACTGGAGGAGAGCTGTTGCAGTGCACCCAGATTGGTCTAGGGACCCTAGCCGCCGTAGTCCCACCTTATTAGTGGCCCCTCCCCCACAGTACGGTGGGCCAGGCCCCTACCTTGGTCTTGGAGGGGCCTGGCTCAGATGCTGGTGTGATCTGGGGGCCGCAGCTGGTGTGGGGGTGTGGTGATTCTTGGACCCCTTTCTTCTACCTGTGCTTAGCTGTACAGGTTACATAGGCCCCTCAGTCCTCTCAACCCACCCAATTCACATTCAAGGCTTGGTGCTCTGGTGGGGCGAGAGAGGCTGATCCCCCACTACAGAAGGAGAGGAGACTTCATCTGTGGGAGTGGAAAACCCCAGTGTTTCTGTGTGGCATCCAGCGGCGGATCCGGACCTATCGCCTATGCTCCCGGGCCCCGGCCCTGTGGCTCCCTGGAGTCTGCTGCGGAGGGGTTGAAGCGAGCAAACCTGAAGTTGCAGCTGAACAGGTGGGCCCATGGGGCATCATGAACTTTTGGCAACAATACTCGCTCTAGGGGTCTTCATCCCTTGTGGCTATTGCTTCAGCGGGCCCCTGCTCTGTCCCGCTGGACTATTTGGTTTGATTTGCCCCAGGGTTTGGTCCTGTTGACCTTTTGAGGGGCACCTGCCCACTCCAGGTGCTCATGAGCTGGACCCATACACTACAAATGTTTCGCCATTCTTCGGATAGCGCTATGGAGGCAAGCAGAGCATCTGATCCTATGCAGCCGGAAAGGATAGACGCCCCGACAGTCAACAAAAATATGACGGCTCTTCTGGAGGAGATTCGTGGCTTCAGGGTGGATATTGGCAAGAGGATGGGTACCCTGGACAAGAAAGTGGACTCGCTGGATGACCGCGTCCAAGCGCTTGAGACAAACCAGATGTCTGTTGACACCTTGGAAACCCAGATGGACATGCACCTGTCGGAAATGGAACGAAGAGAAGAGAAGTGCATATTAAAGATTGATGATCTGGAAAACAGGGAGCGTTGTAGCAACTTGAGGTTTTTGGGGATTCCGGATCGAGAAGATGAAATGCAGTCTGACATTCTCAGAACAGTTCATGAGATTATTAGCAAGCTTTTCAATGACTCCAACACCACAGAGCCGACCATCGACAGAGCTCATGGGGGGGTGCCTCTGCCAGGGGTCCCAGGTCTATTCTAGTGCGTTTCCACTATTACGCAGAGAAGTGTAAGATCCTTGAGCTGGCATGCAACAGGGGGGCGGTTGAGTGGGAGGGTGCAAAAATGTCAATCTACCAAGACCTTTTCGGCTCTCACTCTACCGAGGAGACGACTGTGTGCCCCTCTAACAAAATGGCTCCAAACTAAGGGGGTTCAGTACAGGTGGGGCCATCCCTTTTCTCTTTCCTTTGAGTATGAGGGCTATAAATACTCCCTGGTGACAGAGGATGACATCCGTAGAGTGACCCAAGAACTCCTCGGAGACTCAGCCCCTGAGGGCAATCGCGAGGTCAAGGACGCTGAGGCGGGGCCTTTGCAGGTCTCAAATGGTCATTCGAGTGGTTTTCCGGGGGACGGGGGAATAGAAAATTCTGGCTGGTGGCACTGCCCTTGTTAGTGGCCACTTGTGGGGTGCGGTGGGTATCTTGACCAAATGTCCGGTAGACATGCCAGGAGGTGTCCCCTTGTCTCTCTGAGTTTTGATTGGAGGCTTCGGGGGTCGTATTGGGGGTAGGCGGCAATGAGAGAGACTATGGAAGTATGTTTGATGCTGTTTCTTCTTGTGGGGGGGCCCAGGAGTATGGGCAAATTTTGCAGGTTCACTCTTTGGGTGAGTTCGGTTTGGGGTGGGGGGCTCTTGTTATGGTTGTTATTGTCTTTGTGAGTCTGGTGGGGGAGGATGCAGGTGGTCTGGCCTAGCGGCAATGTCCTTGTCATTCGGTGGCCAGGCGATTGGGGCTGAGGGGGGCGGAGGGGGAATTTTTTGCTGGGGATAGTTCCTTGGGGTTGTTTGTTATGTACGCCAGGTTTTGAAGGTTGTTACGGATGTATGGGTACTTCAGGGGTCATTTTTGGTGAACTGGCACAGCAGGAGACACAGGGCAGTGAAGGATACCCTGGGGGGATTGTGGGAGAGGTTCCTTTTTACGATGGTTGATGTGTCTCACTCACTGACTGTGGGGTCCTTAAATGTACGGGGGTTAAATTCACCCACTAAAAGGTCAATGGTGGTTAGGGAGGTTAACAGGCTCCAACTCCACTTTTTATTTCTACAGGAGACCCACTGGATTAAGGGGGAAGAACCGAAGTTTAGGGCTCGAGCAATAGAGCACATGTTTTCTTCGTCTTATGCTGCAAAAAAGCGGGGCGGTGCGATCCTGGTGTCTCCCAAGGCCCACTTTACTCCCACAGCTCAGCGCTCCGATCATGAGGGATGATATATTATGGTTAAAGGGGAGGTGAGGGGTAGGATGGTGACTTTGGTGTGCATCTATGCCCCGAACGAGTCACAAGATTTATTCTGGGATGGGATGAGGGAGAAGATTATGGATTTCTCTGAGGGTATTCTCTTGGTGGAGGGGGGATTTTAATATGGTTCTCTGTCCTGAGAGGGATAGGAAGTCAGCCAACTTAGTTACTGATCTGCGCTTTCAGGGGAAGCTGGCAGCCACCCAGGGGTGGCTGGCCTATAGGGTACTCTGGAGATTTCCCGGTGGGCCTCTGCACCCTAGGCCTCATTTGTGTGGTATTTCCAAATTTTCTCATAGGAAAAGCATTGGGCTTGCTGAAAATGTGTCATATGGGGCCACTTTGAACATTATTTCCAGGGCCTGTTTTGGTGCCCTGTAATTATTTCCAGGGCCTCTTTTAGTTCCCAGTCCACCCCTACAGCCACCTTTCGTACGGTTAATGGGGAGCTGGGGTTGTTGGACTCGCATACAGTGGAGCAGGGTCATGACCCACTTTTTACATCTTCTCTAAGACTCGTGTGACGCTTTCCAGGATAGATTACATCCTGATAGGACTTTGGGGTAGAAACCATTCTGTGGTCTGGCCATGATTTAGTTAGGGTCTGTTTGGGAGTCCCCCCCTCTTCTCGAATTCGATGGTGGTGCAACAATTCCCTGCTGCAAGATAAAGAATTGAGTCAGTCTCTCTTGGGTGCCATTAAAGAGTATTTAGCTATCAATGATAGCGCAGAGGTGGGCGTCTCGGGGGTCTGGGAGGAGTTCAAAGCTACCATCCGGGGCACCCTCATGGAGAGGGGCGCGAGGAGAAAGAGGGAAAGGGCCAGTAAGAGAAAAAATTTAGAGCGAACATTGCTGCCATTCAACCAGGGGGGAAATTGAGGTCGCAGATGTTCCCAGATAAATGGGCGGAGCTGCAGCTGTTAAGGTCGAAGCTCAAAGCTCTCTTGGTAGGTCAAACGGAGAGGAAGCTCACCATTTTAAAGCAGAAGTATATGGAGAGGGGGAAAAGGGGGACAGGATATTGGCTTGGAGGTCGAGGGAACTCAGAAATAATAGGAGGGTGGATCCATCTGGTCCCATGAGGGGGAGAAGGTTACAAGGGATGGCGTGATAGTGGAGCAATTTCGGCAATACTATGAGTGTCTTTATTCCTCGGATTATACGGGGGCGGTACCGATATTGATCGGTTCTTGGATTCTCTTCCCGTCCCCCCCGAGAGAGCTGACCCCCTGGAAGTCCCTATTACACCGCAGGAAATAATAGATACTGGCCCTCATTACGAGTTCGGCGGTAACCATGCCGCTATTGGCAGCATGGCTGCCGCCGAAATCGCGTCGGGGTCCTGGTCCTCGGAATGAGGACTTACCGGGCCATTCCGAGTTCGGAAGGCCCGGTAATTCCTCCCTCCAAGGACCCGGACACGGTCCTTCCCCATTCCCATTTCAGCCCCCACAGGGCTGAATGGGAATGGGAGAGGGAGCAAACAACGGGCCATTACGAGATGGCCCGTTGTTTGCTCCCTCTTCCCCTCGCGGGACCCGGTAAGCACGCCTGGTTTTCCCACGCTTTGCTTCCTGGGTCCCGCGAGGGGACCTCGTAATGCGGCGGTACGGAGTGAACGGCGCCGGCACCTTTTACAGCGCCGTTCACTCCGTACCGCCAGGGTCATAATGAGGCCCACTGTCTCTTTGCTGAAAGGGGGCACTAAACCTGGAGATGACGGATTCACGGTTCACTTCTTTAAAACATTCCGCTCAGTCCTGGCCCCGTTCATGGCTAAAATGTTTAATTCCGCGCTGGTCACGGGAGCTCTCCCACCTTCAATGATGTCCGCTCTAGTCGTGGTTCTTCTGAAGCAAGTGAAAGACCCTACCCATTGTCAATCTTAACGTCCAACTTCTCTTCTCAACACCGATGTTAAAATCCTGGCCAAACTACTTGCTAACAGGCTGGCTGAGCATCTTCCAACACTGGTGCATGGAGACCAAGTCAGTTTTATCGCCGGTAGGCAAGGGCAGACAACGTGAGAAAGACACTGGATCTCATGCACGAAGTCTCGAGGCAGGACATGGATGCCTATCTCCTTTCATTGGACTCAGACAAAGCCTTTGACCGCGTCGAATGGCCTTACATGGGTAAGGTGGGGCAGAAAATGGGCTTGGTGAGCAAGTTCTGTGGGTGGGTCTCAGCCCTATAGAATGGTCCCGTGGCAAGGGTATTGGTCAATGGTTCCATCTCATCGTCTCTGCTCCTGGCCAGAGGCACCCGTCAGTGGTGCCCCTTGTCTCCTATTGTATATGCCCTGGCAATGGAGCCATTGGCTATTGCGATTATGGCGGACCAGGGGATCTCAGGGGTTCGATGTGGCGAACTTGAATTTAAATTATCCCTTTTCACTGACGACATCCTGGCCTACTTGACTAATCTCCCTGACTCTCTTCCCCGTCTGTTTGATCTCATCAGAGTTTACGGTTCTTTTTCAGGGCTCAAGGTCAATATATCTAAATCCAGCATAATGCCAATGGGTGTCGGGGGATACAGAAATCAGAGGGAAATCTGAGGTGCAGAGAATGAGAATTGAATGGGTGTCCACCATATATTTAGGCGCTTCCATCCCCAAGGAGCCTGCCAAGTTATTTGAATCTAATTTTCCCCCTCTCCCCTTGTGAAAATCAGTAGGGATCTGGTATGCTGGTCCCCCTCACTCTCTCGTGGTTTGGGCTCATGGTTACAATTAAAATGAACGTCCTGCCCCAGCTCTTATACCTCTTCTCCGCCCTGCCAATCGTGATCCCGGAAGCCTTCTTCAGGTTGTTGCAAGCCCGGGTTCTTCGTTTCATCTGGAATGGCAAAAGGGCCAGAGTTAAAGTCTCAACCTTAACTCTTCCGAAAGTGTGTGGGGGGTTTGGTCTTCCCGACTTTAGGTTATACCATAAGGCAGCCCAGTTGCGAGTACTGTTAGAACATATGAGATATGATATGGGGACCTATTGGGCTTACATTGAGGAC
The DNA here is from genome assembly GCF_040938575.1 of Ambystoma mexicanum. NCBI lineage: Eukaryota > Metazoa > Chordata > Amphibia > Caudata > Ambystomatidae > Ambystoma > Ambystoma mexicanum. The sequence goes on from NC_090941.1 coordinate 646,494,489, forward strand.
GTTCATGCGCATCCGAAGAAAGTTAGGGACCTCTTATGGGCTCCCCCTAAATCCCTCCCCCTGTATCTCAAGAATCATCCAACCCTTGCCGTTTTATGGGCGTCGTGGAAGCCAGATAAGGACAACAAACGGCTCTCCTCCTGGCCTTCGCCCCTGATGTCCCTCTGGGGTCCTCCTTTTGATCTCATCTCTAGGGGGTTTCGTAATTCCCAGGCTTGGTTGGACAAGGGGTTGGAGTGGGTGGGTCAGCTTTTCCGCCAGGGTGTCTTCATTGAGCACGACCAACTGTCGGAAGCAATGGGGGGCAATCGGGTTTCTGTTTTTGAGTACTTATGCCTTAAGAGGATTCTCACCCACCCGAGGTGGCTGGCTAGCCTGTCTCGCCCCCTAAACCCCCTTCAAGAGAGTCATTGCAGAGTCCACATCTAGGAAGGGTTCCCTCTCTAGGATTTACAACGTTCTCATCACAGCCAATTTGGAGGGTAGGCAGGCATTTAAGCGGATATGGGAGGAAAGGCTGGGAATAGCTCTTGAGGTGTCCACTTGGAGGGCGATTTTTAGGTCCATTTTCTCGGGGTCTTTATATACTTTGGCCAAGGAGCATGGCTTCAAAGTGCTTCATTCTTAGCACCATCCCCCTGCCACCCTGGCTGAGATGTTCGAGGGTGTATCCCCGTTATGCCACTGAATGTGCCCGCAGCGCTGTACCTGGTTCCATTTGTGGTGGGAATGTCCGGTCATCCAGGTGTATTGGGCTGAGCTGCTTAGTTGGATCAGGGATATAGTAGGCACGGCCCCTTCCCTCCTTCCCATGGAGATTCTCTTGAGTACACCCATGCCGGACTCTGCGCAGTATGCCTTCCCAAGGGTAGTTGGGGCAATGCTGAGGGCAGGGAGGCTTGCTCTCGCTCAAGAATGGAAAGGTTCTTCTACTCCCTCCAAGACGGAGTGGCTTGCTAAGCTGTGGTCCATCTTCATGTATGAAAAATTGTCGGTCATAGCCAACGATGCAATATCCTCGTTTGTACAGGATTGGTCGGTTGTTCTCCTAAATTATGACTGTGCTGCTATGAGACTGTAAATCCATTGTGTTGCTGGATCCCTGGATTTCCCTTGTGTTCCTTATTGTCGATTCATTTGTTTTCCCGGCGCCCTGGTGGTTGCCCTGACCCCACTATGTCAGACATTGTGATCTGTTTTTTTTGTTTTTTCTTTTTTTCTGTGTCCTGTTCTGTGCCTTTGCTATACATACCCATAGCCTGGTCAGGCCTGCCATAGTCATGTGCGAGTGGGAGGGAAGGGTGGGGGTTCGGTCATTTTTTCTTGTATTCTTGTTCTGGTGTTTCACATTGATGTAACCAGGGGTTACCTGGTGTTCTTTGTTTGATTGCTGAAATGCTTACTAAAAACAAAGTAAAAAAAAAAAATTGCAACGGGAACCTGGCATGCAATGTCCCCGAACTGCTCCGAAAAAGGCCACCCTGGTTTCCCTTGCATGTGCTCGGCCAATATAGCTTCTTTTCTGGCTGGCCGTTCGTGCAGGCCTGAGGTAAGGTTTTAGCCCATTGCTCTGGTTAAACCCTGCCTCTTAAACCCAAATGTTATAGTTTTTTGGCCAATACAGTAACATCTAGGAAAAATATTTTAAAATGTATATTCGCAAAAAACGGGATTTCCTGTTTTCTATGCAGGTGAGGTGCTTTCTCTGCTTTGCCCGCCGTCCCTCTGCTCAAGTCTCTGGGAAGTGGCAAGCCTTTCACCTTTAGCAGGGTACTTGTTTTTTGTTGTTGTTTTTTTTGTTTGTTTGTTTTTTTAAGACGTTCTTCATGCTACAGGATTTCTGAGAGAAGTGCTAAACATGGAAGTATAGGGTGCAGTTTTCTGCTGTGTCACGGCCATTCTAGTGCAACTAATATAGTAACACGCATACATCAGCAGAGGCCAGAAAACCTAACTATGTAAGAAATGCCTGGAATTCCCAATTTACCATGTGCGAGTAAAAAATAGCCACACCAATAGCATTGTGCAACTGGCCTTCTAAATATAAATAGCAAACCTGACACCTTCGGCAGCCGCGCCTTTCCAAAAAACGCTTTCAACAATTACTGCAACTATAATAATTAACCCTGAACCTCACCCATACACACGCCCTGCTCTGCATTTTACCTGCACACAGCACACAACACCCGACCATCCTAGGTGTGAGACTATGAGAATGCAATCTCACAGTGAGTGTATATATATATATTTTTTTTCAAGGCGAATACCTTAGTTTTAGGGATGTTAAGGCGAGAACTTAATGCAAAAAAACCCTGAAATTCAGTTAAACGCACCTTAACTTCGCGCCCCCCTGTTGCACAGCCTATCACCACAATGATGACATCACAGTTCATATCACTGATGACATCACTAATTACATGTTGTATGAGACACTGATGAGATTACAAATCACATCACTGTGCCATCACTGGTGATAACACTAATTACATTACAATAACTGGCCTTAAGCATGGCCTTCAGCCATGGTCAGTGTGCATGGCCAAATATATTTTAACACATGAATGGGTGCTAGTCACTATAGTTATACAAATATCTTTTTTTTAAAATGTGAAAATGTAACCGCGGTACCGAACTACAAATGCCTGCGGTTATCTGTAGTCCTTTGTAACCTCGGATATAGCTGCGAATATCAGCAAAACAGCTGGAAAACAAAATGCTTCCCTGCACCCCAAGGCCATCACCAAGCGCCCCCCTCATCTATGCCAGCTCCCCACACTCCCCAGATGGCCTCCTCACCTCCCCTGCCCTCTTCCTTTCACCCCAGAGCACACGCTACTTCTGTGACGCAGTTTGCTTACAGATGTCGGCTATTCGCAGCTATAGCTGAGGCTACAGAAAGCTTTGTGTTGCAAACTCAGTCCCTGGACCCCCTCCAACTCCCAACTTTCACTCAGTGCTTTCTAGCCATACCCCCACCTCTACCCTGATGGCATTTTCATGTCTTTTGACCTGCAAATAGCTTTTTACTGCGTTTCATTTTCCCATAACCTCGGCTAGAGCCTCAAATAGCTCTCTCACCGAGAGAAAAACAAGATGGTGGTCGTTTCATTTCTGAAAACCATGATCCTGCAATGCACCATGGAAGAAATAACTATAATGTTTGGGGAATGGGGCACCCCCTTCTCCACCAAATTTTAAAATAACAACAGCACGGAATAACCCCAAACCATGCATGGCGTGCGAGTCAACGCTTTGTGCTCAAGTTGTTTCAGACCTGGTCCAAATCCGTCCAGCGGATTGGACTGTGCACTTTGGCAAAAAATTGCCTTTTTTGTCTGTGGAAAAATTAATGGGAAGCAGGCCGCAAATGTTGGAGAAAAAAAATGTTGACGTTAAATAACCTTTTGATTTTTTAACAAATCTTTACGAAACTTTGCAGTCTGAGGGCGGCCCGCAGACTTTTAATCACTTTCAAATATTTCAGCAAAATCTGTACCCGAATCAAAGGTTATTAACAATAGAATTTTGAGGGGTTCCTATGTGTCTCTGACTCACCTTAACTATAGGGCGGCTGTCGCCACCCTATAATTTTTTTAAAAAAGAAAGTAAATAAATACAATCATAGAATCTTCTTAAAAGATACATACCGGGGCCATTTTACCATCAGTTCTACAGACCTATCCTCACTTGTATGCCAATACATTCTAGGACTAAAGCATAAACTTCTTAAGTCTCTCAATGCAATACGCAGCCAGCCAAGCTATCCGTATCCCACGGCATGCAGAACCCATCCACCGAGACTGTCCATTCAAAGCAACCCACCCACAGCGTCCTGAGCGTATCGTCAGTCCCGCTTGCCATAGCTGCACACGCTGATCGGATAATTCTCCTTTGGCACCTCCGGTCTCCGCAGATGGGGGGTTAGCTCCTCTTTCGTCTGCCTTCAGCGAGAGGCTTCTGGCCCCCGCTGCACCTCTTCCCACCTTGCAGATGAGAAATGCTTCTGTTTGTCCTCTGCCATCCACCACAGCCCCCAGGCAGGCCAGCAGAGCATTGATGCTCATGGGCCTTCCCTCGGACCAAGTAGGAAAATGAAGTAGAAACAAACGAGCCTTCCGACAAGCTTTCGTTTTGTTTCCCCTCTGCTACTGACGACTACGTCCATTGCAGGTTCCGTGCACAAGCTGCACACAGCCGAGTAGGTAAACAAATTATGCCCCGAAGATGTAAAATGGTGTCAAGCAGCATGTGGGTATAGGCACAGTACTATCACTGAGTAGCAGTCCTCCAGCACTGGCTCTACTGCTGGGCAGGGGTGCACACAGAAAGTCAAGTCAGAGGAGCCTGTCAGTAGGTTTCCTTCCTGATTCCATTTGTCCCGAGTTTACAGATCACTCAGCAGCAGACTTTAAACACAGTCAATCAGAAATTCAACTGACAAAAAATATTGGTGCATACAAATCAAAATATAATGGCATATAGTTCAGCGCACTAATTTTCCTCCTACTTTGGAGCGTGCACAGCTCCCCGGCAACAGAAGTAGGCCGGCAGACGTGAGCAAGAGAGTCAAGGCCCAAATGCTGCTTCGACCATTTCATCGCCAAGAGCTGCAAGTGGTCATGCCAATGGCATATACTGCTCCAGAACTCCCCTTTCTCCTTTTTTATACATTTACAGTACCAATGCTTTAGCAATTGGGTGGCTTACTCAAAAAAAAGCAGTGGTTCTCACATTCCATGGCACTGGCTGGGCTTCCACTCCTCACAAGAAAATCAATTGTCATTTAAAACTGTGCGGAAGTGAGAACTGCCTGTCTTCATCTTAGATGGTACGTGTTCTGAAAAGAGAACATTTGGCTTTTCAGCCATGGCTTTTGTATATTTAGTATATTTTGCTTGGAGGGCGGGGGAGGGGGCAGTTTACTATTTCTTTAGTTCTTATTTCATGTCAGATATCTAACATTAACCACAAGAGGTTAATATCAGAATCAAAGAATCGGACATTAAACAGTTGATAAATAGAAGATAGTGTGCCTGTGGGCTTGCACAACAAGGAAATGCTGTTGAAATAATTGGCAAACGATGAACATGTTCCCAGAAATGGCACTGTGACAGGGAATGTCCTCTCTATTATCCTATGCTACCTGTTATAATGTTGAATACATATATTGCTTTCGAAAAACATAAAAAGCGGACTGTATGACACTTAAAATTTCCTAAAAACAAGGAAAGGACTGCAATGGAAAACTTAGAAATCAATGGAAACCTGGCCTGTTTGAAAACATTTGCCGTTTCCTGAGCACGCTCTAGCACACTTGGAGCTGTGTTTGTTGGCAACACTCCCATTGCATTTTAAATTGCTCGCGAAGGGCTGTTTCCTTTTGATGCATATGTCACGGGTTATGTGGACATTGGAAACATGTTGCTTAGGAAAGTGATTGCTGTGCTCCGGCGCTCACATTCATTTCCAGGGTCGGTAATGAGGCTGGGTGTCTTTTCCTTTAGTTCCTATCAGCCCCTGCAGTAGGAACTTGAAAAGAACGACAGTAACCACCAGTGTGGCGTGTATCCCTTCCATGAAAATGCATACTGCCTCGATGGTATGGCTCGAAGAATGTGGCTCTCTTTGTTACAAAATTAAAAATGTGTTTAATTATCTTGAGGCTTTTGTCTCTTGCAGTCCCTCAGGAATTGTCAATGCTCCCTGGCAACGTATTTCGTCACATGGAAAGTTAGTGAGGTCACAGGAGAATAGGTTTCTTCTCTTCAGAAGCTGCTGATCTTTGTGAGCAAGTACATTTCATGTTACGGGAACACACACCTGTTTCAAAAGGAAATATGCTGTACCTCAATATTCCTGCTTTTTTTAATTTATTTTTTATTAATTTTATTGGTTTACATACAAACCTTTAAAATAAGACCATTCATTAATCCTCGTTACTTTACAACTCTTTACATCACTTGTAGACCATCATATTAGTCCAGTAAGCGCTTTTCAATTATCGCCAAAAAGTTTGTTAGCGGCAGTATCAGTTTTAGGTCTGTGCCTCTGAGCAGGTGTTGCCACCACTCGTCGGCGTTGAGGGATGGATGACACTCACTCCACTTACCCAGGAGTCAGGTTCTCTCTGTACGTAAATTTGTGCAGAATAACACCAAATGTTTTAGAGTTTCCGGTTCCTGAGCACAACATCGACACATAGGGTTCGAGTTCGCGTTCACTGACCACGCTCTCAAGCGTTCTTTAGTTTTAAACATGTTGAGCCGGAAGCACATAAATAATCTTCTTGCGTTAGAATCAGGAAATAATTCGATATATTTTTGCAAATTGTTGAAGGCCCTAGCTTCCAATGGCACTTCACTCAGTATCTTCGAGGCTCCTCTTTCGGAGCATGTCAATGCCCAGTCTGTGCGCCACAGTTTAAGTTTTGCTGCGCCCGGATTTCCTTGTAACAGTTCTGGTTTGATGTCATTAGACTTTCACAGCGTTTTAACCACATTGCTAAAACACCTGAGGCTGACAAGCCAGATTTGTGGAAAATAGCAAATTGCGGAATTTGTTCGCAGACCATTGTTTTCCGGTATAAGGATAAAAGGCTCCAACAAACACGTGCGTGAATAGAGATTAGCGATAGTTCATACCTGATTGAGGCCGTCGAGGTACCTTTCGCTATACCCAAAACTTTTGTCCAAAAGATCTTCTCGAGCGTAGACCACAACTTCCATGAACAACCCAGGGTGTTTTCTGCCCCATACGTTAGAGATGGTATTACTTTTTGTTGGTAAAATCGTAATGCTACTTTAAGAGAAAACCTACCGAATCTTTTCTTTAGCACTAAGGCTTGATTTGCCAGTTGTTTGCATTTGCGTTTTGTCGCTGTTGTCCATGGGTCGTCGTTGAGACTGGAGCTAACGATCATTCCAAGATACTTTACGCTGGATGATATGTCCCATAAACCAAGATTGGCTCGTAAGCGTTCTTCTCCAACCACTCTGGAGATTATTCAACACAAGAATTTCACATTTCTTAGTGTTAATGAGTAAATCATTTTTGACCACATATTGTTGTACTGCGTTGATTTTCCTTTGCAGGCCAATTGGTGTTAAGTCTAGTAGAATGAGGTTGTCTGCATACAAGAGCCAGTTCAATATTCCTGCTTTAGCTCTTAGTCACATTCTCTCCACTTATCTTGTTAGGTTTGGTCTGCGCCACCTAGGCAAAGCTATTGGTATGTAGTGTGCAGAGCAAAGGATGGCATTGTGGAAGCAGGCCAGTTTCCAGGTGTCCTTATGCTGCTTAGTTTGCACTCAAGTAGTACTTTAGAGCTCCCATTGTTTTGGTTGAGAGGTAGGGCTTTAGTTGCATCTTTAGCTTTGGCTCTTTGGTGTCAGTTTAGCAGCCTATTTACTGTCCCTTAAGATGGTGCTTTGGCGCCACCATTAGTATTCACTCATTCGTAGGGCTTTAAACCAAGTGTTAGTTTTGGCTCAGAGTGGGCACATTATCACCACCATTCATTCCAGCAGATATCTGAGACTTTAGAACCAACTTTTGAGGCCACAAAGATATTGTATCAACGGTTGCTCTTTAGTACCACCATTAGTTTTGGCTCATAGGTTGCGTCACTTAGTGAGGATATGTAGCTTTGTATCGCAGATGGCAATTCAGTCCAACATTAGTTCTGGCAACTGGGTGGCGCTTTAACGCCAGAGGGAGCCAAGGATACTGCGAACCTAGCATAACCCGGAATGTGGAATGCAACATTCTGTACACACTAAAAGGCACTGGCATCTGGAACGTGGGTGGGGTAGGGGCAGTGCACCTATGTGGCACTCCGCACTTGTGGCATTGTTCCTTTGGCCAGGCAGGTAATCTTCCTGATCTCTCACCTTGGGATCTCGGAGAAGCTCTGCACAGATGAAGGGGTTTCCTTTAGAAAAGCCTCAATTATTGCCTGTGGCATGTATGTCTGCCATTATGTAACCAGCCTTTAACTCTCAACAAAGGGAGTGATGCCAGATGCTGATAGGAAATGTTACTTCAATGGAGCCAAAGTTTGCACATTACAAAATGGTAATGGCAATGTTTTTATGTAATGCGAATTAGAAGCAAGGATCAAGGGTGGACAGTCTTGAATGCATGGACGATGTCTGAAATGAATTCCGTCCAATGCATCCCAGGTCTACAGTGTCCCAACTGTGCATAATTCACTGTTTTATAAATAACATCAACTAATATATCAAACCTAAATTATTTTTCTTGACAAATGTGACGAAATGAGGGAATTTGTCCCTTCTCCACAAGGGGAAGCATCCCATGAAGATAGCGAGGTGAACCCACTGTGCAATACCCTCCCTAGGGGTCGAAGCAAGTAGGACCACACCGGGAGAGACTACCCCAAAGGGACAAGGACTCAGTTCCCATGTGAAACTCCCTGATGCCCTTAAAGTGATGGCCTCCATGGATTTTTTGTAACAGAACAGAACATTATCAATTCAATAAAGATGAAGTGAACTTATGCTATCCACAACAGGAAACTAAGACTATCCATTTAAATCAGTGCCTCCAATGGACTTTGCAGTGGATTCAGAAAAGGGAGAATATGACAAGAGAGAGTGAGAGATGGCGAGAGAGGGCGAGAAGCCGAGAGAAGCTGAAAAGCAGAGAGAAGCAGGAGAAGCATCCTGTGCTTAGCAGAGTGGAAGGATCCAGAGGTCTTGCAGAACGCAGAGCCCGCGTAATCCAGTCAAGCTATGACGTGGAGACAAAGGTGCGTATGATAATGGAAGAAATCACAAAGTGATCGAAGAGAGAGTTTGGTGGTGGCGTGACCACACAGCAATGGTGGAGTCCGCCCACAGAACAATGCTGATACCACTGACAGAAGAAAACTACTCCTGACCAAAGATATGGAGCAAGTTCAATTTGGAAGGTGATAACGAAAAGTAAATAAACCAGACGGTGCGACAAGTGAGACATGGAACCACGAAGAAGCAGAGAGAGTCAAATATTTTACCAGTGACGTTACCCTTCAGAATAGAAGATAATACGGGGAACAGGATTACCGGACAGTTAAGAGGGACTCATAACTCGAGCAAAACTTTTCCCGGTTTTAATGAGATAAGTATTGGAAATAAACCGAGGAATAAGAACCATGTTCATAAAAGGCAGAGCTACATGAAATGCAGAAAGTGGGAGAGGAGTAGAGTTGAAAACTCGTTATCTTGGGAGAAGGGAAAAGTCCACCCAGGTCCCAAAGATGAGAAAGAGAATATAATAAATATAGACAGTTGGGAAACACACACTCAGGAGACCAGGAAGTCTAAACTCATACATGAAACAGCACTCTGGGAAGAGAGGCTAGAACCCAACAAGAAAGAGAGAAGGAACTTAAACAATAGTAAGATGGTTGGCATAAAAGGGGAGAGGAATCTGTCAGTCCCCTGCAAGGGTTACAGAGCCTAATCCAGAAGATAACAAGACACTATTTGAGTATGGTCTATTGAGTGGAATGACAAAACCTAGAAAACCCTGTGATAAAACACAGCACCCAGGGGAAGGGTGTCATTCTCCTGTCCTTAGTTAGTTACATTAGTGGTAGGGTCAGATAGGTTTGATTTGGACAGTGGGCAGACTTGTTTTTTGACATTCACCCTGACTGATGAGCACCTTAGTTAGTAAAATAGGTAGGGAACACCCCATAGATATAGGGAGAGTTAGGCCTTATTTTGCTTTAGAATACAAATCATGCTTAAAATGTCTTCACGGCCTCCGTGTCCTTCTTCTGATCTCCCACACATCAAAATATCTGACAGTACATGCAATCTACTCCCTCACAGCTAAATGTTACATCTATGAGATTCATGTATTTGTATTTTTGGTTTTATATAGTGCAACCCTAAATAGGAAGCAACAGAGCACATGTTATTGAGGGTAACATATGAGGTCTTGAGGGGGGTTACAAATTGTGGCATGGGATGTTCCTGGCATGGGGGGGTGGGATGTGTGAGGCCGGATCGCAAGGAGCCTAACCTGAGTTCCTCCTACTACTGCAACACCATTGGCGTGGTTCGGATTGGCACTGGGATGGTGTTTCAGTAGGCATGGGCAAACTAGAATTGTGGATCATTATTATTTTGAAGTTGGGCTTTGCTGTCTGTCAAATGCATAAAGTTGCATCATGCAGTCTGCTATAAAGCATGATATAAAAATAACATAACAAACAATACAAATAGAATGGGCTCAAGGTGGAATAATTCAGTTTTGGAAAAGTAAATCCACAAAGATTAGTATACCAAACAGCATAAAAAACCTCACAGGATCACGCATATCCAGGGGCAGGCAACAGAGGTATAGTGCTTCACTTAAGAGGGTACAGCCGCCACAGCTCTGCGTTTCCATGCATGGCAACATGTTCAATGCCACTCTGGAGATACTCATCCAATCCTGTGGTTTTCTATGCATTCTAGGACTTGTAGTTTCATGTTTTCCTTTATCCATGCAGGACTTAAAGTCCCAGAATGCAAAGACAAATCCAGGTCTGGATGGGCAGCTCCCAAACCTCCTGGGTCATGTTGGCACGTATGCAGTCCACCCTGGGCCTTATTGGCAACCATACAAGATTCAAGGGGAAGCATTCAGATATACGAAATCAGCATCTCTAGATGGCTAAACATCATACTAGCAAAGGCTAAATACGCATGGTTGCCCACCTTATAACTTATTCGGGCAGTCACAGAGAATGAAGGATGTCACAGAAGCTAGATTGGCTAAATACCTTGTATTTAAAATCTGACTAATACTGTAGGCTTCAGTAGCGGGTCAACCATAATAATGGGCAAGGGGTGCCAACCCACCTGTGCCCTTTCCCATTATGGAGGAGCCAAGCCAGCCCAGTGTAAACACTGATCACTTCCCCATCTAGCTACTTTCTGCAGTTGATGGAGTGCCCCTGGACTTGCTTAAACTGTCAAAGGGAAAGGTGGTTTCCGTTTGACAGTTTCTGTTCCCCAGTGCGCATGTCCATTGATCCAAGCAAGGTGTTTGCTTCCCCGGCCTTGGATAGCCCATTGGAGATGCAGGCTTGGGAACTGCACATCAGAATTTGCGTGGGGGGTGGTCCTTCTTGTTAAATCTCACAAGCCTATGTGGGGTCATGTATGTCCTATGAAGAACATTCAATTGTATCAATCTATGTTGTGCATTCCTGGAGACACGTTACACAAATACCAACGCACATTCCCACTGTTCATCCTCCAGTGTGTGATCCAAATGTGTTTCCCATGCTGATTTGATCTGTGAAACTCTAGTACTCATACCACATAGCAGGCTTCTATATATTCTTGACACAGGTCTCCATCCATCCTCCAGCTCATACATTAAGGACAACACTTGTTTGGGTTCCTCAGGCCAAACTGGCCTCTTCCTTTTAACGATCCTCATGAGCCTCATATATCTCAAGACATGTCCCCTGCATAGCCTATATTCAGCCACCATGTCTGAGAATTCCCAGAACACCCCCTCTTTGAAAATATATCCCCAAGTGGCAGTTCCCAAATCCTCCCATTTCCTTAAACTGATTAGATAATTCCTGTCACTGCCCATATCTGCCAACAGAGGGATATGTGGTGAATATACATCCCTTAATTTGAGAATGTTCACTATTCTGTTCCATATCTGTCTCCCCAGTGTCAAGAGGTAGGGCATAGCCTGCCATCATCCCTCTGCAAACCACAGGGCCTCCTTGGGCACCAACATGTATGGCCCCCTGCATCAATATTTCAATATTGTATCTATTGTCATGTCATCTGCCAGCCACCATGCCAGATGTTGCGATTGGGAAGCTAAGTAGTACAATTCAAACCATGGAAGTTGAGCCCCACCATCCTCAAACCTCATGCATAACATCGACAATGCAATTTCATGCCTCCAATGGTCCCAGATAAACCCCCTAATTAGAGAGTCCAAGGTTTTGAAGAAAGTACTCTGTATGTAAAACAGGACATTGGTAAAGTAGTATAACAAACAGGGTAAGACTACCATTTTAACCAATGCTACCCATCCCATCACCGATAGAAGCAGCCATCTCCAAAAACCCAATGATTTAATTATTCCATCCAGCACCCTAACGGTATTCTGTGCATGCACGTGTTCGGCTCTGTGCCATAGGTTTATCCCTAAGTATCGGAATGAATGCAGAACCCAGCGAAAGCCTAGCACTGGTAGGTCCTCCAGCCAATGCGTACACATCGCAGCTAAGGGAAAATTACAAGATTTCTCTTTTGCAAAAAGAGATGCCAGAGAGCCTAGCAAAATTATTCAGCACCTCAATTACAAGTGGTAGGTTTTGTGCAGGTTCTTGCAGGTATAAGAGTAAGTCATCTGCATAAAGAGAGACTAGATGACGTGACCCATCAACCAGTATTCCAGCCTCATTAAACTCGCCTCGCAAATATGCAGCTAGCTGTTGCAGCACCAATATAAACAGCATTGGTGAGGGTGGCCCATCTTGTCTGTTGCCTTGGATAAAGCAAGAATGATATGTTTTGTTACGTGACTTGACTTGCATTTTGGTGCCAGTTTGGACATGTTTTCATATTGTAGAATGGCATTTTTAATGGCAAACCCAACCGGAGCATGTTATTATGTGGCGTTATTGCCATATATTGGCAGAACCACTGTTCACATGTTTTGTATACTATCATTGCTAGCAATATGTGCAAAGCACACATATGTATGTTCTTATATGGGAATACTGGCATATATTGGTGCAGCGAGCATGGAAATGTATGAGCACAACCAGCGTGAAAATGTTTTTATACTGGCAAATATTGTGAGCAAAGGCATCGTGAAAATACGTTGGGAGATGCTCCTGTGCAAAGTTGGTAGCTTGCATCCACTGGACCTTTTCATGGGGTACTGTTAAATATTCTTGTTCATGGTTCGCTCAGATATATTGTACATAAGCGTTTTCCAGTATTCACTGTGTCAGCATGTTTTGACTTGATTCTGTTTATCTTTCAAAGTTGTTTATTTACCTTCAGTGCATGGCTCCTGCCCTTGCAGGTGAATTATGATGTACAATAATGTTCTGTATGTGTATCAGTGGGACCTTCTGTGAAGCTCAGGCAGTTTCTGCCTAGCAGTGGAGAGGGGCATTTATGAGAATCCACAGAATAAATACAGTTGAAGAGAAGCTACTATCTACTCACCTTCCTTCCTGTTTCACAATTGCAAACTGCATGGCTTTTCACACATTTTCACTCCAAGTGTCCTATAAATTGCACCATTTTAACCTATTATTAAAGGAAATCTTGGTGGGGACCATCCTCCCCCACCCACACACACACATACTACTTGGATGTTCTGGGTTCTCTTGCTGTACTCAGTCGCTCTAGCATATTTGGGGGAAATATTTACACTGCTCCAAGCCGCCACTGGTAGGCCGACGGTTGAACCGAGGCACAAGGTAGATAGTACAGCCAAATCTCACATTCTGTAACATCTATTTGAAATGGCAATGTTATAATGGGGGGGAAACTGACCCTACTATTACCGGCGACTGATATCCCAGTTTCAACGGGATATTCCAGGTGCTGGTCACGGCGGCAAATCCTCATTTCAGACGGACTCCATGGAGGGGATTGCTGGAATTACCAGCACCGGTAATACCAGTGCCAGTAATACCGGTATTTATTTGCCGGAAAGGGCCTGATTTAACTCAAGCTCTTGAGTGGAGGTAAATGAGTGCCCCCACCGGCAAACTTGTGTTTTGACGGTCCAGGAAAATTGCTGCGGCCAGAATTACTGGCAATTTTCCCTGCAATTTTCCCAGACCAGCAAACATGTAATCACCCCCAGCGTGTCTAAGAACCAAGAAGTGGGAAACGCTGTGTAAAGCAGCTCAGAGGGCCGACTGTAAAATGTTTTGAGACGTCATAGCCAGAAACACTGAAGGCCTGGACAAAGAGTGCTTACAGATCCCTGAAGTACACATAGCTGAGGAAATGTGGGTACAACAATATAGGGATCTATTTTGTACCAAAGTTATGGCCTGGAGTGACATGAATGGAATTAGTGTGACCAGTCATGATAAGGATACACCGATGGACCTAGTATCACTAGGGCAGGTGCTGCTGGTCCTCCAAAGACAGAAACCCTTTAAATCACCAAGGATAGACCGTGTCCCAAATGTCCTATTCTATACAACACTGGATATTTGGTGACCCATCATAGCTCAGGTGTTTGAAGCCCTAATTTTGACCAACCAAATAGCAAACCGCTGGAAAATTGGAATTATTGTCCCAATTTACAAAAAAGGCAGGAAATGTGTACCTTCCTCTTACCGACCAGTGACACTACTAGATGGAACCTCTAAGCTGTTTGCGGATGTAATTTCAAAATGCCTAGGAGACTAGGCATCGGAAAATAATATCTTTTCAGCTACACAATTAACTTTAAGGTCAGGAACTGGCACTGTACATCAATGTCTACATTTTTATCTAATTTTGGCCAAATATGCCTCATTACCAGTAGGTTGCCCCCAGACTCGTAACACTTTTCCGGCGCCTGACTTCCCGGTGCCACCGGGATATTATATGATATGATATGATAAGGCATTTACAACGCGCCTATACACAAGTGTTTCAAGGCCCGATGAGGCAAGGGAAGGGGAACGAAGAGAGGACAGACAACGATCCTACTAGGCCAGGTGTCATTCAGATCTCACAAGTGCATGGGACGGGGAAGGGGAAAGTGCGGGGGTGGAGGAAGGGAGAGTGCCGTACATGGGAATAGAATAAAACAATAAGTGAAAGTAACGGCCAGCAGGTGGCAAGTGCAAGTGTAAGTGCAGAAATCAGGTGTCAAGTTCTGGTAGTGGGACTGTAGGGATACAGAAACAGACCCTGAGTGCGGGTTGCCAGGCAGGCAGTGCAGGTGTGTGAGACTGGTGGGGGAGGGGCCTGGGCCCGAGATTAGAGGGTGACCAGGAACCGGTGCAGTTTCAGTTTCAGCCAGGAGGTCAACAGGGGAGAGGAGGAGAAAAAGCAGAAGCAAAGAGAATGGTTTTGAGGTGCTTCCGGAACCGGAGATGGTTCTCCTCAAGTTTCAGGGTGGCAGGGAGGCTATTCCAGAGGGAGGCACCAGCCGAAGAAAGAGATCTACCACCAACTCGTTGCTTGGAGAAGCGGCTGTCCCTGAGGGAGTTGGAGGCGGATGAGCGAAGAGCTTGAGAAGGAAGATATTTAGGAAGCGAGAGTTGAAGGTATTGAGGCTCCAGGCCCCAGAAGGCCTTATGGACAATGCAGAGGGTTTTGAACGTAATCCTCGCAGCCACTGGGAGCCAGTGCAGATATTTCAGGCCTGGAGAGATACGATCCCTGGACTTGAGGCCAAGGACAAGTCTTGCAATCCTGTTCTGGATGAGTTGCAGAGGGCGGAGAGATTTAGAAAGAGGCTGTTGCAATAGTCCAGCCTAGAGAGAACCAGAGCTCTGTAGACAGTGAGCTTCTGGGGGAAGGAGAGGAATGGAAGAATACCTCTGAGGAGGTGCAGCTGGTAGTGTGACTTCGTAGAGACGTCAGAGATGTGAGGAGAGAAGGAGAGTGTGGAGTCGGAGATGACTCCAAGGTTTTTAGCCTCGAAGGTGGGAGCAGGAAGAGGGCCAAGAGAGGCCGGCCAGAGAGCGACAGGAAAGGAGGGCGTGGGTGTGCCAATGAGGAGAATCTCAGTTTTAGTGGCATTAAGGCAGAGGTCATTGGCGGCACACCACTCCTGGATAGCAGACAGACAGTCAGTGATGAGAGACGGAGAAGAGGTGGCCGAAGATAACCTGAAAATGAGCTGAGTGTCATCCACATAGCACTGAAAGTTGGGGCAGAGAGCAGCAATGCAGTGGGCAAGAAGTGGCAGGTATTGGTTGAACAGTCAGGGAGAGAGGTTAGACCCCTGGGGGACACCTTAGGTAGAGAAAAAGATAGCGAAGAGGAAGGACCCAAGTTGGACCTGGGAGGGTCTGTCAGAGAGGAAAGAAGGCCGCCACGCCAGGGCCTGACCAGTGATACCCAGGTTATCACGGAGACATTTGAGCAGGATGGCATGGTTGACCATGTCAAAGGCAGAAGAGAGATCAAGCAAGATGAGGACACAGGGGGTGTTAGAATCAAGGTTGGAGAGCAGGTCTTCACTGATGTTCAGGAGAGCCGTTTCCGTGCTTCTGGCAGCTCTGAAGCCAGAGTGATGGTCATGAAGACAACCAACAGATTCAGTGTGGAGATTAAGCTGGGAGATGACCAGCTTTTCTAGGCGTTTGCCCAGGAAGGGAGTGATGGAGACTGGGCGATAGTTCGCCAGGCAGGAGGGGTCGATATTACAAGTGCCTGCAGATTGGAAAGTCAGGCGCCGGAATATGTAACTCCCTATGCCCGCAGAGTTCTATAGGACTCCATGGGTGTGGGCAGACAGAAGCACCGGCACTGTTGCTAACGGTGCCAGAGCTTCCATGAAAACTCTGCGGGAGGGTGCTGTTACGCCTGGCAGGTCAAGCCTGTCAGGCGCAACGCCCCCCGCCCGCAAAGTTGTAATGTGCCGATCCAGAAATGGGTGCCGGCACGGTGCGACCGGTACCCATAATTCCGGACCGCCACACTCATAATGAGGCCCCATTCTTTGTATTGCCCTGTCTACATGGCCTTCATGGATCTTAGTTTGGCATTTGACCACATACACAGGCGTTTACTCTGTAAGATTCTCCCTGATTTAGGTGCCCTTAGAACCCTGATAAGGATGCTGGAATCATTACATGGAAATTCCATAGTATGCATACGATATGGGCTGGATAGTCAACTGACCAAATGTATTATGGTAAATAAAGGGGTTTGGCAAGGATGTGTCCTTGCGCCCTTTCTTTCGATTTATATTTTAACTCTCTCGCCCGCTATTTAGCATCGTGTACCGCTGATGTACCAAGGTGTCGTGCCAGGAGACTGCCAGCTCTCGTATATGCTGATGATGCTGGTATTCTGGTCAAGACCCCAGATCATTACAGGTCTTGGATCTCAGCATACATTGACTTCATAATGGATAGAGGCCTACGGGTTAACAATTCCAAGTGCTTCATGACGTGTGTTTCCTGCAGACACACAATGTGACCCCAATTTATTTGGAAAGCCAGCGTCCAGAACACTGTACCTCGCATGACTAACTGGGGATTAGATTCAACAACAGGCTTAAGTTAAATTACCATATTATGAAGAGAAAATGTCAAGATGAATCAGACTACTGTGGACATTTTTAGATTGGCAAAGGCTTTGGAACATCGTTTAGTGGAACTTATGCTTCAGGTCTGTGAGGGAAAGGCAATATCAACGGGAATTTACGGGGTGTGAGATTTGGGGGTTTTCAAGGGTAAATTTTCTTCAAAAAACGGAAAACTCTTTCAAAAAATGATTATTAAGGGTCCCCCTTCAACGCCTGTGTATTCTGTGCATATGGAAACTGCTATGACGTATCTTTCTGATACCATATTTGTCAGACATATTCTACTCTGGTATTGCATTCTTGGTGAGGGACTGTTTGTGATGACACCTGCTGCAGTACCTACGCGCCCCGTTAAATTAAAAGGGTTTGTCCATGAGAGTTGAGGTGATGTTAAAGATCTTGCGTCGCACCAGGTTTAGCTACTACGGAGACTTAGAGTCCCTCCACTCCGTTTGTGACAATATATAATGGTTGTGTTGAGCTATCCCTTGATAGTGCGCCGAAAAATAATGGAATGGCAAGTAGTGATGATTAATCAATTCCTGTTTATTTTTGTGATGTTAGAGCCTTTGTGGATGACACGTGTTTCGGCAGAGCTGCCTTTATCGAATCCAGGCTATATAGATAGCTCATAAGTCACTGCATAATGCATAAAGGTGCTGAAGTTCACAGGGATGAATCCCTCCTGATACAAAGAAGTCCTCCGTATGTCCGAGTGTCCGAGTGACTTATGAGCTATCTATATAGCCTGGATTCGATAAAGGCAGCTCTGCCGAAACACGTGTCATCCACAAAGGCTCTAACATCACAAAAATAAACAGGAATTGATTAATCATCACTACTTGCCATTCCATTATTTTTCGGCGCACTATCAAGGGATAGCTCAACACAACCATTATATATTCTACTCTGGGCCTCACTATGGCCTGGCAATCATCGCCTTTTAACAAAAAACTTATGCCCTCATTATAAGTGAGCCGGTCCAGAAATAAACTAAAATTTATTATAACATTTTCTGAACCCGCTCACTTAGAGTCTGCTAGTAGGGGCTGTGAACTACCGGCATGACTGACCTACCCATAGTTCAGACACCTACCGGCAGATTTTTCACTGAAGCACCGGCACTGTTAATAACTGTGCTGGTGCTTCAATGTTCCCATTCCCATGGAGTCCTATGGATCTCCACAGGAATAGGAACTTACCGTTCCTCTGCCGCCTGTGAAATCCCGGCAGCACCGGGATAGCAAGCGGCGGAAACGGTAAGGCGAGTCTGCCGGTAACCCGCCAGTAGCACCGCTGGGTTACTGGCAGACTCATACTGAGGGCCTTCAAATTTTGCATTTGATTACTTTGCATGGTTACAATGAAGTCGGTTGGTACATAAATTATCTTGGCTGTCGTATTTTGAGGACCCACAAAGCATTGGAAATATCCCTAAAATAGTGATAAAAATCAGAGCTGTGCAATTTTTTGCATCTGTAAGGGAGGACGACCAATGTCAAAGCAATGTCGAAGATACATGTTAAAGCATATATGCTCCTGTGGATGGGCCGCAGAACATCTGATGCGGGTGTCTGTGCCTCTACCCGGAGCCTTCAGCGCCAAGGCTAGATTCAACATTCTGCCAGTCTGGGGCAGTGTTTCAGAAATGGTCTAGGGGCAAGGAGGAGGATCCTCCTTAACGGAAACATTACCTAATGTCTCCTTCTCTGACAAGGTTCCAGCCATCCAACTCCTCAGCTCTACATTCCAGGCTCTAGCAAAGCAGGAATTTCTGTCCCCAAAATGCTGCATCCCACCATCATCCCTGACTCTTGCCAACCCTCCACCCCACCAACATTCGCTTGCCAAAAGCATCTAGTTCAGGCTGCTCGGCATTTTGCAACAGATTTCTCTCCATCATGTTCCCTTTCCGTCAATAAACCTTGCGTTACTATGGATGTTCATGACCAACTAGTCGCCTATAAGGTCATTACGGTTTGGCTCTTTCCTTGTAGCTCTGTTTCAGTCCCTCGCGCCTCCTTTTCCAAGATCTGTGAGGCTAAATAAATAAATGTTTCTCCTCTGTGAAAGGGACAGTGAGCTAAAGACTTTGTTGAGACTCTCCCGGGGGCCATCCAGCCAAGAACAGGTCAATGGGCTGTGTTTGTGCCATAGAGAGACTCCCTGAACCCCCTTTGTTTTGCATATTAAGTAACTTTGGGTCTCACCCTAATTTACCAGGGGAATCCAGACGTGAACCCCTTGCTCACTGTTCTCAGAGAGGCACAGCTCCACCTCACTGATGCTGCCCAACAAGGCTGAAACACGTGTATGGGGTTGCTGTTGGTACTCTTGTTCAGAGGAGAATTGCCTAGCATTTCGGTGCTGGACTGCCCCTGGGCAGGACAAAGGCTGATATGTGGGGAAATTTCTTCTCTGCGAAAGGGACAGTGAGCTAAAGACTTGGTTGAGACTCTCCCGGGGGCCATCCACCCAAGAACAGGTCAATGGGCTGTGTTCGTGCCGGTAGAGAAACTCTGGGCAGGACAAAGACTGATATGCAGGGATATTTCTTCTCTGCGAAAGGGACAGTGAGCTAAAGACTTGGTTGAGACTCTCCCGGGGGCCATCCACCCAAGAACAGGTCAATGGGCTGTGTTCGTGCCGGTAGAGAAACTCCCAGAACCCCCTTTGGTTTAAAGAAATAAATAAATAGAACAGCCATAAATTATTCTCGCAGCTAACAAATATATCTAAATTAACATCACATTGTCCGTCATGTCTTTCCTGGATGCAAACAGTGTGACTTTTTATATGCCGCTATAGCAATGCTTCTGCAAGATCTGCCCTCAGATGCAGAGAGAGATCAAAGTGTAATGTAACGCATTAGGGCTGCGTACAATTAATGAGGAGGGCAATATACATTGTGCTGGCTATGGCATACACTTTGCTTTGCCGTCAGAATGAAGGTTTAGAGATGTTTTAATGGCAGCTCTGATCAACGTGTACAGAATTTTGTGTAAGCTCTATGCTTATGTTCTAGGCAGTCCTCCAAAAATCATTATACATTTTCCTTGCACATAAATGCAATCGTTTTTGATAAAAACATATGTCACAGAAGAGCACCAGCACAAGTAAGGAACATTTCATACTTCAGATAGTACCTTCTAAATCATGGTGTGCAACGTCTCACTTTTTTCAGTGTATATAGTGAGAGACACATTTATGTCATGATGTTGAGAGCTATGTCGTCATTTGTGTGCATGTTTTCGGATTGCTGATGATGGGTCCATTATCTCTCTCTCTCCCCCTCTCCTCTCTCTCTCCCCTCGCTCTCCCTCTCCTCTCCCTCTATAACTCTACCTCTCTCTCCTCTCTGTCTCTCTGTCTCTAATTCTCTGCGGGCAGGAATTGCTGTGTCAGGCGTGTGTTTGCTTGAGCCGCCCCTGCCGTTGGTGACAGCGGCATGATCAGAGAAAAACACAGATATCTTAAAGGGGATGAGGGTGTTTTTTGTGGGCAAAAGTCGCTATTCACATTTATTTAATTGTACAAACATTTGTAAAATGGCTATTTTTAAAAATGTTACAATGTTCATTTCAAATGACTATATGTTTTAGTCATAAAAATAATGTTATTCTTGTCTTACTATGCAAAGCACATTATCAAAACGTAGGCTAAACATATACATTATTTTCTGATAGAAGGTTATTATTCCAAGAAGATGGATAGTCTTTCCCATTGTACTATTTTGAAATATCCCTATGAGAAAGGGGAAGGGGACAAATAGAACTAAAGAGGGGTCTTGGATGCTTTGCATACCATCATTTAGCATTTGTGGACATTATGAATGACCACAGATCTATATATTTGACAAATATCTCTGTGATAAAAGGGTTGTCTTCTTGAATCACTAAGTACACGGTGCATACTGGGCTTGCGGCCCATTTCATGATTCTCATTGCACACCCTAAATTGCAGTGTTTCTAACCATGAGCCATATATACTCATTGGGACCTTCTAAGCATTTGTATGTGATGATAAAATGGCTGCTACATATGTGTCACACCATTGGGGGCCTAGGACTGTCTTGCTTCTTGTGCCATGGGAATTTTCAGTTGTGAGTAATATATATAGGATAAACAAACTGGTAGTAATTCTTAGAAAAATATAAATCCTCACGCGCATATATATATATATATATATACACTACAAAAAAACTTTGTTGAGGGGACGTTATGGTTAAGTTGCCCTACCAAACACCTGTGTACTTCATTACAAAAAAAACATTCAACCTCCCCATTCTGGTTCAAATTAAAACCGAAAAACCCCTGAAATTCACCAGTTATGGTAAACTAAGCTCCGATACCTGCCATCACCACTGTGCACTGCTAACACTAACACCCAGAACATGAAAGATGGCATCACAAATGTTATTGATGACATCACTGACGACATCACATGTTTTGCCCCTTAGTTTTCGTTCCCTGCCACATATATTTATGTACATTCAGTAAAAAAAACTTTGTTAAAAGGATGTTATACTTCACAGTGAAACCAAAAAACGCTGCACATTCCCCCATTATGGTAAGCTCAGCAACCATAACTCGCAGCATCTACGTGCATTGCTAAGACTAACACCCAGGCCATCAAATATGACATCGCAAATATCACTGATGACATCACTGATGACATCACATGTCTGCTTCACTTATTTTGGTGCATTGAAAAATCTAGGGCAGGTGGTTTTATTCAGTGACAAGCACGGTAACCTTGTCGTGTGTTCTTAAAGTACTTTCCTTAGGGTCTGGTCTGAGCTCATGATGCACATGCATGGGGCAATAGCAGACCTCAAACCCACAATTTATTTGTATGCAGGAAGATAAACTTTCTCATGATGCTGTTTCTTTCTTCCCTATTTGAGTTTCCCTGTATGTGCCTCTGATTTATATTCATTGGGTCTTCATATGTATTGTTTGTACTAGCACAAGTGTGTATTAAGTCTTGAATTGTTAGGTAGTTATTACATATTTAACATTACACAATCACCCCTGACATCTTGCTACCAACATAATAGAACCCCTTGTAGATAGGGGCTTTTCGTCAACAATATTTTCAAATGTGATATCATCAGTGATGTCATCAATGATATTTGTGATGTCATATTTGATGTCCTGGGTGTTAGTCTTGGTCTTTTTTTTTTAATTAAGTACACAGGTTTTCGGTAGGGCAGCTTAACCATAACGTCCCCTCAACAAAGTTTTTTTGTAGTTAATTTTTCAGGTTTTTGGAAGGGGAACTTAATCATAACATTGTGACAATGAAGTTGTTGTGCTGAATATACACTGTCATCATGTGATTGTGGGAGATATGTAGTATAATGTACATACTTGATATACATTTAACATAGAACATACAGAACCCCCTCCCTATTGATATTAGAAAAGGACGGACTGAGCGCCTGTTTGCAGACAGGGGCGGACGGGATGAACATTACCCAAAGATGCAGGGGGTATCTGAAAATGTACTATTGTCTTACATCAATAATCTGCAACATAGAAGAAGGACATAAAGACATTATAAGTAGTAATAAGTAAATATGGAAACCTAAAGGTGTGAAATGAAAATTACACATTTAATAACCATGTAGAATGAAATGGATGGTACCATAAAAAAAGGGTGCCTCCATCGTAATCACTTCACAGAAACTCTGCAGCCTGGACCGACAGTGGACGGACGCAGTAGGATGAAGGGAAATTACATCAAAATAGTGAGTGAAGGTCATTTTTTTGTAAGTGTGTGTAATTTTTTTAGTATGTGGTGCAGAAATAATCATTTCTTTCTGTTGTTTTGACACAGAAATGGCTAGTACTTTGGATAGGCTGGAGAATTTAACGCATGGGGAAATGTCGGAAGACAACCACAATAATGGTACACACTGCTCTGCGTAGGCAAAATACTGATCAGTTTTTTATAGGCATTTAATATATATATATTTTTTTGATACAGACCAGGAAAGAAAAGAAGAAAGGCCAACAAATGAGACAGGATGAAAAGGATTGAGCAGAAAATGGACTGAATGACAATTTTAAAAGTTTAAGGGAGTTTGTGGAGGACTGTGTGAGAGGAAAAGTTCGTTACCATTGTCCCACCTGTACCAGCCCCGCTTCTCCATTCCCTAGTGAACCATCCCCAAACCTTCAAGAAGAAAATAGACGTTTTTACGAAATATCCATCCCTTCTTCCCCTCCGAAATCTTCTCCTCATAACCAGCCCGTGTTGAATCCTAATTCCCCTATATTTGTGTCAGTATCTGCTTCCCCCGCTATTTCTTTGGATTGAAGTGTGTGTGTGTGTGTTTGGAATGTTTTTGTATAGTAGTTGTAGTTATAGAGTTTTGTGGAAAATTTCTTTTTTTAAAAAGACTTCAAATGTTCGCGGACAGCGCGCCTTTTCGACCTATCCGCAAGGAATGGAATGTGGGTGTTGTAAAGGCAGAACACCTGCCCTTACTAATGTCAAGTAAGAAGGAATTGATGTTTGACCACAAAATCTGTTCAAGTTGTGCGCACATAAACAGAAAAGGGGCATTCTAAGGACATTATACCTGGCTGTGTCGCTTACAAACGAGATGAAACATGTTCATAGAACATACCAGGTGTCCAGGATGGTTGTAAATGAGCAAAATGGGAGTGTGTTAAGGACAGTATACCTGTCCGTATCGTCTGCAGCCAAAATGGTGGCATCCGTAGAACAGGCGTGGTTGCCGGCAAGTTTGTAGTCAAACAAAACGGAGTTGTCCTAAGGACACTGGACCTGTCCGTACAGTAAGCATATCATGTATGCACATGCGCAGTACAACCGTAAGTATAGCAAACAGCGCGCCTGTCCCTAACTGTCCGTCTCACTTGTGTCACACTTTGAATTACTTTGAGAACCTGAACACTGTCCGTAGGACACTGGCGTGCATGCGCACGTTTGTTACTCTGCATTTGCTGTCCAGAGGACTCCCATTCCTGTCGCGGATGTGTTCAGGACATCATCATGTGACCGCACCCACACTGAGCGTGTGGACTAATTTGCGCAGTTTGTGTGCTTCCGCAGCAGTACAAAAGAACGTGTAGACACAAGGCAAAATGTTGTAGAGTGTAAAAATATAATTTCACATATCCCAGACAATAGCTTACCTGAGGACTTCTTGTGTAAAAATTACGTACCGCTTTGGAGGGATGAAGACGGTCACGAGGCACAACCCTACACCCCTATAAATGGCCACAACCCCGAGCGCATCTTCATTGTCCTTCTAGCTATAGCAGATTGAGGTGTATTGCCTTTCCTGCTGTAGTGACCAAAAGGAGAGTAATTGGCATGGCTTCCATGGCTACTGTTGCTTCATTAGCCTCTGCACCACCCCCAAACCCGCCACCACCACCACCTCCCCAAGGGCCTGCAGAGAGATGTACGGGTGAGGATGTAGAGAGCAAGGAAGAAGAGGAGGAAGAGAATGAAGTGGAGGAACCCCGCACTAGGAGCACTCGCCGGGAGTCGTGGGTGTGGCGGTTGTTTTCCGTGCCAAAAACACGTGCGAACCTGGTGAGGTGTAACCAGTGCGAGGTGGTGCTGAGTCGCGGGAGACCTGGTGCATACTGCTTTGGTACGACAACCATGAAGTGACACCTCACTTCGTTCCACACTGCGGACATTCGCAAGGTGGTGCCATGTGAAGAGCGTAGTCGATTGAGTTCCTCCACAGCATCCTCCGAGTCCGATCCTCCCACCACAAGAGACACTCCTGTGGTGGAGCGCCTCCCTCCAGCTGCCTCACAAGCCATTCGCAATACTGTTGACCCTTACCTTTCAAAGGTGACAATAGTGTGTATGTATTGTGATGTAGTACTCTGCAGGGGGGAGATTTTTCGAAGTGCTTTTGAGGCTACGGTCACGGAGCACCAGAAGATCTGCTCCTTACCTAAGTGAAGCTCATTCTATATCTTTCTCTGTCCACTTGCCCTTTCCTAACCCCCGTGGCTGGTGTCCCTTCCTTACCCTCCTTTGGCCTCCTCTCCTAGTGTGTCGTGTGCTGAGAATCAATAAACGTGAAAACAACAAAAATTACAGAGGCTCTTTTCAGAGCCGCCTTTCTCAGTTTAACAATAGAACTATGAAGTGACCGTTGTAGACCCCCGACGAAGTTGTGGAAAAGTTTGCGGACAGTCGTAGGGAAAAAAAAGGTGGGTGCAAGGGTAGCAAACACAATGAAGTGTACGCTGGGAGTAATTGGTGGCTCTGAAAAGAGCCTTTCGGAGGTGTGTTGTGTGGGTCAAAAAGTGTGGATTGGAGAAAACGGATTGTCACATAGGTTATTGTGAATCCAAAAAAGGTTGCAATGCATTTTGTACATTGCGAAGAAAAATCTGATTGCCAGCATATGTGAGATGGACTCCATCTCTGCGGAAAATGAAAGAGCTGCGAAACAGAATGTTTTCATTGTGGAATGAGGACATGCCAACATCTCTTAAAAAGGCACAAACAACCTTATTCACATTGCGTCTCGCTTTCTCCATTTGTGGACCAAAAGCAGAAGAACGCAGCCATATTTGTCTTTGTGCAATACGGGAAAAACGTATTTGACAATGTGGAAACATGTCCATGAGCTTCGCAAGTCCTTCCTTCATGGCATATTGCAAAGAAATTCCAGACACATGGCCTAAACTGTTTCTTCCGCAATGAATGATAAGTATATCTGGAGGATGCTCTGTCAGTAAAGTAACACAGAGAGGTACCAAGTCCAGCCACCTCTTGCCACGCAGGCCATGCCAGTGCACTTCCACATGAGGAAATCCGAGATCTGCAGATAAACTGCAGCTTTCCACATGCACCTTCAACCAAAGTATCCATGAGTCTCCCAAAATCCAGATAATCTGTTTGCGAGCACACAAAGCCATGGCTGTGCGGTCTCCTGACAGGGAGAAGACGTCTTACTAAATTTCGCCGTTCAGAACACACCCACTGAACTTTATTGACCAATACCTAGGTCCGCTCATTTTCATTTGCATGCGTCTCCACCCCAGAATTCCCGTTGGTGATATGCGCTGGCTGGAAACTACTGCCATGTCCGCGGACATGTATAGGATCAGAGCGTGACGACGGTACATTCAAGTATTATTCCCCTTTTTCCCCTTTAAGGTGGGCTCTGAAAAGAGCCGTTTTTTTTTTGGGCAGATACCTTACAGACATATGTTATTTTGTTTATTTTTTTGTATTTTTTGTCCTTACTTTACTCCTACAACCATTACAAAACATTCTCCAAAGCAAGCCTTACGTTCCAAAAGAACATCGCATTTCCCAAAGAAGATAGCGCAACACCATCTGCTTCAAAATAATCCGTATTACTTGTAACAATGTTTTAGTGGCTGCAGAAAAACATACCAGCACGTAACATAAACACACGCATGCCGTGATTAATGATACACCTCCCAATACTTTGATCTGGGCAGAAAAAAGAATTGTTGTTCCATTGTACTCTAGGGAGTAAACCAGAAAAAATGACTTTGGCAGTTGGAAAAATGTTCATGAGTGCTTCAACCAACTGTCCCAAATCTGCCAACAAAGTATGTGCAGTCACGTACCCCAAATGGCAAGCACCGTAGTGCAAAATTACCACATGAGGAGAGGTCATTGTACGTATGTGTCTGCAAACTTGCAGATTTGCCGCAACATTGGCATCAGTCTCAGCGTTCCACACCACCTCCACTCCTCTCACATCGAAATGGTGTGCCACATGCCTACTCTCTGCATAATGTTGTAAGCCATGGAGAAAAATGTCTCCAAGCACCAAAACCCTGACCCTCTCCACCTCTGCCATCTTCAGTGTACGCACCGTCTTTCGACACAAAAGGGTAATATGAACATCTGATTGGATGATGCCTACAGTCCCCTTTCCATGCAGGATTTGCTGTAGAAACCCGTATGTGACACGCCCTACCCGCGGACAAGCGTTGCCTACGTGCAGCACGCAACTCTTACACAGTTCTTTCACTCTTTCCACAGCGGTAGCAAACCCAGTGCCTCATTGGACACAACTAAGCAGTCACACAACCATCCACCAATCACATTGGAAATAGCTAAATGTAACTCTGTCATCAACATTGCGCACTTCAAAATTACTGTCGATAATTCTGAATCGAAGTCACATATCATTGCAAAGCACCTACTTCAGAAGCTACTGTGCAAGTGTTGCGAATTTCTAAGCACTGCTCCATGCATGCGCACATGCATGAGTATAGAGTACAGGTATGTATATTTCAATCGGAGAACATGTGCAACCTCTATGATTGAATTTAAAACAAATTAATGCTGCTAAATGTGCATAGGCAATACATACCAACGCTCCTCCTTTTAAGTGCAAGATGTCAGATTTATCATTCACAAACCGCACCACTTCTTACTGTCTTCCGCATAACCTATACAAACATTGCAAGGATGCCTATTTATGGCGAAACTCGATTTTGAATTAGAAAATGTCGGAGTTGTATACTGTGTACGGCCCACAGTAATGCTACTTGCAATGTAATCGTATGAAAAAAGTAAGCGCTCCCGATTGCTGTGGTGACATCTCCCTCTGACGGTCTCCCGATTTTTCGGCATCGTGCTTTTAAATTGCAAGTAGAAAATGTTTTCCCATCTACTACTATGCCCTATCGCTTACAAACCTCTCTCCTATTGATAGTACACCTTGTAAAAAACAAGGCATTTTCATAACCTTAAAAATGTTAGCAATTTTGAAGGACTTGCAAGTAACATATTCCAAATACCATGCAAAGCCTGCACAGAGTGAAGTGAAATGCGCACATGCACTGGGTTCAAATATGAAGGGAGAATGCTCTGACAAACTATGCACAATGAATGTGTGCAGTATCAGCACTGATCTCTATCAACACACAAAGTAATTAATTTTGTTTTTTTGAATCGCAGTGAAGACTACTCTCCTAAGAATCAACAGCATCTACACTCCAGACGACATATCCGAAGAAACCTGGTCATTTTGCAAAATGTACAGTACTACCTTCATATTGTAACTACTCCTCCAAGAGGCTGCATGGGTTATTTGTTTAATTTGGGCACCAAAGCAAACATTGATTTCTGAACCATTCTAGCTACAAATATCAATTTATTGAACAAAGAATAGCAGGCAGAATGGCTCACAAATCCCTGTGTGTTTGAAACTCAAATAACGTACGAAATCCTTAGAAGGTTAGATTTAGAAAAGTAGTTGCTGTTGCAAGTTTATAGCATTTCATTTATTAATTATGCTTCTCGTCACCACTAGCCCACTTTGTACTCTCATCTGAAGCACATTGTACTAGTATACAAACAGTAAAATAGCCTTCCCAAATCATTGCAAGCGTCCAACGAACATTCACACACCATAACAAAGAGCTTCCCCATCAGACTCATGCACGCATGCACACAGCACACATACATTATACAACAGACCAAAGTATGCCTTCTTTTTTTTCAACTGACACCAAAGAATGCCTACCAAAAAGCAACTCCGTAGAAAGGAACGCAGAAGTAGAGCAAATAAAAATAAAAGTGCCCAATCTAAGCATCCATCTGTTGTAGAGTTTGTAGAGAATGTTGGAAGAAACCAGCTAATGCAGTCGGTTAGCAAAACAAAAGAAGCTTCAACTACCGAAACGTTCCGTCCTCCATCAAAATTTGTCACAAAACACAAAAATGTTGGGAAAAAAATCGGCTACCAGTACAGCTAACAATGCTCCTACTAATCCTGATAGTGTAACAAGAACCCATAGTAAAAAAGTATTTTATCAAAAATGTTTTGTCACAGAGTCCTTCAGAATCTACTAAGAAGAGGACCGAAATCATCCTCACCCCTTAAAACCTACCGTAGAAAGTTAATCCTACAAGCTCTCGTGGACAGTGCAATCCTTCTGAAAAGGAAGTTGTTTATATTTGTGTTAAATAGGATGAAAGCACTAACAAAACTAACTACCAAACTACAAAAGAAACTCAGCAATAAACAGAATGTGAACAAAAATAAGTTTTAAAATGTTTGTGGTGGTGAATGGAGTGACACAACAACCACAGAACCATATTTTAATGAAGAAGCATACAAACAAAATCAAACAAACACAATTGCCATCCATAGCAGTGGACGAGGGTATGAGAAAATCAATACTACCATCATGGAACAAGAAACACTGCTTACAAAAGTATCCTCTGTAAACTCAGAATTACCTCTCAATTCAGCAGAACTTCACCGTCCAGTATACAAATGGCCATGCACATCAATGTGTGCAATTCCAAACAAAGCTTTCAAATCTTTACGTCAGTTACTCAATCAGTATGTAAAAGGTAAAGACAAAAGTAAAATGAAAGTGCTGCAAAATATGGATATTTGTCCAGTGTGCAAATACACAGGACTACAAGGACATTCATTAGCCTGCATTTCTGGGCCTATTTGCAAAAGCACCTTCCATGGTATCAAAAGGATATCAATACATCATTCAAGTGTAAGAAATCTAGTGTATAAAATATACTATGCAAAAACTCCAGCTTCAGAATTAGGCAATTTAAATAACACTCTTCTGCATAGTACACCCAAACACTTACAAGAAGAAATTGACCGTATTCAGAGAAAGTATTTTGGAAGTGAAAGCCACTTACAAAATGCAATAGTTTTAGAACATAGTAGCAACAATTCTGCACATAGCAACCTTCTATTACACACATACAGAAAAGAAATAGTAAGATTTGAAAGGCCATCGGCTGAAGTACCAAACCATGTATGTGTGTGTTGCCGCAGAACGTTTTACAAAAGGAACACAAAAAATGTAGACATAGCATACAAAATAGAAGACTCTAAATGGTTTGAATTAGCTCTCTACCTTTTAGCAGAAAACAAATATGAACTAACTGAATGCCTAATATGTTGCAGTTACTGTACTACAAAATTAGACAACAACCACACTCCTTCACGTGCTATTACAAATAATTTGGAATTGTTCCCACTACCAAGAATCCTGCAACAACTCAATTTGTATGAGAGCATAATAATTCAAACAGTTCACCCATTTCAAGCAAGTATATGTCTTCATCCAAAAACAGCAAAATTACCTTCCTCTGAATTGGTAAAAGGCATTTGTGGCAAAGTAGTTATTTGCCATTAGATCTAATGGAAAACGTACACACTCTAGGAGTGCAACGTTCAATAGAGCATTCTTTAATAGTCTTGATAAATGGTGTACCAGCAAAGGACAAAACAATTTGCCAACAACTGATGGACTTACATACATTTAGACAAGCATTGCAATATCTAAAAGACAATAACAAGTACTACAAGGAAATAAATATTGATGAAAGCTTAAGGGAAACAACTGAAATAATTCAAGAGCCATCAGAAACTGGACAATTCGAACTTCTGGATCCTGGTACAGTATCCACTCTTTTGGACCATTACACAATTCATCCATTGCATTCCAATGAAAGCATAGATGATGCATTAGAAACTTACCAAATGCGACAAACCAAAGGGTCACCAATGAGTCTATGGGAAAAAAGTATAGAAGCACGTGCTTTTCCATTGCTATTTCCTACTGGCAAAGGTGGAAGATACGATGATAGACCCACTCAGATTGGGGCATCAAAATACCACTCTTTACGAATGTATTCGCAAGATCCCAGATTTAGACAAAATGTGGAATACATATTCCACCGGCTCCATGAAAGTGAATTAGCAACACTATGGGCCTCATTCCGAGAACGGCGGTAAGGGTTAACGGTCACTGGTAACGAGACCGGTACCGTTAAACCCTTACCGCCCTTTTAGCAGGCGTTAAGGACGGGACCCGCAAAGGGACTTTAGTGCTAATAGCGGTACCGTAATTTACGGTACCGTTATTACCGCCTTCCCCATTCCCATTGAGCCCTATGGGGGCACAAATGGGAATGGGGAAGGGCCCTGGTGAATGGGAATTACCGGTCCCTCCAACCTTGGAATGGACCGCTAATTACTCCATTCACCAGGGCGGAGTCGGAACGATCTTGGAGGCAGCCATGCCGCAAATAGCGGCGTGGTTACCTCCAAAGTCAGAATGAGGCCCTATGTTACGGAGTTGCATACATTTTGAAATCTGGAACCCACTTTCAAAATATGTCAGCTACGCAGTTAATACAAAAAGTACAGGAAAAAGATGAGGTTTTACAATCAAGTATAACAAATTTGTTTGCAAACATGCTTGGTACAAAGGAATACTGGTTCTGACGGCACGAAGACTTGCGTTGTATGATCAGAAACCTTGGACCGTCGACTTGGTTTGTTACGCTAAGTTGTGCAGAATATGCTTGGGAAGATTTACATGAGTTCCTACGCATAGCAAACAGCAACAAAAACAACATAGATATATTAACACCTGGGGAACTTTGCTCTCTAGATCCAGTTAATGTGTCAAGATATTTCCATCATCGTTTCATTGCCATGAAAAAACTGTTCCTCCCCTTGGAGAAGTGCAACAATTCTTTTGGAGAAAAGAATATCAAGCGAGAGGAGCACCACATATTCACATGCTGTTATGGATCAAAGGTGCACCGAAATTTGGTCACGACAGTGATAGCACTGTTTTGCAGTTTATCTAAAAATATGTCACTTGTGAAATCCCTTCACAACAGACACATAGGGTCTCATTCCGACTTTGGAGGTAACCACGCCGCTATTTGCGGCATGGCTGCCTCCAAAATCGTTCCGACTCCGCCCTGGTGAATGGAGTAATTACCGGTCCATTCCAAGGTTGGAGGGACCAGTAATTCACCATTCACCAAGGCCCTTCCCCATTCCCATTTGAGCCCCCATAGGGCTCAATGGGAATGGGGAAGGCGCTAATAACGGTACCGTAAATTACGGTACCGTTATTAGCACTAAAGTCCCTTTGCGGGTCCTCTCCTTAACGCCTGCTAAAAGCAGGCATTAAGGAAGGATGCGCAAAGGGAACTCGTAGTAGGGCGGTAAGGGTTTAACGGCACCGGTCTCGTTACTGGTGACCGTTAACCCTCACCGCCCTACTCGGAATGAGGTCCATAGTGAGCTGCATGGGCAGATTTTACAATTTCAAAGAAACAAATGTGGCAAATATTGTCGCCGCAAATACAAAAACAAAGGTAAATACTACGCCAAATGCCGCTTTGGTTTCCCTAGACCAGTTACAGAAACTGGTGAAGTAAACAACTTCATGTCTTCAGTTCGACATAGTGTTAAAGGTAAATCACCTAAGAACATGTATTACATAAAAAGAAGGGAAGAATCAAAATATATGAATGATTACAATGCAATCATTGCCCTCTTATGGAATGCAAACAGAGATGTGCAGTAAATTGCAGACAATTCAACTGCTGTTGCACGATATGTTACAGCCTACTTAACAAAAGCAGTAAAAACAGAGCTTGAAGACCTCTGGGATGACCTGGCATCAGACAAAACATTATCACAGAAATTGTACAGCCTAGGCATAAAAATGCTCTCTCATAGAGAATGTGGTGCCTACGAAGCAGCAGACTGTTTAACCGGTAGTGCTTTGTATGGTAAATCAGACAACATAGTATGGCTAAGTCTTGGTCCTGCAAAATCTAGAAAAAGAGTGCTGAAATCATATGAGGACATAGAAACAATTGCCAGAAATGATCCCAACAGCCAGGACATTCTAAAAAACAATTTACCGGACACATACTATCCGAACAGGAGTAGCACTTTGGGAAGCATGTGTCTATACCACATAGCTCAAAACTTTGCATACAAAAATAATGTAAAACCCGATGAAAGCAAACATAGATATAGAGTGACCGATTGTGAAGGGAGCTAAGTGAAATTTACCAAACAAAGCTTAATTAATCATGTAAAATTGTCATGAATAACTCCTCAACAGAAAGAACTATATTACATGTCTCTGTTACAACTTTTCAAACCATGGAGAAAAGAGGAAGACATACTTGAAAACTATGAAGATGCTTTCAAAGCAAATGAAAGCGCTATCACTGATGTGAACTTCACGCAGTTCAAAACAATGTTACACAATGAGCAGCAACAGGAAGAAGAACTTCAGGCCCAACTAGATAAGGACTCTTCCGACAGTAGTCAACCTTCTATAACAGGAAGTCAAGAACCACTAGGACAACCACTAACAGTAAATGAGGCTGAAGTAGCTATGGCAGAAGTAGAAAACACCATGTATCAGTATAAAGAAGATACAGAAGACTTAAATGTACAACAAGCAAAACTTAACAAAGATCAGCGCACCATTTTTGAAGACGTAACAAAACAAATAGTACATGGTGTACAACACGAAAATAAAGAATGTACCTGCCAAAATTACAAACCTATACTGCTGTACGTGAGTGGTGAAGCTGTATCAGGGAAAACATTCTTAATCAAAATCATCAGCAAGTTCCTTCAACAATTGACAAACAACAAACTGTCAGCTGTTGTAACGGCACCCACAGGTTTAGCTGCCTACAAGATAGGCGGTGTCACTTGACACTGATTACTACTGCTTCCAGTAGAGCATCAAAATAAATTAGACTATTACAACCTTTCTGCAGAAGCTGCAATGGAATTACACAGAGTATTAAAACAAATGAAAATGCTACTAATAGATGAAGTGAGCATGGTCTCCAACCTAATGTTGAATTTGATTCACCTCAGATTGCAAGAAGTACTTAAAAGTAACAACGAAGAACTCTTTGCAGGGAAACACATTATCGTTTTTCGGAGATCTTCTACAATTAACACCAGTGAAAGGTGAACCTATTTTTAAAACCTTAGGCCACAAACTCTGCCAGAGAACTGTTGATGGCATAGGTAATGTCAGCCTTTGACAACATTTACAATACAGAGAATTAACTGAGAACATGCGGCAATCTGCAGATCTCACTTATGCCAACATCTTAAAAAGTATTAGAGTTGGTGTACTATCGCAAGAAGCACAAGTTGTATTGAAAAACCGGCACATTCATGCACTTCATGGCGATAATGCATGTGCAACTGATGTTATGGAACAAACAGAGCACAAAAATGTCAATTGTATGGCCTTAATGCCAACTCTTGCAAGCTGTTTCAAATTCAATGAAACAATGTTAAATAAAGAAATGCAACCAATAATGGAAATTAGCGTCACAGACAAACTAGACGTACATGGTATGACAGTACCCATGTGTGAACAAGCCACAACAAGACTACATAGTTTAAAAAATTCAATCTCCATTACAGCTGGGTTGGGAAAAATATTAAAATTATCCTTAAATTGTAGAGTAATGCTTAAACGTAACCTTGATGTCGAGCAAGGGCTAGTTAATGGAGCACTAGGTACAGTTGTTGGCTTTCAATCATACCCACGTGACAGCAACATTCAGTTTGTCAATATTCGCTTTGATAAAGTTAAAGAAGTGAAAAGGATAGGGCGCTCAATTGCTTGATTCCTTCTCTTCAAAGTCATGTATGTACATAGAGAGCAATTTTCTGTAACTCTTGCATATGCAGTTACCATTCATAAATCCCAAGGTCTTACCCTAGACAAAGCATTGATAGATATAGGAAACACTGTCTTTAAGGAAGGCATGAGCTACGTAGCATTATCAAGCTTACATACACTTGACGGTCTATTGCTAATGAACTTTGATGCAAGTAAAGTGAATGCTGATATTCCTTGCATTCTAGAATACAATAGACTGCGTTCACTGTACACCCCTCATCTGAAACAATATCCTGTTCCAGATAAAGTAAAACGTGGTAAAAGAAAACTAAATGAAACAGAAATGCAACAGAATCCAACAACAAATTCCTCAAAGAAAAGAAAAGTAGCTAAAGTTTCAGCAATTACCACAAACAAAGAACATATTAGGGAATGTAAACCAGGGCCATCGGCAAAGAAGGAACAGAAATTCCGAAAAATGCACTCAGATACAGAACTAGATGGTCCATTCAAATTTGCAAATGAAAGTGGGGTAAGTTGCTATGCAAACGTAGCAATGAATATTCTATTTCAATTGCCACCAACTGTTAACAATATTTACTTGCACAGTACAGATCAATTGTGTTTGCAAATGTTAGTGCTCCATAGAAATGCAACAAGCAATCCTGACAACACATACAGTGTTCATGGAATACAGCAAGAATTGGACGACTTTGCTGGAATGGTGAGATTCACTCTGAATTCACAAGATCCACAAGAATTTCTAATGTACTTACCATTAGTATTGGAAAACAAAAGCATACCTGTAAATGAAATCTTCCAGATTTTGTACATGTGGAAACATACATGCACTCTCTGTAGCAAATTGATACAAGAAATCCCAAATGAGCGATTTGTGTATGTTTCCATGCCAAATTGTGAAAGCATTCCATTTCAGCAACTTGTACAGAATGCAAACCATGGCAGATTATATACTGTTTGCAATTCAGACAATCGCTCCATCTTACTGATACAATCACATAGTGCCTACATAATACTTATGCTTCTACGTTATAATGCAGATGGTACCAAAAACAACTGCAAACTGACTGGATTCACACACGGTCAAGTGTCACTTGGAAAGAAAACCTTTACAACAATACCATGCAGGAACTACAACCAATGCAGGTCACTACACTGCATACATTAAAAGGAAATGTGGATGGTTCGAATGTAATGATAGCAGCATTACTCTAAAGCAAAGATTGCCAGCTAATCTTACAAATGCGTATTTAATGTTCTTAAAGCCACAATTTAACAAATAATCTGTGCTTCAAGATTGCCAAAAAACTATGCGAAAGACGACAAACAGTTAGAATACGCCAATAGGTATCTAGCTGCTCAAGAGGATATAACAATGACACAAATAAATGGATATCAAAGATTTGTAGGAACAAATGCACAGTTGGAATACGCCTACAGGTATCTAACTGTTGTTAAAAATCGGAAGGAAGGCAACAAACATAACATTAATCAGAAAGATAAAGGGAACAATATGTAACAGCAACACAAATAAATGAATATCACAGATCTGTAGGAACAAATGCACAGTTACAATACGCCTACAGGTATGTAACTGTTCTTAAAAATCGGCAGGAAGGCAACAAACATAACATTAATCAGAAAGATGAAGCAAACACTCAAAGGAAACAAGGAAGTAGTTAGTACCATAGGAAAAGAAGGGTTATTTTAATCCGACAAGGATTATTTTTCCCCAGACCCAAGGATTAGAAAAGCAAACACAGAAACTGAGCACAATGCACAGTACACTGGTTTGTAAACTAAATATGAGGGTAAAAGGAAAAAGGTAAACTGTCTATTATGCAATGTAGTAAGTTTTCATAAAATGCAAAGACTAACATACCTTTTTCTTTTATCATCAATTAAAAAAGGGATACTTCCGCCAAGTACAAAAAGCATTTAAAAAATATAAGTGGATTCTGAACAAAGTAAGGAGTAAGTATATTGGCAGTCATTTTCTACACATGCGAATGTACACGTCTAATCTATGGTAGTAGTAT
The DNA here is from genome assembly GCF_040938575.1 of Ambystoma mexicanum. NCBI lineage: Eukaryota > Metazoa > Chordata > Amphibia > Caudata > Ambystomatidae > Ambystoma > Ambystoma mexicanum. The sequence continues at coordinate 646,531,270 of NC_090941.1, forward strand.
TGTGCAGTGGCTGGAGGCTGGCCCTTGCATCTTCAGTGTCTAACCTACAACCTACGCCTTACGACCAAAGTACAAAGAGTATACTTCCTAGCCACAACCATTGCTGCATATCCAAACCATGTTCCTTGTAAATTAGCTACTTATAAATTTACTGTTGGGCCCATCGCCTGCAGCCATGCAACCAAGACATTAGGGCGTGCACACAACTAACGCATTACACCACTCCCATATTCACTTATAACTCCACTGCTTATGACTTCAGTCTTGGGTGCATGGACTTTGGGCATGCAGTCAAGACTCTGGGTCCTGGCCAGAAACACCACAGCATATCGGAACCATTGTGCCTTCTCATTTCACTATATACAAAGTTGGTTTTGGGAGCATGGCTTTCGGCCATGCTCCCAAAATGCTACGGCCTCCCCACAACCATCTTAATGATGTTGCATAGTTCAAGTGCACCAATCTGGCCAGAGGCTTTACTCCTAGCTGTATGTCCATAGATATTACATGGGATGGGTGTGCAGTGCCTTGCACGTCCAGTACTTACAACTTTGTTGTTGGGTGCATGGCCTTCAGCCATGCATCCAAGACTGCACACACTCCCCACAATTTAGCAATCGATACGCAATAGTACAGGTGTATCCATGGGTGTGACATGCTGCAGTGGTTGTGGCCAGGGCCTACAGTCTTGGAAGTAAGACCTTCGGCCTTCGGCCGATGGCCATGCATCCAAGACTCTGGGCCCTGGCCACAACCACAGTAGCATGTCACACCCATGGCGGCGTACTAATAAATATAATAATACCCATAGGGAAAAGTATTAAAATTATGGCATGTTGTCAATTTCAATGTTCGCTACCACTACGTGTCTCCTTACAACAGTAAAATGTTTCCTGTGCACTGCATTGACTGAAATGCTATCATTATTACACCCCACATTTTCTGTGCGTACAAGGTGACCATCAAAAATACATTGTGAAGGCCGACCCCCAGAACAAATGCATTGATCACCCATGTCTTACTGTCTGAACCTGTCCCAACGCTCTGTGACACAGCAAACGAGTTTTATAAATATAGCATGTGTACGCTGGTTGTTGCTCCGCTATCGGCAGATCCAAGATGTCGGGCGCACCCAAACAATCTGACGCAGAACATGTCTCGCAGCAGCCAATCGGCAGAGACGTTGCATGTCCACGGTCATGACGCGAGCCCATTAGCCAATCGTTATCTTGTCCGCGGAGCGAACAGGGAAGTGTGACCGCGGAGTGGACATAGATATCACTAATTTTTTTTAGACATACTTTTTGGTCGTTTTAAAGAAAAATACTGCATGGATTGTCACCAAATTTACAAAAGCATGCTTTCTGGACCAAGCCCCTATACCTGCCGCAAATTTCGTGAAAATCCGTCCAGCGGTTTTACCTGTAGCCGTGCGCAAAGTTTTTCCCCCATTCAGGCCCCATTCAGTCTATGGGAAAAAAAGACATTTTGGAACCCCCCCTATAACTTTCCCCCCCTGGACCAAACATCACTGAACTTTGGAAACAAATTGGCCTACAAACTTTTTTTTCAAAGTTTGGTGAGGATTCGTCCAGGGGGAGCTGAGTTATAAGCCACCCAAAAAGTGCTCTTCCTATGGAAACAGCAATTTAACCATAACTACATGGCCACTACCGTGGCCGTGTCATACATATATATATATATATATATATATATATATATATATATATATATATATATATATATATATACAAAATTTAAATAAAGGGAGTTTATTCCAGATTTCTCCTGCTTCCAAGTGCTATAACAATGGGAATTATTATTACCTATTTTAACTGTGCTGAATGTATCGACCCCAGAGGGCTGAAGGACTTACCAAGTGCAGGGTGGTCACATGTCTGAGGCAAGTGCTTAACTTTTGAGCTATCATTAGAAGGAAGAGTTCCATTTACGATTGCTAACATGGAGACAATGAGGCCCAACAGTTGCCCCGTCTCCTTTATCGCCGCTATCTACAACCCCCTAGTGCCGTCACGAACACAGCACAGCAAAGGCTCATAGGCTAAGAGTCAAAGAGGCTGGTCAGCGTCTGGTTTTCACCCTTCAGTGTTCCGCTCTTCACTGGGACACCCTTAGCTGGACGCCCCTAGAGATTCAGAAGGAATAACAGACACTCTTGTCACCTGATCGGCTAGTCCATCAGTGGGTGGTATCACTGATTTTGTCCCTGGTGTGCCTGGGATGAGGGGACTTCTTCCTGATTGGCCCAGAGGAGTCCCTTCTGGCCTTTAGCTAGAGATTGGGCTGATCCAAGATGGCTGCAGGAAGTGATATCATCGATTCAAGATGCTCGCAGGAAGCAATATCGCCAATCCAAGGTTGGCTGCAGGGAGTGATGTCACCAATCCAAGATAGCCGCAGTAAGTGATGTCTCCAATCCAAGATGGCCACTGGGAGTGAAGTTGCAGACAGAAAGTGAAGCCAAAAGCCAGAAGGGATGACACACGCTCTCGTCACCTGATCACCCGGTTCATTAGCGGTTAGTCTCACTGATTTTGTCGCAGGTGTTGCTGGGATGAGGGGATATCTTCCTAATTGGTATTTCCAGAGGAGACTCTTGTGGCTTTCATCTGGAGATTGGGCTGATCCGAGATGGCAGCAGGAAGTGATGTCTGCCCATTTATAGCACCCTGATGCACTTTTGAGGCCTGTATTTTGCTTTCATTTACTACAAAATTATAGATCCTGATTATGAACGTGTTGATCTGTGCACTCTATGCAGAAACTCATGGATAGAGGCAGGATTCACCCCATGCAGCGCTCCATAACACTATACTCAGCAACTGCACACTCTACCAAAGCATGCATGCGCTTGCGCATGCACACGTCCTGTTCTGTGTTCCCAATAGGCCCCTGCAGGCCACCTACTAGCCCCCCTCCAGAAGAAAGGCCTTGCAGGTGGTGTTACTCACCACTGAGACCTCAGGGTGGAGCGAGGGCAGGAGAGATCGCAGGCAGGGAGATTTCGCTCTAAATGTGCAGCAGCAACTTCAGAGCGATTAACATTCAGATGGGCTGCACTCTGCAGGAGGCTCAGCCAGAATTCGCTTGTTTGCGTTGTACAATGTTATGCCCCACAGCCATGAAAACACAAACGACCAGGGAAATGGAGGGTCATTCAAACCTCTAAGTGAGGTAGCACACTTCCTCATGCAGGCATCCTATAACTATCTAGCAAGATACTGTGTTACTTTTAATAACTGCACTGTTCATCTTACATTTCCAATTTCTCAGTTACAAGGTGGCTATGTTTTAAAACCTATGAAGTTGATTAATGTAATTGAAGGGAATTGCTTGTATGGGAGTATAACTGTTGTTCCCATAATACTTAATAAAATGGTTGACTGTATTAGATAATAAATGACAGGTCATGATGCTTGGACAAAGATTTCTACAGCAGGTGCATGAACTTCCGGGTAACCTGACAAATTACATTCAAAGTCTATATTCTGCTGTTTTAACTATTTGTGTAGACATACAAAATGAAGTTGGTAGCAAGAAAAATATGATTCGGGAGGGGAGAGTATAGTAAAATCAAAACGTTTTTTGATGCAATGCTTTGGGTTAAACATTACCACTATAATTTCTCTGCACAGTCTTCCATTCCATAATTCTTCAGTATGTCCATGCCATTACTGAAGGGCACAAGGCATTACGCTTGGTACTGCCACCAAACAGCACAGTTCAATCTCAGTTGCTGAGCCATGTACATTCTGCACTGGAACACAAACCAAGGCAAGCAATGGCAATGAAATGAAATGAAATGATAGGTCATTTATAACGTGCTAAATACCCAGAGGTTTCTGAGAGCAGACCCGGGGATCGAACCTGTGTTGCTCCCCGTCGTCTTGTTTCAAAGGCAAGCACGTTGCAATGGTTATGATTGATTCAGAGACTTACATCCATCAGACTGAGGGCCCTTACAAATTACATTAAAAGTATACATTTAGCTGCATGAACTACTTGAGTATAAGTGATAAGACTGGCAGTAAGAAAAATGTGATTCTGGTGGTGAGAGTGTAGTAAAATTAAAAAGCGATTTGATGCAAGGCTTTGAATTAGGCTATTATGTAAACCAGAACGATTGATATGGAACACAGATAGGATGGAGCTGGGATGGTAGGAGGGACACACATCCTATGGGCTCATTTGTTCATTTACCCACCCATTGCCATGTTAATCCCTATGGAATTCCCACCAACTGTCTGGCCCTCCCTACTGAAATATTCCCTCTTGGGTACTCTTTGAGCTCGCTCTGTGACAAAGTAACACCAAACTTACTAGTATTATATCTAAGCATTCTTTCAATTATTTAATGACTTAATTGCCTCTCTAAATTAGCTCCTGTTGTAATGAAAATCTCTTAACAGTGTGTGTATTCAGTTTATTTATAAGCAATATGTGTGTCCTTGCATCTGTTACTTGAACTAGAGTCCTGTCTAAAACAAGTAATCGCAAACTCAATAGTTTTAACTTGTACTTAAGTATAAGGCAGAAATGTGCAGGTACTTGTACCATTTTCTAGCTGTTCCCAGTTTATGGCCTGGTGGTAGCCTCATAGCAGTGCCTGGCAAATTCCTATCCCAAGTGTGCGCAAATGCCCAAGCTGTTGGCTTTTCTAATGCGTGCTGGTTTCAGTTTGTCTCCCTAGGTGAACGTGTATATGCCCAAATGTGGGTGCCTTGCTTTCTGCGCATGGGGAATCAAGCTACACCTCACTGAGTTGGTCCAAGGCCCTCCATGAATATGTCACGGCTAAGATACGCATTTGCCAGTGCGGTTTTGACCTAAATAGACTGTATCTTTTTCTGTGTTGAAGCCTAGTCTACCCAGCCTGAACTTTTAATGATTTGAACTGATAAGTATTGACTTGATAAAATCATATTGTTTAAGGTAATTTTCCAAGTACACTCCCATTGTACACTTTCATATTTATATTTCTACAGTAAACCAAGCGTGACTTCAAAGTGTTTTCGGCCTGACTGCTAGCTCTGTGCATTGTTTGCTGTTTCATCTGACCTGATATTTGACTTCCTTGTCGCCTGCTTTCAGTCCTAGATTTGGTAAACATGCAACACTCTTGCTGACTCTGCTCGAAAAAGCACGCTATAATGTTCTGTTTTTACCATGTGGTTGTGTTCTATTCGTTAACTTTCTTCCTGTTCCAGCTGCGATCTTTGTTTTAACCAAGAAATACATAAATCCAGGGGCGTTGCTAGGGGGGGTAAGGGGGCTATAGCCCCTGATCTTTTGGTTGTAGCCCCGGATAGAATCTCAGGAGCTACAGCCAAAAGACTAGCTAGCCCCCAGTCCCAACAGTTCCGACATCAGCTTAGCCCCGGGTCTTTTCCAGACATAGCAACTCCCCTGCATAAATCCAAACTCGTACTCAGCGTCGGCTGAAGAGGTATCACGGCTCGTGGGGACCCATTGCAACATGATGTTTGCCCCCTCCCCCTGGCTTAGAGCAGAGAACAGCAGTTTGAGGCACCAGCAGGATGCAGCATTACAATAGAGACAAAGAAATACAGCCAGGCAACAAGGAGCTGAAACACTAAAACTTCCACTGAGAAGCTATTAATACTTAATCAGCAAGGTGTTAACGTAGAGAAACAGGCATAAAAAGGTACCACCAGAGGCCCTAGGCAGGCGACACCCTGAAGTGCTCAAGCAAACTCATCCCATAATGGCCACGCTGCAAAGCTTGGAAATTCCTGAATCACATTGCCATATCATAAGAAAGCTGACTGCCAACATAGAGGCAGCTGCTAGGGGGCCCCTTTCACTTGCTCTCACAGGACTAAAAGGCAATTGAGCAATGCCCGAAAGGCAAGTACATCTGACCCAGGGCTCAAGTTGAGGGACTACGGGTGGACAGCGCCTGCTGACTTTTTTGAGAGGGTGTACACCACCCCCTGTGTGTTTACAACCTTGGTTTCATCTTTGACTCTGCTCTCTCGTTCTCCCCTTACATTACAGACCTTGCCAAGAAGGCCCACTTTCAGCTTCCCCTACTCAGAGGAATTCTCCCCTTCGTACTGCCCCCCAGAAACTCAATGTCTCCAGGGCTCTGGTTCTCTCTAGGCTGGACTTCTGCAACAGCCTCTTCCTCAATCTGCCTCTTTCTGATCTTTGCCCCCTTCAACTTATCCAGAACAGGACTGCAAGACTTATCCTTGGCCTCAAGCCCAGAGACCACATCTCTCCAGCCTTTAAATCTCTTCACTGGCTCCCGATGGATGCAAGGATCAAAATCAAGAACCTCTGCATCAGCCATAAGGCCTCCTTGGGCCTGGGACCCCGCTACCTTCAAGTCTCGCTCCTTAAATACCACCAAGCTAGAGCCTTTCAGTCTTCTGGCTCCAACTCTCTGGAGATCAGACGTTTATCCAAGCAGAGAGTGGGGGTAGATCTCTCTCTTTGGCAGGTGCTTTCCTATGGAATAGCCTCCCTGCCCTTCTCAGACTTGACCCGGAAGTTCCGGAAGCTTCTTAAAACTGCTCTTCTCTACCTCCTTCCCGCTTCCCCATCCTTGCTAAATGCCCTCGCCTGCCGGCCTGGTGCACTTATGAGTCACAATGTGAACCAGGCCCTCCCTGACCAGTTTCCACCAGCAAACCCTATTCAGCACTCCCACTTCTGCCCTCTTCTCTGTGCAGCCTGGAGGATGAGCAACCACCTCCCGCACTTATGAAGGTGGAACCCCCCAGCCCCGATCACTTGTTCGGCGCCTGGTCCGGGCACTCCCCTTAGCACTTGCCTAGCCCCTGGGTTGGGCTCCCCCGCATTTATTCCTTTGCATTATTCCACCACTTCCCCCTTCCCATCCACCTCTCCTCTACCCCCCAGCACTTCTTGCACTTGCACACAAGGCATAGTAGGGCCATTACTGTTCTTTTAACCCCTGCCACCCCCAGACCTCTTATTTGCCTTGTGGTGCCTAGAAACACTCTTCGTGTTGTACAGTGCGCCTTACAAATGCCCAATAAAATAAAAATATCAACAGGCAGCAGCAGAGAAACGAAGGTTGGGCAGGAATCGAACCCCGGCTTTGTGCCACGGAAACAAGACCACAGCAATCGGTGGTCAGGAAGCTGCAAAATGTCTCATATTGACATATTATACACGACATGTCCTGTTACAGGTTCTCATATTTAAAATATAGGTGCAGTTCATGCTTCAGCAGCAAGGTAATATGAAAATCTGTTCTCTTTGCAATTGTATTTTTGTTTTGTTTGTTTTTTTTCAATCGTGAAAGACAGGTCTGAAATGTCAGAGTCACGGCACTTTTTCTTTTTTTTAGTACTCAAAGCCTGTCTGGTCCACTTTTCTGGGACAATGTGACCCAATTTGTTGAGGTAATGCATGCAACTTGAAGTATTGACCCGTTATTGACACAATATGCAATAAAAGGCATTCGCTGCTGTAAATGTTACTTAATAAGACTCTGCAGGTACTACTCAGTTTGTTGCAGAGTAATGAAAAGCGATTTGGGATTGCGGGATGATTTTTTATGGGTACATGGGCCTATTTGCTACCTCAATCCGATCCAGGCACCACCACAAATGTGTCCCGCAATCGCAAATCTCTTTTCATTACTCTGTACACAAGCTATTTGAGTAATCCTGTGGTCTTCTCAGTAAATTGCTCTCTCTTGCTATATTGTTCTTTCTTCCCACTACCCATATACAGCGGCCAGATGCGCCTTTGAGGCCTGTATCTTGCTTTCATTAACTATTAAAAAAAAAACCAATAGATCCTGATTGTGCAGCTGTATATCTCTGCACGCTATGCAGAAACTCATGCAGTCATGATTCACTCCACGCAGACCGCCATGACGCTGTAGTCGGCAACTGCGCACTCTAACAAAGCAGACACGCACGGGCTCGCGCGCGCACACGTCCTGATCTGTGTTTACAATCGATCTGACCGCTGCTACCTGCTACTGGACGCCATGCCATTGGCGCTTGCTTACCGTTCTGAATCGCGCTGATGAGAGTCACTATGGCCAGTAGGACGGTTCCTTCCAGAATGTCATGCTCCATTTTGACAGTCGTGTGCTCGCCGATGCTACCGTGCGCGCTCAGATCGAGAACCTTCCACCAGGCAGGGATACGCAGCTCTGCATCAGAAGAGGAAGTTGGAGGCCTATGTAATCTTTCATCAGAAGCATTTCCGACGGGCTGATGGTGAAATAGTGATAGCGAATTGTATTCTGTGAAGCTCGATACACCCATAGCAACGTATGCAAAATCCAGTGAAATGCTGAAGCAGAGGGCAGCCGAAGAATTATTTGCATGCGAATATGAAGTTAGTATCTAATTCGCAGACTGAAGTTATCTTCTTATTCGCAGGCTGAAGTTATCTTCTTATTCGCAGGCAGAAGTTATCTTTTTATTTATTTATTTTATTTTATTTTTTACATTTATAAAGCGCCCTAGAAGCCCAGAGGCATTTCAATCCAGCTTCTCATGTGCAGGCTGAAGCTGTCTTCATAGTCGCAGGCTAAAGTTTGCTTTGTATTCAGACAACGTTTTGCTGGATGAACTTTTCTTCTTAATTAGCCAGCTTCTTATTCAAACAGCTTCTTATTTGCAAGCTACTTTATTCTCAGGCTACATTAGCGTCTTATTCGGCCAGCTTTTTATTCGCAGGCTACGGTTAGAGCCCGATTCTTAAATTGGCGCAGTGAGCGTGCTAAAGAGCACGAATCACTGCGCCGAATCTGGACGCCCAGGCTCCACCACTATTCTCAAGTGGGCCTGGGACGTCCTTGTAGTGCACGACAGTGCACCGTGGTTATTGCTACTGCCCTTGTACATCTGGTGATGGATACCTAGCAACTGGAAAGTGAATTCTGTGAGTAACGTTATTTTTGGGTCTGGCTTTTGATACAGAGGAACTGAGGTAAGTCCTTGTAAGAAGTGTGCGTGGGTGTGTGCGTGCATGCGTGAGAGGAATAATCAGATAACGGTGTTACAGTTGGCATTTTATTCTTCCAGCTTCTCATTGGCAAGCTGAAGATAACTTCTTATCAAGTCACATTTTATAAAAAGAACTTTAAATGTACTAAGGCGTTCCAGTTGAAGAGTGCCTGTTGGCAAATTTTGTTTTCAAAATTCTTCAGCAAATGATATATTACATGTTAAAGATTGATGTCCCAAAAGGCCTGTAATTGTAGGGAGATGGTCTATAGAGAGTGTGACAAGTCAAAAGGACTCGAACTAGAGGACGTTTTTGACTGAAATGTTATTTAAATGAAAAGAAACGCCTTTCTGACCATACTACTAAAAGGGAGTTCCTTTCCCAACCAACTGAGCTACGATGCTTGTCAATAGTCCAAAATTAATATTAGTCCTTGGTCCAAACATATCCACTAAACTGGCCTTACAATTTATCAAACATGTAAAAGAAATAGGTTGAGTGCCCTTCACTCTTGGTTCTTCACAAAGATAACTCTGCTCTCCTAGGAATCCCTCCTGGGTCTGGATCCAATGGTTAGAAGTAAAGAAAAGTTCCAGTGAAAGAAAACAGTTCTTGTCAGTCCAAAAGTTCCTCAAAATTCCTGGAAAAACAAAATGTCAATACTTCTACAGGTGGAAGGATATTTCCGTGATCCCTTTCCACCAGCATGGTTGATCTATCCACACTTCAACCAGGTTTTGGATGTCTCTGTGCTCCTGTGATACATGCTTTTCATGCTGCTTATTGAAGCACTGTGGCTCCTTTGGGGGTCCCTTGACTCAATATCTCACTTAGTTCTTTAGGGTTCCTATGCCACCTCTCTTGTTCTCTTAGTTTTCTTGGGTCCCTGTGACCCTTCTCAAGATTTATGATGCTTGGGTTTCTCAGCCTCCCCTAACTCTTTTCCTTGTCTTGTTCTCTCTTTCTTCTCTCAGGTCCCTGTGACCCTTGGATGGGGCTAGGCTAGTCCTTCCTGCTTCCCCGCTCGTTCTCTAGTCTCTTCTCTTCCCTCCGACCTGACACGGGTACCTGCTGTGTTGCAGTGCTTTCTCAAATGAGATAAGAGAAAAGTGGCTCTAGGATAGAACAATCCTGTGCTGAGATCAATTTGTGTTCTGATTGTCTCTCTCTTATTGTTCAGAGCAAGGTCACAGGTGTGAAAAGATGAACCCAGCACCTTTCATAATTAAATAGTGGGAATTCCTGGTTACCTTGCTGCAACTAGTTTTCATAGAATCTTGTGACTACAAGAATTTACACGCTGAATGCAGTGTCTGAAGGTGTGCTTTTTAATATACATAGGGTAGACACCTAGGGCCTCATTACACGGTAGGCGGTAAACCATGGCGCTACTTGCGCCATGGTTCATGCCGGTAATTTACCGGTACCGCCTTGGAGGAAAGGGGAATTACCGCCCTATTCCAAGGTTGGGAAGGCGGTAATTCCTCCTTCCTCCATTGCCCTTCCCCATTCCCATTTTTGCCCCATAGGGCATAATGGGAATGGGGAAGGCGCTAATTATGGTACCGCAAATTGCGGTACCGTAATTAGCACCCCGGTCCCTTTGCGGGTTCATTTTTTAACGCCTGCTAAAAGCAGGGGTTAATGTACCAACCCGCAAAGGGACCTCGTAGTAAGGCGGTAATTCCTCCATTGCCCTTCCCCATTCCCATTTTTGCCCCATAGGGCAGCGTCTGTTTGCAGGCTCTGGGTCCACCGCATCCTGTATGTGGTCACGCATCCATGTTCAACCCCTCAGTATGAGATGCAGATCTCTTTGGCTGCCTCTAGAATGGGCCATTGCATGCTTTTCGGTATGGTCATGCCCACCTATAAAGGCTCAGTGGAGGGCGGTAACTAGCTAAAAGAGGTTACTTGGTGGTCCTGGCATTTTGGTCCTAATATTTGTGTGGCTGGCATTCTACGGCTGGTTTGAAAGCACACTAGAAAGCTAGTGTCTTTGGGGATGGTACTGAATAAGTGACACTTACCAAAGTGCTGTTTGCGTTCATGATTGTGGCGGATGGATGCCGGGAGATGGGAGCTAGTTAAATGGGCGATGGTGGAGGAATCCTTGCTACAGAAAAGTTTGATGCAAGGCCTGGAGAGGCCAGAAGTTGATGCTTGGGCATTTTGGATAATCTGTGGTGGAGGGAGGGTGAATAGAAATCCTACCGCCCCTCCACCAACAGTACTAAGCTACTGTATAGAATGCCAAGCTCAATGTTGGTACCCTGCATTTGATGGCTGCCACCATGTCACCCTTCGTTAATCCAACTGACCCATTTCCTCTGGTCTGACAGACTTCTCTAATTTGGTCCACTTCACCGAATGGTATCTATATACACTTCCTTATCTATGTAGTTATTTCATCGTGAGGCCTTGCACATTAAGTTTACATTTCTTGTTTGTAATTATCTCAGTTTGTCCCTGAATACTAAAAATCAGAACCTCACTGCTGCTCCCAGATGTTAAGGATATTTCAAGTATGATCTTTTTCTAAGGCCCAGATACATGCACCATTCGAACTCTGATTCCAGCCAACCTGTGCTGGCCACAACCCACAAACCTTTGTGGGCATTCTTCTAGTCAAACCCAGGTGATGTTGACTCCAGGGAAATCCTAGACAGGCAGCCCCTGCAATCACTCCAAGGCAATCCCACACATTCCTTGGTGAACGCCTGGCTGGAGCTCACATCTGGAAAACCACCCTACCTGGTTATTCACGGTCTCCAGCCAATCAAACTTAAGGCAACAAAGTACAGTTGTTCCATTCTTTTAAAAAAACCACGAAGAAAGGCTTCCTGAAAGCCAAAACGGCTACCTACTCATGCAGCCACGATTTGTAAGTGGACTGACACCAACCAGAACCAGTACAACTGTCTGAGTCAGGATACTGACCCTGGGATTCTAAGAGGCACCTTGCCATTAGCCCCCACATTTGGTGTCCATAAAGCGCCACAAGGGAGAACTCAGGTCCTTGGTGGCCCCGCTTTTTCGCAAGACAGCATAAATCATTATAGGAAAAAGAGATTGCAAATGTATACATTGCTACGGACTTGATTAGACATGTGATGATTACGTAGGGGCAATGGGGTTGGTGTGGCAAAAGAACAAACAACAGAACTCTGCCAAACCATTTGCATGAAGCTGATTATTTTTTTTATAAATTGATGAAACAGCAGGGAAGAGGAAAACACAGTACAAACAAAACTCACTGGAAACACACTGCCACACAGGAGGAAAGAACTGTACTGTTCATTGAACAAAGACCAACTCTTTTGGTAATTGCTCAGCTGGCACTTGCTGTTTCTGGTGAAAAGAACCTGGGTTTCTAGCCAATAGACCCATTAAGTTTTGTATCCAATTCTCGCATGAAGGACTTCCATTAGATGTCCAGTATTCCAGTATTTTCTTTTTTTTAACATTATCTGTGCTCAACAGAACCAAAGTTACCAATTTCTGGAAAGATGTAGCCAGGGGACTAGTAGGAGAGGATCCTGGCAGTCTAATAGGGGAGACTTAGTCAATACGAATTAGTATACCATACCAGAAGTTCTTTAAGTGGGTGCATGACGAGAACATGTAGAGGTAAGTGCCTCCCTCCTTCTGGCAATGTCAACAGAGATCAGAATCAATTAACTTGCATAAGGGCATCCTTACTAGCGGCAGATATCGGCGGAGGACACACCTTTGCTAGATTGACACTTATTGGGCCTCATTACGAGCACAGCAGCAGTGTGGAAAAAAGCGGTGGTAACCTGTCATAAAGTCAGTTAACGCTGTGTTACCTCCACATTACCTCACTGTCGTACTATAGGTCTGATGCTGGAGGTAAATCTGCCACCGTAGGGCCAAGAAATGGCTAAATTGGCAGAATTACCCCCAGCAGTAATTCCGCCGAAGTCCCCATCGAGTCGTATGGACTCCGAAAATCGGGACTTACACCGTTCTACTTGATGGATTTACTGGCAAAATACTACCAAATTCGAAATGAGAGCCCAATTGTGTTCCAGGTAGGATATGCAATGGCTAAGCACAGCTCCTCTGGCTAGTTAGCACATTAGGTGTCTATTTACGCTACCCTATTTTCACATGAAAGCATCTTGGAAATCAAGGAGGCAGAAAGTGTCTGTGTGCATTCCAGAGCAAGTAAGCTAGGTGATTTTCCAAACACGAACCATGGATCAGACCCTCCACAACACACATAATCTGCATTTCCTCCTTCACCCTCGGACCTTCTTTCCTGGACCCAGTACTGCATACAGCCAGAATCCCTCACATAAACAGCCCCTCTCACCACACACTACCCCACTCTCATACATGCAGAGCTCTCAGACACTCCCATTTACACCCCACCCGACCTACATCCTCCACCCTCACACCCATGAGGGGTCATCCCTGAATCCACTTCACACCCCACAAAACCTTGTCACCTCAGAGCCATCCATTCGAATCCCACACACATACCGACCCATCACCACCACCATTCACTGCACACCCGCCAACACGCTGACCAGAGGAGCTCCTTCGCCCACCTTGTCGCCCACTGCACACCCCCAACCAACTATTGGTGCTGGCTTTCCAACCTCTGAACCCTCTTTCCTGCCCTCCCTCACTGAGAACCCACCACCTCCCACATCCTCTCAGTGCCAACCCTCCAACTCTCAGACCCGAGGGGCACTCTGGCACACCCAGAAACAACTGATCCCTGCACCTTTCTCTTCAACCACGGCCCATTCCCTCCCTGTCTCCCTCCTCCCCTCTCCACTTCCCCAGGTCGAAGGCCTTCACTCTCTCAAAGCCCCCCACCAACCAGGGTCCAACTCCCAGACCAGAGGAGCTCTCACAAAACTCAGAGGTAGACTACGACCCTTGCCCTCAACTCTGCATGCCGCACCTGCTGTACACCTCTAGATCCACCCCCCTCTCCTACCCCACTACCAAATCCCCTCTACCACTCCTTCCCCCACCCCTCCTTGTAGACAGCAGCCCCCTTTACTGCCCTTCAACCACCTTGGACCCACCCTTTCCTAACCCCCATGCACCATCCCGTAACAACACCTAGCCAGACACTGCTGTACTATCCACCACCTCTCACCACCACGCCTCTTTACTCAGAGCCTTTCACTACCACCCAAACCGCCCATCCCACGCCACTACTGAGTCAAAGACCTGTGACCGCCCACCCTCTCTTCCCAGTCCCTACCCACGTCACTCTACCCAACCACTACAATATCCACCCCTGACCACGTCCATCAGTCCTATTACACTGCTCTTCCCAATCAACCTTCTCCTCACCACCAATATTAACCCTCTGATGACCCCGAGCATCCCTGCCCGGCCAACCCTGACACCAGGGTAAACAAGGCCCCCATTACCTCTTACAAAGTCACCTGCATCCTCTTCAATGCCCACACTGTAGCCAAGAACAAACATAGCATCTATGATCTCCTAACCTCAGAGAACCCAGATCTTATATTCATCACCGAAACCTGGTTCTCTGTGACCCATCCCTCACAAAGCATTCCCACCTGACTACTGTGAGACAGGTATGGTATCAAGAAAGAAACAGACTCAGAAGTAACAGTTTGAAAACCTTTATCATCAGAGCTTGTGGGGTTGATGTAATGCCTACCTGGCCCTAACTCTAAGAGGATTGTTTCCTCAACTGATGCTGCTAAGGGCTGTCGATATCCATAAGTCCAAAACCAAAGTGGGTTTTCGTCCTTTTCTCCCTTTCCCTCAGAAGCTCACTGTCTCCAGGGCTCCGATCCTCTCTAGGCTGGACTACTGCAATAGCCTCGTTCTAAATCTGCCTGCCTCTACTCTTTGACCTTTACAACTTGTCCAGAACAGGACTGCAAAACTTGTCCTTGGCCTCAAGCCCAGGGATCGTATCTTTCCAGCACTGAAATCTCTTCACTGGCTCCCCGTGGCTGCAGGGATGAAATTTAAGACCCTCTGCATCATCCACAAAGCTTTCTGAGGCCTGGGACTGCTCTACCTCCAACTTTCTCTTCCAAAACATCTTCCTTCTCGAGCTCTCCGCTCATCCGCCTCCAACTCTCTGGGGTTCAGATGCTTCTCCAAGCAGAGAGTTTGAGGCAGATATCTCTCCTCGGCTGGGGTCTCCCTCTGGAACCGCCTCCCTGCCTCTCTCAAACTTGAGCAGAACCACCCCCGGTTCTGAAAAGCAACTCAAGACCTTCCTTTTCGCTTCTGCTGTCTCTATTCCTCTCCCCTGCTGATGCTCCTGACCGCTCCACGCACTGGTCACCTGGATACCCTCTGAACTCGGGCCCAGGCTCCTGCATGTCCAGTTGCCCTTGCACTGCCTCTAGGCTGCCCATCACTTAAGGGTCTGTTCCTGCAACCCTGCAGTCCCTTCTCTCTGCACTTATGATGCACATGCTGGATGCACTTATTAATTTACCTGCACTTCTCCCTTCCCCTACCCTTTGCACTTCTCCGCTTCCCCACACTTGCACGTTCCAGAATGACACAAGGCCTAGTAAGATCATTGTTTTTCGTCCCTTTGTTTCTCCCTCCTTGTCTTGTCGCGCCTAGAAACATTTGTGTAGAGGCGTGTTATAAATGCCATATCATATCAAAGTTCGTCTGTGTCCAGACCTAAGCTTGCCCCCATTCTTAAATCAAATGTGGAAGGGATCTTCTTAAAGGAAAAATGGTGATTCAAAAGGAAATGTAAACCACAGCTGGTTTCAGGTATTCTTATCCATAGGTGTAGTTCTGCCAGTTCAAAGTAGTTTAATTCAACACGGTTGCCCTTGGAACCTTTCACGTAGGGCACTTGCAGCAAGTGAATAGAGTTCACAATGTCTGTGGGTCTCTTGGGGCTCCCTTGCCCAAGTGTTGATCCTTCCAGTTCCAAACACAAAACACAGTTCCTGTTAGGCCTTTGAGGGTTTCCTTCCCCAAGTCTAGGGGCCTTTTTACGCAGTTCAACAAACAAACAAAATGTTCCTCTTGTTAGGATGTACCTTTCACTGTACAATTCTTTCATGGGGTAATATCAGAGACTTTCGAGAACACTGGGTTCTTTGCTCCTCGCAGGCGTGACCATTCTGACGTCCAACCCCTCTCCTTTTTCTCTGGCACCTCTTCTTCTTCTGTGCCTCTTCCAATCTGTCCTTTTCCTCTTTACTGTGCTTCATGCACACCTTCCTTTTCTATCGTCTACACTTGCACCTTCTTTCCACCATGCGTCTTGCACACTTTGCCTTACTTTTCACCTTCCTGTGACTCTTGCACACTTCTCTTTGCTTTTCGTCGTGCTCTGTTGCATCTTCATTTTCTCATTGTGCTCTCTTGCAACATAATTGTCATTTACATGCCTCTTGCACTCTCTGCATTTATTTCGGGTTGCTTGCACTCTCTTTTAGCTGTCTGGTTTCCTTCTCTCTGTCTCTTTACTGTCTTTCGAGGTATTGGGTCACTTGCACCCCTTTTCCTTACTTTTGGGTCATTATCACCCACTATTTACTGTTTCCTCACAACCAGCACACTTGTTCTGTCTCTCTGTATTTCCGCACATATTCTGCCCTTTTCTATTGCTCTGCTTTGCGTTCTTTCTGTTTTTTCCCCTTTCACTCCCTTTGCTTTCTTTCTGTTTTTTCAACTTTTGCTTTCTTTCGCTTTCTTCGCTTTGCTTTTGCTTACTAAGCTTTGCTTTTTCCCACTTTCACTCACCGGGCTGTTCACCACTCTCAACCCGCTTCACTCACCGGGCTGTTGACCATTCTCAACGCTCCTGCTCTTGCACGAGCCACCCACACACATACTGAGTTTCTTTCTGGCTCACAAAACTCACCAATAGTAGCAATGCTCTGGCGAGCAGGTAACGGGGTTCTTGGGTCGAGGTCAGGGTCTCACCACCTGCCCATCGAACATCCCTGGGACCGGCACACAGCCCAGGGGATCGAGCACTCTCCTGAACAAGGTCAACAGACTGCCTTCCGTCCTGGTCTGGCTTCTAAAAGACGCGGCTCCCTCACCACGCTACAGCCCCTTACACACACAGGGCCAGTGTTTCAGTGTTTCCTGTACTCCACTGGCCCTTCTGGGCCCCTCTTCCTGCAGCCTTCTTCTCCTTGGCTCCTCTGGTCCAGTCAGCTTCCCCAGCCCGCTCTCTGACTCTGACAGAACCAGCCTTTTAATATTGCATGTGAGAGTCAATTGGAGTCATGTGTGAACAATTTGGGAAATGTGGCTGACATCACCTGACTCTATTAATGGGACAATTCAAAGGTGTTAGATGGTAGCCCTCCCTTTGTATCCCTATCTTGTGTCTACCGGTAATCTTCATTGCTCCCGATCACCTCTTCCTTGTCCCAGTACTTATTGGAAATGGGGAGGGGGAGATGGGGTGACAGTGGAAATACCCCATGAAGACCGAGGGAGAATAGATTCATGGGCAGTTAGGAAGCGGGGGATCACATGTCTTGCCCTTGGGCATTCTCCTCCCAATCCCCCACAACCCTCCATTCAGGTGATCCTCCCTCGCTTGTCCACCCCAGGGTCGATATCCAAAAGTGATGGC
This sequence comes from Ambystoma mexicanum, assembly GCF_040938575.1. NCBI lineage: Eukaryota > Metazoa > Chordata > Amphibia > Caudata > Ambystomatidae > Ambystoma > Ambystoma mexicanum. Next base: position 646,548,857 of record NC_090941.1, read on the forward strand.
CCTTCCCATGCCACCTGAATGGAAGATTCCGGTACCGTCAGGTTTCTCACACGTCTCACTCATCACCCACAACAGACCTGCCAGAGGAGGTGAATTGGCCATCCTGCAAAACCTCACATCTCAATCACCTCCACCGAAACACAACCCAGCACAGCTAACTGGGAATACCTCCTATTCAAAATCTCTCTCTTGTCTACTGGTCTACAGGCTCCCGGGCTACGACACACACTTTGCCAACAGCTTATGCGACTTACTAGCAGCCGTTCTAGTTAAACACCCAGCACTCACTCTACTGTTAGACTTTAACATCTGGTTCTACCTCCCCAACAACTCATGACTCTACCCCTATTCGACACCCTAGAGGTACTCAACCTCACCCAGCATATCAGAAGACCATCACATACTGCTGGCCACACCCTTGATGCCATTTTCAGCTCTTCTGAACTCCTCTTCACATCCACCCCCCCAACCCCTCATCTAGATAAGCAACTCTGCCCTACCTTTCTCCGTCCTCACACCACTGCCATCCCCCAAGCCATCCTCTACCCCCACATCTCAGTTCAAGTGCTGGAACAAGGACAAGGTACTACCAGACCTGGCCAAGGTGCTGCTAAGCACCCTCACGTCACTCACAACCACAGCTAGACTCTTGCCCATAGAGCTCTTAGACTCCTGGCTAAATGACTCCCTCATTCCACTAACCCCCACCAAACCCGCTTTCGTCTGCATAGGATCTACCCCCAAATGGTTCACCCCCCACCTGAAGACTCTAAAACCCCATAACGGCTCCTTTGATCACAAATTGCGATGTTCCAGAACCCTGCAAAGCAAATCAGTACTCGCCCACCACCACATAAACTACAAATTAGAGATCCAAAAGGCCAAAAAAGCATATCATAATAAAAGGATCCTGAACTGCAAAAGAGGCAGCAAAGAGCTCCACCATAGGATCATCCTTGAATTCCCTGTCTGAGCATTTCCACAAAACAGCCCTAGAAAGGACGGCCACTCCCAACGCCAAACTCTCCCTCTTGTCAACCCACTCTACACCTCCTCTACCAGATCCAACCTCTCTCCCCGAGAACCTTTCTTTCTGCACTTTCAACCCTATCTCAAGCGAGGACTTCACAAATCTACTATCTGTCAGTCAACCCTCCGGCTCAATCCTTGACCCTTGGCCAGCCTCTCTCCTCAAAGAAATCTTCACCTCCACCTGTGCAAGAGCATTGGCAAGGTCCATTCTGAATGACTCCCTCACCTCTGTCAACTTTCAAGACTCCTTCAAAACTTTGCATGCCAAACCTCTGTTTAAAAAAGCATCCCTTGACCTTCCACTACCAATCAACTGCAGGCCAATCTCCAACACCAGATTCCTGGCAAATCTCGATGACTGCACTGCTTACTCACAGGTCAATGGTTTAGTGGAATCTAACAATCTCCTAGACCCTGCGCAATCACGGTCTGTCCACACCACGGAACAGAAACCACGCTGATCTCTATCTGGGATGACCTCAAGGTGACAGCAGACTCAGACTGATGCAGAGCTCCTATTCTTCTTGACCTCTTGGCAGCATTTGACACCAGCAACCACATGATCCTCCTAGGCAGACTGCACTCCTTAGGAATACGTGATTCAGATCTCTCCTGGATCGACTCATTCCTCTCTAATATACAGCAAATCCCCCATCTCCCGCCTTTTCCTTCTGCTGTACGCTCAGTAAACATTGGAGTACTCCAAGGTGCCTAACTCTCTCCCCTTCTCTTCAACCTTTACTTGATCCCCGTGCCCAGGATCATCCACTCACTTGCTATAACTATGCGGATGACACACAAATCATCCTGAGAATTTGTAAATCGACCATCTACCCCAGCCCTGACCTAGCAGCATGTCTCTCAGACATTGACCCCTGGATGACGATTAATCATCTCCTTCTGAACCTAGGTAAAATGGAGATCATGGTATGCAGAAAATCTTCTCTATTCCCCCAACCGACTCCCTGGCCACCCTCACATGCCCGTTCCTCCCCCCACCCCCGGCAACCACCTCTACTGTCAAAAGCCTTGGCTGCACAATGGACTCAGACCTAACTCTTTCTCCACTAAAATCATTCACACCACCCCTGATATCGCACCTGCTACCGCCACAAGAAACAAGCGTAACATAACCTGCGCTAAATTACTCCCACTCATCCTCCCTGCTCTCAACGATCTATCCCTCTCATGTTCTGACCCTACTGTCCTGGTTGACAGGTACAATCAGACCATGCTGAAAGCCCTCGACCTTATTGCACCCACCAAACTTAGAAAACCTAAACCTCAGGCCCACCTGAACTAGTAGTTTAGGCAACAGCTGAGAACCCTTCGCAAAGAAAAAAGGAGCCTCAAATCATGTTGGAAAAGTAACCCAACTGAAACAAACAAAGCTAGCGTCACACTAGCTACTCTAAATTACAGAGAGGCCATATTCCAGGCCAAAAGAGATGAGTATAACAAACGCATTGAACTAGCCCAATCAAACACCAAGGAGTTATTCAGAATCTTAAAGGAACTGGAGAATCCTGCCACTCCCCCTGACACCTGCTCCAAAGACAGTACCTGCTGTACTAACATTCAAAAGGCCCTCCTCGGCAAAATCGCCATGCTTCAAACTAAAATCAATGACAAAGAAACCCAGCCTGCAGACTAGTCTGCAGCAAAACATCCTTCCGGTCACCACTAACACTAATCTCGATAACCTAAAACCATTCAGCTTCTCACCCTTATCCACCACTGAAGTTGACCATATCATCAACAACCTGAAACCTTCTAACTGTCAAGGTGACCTGTGTCCTTCCTCCATTATTAGGGAGGCATCGCACAGTCTAGCACCTTTCATTACCACGCTCATAAATTCATCATTCAGCTCTCGGACTGTCCCTGACAACCTAAAAGATGCCTGGGTCATTCCCCTCCTTAAAAAAAACCTACCTTGGACGCTAACATACCCACTAACTACAGGCCCATCACCACGGTCCCTTTCCTCCTAAAAATTCTTGATCGTGCTGCTTACCTGCAGATCCAAGATTACCTGGAAACTAATAATCTCCTGGGACTGAGACGATCAGGTTTCTGCCCTCGGTATGGTATGGAAAATACCCTCTTAGATCTTAAAACGCAGACTGAAGACCTAAAAGATAAGGGCAAGCTAGCCCTATTACTCCTTTTAGATCTCTCTGCAGCCTTCCACTTAGTAAATCACCAACTCCTTTGCTGTCACCTTAAACTGCCACCCACTTCTCGGTCAAAGCCACGGCCTGGATCACCTCCTTTCTGGAAAATAGATCCATGAGAGTCTTCTCCCCTTCTGCCGCCGCCGACCCCACGCCGGTCACTTGTGGGGTTCCAAAAGGATCGTGTGTTTCCTCGACACTTTATAATGTGTTCACAAAACCACTCTTTGACATATTGGACTATCTGGGTGTCACATATACCAATTACGTTGATGATACCCAGTTACTCATTCCTATCACAGGTGACAACAATACTGACACTTTAGCCATCAACTCCATTTATCAAGTGATCCAGGCTTGGATGGCGAAGCATGAATTGTGCTTTAACGATGAAAAGACGGAGATTCCCATCTTAGGCTTTCACCAAAGACTTAGTAAGTTAGACTCGTCCTTCAAATCCTTCACAATTGATGGCAATACCATCAAAGTGGCCAAAGATATAAAAACGCTTGGTATCTATATCGCCTCTACTCTCTCACTTTCTAGACAAATTAACGCAGTCTCCTCTGCTGCATCATATACATGCAAGCTCATTACGGCATGTCGACCGTTCCTATCACCAACCAACTGCACCACATTAGCCAGGACCTTAGTCCTGTCTAAAACTGACTATTGCAACGCCCTCTATCTGGGCACTAACCAATGCAACATTAACAAACTACAGATCATCCAAAATAATGCCATTAGAGCAGCACTAAACATCCCCAGGAACCTCCACATCTCAGACTCTAGACGGAGTCTCCGCTGGCTCTCAGTTTCCCAAAGAGTTTCACTTAAAGTGCTATCTCTAACACACAAAAGCCTCACAAACCAAGCACCCAGTTATTTGGCCAGTAGATTTTCCTTACACACTTCTCCGAGACCACTCAGAAGTGCTCAAGCCAACTGTCTTTCCATTCCCTGCTTCAACCTCCAGAGATCAGGCGGGAGCAGTTTCCCAGTCTTGGCTGCAAAACTGTGGACAACATTACCCAATCCACTCGGAGCAGAACCGTCCTTCTTGGCCTTCAAGAGCAAAGCCAAAGCTTGGCTGTCAGCCCAAGACCAGCCTTGATTCTTAGCGCCCACTGTCACTCGGTCCTGCTACACCAGCGCCAACCTATTAGATGATTTCCCGATTGTTAATATGTTAATATGTATAGAACTTGCATATTATCCCAAATTACCCTTTTATTGCACTGCTTGTATTCCCGCCTTTTTTTCTGTTGTATGTAATCTGTATTATGCCTGTAACCTAAGTGATGCGCCCGGATGCCCTTGGGCCTGGTGTGCTTTATAAATAAAATACAATAAATACAAATACCACATCAACAATACATCCAAAGCCTGTGATTTCCACCTTAGGCTCCTGAAGCATATCTTCCCTTACCTTACTTACCCGAACAGACTGGCTGCAATTATGTCCTTTGGCATGTCCAGACTTGACTATGTGAACTCCCACTACTTGGGTACTCAGGCCTACCAGTTAAACAAACTCCAAAGAGTACAAAACTCGGCTGCCAGACTGGTTCTTGCATTGGGTCGAAGGGACCACATCTCACCGGCTCTCTGCTCCCTACACTGGCTCCCAATTAGATGCGGGCCATCTTCAAATTCCTATGTATTACCCACCGAGCGCTACACAAAGCAGGCCCCAAATTCCTACAAGAAAATATTACGCCTTACTACCCGGCTTGCACCCTTAGGTAAAGCACTACCCTCCTCCGAGTGGTCCACACCTCCAACTCTACCAGGATCGGAGGGCCAGCCTACTCAACCCTGGCACTGACTTTATGGAACTGACTGCCTTCCCCCATTAGACACAGCAAAGACTACATGGCTTTACAGAAGACACTAAAAACCTGGCTCTTTGCCTAAAAAACACATAAGGGAATGCAGTGAACCACCCGACCTCCCACCACAATCGACACCTGGCATGGCACCCCACTGAACCATGCATGTACTGTTGTACTGACTGGGTCAAATGGGCAGTCATCTTTATGTTTAACCTCAAAGATAACAGATCTTTGGTCAGTTGGGCATGCAGCGTGTTTCTCAATGCTGATGTGTGGTGAGGTATTCAAATCATCATACCAGTATCTGACAAACTGGGCTTGTGCCACCAGATAATATAGTTCGAAATCCGGGGGTGCTATGCCTCCTTTGTTGTATGGTTCAACCATTTTTTCCCATTTCATTCTGGCCGCTTGGCCGCTCCCCCGCTCCACACAAACTCCACAACCAGAGATCGGAGGGCATCGAAAAACTGTCTGCCACGCCATATTGGGATGTTAGTAAAAATATATAATAGCTTTGGCAAAATAACCATTTCTGATATGGCCACACGGCCCATGAGTGAAATAGGGAGTTTTGCCCATAGACAGAGTTTGGTGGATATCGTGCTTAATAGGAGTTCATGATTATCTGAATATAAAGAGGCTTTATTCCCGGATACGATAATACCCAGGTATCTAATTTTAGTGGGAGACCACTGCAGTCCTTGTGTGTTGTTCGTGTGGCAGGAGTTAGGGGAAAGATCTCGGATTTGGATCTGTTAGTTCTATAGCCTGAGTATTCGGCAAACTCATGTATGGTTTCCATTGCCAGCCCTAGGTGTGTTTCGGGTTCTCGAACATACAACAGAGTGTCGTCTGCATACAGGGATATTGACTGGGTTAGGCCGGCCATCCTTATACCCCTCTGCCCCTGATGTTCCCTAATGGATGCTGCCACCGGTTACATTGTGAGGGTGAAGAGTATGGGAGAGAATGGGCATCCCTGTCTCGTGCCCCTGCCCAACCCAAACCAGTCAGACAGCGTGCGGTTAGTCAGCACTCTAGCCCCAGGATTAGAGTACAACAGCCTGACACATCTTAGAAAGTATGGGCCAATTCCGAATTTCTCCAGCACCTCAAACTGATATATCCACGACACTGAATCAAACGCCTTTTCAGCATCAAGGGATACGGCCACCGCCTGGGCTTCAAGTTTTATCTGGGCCATGACTCCAAATAGTCTTCGGAGATTCAGTGCCGTTGACCTAGTGGGAATGAAGACGCACTGATCCGGATGTACCAGTGTGGTCATATTAGGAAGGAGTCTTGTGGCTAAGATTTTAGCAAATATTTTTGCATCACAGTTTATTAGGGACAGGGGCCTGTAGGAGGACATCTCGTTGGGTGGACGCCTGGGCTTCAGAAGTACTGTTATTATGGCCTCCCTCGTGGATGTTGGAAGGGTTCCCAGTTCTATAGCTTCCCCCCAGACCGACAGTAGTAACGGGGCTAATTGCTCCCTGAGCTTCTTATATAACTCAGCTCCCAGTCCGTCTGAGCCTGGCGCTTTTCTATTGGCTAATGATTTTATTGATTCTATGATCTCATTAGTGGTCAGGGGTTAGTCGAGTGCAAGTTTATACTCTATGGGTAGTTTCGGGAGCGTGATGTTATCTAGGTATTTTTAATGTCGCTGGTGGATTTTGAATCATGATTGGAGTAGAGGTCTGAGTAAAAGCAGGTGAACTCTCTATTTATCCCCTCTTCGCTGGTGGTCACTGTTCCATCTCTCGCCAATATGCTGGAAATCAGTGTATGGTGTCTCTCAGCCTTCAACAGGTTTGCCAAGGTACGACCTGCTCTATTCCCTTCACCGTACCTGCATGCTCTAAGTGGAGTAGCCATATATAGAAGTTCCCTAGTGGCCAGTTTATTAAACTCCTGCAGACTGCTATTGATGTCAGAGAGGATTTTTTCTTCATGTGTAACTGTGTACCGTGCTTCTAACTCCCCCAAGCGTTGCTCCACCTCCGCCAGTTCCAGCCTGACCGACCCCAGCAGACCCATGGACTTAGATATTAGGATCCCTCTCACCCATACCTTAAAGGCTTCCCAAAGGTTGCACACCTGTCCACTAATCCCCTATTAATTTCAAGAAATGCTCCACCTCTATGTGCAGTGTATCAGCCACTGTTGGGTCCTTAAGAATGTCGGGTGGCATCCTCCAACTTCTAGCTGGGGGTTTTACATTCTCCAGTGTCATGTCCACTATGATTGGGGAGTGATCCAACAAAGTTCGGGGGAGCATCTCACAGCTACGAATCTGGTGCATAAGGGATGTGGATACCAGCCAATAATCTATCCTGGACTCAGTGTCGTGCACCGAGGAGTAGAATGAGCATTGTCTTTTTTTGGGTGCAGCGTTCTCTAGGCGTCTACCAATGCTAATTGTGGCAGCATTTGCTGTAACGTAACAGATGTTTTGCAGGGATTTCTGTGTTTGGTAGTGGAACGATCGAGGGTGATATCCAAGATGGTGTTAAAGTCCCCCCCCCACAGTATCTGCTCATTCCCAGTATAGCCTATTTCATATACCACCTCTATGTAGAAATCAGGGTCGTCTACATTTGGCCCGTAAGTATTAACCAATACCACCTCCCTACCCGCAATGCTGCCCCACACCATGACATACCTCCCCCGGGTGTCTATTTTGCTTTTACCAAAGCGGAATCCTACAGAGGGGTGGATCAGGGTAAGGACACCTCTAGCCTGTGAGGAATATTCAGTATAATATCTGTGTTGTCCCCAGATCTTCAAAAAGTCTGTGTTTACCTTACAGAGCGCATGTGTTTCTTGTAGTATAATCACCTGAGGGTGGTGCCTGGTGACATAGGTTCCCACCTTGCTCGACTTAGTGTGATTGTTTAGTCCCCGAACATTCCATGTAAAGAGTTTTAGCTTCAGCTCCTGGGCTGTCGTCCCAGTGTCAACCATGTTTGCATGTTTTAACAGTATTCCTTGTCGCAGTATCTCCTAGTAGAGTGTCCTGTGCAGCGGTGCAACGACAAATTTTAACTTGCAGGACCCTTCCAACTGGGTCCAAAAACCTCGGCTCCCCCTCCCCATTCCCAAACAGCTCAACATAGCTCAACCACATATTACATTGAAGCCCCCCACCCGCATCATCTCCCCCAACTTGACAATGCTGCCCGTCAACTTCTGAAACCTTCCCTTTGAGCATTCCCTTAAACTAGTGGATTTTTCCTAGGGGGTCGCCTGCTGTAGCCATCTGACTGGCCTCGTCAGGGACTCATGGTTCAATTATCTATAAACCTGTGTCCAGGCCGTTCTTATTAGTGTTCTATTGTCCATGTGTCGGCAGGTAGGCGGTAAGCCTCTGTCAGTCTGCTGGATCTCGCCTCTCCCCTCCCGGTCCTGGTCTTGCGTTTTGGTCACTTGTTCTGTTTCTGGGAGGCAGCGGGATGGAGGTCTCCACATACGTCATGGCTTCTGCAGGATTTTCAAAGAAGTGGGCTCTTCGACCGTGTTGGATTGTCATCTTTGCCGGAAAGATAAGGGCATATGGCACATTGCGCATCCGCAGTTGTTTTTTCACCAATTCATAGGACCGCCTCTGTGATTGTATGGTGGCCGAGAAGTCCGGGTAGATGTGTATTCTGCTTTGCTCATAATGTAGGGTACCCTTCTCTCTGGCCAGTGGGAGTATAGCATCTCTGTCCCTGTAGTTAAGGAGCCGTGCTATTATGGTGCGAGGTGGCGCTCCCGGCTTCGGAGGCGGTGCTAAAGTGCGGTGGGCTCTCTCGACGAGGAAGTGGTCTGAACAGGATTCCGCACCGAGGATATCTTTCAAAAGGTTTTCCACTTGCCTCTCCATAGCGCCCTTACCAAAGGTCTCCGCAACCTCGACGATCCGGATGTTATTCCGTCGTGATCTCGATTCTAGATCCTCGCACTTGCTTTGGGTTTTGTGTAGTTCTGCCTTGAGTTGGGCTATGTCGCTGCCATGTTGTGAAATCGTATCTTCGTTCGTGCTTATTCTATTCTCCGCTTCTGTAATGCGCGTGCTCTCCTTCTCCACTCGAGCTTTCAGGGATCCAATTGTTGCCACTATGTCATTCAGTTTGACATTCACCGCCATAAATCCGTTCTGTACCAGTGTTGCTAGGCGGTCTAAGAGATCTTCCTCCTGTCTATCGGGTGCTTGTGGCACCCCGGCTGTGCCCTGCGATTGGGAGCTGGCAAAGCAGTCCATTGGGCCGGTCTTTTTCCCTCCTGTGCCCTTCTTCTCAGTGCAGCCCATGTGTTGTGGTTTACAGGTGTGCGAGTGGACTGTGTTCTCCCACATAAGGATGGCAACTGTTGTTCAGCCAGCAGAGAGAGGAGAGCCAGGAAATGTTCCCACGTTATTCCTTCTCTGCACAGGGTGCTTTATCTCCCACTCGTTTGTTTCTTCTTAGCCTATCTCTCTGTATACAGTCTAGTTGGGTTCCCTAGTGGAATGCACCTCTGCGCAGTTCTGTAGTAATAGGAGTAGTGTCCAGTGGGTAGTCACCTGGCCTCACCCACCCTGTTCAGGATATTCTGAGGCATCTGGCATCTGGCTCTTCACACATGCTTTTTTTTCTCCCAGTTGTTGCTGTCTCCCGTGTGTGGGGGGGTGTAGTCCCTGGATCCTCCTCAAAATGCCAGTACTGGCTTATGATGTCTTATGCAGGGGGGGGCTCCCCCACCTCGTTCTCTATATTGGGAAAAGCTTCAACCTCGGCTCTTCACTGCTGGCCGCGGGCCCTCCCACCGCCCGCCTCACTTACTTGATGTGAGGAAAGCGTGTGCGCCTCTCCGCAGGACGCCGCTCTGGTGCGCCTGCTCCGGGGCACCGCCAGCGACGTGTTTCTGTGCAGGGAGGCAGGGGCAGGCCCAGCGGCAGCCGCGGTGCACACGCAGGAGCGGAGCCCAGCCCCTCCGGCGTTCCGCTTCCTCTTTCCCCCTCTTCCGTGGCCACAGCCGTGTGAGGCGCAGGCCGGCAGCACTGAGCCACACCAGGCCGGGGCGGTCTCTTCTCCGGCACAGCACTCCAAAGTCGCAGTGCCGCCCCTCCCCCAATGCGGGCCGCCTCCTGCTCTCCGCGCCTCCGACACCCCATCAGTGTCGCATGGAGCTGCGGCACGGCTGTGCCAGTGTCTCCCTGCCGCTGGAGACTTCAAGCCGGATATCTCAGCACTCCCTGCACTTCTGCCTGCAATCTCACCAGGATTTTTACAGATGGCTCTCCTCTATGTGGATCTTTCATTTTCAAGGATCTCGAACGGCGCTGAAAGGATTTATTTCAGTAAAGGATTTTGATTGAGCCGGAGCTGTCCTTTCAAGCAGCCATCTACGATGTGCGCAACAGCGCCCCCCCTCCCCACATAAAGATTTTTGAAGTATTGGCTACAACTGACAGTGACCACGATGTACTGTCTTTGGTCTTGGATAATCCTTTTGATTCCAGGAAAGATTTTAATGGCCCTTTGATTTTGGAAGTTGTTCCATACTCCAGCAGAATTTTTACTAGATGGGAAATTGGCGAATTGGGAATTGATTGTTTATACAGTGCTAAGTATCTACATTTAAAACATTGCTGTTTTAAGATCCAAATAATGACCAGCCTAGAATGGTGGGTACATTCCTAAATCTGTGTGAAAGTATCAAGATAATTACAACTTGGTTAACTGGTAATAACAAAAATAAAAACTTAATTTTCAGCTGCCTAAAAGTAGCTTATAAAAGAGCAAAGACAGCCCTTCTTAGGTTTTAGGGCACTTAAGTGTGACACATCACCCTCCCCTGTTTGCACCTTTGGCCTCTCTTCTCCCCTGCCTTCAACTTTGGTCCGGCCCACTACCCACTCCTTTTCTGTGTGTGTGTTCGTTTCATGGTGGGTGGATGTTGTTGAGTCGTTTTTGTCCTGTTCGGAGCTGAGGAGACAGGTTTTTAGATGTTTTCTGAATTTTAGATGGTCCTCCATAGTTCATATTTCTCTCGGGAGGGAGTTCCAAAGTTTTACGGCTATGCAAGAGAATGCTGATGCACCAAGTTTTTACTCATGTAGGGTTTATGTTCTAGGCGAACGTTGTTGCTGGTTCTAAGTGTTCTTGTTGGCTTGTAGATGGTGATTTTATTTTGTATGGATTCCGCTCCTTAGCCGTGGATTGCTCTGTGCATTATGCACATTGTTTTGAAGGTGTTTCATTTTTTGACTGGGAGCCAACGTAGCACCCTTAGCGCTGGTGTGATATGGTCTCTTCGTGAGAGTTTGAGGAGAAGACTGGCCAATGCATTCTGTATTCATTGCAGTTTCCTCAGTAAGTAGTCCAGTATTCCGAAGTATATGCTGTTGGCGTAGTCTATACTGGACATGATGAGGGAGATCATGGCCATTGTTTTGTGTGTGAATGAGAGGCAGGGTAGAATCTTTTAGTGATGGTGGAATATAATAATAATGGTCACTATTATTATTATTGTATATGGCGTAAAACTATGGCCTATTAAACCATAAATCAGGCTATTGTTTAAGCGCACTGTAAACTGAATCCATACTATGGACTCCCAATGTCGGCACATGAGGTACAATAATGTTTAATTATTTGCCCAGGATCACACACATGTTTTGTGGTGAGCCAGGGATTGGAGCCCAGTCTGTACAATTTGGCACTTAATCACATCACTTTCCAGCTCAAGTTGCACAGCACATTAAAATTATTTGTGAATGTGTTGCTTTTAGGAGCTAAAATAATATTCAAAATATGCACACTGCCAGACAACCAACCTGACCATCCAAAAGAAATCCTCATAAAGACCTGTTAAGCAGCAAGTCTTAAAAAAAATGGAAGACCACAAGAATTAAAATGCAAGATTATGTGAGCCCCAAAAAAATCTCCTCTGGGTTTTACTTCTGTTCTTCAAACCTCAGAGAGCTAAAACAAAAGAAACGTACTGATAAGGTCACCTGCTTAGAGTCATTGTTTAACACAGACCTGCAGCTTATTCTCAATGTGAAGAAAACTTTTACTCAGCAGTTAACAGGACAAAGGGCAGGACAAAGACTGATATGTTTAGGATATTTCTCCTCTGTGAAAGACTCTGGGTAAGCTCTTGTAACCAGGACTCATGTCTGGCAGAGAGTCTCCCAGGACCCCCCCTGTTATTTGCTTAGTTCAAGTAACTTTGGGTTTCACCCTAAGTTACTAGGGGAATCCAGATGTTGATCCCCTGCTCACTATTCTTAGAGAGGCAGGGCTACACTCTACTGATGAGGTTCAACCAGACCGAAACACGTGGCTGGGGTTGCTGTTCGTACTCTTGTTCAGAGGAGAATTACCTTACATTTCATTGCTGCACTGCCCCAGGGACACCCTTGCTATTTGCAAGTGTTTTCTGAATATCAAACATTCACCATGGGAATAAGCTTTTTAGTTTAAAAAAGATGGTTATTTTGTGATCAGACTTTCTTTTGTGGAACAGCTTAATTGGCTTGGAACATAGGACAGATTGGGTGGCTAAATTGAGCTGTGTGAGTGCATTGAGGTTCCAGGGGGCCTATTGCAGTTTGAATCTGCAAAATAATAACACTAATTCTGAGGACCATTCACAGCAATTAATTATTTCAGTCATGTTAAAGAAGCATTTTCCAGGCCAGAGCCCTGCTGAAGGTATTGGCGGAGCGATGGTTAGGATATTTTCCTCCCAAGGCAACCCCGTCATGGCAGCTCCGGCAGATGCGTGGGTGTGCGTTCAGGGTTACAAGGGCCTGATTACCATAGGACACTGTGCAGCCAGAGAAAAGGTCCATGCACAGGGACAACCTTTTCTACCTGTCCTCAGCCCCACATTACCTCCTCCCTGAGTCACCTGAGACACTCCACCACGCCAGTCTCTCTCAAAGTCCAAATACCTTCTCACTATTCCGGTAAATGCACTTCATTTTTAAAATGTTTTGTAAGTATGTCCTCTTTGCATAAAACGATTACAAAATGCACTCAGAGTAAAACAGGAATTATTTTTTTCACTATACGTACATTGTTTCCAAACAGTATTATTGCACCATTTAAAGACATCTTTGCATAATTTCTTTTTGCAAGCCCTGGAAGAGAGATGAACTACTGACACATTGTGAATACCCTAAACCTTCCTCTGTGCACTTCCACATCGCATTTAAACCCAGTCACCAAAAACGGCCGTGCTTTGCTTTCCCTGTCACATGAGTGGCAAGCATTGGAATTTTGCATCCCAAAAATGAGCCTGCGTTGATTTATTTCACCTGAATGACATGAAGTTATGCACTGCATTCAAAAACAGCACTGTGTTGCTTTTATGTCACCTGAATGACATGAAGTTATGCACTGCATTCAAAAATGGCCCTGCGTTGCTTTTTATTTCACCTGAATGACATGAAGTCATGCACTCCATTCAAAAACGGCCCTACTTTGCTTTTGTTTCACCTGAATGACATGAAGTTATGGACTGCATTCAAAAACAACCCTGCCTTGCTTTTGTTTCACCTGAATGACATGAAGTTATGCACTGCATCCCAAAAATGGCCCTGTGTTGCTTTTATGTTATCTGAATGACAAAAAGGTATGCACTATGTCCAAAAACGGCCTTGTTTTACTTTTAATTCACATTAGGGGCAAGGATTTCAACATTACAACCCGACACAGCTTTTGTTTTCTATTTCATTTGAACAGCAGCCCTTGAAGCACTGCAAACAGAAATAAAATGGCTTGCAAACGTGTGCAAAAGAAAGATTACTTTTAAAGCCACCGTGAAAGGATAGCTCTGCTCGCACAGAAATGTCAGGGAAATATGCTGTAGGGAGGGTTGACTAAGCAATGTACATTATATTTCCACCCACAAGACTTCAATCACCTTGGAAGAGGCTCATAATACCGGAAAAAACAGTTTTTGGGGCTCAGGCAGGAAACTTCTCTATTGAAAGCCGAGCTTCCCACTGGAAATTGCACCTACTAGTGAATCAGCCTGCAATGACATGTGAGGTACTGAGGACGTTATAATTCCCTACTCTGCCAGACTTGAAGGCAGGGGCTCAGGGATTTCAAGGAAAGCAAGTGTGGCTAAAAACCTGACTGGGAGGTGTGAGTTCCTCCCGCACCCACTACCAAGAACCAAGTGACAACTTCGAAGGGGGAAATAAAAATCTCTGGTCACCGGCTGTGGGGGATAAAGCACCCCTCCCATAGAGGGGGACGGATCTTCCCAATTGACATTAAAGGACTGATTCCATTTTTAGGCATTTGTGGAGCAATTAGAATGAGAAATAAGTTTTTTTTTATGCTATATTTTCATGTAATTTCCAGGGTGGTTTTTAAGAGTTAAAGTGCATTTTCCTAGGACTTGGGGCCTGAAATGGCCAGTTAAGACTAGTATCTGGCTGCTCAGAAGATGTGACAGTTATGAGATTTGATGGAAAGATGGAAGGTGAAATTAGGAACATGCTTGATCATTTGCAGAGTCATAACTGTTATACATTTAATGAAAATGACAAAAAGGTGCCAAAGGGCCATGCTACCTCGTACAGAGTTGGCGATCGGCTTACCTAATTCCCCATGACCCACTCAAACCGCATATCTAATGCATATGTCAGGGGTTAGTAGAAATATGAAGTTATGAGACATAACTGGGTTTTGTCAAAAAGTGGCCAAGAGAACAAAGAAGGGTAATAAATGCAAATAGACAGATGGTGCTCTCTTCCCTTGAACCAATCATGCCAGGGGGCAGAGAGAGGAATGGTAAACTGTCCTATCCGAGGGATAGGGGTAATTATAGAGTACTCCCCCTAGATTGTAAAGTGAGTGATGTCATTTGTGCTATATAAGGGGGACTGTACTTAGTCAAGGAACACACAAACTTTTGGGGAGACAGGAGAAGGAGGACAGAGAGGAGGCAGCTGAACGATACCATCTTTGAGAGTGCAGTGACCAGACCCCTTGCCTAGCTGTCCAGAGTGTCCTGAGGTCAGCTGGATTTCCAGAATCTCAAAACAAGGCTTACTTTGTAAGTTGCAAGTAAACCCAGGCCTAAATTGCATAAGCCCTTCCTTTTTGTAGCATTACACCCATTGAAACACCATTGAAAACCAAATTGAAAACCCCCATTGAAAACCCCACATTGCTAGTGTAATTCAGTCACCTACCCATACAAGTAACTGTGTTTAGCCTGTGTATGTTCGCATATTCCCTTTGGTAAACCTCTCAGTGTTTGTGTAAATCCTTTCCTCATTGAAATTCACGGTACAAGTTGGTTAAAATTCGAAATTAGCCCCCATGTCCCTGGTGTCTTTCTTTAATAATTATAGTCATTAAAGTGCTGCCTCAAAAGAATTAGTCTCCTGGTAACTGAAAACCGAATTTGACTGTGTATTGTGTGCATTACCCCATGAATTCCTATTTGCATCTGTTCCATTAAAACCTCAAAATGTAGTGCCATTGAGAGCAATCCCTTTTACCTACAAGTCTATCTGTTATGTGTCCCTGTCCGTGTCATTGAAAACCGATTTTCCTATTCTGAGCTATACCCCGTCCCTGAGCTGCCTGTCATTGCAAATCCAGTGTAAAATTAATTTCCATTTGCTATTTTATTTTCCTTTTTACATTTGTTTCATGCTTTGTTTCTATTGTTGCCCTGGTGTGCTGATTAGTAGTCTCTAAGCTTCCCTATCTCCTCAAGTGTAGCAACAAGAATTTCCTTTCATTCTGTCCCATAGGAGTTGTGAGTAAGAATCAAAATCCCATTCTGCCATTTGGCTCAAAAAACGGGTTTTCACTTTCTTTGCTGACTTCCCATCCTGGGGTGGTGGGCTTTACTCTAAATCCGATTTTCTCTCTCTATCCCTACTCCTTGCCACTGCCTTCCATTCGAAGGAATCAAGTTCTTATGGTCCCGCATTGGCTGGCATACCTCATTTGCGCTACACCCAATCGCCGGCAGGCGTATGCCGGCCCAGGAAGTAAGGCCAATGAAAGAAGGCCACTCCCCTGACTGAGCTGACCGAGCATGCCACGCTGCGAGCTGCTCCAAGTCCCTGTGCCCTACAGCTCTGTGACCTGCTCACCTGCTTCACTCTGCCTCGTCCAAACTCTATTACACTACCGGTGACTCCCCTGCACACCTCAACTTTACTGGCTGCTGCCGATTACTGCCCCCTGTACACCTCCAATGCTAACACAAATTGTATTGTACAGCGTGTCATATCTATCTGCTGTGATGTTAGCTTAATCCCCACTTTCCTCGATTCCCACGCGCTCCCCGACCTCTGCTGATTAAGCTCAACAACGTCCGGTCACCCACTCCATGATCGAAGAGGCTGTGTCACCAACAATAGCTACTACGTCACCGCCCTGTTCCCGATTATAATCATTATCTGTATCTGTATATCTGACGATCATTTTATGCAAACTCGCTGACTGTAATATCTATTTGCATGCATGATGCGCAAGTACTTAATTTTAATCTGCAGCCTGTACTCCTAATTATCAGCATATGCGCTTTCTTTCACATATTGCTAGTCCATGTTTAAACACCACTATTCTGTATTACTACAGTATTGCTCACCTATGTACATGTCCCAATCTGCATTTCTCTTACAACCGTCCCATCCTACTAATACCAATCGGTAACAGGCAACAGAACCTAGCACACTATCTGTTAGCCCTCTGTGTCATTAACCTGTAAACCTACACTGTATCTTTAGTAGCATCGATCTAGTTATCAACTGAAATGTTAATTGTCGTGCCTATTTAGATCTGCCTTACATGCTTATCGAGATTTACCTAACCACTGATAGCTGAACTGCTCAAATGTATTCCAGCAAATTTAACGCCTCACCACGACCTCATCAGCGCACACTTCCCAACCTCTCCTCCTCCTCCCTCCTCCTCATCACGCTCACCTTCTGGGCAACCTGCAGCATGCTCCACACACTCACTGACCTCAAACCACCATCAGACCCCCATCACATTGCACACCGAACAGCCACCTACTCTCAAGCCCCCTTCCACCACAGACTCTGCCCACGCAGAACTCGCACCAAGCTCCACAGCACCTTTCTCAGCACCCCACTCGCCACCCATTTTAGAAACAGCAGACTTAGCACTTGCACACCCATACCACGCTCCAACTCACACCACCCATCCCCTCAACTTACCCCACCCTACATACACCACTCACCCTCACACACACCCACTACTCTTCACTCCACCACTACCAGCACTAAAAAACCTCCTACATCCACACACAATAACCTCAAATGCTCCCTCATCAATGCCCACTCTGTCCATGCCCATGCCATTGAAATCAATGACCTAATCACTTCCAACAAACTAGATCTACTAGCCATATCCGAAACATGGCTCCACTAAGCTTCCATTGCCACCATTTCTCTCGCCCTCCCCCAGGATACTCCATCCTGAGACAGGACCGCAAGACAACTAAGGGCGGAGGCGTAGCCCTAATCCACAAGAACACCCTTTCCATTAGATTATGTAACCAACAATGGGAGAACAATGCCGATCTCCTCACAGCCAAGCTCTCTCTCTCCCAATTGCACCATAAACATCATTATTACATGCAGGCCGCCAGGATCTCCCTCAGGCTACCAAAAACAACTCCTGCAAATCATAGGCAACAACCTCAAAAGCTCCACCAAAACCATTCTACTCTGTGACTTGAACCTAGGTTTACTTGACCCTAAAGACAAAACAGCCACGTCCCTGTCCAAAGAACTCTCCCACCTAGGGTTTGAACACAGAGTCACAGCTCCCACTCATTGTAAAGGCCGAACCATTGATTGGATCGCCAACCACAACTGTTCCTCATCCATCACCGACATCTAAGCCCTCCCATGGACAGATGACCACTATATACAATTCTCTATTCCCACCACGGCCACACACAAGACTCTCATCCATGCCCCTCCAGCTAGAACCAGAAGCTCTAAAAAAAACTCACTAAAGCTAACATCGCCCCATTTCTCAACACCCCTGAACTCAAACCGCTGTTCAATAATGACCCCACCTCTCTCGCCAAAACCTATGCCCAAGTCCTCACCCAAGCCATTGAACCCATAGCCCCACTAGAAGAAAAAAAAGAAAAGAAATCCATGCATTTCAACTCCTGGTTCACAGAAGATCTATCAGCTCTCCGCACCAAGAAACGCAATGCCCTGAGCAAGTGGTAGTGAGCGCCCAACCAATCCTCTCTCAAAGAATTCAAAGAGATCTCCTCCACCTACAAAAAAGCCATCTTCCACGCTAAGTCAGACTCCTACAATCAAAGAATCACTAAAGCCAACTCTAAAACAAGAGAAATCCTCTCTATCTTCAAAGAGCTCACCACTCCCATCTCTAGCCCAGATGAAATCATTAAGGATGAAGCCTGGTGCATCAGCATCCAAACCGCCTTCCTCAACAAAGTCAAAACACTCCAAAACAAAATAGCATCTCAGCACAAAGCTCTCCCGAATATAAATTCCCCCCTACCACCTTCTTCTCACATATCACCCTCTCAAACACCCCTATTCATCTTTAGAGACGTTACAGAAGTAGAAGTCACCGACCTCCTAAAAAAAATCAAATCTTCCACCTGCCTATCATCACAGCATTCATTAACTCCTCATTCGTATCAGGAACCGTACCTCAATGCCTAAAAGAAGTATGGGTTTGCCCGCTACTAAAAAAGCCCTCCCTTGATCCCTCCGTGCCTAACAACTATCGCCCTATCACCACTGTCCCCTTCCTCCTCAAAATCTTAGACAAGGCCGCCCATAACCAAATCCAGCAATATCTGGAAACGCACGCCATTCTGGGCAGGAGACAATCGGGCTTCCGTAAGGGCCATGGCACTGAAACTGCCCTCCTAGATTTAAAGAATCAAATCACCAAAATAATGGACACTGGTAAACCTGCCCTCCTACTTCTCCTCGACCTCTCCGCCGCGTTTGATCTTGTTGACCACAACATCCTTACCTCACACTTCTCACACCAAGCCAACTCTTGGATTACTTTCTTCCTAAAAGGAAGGGCCATGAAAGTATACTCTGACTTGGCCAATGCACCTCCTGAAACCCTTGACTGTGGACTGAGGGCAGGGATCATGCACTGCACCCACCCTCTACAATTTGTTTACCAAACCTCTCCTTGACTTACTGGATGCGCTCGGCATAGCTTACACCAACTATGCCGACGACACCCAAGTCCTCCTCCCCCTTACTGGAGACCACACCCAAGACACTGAAGCCCTCATCCAGATTTACACCACCATTCAAAACATGGATGGCCACCAATGGCCTCTGTCTTAACGGGGACAAAACCGAAATCATTATCCTAGCACCTAAGGAAACCTTAGACAAACTTGGCACTGAATACTCCCACTTCACCATTGACAACACCAACATTCCAGTCTCTGCATCTGTGGAGACTGTAGGAGTCTACTTAGACGCCACACTTTCTATGACAAAACAGGTCAGCGCCATCTCCTCCGCATCCGCGCTCACCACTAAACTCATCTATGCCATAAAACCCTTTCTAACCTCCCAAAATAGCCTATCCATCGCCAGGGCCACCATAGGAGCGAGATTAGACTACTGCAAAGCTCTCCTAGCAGGCACCTCTACCAAAAACCTCAACAAACTATAAATAGTGCAAATAACGCACTCTGTGCAGCTTTGCACATACCCAAATTTGACCACGTATCCCAAGCAAGACGAAATGCTCATTGGCTCCCAGTTAAGGAAATAATCAACTTTAAAACCCTTACCATTACTCATAAATGCATCAATTCAGCCGCACCCTCTTACTTATCCGAAACCATACTCAAGAACTCCACCAACTGCCCGAAAAGAAGCCATCATGCTAACCAACTCCACATACCCACCATCAGAAGAGCCAAAGCCGGTAGCATCGGCTTCCCATATATTGCACCCAAGCTATGGAATGCCCTTCCTAACCCTCTCAGAGCAGAACACTCATTGTTCTCCTTTCACAAATCACTCAAAACCACACTATTTACATAACTCTTCTCACATCTTCCACCTCACCTCTCACCCTAGATTGATTGTATCACTTCAGGTTACTTCTACACTTCATCTCGCAAAACTGGCCTGTAATACAAATGTATTTGTAACCACATCTCTGCAATGCAAAAATCTATGTAACCACTTTTGCACTCTGCTGTAACCAGCAAGCTTGCCCTCTCTGTATCAGCACCACGATGCCCATGGGCTGTTGTGCGCTTTAAAAATACAAATAAATAAATAGGTTAGCTAATGTTTGGGGTTGAATGTTGCAGGGGGGAATGCTAACCCATTGGTGTTATCTCTTTTCTAAAATTGCTCTTTTTCTGTGTTGCCATTAAAGATTGTGAGAAGTGTAACAGTATATCTTAACCTAATTGTTTTGTATAAATTAATGCATTGTGTTACCGCAACATTAGTGGCAGTAAAGACGAAGCCTGGTGCTCCAACATCCAAGCAGCCATGCAGCCATGCTTAAAAAAAATAGACCTCCTACACAGCAAAATCCAGACCAATCAGAATAGCTGAGTACCCCACACCACGCAGCTACCACTACCACCCTGAACACACCCACCCAGAACATCCCTCCTTTCACTTTCAGAGAAGTCTCTGAACCTGAAGTCCTTAGCCTATTGAAAAACCTTAAACCTTCAAAATGCAAAGTAGATCCCTGCCCACACACTATTATCAAGGAGTGCGCAGCCACCCTTGCACCTTTCTTCAACGCCTTTATAAATGAGTCATTTGCCTCAGGACTCATCCCATCACAACTTAAGGAAGCATGGGTAAGGCTGCTCCTAAAAAAACCTTATCTCGACCCCACGGCAGCCAACAACTACAGGCCTATCACAACTGTCCCCTTCTTATTAAAAATTCTAGATAAGGCAGCTTATCTACAGGTCCAACACTTCCTTGAAACGAATCATATCCTAGGACTACGACAATCTGGCTTTCGATATGGCCATGGCACGGAATCAGCACTACTTGATTTAAAAAACCAGTTGGAAGAGGTCAGGGACTTAGGCAAGCCAGCCCTTCTCCTCTTCCTAGACTTGTCAGCTGCCTTCCACTCAGTGGACCACAACACTCTCTGTCACCACATCACTACCTCGGCCCATTTCTCACCAAAAGCCACAGCCTGGATCACCTCATTCCGAAAAGGAAGAGCAATGAGAGTTTTTTCAGAACAGGCCTCTGCCACCCCCTCAACCATCCACTGCGGAGTCCCAGAGGGCTCATGCATCTCACCCACACTTTGCAATATCTTCATGAGACCACTGTTCAACATCCTTGACTCCATTGGCATAGCCTACACCAACTATACTGATGACACACAAGTCCTACTCCCCCTCACCAGTAACTACGACTCTGACACCAATCCCATTAGCACAGCCTACTCCACCATTCAGGCCTGGATGGCGGAAAACTGGCTGTGCCTCAATGGTGACAAAATGGAAATCCTTCTGGTTGGGCTACTAGAAAACCTTAAAAAACTCAACAGCCAATACGCTGCATTCACCATAGACAACAGACATATTCCTGTATCCTCATCAGTCAAAACCTTAGGAATCCACCTAGACATCACCCTCTGGATGTACCGAGAGGTTAGCGCCATTGCATCCTCTGCTGCCTACTTAACCAAATTACTCAATGCAGCAAAACCCTATCTGTCCACCGAGAACTGCTTCACTATTGCCAGAACCTTCATTGGGTCAAAACTGCACTATTGCAATGTCCTCTTCGCTGGCACCTCTTCAAAAAACCAAAACTACAAATCATCCAGAATAATGCACTCAGAGCCGTCCTCAGTATTCCCAAAAAGGACCATAGAAGTGCAGCGAGGCGTAAAGCCCACTGGCTCCCCATCAGAGAATGCATCCTTTTTAAAACGCTAGTCATCACTCAGAAGTGCATTGCCAACACAGCCCCCACTTTACCTATCCAACAAGGTAACTAAGGCAAGCTCATCCAGACCCACCAAAACACCCTACTCCCATCCCCTTGTGCTGCTCAAAGTCCAACGCGCCAAAGCAGGTGGGGCCAGCTTTCCTTTTATTGCAGCCAGACATTGGAACTCCCTGCCAACACTCTCACTATACATTCCGGAAAGCCCTCAAAACTTGTCTGTTCACCTAAAGCCATGTATATGCCTTCCCCTATCTCACCCCATCCCCCCTTCCTGTTCCCATGTAACTATGTATAACCCGTACTTGAAATCTTGCAAGCATTCTACTGTACTCTGTAACAGCGCCTTGATGACCATGGGCTGTGGTGTGCTTTATAAACGAATACAATAAATGAAATAAAATAAACCATTTTGAAAGGTGTGCAATAGCCTGCTGCTTTACATTCCACAAACAAGTATAGTTCCAGTTGCGCCAATCTGACAAATTAATAAGATTCTTAAATGGTGAGAGCCAAAAGAAAAATTGACTCCAATTTGGTAGTTTGCAAGTCAATATCCTTTAATCATTTTCAAAGGCGATGGGCCTCATTACACGGTAGGCGGTAAGGGTTTACCGGTACCAGTATTTTACCGGTACCGGTAAATCCTTACCGCCTTAATACGAGGTCCCTTTGCGGGTTGGGGAATTTAACGCCTGCTTTTTGCAAGGGTTAAAAACCAACCCGCAAAGGGACCAGTGGAGCTAATTACGGTACCGCAATTTGCGGTACCGTAATTAGCGCCTTCCCCATTCCCATAGAGCCCTATGGGGCCAAAATGGGAATGGGGAAGGGCAATGGTGGAAGGGGGAATTACCGCCCCACCAACCTTGGAATGGGGCGGTAATTCCCCTTTCCACCAAGGCGGTGCCGGTATTTTACCGGCATGAACCATGGTGCTAATAGCGCCATGGTTCTCCGCCTACCGTGTAATGAGGCCCGATGTTTCTAAACTCTCTACACTTGTTTCACCCTTTTTTATTCAAAGGGATCTTCAGGAGAGTATCTATTGTTTAACAGTATTCAGGCTTAATATTAGGTGGTTAAATTATTTCTCCTTGACAATTTTTTTAATTACAATTATATTCAGTGTCCAATCTTATTCAGTAGCTGGCCTTAATTAGTAGAATGAAGAGTAAAAGGGGGATCCGATTGTCCTTCTTCCTTGTGCAGCCAGTCTTCTGCTTTAGTATGTGACAGCTCGGAAGAGGGGCCAGTGATCAGGCTCACGGGAGGGTGCTCAGGCTTAATGCAGCCAATCAGCGATGAGAAGGTGGGGCCTCGAACACAGCCCAAGACCAGGGAACACCGAAAGGTATGGGGTACCAAATTTTACTTAACACCGGCTCCCTTACCCTCTCTCTCCCACTTGCAATTTCCCATTCTGTCACCTTCCTGAAAAACAAAATGGGAGTAAAATGTGCAGGACAGTCAATAGCTGTTTTAATATGGCGTTAAGCCCCGTTCCAAGGGCTGGAAAGGGGGTTAGCGCCCGGCAGCCCAAGTTATTATCAACAAGGACTTTTCTAATGAGTGAATGTTTAGGTGGTGGAAGCTGCGAAGGGACATCTCAAACTGAAAGCCCACACACCGCTCTAGTTTCCAGCCGAATCATTGGCTTCAAACAAGACAATTAAGAGAATCACAAAGTATTTTTAGTTTTGGCTATTAGGTGGCTCTGCAAGTGCTGCATATATGGCATGGGAAATAAAGATAGGAGCGAGATGAGATGTGAGGAGGGCACACGGCCTGTGGGTGTTGCTTGGTTATTTACCCACCTTTTGACAGCCCTTAGCCATAAACGTTCTTATGGCAGTTCCCACCCACAACCTGCCCGGCCCCACCCAAAACACTTATCAATGGGATCTCTTATCTCTAAGTCCCGCGCTGCGGTTTCTCAGCCACCTTCTTACACTTTGCAACTGTGTGCTACACATGCCCCAATGGACCAACCACAAGGATGACAGACTGCACTGCACTGGTGTTCCCTTATAAGAGTGAAACCCGTGTGAAGTTGTCTGCAGCCCTAAGAACTGTCTATCTTGGTTGAAGAAGCCATATACAAAATAGCACTGCTCTGCCAGACAAGGCATTTTCCTGGTGCAGAAGGCTTGCGTTTGGGCTAATTTGCATACCCACAGTGCATTGCTCATACCACATAAATGTAAAAAAAAGTTACTAAAACGGTAACTTATTATATTCTTGGAATATTTGATACGGGGCGCAACTTGTTCTGTATTGTGTTGTATAAAAGGTAGCACTGTGTTTTTTAAAGCCCACACTGCAGACAGTTAAACACAGTGCCGTTTTATGTGGACACTACATAAATGGCACAACTGTTGTGTTATGTTCAGGAAACGAAGGAAGCTGCTGCTTTTATTTATTATGTCCACGCTAATAAAATGATCTGTTTTACAATACCGTGTTTCTTGTGTTGTATGACGTTGCATAACTTTCACAACTCTGTTATACACAATGAAGGAGGATAGCACAGGAGCAACGTGCTGGTCTTGGAAGCAAGACTACGCAGAGCAACAGAGGTTCGAATCCAGGATCCATGCTTAGAAGGAGAAGTCAGGGTTCAGAGTACACTATGCTTCGCTTCATTGTGCTGCATGAAATGGAAAATGTGCTGGGTAGGTGCAATTGTTCATGCATGGGTTTAGGCAAAGTGGAAGATGCGCTTGGGTACCCACACTGCACCCACCCCCTGTGAGGTTTGTAATGTGAGTTCTGGGATTTGAAGAGGAATTGCAGTGACAGACCCGATTTCTTACTGCTCTGCTCTGGAGATCATTGTGTTGTACAGTGACGGAGCAGGAGGAATTCTGCCAATAGCACCTCCTCTTCAGATGTGGGCTTTTGCCCTTTACACATGAGGATGACAGTGTACCTGTATACAAGATTGTACATGCCCTAAAGAGGTCGTCAGTAGTGTGGAAACCTGTAGCTCATCAACCAAAAATCCAATAGGGATACAGGTTTGATTCCATACACCTGTCTGTGCAGAAATGGGTCAGGAAACCAGCATAGTGTCCCTGTCCGAATATTGAGGCCTCCTTGCCTAAAAACCGATGGGTACTTAAACAGTTTTACACAATGTACCTCATAAAGAAAGTCAATATGATACATTTGGTTGCTTTCATTAACAATGGACTTCTAACAGTACCTCCTCAGGGAATGGCTTTAGAAGACCATCCAAGCTTGATGTAATACTGCTCAACACACCCATGTGGCATGAACTACCTTCTCCTCTACAGTTAGTTTCCATTACACCTCATGGTACCAAAACTGCAGGATCAGCAGTCACATCACTGCTATTCTGCTTCTCAGGTAGCTGAACTGACTTTCATGATCGAACACAGCGCATGTTGGTAAGCACACCTGGGCATCGGATGGTGGCTTACGTCATCCTCACTTAGCCATATGGGCATTCGTCTGCTTTCCAACCAATCGGTTCTCAGTCCACACCACGACCCCTTAACATGGCTTGTGCTTCTACGTCACGGCCACTAAGATGTCTGCTATCCAGCACCATCCAAAGCTCCAGCACGTCCATAGACCTATTAGCAAAATGCCACTGGTTCCCTCTTTCACCCCTCAATGCTCACACAGAAAAAATACAGCCCACTAGGAAAAAAGGCATAGCACAGCTCTTGCAAGGAGGACAAAGTTTATTCTCATAAAAATACAAGTAAGCGCAAGCAAAGTACTCTGCTGCCACGGAGCGCTCTGACAAAAACCGCATCAGCAATGGGTTTTAAGGTTACCCAAAAGGTTCCATGTGATTTCATCGCCTGCAGTTTCATCATCGCAGGGTTTTTTACCGTGGATTATTTTTCGAAAAAATAATCTAATTTTTTTTTTTTTTTGGGGGGGGGTTACCTGCTTAAACCCCCATCCCCTTTAATTATTTTTATATCCCCGTACACACACACCCAATTTATATAATTTTTTAACCGTCCCCCAAAAAACTGCAGGTGATGAAATTACGTCATACCACCCAAAAGTCACAAATGGTTACAAATCCAGGTAGCTGGTTGGTGTGACCCTATACACATATAGCCCGCTCCATATGGGATACCAGGCGATTGGTCTCAGCATCTTCTGTCTGTCTTCTTCCACGTGGGGATCTTCTTCTGTAGTCATAGGAGACAAAGACTGTAATTGGCTTTTGGGTTACAACAATCATTATTTCATAGCTCTACAGTGCACCTAGTACCAAGGACATGAGCGAGGCAGCTACTTTCAAGGTCGTGATAACTTCTTAGAACTACATAAACCCCCGTTCCTTTCCCAGACACGTCAGTGCCTCCACAACATTTCCACCCACGCCATAAATGTGTTGCCTTCTCCCCTGGCACCTCGCAGCACAAATCATCACATGTCCCAATGGTGGGGGCAGCCTGTCCCTACTCTCTGATCTTCCTGATAGATTAATCACCTTACAGGTTTATGGCCAGGGGTCTTGGGCTGGTCGGGGTACTCAAATGTTTGCATGCAGGGTTACGGCGTCTCGGGCCGCTATAGCTTATAGATCTGGACTGGTGAAGGCCTAAAGCCCTCATCCTGCTCCAGCACCCTCACGCCTTTAGTCCGCATGGACCCTTGCAATCCCTACCACGTGGTCCCTTGCAACTTCCTATCGCGTGTGCCTCACGCCCCCCTTCTCCAGCCTCCTGCACCCATGTGCCGCCTTTGCTCTTCCTCACTGACTGCCCTGGTTTGCATTGTATTGCTTTGTTATGTTAAAGGTACTTATATAGTGCACCGTCACCAACGGAATTGATCCCCAGGCGCTCTGGCGGATCTGTAAACGAGAAGGTGGGAAGGATTAGTAAGGCGAAGAGAGAGTAGGATAGTGAGAGGGGTGGCATATTGTTGGCAGCTTCAACTCGGTGGACACCGGGTGCTTAGCTTTGGTGCAAGTATTGGATCGGTGTCAGTCCACGTGTGCTGTTGGTGCATCACCTGTTGGTGCAGTTTATGTGTTGCGGTGGGGTGAAGTGTGTGCAGCTTGTTGCGAGAGATGGTTGTGTGAGTTTTTCAGTGATATAAGTATGCAGAGAGTTTAAGCTTATATTGGTTAGTGGGTTATATGACATTTAACATGCTGACCTACATCGTTCCGTTTAAGTATGGCACATGCTAACATTGGTGAATTCACTATCCTGTCTAGATAAGGCGAAGGCTAATGTTCTCAAATTCTATGTGTGGCACATGCTAACATTCACAATCCTACCTAGATATGGCGTAGGCTAATGTTCTCAAATTCTATGTGTGGCACATGCTAACATTCACAATCGTATCTAGATACGGCGTAGGCTAATGTTCTCAATTATAGGTGGCAGATGCTAACATTCACAATCCTATCTAGATACGGCACAGGCTAATGTTCCCAATTCTAGGTGGGAGATGCTAACATTCACAATTCTATCTATATACAACGCAGGCTAATGTTCTCAATTCTAGGTGCCAGATGCTAACATTCAACATCCTATCTAGATAGGCTAATGTTCTCTGTTCTAAGTGTGGCACATGCTAACATTCAGGTTCCATCTAAGTGTGTGCAGATGCTAACATTCAAGTTTCATCTAAGTGTGGCAGATATTAACATTCAAGTTCCATCTAAGTGTGGCACATGCTAACAGTCAGGTTCCATCTAAGTGTGTGCAGATGCTAACATTCAAGTTTCATCTAAGTGTGGCAGATATTAACATTCAAGTTCCATTTAAGTGTGGCAGATGCTAACATTCATAATCCTATCTAGATGCGGTACAGGCTAATGTTCACAATTCTATCCAAGTGTGAGAGATGCTAACATTTAAATTCCATCTGAGTGCGGCACATGTTAACATTCACAGTCCTGTCCAGATGAGACGCAGCCTGAAGTTCACAATTCCGTCTAAGTGTGGCACATGCTAACATTCAAAATCCTATCTAGATGCGGCACAGGCTAGAGTTCTAAATTCCCTTTAAAGGTGGCACATGCTAAAATTCAGAGACCTATCTAGATGTGGCGCAGGCCAATGTTCACAGTTCTCTCTAGGTGTGGCACTTGTTGACATTGACAACTATGTTAGTATGCAATGCAAGGCAACATTTACAATTCTGTCCTTAACAGATGCAGGCTGGTGTTCACAAATCTTTCTAAGTATGCATGGTTTAAGTCTATGGCACATTATGTTATGGAAAGGTAAGGTAGAGTGGCAGGGGCTTTCTGGAGTAGAGTAATTGCTCTGCACCCCACCCCTGCCACACTTACAGTTTTTGTTGATGGCTGGCTTCACTGGCTTCCCCTGCTGACACCTGCAGACACTCTCTGGAGCCGCCCTTTGCTTCAGGGCCCTTAGCCGCAGGGGCTGCCGGGCAGGGTGCTGCCCTGAGAGGATATTAGATATGGAGAGGCGGGCCAATCGGGCACGTGGGAGGATGGGGA
Organism: Ambystoma mexicanum; assembly: GCF_040938575.1. Classification (NCBI taxonomy): domain Eukaryota; kingdom Metazoa; phylum Chordata; class Amphibia; order Caudata; family Ambystomatidae; genus Ambystoma; species Ambystoma mexicanum. Next base: position 646,577,351 of record NC_090941.1, read on the forward strand.
GGTGGGCTTGGCCTTTGGGGGGTGGAACATGGGGACTGGAGGCCTGAAAGCAGCAAGTGTGCTAGGTGTGCTTTTTTTTTTTTAACAAAATGGGCACAGAAAGTGGCTTTCTAAAAGCTCTGGCCTTGGGAGCACAGCACAACTCACCCTGGCGGCATGGATGGTGGTCCCGGGTGGTGCCGGTGAGGACGCCGTGCACCTGGTGGTTCTGTGGAGGGGTTTCCGGGGCCAATCGGGCGTGCTGGAGGGTCGGGAGGCGGGCTTGGCCTTGGGGGAGGGGAACCATGGGGACTCGAGGCCTGAAAGCGCCGAGTACGCTAGGTGTGCTTTTATTTTTTTTTTAACAAAATGGGCACAGAAAGTGGCTTTCTAAAAGCCATGGCCTTGGGAGCACAGCACAACTCACCCTGGCGGCATGGATGGTGGTCCCTAATGGTGCCGGCGAGGACGCCGCCCACCAGGAAACCCCTCCACAGTGGTTCTGTGGTGGGGTTTCCTGGGCCAATTGGGCACACGCGAGGGTCGAGAGGCGGGCTTGGCCTTGGGGGGGCGGAACATGGGGACTGGAGCCCTGAAAGCGCTAGGTGTGCTTTTTTCTTTCTTTTAACAAAATGGGCACAGAAAATGGCCTTTTAAAAGCCCTGGCCTTGGGAGCGCAGCACAACTCACCCTGGCGGCATGGATGGTGGTTCCGAATGGTGCCGGCGAGGACGCAGCCCACCTGGTGGTTCTGTGGAGGGGTTTCCTGGGCCAATCGGGCGCGCTGGAGGGTCGGGAGGCGGGCTTGGCCTTGGGGGAGGGGAAACATGGGGACTCGAGGCCTGAAAGCGCTGAGTACGCTAGGTGTGCTTTTATTATTTTTTTAACAAAATGGGCACAGAAAGTGGCTTTCTAAAAGCCCTAGCCTTGGGAGCACAGCACAACTCACCCTGGCGGCATGGGTGGTGGTTCCGAATGGTGCCGGCGAGGACGCAGCCCACCTGGTGGTTCTGTGGAGGGGTTTCCTGGGCCAATCGGGCACACGCGAGGGTCGAGAGGCGGGCTTGGCCTTGGGGGAGGGGGGAGGGGGGACATGGGGACTGGAGCCCTGAAAGCGCTAGGTGTGCTTTTTTCTTTCTTTTAACAAAATGGGCACAGAAAATGGGCTTCTAAAAGCCCTGGCCTTGGGAGCGCAGCACAACTCACCCTGGCGGCATGGATGGTGGTCCCGAATGGTGTCGGCGAGGATGCTGCGCACCTGGCCAATCGGGCGAGCGGGAGGGTCGGGAGGCGGGCTTGGCCTTGGGGGGAGGAAACATGGGGACTGGGGGCCTGAAAGCGCAGAGTGCACTAGGTGTGCTTTTCTTTTTAACAAAATGGGCACAGAAAGTGGCTTTCTAAAAACCCTTGGCCTTGGGAGCACAGCACAACTTACCCTGGCGGCATGGATGGTGGTCCCGAATGGTGTCAGCGAAATATGAAATAAAACTGATGCTGCCTGGAACTGATGCTTTATGGTTGGCTTCATTCTTCCTTCTTCTAGGTTTACATCTGTCGACTCCTTTGTTTGTATGTATATTGTTCTGTGTTCTGCTGTGCTCCACCCGACTTTAGGTTCTCTTTTTAATGACTGCTCTGTTCCTGATGCCCTGGTAACCTGATTTGCTTACCGGACTGCCTTTTTTTCTGCCTGCTCTTCCATCTGAGCTCTTGTCTACTTAGTCAATCATCCACTATTGTCGTGTCCCTTTCTGTCTCGTCTGCTTGCACCCCTCCTTGTCTCCTCCCCTAGTGTTCCCCCCTTTTCCCCTCCACCCCTCTTCCTCTCTCCTCTTCCCCCACCTACTAAATGGTACTCTCTGTTTCTCCTATCTTTTCAAACTGTTTCTCTATCCACTATCCTGCTCTCCTCACTAGTTCTGGTAGGAAGATATCGTGGTATCCAACCCTGGCCTCCTTATCGCTGACACCCATACCTGTGCTTCCTCGCCAGACCTATGGACTCTTCATATGGTCTCTGTGCTCGCTCCTTTCTCTTCATCTCCCACTAATGGTGGCACCCATTGGGAGGCCCTCCTGGCCCCCTTCCACTCCTCTAATGTCATCATTAATGTTTACCTGAATGGCACCGTCTTGGTCCAAGGCCATGAGGCCAACCTTCTCCTCTTTGATAGACGCTTCCTGCGCCTCATCAATTTCCTTTCTTCTCCTGCTGTCCCTTTGCTCCTTTCTTTGGCTTGCTTGCCTCCCCCCTCTGCTGCCTCCTTGGCTACCTTGCCCTCTCCTCCTTCCTCTTCTGCCCCCCCTCAGGCTCCTTCTACACCTATGCAGGGCATACCTCTGATTTGTACCCCTCCCCGGATGTCTTTCAAGGTTGGCAACCTTCTCCACATTGCCACTCTCAACTCTCGCTCATCTGTCAAACACTCCTCTGACATCTGCCGCCTCCTGGAAGAACTTGATCTCAATGTCCTCAGTCTCACCGAGACATGGTTCATGGCCAGCTCTGTCATGAGCTTTGACACTCTCCTCCCTGATGGCTAAAAGATCCTCTCTGCGCCCAGATCCAACCGTTCTGGAGGGGGTGTAGCCTTGATCTTCCCGGAGTGGATTCCTGCCTCATCATTCCTATGCAGACCTACTCCTCTTTCGAATGCCTTGTCTGCAGGATCTCTCTCTCTCTCCTGGCCACTCTCTTACAGTGGCTACTATCTATCGGCCACATGGTCAGATCACCTCCTTCCTCTCTGAGTGGGTGGATCTCTCCTCCTCCCTCCTGGCCTCGACCACACAACTCCTCCTTCTTGGAGACTTTTTAACATCCACCTGCATGCTTCCTATCCCTCCTGGACTCTTTCGCGCCCTCTGAGACTCTTTCTTTCTATTCTCCCCTCTGGCCCGAATCACTCTGCAGGGCACACTCAGGATGTTCTGATCTCCTCAGACCTCCCCCTCTTTATCCCCCTCACCACCTCTCTCTACTGGAATGATCACATTCTCCTTTCCTCCTATCTCCCCCTCTCTACCCCTCAGGCCATGCCAACTCCAGCACTGCCACCTAACTTCTCGGCCATCCAACCCATGAAGCATGTGTCAGTTGAGGCTTTCGCTGCAACTTTCTCTCCACCTGCTCCTCCTCTGGCTGACTTGCATCCTGACACAGCCCTTTCCATTCTTCTATCTCTGATACTCTTGATGTTCTTGCCCCTGTCATGCGGATCTGGTTGAAGCCCAAAGCCAAGTGCAACTCCTGGTATGTCACCCTTAAACGCAAGTGCAGGGTGCCTGAGAGGAAATGGCTAGCTTCTTGTGCATCCACTGACAAACTGCCCTTGCGCCTGCTGCAAAGGAAATACCGGCTCTCTGTCAGCATTAAGAAGAGAACCCACGTCCAAACCCGCGTCTCTGCGGCATCTAACAACTCGGCCAAACTCTTTAAAATCTGCAAGGAGCTGGCCAATCCTGCTGCAGTCTCTAACTCTCCTGTCTCCTCCCAGGCTCTCTGCACGGCCATGGCTTCTCATTTCATCTCTAAAACCCAGGACACCTTGGCCACCCTCTCTTCCTCTCCTCCTCCTCCCTCTACTGTCTCCTCTACCTCCGGCCCCCCTGTAGCCACCCCTCCTCCCTCTTTCTCTTCCTTTCCTCTGTTCTCTCCTGACGAGGTTTCTAGACAAGTCCGATCTATGGACGTTTTGTCAAAATAGGTTCTTCCCTGTTCTTCTGAAACCATCAAGGACCACATTGACACCCTTGCTCCTGCCTTGGCTGACTTCTGCAATCACTCTTTCACCACTGGAGCCTTCCCTTCCCCCCTGAAGCACTCTCTTGTGCACCCTCTTCTCAAGAAACCCTCAGCCAACCCCTCCTGCCCGGCTAACTTTTGCCCAATCACCATCACTCCTTTCCTGGGCAAACTCTTGGAAAATGTGGCCATCTCCCAGCTTAATCTTCACACTGAATCTGTTGCTTGTCTCCACGACCATCAGTCTGGCTTCAGAGCAGCCAGAAGCATGGAAACTGCTCTATTGAACATCAGTGAAGACCTGTTTTCTAACCTTGATTCTAATCTCCCCTCTGTCCTCATCTTACTTGATCCCTCCTCTGCCTTTGACACGGTCAACCATGCCATCCTGCTCAATCGTCTCCGTGATAACCTGGGTATCACCGATCAGGCCCTGGCCTGGCTGACCTCGTTCCTCTCTGATCGACCCTCACAGGTCCAACTTGGGTCCTTCCTTTCCTCTATCTCACTCTCTACCTGTGGTGTTCCCCAGGAGTCTAACCTCTCTCCCTGGCTGTTCAACCAATACCTGGCACCTCTCGCCCACCGCATTGCCGCTCTTTGCTCCAACTTTCAATGCTATGCGGATGACACTCAGCTTGTTTTCAGGCTCCCCTCTGCCACCTCTTCTCCTTCTGTCATCTCTGACGGTCTGTCTGCTATCCAGGAGTGGTGTGCCGCCAATGATCTCTGTCTTAATGCCAGTAAGACAGAGATTCTCCTCATCGGCACACCTGCACCCTCCTTTCCTGCCACTCTCTGGCTGACTTCCCTTGGCCCTCTTCCTACTCCCACCTATGAGGCTAAGAACCTCTGGGTCATCTTCGACTCCACACTCTCCTTTTCTCCTCACATCTCTGATGTCTCTAAGAAGTCAAACTACCAACTGCACCTCCTCAGAGGTATTTTACCTTTCCTCTCCTTCCCCCAGAAGCCCACTGTCTCCAGAGCTCTGGTTCTCTCTTGGCTGGACCACTGTGACAGCCTCTTTCTAAATCTGCTTGCTTCTACTCTCCACCCTCTGCAACTCATCCAGAACAGGAGTGCAAGACTTATCCTTGGCCTCAAGCCCAGGGATCGTATCTCTCCAGCACTGAAATCTCTGCATTGGCTCCCAGTGGCTGCAAGGATTAGGTTCAAGACCCTCTGCATTGTCCACAAGGCCTTCTGGGTCCTGGGTCCTCAATATCTCCAACACTCTCTTCGTAAATACCTTCCTACTCAAGCTCTTCACTCCTCCACCTCCAACTGCTTCAGGGACAGTCGCTTCTCCAAGCAACGAGTTGGTGGTAGAACACTTACTTCGGCTGGGGCCTCACTCTGGAACAGCCACCCTGCCTCTCTGAAACTTCAGGAGAACTATCTCCAGTTCCGGAAGTACCTCTAGGCCTTCCTCTTTGCTTCTGCATTCGCTCTTCCTCTCCCCTGCTGATTTCCTGTCTGATATTGCTCTAGTCGCCTGGCTACCCTTGCACTTGGGTCTGTATCTGTATCCCTACAGACCCCCTACCTGCACTTTTGGACACCTGCTGTATGCACTTACCCTTACACCTGCTGACTGCACTTCTTGTTATTGTTTTGATCCAATGTACAACACTGCCCCCCTCCCCTTTGCCCTGGCACTTTTCCCCTCCTCTCCACCCTGCACATGTGCGATCTCAATTTCACTTGGTCTAGTAAGATCGTTGTCTCTACCCTCCCTCTGTTCCCCCTTCCTTGCCTTGTCACGCCTTAAAACACTTGTTTATAGGTGCGTTACAAATGCCATATCATATCATAGTGCCCGGTGTCCAGTCAAATGGTCGACAGACAAATGGTCGACAGACAAATGGTCGACACAATTTGGTCGACAGGTCAAATGGTCGAATTGTTTTTTATTTATATATATATTTTTTAGGTTTTCGTTTAGGGAAAAAAAGGGGTTTTTAGCAAAAAAACAGGGTTGGGGGGACCATTTGACCTGTCGACCTTTTGGTGTCGACCATTTGTCCTGTCGACCATTTATTTTCGACCAAATGACCTAGAACCATAGTGCCCCATATGGTGCAATCACCATAAAGAGATATAACGGGAGGCTTCCATGGTGAGAACCGTATCTCTACTCTGCTTACCGCACAGTGCCACGTGGGTTGTATTAAGTTATTGCCTTGAAAAAGACTGCAAGTTATGAAACACGTGTTGGCACTATTTGGCATTATTGACACTATTTTGCATGATGTTAATGCTAATTAAAATCACTTAGCTCTCAACCTCTATTTTTCTATACAAGCGCATTGATTTTGTCACATCCATGGTTTTCTGACTTTCTGTGCTAGGCAGTGGTGAGCCTAGCGGTGCCACTATCTGCAGCTGTTAAGCAATTTATAGTGGAGTTTGTTTCCAATTTGTCAGCCTGAGCGCCCATACGTACCTGGTACACCCCGTACTATTGTACCCAATAAGTATCCATCACTGCTGCTATTCCTTTCTTGAGGTCTGGAAGGTTTATCGTCACATTGCACTTGTCATTGGTACCCACAGAGACATCTCCTGCATTGTAGAAGCACAGTTGATATTCTTCTTGTTTCTGCACCTTCACTGGCTGCACTAAGGATCCTTTGCTTCAGTCCATGTGAGCTTTGCCACGTGCTTCCCCCAATATTCTTGACATACTTCGTTCACCCTCCGGATCATTTATATTTTGTGTCCTATAAGTCCTCCTGCCATACAGCTCATCACGGTTTCTTCCCATCGGTTGGCCACGAACTTCACTCCTTCGAGCTGCATGTATGGTCTTTGCAAGCACTGTGGGCTTCTGGCATTACAGGCACATTGCTGTTCTTCTAGGTCCATCATCACGAGGCGTATGGTGTGCGCCTCGAACATACTTTGCAATCTACATAGTGCTAGATGGACAAGACATTGAGCATCGAAAAATGCAACCTCTTATGGTATTAGTACCTTGGGTGCACCCAATGTGTGTGGTATTAAGGATAAAATGTAGCAACTCACATTTACCTTATGTTCCGCATTTCACTGACATACAATAAAGATACCAAAACAGTAATCAAAACCTTATTCAATTAAAATGATAAATGTGTGAAATCATATGTGTAATTCAGAGACATATATATGCATGCGGTATATTGCTGTGTAAATATAAATTCACTTTTAATAGCCACTATTCATGTATTACTGTCGTGCTCGTTAGTGGAGGGGGTGCGATATCTGGAGCCTTTCGAACATCAGAAAGGTGTACCCAATATCACAGCTCCCGGCCCGTCACTGCAAATGGAGTGGCGTAGACAACGGAAAAAGGGCTGTTATATCTTGGTTCACTCTACCTGCGCACAAAGTTCCTCACAAACACACGGTCACCTGGTGACAATTGAAGAGGCTGTGAAGTTTTTGAAGTAGATGCAGCACTGGTAGGTTCTTCAGACCGCTGTGTGCTATCTATTGCAGTGTGCTGCAGTATGTTCGGTGTCTGTGGAAACATACTGCTGCTACGTGGAATTGCTTTGTGTCATTTTGAAGTCCTGCAGCTGTTTCCATTATTGAGGGGCAGTGACAGCACAAGCACATATAAATCCCTATCTAGCACGGAGTTCAGTCGTGTGCTGCAGTGTGTTCAGTGTTCCATGACCTGGAGGACGAGGAGGAGCCTATTGCATTCCAGCAAATTCCATAGAAATAAAACGCAGAGTGTGGCTGATGAGTGTTGTGAGCGGTGGTCCGCCATGTGATCCCAAGGAGCCAGCTTGAAGGACGTTTGGATTTGATTTCCAGGTGGCGCTTCAAAGGTACAGACTAGTCTCTACTTTTAATGCCCCCTCCTCGGCAGGCACAGTGACACTATAGATCAAAGCAGATCAAAGTAGTTAGGGGAGTTTTGTACCTGAAGGTCTGGGTCACTTGTGGGTGCTCTTTTTCCTCTCTCTCTTGCAAAAAGTCTTGGCAACAAAATCAATATTTAAACCCTGCCATGCGGGTGGTGGCAGGTTTTTTCCTCCAGAAAGTCACTTTGTTAACGATAATCAAGTCCCTATGAGTACAGGCATGCAAGAACCCACAGCCTTAGAAGTGGGTCTAACTTCAATCTCTACTCCAAATCATTTACCTCTGGCGGGTACCTTATCATCAAATTTGGAGTACACTTTGACTGCTACAATGTTAAAAACACCATCTCCGAATTCTTTCCGATGAGAGGATCCTGCAGTCTAAACGATGCTTCGCAGACGGACAAGGAGGTCGCCCCTCCTTTTGGAGGTATGGTGTAAACTGTAATACAGGTCTGGGAGACAACACACAGGAGAGGGGCAAAAAGGAGGTTTCTCCTCTGGATTCACACATCTCCTTGGATTCTTCTTTTGAGCTAAACGCCATATCAATCCTAACAGAGCCCTCGAATGTGGGCCGGGAGAATCAACAGACCTCTGTAGTGATGGAGCCTACCCAATCCCGCAGGAAAAAGGATCCACAGATGACGAGTGCCTCAAGCGACGCAGTTCCCACCTTATCCGCTCTAAATTTTGTTCTTACCTCATTGGTTAAAGTGTTTGAATCTCCAAAAACGGAGGTACAGCAACACTCTGGAATCCTCTTATAAATAACAAAGGACATGGACTCATGTGAAATTGCATTGGTAGCCCTTATGTCCACTATAAACTGCACTATGAGGGAGACTCTCATAGAGATACAGAAAGAGTCCAAACAGCAGTCAGATAAATTGAACACACTGCAGAAGCAGTGGAAGGGTGTAAAGGATGAACTCACTGTTCTAAATAAGAATCTGGGTGAACAAATCTTGGGGGGGTCAATGCTTCAACCATACAAATTGTTCCTGTGGTCTGGATAGGCTGACAGGTGAGATGCATGATATTCCAATGGACGATATGCCTCTTTCTGCTTCAAAACTAGAGGAGTTTGTCCACAGCGCGCAACTCAAGAGATCCGACCATAAAAAGTGGAGGATTTAAAGAAAGCTTTGAAGAATGACTTGAAAGGGCCAAGTCTGATGCCCGAAAAAATTTGGAAAAAGAAAGCCAAGAAAACTATCCCTGTTTTGGAGGCTTCCAAACCAGAGATCACGGGGATAACTGTGGGGATTCAAACGGATACACTAGGTGAGATCAAAAAGATTGCTCCCATTTTCCTGACTGGGGGCCAAAGTCGCTAACTGGGGGCCAAAGTCGCTAGTGATATGTTGGACGGATCGAAGTGCCTGTCGACAAACCCAATAATTTCCACTCTGGATAATGCTGCTGAAACACCAAAAGATAATTCCTTAAATCAGCTCCCCAGAGAAGCACCCTTTTCACCAACAAACAATGAGGCTTCCAACATAGTTAAGACTTCAGACGCATTAGTGAATTCGGCATCAAAACAAGCTTGCATCAATTGTACCTGCCTACCGACCCACTTGGACCCACGACCGTCTGTTCTGGGTAAAAAAGACCAGGCTTCCACTCGTGGATCTTGTCCTAGACTGTTTATACAAAGGGTGACAAGTATAAATTCCAGAAGACGGACCTTGAATGGAAGCATGATTTTGCGACTATTTAGAGACGTTCCAGACCTGGCCTACATTGCTTCGGTGGACATTGAGTACATCCACTTCCCCTCCTCCCATCGACAGATTTGGTAGAAGCTGGGGGCTAAATCAAGACTGGGTATTAATGCTATCATGGCAGCTGGAACAGACCTGTTGAGTATGGGCTATGATGTCTCGTTGGAATTGCCTACTGAAATCAAAAACTCCAAAGACTCAATGCCTAATGAGCCCCAAATGAGGAAAAGTGATGTTAAAAAAGATTTAGGTTCAAATGATTTGGCGCTAGTGCCGGAAATTGTTTCACAAATTTGACTAAAATTGGGTTTAGCTAGGAAGCCTCTCTAATGACTGGCCACATGAAACTATTAGGATTGAACACGAGGGGATTTAGATCTTTTGGTAATTATTCAATGAGGTCTTATGTTTTCGATAATTTTGACCTCATTGTGTTCTAAGAAACATGGCTTAAGGCAGGTTTTGGGATTGATGGTTTTACAGTCTACCATCAATTGGCCACTGCCGATGGTTTGGGGAGACCTTCGGTTGGCCTTTTGATTGTCGAAATGCTGTTTTTTCTTTTTCTGAGATGTTATGTAATTCCATAACGGGCATTTTGGGGGTTAAGGTGGATTTGGGGTTGGGAGGAGGCTTTAGAAAATGGATAATAATTAGTATCTATTGGAATCCTTCCTGTCCACCCTGCTTGACTTCCAACATTCATTGTCAAAATTACTTCCTGGTTTCTCAGATAATTGCCCCTCTCATGAATTGGTTCTTTTAGTAGACCTCAACTCTCAATGTATTCAAGTTGGGGACCCTGGTAAATCTTCATGTAAACTTCCAACAGACAACAGGAAGGCTTGGTACAATTTTATGAGAGATTGGGATTTGTCTATGGTAAATGGAAACATAATGGGGGATCTTCCCCCAGTTCCTACATGGAAAAGGGATGACAGTTATTCTACAATTGACTACCTATTGCTCTCCCAAAATGTATTCGATCAATGTGTCCACTTCTCAGTCACAAATGGTTTTCCAAGTGATCATGAGATCTTGGAAGCTGTACTCAATCAACAATGGGTGACTGTGAATGACTATTACTCAGATGAGTTATGTGTTAATAAGGGAAGGAATTAAGTGGTTTCGTTTAAGGAGAGGGGGGAGAGATATTAATAGGCTGCTCAATCACACCATCTATCCGTTGTCGGAAATTGAATTGGAAATACTATGTGAACCAAAAAAATGTGTAAAGCTCCTTTGGGACCTTAATCCTCCTGGCAAGGGGTCCTCAAAATCCATTGTTAACCAGAACCATCATTTTGATAAGAAAACGTGGCTGAAGGAGGTCAAGAAGACTACTAAATACAAAAATACATGATGAGTATGAGTGTCTGAGGCAGACTAAAACCTTAAAAATACCTACAGGAACTGGTCTAGGTCCCAGAAATACCATTGTTTGCAAACTGACGGGGAAGCCATGCTGAGAATCATCTCAAATAAAAATTTTCATAATTTCTGGTCTATTATTAATTTGTTGGACCACTCCCATAAAACGATAAAAGACGGGGCTATACAGGAAACAACTTGGGTTCAGCACTTCTTGAAAGTTTATGGAACACCTAACCGGTCAATGGCCTCTCCTCCTAAAGAGGTCAATTGGGATCTGAACGTCTCACGAGACGAGATAAGAAATCAAATTAAAAGATCATCGGCCTCCAAAGCGGCTGGTCCAAATGGTTTGAGCAATCAGGTCTTAAAATTAGACCGAGATCTCTGGTCTCGTTTGTTGGCAGCACTATTCAGAAGGATAATTGCTACCAACCAACTCCTGGGGACATGGAGAAAGGCAATTATCATCCCAGTTTATAAAAAGGGAGGCCAGTTGGTCCCCTCAAACTACCGTCTGATTTCCCTTCTGGATGCGGATGAAAAAATCTTTGCTGGGCTGGTTTTAACAGATATCGAAGAATGGGATAGATCTAAGGGTATACTATTGAGAAAAGAGATAGGCTTTCGTAGAGTTCTATCAACATCTTTAAATGGACTCGTCTTGAGTACGTTCAGTTCGACGTTATTTATGAAAGGCGGATTGCCTCTTTATGGTGCATGGATTGATTTGTCGCAAGTTTTCAACACCGTCAAGTGGGATCGTTTGTGGACCAATATAAGGAGCTGGGGTCTCCCTGAAAAGTTACTTGCTATCTTGATCGAGATGCATAAAAACTCGGAACTGCAGATAACAGTGGATAGATCAGGGAAATTGTCAAGCCCCATTAGAAGAGATCAGGGGGTCCGGCAGGGATGCATTGTTGCCCCTTTTCTCTTCAATTTGTATTTGTCTGATCTGGTTGAGTGGATGGAAGAGTCAGCGTTGGCCAGTCCTGAGATTGGAACTAAGATAAATTGGTTGGCCCACGCCGACGAAATCGTCCTACTCGATCATACCCAGATCGGCCATCAGCGGATGCTTCATGCTCTCCAGAAATATGGAGAGCTCAATGGGTTAAAAATGAACCCCTTAAAATAAAAAATGTGGGTCTTTAAACAACCTTTAAAGTCCATTAAGCCATTTAGATGGAGCCTGGATGATGAAATTATACCGTTTGTGAAGGAAGTCACCTATTTAGGTGTGGTGATTAGATCATTTCCCACTAAAGTCCACGCTATGGTCATTTTAGAGACCAAACCTTTTCAATTGGGTTCGCACATGAAAAAGATACTAACAAAATTTTGTACATTCTCCCTCATTCCTGTAATCAGATATTATATAGGCAAAGTAATTCCTATCTTGCTTTTTGGATTTGATTCCAACTCCTTGTCCTATTTGCTGGACTGGGGGCAGCTCGAGGGGAAAATCTGGAAGCGTGTACTCTGTCTTCCCAACTGTGTACCTATATCTAGTTTAAGATATGAGTTGGGACTACTGTCACTGAGGGCCTGAATGGAATGTGGTGGGTCTCCCTGTACAGGTCAATTTTGGTTCCCCTACCCAGTCTCTTTACGAAGATGCTTCCTTTGTCCTTCAGGCTGGCACTAATCACTATCTGAATAACTTGAAAACTGTTTGTTCAAAAATCTTTCTGGAGGCCAATTGCTCAGAAGAGGTTCTCATTCAAAATTCCATGAAGGGAAATGAGTGCTTGAAAAGGGCGGACTGGATTAGGACAATAGCTGCTATGCGGCTTACAAACGTCTCCACATCCTTAACTTTGATTGACAAACCTAGATCCTACCTTCACACTGATTTGAGGAAATTTCCAGCCCTTTCTGTTAGATCTGAGTTTTTGAGATTCCATCTGAATCTTTTGCCCACACGTGACATCCAATGTATTAGGCAAAGATGAAACAGTGAATGATATTTGTGGCCTTTGCCAGGAGAGTGTGACACAATTGCTGAAACACCTGCTTGTTAATTGCCCAGGTACCTTGGAAATGAGAATGCTGAGGCTCACTAGATTTGTCACCCATGATTGGTTGTTGCACACAGATTGCTTTGGGAAAGGCTAGCCTCAGGTAATGAAACTCTTTTATCTAGTGAAATTGTAAACCTGTTGAAAGAACTGAATCTGGTTAGTTTGCATTTGGGTCAGAGTACTGGGAGCTGCGTAGAGGGTCTCGATGTGCAGGAGAATGGTGCCTAAATATAGGTGCTCAGTGCTCTTATTTGCTTAAAGTAAATGTTCTATGATTGAAGAAGTCTTCCTAAAATTTGGATGAAATTTCTTAATATTTCTTCTATTTTATTCTATAAATTGCCATATTTTTTAATTTTTTCTTTCTTTCTCCGCTTTTCTATTTCAATTTTAGTTGCTATTTCTTTTAATGTATATAATATAGCGATTGACCAATGTATGTAATAATGACTGACTGCATATTTTTTATCTTGTTTTACTGTTTGCATTCTCTTGTATGATGTTGAGTTGTTTTTTATGAAAAGTCAACTTTTTTTAACTAAACCACATTAAATGGATCTAGGCAAAGCAGTTAGGCATTCCTTAAATTCCTCACCCAATACCGACGCTAACCTGTGAGCATCAGAGGCCTTCCTTACAGGAGATAGAGGCATATGCATTTGCCTGCATGTTACCAACTCATGTGGTGATAAATGATTATCCTTACAGGGCTGCCTTTGCAAACTGAACAAAGCCAGGGGGAGACAGTGCACCCAGTTTCTCTGTAGGGTGGCACATAACCTTGAGAGCTTGATCTTCAGTAATCCATTGATCCTCTCTACAATTCTGCTGGCCTGGGGGTGGTAAATTGTGCACATCCAATTCTTGATACCTAGCAATGCGATCACTTCCTTAAAAGGCTAATTAAAGGAACAAGTGCCATTGTAGGACCAAAGCACATCGTCCCAACGAGGAAACCCCTCTCTCAATAACGATTTGGCAGCGCATTTAGCATCTGGATGTGCACAAGGACCCAGCTCAACCCACCAGGAAAAGGGACATACAACAGCAATTAAGTACCTACACCCATTGCACCGCTCTCTCATGTCAGCGTAATCAATATGGAGCTACCGAAATGGCCCAGTAGGGTGAGGTAATGCACCTCGTATCGTTCTCAGGGTCTGACCAGTACTGTATGTTTGGCAGGTAATGCAATTTCCTGAAAATTGGGAACAAACCAAGCCTCCTGTATATCTGCAGCAATGTGCTGTTTTGACAGATGAGATGGATGGTGCAGCTGGTCGAAGGCGACCAGCAACAATTTGCATGACATAACAACTTTACCCGTACTTTCTAGCCACCATAAATCAGTAGGGGGCTGTGGTGACCCTCTTTTCTGCCACACTTCCTTCTCTTCCTGTGGTGCGCAACCTTGTAGTTCAATAATTTGAGCTATGGGAAGTGAAGTGTAGGGTGCTGGCAAATGCTCTCGTCCCCGTGCCATTACTGGATGCTCAGAGATGATGGGCACTGAAAGGTTAGTGGCCTGTTTGGCCGCTGTGTCAGTGGTGGAGTTGCTGAGGGAGACTGTCTGTGTCATTAGTATTGGCGGTGCATTTGACCACTGCCATCATGGAGGGCTGGGAAACTGCTTCAATTAGTTTATCCAATAGTGCTGCATGTTGTACCGGGGACCTATCAGCCCTTTTAAACCCCCTCCTTTTCCACCTTGCAAGCCCGGAGTGCACCGTTGTGGTGACAAAGGCTGAATCAGAATAAACTGTGTCTCTGCACCCCTGGGATGCCAGCTACGCCTCAATGAACGCTATAAGTTCCGCTGTTTGCGCTGAATAATTCATAGGAAGTCTTTTGTGCACCACCACCTCATACTCACCATCCACTAGGCAGACAACTACCGTAACCGTATGTCTCAGGCCTGTCCCCTGGTCAATTGTTGCTGACCCGTCAAGGAAAAGGATTTCCCCCACTTCAAGTGGGCTGTCTCTTGCTTTTGGTATGTTCTCTTCCTCCCCCTAAAATGTTACACAGTCATGCCTAGCGAGGTCTTCCTCAGTACCCAGCTCTGTCAGAAAGGTAGCAGGGTTTACTGTATTGTACCGCACTATGGATATTTGGGCTAGATAGAATAACCTCATATGCGGATGCCCACTGTGAGTTAATGTTGATTTAGACCACGCTAGTATGGCAAACACTGCATGCTCCACGTACAATGTTACGGAACACTCCATGGTGATTGTGGCGCTTTTCCTAACTGCGAATGCAGCCGCGGAAAGCACCTGGTTGCAAGGGAACTGTCCTGCATTGCTAAGTCCAGGATTCTGCTGTAATAGGCCAATGGCCTTCGCCCCATAGTGCTCTTCTGAGTGAGTACTGCTGTCACCATCTATCCATTTGAATGGGAAAACAAATAAAACTCTTGAGTGTAGTCAGGAGTTGCTAACACTGGGGCAGTAGAAATGACCTCTTTCAATTAATTAAAGCTGGTGAGCATAACCTCTGTAAATACACAACCAGACTACTGGTGTGCGGATAACCTGTGCCAACACCCTCACATCTTCACACAAAAAGGTATACAGGTATAGTAAATTAATAGTTAAATCAATAATGTCATTAAGTACAACCTAACCTGCCCTCCAACCATACTAACTGTGCCCTAGTGTGTTGTGACCTTGTCATGATGGGCTGCCTATTTAGGGTCAGGGGACAGTTAGAGGCTTACCCTACTGCTACTGTAGACAATAAACCTAATTAGAGCCAAAAACCACCCCAACATGAGGGTAAAGGCACTATCGGCACACTACGCGCTGTGCCCAAAAGTGTTAGAGATCTAGCAGGAGTTTTTGTTAACTACCCTGCTTTTCGAACTCTAAGATAACTTAACACCAAAAATAAAAAATAAAAAAACACTCAAAAATTCTAAGAGCTGTATGCAACTTCTAAAGCACATAAGTACACATTTTGAGGATCCCTAGATATTGGGAACTCCGCAGAGGTGATAGCTGACCGGTTTCAGATGTGTATATAAGTGCAACCATTTTCTTCAGGGCCTATGGTGCCATAATTTGCACCACATTGAACTGCTGGGTGGGGATTGGTGACTGCACCTATAGTACAGAGGAGGAACGGGGAGGGGAAACAGGGGGGGAGACAAAAATGTGTGTATTAGTCTCCCCGTAGTATCTTATACACATCGTCTTTTATCCCACTTCCAAGTATTTTAATGTTCCCTAAATATTCTTGCCCTAGTGTGTAGCCCCAAGCTGTCACTCAGACCCCTTCGGGTCTTTTCTCTTCAGAGATATGGACTCTTGAGTAATCCAAAAGACCTATATGTGGTACAAATACAGATATTGGTCGAGCGGAGGGGAATAGATATTTCTTTTTCATTTTCATTCATTCACAATGCGACAAATATGTAAATTAGCAATCTGTGGCAGGAATCCCATGTAGTGCCTCATAAGAAGCTACTCCCACCGTCCTGTCAGACATTCCATCTTCTTACTTCACATCGTTGTGTTTATCTCGTGGCACGCAGTTCCAACGGGTCTATGCGTTACTGTCTGTGCCCAAATGTGTCCATTTCCGGGTTCCAACTCTCCGCGCATGTGCAGGAGAGTATCCGAACAATTGATGTTTCTCACCTCCATCTTGGAGTGTGTTTGTATTGCCTGTAGGTTACCCACTTGCCCCATTCTCAGGGTTTGCTTAACACCGAGACGGGTTGTATGTTTTTCTGGGTACCGACTCAGTATATAATTTGATGATTTCTTGAATTGTGAACAACTTTACAAGCTTGAAAAAAAAATTAAAAAATGATTTCCATTTCTTATGGATTTTGTCGGGAGAGGTCAGAATCGACTTAATTTTATTATGCACATATCCACCATATTAGTGTCTGCTACATCCACAGAGGACAACACAAGAACGGCTCAAAACTATCTCTGAGACAGAGGCATTACACACACACATACATGGAACGAACTCCAAAGATCCACAAAAAGGATCCAATAATCTATTCAAAATAACAAGAGGAAGAAGCTTGAAGTATTGAAACAGAAAGCGAGAAACACTGTAGGAGCTCCTGACAATATCTGGACAGAGAAAGGTGACATGCTCCAACAACAGGGCTGTGTTATCAACCTCTTAGATTACACCCCAACAAAGGAAGGGAGCTCACATTGTGCCCCTCTAAACCAATTGACAATATAGTCAATTGCAGTGATCCTGAGGCCTTCTTCAGACGACTCAGATTAAAGCAATTGTTTAATGACAAACCAGATAACAGCCAGGACAGCAATGATATTGTCAACAACTGAGACTCAAACAAAGCCAGAAAACAAAGTTCCAACTGAACTTCGGACATTGGGCGCAACCCAAAACTGGATCGATACATTGAAAGCTTCAGACATAAAGAAATATCAGCCATACTGGACACACGCATTAAACATTCCTCCAGAAAGAGGGGCTATACAATCTCTGAACAGCAACAAGAGTATCACAATCAAACCAGCAGACAAAGGAGGAGCAGTTACCATAATGAACACCTGTGACTATGCGCAGGAGGCGCACAGGCAACTTTCTGACATGGGATATTACAAAAAGCTGCAGGAAGACCCAACAAAACAATACAAAAGAGAACTCAACAAGATCATCAAGAAACATCTGAATGACTTACAGCAACACATTCAGGGCATACTACCAGATAACCCAATACCTGGTACTTTCTACATGCTACCCAAAATACACAAAGAGAATCACCCAGGACGCCCAATCATCTCTGGGCCAGGCATGCTGAGAATATTTCTGGCTGGGTCGAGCACATCTTGAAGCCACTGCTAAGAGAGACACCCAGCTACATATAGGACACCACTGATCTACTCAACAAACTGGATGATATAGGCCCCCTCCTAAGGGGCACATTACTGGCAACCATGGATGTGCAGTTATTCTACACAAACATTCCCCAAATCAATTGCATAGAGACATGTAAGAATACTCTTGGCGATAAAAACCCACTTGCTGACACTATGGGCAAGTGCATAGAATTCATCCGAACCCACAACTATTTCACGTTTGGTACTGATGCTTATCTCCAAATGATCGGGACGGCCATGGGCACTCTGATGGTGCCGCAGTTTGCAGATTTATTCATGGCACAATTAGAGATGGATTTCCTTGGTACCTGTGACTACAGACCTTTGAAATGTCTGTGCCACATTGATGACATCCTCCTGATCTGCTGGGGAACAGGACCTCCTAAACTTCCACAGAACATTTAATGAATTCCAGGCAACCATCAACCTCAACCTCTCCTTCTCTCCTGAAAAAGTACATTTCCTAGACACCACCATAACAATAAAAGATGGCCAGCTACAGACTAAAGTATATCACAAACCAACCGACCATGCCAGATACTTGAAGAGGGACAGCTTCCACTGAGTGTACACAAAACATGCTACAATATTCAGCCAAGCATTAAGATACAATTGGTTATGCTCGAATATGCTCAGACACAAGGGACTGGGATAGAAACATACAAACTTTGAGATCAGACTTCATAAACCATGGATACAACCACAGAATTGCGGACAGCCATATTCACTGGGCAACACAGATCTACCGGAGCAACCTCTCAGAATACAGAGCGAAAGAGCCACTAGTAGTCACATACAATCCAGAGCTGGAATCCTTCTGCAAGATTGCTAAGGAATTCCAGTCCATCCAGCAACAAGATGAATGTCTGAGAGAGGTTTTTCCTGAGATGCCCCCCCCTTGCTTTCAGACAACCAGTCAACCTGAAGGGAATGATGGTCAAAAGCAAACTACGCACAAATAGCAAAGATTATGTAACTGTGCCTTGCAGAAACAAAAGATCCCTAACATGCCCACATATCAACATTTCAGACACAATCAAGATACCCCACAAGGACTAGAAAATTATGGTGCAGTTTACATCTGCATCCAACAATATTGTTTACTTATTGGCGTGTGCCCTTGTGGAAGTGGCCTTGTGAAGTGGCCTGTTACGCCTGAGGGAACTCTGGGCCTGTGTTCGCTCATTTCCAACATCAACCCACGTTATTGCTAAGTACTCTCTATGTGTGCCTGGATGCATTATATGCTATTCTGTTCATTATATTTGCAATTATAGGTGCTTACACACTACTTACATGTTATATTTTCCATTATATTTAGAAGTCCCTCCCCTTGAACGCGACCGCCTGCCAGGAGGCACGCACAACACCTATGACCCAGCTCATGAGTATATCGCGCGCGGCAGTGCTTCCCTTCCTGGTTCATCTGATACTGATGATGAGCTCATTGAGTGTGCACAGCAGTGCTCTAGTAAATGTGTTATCACGGAGAGCACAAACGCAAACTTTAATACAGATAACAATTTGGAAACTTCGCAAACATTGTTTGTGGAAGACCGCGAAAATGTTCCATCTAAAAACAACATTGCAGTCTCCGTATGCAATGATCAAATAAAAGATCACAATTCCAGCAATTTATTTCTGAACACACATCCTGTTTTTGGAACGGGTGAAATCTCATTACTCGGTCTATTCCAGCACTTAGATATTGTGTCACAGCACCCTGAAGGGCATAGATTTATTCCAATTACTTATGGACCTGAGCATTTAACTAGGAACGGAAGTACCAATCTACAGATCCTAGTTGAACTAAAAAAACAGACGAGAAACTTAGATGAGATAATGTTGGTACTCACTTCAATGCCCGAGATGTGTGCTAAAACTATTGTAAGCATGAATTCTTAGTTCAATGTTGATGATGATACAATAAGAAATACTATAAGTAATGCCCACATAATTAAGACAACATCACATATTATGCATTTTACATAGCCCGGACGGGAGATGTTATACCTTCAGAATGCCCCAAACTTGAATCAGGGGATGTAATGGGTGTGCCTGTCGAATTTACTTTAAAATTATCCAAAACAAAAGAAAAATAATTGACGTAAACATGCACTTGCTCAGAAGGCTGCTAATATGTAATCTCATACATTTCTGAGAAACAGCGACTTGCGTGACGTTACGAGAGACAGCCAGTCTGACAATGATGTTATTCTGGTTTCTGACTCGTTTGGAGAAATTCCAAGAAATACACTGTTACTGACATCTGTGTCACCAGAAGAAATCTTGAAACTATATCCATCCAATGTGAGTATTCTGAAGGTAGTATGCGTTTATCTAAGGCACTCAAGAATAAAGAGACCGCAGGAAGAATTTACAAGCACCTAAAATCTATTGAGATGGGTGTGCTTGATATTTTTGATAGCTTTAAAAATCCAGCAGTGATCTCTCGCACTAATACACCAACCTCAGTAGGCCCAGCTACTACAGATATCATGGATCAGTGCGCAAATTTGCATCATTTGAATGAAATCCCTCCATACAAGACAATGAGTTTACGAAAGGAAGCCGTTTTGTAGAAAAAAACTGTGCTGATTCTATAAATGAAGGTAGGGTAATAAAGAAGGCCGATGAGAAGCAAAATAAAGCACTTGCAAAAGTTATATCTCCCGAAGGAAACACTAATCATATTCTTAAAGAGTTACGCAAAGAAAATGGTTCTTTATTGACTGGTTTGGGGTTATTCTGTGCAGTAGTTATTTTAATATTTGAAGGACAAGGGGGTGTGCCCTTCACAAAAATGTTTTGTTATATCTGCCATGGTGCATTACAGGATCATGGTTTTCACAAATGAAACATCCGCCATCTTGTTTTTCTCTTGGTGAGAGAGATAACTGTGGTTATTGCTGAGGATATGGGAAAATGAAACGCAGAAAAGAAGGGTTATATGTGCCCCATCCATTGTATTTTAGCCTGTATATTCTCACCCATGCTATCATATCTTGTGTAATTGTACCCATTAAATGTATCCCCACCCAGTTTACTGTCATGTATACTCTGCTTTCTTCATCTTCATCTACCTTAAATAATTATATGAGTATTCTTTTACTGCCTCGATCTTTTAACTTCCATTGTACTACTAATGTCTCTTTCGTCATTCTTATTCCATACTCAGACCCTTTAAAAAAAAATATATATATATATTATAGTAGCGGCTATACAAAAAGAGGGATCGATTGGTGTATTGAGGATCACTCCTAGCAATAGCAATGACTGGGGTGTTTACCCATAGCTATTTAGCATGCAACTCCTGCACTGCATTTCTCACGTGGGTAAAAGTGACATCCTGTGCAGCCGCAGCAATATTCTGGCAAATGGCACATTGTGTGTTTGTGGACATGTGGTAGCCGCAGCTACGAGAGATGCTGGCCAGGGATAAAAAGGATTTCAGTGAGTTTGTTTGTGATTGGTTGTTGTTATTTATGTAGCTGTGATAGATTGTGGTGAATATGTGTCATCCATTTTAGTAGTTTTTTTAGTATATAGTCCTCTTTTTGTGGTATTCATTTTTGAAAATATAAAAACCACAATTTTCTGCAATTTTATCCTTTTGATTCCATAACTCACAGTGTGCACATGGCAAGAGTGTGGCTGATGTGAAAGTAAGCGTTAATAAATATTTACATATTTGAAGGCTTATTTGCAGTGTTGTGTGTGCTAGTTATATTAACCACTGCTATTCGGTGGTGTTCATTATAATTTTTTGCATCTGCTCTGATTGTGTGGCAAGTATTTGTTAATGTATTTTTAACTTTCACTAACATGGACCTATAAAATTTGTCAATCAATGGCATATAGTAACAGTTTTTATACCTTTATTGTACCTCTATTGTGCTAGTGAATTAGTCATGGCAATGTACATTAAGTTTGGAGAGAGTGATTTCTCAATGGGCTAGTGTAGCGGCTCCCGGGATAAGCCAATTGTGGCATAGTCAACATATTACTCTAATTACTGAAACATTGGCAGCAGTAAAATTGAAACAGGTGGAATTGACAATGTTGCAGAAGTTAAGGGGTTCATTTACTGTTAGTGGTGTTCTACTGAAACTGGATGTTTCCAAGCTTTAAAATTGAACATTGGAAGGTTCACATCTTGGTGCCTTTTTGCAAAAAGTGCATAGGATTTTCTCCTTTTTTTTAAACAGTGTTCTTGTTTCTTGAAATATTTCCAACTGTCTGCAGTGGTCTTCTTTGAGGTTGTTTTTTGTGTGGCAAAAGAGACTTCTAAAAATGATAGTGCTAGTGTTTGTGTGATTGTTTTCTATCCCTTTTTCTCCAACTTTACTTATCCCACCCCTTATCTCTTGTTCTCCAAGTTTATTTAACCATCCCCATCCTTTGTCCTGCAACCACACAGTATAAGGCCCTTGTTTATTCTCACCCAGATTCTATATCACTGTTTGTTTATAGCAGTGGTAGTTTTTATACTTTTTATTATTTGTGTATGGGTCTTTTTTTATCCAAGTTGGATTTTTTTCCCAATGACCCAAAGATTAGTATGTGCAAAGAGAACAGTGTTGTAGGCACAAATGTTGTTTCTTATACAGTGCATGTGATGCACTGCATACAAGATATTATGGTCTTTAAAGGCATGGTCTAGTAAAACATTGTATTGTCCCTACGGGTCGGCCATGTTTTTTTAAGCCTAAGTGGCTCGATTTTAGAAAACTTTCATATGGACCTTACCTGAGTTTTCGTCCATTAAACGCACGCGAAAACAGGCACCACGGAGCCGCCATTTTGTGATAATCCTATCACTTGCCGCATCGCCCTGGCTGACCTGCTTCTGCGGCACTAAATCAATTCCCCCGCCCCTGAGCCTGACATTATCCAAACATTCATATTCCCCGCCTCTCTCCGTGACGTTACTGTTATGCGTAGGCAAACACGCCCAGTCGTCTTCTACGCAACTCCACACAGAACCCGGAAACCAACACAGAC
The DNA here is from genome assembly GCF_040938575.1 of Ambystoma mexicanum. Taxonomy (NCBI): domain Eukaryota; kingdom Metazoa; phylum Chordata; class Amphibia; order Caudata; family Ambystomatidae; genus Ambystoma; species Ambystoma mexicanum. Next base: position 646,599,938 of record NC_090941.1, read on the forward strand.
CATCTCACAACACAGCGCGCCACAATTCGGAATATGAAACTGTACTTTAAAATCAAACAGCAACACGGTACATTTGGTAAAGTACATTTATTTGACATTAAATGTTTAGAGAATATTCAGCAATTGCCATATGAACTCCGAAAGCCATTTATTTTCTTTTATCTGTATCCGCCATGGTACACAGGGTGTTGCTTTTCGTTAAAAGAAGCACTTTGGAAGCACGGTGAACCGCAAGGCTGTTCCATCAACTAGGCACTAGTCCATCGTAAAGGTTGATATGTTGCTTCTAGCCACCAGTACAGCGTAAGGGCATGTGGGCCCTTGGCGATCGTCCCATAAAATTGTCAGTGTGCTCCAGTTGTTCGCACGAAGCTGCAGGTGTCTACTGTAAAAGCCATCTGCTGGTGTCTCCAAACGATGGCAGTAGCAGAAGGGGAGCAAATACCTGTTATGAAAACAAAAAAATTATAATTAGTCTCGCCAGCCGATCTTCATTAATATTACTCATTTTATTTATTACAGCCGATCAGAAACTATTTGCTTGCAAGGATAGTTCAATGGAGTATGTTCGGCTCTAAAATCAATGTGAAAAGTAACGAAATAAATCGAGGCCAACACACAATGATAAACGACAGTTAGTCTACATGCGTGAGGAATGATATGATATATGATATGGCATTTGTAACGCGCCTATACTCAAGTGTTTCAAGGCGCGACGAGGCAGGTGGGGAGCAAGGGCAGACAGGCAACGATCCTACTAGGCCAGGTGTCTTTCTGATCACGCATGGGGAAGGGGGGGAGGGTAAAAGTGCTGTACATGGTTAGTTGAATACAAATTAAATAATAGGGCCAGCTGGTGGCAAGTGCAAGGTAAATGCCGGGAGAAGGGGCTGAAGGATACAGAGACAGTCCCGTAGTGCAGGTAGGCAGTGCAGGGAAAAGTGGCTGGGCCAAGGACCGAGATCGGTGAGACCAGTGGACCTGCATGCCCATGTGCCCACTACAAACACGTTTTCCTTGCTTTTCCTAGCTCTTCATTCATTAATTTATTCATGCATCCATTCATTAAATCTTCATTCCAGTATAAAAGCGTGTAAAGATTTACTTACATTATATTTGAAATTTCCATTGTGTCTCTTCGTAATGCAGTCTGTAAAACAGACTGTGCTCTTGACAACGATTTTTCGTATACGGAACTAAAAGGAAACTCGGTCTAGTTTCTGAATTTTCTGCCTTATCGTCTCTTACGTTATTGCGCACCCCCTTCAAATGTAGTTCTTTCGGCATGGTCCCTGTCTCAAGGTCAAAAAACAATAGACCCTTATACTTCCAGTGCGACTTGTGGGCCTCATCTGGGCGCGAGCGGAAAATCAAAGCCGCTGTCCTTCGCATTCTTTATTTGCAACATCACGTAGTATAGGCATCTGTGAGAACTTGAAGTTTAGAATCCCTCTATGTAGTGCGCCTCAATGTGCAAATGCGAACTGGCTTCTCTCCCAAATGCCACGGCCCGCTTGGCGCGTTCTAAGTGCCCCAATTTTGTCCCCGTTGTCTGCGAGCTTTGCAGCCCAAATTGAGACATTTAATTTTTGGCGGAAGGTCAGGGAAAGTATAAAGTACCACAGGAGTTGAGTTAAAAGTGAGATTTATTGTTTGTTTGTTTGTTTTATTATTTGCAATACGCAAGCCTCCCCTCCGTTAACAGTGCGCAACAGTGCGCAGCATTTACATTTACATGAGATGAGACATGAGAAAAATATATACATACACATATGTGAGGTGAATATAGAGAATTCAAAGATGACACCCAGCTTGTTCGCCACCCATGATGGTGAAGGGAGGGGTTAGGGTTACAGGTAAACTGTACAATAACATTTATTTACAAAAAGACAATCGTATTGCAATTATTTAAACCGGGATTTGTACTTCACAACCAGCTGTGCTTCGGGTGGGCCTTGCACAGTCGCAATGTTCGGTGGCAATGGATCACTGCTCTGCACAGAAACGTCCAAAATTCCATATCTGTGCTTCTCTAACACAGCAACAATAAGGCCTTTCACAAAGTCGAACTGCATTTCATCATAGACTGGTTTGATCACCCATTGCTTATTTCGTTTTGAAAACACCTTAGTGTAGCGAGGCATCCTTACTTTACCCCTAGTCCTAGATTGTTCACGTCCGACATTGCTGTTTGTGGGCCAAGACCGCTAGTAGAGTGCGATGTTTCATGCCCCGAAAGCTAAAATGCAAGCGCTTCGGCCTGTACTTTAGGCACATATTGTGGAACACCTCCAAACCTCCTGTGTTACAGAATTCTGTCAGTCCTCTCAAATATCTTGATAGAGTTTTGTCGAAAACAATCTTCTCAATGGCTTTGTGTGTCGGTGAAGATGGAATCAACCACTTCTTCTTCCGTGCCTCCTCTGGGGACAAAGGGCCATGTTCACATTGGTGGAAATGTTGATTTGCTGTCCAGCGGTGAATGTTGGTACAGTGGTGCATCAGTGACCGCCATTTTTCAAGTAGTATTTCCACTGACCCATCACAAGTTTTTGAGCTCCACCAAAGATGGTTGGTGATAGAATGGGACCACTGCAAAATACTTTCAAAACCTTTTTTTTTTCCTGCAGCCGAGATTTTCTTACTGATTGATTTAGCAAGATGCCATACGTCAAATTGATGATTAATATGTGGGAACTGCTCTCTCATTGTCTTGGCAATTGAAACGTGCCTGTCCGTGGCTATGAGGTCGATGTGCATTCCCCTTGATTGTAGATATTCCACTGATTTTATAAATCCTAGTTTCTCCATGGCCACTGACGATGTACATTGTGTTACCTGCACGACCACCGAAATCACAATTTTCTTACTATCCATGTCCTGAAAGTGGTAGGTGCAGTACTTGGCAGAAAATCCAGGGCTGTCGCACTGTCCATCGCCGGCTAGCCTGAATCGTTTGCCTTCGAATGTACTTGCTAGAGACAATTGTTCAATTTTCCAAGCATCACTAATGGCCGGAAACAGATAATCACGTTGGTATATGTAGTACAGCGCTTTAGAAATTAAATGGTGTCCCACAAACAGAAAGAAAGCCTCTCACTTTCTAAAACTGGAGCCACTAAAAAGTGATGCAGCTGCACACAGTAGATTGCCTGTTGGCAGTTTCCCCAGCATCGGTTGTGCAGACCATGAGAACCCATGATTTAATCTACAGGCAGCATTTATTTTGACGTTACTGCCTTTTATTTGACGAGTCACATTAATCAATGGCTTCCCACATACTTTCCCTCTAATGGAATGCACACATTTCAGCATACTTATAATTTCCATCAAACAACTGTCGAATGCAATGTATTTGCTCTCTTTCATTAGACTGTCTTCCTGCGTCAACGTTGTTTTGGCCTGTGACGTTTTGGAGATTTCAACACATTGGAAAGTAATATCGCTGATATCAAGTTCTGATGCGTCTATGGATGCTGTGGCTGGATTATTCTCTGTCATTTCGACATCTATTACTTCAACATTGATGGGAGAACTCAACAATGTCGACAGGTTTTTGGGTGGCAAATTTTTGGCGGGTGTAGATTGTGTAAATTGATCTGCAACTACTTCAGAGCTATCTTCAATACATTCAATAACATCTTCTTGTGGTGGTGCGGTCGCACTGTAGCTATGGTCCAATGCAACTTTGCTGTAGTCTCCAAACACAGTTAATTCATGTTCTGGCCATTGGACATGAGCATCTCGAGCCTGAACACGCCTCGCCCAAATTAATAGTTCCTCCATAGTGTACATGGTCTGGCAAGCTACATCTCTCATTCGCTTCACTGTCTGTGTATGTATAGTTCTGACACCCACGGGTAACTGGAGGAGAGATTGGAAAAGGGATGTTCACTTTAAACACAAGATAAAGTGTAGTCCAATTGACTGTAAAAAAACATAAAATAGTCCCCAGCACAAACATTGTTTTAAAGTTATGAACTGTTTGTAACTAACCTTTTTTTGGTTTTTTTTCTTTGCAACTTTTTTGACTCGACCATCAACATCTGCACGCTGTAGCTCCGATTCGTTTCTGCATGTCCTCCCTTCCTCTTGCGCTGCAACGACTATATTTTCTGTATCCGCATAGACAGCACGGAATGAGGCTCCATCGTCTCCCTGAAACATAGTACTTTCATTACTATGTATCAAAATATTGTTAGCATAAAACACACGTGAGGACGAACACACGGGTACATCTCAATAGCCAAACACGATTTAAACTTTGTGTGCAACAATCAAACGACAAGTATTCGACCAGTGATGATCTATTTCGATGGAGCTGTCAGTATCCATACCTCTGGCTCTGCATGGACTGCCATGAATGGTTGAATTGGAGAGGAGGCATCCGCATCTCCCTGAAACACAGTACTTGCATTAGTATGCTTTTCAATATTGGAAACATAACACACACTTGGAGTCGACGGCACAGGTACATATAAAGAGATAACCACAAATGATGCATTGTCTAAAACAATCAAGGAAAATTTAAGTATGCAGATTTCATCGACTTATTTCTCCGATTCCTTTACATCTGCATCATCTAAATGGGATGTGATTGTAGTGGAAGCTCCGTCGTCTCCCTGAAACACAGTACTTGCATTAGTATGGTTTTCAATATTGGAAACATAACACACACTTGGGGTCGAACGCACAGGTACATATAAAGAGATAACCACAAATGATGCATTGTCTAAAAGAATCAAGGAAAATCTAAATATGATCACATTTCATCGACTTATTTCTCTGATTTATTTACATCTGCATCATCTAAATTGGATGTTGTGATTGTAGTGGAAGCTTTGTCGTCTCCCTGAAACACAGCACTTGCGTTAACAGGGAAGAAAGTATAGCAAATGGAATCACGTTATATGATCACGCATGATGGAGCTGTCAGTATCCATACCTCGTGCTGCTGAAGAATATCTATGGATGTTGCAAATGTATTGCGCACTTCCGAAAGCTGTTGTGCTGATTCGTATACGCATGGTCCCGCTTCCACTTCCCCTGGAATTACTTGAATGTCAGGCTCTGCATCAAGTGCAGGGGTTGACGCTCCATCAACTGCCTGAAACATAGTACTTGCATTAGTGAGGATTACAATAGTGAAAACATAACACACACCTGGGGTCGACAGCACAGGTACATATCAACGGTTAACCACGAATGAAACATTGTGTAGAACAATCAAACAACAAGAATTCCAGCTCTGATGATGACGCTCGATGGAGCTGTCAGTATCCATACCTCCTGCTGGTGAAGAACATCTAGAAATGTTGTAGATGTGGCGGACGCTTCAGCATCTCCCTGAAAGACAGTACTTGCATTAGTATGGATAAAACTAATTATAACTGAAAACAAACACCAGTGGACGATAACTAAGGTGTATATCAATCGGAAAGCACTGACCAAACATTCGGTAAAATAATTACACGATAGAATAAAACTATTACTTGACATGCATAAAACAAGTCTGTAGCGGATTAGCCTAGTAAGATTACCTGATACGCGCTAGAAGTGGTTGATAACTGCGACCACGTCAAGGATGTAGAATGTTCTTGCTTCAGATTCAAGGGATAGTCAAGAAGTTGTAAAGGTAAATGATTGATAATGAAATGCCAATATTAAAAATAGCCATGTAAGGCGACAGAATGCTTGAAAAATGCTCAATACAGCACAGTTCCCTGTTCCCATATATATACTATATATACATTGCGTTTGTGGGTTATGAAATCGAAAAAGAATATATTGATAAATGTCATTATTCAAAAAACTATACAATCATATCAATATCGAAATTATTACAAGGGATAGAACACCTACAATATCAATTAATCCATTCGCCTACCTACACACTACCGCAAGGCCTAAAGCTAAATCCGGACACTTGACTCACCGGTGGCGGAATGTGGACGAATAGAGTGGGAATAGCGTTTTCGAGCAATTTCCGTGTCGTTCGCCGTTTATTCTTCTTTGTTACCCAAGATGTTGTGTACATGTCCAAGGAAAAGTGCCGGCTGCAGATGCGGTATCGATCACCCCTCTTGTCTTGTAAGACTTGTTGGACTCTACTTTCCAGCTCATCCAGTGGATATCCGCAATGTCTGACCCATTCTCTTATTCGATCAACAGTTTTCGGGAATACATGCATTGTAGTGCCTTCAGATTTCGCATGGGTCTTCGAAGGGCAACCGCTAATCGAACAGGCAGGCAATGTTGATAAATCTGAAAAGTAAATATCGACATTATTATACAATCTTCAAGAATAAAGATTTGATACAAAAGTAAATGAATCATACAATGATCAATGCAAGGTTTGTTTTGGTCGCAGGAACTATACCAGTTCATGTGCGGCTTAGTATTTGCATAAGTTGCAGAAATGTATAAATGATGTGACTAAAATCTGAACATGTGACTCGTCCCTTGGATGTTCTGTCTTGCACGAGAAGGAAACATGCTTACATTATAGACTGGACCCCCGAAGGATGCAATTGGATGACAATAGACACAGATAAAAATAAATAGATCTATTGATAGCATAGCAATGGAAACTCAAGTCAATAGCAATGAGACCAATGAACATAGCACTATTGTGTACTCTACTCGCAAATAGATAGAAATTTAAAAATCTGCGAAATATGACTAGGATACATGGCCTTACCTTGACCAACAAACAGTTGGATTCAGCAAGCAGAGCAGTATGTTGCAGGAGAATAGGTGGGTGGCCACAGGTAGCACACTGATGGGTTTGCTCTAAGCGGTCACAGAAGTTCACGGATAGCACGACGACGAGCAGATTAGCGTAGATCTCAGTGGTTGCCAGGTAGCACGTTCAGGAGTTGACTTGCAAAGCACAAGAATGTTCTCATGAGACATATCAAGTGGTTTATAAAGTATTAGAAACAGGGGTGTGTTTGTGAATGAATGACATATGTATGTTGTGGTCTTAGGGGGGGCGGCCTGCTTGCAGGGGAGGCCTGGCTGGAGACACAGGGTCTGAGGAGGCCATGTGAGCGATCGCCCCTGGGCGTGGGATACCTTTTGAAGTGTACATGCTGTTTGGCACCTTGGCCGTTTGCGCCCGTCACAGCCCCCATGCCAGCGCTCATCCCCGGGTGCAAACCGCCTTTGATAGAGGGGGGTGGGATGGATGGTCCTGGGGCGTGCAGATAAGGCACAGGAAGACTGCTGAATGGAGACACACTTATGTGGATTGCAGGGGGCGGCCTGCTTCAATGGGAGGCCTGGCTGGAGACACGGGGTCTGAGGAGGCCATGTGAGCAATGGCCCCTTGGCATGGGATACCTTTTGAAGTGTACATGCAGTTTGGCACCTTGGCCTTTCACGCCCATGACAGCCCCCCATGCCAGCGCTCATCCCCGGGTGCGAACCGCCTTTGATAGAGGGGGGCGGGATGGATGGGCCTGGGGCGTGCAGATAAGGCACAGGAAGACTGCTGAATGGAGACAGACTTATGTGGATTGCAGGGGGGCGGCCTGCTTCACGGGGTCTGAGGAGGCCATGTGAGCAATGGCCCCTTGGCATGGGATACCTTTTGAAGTGTACATGCAGTTTGGCACCTTGGCCTTTCGTGCCCGTCACAGCCCCCCATGCCAGCGCTCATCCCCGGGTGCGAACCGCCTTTGATAGAGGGGGGCGGGATGGATGGGCCTGGGGCGTGCAGATAAGGCACAGGAAGACTGCTGAATGGAGACACACTTATGTGGATTGCAGGGGGGCGGCCTGCTTCAAGGGGAGGCCTGGCTGGAGACACGGGGTCTGAGGAGGCCATGTGACCGATGGCCCCTTGGCGTGGGATACCTTTTGAAATGTACATGCAGTTTGGCACCTTGGCCTTTTGCGCCCCTGACAGCCCCCCATGCCAGCGCTCATCCACTGGCGCGAACCGCCTTTGATAGTATATCGCTGCTTATCAATAACAAATGCCACATACCGGAGATTCTTGTGAGCACAGACCCACACTGCAACCGGTGTATTATAGTGGTCAAGACCCTAAGGCCTGTATAATCCAATGGTAATTGTTAGTATAGATATATGTGTGACTTTTATAGAGACCTAACCTACTGAAAGACTTTGAACAAGTGTTATTTAGTGCATGCATTATCGAGAATAAGTTATGTTAGCTTAGATAGATAGTGACCACCCTGCTTCACAGCGACCAGACCTTCACCCATTCGGAGCACAGATGTCTGACGTCCATCCTTGAATGGAGACACACTTGATTCATTTAAAAAATCAAAACAACCGTTGTTAAAATATATGTGGTGTTTTATTTTGTATCTTATTTTCATGACACAAAAATACAAGACTTTAAAGATTATACAGGTCAGGTTGCAGCACAGCGAGAGAAAATCCCCTGTACTGACCGCTGTCACTTGGGAACGTTTCTCTAATGGCACGAACGGCACAGGCGGGTATCACTCTTCGAACGCGGTGTCCAAGCCTTCAGTGGAGCCACCATGTAAAGGAACGATAGGCCACCAGCCTGTACCACCTGTGAAAAGGAATGAAACAAACTGTTTTTAAATGACCAAGATAAGTTTAATAAATGTTTGTTGTCAACGACAATTCTTGTAACTAATGGCATTCTGCACGGACAAATGCTATCTAGACAATGCACACTATTGAACGACTTACATGCGTTACAATGATATGTAGATGTAATTTTGGATATAGTAGAAGAACATGAAATAGGAGTGCCATGACAAGCAGAGTATACTTACTCGTTACTCGGATTACGAGGACGAACAGTTGCGCGAAGTTCGTGCATAAGCACCATCATTATTCTCAACACGGCCCGTGTGAGGCAGGCGGCCCTGAAGTCTGGCAGCTTGGTGATGCATTGCGGTCGTGGCTCGCCTTCCGAAATGTAGGCCAGGCATCCCAAGTTTTCTCGGCAGCAGCAGTTCTCCTCCTCGGTTGGCATTAGCTCGCACCGATTGCATGTGCACCAGGTGGAGTACCCGTCCATGCGACTAGGCCCAGGCTCTTCATCTGTTGATTTTTCCTGCCAACTGCCGTCCGAATCCCCATCGTTTTCGCATGCTTCCCTTTCCAGTAGTTCCTCCTCGGTATACTCGGGCTCGTACATGTAGGGCATTATTGTAGCCATTGTGTGGTAAACAAAGTAAAATAATTTACTGAGATGGTACAGGTGTTCACACGGGCTACAAGCGGCGAAGGTAGCTGACCAGAGCACAGAAACGAGTCACAAAATACTCTAAGTAACACAGAGAGAGGAATGGAATCGAAAATCTGCTGCTGTGTATTGTGAAATGGTCTGTTTATACTTATTGAGGAAAGAGGCGTCCTGCCATTTCCATGGCGACCCGTCATTAGCTGAAGCGCAGCGAATGTTGACACAAGACGTGCTTTGGCATTGGGAAATGGGCGGTACGAGTCTGTTGATGACAGGCTCAGGGGCAGGGGATATGATTTAGTGCCGCAAAAGCAGGTCAGCCAGGGCGATGGGGGAAATGATAGGATTATCACAAAATGGCAGCTCCCTGGTGCCTGTTTTCGCGTGCGTTTAATGGACGAAAACTCGGGTAAGGTCCATAGGTAAGTTTTCTAAAATCGAGCCACTTAGGCTTAAAAAAACATGGCCGACCCGTAGGGACAATAAACATTTTTACTAGACCATGCCTTTAAGACGTTTGTATTAAATTGTGTTTCTTAAGGTGTGTGTGTTTTTTAACTAATTATGTTTTCTTTTTTTACAACTAGAAGGCTATAATTCTTTTTAAACATACATGAATACCCACGGCTACGCTATCACCCAATGGGGTGTTGAAATTCGAAGGCACGGTTAACCGCAGCAACAACTGGGAAGGGTTGTAGCCGCGGTTTCGTTGGACTATACCGGTGGCTATAGGTCTCAAGGTGCAAAAAGGTATGCTGTTTGTACCCGAAAGAGTCCTTTCTAAGAATGATCTATTATGTATATATGTATGAAAATCTGTGACCTACCTCCCCAAAGTTTCATATTGTAACGGCGGCTAGAAAAAAAGTGAATGTACTCTAGCCGTGGCTATGAGTGATGAGTTAATTTAGAAAACGTTTTTGGATGTAATTTCTTTTTATTTGTGTATTCATATGTGATTGATGTTATTTCATTGTATTTGTATATTTATATGTGCTAAGTCATCTTTAAAAGGACTGTTTTGGAATACACCGAGGGTAGTATTTTAGCACATTTGATGTGCTCTCTTTATTATCATTTACCTTACATAACTCCTTTTTACTATCATTGAATCACCACTGTCTCTTTTGTCATTCATATTATATACTCAGATTATTTTTTTTAAAATCTAATAACTGCGGCTACACAGCACCCACCTGTTGCGTAGCCAAAATCTTCAAAAGTCTCGGGAGGATACCTCAACGGCACGTGCTCGCCTTGGAAGCAAGACGACATGGAGCAACATGGGTTCGATCCCCGGGTCCGCGCTTAGAAACCTCTGGGTATTAAGCGCGTTATAAATAACCTATCATATCATTGCTACCCATGATTAAAAGTGGTACCCTGCGCACTGTACATCATCGGCATCCGTTTTAGAGCAGTGTTCTTTGACTTACAATTTACTGGCGCCTGAATTTCTGGAACGCCGGGGTTGTAATACCCTGGTGTTTCCGGCAAGTCTGGCGCCGGTTAATCATTACAGTCCGGCGGCAACCTGCCAGTAGTACCGGCACGGTTACCGTCAGACTCGTAATGATCCCCAATTCCACAAAAATGAAATCGTTTTAAAAATGAGAACAAAAAACATGGACAAACTGAACAAATGACGAGACAAGGGAAAAGACAATTTGGGTAAAAGTGGGTAAAAGGGAGGAACAATTAAAAGGTTAAAGCACCAAAAGTTCTTGTAGTTACTTGGTTAACCTTTCACTAACAAGCACTAGTAGCAATGATCAATATAAACCTTTTTTTGTGGTGGGGTTATTATTTTAACACCCAACTCTCTAGTTTTATCATGATGTGCAAAAACTGTCACAGCTTGATCGAGGCTTGATCGAGGTGGGAGGTGGCACCCCAGATGCTTGGGGCAAGGCTCTTTCAGAACATACAGCCAATGCTAGGTATATTTTTAAGCGTCCATTCTTTTACCCCATTCTTTAAAGGAAAAAAACAGAAAATATTTTACAAATATAAAATGCTGAGAAAAGATTATCTTTTTTTAACCTTTTGTTATTTGTATGAATCCTAGTGTTTTTACCGTCCCAATTCCTAACTCTTTTTTCCTTAACCCCAAAATGGTCCTTTTCAGTTATAAAAATAGACAATAAAAGCACATACTGTATATTGGTGAAAGACCCGTAATTGATCCTTTCAGTACAGTGTGTGTTAAAAAAACTAAATACCTTTATGTATCTCATTATAGCCGTGGTTATCCCCTGTGGAAACCATGGGTAAAACACACCAGTCGCTGCCGCATTTAGCCACGCATGCATCTATGGTAGCCGCGGCTATAATATAATATAATACCAGTAACAAAAAAAAGCTTATGTACATATATATGTGGCCAGTAGTCTTGTAAAGATTTATTTTAGGACACATTGCATTGAGTGTAGTCTTTGTACACAGTTAATGTAACACTTTAATAACTTGCTATTCATCTGCACTACAGTAAATGTGAACACTTTTAAAAGTTAAGTACATATGCAAACAAAGTTTTTTAAGAACAGGTTTATTTGGGGGAATGTGGTTGCACAATTCTTTTAATTTTACTTTCTACACATGATACTTCGTTTCCATTAGCCCAATTGTCTGTATTATTGATGTCAAATATGTATGGAATAACAAAACCCTTAAAATTCAAGAAATAAACTTCAGTTGCAGGGATGTTAAGGTGAGCAATACACTGTGTGAGAAACCAAAGGGTGTCTCACTAGCTAGTCCTCCGGGACTTGTCACTCAGGTGGCCAGCGCACAGCCATCGCCTTTGGAAACAGTCCCTGGGGGTGGACCAGTTTAGGAGGATCACCTGAGTGAGAGGTCCGCGGGGAGTGGGGTGGGGACACCAAATGGTCAGAAGTTACCCCCCCCATAACACCTTTATTTCCTCCTACACAAACACTTTCACACAGACAGCCCGCTCTGGGAGAAAACAGACTCATACCCGAGCATTGTACCTGACATGTCCCATTACTATGGTCAGGCAAAGTCAGGCAATTACTGTTAATTTTGCATTTTTTTCTTTTTTTACATTTGTTATATGCCCAGACCCTGACGTATCATGGCGTAGTTACGGACAATGGCAAAGTACAATCTTAGAGTAGAACACGGCATTAAAGGAAGTAATACAATAACACTATTATAAACAATTATATACAGAGGGCAGATGGGTTAGGTCTGCGCTGGTCAGGTTCTATTTTCATGTTCACTGTGCTTAGAGAGGCTCAGCTTCACCTCACTGATGATGCCCAACAAGGGTGAAACACGTGTATGGGGTTGCTGATGGTACTCTTGTTCAGAGAGGAATTGCCATAGCATTTCGGTGCTGGGCTGCCCTTGTGGGCAGGACAAAGACTGATATGCAAATGGATATTTCCCATCTGTGAAGGTACAGTGAGCAAAAAGCAATGGCTGCGAACTCTCAATGTAGTTAATAACCACTGAACAGGTTATCATGCCTTGTTCTTTCGTGAGAGGGGCGCCTGCTACCTTTTTTTGTATTTTTGAAAGGAACTTGGGGTTGGTCACCCTAGGTTACCTGGGGGCAACCAGACGTGGACTCCCTGCTCACTGTGCTTAGAGAGGCTCAGCTTCACCTCACTGATGATGCCCAACAAGGCTGAAACACGTGTATGGGGTTGCTGATGGTACTCTTGTTCAGAGAGGAATTGCCATAGCATTTCGGTGCTGGGCTGCCCTTGTGGGCAGTACAAAGACTGATATGCAAATGGATATTTCCCATCTGTGAAGGTACAGTGAGCAAAAAGCAATGGCTGCAAACTCTCAATGTGGTTAATAACCACTGAACAGGTTATCATGCCTTGTTCTTTCGAGAGAGGGGCGCCTGCTACCTTTTTTTGTATCTATATTCATGTTAGAATTGATTAAATAACCAAGTTTTTAGCAATTTTTTAAATAGTGGGTAGGAGTTTTCATTCTTGATGTTAGTGGGAAGGGCATTCCAGTGCCTGGGAGCGAGTACTTTGAAGCTGCTCCTGCCTGCTTTTTCTCTTTTGTATCGAGGGATGTCGAGATATTCGCTGTTGTTCGATCTGAGGAGTCTAGTGTGGATTTTCTTGGTAAATGCATTAGGGGGATATTTTGGCGCATTGTTAGTGATACATTTGTGTGTGATGCTGAGGGTTTTAAACAGTATTCTGGCTTTAATGGGGAGCCAGTGCTTAGTTCTCCTGATATTAGAGATGCGATCAGATTTGTTTATGTCTAGTGCCGCTCGAAGGGCTTTATTCTGCATAAATTGGAGTTTGGCTAGATTGGTATTGGATGTGCCTAGGAAGAGGATCTTACAATAGTTAAGCTTTGAGAGTATGAGAGCTCTTGCTAGTGTAACACAGTTTTTGGCAGAGAGGAATTTACGACTGAGGGAGATGAGTTTGGATGTGTTGGAGGTGGAGGAGGCTAGGGTGTTAATTTGTTTGGTCATGGTTAGGGTGGCGTCTAGGTATACACCAAGTGTCTTAACTTGTTGAAGTACTGGGATTGTAGTGCCATCAATGATGAAAGATGATTAGACATGCTGTAGGGAGGCAATTTTGGATGCTGAACCTAGTATGAGTAACTTAGAATCCAGACTTCAAATCCAGAAGACTCCAGAACCAGAACTTAGAATCCAGACTTCAGAACTTGTAGCAGAGAGGCCTAGTCCACAAGCTGAATCCTTCAGAGGCCTCAGAATCCAGCAACCTAACCAAACTATTCAACAGCGAGCTGTTTGATTCTGGCCTAGAACCCTGTGCCAGAACCAAGAAAGCAGAGCTGTATCCAGACCGCCGTGCAGTGCCGATAGAAGACCAGGCTCAGACCAGACCGTTGTGCAGTGCCAGAACTTTTGCCAAAACCAGAGACCCAGACCAGATCGCTGTGAGCAGAATCGGTACCAGAGACCGTCCGTGGCGAGTGAAGCCCAAACATGACCAGATCTTGACAGCCTATTTCAAATTTATAGTGTGAGTACCCACAGAACGGTGCATAGTCATCTCTTAGTTTGAAATAATCTAATTCAAACCATTTCCACCTATTTAAAACTGGATCATAGAAATCGTGTGTCCATTCTGTGATTTCAAACCTGTGAAAGTGTCATTTGTCATTCTGAGCTTTACTTTATTTTTGAGAATCTACCTCCACTATATTGTCCATATCATTTTAAAGCTAAGATCCTCAGCTTTCCAACAAGCCCTAAACCGACTTTCTATTGCTTATAGTTTTTCCGTAATTGCACTCAACGCACTCGGAAAAAGTGCCGCGAATTGCAATTTGAATCAAATTTCTCCACCTGTCAAAATCGCTGTCTTTTGCTTGCAACTGCTGAAATCCGTTTTCAACCTGATAATCCCTCATGAATCACTGATAGTGTTGACCTGAACCAATCTTAAGTAGCTATCACCTACCCTGAATCTCCTATAGGGAATTATAATAATTTTTCGCATATTTTCACTTCTTTGCAAATCACATTTAAAGTATTTGTGCCTGTGTTTTAAAATCATCCCTGTTGCTCTAAGCTTGCTAGGGGGGAACTGAATTGGTATTGCATTTGATTGTACTCCTGAAAATTGTATGCTCTTCTTCCATCTCCTTATATTGCATGGGGGGGAGTGAATTGTCAAAAGAAAAAGTGATCATATTATCTCTTGTTGAAACCATATCAGTTTATGTATGTACTGCTCCATCATTGCTTTTCCTTGAAACCATAAAAGTATTCTTTGCTACCTTATCCTTTCTATACCAACTCCTAAGTAATTCAAGAAGTGTGCTAGTGTAATATTATCCATTGTTGATCACTGTCATATTCATAAGTGTGCTATCAAATATTAATTTGTTCATAAAAGTGTGATATATATCTTGTTTAATTTTCAATAAATCTTTTAATTTGCAAAACAAACCTACTTCTTCGCTCAGTGAGGTCAGGGGGGATTTAAAGAGAGGGGCGTTATACAAGGGTTTATCATCCAGATCTATGAACTTGTCATAAAAATATTTAAATAAGGGCTTTCATTTGGCATCCCAGACTAGGCACTGACTTAGTTGGAGTGCTGAATTGAAGTCATTTAACAAGGCAGTACAGTGTTTGGAGCAAATCATTACAGTGCAGCCTTGCGATCTTGAGAAAACAGTACATCTATGATTCTTGCATTGCTACTGAGAAGAATGGAAACTATCAGCACTGGAGAGTGACTGTATTATTTCAGAGAAGCGTTGTGGTGTCAGTCAAACAGTATACTCTGTGAGCGTATGTTATGAAACAACATACAAAACTGTACTGCAGCATTTCCTTGTGTGTGGTAGTTCCTCCTCACCCTCACACAATTCCCAATAATGGGCTTTCAAATGGAGCTGTCCTACCAACCCCTGCACCCTAAGAGATTCATTTCCTGGAACAGGACGTGTACGCTGCGTGGAGGCATGTTGTTGTCACTTAATCTGCCCTTGATTGCTACTCAGCCTGCTACTTAAACATGCCCACAGTCCCCGTTTTAAAAACTGAAAAAAGACACATTTAAATTTGCAGATAGCTACTTGATAGAGGTTAATTTGATGCTTGGGGTATCTCAATATCATTTATTACAGACAGCATAGAACTCAAGAAAACCCTCTGTTAACTAGATTAGTTGATTATTTTATAGAACATTACACCTTTATAACAGTAAATGTTACATTTGTAATAAAACGTAATACAGATGTTAAAGTGTAAAGACCAATAAAGGGCACCTCAAAATAATTGGTCTACTTTTTAAAACGGTTCTCAGGGCAAGAGGCATGCTGGTATACATATCACTAGTTCTGAAAAAATTCAAAGTTAGATTGCCCATGTTCACTCGCACAACAATTTCTATCCTCTCTTTGTAATGGAGCCTACATAACAAATATCACATCTCTCAACCTTTTGAGTCACCAGGGCTTTTGAAAATAGAGAATGTTTTGGGTGGTGAGAGCCCACTGTTGTCTTCGGACAGTTAAGGGACCCGGCAGTTGAAAGAACTGACTCCATGGTGGGTGACAGCACTAAAAGCATGTAAGAAGAGAGGTGTGAAATATATGTCTTAAAAGAAAAAATCAGCGCATGCCAACATTTTAGACCAACTGTGAGGTATGATTTGAGACAGTAAGAGGGATAATCAACTTGCACATAACTTATATCATGGTCAAGAATACTTTATTTTTATTTTTTTTATTTTTTATTTAAACAGATTGTATGGTTTCCATATTTGAAACCTTTAACCTGATTGGGCCTCATTAGGACCCTGGCGGAGAGGGTGTTACGCCAGCGTAGTGCATGGCGTACCTCTCCGCCATACTACGAGTTCCCGTAGCGCCATGGCGGCCTTTTCCGCCTGGTTTTACCAGGCGGAGAAAACCATGGCGCTACGGGACCTCGTTGTTAATTACGCCACCGTATTTTACGGTGGCGTAATTAACTCCTTCCCCACTCCCATTATACCCTATGGGGCAAAAATGGGAATGGGGAAGGGCAGAATGGGGATTGGGGATTTACCGCTCCGCCGAGGTCGGAATGGGGCGGTAAATCCGCCAACCCCCATGGCGCTATCGGCGGCTTTCCGCCATGCTTCGCGGTGCATTTAGCACCGCGAAGTCCGCCTGGGTCCTAATGAGGCCCATTGTGTCCATTCTTCCATGATGTGTCTTCAGTTTGATGTACAGTATCCTGACAGCACAGCTTGGTAACACATTATTGTGCCTGGGTCATGTTGTTGATCACCTCTAGTTTCTTGAGAATTAGAATCACTAGTCTTATGAGTGCCAATGTTATTTTCATTTTTTCTCCTTCTACAAGAGTCTTCCACCACTCATCAACATTCCTTGTCATGTGACTTCTAATGATGTCCCCCAAGCACTGCTCTCGCTCTTTCCTTAAACCGGTACACTGTAGTGTGAGATGTTTCAGAGATTCTATCTCTCCTTTTATTTTACACATTCTGCAGCTTTCACGGATATCCAACCTTTTTCTTCTTTGTAATATTTCTCCCGTTGGTAAAATGTTCAATCTGAATCTCAGAAAAAGGTCTCGGAAGTACCAGTTAGGGAATAAAGTCAGATAACTCGGGATCTGATTCAGTTTTCGTGGTTGAGCCCAGACGTTTTCGTAACCTTTGTATTTGCGGTTGTCTTCTTGGGTTTCGATCCAATCTGCCATGTATAGTTTCTTTTTAGTTTTGTCTGGGTTGATCCATAAGTCATCCTCTGACTCACTGAGGTTCACTAGGATCCCTCGACATGTCTTTTGCCAGTCTATTAAGATTATGTCAGATTGGTCTTTTAGGGCTTTAATCAGCACCCCAAATCCTGCCGTGGTGTTTTCTTCAAGACATTTTCGGTAGAAACTTAGCATTTTCCATACTGCAATTGTTTTGAGTGATGTCAATGCCAGCTCTCTCCTTATTTGCTGTATTGGGACTGATTTGGGCAACTGTAAAGTTTTCCTCCAAAACAGGCCCTCCAGGATTGACCATGTTTGAGCTTGTAGGGGGGTTGGTGATTCTACCCCATATGTTAATATTGGCACCACTTTCATCCTGTAAAAGGATATTAGAGGTGATAAGGTGAATCTGCAGTATCTTTTACACAGAATTCTCCCTTGGGCAGCTAGGTTGGTTGCTTTCCTTTTTAGCCCCACTATTCTTGGCATGTTGTTTTTCGTAT
Organism: Ambystoma mexicanum; assembly: GCF_040938575.1. NCBI lineage: Eukaryota > Metazoa > Chordata > Amphibia > Caudata > Ambystomatidae > Ambystoma > Ambystoma mexicanum. Next base: position 646,617,852 of record NC_090941.1, read on the forward strand.
TGTCTATACAGGCTCCCAAGTACGTGAAAGCTTCAACTTCCAAGATTTTTTTGTTTTTCAGAGACCATCCTAGTTTTTTCCCTCTGTTTCTATTACCTCCTGGGCATAGCTTCAGAATTCTCTATTTTTCTGGATTTATTACCAGATCATTTGAGTCTACATAGGATTGTAATGTAGTGAGCTGTCTTTGCAAGCCGATTTGGGTTTGGTCCATCAGGACGATATCATCTCCGTAAAGCAATCTCCCAATCGGTGTTCCTGCTATTTTTGGTGGAAAGCAGCGAGTGGACTCAAATGACTCCTCCAGGTCTGATGTGAACAGGTTATACAATTCCGGAGCCAGCGGGCATCCTTGTTTTAAGCCCATTTTTATCTGAATTTCGTCTGTTAATGTACCCGCTGTGTCCAATCTGACTCTGATGCTTGTATCCGTGTACAAGTCTTTGATGTTCTCCACCAGTGACTGTGGACATTCCCAGCTTTCCATTTTCTTCCATAGTTTAGCTCTTTTTATGGTGTCGAAAGCCTTCGACAAATCTACGAACGCAATATAGATTCCTTGGTTTTTATTCCTTTGTGTTCTGGCTTTCATTAAGTTAATCAGGAAGATGTTAAGTGCTGTGCCTCTCCCTTTCACAAAACCCGATTGCCAAGGATCATGTCGTCCACTTTGCTGTACCCAATGGTCTAATGCTTTCAGTAGTGTAGACGCAAAGACCTTCCCCACCACGTCTAGTAATGCGATTGGTCTGTAATTGTCAGCTGATGTTCTGAGACCCTTTTTTAAAAATGGGCACCACTACTGCCTTTCGCCAGGAATCCGGAATTTTTTCTGTTGTTAGTATGTAATTAAATAGAAGATGAAGAAATTTAGCCCATTCGCCTGTGTTACTTTTCAGTATTACGTTCGTCATCCCATCGGGCCCAGGGGCTCTCGAATCTTTCAGTTTTTTTAGGATGCTCTCAATTGCTTCAATACTGATATCTATAGTTGCCTCATTTTTATTTGTCGTTGGTTTCCGCTTTGGGTCAGTGTGAGTTTCTCTTTGCAGCTGTGTGTAGTGCTTAACCCATGAAGAAGCACTAATTGGGTTCATTTGACTTATTGCTTGAGGCTTTTCCACTTCGTTGATGATTGCCCAGATTTCAGCTGTATTTTTAGTTCTTATTTTTCCCAGCATTCTTTCTGCATCCTGATTTAGCAAGGTCTTCTTGTGTAAATGTAACCAGTTTCTGTATTTTTGTTTTAGCTTATGAATCTCTTTACTCCAGTTGTCGTGTTTAATCTTTTTTAGTCTTCTGATGTCTCTCCTTAATGCTTTTTTCTTTTCTCGTATACGACTGTCGTACTGGTGTTGGTAGGTTGATATTTGATGGTTACTTCCAAGCTTCCTTTCTGTAACAAATGTTCTGAAAAGCGGGGTGTAATCAATCCTTTTTTGGCCTTGTTCGTTTTCAAGCGTCGAGATCATTTGTTTTAGATTATGGTTTAGTTCTCTTGTTTTCTCTGGTCTGATCCTTAGTTTGATACCTTTTTGGTCTGTGACCAACTTCTGGTTATAAGTTACGGTCTTGTTATTGCTGATGTTTTTGCACGTCAGTTTTAACAAGTTGTGGTCACTTTCTACTGTTGAGATTACTTCCAAGGTCTGGATGTTCTCCGACAAATTACTTGAGATGCAAATATAGTCCAGGATCTCTACCGATTGTGTTCCCTTCCAGGTTGGTTTTGCTGGTTGGTCCCCCTTCACCTTTCCGTTCAGTACTACACAATCCCTTGATTGTACCATACGGTTCCACATTGTACTTCTTTTTTCCTTTGTTGAAGCTGTTGTTATGTCATGCTCTGATCGGTCGTCCTTGTTCAGGCACGAACAATTTAAGTCTCCTACCAGTATGAACATAGGATCAGTCCACTTTTCTCTCTGTTCATCGATTAATTCTGCTATTTCATCTGGCAGGTTTTCGTGTAGTGAGTTTGCTGGATTCCAATATATGTTGATCAGTATTAGTACTTTACTGGCTTTTTTATCCAGCTGTAACGCTACATCTGAATGAGTAAGTTTGGATTTGTCTCCTCCAGCACTTGCCAGTCCAGGTCATTTTTGATGGCTACCAATAGACCTGACATAGGTCTACCTTTTGGACCTTTAACTGCTGGGTTTAGCAATACCACGTATCCTTCCAATGTCGGTGGTTGCACCAGCCATGTTTCTTGTAGGCACAACACACTAAGTTTCTCTTTTTGAAGCGCTCCATTAGTAAAAAGGTGGTTAGAGCCTCTGGTGTTCCAACTTCCCAGGCTCCATGAACCCACGCTTTTTACTGTTTTATATTATTGGGTGTTTGTTTTGTCATCAATCATGTTTTTCAACCATTTCCACCTTGCTGCTTCGTTTTCTTCTTCTTGTTGTTGAATTCTTTTGTTTGAGCTTTGTGTGCTCTGGGTGCCCCTTCTCGCTGATGTTGTTCTGTTAGTCTTGGCACTACTGGTCTCTCTGTCTTTTCTGTTGATTTGTCTCACCGAGTGTTTCTTTACTCTCTCCTGGGTTTTTAGGACTTCATCACTTTCTTGTAGGTCGAAACCCACTGGTCTTATTTGCGGAGCTTCTTCCAGTAGCAGTTGTCTCACCAGATTTGATCTTGTATGCAAGATTACCTTGTCGGTGCGATCTTCCTCGATGAATTCTACGATCGCCAAGTCGTCTGTTGTAATTAGTTTTAGGGCCGGTATGTGGTGGAGCAGTCTTATTACGTTGGTTCTGTTGAGGATTAATCGGTCCTCATAAGGAAGGATCCGTTCCAGAACAAGCCCTGGTTGCTTGGAATTGTCAGCAGCACTTGTTTTGCGTGTGGGTCTGTGCTGTAGATCTCTTCCCCCCTCTTTTGTGTACTGCCGGTCTCTTCTTTCCTCCGTCTAGATTCACTTGTTACTGTATCTTGTTTCACTTTCCCGACTGGTTCCGTGGTTTCGGGTCACAGACCGTCCCACGAACCTTTCTCGATCTTGACGTTCGCTCTTCTGACCTCTTTCACTTGATTCCTGGTTTTTTCTCAGTCCATCCTTTTCTGTATGAGTATTTGGTACTCTTTTGTTTTCTCTCTGTGTCTCATAACGGGTTTGTTTTGACATTATAGATGAGGTGTCACTTTCGCTATAATCTGTGTGCTCCTCACTCGTGGAATCATCAGCCCCTGTGTTTGCCTCATCGATGCCTCTTATGCCCTGTTTGTCTTCGTCATCTGAGACCGGGTAAGTGGAGAGGTCCAGCAGGTCATCGTCAGAGCAATCAACTTCTTCGATTTCTAAGATCTTTTGTTCTTCAGTCTTTTGGTCTGGTCTCACCTTTTTCTTGTTGTTTCTTAGCTGGTCAATTATACTCGGTTGTTCTTTTGGTATTGTTAGGTTTTTAATGAAAGCTCGGCATTTACTACTGCTGGGGGCTTTTGCTGGTGGTTGATTTTTTTGTTTTCTAGAGGGCCCTATGTTCTTGTGGTGCCCCCCTGATTTGTTATCTGCGGTCCCATTGTTCTTTGTTTTTGTTTGGCTGTCTAGTTTTTTATCTTCTGTGTTTGTCTCTTGTTTTGAAGATCTCGCACACATTCCCCTTTTTCTTTCCTTTCTCCAGACATTTGTCCGTAGTGATGGAGTCTCCAGGCCTTGTTGTCAGTCTTTTACTAGAAATGGCCTCCACTGTTTCTGTTGAGTTGTTTAGCCCTTCCCTAGCGCTTCTGTTTAGGGGACTTTCTTCCACCTCGATCTCTGATGTTTTCATTGACTCATTTCTTGTCCCTGGTTGAGACAATTTGCTCTTTGGTTTTTCTCTTGGAAGAATGTTACTGGTGATATCCTCAGTCGGGGGGGTCTATCTTCGTTTTGTTTTACCTCTCCCTTCTCTTCACTTTGAGTTGCTCGCGCTTCCATAACGGTTACACTTTGGGTTTCTGAGTCCTCTTCTAAATTTACTGGTGTACCCATGCTCCTTTCTCCTTTATTTTCTTGCTCGTTAGATTCAGCATTGTTTTGTTTTTCTACACCTGGAATAACCTCATGTACGGTCATTGTTCCTGAGTCTTTTCTTATAAAGTCCTTGCCTTTTTGATTTAACCTCCCTAGTTTTCTTTCTTTTAGTATAGGTTCGATTATGTCATGTAGCAGTTGGGTGATATTGGCGGTGCTGTTGTCCAAATTGTTTTGGATTGCTGAAATGAAACCCTCTACAAATATTGTTTTGGTATGTACCATTGCAAGTATCGTAGAATGGTCTCTTAATGTGTCCGCAATGTCCTCATACAGTTTCATGAAGGGTGCTAGGATTCCTGACATAGTTGCGACCATTAGGAAATTGTCTTCCTTTGTTCGACCTGATTTAACCTGGTCTTCATTTCCCACTTGGTTTAATGGCAACGTTTGCGTCGATTTGTCTTCGATGTCAACTTTGTCAGTCATTCCTCTTTCTTTGTCAACGTTTTTGGTGCCTATGGTCTTGTCTTTTAGTGCGTTCTCCATATTCATTGACGTCTCCAACAAAACTGCATCTGATATTTCGACTCCTGTGGTTTTCTTCATTTGATTAGTGCAGGCGGGGCTCCGTCTGCCAAAGCTGAAGCTTAGTGTCTCCCTAGCATTTGCTGGGCTTACTGTTGTTCCTCCATTTATGGTGTTTGGAGTTTTGGGAGCCCCTGTTGTTAAATTTGTTGGCAATGGTCCTGCTGTAAATGGTTTCCATATGATGCTTCTGGGAGCACCCTCCTTTTGGTTGTTCGGGTATTTCGTCCTCTTAACTATGTATCTAGATGGGGGGCTGAACTGAGTTCTTGGATTAGCCCCCTCACGGCCTTCCGACTGTGCTAACTCCTTCCATGGCCTTTCGTCCTCTGCCTCCGGTTTGAGTTTTTTCTTTTCAGGTTGTTCAGCATATGGCGTTCCCCTGTTGTTGGTAGCTTCGGTTTTTCTATCCAACTAGATACAGTCTATCTGCATTGTGACCTGTTCTTGTCTCCTTTGGGCTTACCCAGGGCTCAATAGTAGAGACATTCAATGCTGTTAGAATTGGAGAACTGACCAGATTTTGCATTTGGTCTTCCACTGGCTTGTCTGTGATTCTTTGTGTGGCCTGTTTTGTCGAATGCTCTGCTTCTGTCTGTAGGCTTCCTGCTACAATTTCTATTTCATCTGTGGCGGCTCCCATGGCTTTGGGTGGTTCTCCGGCATTAGCGGCCGCCTGCCCATTGTCTATGTGTAGCGCAGTGCTAGCTCCAATTTTTACTTGAATATTGATGGGGCAGAAACTTTGATTTAATAAGGGGTCAGGGGTAGCTGGCTGGAGTTCTGCCTCCGCAGCCCAAGAGGGGGTGGAGCAAGTCACATCCGTATCCCTCACTATGCCCTCTGCCCCTTCAGTCTGTTCATTGTCTCTCTTTAAGTGCATTTTGTGTCCTTGCTCCCCTTCAGTGAGTCCCAATGGCACATGCAAATAAAGGTTACCTTCTTTTATGTTCTGCAATTCTTTGGCGGCACTGTGGTCAGGCACTCCGCGCTCCGCCCGCCACCTGACACCGGACACTCTGACACACTCTGCTACGCTTCGCTTGACTTCCGGTTTTTGAAGTAAGCGGGCGTAGGGAGGTGGAGCGTCAGGCAGGTGAGAAGGCAAGTGAAAACAGACTCCTGTGTCTTCAAAGTGAAAGTAAAAAAAAATAATAAAAAAAAATAAAAAAAAAAAATAAATAAAAGCAGACTCCACGTAGTTTTTGCTTCAAAAACGTCTTCCAGTCTTCCAGCAGCAATTTCGCAGCAATTTCGGGCGCCAATCCAAAAGTAGTGGCACAGGCTCAACATTCTAAAACAAATTTCTAAAACATTCCTATAGTACTATATTCGAACTTAAACAACAATACATATTTTCCAAACTTTAAAATGGTTGAGAAACTCTAATGCTTTGCAATTGTAATTCGCTTTACTCTATATCCCCTTTCACAAATCTTATTCTTCACGTACAACATCCCAAGTACCATTTTGTTCAAATCTCTTAGGAACAAGCTGTAGACCGCCCGCTGCGCCGACTTCCACTGATTTCGCCATGCTACCCTGCACTCGACGAATGTCCTACCAATCGTACTCTCATTACCTAACTCTCCTCCATGCCCATCAATTCGTGTACGTGTATCACATTTGGCCTCCCTTTCCTATTCCATCACCGGCCATCATCAAGTACCCACATAGTGTGAATCAATACGCACCACCTTCCTAGGTTCAAAATACACCAAATCCACTTTCCCCATTTCGAAAGGCTTTCTAATCCTCACCAAATCTCCAAAATTCACTTGTTGTCCTAGCCCTCAGACTCTGTCCTCATCATATTTTCTTTGAACCCTGATTTATATTTGCATACTTTTTCAATTATTGAACCATCCACATCCACAACAATCTCCCTTTTCCCGCCCAACCAGTCATGTTGAAGTCAGATTTCATGTCTCTTTTCCTTATCATGGAGAAAGGTGTGTACCCTGTGGCTGGGTGGGGAGTGCCTGTGTACAAAGTTATCATTTCTCACAAAACTGGCTCCCATGGTAACCCAGATGCCAATTACAACTGCAAATTCTCCTTAATTATCCAGTTTATCCTTTCTACCTACCCGACATCTTGCGGGTGATACAAGGATGTCCTCACATTCTTTTTTCTGTGTGCGTCTAAAATTCTCTCCATTTCAACTGATGTGATTTGCACCCCATTGTCGCTCACAATGTATTTAGGAAAACCTTCATGGGCCTCTAGTAAGCAATCTATGACAACCTTTTCTGAGGGGTCAGAAATGAGAGATGGACAGAAAGTTGTAATGTTTTCAACATTACACATTTTATTCAAATAAAAAGGATTTGGATAAAAGGCTTTCTGTCCCTATCCTAAAAAGAGTTTCCCTACCTATGAAACCAAAACAAAAGATCTGTCTGTGTCTCGTGGTCAAAAGTAGGTAAACTGTCCTTGTGTCCAAAACATATATGATTCTCACACTAAAAATGAACAACTAATGTGCAAGGTAAATATCTCTGCTTTAAATTCAGTAAACAAGTGAGCAACAACCAAATATGTAGACCCAACAAAACAATCCTTGTATCCAGGGGACGATTCCATTCCCCTGAACTTTTTCAGGTAGAATATTGAAAGTGTTCAGTTCAAACAACAGTTCCTTATGAGTGGCAGAAATGTCTCTTTCACACAACACTTCCTTAGGATGATGAAAAGTGTCTTTTCCCAAACAATGGTGTTTTAAGGATGGCAAAGTGTCTTTTCTTTTCAAACAATTTATATAGATGGTTTCCTGGTATACTCTCCTGCCAGGAATACCTTTCACAAAGTCTTTTCTCTTCATAAACTCTAAATGGATTTCCCGGTGTACTCCCCTGCAGAAATTCCACTATGGGCTTAGTAGATCCCCTTATATACTTCCCTGCCAGGTATATTTCCCCCAAAGGCTCATGCCCGATGAACCTCTTTCACCAGGTCTTCTAACAGTCTGTCAGTTATCTTTCTCTTTAAATATAACACAGTTGTATTCCTTCACTGTTTATACTCTATTGGCGCCAGGTATCACGTGTTCCAACTTCCCCTGTATTGGTATCCCTTATATAGAGACTTGTTCAAGTTTATCTTTTTATCTTTATTATTAGCATTCATTGGCTTGTGGCAATACGTGTTCCAATCTTCCCTATATTGACTTTTCATATATGATGATTTATACTTCATTCGAGTTCATTTGCTCATGACAACATTAACTGCAGCTTTCCCCATATCAACTTCTCCTATACAGCAACTTGTGTAAATGCAGACTTTCCATGTCACTTACTTGACATTTAAAGTGTGTTCCCAATTGTTAATGCACCTTTCGGTATGCCCCGGGACTCTGAATACTCTTGGGCAGATTCACTTGTGTTTGTGTGTCAAACCCATGGCATATGGCATCAGCGATGTCTGTGTCTCAGGGAAGCATTGCGCGCCTTGCAGACCCTCACGCAGTTCTCCTGGTGGCTTCTCTGTCCTCCGCTAGTGCAACTTCTGCTTTCACCGTGACCGTGTCCTTGACAGCCTCTCCATTGCTGCCAGTCTGTCCACGGTTCTTCTGGGGCACCCAGTCTGCTTCTCCCGTTCTCTCGCTGTCCCAACAGAAAGCGCCTGCTTTCCTCTAACGAGTTCGCTCGTGTGTCTGCCTTCAGTTCTGCTTCTTGCTGCACCCGATCTGCATCTCTCTTCTTCTCCTTCACTGTCGCCACAAAAAGGCACACCATTTTTAAACATCTTGCACACCTGATGGGCATTACAACAACTAGCTTGCACATTGGTGTTTCTTCTGCGCCACATTAACTCCTTACTCCTCTTCTTCTTCCCAGTACTCAAGGTTCTATAGGAGTTGGAGTCCAGGGGAGTTGTCAACCTTTTAAAGATATTTTGCTTTAGATTTTCTTATACATCAAAACCAACATTAACAGGAGATATCAAGTGAGCATTATTTACATATGAAGTGGGAATAATATGTCATCAGAACATCAGAGGTTATAGTTTTGGGAGGGAGAATTCTGTGTCTCTACCTTTGGAGTCATCACTTTCTCCCAATAGTTGTCCCCTCCCACATATGATCCTCCTTCATAATACCACCCCCAGGGTCAGGGGGAGATCATCACCAGGGAATCAGTGATTACTCATTAGGATTCAACACGCTTAATAGTCACAGAAGAGGCAAAGTTGATCTCAAACCACCTGGATGTGTAATCCAACACAATTATATAACAACGCTCCTCCTTAACTGTCTCTATGGGTCCCATCACATTGATCGATCCCTACCTTTTTCCATACTTCCAGTGGTATGTCAACAGGTCCCATTGGTCCCCAATCCACTATTTTAGTTGTATTAATCTCAGCACATCCCTGACAGCAATAAACAGCAACCTATTCCATCCCTGCCCACCAATACCTCTCTCTTAGTCTTCTCTTTGCTAGGTGGTGGTGCACTTTGGATAAAAAACATTTCCTCACTGTCTGGGGAAGAATACAGTTCTTCTTCCTTGCCAGGCCCCATTAAGAGAACACCAACTCATGCTTGACCATGTTGTAGGCTAATTCACGCTCTGGTTTCCTCGGCCATCCCTTGAGTGTATATTCCTTCACACAATTCAACTCCTCATCCTCTTCCAATCCCATTGTGACACTACTGTAGCCACTAGCTCCTGAATGTTTGCCCCCATGTGACCATCACTTCCTTCGCTCCTCCATCAGAACATTTATCAGGAAGTAATCTTGACAGTCTGCCACCATTGTCCCTCCCTGGTACGTGTTCCACAGTAAAACTGAATTCCTGTGTATTCATCAACCACTTCAATATGCAGTGCTTGCCCATTCCCGACCTGCGAGTAGAAAATATTTGCACCAGCCGTTTGTGATTGCTCTGAATGAAGAATGGTATGCCCCGACATAGGATCTGAAGTATCTTGCTGCCCAACAACATGCCCACACCTCCTTCCCAATCACAGAAAACCTCTTCTCACACTCATTCAACACCTTTGCTGCAAATGCACTGGGCACCACTCTCTTCCCTGATGTTGATTCACTACCGCACCCAAACCCCTCTGGCATCAACCATGAGAGATGTTCTTGCCCCCATCTCAAAACTGCATAGGATAGTAGCCTTTAAAACAGCTTCCTTGATAATGCGAAATGCCCTTTCCATTGAATCAGTCCATTTGAATTCCTTCCCTTTATTTAAAACTGTCCTCAATTCAGCAGTCTTCTCATAGAAATTGTGAACAAATTTGGCATAGAATTCCACACATCCTAGAAATGACCCTGTTTTTCTCTTTGGTCTCTTTCACCTGCCTTATTGCCTCCACTAACTCTGGGTTAGGCTTTATTCCTTCACCCATTACCACATACCCTAAATACGTGACTTTATCCACCTTGAACTTGCACTTCTACGTCTTCACTGTCAACCCTGCCTCGTGTAATGTTTCTAGGACTTGCACCAACAATTCGTCATGTTCCTCATCCTCCAATATGCATACCAGAATGTCATCTTGAAAACAATGTATTCCTACACGCCACTTAAACACATTCTCCATGACCCAATGGAACACTGCACTTGCTGATGCTAAGCCAAATGGCATGCGTCGGCATGCGTGGTATGCTGATGATAAATCAATAGTCGAAAACCATCTCACTGTGCCCATTGTTGACAACATATTATGTTAGGGAGAGGATATCGGTCCACCCATATTGCCCTATTCACATCTTTCAAATCTACATATACACGTATTTTGCCATCAGACTTTTGAATCACCAGAATAAGCGATAGCCACACACTTGCTTCAGCAGGTTCAATAATTCATTCCTTGCACAACCTCGTCAATTCAAGTTCCAATTCATCTTTCAAACTCAAAAGAACTTGTCTTACTTTATGCATCACTGGACCACTCCCCTTCCCCCACTTCAATTTGATTTTATGGCTTCCAGCATACCAATGAACACCTCCTGAAACTCATTCACTACCATTTGCCCATGCACACTTTTGGAATCCACCGATGAAATAACCTCAGTGTGCTTTTCTTGTGCTGGTTTAAATTCCATAATGAGGCACCCTGGTGTTTCCATCCCAGCAAACTAATCTCCTCTCTCGGTAACGTACACTTTACCATTAATCTTACGATCTCCAACTCCTATATTACATCACACATAGCCCAAAATGTGGATCGGCACCCCTCCATATGCAGATGGGTCAATATTGTTCCTTTTCAAGTTCCCCACCCCCTTCTGCAACTTTAACTCATATTCGGAATGAGATATCAACGTATAGATTTGTGATTTTATCAAGCATTTGTAAGGCACTTTATACAACAGAATTGTGTTTCAAAGCGGCACAAGGCTAAATGGGAAGGGAACAGGGGAAATAATGACAATGGCAAAAACAGCACTAAACAGTAATATACAATTGTGGTCCTACTAGGCCTTGTGGCATTTCGGGCGTGCAGGTGCATTGTCGAGAAGTGCAGGGGTTGGGGGTGGAAGGAGAAGAGGGGGAGTGGACAAGTACTGGAGGAGGGCCTGGGAGGGAAGTGCTATGGGGAGCCGAGGAGGACAACCTCAGGCTAAGTGCTAGTACAGGCGACTCTCAAGGGTGGGATGTGGAGCCACCAAGCAAGGGCCCACAGGATGGTGCAGTGGGGGTGGAGGGGTGATAATATTGACTGGGAGGAAGAGCCTGGGATCCTGTGAGATTCACAACCCTATTCTGGATTAGCGGGAGGAAAGAGGGAGATTGAGAAAGAGGCTGTTGCAGTAGTCCAGCGTGGAAAGGACCAGAGCTCTGGATACATTGAGCTCCTGGGGGAAGGTGAGAAAGGGAAGAATGCCTCTGAGGAGGTGGAGTGAGAAGTGGGACTTGTTGGTGAAGTCTATGATGAGAGGGGTGAAGGAGAGAGCACAGTCGAAGATGACCCAAAGGTTTTTGGCCTCACAATATGGTGGGGGTAGGAGGCCCAAAGAAGGTGGCCAGAGGGTAGGAGGAAAAGAGGGCACATGTGTCCCGATGAGGAGGATCTCCGTTTTACTGCCATTGAGACAGAGATCATTCACTGCACACCATGCCTGAATGGCGGACAGACAGTCAGGGATGAGAGAGGAGGAAGAGGCAGAAGTAGAGGGAAGTTTAGAGGAAAGCTGTGTGCCATCAGTATAACACTGGAAATTAGGAGGAGATCAAGGGAGCAAGAAGGGTGAGATACATATTAAAGCGCCATGGTGATAGGATAGATCCCTGGGGGATGCCACAGGTAGAGAGGGTGGTGGTGGAGGACAAAGGGCCCAGTTGCAGCTGGGAAGGGTGATTAGTGAGGAAAGAGGTCAGCCAATCCAATGCTCGGTCAGTGATGCCAACGGTGTCACAGAGCCGTTTTATGAGGATGGGATAGTTGACCATGTCAAGGGCAGAGAAGAGGTCGAGAAGAATGAGAACAGGAGAGTTGAAGTCGAGATTTGCAAGCATGGTTTCACAGGTGTTCAGGAGAGCAGATGCCCAGAATCCAGACTGATGGAGGCAACCAAGAAGATCAGTGTGGAGGGTCAGTTGGGGTAAGACCAACTTCTCCAAGAGTTTACCCAGGAAGGGGGTAGTAGAGATGGGGCGATAGTTAGCCAGGTAGGAGGAGTCAGCAGGTGACTTTTTTAAGAGAGTGTGCAAAAGGGGGTGCTTGAGTTATAGAGGGAAAGAGCCAGTGGCAAAGGAGTGATTACAGAAGTCAGCAAGAGCCGGGGCGAGAGAGGATATGTTGTTATTAGTGGTTCTGGAGGAGCAGGGGGGCACCTGTTCGGTGGAGGCCTTCACAGAGCTGACCACTTTAGAGACTTCATCTGGTGCTATGGGCAGCAGGGAGGAGATTGAGGGGAATTGCAGGAGGGGAGCCAAGGGGGGCCAAGGGAGGCAGGGGAACAGGGGTGGGTGAGGAGATGGGGGGAGGAGAGTGAGGACAGGATGTCCTGAGTTTTGGAAGTGAAGTGGGGGACCAAGGCGAGTTCCTTGCAGATTTTGAAATGTTTTTGTTAGTGGCTCCAGAGATGCCTTTTGGATTTGGGCCCACTTCTTGGAGCGGATAGAGAAGCGATATTGGCTTTGAAGCAGGCGGCAGGCCAGTTTGTCAGAGAATAAGCCCAAGATCTGCCACTTCCATTCAGCAACTTTGCACTTGCGTTTCAGCAGTGCTAGATCGGAGTCATACCATCTGTTGTTCTTGGTGGCAGATATTATGTGGATCCTCATGGCAGAGGCAAGAATGTCAAGGGTGTTAGAGATGGCAAGGTGCAGATTAGCAAGGACAGAGTCAGAGGGGGAGTCAGGAGCGGGGATATGAGGGGGGATGAAGGTTGAAGCAAAAGCAGCAACTGACACTCGCTTCATCAGTCGAATGATGGTGAAGGAGGCTGGCAGTACAGGGGTGGCTTGGATAGAGGGCTAAGGGGCCCCAGGTAGGAGGAAAGTAGATAGTGGTCAGACCAGGAGCGGGGGGTGACAGGATTAGAGATAGGGATGTCGATTGAGATGAGGGTGTCAAGAGTGTGGCCGGCAAAGTGAGTTGGGCAGGAAGGAAGAATAGTGAGAGAGAGGGAGTCACAGAAGACACAGAACTGCGAGGTGGATGATTAAAGAGAGTCCAGGTGGATGTTGAAGTCACCAAGGAGGAGAGGTTTGGAAGAAGAGGTTGAAAGGGAGGGGCAAGGTCAGCCCATACAGAGAGGAAGAGGGAAATAGGGCAAAAGGGCCTGTAGATAGTGGTGAGGATGAGAAAGAGAGAGAGTAGGCGAGACCCCAAGCCTACAGACAAGGCATTCAAAAGAGGAGGAGCATTAAGTAGGAGGAATGATTGAAACAAGGACCCATTCAGGGAAGATCAGGGCCACTCCACCGCCAGGCATGTTGGGTTTGTGTTTGGAGAAGAATTTGGAGCCCTCAAGAAGGAAAGTGTCAAGAGCAGTGAACGAGCTGGCATTGAACCACGTCTCTGTAAGAGTGAGGACTTCAGGGTCAAAGTCTTTGAGAAGGAGACAAATGTCAGAGGAGTGTTTGACAGCAGAGCGAGCATTCACAGTTGCTAAGTGAAGCTGGTTACCACCTTTCAAGATTTTCCGAGGGGGGTGTACAGGAGCGTGGTACTCCCATCGGTGGTGGTGGAGAAGTGAGGGGAGAGGAAGAAAGGATGGCAGGAGATGGGAGGACGTTTATGAGAGAAGGCAGGCGCCATTCGAGACGGAGAAAAGTAGGTTGAGAGCCTTTGGCCATTATAGTGCCATTGTGATCGACATTAATGATACACCTAGAAGATGAGAGGTATGAAAGGAGTGCTTCCCACCTAGTACCACCATTAATTGGTGATGAGGAGAAGGAGAAGGAATTGAGACCAGATTGGGGTAGGGGGGAGTTCATAGGTCAGGGGAGGGGACAGTGAAGAGGATGTCCATAATTGTCTGTCTGGAAGTGGTATTGGAGTAAGTGTCAGAGATAGGTAGGCCTGGAATAGAGTCCAGGAGAGCTTTTCTCTTCCATACTTTGTGAGAGAGGTAGAATAAGGGATAGAATAGCAGTTAGAATAGATAGGAGACATGGAGAGTATCATGGGAGTAGGGGGAAGAGAGATAAGCAGGGGAGCAGCACAGTGCAAAGGAATTCATCAAGTGTCCTAGCAGCCAGGCAGGCACAGAGGGGGAGGTGTGCACGGGAGACAATCAGTGCCAGATTTAAAAAAAACACACCTGGATTTGAAATTGCAAAAGAGCACCAAACCAGCACAAAATGGAGAATGCAGTGATTTAAAAAGCACACCTAGATTCAAAATTGCCAAAGAGCACTAAAACAGCACACAATGGGGTATAAAGATAATGCAGGCACTCTTAAAGAGGATTTATGGGTTTGGTGTTAGCAGGCAGCAGAAAGGGAGATATATGCAAGATGTAGGGCAGATACATCAAGAGGGAAGAAGAAACAGGTTGCAGTCAGGATATAGGGCAAGGGAGGCTGGATTTAGCAGGCAACAAGAGGGTTGTGATCCAGGAGCAGGTGATCCGGGCGGCTTACCGTTGCAGAATAGTTGCCCATTGTTCAGGTTCACGAAATGCAGGGGTACAGATAGTTTGTTCATTATGCAGCGTGGACTGGGGGAAAGTTGCAGGAGCTGCGGCATGGAGGGGCTCCCTTTAGCTCTGGACAGGTCCAGACAGGGGCCTTCGTGTCAGTCTTCATGCTGGGGGCCAGCTGTCTCGCCTGTCGGCTCCTGATAGGCCGAGAAAAAGCAGAGACAGGCCAATAAAGAGCTTTGTTGATTGGGCTTTATGGTTACCCGCAAAGGCACTCCACTGCCGAAGATGAAGGTGGCTATTTTTGAATGTTGAATGAGCCCTCTGAGAATATAGCCCACAGGTGTGTTGGCAGATGAATATAAGCACACGGTTATAGCACGATCAAATTAATGTGGTTCTCCTGCAAAGTCCACAATAGTGATATGGTATGGCATTTATAACGTGCCTGTACACAAGTGTTTCTAGGCGCAACAAGACAAGGAGGGGGAAACAGAAGGAGGACAAAACAATGATCTTAGTAGGCCATGTGTCAATCAGATCGCACAAGCGCAGGGAAAGGGAAGGGGAGAAGTGCCAAAGAGGGGGGGGGGTGGAGAAGTGGAGGTAATCAAAAGTGCAGCCAGCTGGTGGCTCAGTGCCGGTAAACAGAAAGTGAAGCCAATAAATGCAGATAGACGGGACTGTAGTGAACCCGTAGGACCTTTAAGCGAGGTAGCGCTCTATGGGATGGATGGGGATGCAGATTTTACTCTTACACCAATAATAAGACTGACTCAGGAAGTTGGAAAAAAACATAACTGTTTTAATTGCAATTGTCTTAAAACTGAATACAATGCACGTTCGCTCAAGTCTTTCCAACTCGCTCTCAAAACGTTTAATAAAAAATTACATTTATATAGCAAAAATTCATCATTATTGATGTCACACTATGTAGCAATATAAGGACAACTACTTGGGGTTGTGATAGGCTTAAGGGAAACATCTAGGTATACTTTCTATGGGAAACAGGATTGTGATTGGATCTCTAAAGTCAGGTGGACAGCTATGCCCACCGCTAGTGCAAGTCATCTTCGCCGTCATTAAATACACAACATTTTATCGGTTTTCAAACTATAGGGCTTTTCACTATGTGGCCCTCTATTCTGCACGGTTATCAGTCTTATGACTCTCAATTCTTCTTTGATAGCGTTGAATCCCTATATGGTAGTGTTGAGTTGATCGTCTGCAGGAGCTCCCATCTGGTAATCTGTAACCATTTGGCATTAGCAATGGTCTTGATCCCTGGCATGAAGATTGTTGCGAATATTGCTGAAGTCTGACTGAGTAACCTGTGTTCATACGGAAGAGAATCAAAGACTTCTATCGATTTAGCTGAAAAGTAGTTTTCCCTCTTTGTTCCAATGAGAAATTCAACTGACCTCCTCTTTCTCAGGTGAGCATCTGCTTTTGGAAACTCTCCAATATTCAGGTCACTCTTCGGAATCACCAATGTTGGAACATGGACAATCACTATGGAACACAGCCCTCCCCAGTCCTTGGGCAACTTTGTGTATGCTCTGGATCCACAGGCCCAGTAGTGGTCCATTATCACTACTGTTCTATCCTTCATTCCTGGTAAATGAAAAATTTGACCGCACTGCTGATTCATTCCAACCTTTCTTGTGACATTGTTTCTGAACCGTAGTTCTGCAATGGCTAGAGGCACTATCTACAGCGGGCCTCCTTTATCATCAACCCATGTCAGCAACTTTGCAATCTTTGGCCAATGCTGTTTGCATTCATGCTCTGTAGTTTTTATAACTGGCTCATAGCATCCTGTAAGTGCTGGCGCTTTACACACATTCAGGCCTTCCTCCCATCCAGTACCGTTCCCTTGATTTGCAGCTGACCTCTGTCCTTGCCTCTTCTTATTTCTTCAAAGTTCTTTCCTTGACAATTTAGTTTTTTGTTTTATTCCCATCTGATTCCTGCTCCCTTCATTCCAGGCTGTTCATATCTTATAACATGGTCTCTGTTGTATGCTCTTGGTCTTGTCTTCAAATCTTGCACATAATCATCTTCTTCTGGAACTGTCCACTCAGTCACCCATACCAAGGATATTGTACAACCCTGGAACTGACCTCTCATATGGTAGAGTGCAAGGTGCGTCAGGCAGTGAACTTTCTTGGCTGGTACTTCTATAGCTATGAATATCTTAGAATTCTCCATAGCATAAGGCAGGAGAGCACAAACATAGCAACTCTCCTCAGAGGTCCTTTCACCCACCACTTTCATTTGCTGATACCACATGTTATTCCCCAAATGTGCTGTACTGTCTAATTATTTACTCATAATCATCTTCAGTTCTGCTTCTTCTGTGTCTCCTTCTTGCAAGGAGGGTGCGTGCATAATGCTCATGAAGTACATCAATAAGTGTCCTTCCTACAGGGGGAATCAGAGAAACACTTGTCAGAGAAATGGGAACCTTACACTTGTCACTGGTGTAGGGATCATCACAAACAGCATTGGTCTTTCTGCAACAGATAATTCTGCATAAGTCACTGGAGTGGGAAGAATCAAAGGGACTTCTACCTTACTTGGACCAATAAGGTAGACAGTATGGATTAGCAAAATCAGAAAATCAATAATAAATGTTGAGCACGCATATATTATGCACCAATACATCAGTCCCCACCATTTACAATTCTCCACACGTCATTGAATTTGTTCACTTTCCGAAACTGTACGATTCTCGACAGTCCTCATTGTGCCTGTGTACTGCTTTAAGGAAGGAAAAAACCTTTTTAATGAGGCAGCTTTGTTAAATGATCAGTTAACTGCAGGATCTATTCAACTATTGCCACAAGTAGCCTCCTAATTGCAGGGCCATTTTTAAGATCTTGCAGAAAAACACGTATATTAGTACTACACCCAACAAGAGCAAGATAAGCTCGAAGTATGTAAACAAAGACAGCGAGAAGTAATCTATGGGCATCTGCATCTGACAGGACCATAGGATTAACTAAAGAGAAACTCAGTGAGGAATGAATCTGGAAACTGCTCACATTTCCAGTCGTCGAACTCCAACTCCAGATTTGGCATATTTAGTACATCACCACTTTCTAAAGTCCAATTCAAAGATTCCTGTGACTTAAGAACTTTGCTTTGTACTCCTGCTATAAAATCTATAAAGAGTGTCCGGGGTAAATCACAGTCCGAATGCACACTTGCATTTATTTGATCGGCAACCTTGGCGTCCTTCTTCCTCGTCATCGATCGAGTCTGTACATGCTGAACTTCTTCTTGTCTTGCTTCCGAATCAACGGTTGGGGGTATGTCAGCTTCACCAGCGTAATGTTTTACATCACTTAAGTGGATCCATGCGCGTCTCTCTTGGACTTTCACTGCTGAGGGAGTAATGTTCTGAACAATATAAGGACCACTAAAGTTACTGACTAGGACTGAATCTCCCACAAATATTCTTGGTACAGGAAATAGTTCTTGAAGTCTGGTTGCTGAATGGCCTTCATCTGTGTCCTGAGACCGACGCCCCTTGTGCTTCAGTTGATCTGAAATGACAGAGATACTAGCGGTCATACATGTCAAATAAGCACTTAACTCATTTCCTAACATTTCTGCACTCTTCTGGGCATCACTTCTGCTCCTCGATGGAGGAGACAAAGGCGTTCTCATTCACCATCTGTCACTAGTGTGTGGGGTGGTGGTCCGACCCAGGCTGATTCCTTAATGTATATAATGCAATGGGCAAGCAATACAGCCATCCCTTCTTCAATGTCAATTTTAATTTTGCAATTCTCTCTTTAAAGAGACCATTGAGTCTCTAGCATATCCCGTTCGCTTGCGGTGATAAGCAGAGGAAAACTTGTGCTTTATACTAAGCAATAGGCTAATCTGTTCAAATACTTCATTGACAAAATGGGGCCCATTGTCGGATCTCAGCACCTCACATACTCCCCATTTGGGAAAGACTTCTCAGACTAAAAACGTTGCTGTGCAAGTGGCATCAGGGTGTGTACAAGGATCTGCTTCGATCCACCTAGAAAAGGGACACACCACCACTATCATATACATGTATCCACTACATACTTGCAGCATATCAACATAGTCAATATGTAAATGCTGAAAAGGACCATTTGGTCGAGGTATTACTCCTCTGATCATTCACAGTGTATGTGCAAAGACGGAGGGTACCTCAATACAGATTGAGGTACAAATAGGGGCACAACAAAATACAACACAAAGTTGTAGATCTATTTCTTGAACAATTGTGATAGAAAAATCACCTTTATTAACCAAAAATATAATTCAATATACAATTTCCAAAAGCAAGTTTCCAAACGTAAAGAACAGTGTTACTTGACACACTTCAATGTCCAAACGATATCTCAAAAATTCATAACTGATGAGAAAGAAACTGATAATAGTATTTGCATTGAATTCCACAACAATTACATAAACATTTTTATGACTTATAATTCACAATAAGAACTAGACAGTGGTCGTCTGCTCCTAATTTTTCTTGGTGAAATTATCTCAATATCTGGGACAGTGAATCCCAAAATGAATGAACTCATGGGTACTCCATCTGTCTAATACTACGCATTTCGGGCGTTATGCCCTTCTTCATGTAATGTTACCGCAGATATTAATTCTGAAATTTCAACAGAAATAAATTTGTTTCAGTGTAAATTGTGTTTACTGATTTTCACAAAAGTAGATCAAACTCAACATCAATCTTGATAACTTTAACTGAATATAGAAAGGTCTATTGACTAACCTGTCAAATACATTCAAGTAGAATGAAGGTATTGTTCATGCGTTGCCAGAACAATATTCCACTCCTAAAGCTGAGACTAGAAAAAATAAAGAGTAAAGAGGTGTAACCATCCTATACACGGGGTATCAGACATAAGCATTTTGATCGTAATTCCCCAAACGCCCTTCACGTTTCATCTGAGGTGGGACAAATCGCTCAAGAACCGTGGTGTCCCGCTCAATAAACAGATCTACGGGAAGGCTGGGGGATCAGAGAATATTATTGAAACAATTAATGAGTGTGACTCACCGATAGAGAGAGTCCTGTATTGTTAGAATGAGTAAATATTGAGATCACATGTTTATCTCCCTTATTTCGTGTCCACTTGCTGTAATAATAAATGCATTGCGGTCACTACCTGATTATATGTAATATATCTCAATCTCATAAGCGTTAAGACTAGTTGTACCTCAATGGATCTCAATAACTCCACAGTGAGTCCGAAGCACGGAGTCTTGAGTGGTATTATTTGTTCATCAATAGTTTTACACCTGTTGAATTGGATTTACCAGTTCGCAGAATTTTTCATTTATTTCCCTAAAGGAGTGAGCAGAGAAATATATTCAAATATACTAATTCACCAAAGGCGGTCAGCCTATTTATCAATATATAAACTAAGGAGTTATATAATCGCTTACCCGAATAAGGCAGCATTGAGGTCGCTGTCCGGGCAGCGAGTGGAACACACAGAAACAGTGGGAAACTTTGTTTTCGTTCTATAATTGAGGAAGAATAGCATATACACAGTAAGTAGATTAACAGCTTCAATCTTGCTTACCGCTTGTCTAATCGTTTAGACACAAAAGTTAGTGACAGTCTCGTTTGGTTAAAATCACAGTGCGGCCATGAGGTATTTTGCAAACACGCTACCGCATAGCTGTTGATTCCGAATACGTTTTCAACTCTCTGCCTGGACAGCGACTCGATGCTGCCTTATTCGGGTAAGCGATTATATAACTCCTTAGTTTATATATTGATAAACAGGCTGACCGCCTTTGGTGAATTAGTATATTTGAATATATTTCTCTGCTCACTCCTTTAGGGAAATAAATGAAAAATTCTGCAAACTGGTAAATCCAATTCAACAGGTGTAAAACTATTGATGAACAAATAATACCACTCAAGACTCCGTGCTGCGGACTCACTGTGGAGTTATTGAGATCCATTGAGGTACAACTAGTCTTAACGCCTATGAGATTGAGATATATTACATATAATGAGGTAGTGACCGCAATGCATTTATTATTACAGCAAGTGGACACGAAATAAGGGAGATAAACATGTGATCTCAAAATTTACTCATTCTAACAATACAGGACTCTCTCTATTGGTGAGTCACAATCATTAATTGTTTCAATAATATTCTCTGATCCCCCAGCCTTCCCGTAGATCTGTTTATTGAGCGGGACACCACACGGCTTGAGCGATTTGTCCCACCACAGATCAAATGTGAAGGGCGTTTGGGGAATTACGATCAAAATGCTTATGTCTGATACCCCGTGTATAGGATGCTTACACCTCCTTACTCTTTATTTTTTCTACTCTCAGCTTTAGGAGTGGAACATTGCTCTGGCAACGAATGAACAATACTTTCATTCTATTTGAATGTATTTGACAGGTTAGTCAATAGAACCGTTCTATATTCAGTTAAAGTTATCAAGATTGATGTTTAGTTTGATCTACTTTCGTGAAAAACAGTAAACTGTTACGCTCACCTGGTATCCACGGGGACGCCACCCAGCCAGTTCGTTGCTGATGCCCTTCTCAATGGTTCCCTGGTGCGGTTCTCGGTGTCGATGGATTCCGCCTGGAAATGAAGACTACGTTAGGACTGAACGACCAAGGTAAGTTTTTCCCACCTCCCTTGTGATTGCAGTCCCTCTGGGTTCTCTTCTCACCTGGTTGTCGGAATTGGTGGGCTCTCCGTCCTGCTCTCTGGGCAGGGGTGCGTTGTCTATGGTGGGCGTGTGCTGTCCAGTTACTTCACTGGCTGCTGCCCTAATAATGTCTTTAAGGTATGTCTTATTGCGAGTTTATGAAGTTGTTATTCTTGCATGCCTTTTCACTGTTCTAAAATGTCTCTTTTTTTATCTCCCTTAGGTGCGCAGAGTGTCCACTGGGAGAACTGGGTTGGCTGGTTCTTGCCGATAAACGATGGCGCATAAAAGCGCTATGATGCGGTAAGGAGACGCTTTGCGCAGCACAGCGATGACTTGTCTTCACTGACCTGTGCTTTTCTCTTTTTCGTAGGTCTCGGTGTGCTCCCAGCGTGGATGGAGTTCCGGAGCTATGCCAGTCGAAAATCAACCAGCCAGGTAAGTCTCTAAGCGCTTGCGGTTGTAATGTCTCTTCTACCTCTTTTAATAATGTCTTTCTTCCTTTTTTCAGGTCCTTCGTTCTGGGCGGCAAACTCTTCAAACGGAGCTGCCCAGGAACTGCGAGCAGTGAAGGATGGAGATTACAGGTAAGATTCTGCTGCTAACGATGTTCTTTGTTTTTTTTCTGCAGGTCTGGAATTCGTCAGGATCGTGAGAAAGCTGGACACGGTGAGCGTCACATTGCTAGTAGCAAAGTAACACGAAGCGTGTTGTCTTGTTCGGGTGTGGTTTAAATAGCCACTGCAAAGTCGTCCAGGTAAAGTAGTCCCTAAGCCACCACACCCAAAACACTATACCGCATAGCTTGGTTCTAGGAATCAAGCTATGTGGATGCCTCCCTGTTGGCTGAAAGCCCTAACAAGTAGTTCCACAAGCAGGTGCCTATCTTTGTTTATGAGCCTGGCACCAAAGGTGCCAGGACTGGCCCCAAGAGGGCCTGAGAAGTGGATGCCAGGCCTTATAAGTGATCCGAGTCCTGATTCCATCTGGCCAATGGGCTTGCCAGTGGGGATCAGGGCTGAGGGTCGTGACATAAACACAATTTACACTGAAACAAATGTATTTCTGTTGAAATTTCAGAATTAATATCGTTGGTATCATTACCTGAAGAAGGGCATAACGCCTGGAACGCGTAGTATTAGACAGACGCAGTACCCTTGAGTTCATTCATTTAGGGATTCCCTGTCCCAGATATCGAGATAATCTCAACAAGGAAAATTAGGAGCAGACGACCAGTGTCTAGTTCTTATTGTGAATTATAAGTCATAAAATTGTTGATGTAATTGTTGTGGAATTCAATGTAAATACTATTATCAGTTTTTTTCTCATCACTTATGAATTTTTGAGATATCGTTTGGACATTGAAGTGTGTCAAGTAACACTGTTCTTTACTTTTGGAAACTTGCTTTTGGAAATTGTATATTGAATTATATTTTGGTTAATAAATGTGATTTTTCTAACCTAATTTTTCAAGAAATAGATCTACAACTTTGCTTTGTATTTTGTTGTGCCCCTATTTGTACCTCAATCTGTATTGAGGTACCTTCCTTCTTTGCACTTACATTTGATCTGGTAGCACAGATCTAATAGGGAGCACCATTAAATTTGAGCTAAATAATTCATTATTTCTTACTTTTTTGGTAATTCAAGAGTGCACCTCTACAGCCAATCCACTCTAGCATTCATAGTGTATGCCCAGCGGTAAACTTTTGACATACGATGCAATTTATGACATAAAATGCAACGTGTTCTAACAGGTTTGGTGCAAGGCTCTCCGTAGTTACATGCATAGGGTAGTGCAGCTGTTCAAGTGCTACCCTTAACAAGGCTACAGGCATCACCGGCTTTCCAGTACTGTCCTGTCGCCACAATGCGTCAGAGGGGAATAAAGAACACCCCCTTTGTTTCCACAATTCTTGCTCTTTCTGTGGTGCACTGCCTTGAACCTCCATCAACTGTGCTCTTGATAAATGATTAAACCCTTCATTTACAATCATAATTGTGACATTTATTTCCTTTACATCTGGAGTATCAAAACTAGAAATATCTGGTGAATATGCAACCCTTTTGGCCTCTACGTCTGCGGCCTTGTTCCTGCAAGAGATAAAGTCAGTTTGCTTAGTATGTGTTGCGCATTTAACTATTGCAATGGCTACTGGGAGTTGTAGTGCCTTAATAAGCCTGTCCAATAATGCTGCGTGTTGCACTGGAGTGCTGTCTGCTCGGATGTAGCCCCTCCTTTTCCAACATGCTAACCCTGCGTGCATGGTTGATGTCACATAGGCGGCGTCACTGTACACCGTCACTTCCTGGCCTGCATGTTTCCCGAGCGCAACAATAAGCGACACCAATTCTGCTGCTCGCACTGAAAACTGAGACGGTAGTCTTGCACTTGCTACAACCTCAAATTCTCCATTGGCTCTTTGCCTTACTACAGCTGAACCGGAATGCCTTTCCCCATCAGTTTGATCAATTCTTGAAGACCCATCAATAAAGAGAATCTCCCCCTGACGCATTTTCCATTACTCGTGGAATGTCATCTTAGAATTCCTCGTAATTGGCGCAATCGTGCACAAGTTCACCCTCTGCCATAGGCTCAGCTACAAACATGGCAGGGTTCACTTATTTAGACCTGACTATTTTGATTGTTTGATTCGATATGACTACCTCATATGCTGTAGCCCTCTGAGATGTCAATGTACCCTTAGGTTGTTCCAAAATGGCAAACAAAGCATGTTCAACAAACGTCATCGAATACCCCATCACAATACTAGTAGACTTCTCTATTGCGAACGCAGCTGCTGGCAGGGACTGTTCGCAAGGAAAGTGCCCTCTCATAACTGGATCTAAAATCCCACTGTAATATGCCAGGGGTTTGTACCCCAATGTAGTCCTCTGTGTAAGCACCGCTGTCATAACTGTCCCATTCGTATGTGAAAACAAAAATAATTCCTCATCATAGTTGGGAATTCCTAAAACTGGAGCTGTACAAATTGCCTTCTTCAGTTCTTCAAACCCTCCCTCCATTTCCTCAGTCCATTCTATTCTTTCCTTGTTCACGTGTGCTGTCTTCAGAGCCTGCAAAAGGGGTCTTGTATATGAGCTATAATCAAATATCCATGCTCTAACAAAGTTGCATAATCCCAAAAACTGCTGCATTTGTTTTATTGGGTGCAGTATTATTGTTTTCATAATCATTTCAGCTTTTTCAGGTGTGACTCTCTTCCCCTCATGTGAGATCAACTGACCTATGTACAACACCTCTTTTTGACAATATTGCAACTTCTCCTTATCCACTTTATATCCCTTATCTGCTAGACTAGTCATTAACTGAATTGAATCTTGTCTGCACTCATCTTCTGTCATGATACAAACCAAAATATCATCTACGTACTGCAACACAGCACTTTACAAATCAATGTTGCTTAGGTCCATCTGCAGGACCCTGTTTAAAAAAAAAAAAAATCGATGGAGACTCACAGTACCCTTGGGGCAAACGAGTGCTCTTCAGTTTAGTTTGACGAAACATAAATGACGTAAGGTCCTGGGAGTCCTTGTTCAACGGGATTGAGAAAAACTAATTTTTCAAGTCAATCACTGTAAAATATTGTGCTTCTGCTGGGATACTACACAATATCATTGCCTGATTCTGAACTAAAGGAAACTCTGCCTCCACAATCTGGTAAATCAGTCTCATATCATGTATGAATCTCCACGACCCTCCCTTCGATTTTGTAATTGGATACACCGCGGTATTACACAGTGATTCTGACGTCACTAAAATACATTGTTCCATCAGGGCTGATATAGTCTTAAAAATACCCTCATCCGCCTCTCGAGACATTAGGTACTGCCTTGCTCGAGGTAAAATTGCTCCTGGCTTCAGCTTAATCTTAACCTCCCCTACCCCCTTCAATAGGCCTACGTCATAGGGGCCTGTAGTCCATAAAGAATTTGACACTTTTCCAAATCTTCATAAAAAAATGCTGGGCACTGCCGCGCTATCACCATTTGCTGTGGGATTTCGCTTTTCTCTATTCTGACCCAATATGTAATATTCATCTTAAATATTACATCATCATCTGATGGATGATCATCTCTAAACATATCCTTGTCAGTGACATCAATCAATCTATACCCTTCCCCAATGGCAATCACTGTTCTCCATGACCTGCCCTTGTCATCTGTTCCCTCGAACATGGCCAATTCCCCTTGCACTATGGCTGCATTCAAGTATAGGGGAATAGTCTTTACCCCCTCTTCGTCCATAGGTATTTGTGACCTCACAGTTTACTCTCGTCGCTCTTCAACAACTTTTTTCAATTACAAAATGCACAAACAGACAGACTAGTTGACTTTTTCACACATTCACCACAGTACTCCTTTTCTCCTAGCCCCTAAAATACCCCATTGGAGTTTGAGTCATTCCTTATCATAAACCTGTTTATGTGCCGCCTATTTACTCCTTCTAGACCTCCCATGAGGTAGGAAACTGGGCTCTGTAAAACACTCCTCGTTCAAACGCTCCTCGTTATATGCTAGACAAACCCCCCGCTACTTTTTTACATTACCACATCCCCATTCCCTTATTTTGCCAGTCCCTCAATCTACTCACCATTCGCATTTCAGCTCAAGACCTTTGGTTTCGACCCCCTCCTCCAATCGACCACCGTCACCGGCAGTCCGCTCAGCGCCTGTGGAAACGAGGAGGGATTTCGTCATAGAGGAACCCGTCCCGCCTGTATCGATTCTCTTGCAAGAATTCTATATCGGCCGCTCTCCACCGGCCGCTCTCCACTGGAAACTTTGCGATCCTCCGGCTAGATGGCAGAGGGCTACTGGTCAATGGGTCTGAACCATCCTCCCTCTGCTACCACTTGAACCTGTAGGCCCTTTAAGCGAGGTAGTGCTCTATGGTATGGATGGGGATGCAGATTGTACTCTTACACCAATAATAAGACTGATTCAGGAAGTTGGCAAAAAAATAACTGTTTCAATTGCAATTGTTTTAAAACAGGGAGTACAACGGACGTCAACGGACGCTCGCTCAAGTTTTTCCAACTCACTCTCAAAACATTAAATAAACATTTACATCTATATAGCAAAAATTTGTCATTAATGACGTCATACTAAGTGACAAAATAAGAAAACTTACTGTTATAGGCTTAAAGGGGACATCTAGGTATACTTTCTATTGGGAACAGGATTGTGATTGCATCTCTAAAGTCAAGTGGACAGCTATGCCCACCCCTAGTGCAAGTCATCTTCGCCGTCATGAAATGCACGTTTCATTGGCTTTCAAACTAGAGGGCTCTTTGCTATGCAGCCCTCAACGATTGGTTGGCACGCTTGTACCCTTCTGGAATATTCCACTTGCCAGCAGTATGCATGCTGGTACCCCAGGTGCTTGTGGGTTGGACTTCACCATACCTCCCCACCAAATTAGCCCATCATCCATCATCACTCCTACTGTCTGCCATTCGAATTGTCTTTGAACTGGACCTTACAAAGTATCACTGTGCCCCAGAATAAAAGGGGGGGCGAGCATGGTTTTATCTTCAAGTCTTGATGTATCTTGCCCAACGTCTATTTTCATCTGGACCATGTGACAGGAGACAGTGTTTGAGCTCTTTCTTTCGTATTTAACATTATTAAATGAATAAAACCTGGCACTTCTAGTGTTTTTCCATTACACCTCAACAGGAGCCCTTCTCGCTTCTCACGTTCATTGTATCTTCTCGAATAGATAACCAGTTTCTTGGCTGCCACAACCCTTGACAATGGGCCAGACAACCTTTCTGGAATCTTCCCTTGTTGTCAGCTGTTTTCTTCTACTGCGCCACACCGCTGAACTCCCTGGCGCTAATAGCGCCGGATCACAAGTTTGGCGGTAATGTAATTCCCCATTCCCCATTGAGCCCTTTCGGGAATGCCCCATTCCCCATTGGGCTCAATGGGGAAAATTTGCGCTCTTCCTGCCGGTGGATTTCCCGCCGGCGGTAATAGCGTGAATTTTTGGCAGATTTCCCCCCAGCTAAGAGCTGGGGCGAAATCCGCCAAAGTCCTGATTTGGCAGACCCTTAAATCCAGCGGTAATAGCGCGACCGCCGGATTTAAGGGTTACCGCCAAAGTCGTGATGAGGCCCTTAGTTTGGTAAAACACGTAGAACATTCAGATTCTATATACACATATGTATATATTGGCTGCACCGCCTGCAGTCTATTTACACTTAGAGCGCATGCTCCGAGCAAGTGGTCCTCAAGTGGTCCTGTTAGCTGTGGCTGAAACCAAGTGCTGCCTGAACAACCTTCTGTTTACTGTGTTCACGTGACTTTGGCCACGCCCCCTTCATTTGTCACGTGTATATAAGGAATGGTACGCGCACTCCTGCGCGCACGCTCCGAGCAAGGGGTCCTCAAGTGGTCCTGTTAGCTGTGGCTGAAACCGAGTGCTGCCTGAACAACCTTCTGTCTACTGTGTTCACGTGACTTTAGTACTTCTCTCAACTGAATTTAAAAGACTTAAATTGACTTTTAATATAATTATTGCTGCTTGAGAACATTTATAGTATCCTAAAACACGTTTATTTGTATTTTTGTTAGGCCACGCCCCCTTCATTTGTCACGTGCTTATAAGGGCTGGCACGCACGCTCCTGCGCGTGCGCTCCGAGCAAGTGGTCCTGTTAGCTGCTCGCAGCGCAGCATGGGCAGCAGGGGGTCTTAATTAGAGGCTGTTTTCAGTCCATTTTGCATAAATTCCAGACTTGAACTGTGATTGCCGTGTGATAGCTCCATTGCGCAAGAATCCATTGGTTTTCCGGCAAATGTAAGTTCGATCAAACGTGAGCTCTAACGGTAGTTGCCACAAGTGCTTGATGGGAGGATCGTATTGTTATTGTTTTACTTTCAAGCACATGTTGGAAGTCGAAAGAAAAAGCCTGTAATTCATTCAAACCATGTACTGTTATTATTATGCCGAGCGTGTAAATCCTTGTGAGCGTTACGCGTACCTTTACTCTTGAACCCTGTCCTTGTGTTTTGATCTGTAACTAAGAAATGTCCTTCAGTCTTTACCACACTCTTCGCCAACAGACAAAGGGCAAGGGCAAACACAAAAAAAAAAATGTGGAAAGAGAATAGGCACTAACCGTTCATCAGCTCTGTGCTACGCATTCATTCCTGTGTACCATGCTCCTGAGTTCTGCTGACACCTGTAGTCTTCTTTCTCTCACCCACACGCTCGTCCATTTTCTTCAACAAAAGACTCAGTCTGAAACACTTTTGCATCTGTGTATAGCTCCGAGGCTGCTGCCGAGTGAGCATAGCCTGCTCAGACTGCCTAACCATATGCTGTGTACGCACGTCTGACATTTACAAGACCCGCTGGCCCTTGAACGCCACTTTTTGTTTCACTCTGATATCTTTCATCTTTTAGCTGTAAGCCCGCTCTTTATAGCCTGTGGGCACCCTAGCAGGGTTAAATACAAAAACTGCTTCTCCGCAGTATTTCTCGGTCCTTTGAGGCAAAATGAGATCTATCATGATGAATAGTAAAGATGCAATGACAAATATCCACAAAAATGCCTGCACAGAAGGCACCCAAGGCAGCTTTTTGGATAACAGTGGTGAATCAGAGCTTGTCGTGTCCATTCCTATAAGCTCCCAACAATCCGATCATCAAATCCCAGAGACTTTTGGTGACAGAGAGACTGGTAATGAGAATACACTGCCTAATGTATTTCCCCTTAAGGCTGTTCTTGATCCTGAACTTTCTATAAAACAAAGCTTTCTACGTATAAAAGTCTGCCCTCACGCACTTAGCTGGTCCCTCTCAACAGGAAACTGTCCACCCATCCCCCATCTTGATACATCTGTGATGGGATCTTTGGTGGGCACTGATCTGGATAAACGCATCCGCCTCTCGCTTGGTCCTTCAACCCCCATTCAGCCCAGAGGGGGTGGTATCGATAAGGTCCATTTTCATAAACAAGTTCTTGGAAATCCATTAAATCCCGAGGTTGAGTTTCCCCATCCCCATCGATTTGACCCACCTTCTGAAAAACCTTCTGTCCCTTCCCCTAAGAGCAGCAGTTCTAAACAATATGAAATAGAAGAACCTGACTTTAGGCAAAAGATGCGATCATGTTCAAGCCCATGCCCCTCTACTCTGCCTGGAAATTTCAACTTTCCTCTCAGGACAGCCCCTCCTTTTGATTCCTCGTTCCTCCAGGAATACCAGGAAGCTGAAGCCTCTTTTCCAGTCTTTACACTGATTTTAAATCTTCTCGATAAAGGGCACAAGAGTACACATCAGGACATAAAGAATGTTAACAGGCTAATAGATGTACTTACAATAGTAAATAAACTTAAAGCCCTTAACTTCTCTAAGGACCTTCTGAATATCAACAAAATCGTTTCAACTTCTGACTGTCGCGAAACATATAAACCATGAAAAGGCTCTCAGTTTCTCACATGAAATTTCCGCCCCATCAGAGCCTCTTTTAGGCTTGTCGAACAAATCTTTTCAACCAGAGGTTTTATGTTCCGGTCTTAATCGACCTAGCTATACCTCTGAAAATCTCACCCTGATGGAAAAATTGGCCAACCAAAATTTTACTCAATCAGCAATATTGGAAGTGATTTATACTCAATTAGAAGCCTTTGCCACAAAACCAACTCCCACTGACAACCCATTAAAGACCGAATGAGGAAGTCGAGAAAAACCTGACAGCCCTTCTACATTGGTAGACATTATAGAAGAAGATGCTCAAGAATTTGCCAGAAAGGCTGACTTGAATACAAAAACAGAGTACACAAATAGTGACTGTAACCCCAAATATTTTGTTTCACGAAAAGAAAAAATACTTTACATGAAGGCTCTAAAACGAAAACCCCAAAAAGTTTGTTCACTTAAAAAAGAAATTATCTTGGCGCCCAAGAATAAGAAAAAAAGCAAATCCTGTGAACGCCCCGGAAGGGGTTGATAACTGAGAAAAGGGCACAAAATGAACAACTGAAATTGGGACAGCCTGGCGAGTCGTCAATTGCATTGGTGATAAATGGAGCAGGCTTGTCTAAAACTCTTAAAGAGCCTGCCGAAAAAAAGAAACAGAAATTATGATAACAACAATCGTGCAGTCGTTACTTCAAGAACAAGAGACAATCAGAAACATCAAAGAAGGCCCAACTCACTCTATGAGTGTTTTAAGACACGGGTTGTCTGACAAATTAGGAGCAAAGACTCCAAGTTATCCAACGAACAACTCTCAACCAACTAATAATTCAACGGGGAGAGAACCTTTAGTTAAGGACACTTTTGCAAATCGGCCTCCATCTCAAGTTTTTAGGCATGAGATAGAAGGAGAGCTCTCCCACAATGCTCAAATAGTTAACAACCTATCCAAAATCAACATGGATCAGACGCAATGGAGAAAACCCATTCACCCCGAATATCCAAGTGTCATCTTATATTACTTATTTGAGCATGATGGTCCGTCCTCTCTAACGAGGAACAGAATCCTTTCATTTTGTAAAAAAATGTAATCATTGAGAACGATCTCTTCGGCAGACATCAAATCGGTGGACTTTATACACCCAGAGCGACTTGACTGTGTTTGTTTAGTTCTATACACTAGAACTATGTACGATTCATTCTTGGCAGCCACTGATGTTTTCAATAGGATGGAACGGGTGAAATTTGTGGATGGGACGGGTGAAGTTTGCGGATGGAACGGGTGAAGTATGTGGATGGAACGTGTGAAGTATGTGGATGCAACGTGTGAAGTATGTGGATGGAACGGGTGAAGTATGTGGATGGAACGGGTGAAGTATGTGGATGGAACGGAGGAAGTACAGGGTTGGAACGGGTGAAGTATGTGGGTGGAACGGATGATTTGTGTGGAATGGGTGAAGTACATGGAACGGGTGGAGTGGGTGAAAAGGGTGGAGTGGGTGGAACGGGTGAAGTGGGTGGGACGGGTGAAGTAGGTGAAACGAATGAAGTGTTGTGGACGAACCGGGTGAATTGGGTAGAACATATGAAGTAGGTGGATGAACAGATGAAGTATGTGGATGGAACATGTGATGCGGTTAGAACAGGTGAAGTGGGTGGAACCAGTGAAGTGGGTGGAACGGGTAAAGTGGATGGAACATGTGAAGTGGGTATAATGGAAGAAGTGTGTGGATGAAACGGATGAAGTGGGTGGACCGGATGAAGTAGGTGGGCGAACGGATAACATATATGGATGAACGGATGACGTATGTGGATGCAACGAGTGAAACACAGTGTATGGAACGGGTCAAGTATGTGGATGGATGATGCATGGAGAATGGATAACGTGGGTAGAACGAATGAAATGAGCAGACCGGGTGATGAAGGGATAACATGCATAGATCGGATCAGAAGGAATACATAGAACTGATCGAACTGACAGTGTACATAGAACTGAGCGAGTACATGCAACGGATGGAATACACGGAACAGATAGACGACACGATACAACACTGTACAAAAATAGAGTGTATGGAACGATCTGGAGTGCATAAAACGATTAAAGTGCATAGAATGGTTGGAGTGCATAGAACGGTTGGAGTGCATAAAATGGTTGGTATGCATAAAATGGTTGGAGTGCATAAAAAGGAGTGAATAGAACGGTTTGGAGTGCATGGAACGGTTTGGAATGCAGGGAACGGTTTGGAGTGCATGGAATGGCTTGGAGTGCTTGAAACGGTCAGAATGCATGGAACGGTTGGAATGCATGGAATGGTTGGAGTGCATGGAACTATTGGAGTGTGCTCGATCTCAAGCACCTAAGGTTAACCACCATATCACATCTCCACACTTACTCTCTTCTTTACACCACCACTCAACTAGAACACAGCGATACTATGACACCATTCGGTATAGCTGTTCTCATACCATCACTTGCCCCATACTCCCCATCATCCTAACTAAACACAGCTGGTTACACACCCTCCAGCCTAGGCATTCTCCTCAGGCCTAACGCAGACAGAATCGGTGTGGATAACAACCCCCCAGAACAAACACATACTCTTGATCTCACAACCACCACACCTACCGCTAAGAAGCAGCTATCACATGAATGCCACACCTGCTGCACACATATCCGGTGCTCACACGCACCTTATGACTCTCTCTCCTCTCTGTACTGACTTGAACTTCGGTTCCCGAGGGCGTTCAACCTACCAGCGCCTTGAGATCATACCAATGGTACATAAGGCGCTATATAAATGCAAAGTAACATAACATAACAGGATGGGTTATGATTTGATACCCTTTCTTAAAGACACCAGATCGACCCATCAAAGTGAAAAGTTGAATAACACCATGGACCGACCAACCCAAAAAAGCCAAACAACCCATTCTGACTGAACCAAATAACGAGCAAACAAGTTGGAGATGCTTGGCTTTGTCCCTGAGAGACTCCATTGCCCAACTAAGGGATATGAAGGCTCCTCCTTTTTAAAGCAAGAACCTTCTCAGTGCTCTCCTGGAATTCCAGGGGGCACATGAACCTTTTAAGTTTGCATGAAATCTGCAAAAAGGTTATTCAATATTCGGTAATTTGCCTCCAGAAGACCTGGCTGCTAACAAGTTCTTTCATATTAGAAGGCTATCAATGTCATCAGGACATGGCCGCGCAAGGCCCCATGGGCTGCCCCTATGGGGTTTACTCACGGCTATACAGATCAAGGACAATTTAAAAGTTTGTAAATGCATATTGGTTACAACGGGTTTCTTATCCATACTTCTGGATATTGCTGCTCCTAAAGACAAAGGGTCTCATTACGAGTACTGCGGTAAAAACAGGGTCATTACCGGCATGGCGGAACGAGCGGGTCCGTGCTCGTATGACGCCGCTAATAGTGGGTGATTACGAGTGCGCAAGCACGCGCGAACCCCCATGCCGGTAATGGCCAGACCGGCATGCCGCAAAAGGCCCTCCAACCCCCCGATAGCACCATCACGGGACCCGCCGATACCGCAACCGCCTAGGAGAAACCCCTAAATACCGACCCGGTAATACCAACATGCTCGAAATCCCGGACCCGGAAATAACGTCATTGCGGCGGAACAGGAAATGGGCCGGCGGACATCTTTAAAAAAACAATCCATTGCAATCCTCCAAAATCACCAGTTGATTCCTGGAGAGCTCTGTGCCAATCCTTCCATAATGTCCAAGGCAACCAGGAAGACCACCCCCTGGCTGCGGAAACACGCTTTTCCGACGCAGAACTAAATATGCTAGCTGACACCCTAGCTGCACACGCAGATGTCATAAAATCCCAGAGCCTGAAGCGTGAGGTGCAGCAGCAGAAGAAGGAAATCTGGCAGGAGGTAGCCCGCAAGGTGTCGGCTGTAGGAACCACCCCACGTAGTGTGAAGGACTGCAGGAAGAGGTGGGATGACCTCCGCTTGAGGGTCCGTAACATCATGGCAAGCAACAGGAGGGAGGCCATGGCCACAGGTGGGGGTCCCCACTTTCCTGCAAATATTAACACCTGGGAGGAGACCGCAAGCTCCTTCATTAATCCAGAGACCATCGAGGGATTTGGGGAGATGGAGACGGGTGCGGCATCATCACCAGAAGGAGGTGAGTGACCCTGCAGATCCCTGTAGGAGAAACCATGACGTAGCACAATTGATGTGGAAGTGAGTCTAGGCAAGGCAATGCATGTCCCATCACCCACATGAACACAAACAAGTCCAGATGGCAGGCCAAACCCTGCCAGACAGAAATGCATGCTGAGTGCCAATCCCATAACCAATACACAGCCAACACACATGGACCGTGCCCATGTAATACATCACACAAACCCCAAATCAACGGCATGCCACCTGCCATGCAGCAAATGCGAAAATGCCCTCTCACACTACCCTGTGTGACACACCTGTAAGACATGAATGCATGATTAAATGAATAATGAACAGCAACATAGTATGCTTCTGGCATGTAACACCATCAGTGATGCCCTGCATCTCTTCTACCCTCCAGGCACCGATGGAGAAGATGCCAGCCAAGACACCACCGCCAGGGCATCCATGTCCTGCACAAATAAAAGGGCTACCCCCACCACCACCTCCGGGGCTGCCAAGCAGGCCACACCTACAGCCAGTGTGTCTGACACAGCCAAGACACAGCTGACACCACCTACTGCCAGTGTGCCTGACACACTCGAGACCCAGCAGCCCACACCCACACCAGTGTGAAAGGGGAGTCCCTACAGGCACTGGCCACCACAGAAGATGACTGAGGAGATTGTGGACCAGGAGGGAGTCACTGACGTGACACATCCACCCACCCCAAGCCCTGTGTCCACCCCCCACCCCAAAATCAGCCCTCACCCACGTACAGCAGTGCTGATCCCTGCCTCCATGATTTGGACCTGAGCCCCTTCCCGGAGGACAGCACCGACAATGCAGGCCCTGTGGTTGTACGACAATGTTTAGCCTCCCAATTATGCTGTGTATTCTACAGTGTGCATGGTCACACTAGCCACATTGGCACAGTAGCAATCCTGTTTATTCATGCATTACCACCCACCACTCCTCCCACCAACACCCTCGAGTCACGTCTGGCGAGGGTGGAGGCCCGACAGGAGTCCATGTTAGAGATCCTGCCTGCGGCAATACATGGCAGATGGCGAGGACACCAGGTGGGAAATAGCCACTGCCATTGCGGGGACCACTGCTGCTATTACCGCAAACACAGCCGCAGTGAATGCATCAGCTGTGCTGATGAGGGACTGCCTTGGGGCAATAACACAGGTACTTAGATCCATCCTGTTCCACATGCAGCAGCCACGCCCTGCAGCAGCCGTGGAACCTGCCACTGACTCCTCATCAGTCACCACACCTGCTTCCTCAGTCCCCACCAGCCCTGTGCGTCCCACCAGAAGGAGTTCAAGGCACACCGAAATGCTGCTCCTGGACAGCAAAAAGTACCGCAAGTAGTGTGGGCGGACAATGGGACTGGGACACGTGGTTGTGGGTGAATGGGAGCATTTGGTCAAGTTTATTGGGGGGGTTTGGGAGTTAACTGGGGGGGGTTTGGGAGTTCACTTGAGTGGTTTGGGAGTTGACTGGGGGGGTTTGGGAGTTGACTGGGGGGTTTGGGAGTTCACTGGGGGGGTTTGGGAGT
Organism: Ambystoma mexicanum; assembly: GCF_040938575.1. NCBI lineage: Eukaryota > Metazoa > Chordata > Amphibia > Caudata > Ambystomatidae > Ambystoma > Ambystoma mexicanum. The sequence continues at coordinate 646,653,319 of NC_090941.1, forward strand.
TGACTGGGCGGGTCTGGGAGTTCATTGGGGGGGGTTGTTACATTTTTCCTGTTTGATCTAATACACCGTTTGTGTGAAAAAACATTCAATGCCTGGACATTGTTCATTTCGTGTATATCCATTTAATGGATGACGGTGTTCAGTCCCCAACTCCCACCATTGCCTGTGAGCATGTCCACATGGACCCAGTGTGTCACTGACACATGTCTATCATAGTCCTTGTGGTTCAGAGGTATTTGTGAATCAGTGATTGGTGTACTGCATGGCCATCCTGTGCATCACATACTGGCAGGGTTGCTGCTTCACCTCCGTCTACATCCTCATCATCCTCACCCGGTGCATGCATGTCAATGTCAGGTGGCAGTGGTACATTTCTCCGGACGCACATGTTGTGCAGCATGACACAGGCCATGGTGATCTTTGCCACTTTCTCGGGCCTATAAAGGAGTGCTCCCCCAGACCTGCTTAGGCAGCGGAACCACGCCTTCAACAGGCCAAAGGTCTGCTCAATCACATCACGGGTACGGGTGTGAACCCGATTGTACTCCTTTTCATGGCTGTTCTGCGGGTTCCGCACAGGGGTAAGGAGCCACGACCTCAAGGGATATCCTCCATCACTTGCAAGCAAATACAAATAGGTGTGTGTCACTCTGAGCTGCCATCTTCAGGAAGCACAGGCATGGCCGCAGCTATTTGGTATGGACATGCACATGTCCCTGTACGTATGCACAAATGTTATCTAGATGCACACTATACTGCTATGAGGTGTGGTAGTCTGGATGGCGTTCAATAGATGATGCAGGGTGAGATGATGCATGCTGAGGCGGATGAACTGTGGTTGTACGACAATGTTTAGCCTCCCAATTATGCTGCGTATTGTACAGTGTGCATGGTCACACTAGCCACATTGGCACAGTAGCAATCCTGTTTATTCATGCATTGCTTGACATACACATGGTGGTCAGGTCGTGCGTCTCACATGTGGTCATTGATATGCGTTAATGGTCAGATGTGTGCCAATGATGTGTCATGTTGGGAGGTTCAGGTCAGATGTCATTTGCTCTGCGTGCATTCTCCAATCAATGTCCATTTCCACACAGGTGGGGTATGCATCCCCCCCATTCCCACCCAGGTGGGGTATGCATCCCCCCCCTCATTCCCACCCAGGTGGGGTATGCATCCCCCCTCATTCCCACCCAGGTGGGGTATACATCGCAACACATCCCTACCCCGTAGCACTGCCATGGCCCACTCAGACAACTCACCAAGCAGCCAGGCATGTGGTCCAGCATGTCGCTCCATGTGACGGGGTAGCGTGGAGTTACGCAGCACCATGGCATCATGTGTTGATCTGGGAAATCGGGCGCAGCAATGTGTGATGATCTTGCTGGAGTCACGTACCATCTGCACATTGATGGAGTGGTATTGCTTGCCATTGCGGTACACCGCCTCTACGGCATGGGCGACTACCAATTCTACATGGGTGCAGTCCAGGGCACCAACACAATTGGGCATGTCTGCCAGTGCATGGAAGCCTACTTTGGTGTCAGCTATCTCCTGGGCAGCCCGTGGTAGTGATATGTGGGTGCTAGCGTGCTTCATGAGGGCATCCAGCACTTGGGTCAGCATGCGTAAAAATAATGGTTGTGAAATGCCATGCAGCTGGCCTACTGAGTGCTGGTAGGTGCCTGTGGCCAGGAAGTGGAGCACAACCTTTAGTAGCGGGGGGATGGCAGTGTGTATTTCTATGAGGCTGGCAAATTCGTTGCCTATCATGTCCACTATGGTGGTGTTGGTGTCCTGGTCCAACCGTTACAGGGTGTGGATATGGTCAGGGGTTAGATTGAATGGACTAGGTCTGATGCGAGGGATTGGCGGCTGCCTACGAGGGACTACTGGCTGCACTGGTGGTAATTGCTGGGCCTGTGTCACCCTCCTTCTCCTCCTGCGTCTCCTCTGTGCTGCCTGTTGTTGCTGCTGTAGTTGCTGTTGTGGCTGTAGTTGTAGCAGTATAGGAATGTCCTCCAGCGCCATGATTGCAACAGCTAGTGGTAGCATTGTGGTGTAGGAAGGAGTGTGGTGTGTGGGTGTACTCCTTTTATACTGGGCCAAACTCCATTGAGTCCACCTGTGGTGATTGTGTGCACCTGTGGCAGTTGGCTCGATTGCTGTTTGCGGGTGGTCCGCGATGCCTGTATGGCCGGCATCGTGCAGCCCTTGATTACCGCCTTCGGAATGCCGGTATTTGCATGTCCACGTGGGTTGTGATGTCCTCCTATTACCGGCATGCCGGTATTTGCTCCCTGTAGGGGCTCGTGTATGCGCACATGCTGGTCTGAGGGGGCACGGTACGGGCGGTGCTGGTATTGGCGGGTCGTCGGGTCGGAATGCCCCGGACCCGTTAACGATGCCGCTATTACCATTCCGCCTTCCTTTTTACATTACCTCCATTCTCGTAATGAGGCCCACAGTCTTTCTACTAATCATTAACATCTATTGGCCTGCTAAAGCCAATCTAGAAGATGCCTTATTACTTCTACAGGAACATGTTTCAGAAGAAATGTCCCTTCGGGCTGGCCTGCAAATAATGATTGTCGGCGACTTAAACATGGACCTGACTCCCTACATATACACTGAACAGGAATTAGACTCTTTCTATCACTTATCATGTATTGATATAGGGAGCGACACCAGAAAACTAAGCCAAGGGAAGCAATGGTTCAAATTTTTTTCGGACTAGGGCCTCTCATCATCTTTTATGACCACAACTAAGGGTTGCACTGTCCCCACCTGGACAAATGGGACCCACTTCTCAACAATAGAGTACATATTTATTTCGCACCATTTATTGGATTCAGTCGCAAATTTTGAGACGCTTAAATCAAGACACAGGGCCTCATTACGAGAATGGAGGTAATGAAAAAAGGAAGGCGGAATGGTAATAGCGGCATCGTTAATGGGTCCGGGTCATTAGGACCCGACAATCCACCAATACCGGCACCGCTCGTACCGTGCCCCCTCATACCGGCATGGCCGCGTACATGCGCACCTTCGGGGAGCAAATACCGGCGTGCCGGTAATTGGAGGACATCACAACCCACGCGGGCATGCAAATACCAGCATCCTGAAGGCGGTAATCAGGGGCTGCACGATGGCGGCCATACAGGCATCGCGGACCACCCGTAATCAGCAATCAAGCCAACTGCCACAGGTGCACACAATCACCACAGGTGGACTCAATGGAGTCTGGGCCAGTATAAAAGGAGTACACCCACACACCACACCCCTTCCTATACGAAAATACTACCACTAGCTGTTGCAGTCATGGCGCTGGAGGACATGCCTATACTGCTACAACTACAGCAACAGCAGCAACTACAACAACAACTACAGCAGCAACAACAGACAGCACAGAGGAGACGCAGGAGGAGAAGGAGGGTGAGACAGGCCCAGCAATTACCACCAGTGCAGCCAGTAGTTCTTCGTAGGCAGTCGCCAATCCCTTGCATCAGACCCAGTCCATCCAATCTAACCCGTGACCAGATCCACACCCTGTACCGGTTAGACAGGGACACCATCACCACCATAGTGGACATGATACACAACGACATTGTCAGCCTGATAGAAATACGCACTGCTATCCCCCCGCTACTAAAGGTGGTGTCTGTGCTCCACTTCCTGGCCACAGGTACCTACCAGCACACAGTGGGCCAGCTGCATGGCATTTCGCAACCACTATTTTCATGCATGCTGAACCAAGTGCTGGATGCCCTCCTGAAGCACGCTAGCACCCACATATCCCTACCACGAACTGCCCAGGAGATAGCTGACACCAAAGTAGGCTTCCATGCACTGGCAGGCATGCCCAATTGTGTTGGTGCCCTGGACTGCACCCATGTAGAATTGGTAGTCCCCCATGCCGTAGAGGCGGTGTACCGCTATCGCAAGCAATACCACTCCATCAATGTGCAGATGGTATGTGACTCCAGCAAGATCATCACACATTGCTGCGCCCGATTTCCCGGATCAATACATGATGCCATGGTGCTGCGTAACTCCACACTACCCCGTCACATGGAGCGACATGCTGGACCACGTGCCTGGCTGGGTTGCCAGTCAATTCGTCGAAAAAAATTGGTCGACCAGACAAATGGTCGAATCAAATTGGTCGAAAACCATTTCGTCGAATTTTTTTTTTCTTCTATTTTAACCCTTTTTTTTTTTTTTTTGGGGGGGTCCCCCCCCCAACCCCCTTTTTTTCTCTAAAAACCCATTTTTTAACAAAACGAAAACCCAAAAAATAAATATATAAATAAAAAAAAAATTTCGACGAAATGGTTTTCGACCAAATTGCGTCGACCAAATTGCAGTCGACCAGTTTTTTTTCGACGAGTTGACTGGACACCGCCTGGCTGCTTGGTGAGTTGCCTGACTGGTCCATGGCAGTGCATCGGGGTAGTGATGTGTTGGGATGCATACCCCACCTGGGTGGGAATGGGGAGGAATGCATACCCCACCTGGGTGGGAATAGGGGGGATGCATACTCCAGCTGGGTGGGAATGGGGGGATGCATACTCCACCTGGGTGGGAATGGGGGGATGCATACTCCACCTGGGTGGAAATGGGGAGGTTGCATACTCCACCTGGGAGGGAATGGGGGGATACATACTCCACCTGGGTGGGAATGGGGGGATGCATACTCCACCTGGGTGGGAATGGACAGTGAGTGGAGAATGCACGCAGAGCTAATGACACCTGACCTGAACCTCCCAACCCCACCATGACACATCATTGGCACACATCTGACCATTTACGCATATCAATGACCACATGTAAGACGCACAACCTGCCCACCATGTGTATGTCAAGCAATGCATGACTAAACAGGATCGCAACTGTGCCAATGTGGCTAGTGTGACCTTGCACAGTGTAGTATACACAGCATAAATGGGAGGCTAAACATTGTCGTACATCCGCCTCAGCATGCATTATTTCACCCTGCATCATCTATTGAAGGCCATCCAGACTACCACACCTCATAGCAGTATAGAATGCATCTAGATAATATTTGTGCATACGTACAGGGACATGTGCATGTCCACACCAAATAGCTGCGGGCATGACTATGAATCCTGAAGGTGGCATCTCAGAGTGACACACACCTATTTGTATTTGCTTGCAGGTGATGGAGGATATCCCTTGAAGCCGTGGCTACTTACCCCTGTGCGGAACCCACGGAACAGCCATGAAGAGGAGTACAATCGGGTTCACACCCATACCCGTGTTGTGATTGAGCAGACCTTTGGCCTGTTGAAGGCGCGGTTCTGCTGCCTAAGCAGGTCTGGTGGAACACTCCTTTATAGGCCTGAGAAGGTGGCAAAGATCACCATGGCCTGTGTCATGCTGCACAACATGTGCATCCGGAGAATGTACCACTGCCACCTGACATTGACATGCATGCACCGGGTGAGGATGATGAGGATGGAGACGGAGGTGAAGCAGCACCCCTGCCAGTACGTGATGCACAGGGTGGCCATGCAGTATGCCAATCACTGATTCACAAATACTTCTGAACCACAGGGACTTTGATAGACATGTGTCAGTGACACACTGGGTCCATGTGGACATGCACACAGGGAATGTTGGGAGTTGGGCACTGAACACCGTCATACATTAAATGGATACACATAAAATGAACAATGTCCAGGCATTGAATGTTTTTTCACAAAACGGGTGTAATGATTCAAACTGCAAAAATGAGACAACCCCCCCAAACCCCCAGTGAACTCCAAAACCCCCCATTTAAATCCCAAAACCCCCCAGTGAACTCCCAAACCCCCCGAGTGAACTCCCAAACCCCCCCAGTGAACTCCCAAACCCCCCCAGTAAACTCCCCCTAATGCTCCCATTCACCCCAAACACCATCTGAGCCACTCCCATAGTTCTCCCACACTATTTGCGGGACTTCTTGTTGTCCGGGGGCAGCATTTCAGTGTGCCTCGCACTCCTTCTCATAGGACGCACAGGGCTGGGGGGTCCACAGGAAGTGGGGACAGAGGAAGCAGGTGTGGTGGCTGGTGAGGAGTCAGTGGGGATTTCCACGCCTGCTGCAAGTCGTGGCCGCTGCATGTGCAGCAGGATGGATGTCAGTACCTGTGTGATGGCCCCCAGACAGTCTCTCATCATCACTGCCGAGGCATTGACTGCGGCTGTGTTGGCCGTTATGGCGGCTGTGGTCCCTGCTATGGCTGTGGCTATCTCCCGCCTGGTGTCCTCGCCATCCTCGATGTATTGGTGCAGCAGGTCCAACATCAACTCCTGTCGGGCCTCCACCCTCGCCAGCCGTACCTCAATGCTGTTGGTAGGTGCAGCAGTGGTCGAGGGTGCTGTCATGGGGCCTGCATTATCAGTGCTCTCCTTGGGGATGGGGCTCAGGTTGGAATCGTGCAGGCAGGGATCGGCACTGCTGTAGGTGGGTGAGGGCTGAGTTTGGGGATGGGGGTGGAAACGGGGCTTGGGGTGCGTGGACATGCCACATGCGTGACTCCTTCCTGGTCCACATACTCCTCCAAGTCATCTTCGGTGGTGGCCAGTGGTTCTAGGGCCTCGCCTTCCACTGGTGTATGTGTGGCTAGCTGGGTGTCCACAGTGTCAGGCGTACTGGCTGTAGGTGTTGGCTGCTGGGTGTCCACAATGTCAGGCGCACTGGCTGTAGGTGTGGGCTGAGAGGCTGCCCCACAGGTGGTGTTGTGGGTTGTTGTTTTCTGTGGCCGGGACGTGGATACCCTCGTGGTGGTATCCTGGCTGGCATCTTTTCCATCGGGGCCTGGGGGGGTAGAAGAGATGCAGGGCATCAGTGATGGTGTTACATGCCAGATGCATTCTATGGTGCTGTGGAGTATTTCATTAATCATTCATTCATGTCTTACAGGTGTGTCACACAGGGTAGTATGAGGGGGCATTTTGGCATTTGGTGCATGGCAGGTGGCATGCCGTTGTATTGGGGTTTGTGTGAGGTATTACATGGGCACGTCCATAGACCTCATTACAACACCGGCGCTAAACCATGGTGCTATTAGCACCATGGTTGCTGCCGATATTGTAACGAGTCCGCCATGGTGAAATGGGGAAGTACCACCCCATTTCAAGGTTGGCGGGGCGGTACTTCCCCATTTCACCATGGCCCTTCCCCATTCCCATTTTTGCCCCATATGGCATAATGGGAATGGGGAAGGCGGTAATTACGGTACCGCAAATTGCGGTACCGTAATTAGCACCAAGGTCCCTTTACGGGTCCATTCCTTAACGGCTGGTAAAACCAGGCGTTAAGGTGGGAACCCGCAAAGGGACCTCGTAATCAGGCGCTAAGGGATTACCGGTACCCTTACCGGTGCCGGTAATCCCTTAGTGCCAGGGTCGTAATGAGGCCCCATGTGTGTTGGCTGTGTGTTGGTAATGGGATTGGCACTCAGCATGCATTTCAGTGTGGCATGGTTTGGCCCTCCATCTGGACTTGAATATGTTCATGTGTGTGTTGGGACATGCATTGCCTTGCCTAGACTCTCTTCCACATCACTTGTGCTATGTCATGGTTTCCCCTACAGGGATCTGCAGCGTCACTCACCTCCTTCTGCTGATGTTGCCGCACCCGTCTCCATCTTCCCAAATCCCTCGATGGACTCCAGATTGATGAAGATGCTTGCAGTCTCCTCCCAGGTGGTCAGTTTGGCAGGAGAGTGGGGACCCACGCCTGTAGCCATGGCCTCCCTCCTGTTGCTTGCAAGGATATTACGGACCCTGAGGCGGAGGTCATCCCACCTCTTCTTGCAATCCTTCACTGTCCGTGGGGTGGTTCCAACAGCGGACACCTTGCGGGCTACCTCCTGCCAGAACTCCTTCTTGCGTTGCTGCACCTCACGCTTCAGGTTCTGATCTTTAATCACATTAGCATGTGCGGCAAGGGTGTCCGCAAGCATGTTCAATTCTGCATCAGAAAAGCACTTTTTCCGCAGGCGGGGGGTAGTCTTCTGGGTTGCCTTGGACATGGCGTAAGTATTGCCACTGGTCTCTCCTGTAAACAACTATTGGTTTGGGAGGATTGCAATGGATTGTGTTTTTAAAGATGGCCGCCGGCGCATTTCCAGTTCCGACATGATGACGTTACTTCCAGGTCCGGTATTACGAGCCTTGTATTAGCATGTTGTTATTACCGGGTCAGTATTAAGGGGTTCCTCCTAGGCAGAGGCGACATTGGCGGATTCCGTGATGGCGCTATTGGTGTATTGGAGGGCCTTTAGTGGCATGCCGGTATGGCTATTACCGGCATGGGGGTTCGCGCGTGCTCGCATACTCGTAATCACCCGCTGTTAGCGGCGCCATGCTAGCACGGACCCGCTCGTACCTCCATGCCGGTAATGACCCCGTTTTCACTGCGCTACTCGTAATGAGGCTCGCAGTGACCATAGTATGCTTGGATTATCCATTCTGTTAAGGGGACAGTTCCCGGAAGAGCAAAGACTTTCTACAAATTTTGCAGTTAATCCGTCAAGAACAAGAGTCAAATGGCATAAGAGTAACATTAAGTTAGCCAACAGGCTCTTTCTAAACATTTTAGACCGAACTACAATTGAAGAAAAGCAGAATTTTTTAGACCACAACAACTTCAAGATCTTTGTAGGATCCACCTTAGAGACAATTCTAACGGGGAACTCCAGAAAAATTCCAACAATGACTGGCAAGCACCATCATACCTACAACGAGGTTAGCAAAAGAAAATCTAGCCTTCAAAAAGAGATTAGGTTACTTAATAGATTATCCCCAGACATAAAACTTTGTAACGTCAAAATTAAAAAATTGGAACTGAAATATAAAAACTGGTTAAGAGGTTATAAACATTCGCTTTACCAAAGTGATAATCAAAGCATGATTTCTGCTCTAAAAGACAATTCCTCGCGACAGTTCTGGCTAACCATTAACAACTTGGAGTTGCCACAATCTTCAGTGCAGGCAAGTTCGATCTCGGAACAGGACTGGAAGGGCCACTTTGGTCTGATTTATAATTAAGTGGACCCAAACACGAATTGGTCCGAGTTACAATCTGCCCCATGGCAACTATGTTTTGGTGTTACAGACATCGAGTTAAAAATAAAGTTATCAAGCTCCTCAAGAGCTGCAGGACCAAATGGCCTTTCAAATGCGGTTTTCAAATCGAACTCGATGAACTGAGCAAAGGCCCTGTATTTCTTATTCAAAGATATTATTGCAACAAGAATCATCCCAACAACTTGGCACTTATTGTATATTATTCTGATTTTTAAAAAAGGGGATAGGAACTTGCCCGAAAATTATCACACAATCGCCATACTTGATGCGGACTCAAAGATTTTCGCGGGACTAGTACTTTTAAAAATAAACCAATTGATGAATAACAACTCCATCTTAAATCCCTTTCAATATGGTTTCAGAAAAGAATTGGGACAGAAGCGGGCAGCATCATTCTAACAACTCTACAACTTCGAAGCCAGAAAAAAGATACCATTCCTATATACCTAGCGGCCATGGATCTAAGCATGGCATTTGATAGTGTCGATAGAAACATACTCTGGAGAAAACTACATTCTTTAAACATCCCCAAAAAGCTCTTATCGATTCTAATCCATCTTCATCTTCATTCTCGAGTCCAAAAAAGATTAAATATGGACGGTCTTCTCTCGAGTTCAATAGAAATTCAGAATGGCCTAAGACAGGACTGCCTTTTTGCTTCAACCTTATTCAGCCTTTACGTATCGGATGTGGGGAACACTCTGGATAACAGTGCTTTTATTCCTACTAAAATAGGCCACACGAACATTGCATGGATAGCCTATGCCGACGACTTCCTTCTTCTAGACCAGTCCCCTGAAGGTTTACAGCGCCTGATAACATCTTTCCCCGTATATACATGTGCAAACAAACTTACCATCAATGGTACCAAAACTATTATCATGACTCTATCAAACAAAAAGGGAACACAACCTGGGAAAAAACACTCCAGGTTCCTGAATAATGAAAAATTGTGCGTACATTCAGCAATGATATATTTGGGATTTCCAATTTTTGACAAACATAGCCAACTTTTGTATCGAGGGCATCTTATGAAAAAAGCAGGTCCTGTTACAGCACAATTTTAAAAAGTTGATAATAAATTTGGCAAATTTTCAATCATTCCCTTGTTTCGCTATTTTAAACTAAAAGTTACCCTTAAATTGGTCTATGGGACAGAAATTTTCTAGGAGGAAGCGGCGAAAGAACTGACCAAAGTTGAGTCAAAAATATTAAAAGGAATCATGTACTGGCTTCCCAAATCAGTTCCAGTAGAAGTCATACATTATGAGTTAGGCTTACTGACTTGGTCTTTCTGGGTGTCATGGCGTAAACTATCTTTATACAGAAGACTTATCAGCAACTCAGGAGACAACCTATATAGAATCGTAGGTCAAAGCCTAAATAGTGGCCAGCCGGGTTTAGACCATTTATTAAACCGGGAGACAACGTGCGAGAAACTTTTTCAAAAACTAAGAGTGGAAAAGGAGACCCCATTAATAAATCCGATGCATGTTAAGAAACTGCTACAAAATGCAGATTGGACCAACACCTCTGCAAAGGTGACTGGCTTCAAACTCTATGGTCATTTCGTAACACACCAGAAAGCACACAACCATTTGGAACCATACCTAAAAAAGTACCCCTCTCGTGCTATGTTCAATGAGACAATGCGTTTCCGTTTTAATGTCTGCTCTACCGGTGAAATCTTAGAAATCCGTTTTGGCAGATCCCTGAAAGATGTGGGAAAGGCTGACTTTTCCTGCAGGTTCTGCCACCATCTAACAAACAAAGAAACATTGCGTCACCTACTCATAGACTGTGAGTCTCTTATGACAGAAAGAATCGAATATTTTTCTAAGTTTGTTAATTCAATTGAGTTGGTTATATCTGAGATGTTATGGTGGGAGATGCTTCATGGATCTGGGATTTCACTTAAAATAGCGGTCATTTGTTTTTTAAAAAATGTTTGCAATATTTCATAACTCATTATTGTATTGTCATTCTGGACTGGATTGAATGCAACCCCCCAAATAATGCATCTCTGTCAACATGACTTGTTTAGCACCCCCTGTTAACAACTAAACGTGTCTGCTCATTTCGTCCTGAATGACGTGATCTTCTCATGATTTGGAAGTAATGTAATGCATCTTAATGTATACTGCAATGATGAGTTTATTTTTATGTTACTTTAAGCCATAAATGCTGTATTTTATTTCTCTTAAACTTTTGTAAAGGTTTGTTTACAAGCCAAAACAATAAAAAAAAAAGAAAATTACTTAGTCTACTTGCGTTTCAGCATCTGTACAATTAAAAAATTGCTTGCATTTTCTTCAGTGCTATCCGCGCATGCAATCTTCATTGCACACATAAACTGTTGTTCAATTCTTCACTTCGCCATCAGATTCTATAAGGTCTATGTACTCTCTTAATGGGCATCTCTTCTGGGTGCGTCATTTCTGCTTCATGTGATGTAACCAGTCTTCTCTTGTATTCATCTTCACACTTCTTCCAGAACTTCCTTTTAAAGACTATCATTTCTCCGTGGGTCACATCATATAGGGTTTTCTCAATGGATACTTTGTTTCAAGGATTCTTCTTGGTATAGGGACCATTATTGGCATCATGCAAGTCGAAATTTCTGGTTTCCAACCTATAGGTAAAATGGGGGCGGGACTTCCGGTGGAGGCATTTGACTCCTCCTCTACAGTAGGGTTACAGATACAGATCACAAGGGCTCTGGGAGACAATAGGCAGTGTGAGATGCAACTGGACAGGCAAGGACCTGGGCCTAAGTTCAGAGGGTGGCCAGGTGACCAGTGCGTGGAACAGACGGGTCATTGGCAGGGGAGAGGATGAGAGAAAGCGGAAGCAAAGAGGAAGGTGCTGAGTTGCTACCTGAACCAAAGATGGTTCTGCTCAAGTTTGAGAGAGGCTGTTCCAGAGGGAGGCCCCAGCCGAAGAAAGAGATCTGCTCCCAACTCTCTGCTTGGAAAAGCGGCTCGCCCTCAGAGAGTTGGCAATTAAAAAATTGCTTGCATTTTCTTCAGTGCTATCCGCGCATGCAATCTTCATTGCACACATAAACTGTTGTTCAATTCTTCACTTCGCCATCAGTTTCTATAAGGTCTATGTACTCTCTTAATGGGCATCTCTTCTAGGTGCGTCATTTCTGCTTCATGTGATGTCACCAGTCTTCTCTTGTATTCATCTTCACACTTCTTCCAGAACTTCCTTTTAAAGACTATCATTTCTCCGTGGGTCACATCATATAGAGTTTTCTCAATGGATACCTTGTTTCAAGGATTCTTCTTGGTATAGGGACCATTATTGGCATCATGCAAGTCGAAATTTCTGGTTTCCAACCTATAGGTAAAATGGGGGCGGGACTTCCGGTGGAGGCATTTGACTCCTCCTCTACAGTAGGGTTACAGATACAGATCACAAGGGCTCTGGGAGACAATAGGCAGTGTGAGATGCAACTGGACAGGCAAGGACCTGGGCCTAAGTTCAGAGGGTGGCCAGGTGACCAGTGCGTGGAACAGACGGGTCATCGGCAGGGGAGAGGATGAGAGAAAGCGGAAGCAAAGAGGAAGGTGCTGAGTTGCTACCTGAACCAAAGATGGTTCTGCTCAAGTTTGAGAGAGGCTGTTCCAGAGGGAGGCCCCAGCCGAAGAAAGAGATCTGCTCCCAACTCTCTGCTTGGAAAAGCGGCTCGCCCTCAGAGAGTTGGCAATGGATGAGTGGAGAGCCCGAGTTGGAAGATACTTAGGAAGAGAGAGTTGGAGGCAATGCGGTCCCAGGCCCCAGAAAGCATTGTGGACAATGAAATGCAGAGGGTCTTGAATTTGATCCTTGCCACCCCTGGGAGCCAATGGAGAGATTTCAGAGCTGGAGCAATACAATCCCTGGGTTTGAGGCCAAGAACAAGTCTCACAGTCCTGTTCTGAATAAGTTGTAAAGGATGGAGAGTAGAGGCAAGTAGATTTATAAAGAGGCTGTTGCAGTAGTCCAACCTTGAGAGGGCCAGAGCTCTGGAGACAGTGAGCTTCTGGGGGAAAGTGAGGAAAGGAATAATACCTCTGATAGTTTGATTTCTTCGAGACATCGGAAATATGAGGAGAGGAGAAGAGGGTGGATTAAAAGATGAGCCCAAGGTTTTTAGCCTCACGGGTAGTAGCAAGAAGAGGACCCAGAGTGGGCGGCCAGAGAGTGAGAGAGAGAAAAGGAGGGAGCTGGTGTTTCGATAAGGAGGATCTTACTGGCATTAAGGCAGATATCAATGGCGGCACACCACTCCTGAATTGCAGACAGTCAGGAATGAGAGAAGTAGAGGCAGCCGAGGGGAGCCTGAAAGAGAGGTGTGTGTCATCCGCATAACACTGACAGTTGGAGCAGAGAGCAGCAATGCGGTGGGGGAAAGGAGCCAGGTATTGGTTGAACAGCCAGGGAGAGAGGTTAGACCCTGGGGAACACCATAGGTAGAGAGAGAAATAGAAGAAAGGTAGGACCCAAGTTGGACCTGAGAGGGTCGATCAGTGAGAAAGGAGGTCAGCCAGGCCAAGGCCTGATCAGTGGTACCCAGGTTATCACGGAGGCACTTGAGAAGGACGGCATGGTTGACCTTGTGGAAAGCAGAAGAAAGATCGAGGAGAATGAGGACAGAAGGAAGGTTGGAGTCAAGGTTGAAGAGCAGGTCCTCACGGATGTTCAGGCGAGCAGTTTCCATGTTTCTGGCTGCTCTGTAGCCAGACTGATGGTCATGGAGACAACCAACAGATTCAGTATGAAGGTTAAGATGGGAGGTTAAGCTGGGAGATGGCCAGCTTTCCCTAGGGTTTGCGCAGGAAAGGAGTGATAATCAAAAAGGCACACCACTCAGCATGCTGACGCTCAAGGGCTTACCTAGCAAGGAAGTCTCTCTGCGGCCCTGGACACGTGCAGTTCTTCTGGGTGAGGTGGAGTGGAGGGAGGGGAGCTGCAACCACTACGCATTAAGAGAAAGAAGAATAGGAAGGCTCCAGTCCAGACAGGGGCCTTTGTGTGGGCCTTTGTGCAGGGGCCATCTTCTCTCGTCTGCCGGCTCCCGATAGGCCAAGAAAAAGCACAGGCAGGCCAGTCAAGAGCCTTGTTGATTGGGCAACATTGTTACCCTCAGAGGCACTCCGATGCCGAGGAGGGGGGCCATTTTCGAATGTTGGGTGGCACACTTAAAGTGGACACAGTAAGTGCCAGCCTGAAACTGTGATACTGTGGACTGCTTGAAAGCTTATATTGGACACAGTTAAAAAATAAAAGTATTGGACGTTATTGGTATACCATCTCTTCTGGACTAATAATGATTTGTATTTTTATGCAAGTGTCCAGTGCCTAGTGGCTGGGTGTGTGTTCTCTAAATGCATATATTTTGTTTTATTTACCCAGTCCTACATGTAAATGATGAAAAAGGACACAATGCTAAGAGTTGGTTGCTATAGTCCCATTTGCGTATGGTCATTTTATTTGTTATTATAATAGGGATGGGATGTGATGTCTGAACTTCTACCCCATTACTTGTGCAGTGTCACGTGTTGTACAAGTGGCACACACCATGTGATTAAACTAATAAAAGGGCTGCACGGTTCCCTGTGCGGCAGTTCAAACACAAATTCACTGACTCCCGCGTTCTAAGTTTGCAGGCGGGGGCCCGGCCATACAGTGCCCCATAACAACTGGGAACTTGGTGTCACCAAGTTCCATGTTCGTTCAGTTTCCCTTCGAAACTGAGAGGAGTACCATGGATGGACTCCAGTTCAAGACGAGACAGCCGATTTATGGTGAGTGCATGATAGGTGCTGATCAGAGAAATTATGAAACAAATATGGATAACTGGCAAATAGAGAGCTTGGGGGGGTGTGGCGTGGCACCATGGCGGTTGGTTTGGCTCCATAACAGCTCCCGGCTGAAGCCACGCATCCAAGCAAAATGCTCCAGTGAGAGCTCACCTCAAACGCAACTAATAGATGTGCTCGAAAGCCGAGGCGATGCGGCATGCAGCAAGCTGACACAATCCACTATATGACGCCTGGAACCTGGGGAGCGCTGTGCCCGAATCGTGGCCGGGGGCAGCAGCAGACCAAAATGGTGGGTGCCAGTAAGCCACGAATATAACAGCGGCTGGGGGGACTGAGGCGCTGCCTAACTACAGGCGAGGAACAGACGGGTCATCGGCAGGGGAGAGGATGAGAGAAAGCGGAAGCAAAGAGGAAGGTGCTGAGTTGCTACCTGAACCGAAGATGGTTCTGCTCAAATTTGAGAGAGGCTGTTCCAGAGGGAGGCCCCAGCCGAAGAAAGAGATCTGCTCCCAACTCTCTGCTTGGAAAAGCGGCTCACCCCCAGAGAGTTGGCAGTGGATGAGTGGAGAGCTCGAGTTGGAAGAGACTTAGGAAGAGAGAGTTGGAGGCAATGTGGTCCCAGGCCCCAGAAAGCATTGTGGACAATGCAATGCAGAGGGCCTTGAATGTGATCCTTGCTGCCGCTGCGAGCCAATGGAGAGATTTCAGAGCTGGAGCAATGCAATCCCTGGGCCTGAGGCCAAGGACAAGTCTCACAGTCCTGTTCTGGATAAGTTGCAAAGGATGGAGAGTAGAGGCAGGAAGATTTAGAAAGAGGCTGTTGCAGTAGTCCAACCATGAGAGGGCCAGAGCTCTGGAGACAGTGAGCTTCTGGGGGAAAGTGAGGAAAGGAATAATACCTCTGATAGTTTGACTTCTTAGAGATGTCGGAAATATGAGGAGAGAAGAAGAAGGTGGATTAAAAGATGGCCCCAAGGTTTTTAGCTTCTCGGGTAGTAGCAAGAAAAGGACCCAGAGTGGGCGGCCAGAGAGTGAGTGAGAGAGGAAAGGAGGGAGCTGGTGTTCCGATAAGGAGGATCTTACTGGCACTAAGGCAGAGATCAATGGCGGCACACCACTCCTGAATTGCAGACAGTCAGGAATGAGAGAAGAAGTAGAGGCAGCCGAGGGGAGCCTGAAAGAGAGCTGTGTGTCATCCGATTAACATTGAAAGTTGGAGCAGAGAGCAGCAATGCGGTGGGGGAGAGGAGCCAGGTATTGGTTGAACAGCCAGGGAGAGAGGTTAGACCCCTGGGGAACACCATAGGTAGAGAGAGAAATACAAGAGAGGAAGGACCCAAGTTGGACCTGAGAGGGTCGATCAGTGTGAAAGGAGGTCAGCCAGGCCAAGGTCTGATCAGTGGTACCCAGGTTATCACAGAGGCACTGGAGAAGGACGGCATGGTTGACCTTGTCAAAAGCAGAAGAAAGATCGAGGAGAATGAGGACAGAAGGAAGGTTGGAGTCAAGGTTGAAGAGCAGGTCCTCACGGATGTTCAGGCAAGCAGTTTCCATGCTTATGGCTGCTCTGTAGCCAGACTGATTGTCATGGAGACAACCAACAGATTCAGTATGAAGGTTAAGATGGGAGATGGCTCACTTAAAGTGGACACAGTAAGTGCCAGCCTGAAACTGGGATACTGTGGACTGCCTGAAAGCTTATATTGGACACAGTTAAAAAATAAAAGTATTGGAAGTTATTGGTATACCATCTCTTCTGGACTAATAATGATTTGTATTTGTGCAAGTGCCCAGTGCCTAGTGGCTGGGTTTGTGTTCTCTAAATGTATATATTTTGTTTTATCTACCCAATCCTACATGTAAATGATGAAAAAGGTCACAATGCTAAGAGTTGGTTGCTATAGTCTCAATTGCGTATGGTCATTTTATTTGTTATTATAATAGGGATGGGATGTGATGTCTGAACTCCTACCCCATTACTTGTGCAGTGTCACTTGTTGTACACTCCCCGTGCGGCAGTTCGAACACCAACTAATTGACTCCTGCGTTCTAAGTATGCTGGAGAGGGCCCGACCATGCAGTGCCCCATAACAACTGGGAACTTGGTGTCACCAAATTCCATGTTAGTTCTGTTTCCCTTCTAAACTGGGAGGAGTACCATGGATGGACTCCAGTTCAAAACGAGATAGCCGATTTATGGTGAGTGCATGATAGGTGCTGGTCAGAGAAATTATCAAACAAATATGGATAACTGGCAAATAGAGAGCTTCTGGGGGCGGGGGGCATGGCTTGGCGGCATGGTGGTCGATTTGGCTCCGTAAGAGCTCCCGTCTGAAGCCACGCATCCAAGCAAAATGCTCCGGTGACAGCTCACCTCAAACGCAACTAATAGATGCGCTCGAAAGCCAAGGCAATGCGGCATGCAGCAAGCTGACACAATCCACTATACGACGCCTGGAACCTGGCGATTGCCGTGCCCGAATCGTGGCCGGTGGCAGCGGCAGACCAAAATGGCAGGCGCAAGTAAGCCACGAATATAACAGCGGCCGGGGGGACTGAGGTGCTGCCTAACTCCAGGCGGGGAAAGAGGATAGCGGCTCCTGATCGGGGGCAATTGTCAGCCGCCGCGACCTCACCCGAGAAGACTCACAGCACCCACTCACCTGGTGTAGATGGCCCCCAGGAGGCGGCGCAGGCAACCCTGCCCCACGTGCCGCCAAGGAACCTGCAGGTCTGCGTAGACACCGGGAACCCCCAGACTCGAGGAGCGGGAGCACCGCAGGCCTCAGACACAGCACAGCTTGAGAGCCGACACGAACTGAAGCCCTGCGGCAAGCGACAACAGCACAGCCCCGCTCTGGCAGCAGCGCTCTGGGGCACTCACCAAGCAGCAGGAGGCGAGAGAGGGTGACCGGCAACAACGTGGGAAGGCACAGTCAGGTGAAAGTGAGAGCGGCCTTGAGCCCCCCCACTCCCTCTACGCTGGAATACACTGGTATAAAGCCAGGGCCCCCTCATGGATCCCCCTCCTTAGGGGGAGAAGCAGACTCTGCCCACCTGAGCAATAGGGGCATTGAAGACCCCACCACGCAGGCAATCACACCACGAGGGGCCCAGACCTTCCTATCGCCATCCATTGTGGGACTAAAAGCCTGACAGTGCACAGCCAGGCTCCAGAGCTACCCCATAATGCGGCCCCCTCACCTCAACGGAGGTTAAGATCTCCGGGAGACAGATCACCGTGGGGTGGGGCCCCTGCCGCGACATAGCCGAACAGCGGAGGGAGGCCTACCTACATGAACACCCCGCACTGACGTAAAGCACCCTTGCAGTCCCAGTGATTGCGAGCACCCCCAACAAAGCCCCAGGGCTTGGAGCGGCCAACCCCCAGCTACTACCAGGTTGCACCTCACAGCCAGGCCTAGTGGCCGGATCGCAACACCACCTGGCCTAGAAATTAGAGAGGGCCCCCCCCAAGCATCGCACCGGCGCCCACTGCTGGCGCAAAGGCCAGATGGAACACGGCCAGGAGCCGGAGCCGCCCAACAGCACAAGCAACCCGAGCCTCCCTACGGTGGGGGCGCCCATCTCAAGGGGTGCGAGGGACTCGACGGATCAGACCATCGAGCGAGAGGGGCTAGCGCCGAGCCATAATCAGAAGCGTGGTGGCATCCACGTACGCAAGCGCCCCGTGCCTGCCCAAGGCCCTTCCACACTCCCAAAGGAAACTGGCATCACCAGCGCACCCCAGGACTCGGAGCGGCCGGCCACTAGCCGATCCCGGGGGCTGAGCCGCAAAGCCACCTAGCCATTTGATTGCCCTGAGGGCACCCTGCTCCAACGGCTGCATGCACCATCCACTAGGCAGTGGCAAAACCGGAGAAAGTCTCTGTGGCTGTCCTCAGGAGAAACCTCTGGGGTTGGCCTGTACACCCCACACTTAAATAACCCCCGAAGAGGAGGCCCCGTCTGGAACCACCGATGCACACATACAAAGGTAGGCCTCGACTCCCCAGACACGCTGGAGTAACTCAGAGTCCGAGCAGCGAACCAGTCACTGCTCTCTTCATCCCCGGGCCTGGGTCTGTGCACCGGCACCCCAACCTGCTCTCTGCACCCTCAGCACCGCAACCCGACCTGGGACGCAGCCCAAAACTCGCCCTGTCTAGAAAACTAACCAAGCAAGCAGACATTACATCCCTCCTACCTACCCCTGTAATAGATAGGCCCAGGAGGGGGGACCGCTCGGAACCAGAGGAAACTAATGCTGATAACATGCACACGGAGCCACCCCGGGAGGCCCCAAATCAAGGGGTCACGAAATTGGACCTCCAGGACTTCCTAGCAGCACTAACCAAAGAGTTTCAGAAGGGTACTGAGGAGGTAAAGAGTACCATTACAGTACTGGAAGCATGAGTAGGGGAACTGGAGACGAGAACAACCGAGGCGGAAACCGCCCTGTGCGAGCACAGCTACAATATTGAGAAGGGAGCAGCAGGCTGAATGTACTAGAAGTCCGGCGAAGCACGTGAACTTGAGCAGGAGGACTCAGAGAACCGCTCCCGCCGCAACAACATACGCCTGAGAGGGATCCCCACATCTATTCCGGATGAAAACCTTGAGCACTACATGAGTGACCTCTTCCGCTTCATAATAACCCTGCCGGACGACTCCCCCCTGGTGCTTAACAGGGTCCACAGAACTAGAGTGAAATCCAGCTCCTGAGCCCTGCCAGACGTCCTGGCAAGACTACACTACTTTAAAGTCAAGGAAGAAATAATGCAGGAGTCCATAAACTCTCCGAGAATACTGTTCAGAGACGCCTCCATCTCCCTATAGCAAGATCTCTCCTCCGTCACACTCCTGAAAAGGAAAGCACTGAAACCAGTCACGGAATGGTTGAGGGAGAAGGGCGTGTCGTACGACTGGGGCTTCCCCACAGATCTAATTTTCACCTGGAACGGAAGTATCCGCCAAGTATGCAAAATACACAAGGCGGAATGACTGTTGAAGCCGGACAGAGGGGAAGGAACCAACAACACGGCTGTGCCCTCAGACCAAGAAGAACCACAGGACTCTTATCGGTCCTGGTCGCGAGTGGAGAGACGCCGTCAGAGAATCAGGGGACCCGCACTTAAAAGCAAACACCAGGGTAAAAATGGCTAAGGCGGGGCAGCACCAATGCCCCGGACCCCCAAAGCCGACAAGCACCACCGAAATAACCAGACGCCGGCCACAACCACTGGCTATGCATCGAACTTCCAAAGCATAATAATAACCCAACCTTACACTTAGCTCTCATCGACACGCAACAGAGGCCCAAGGATCGCGTTGGCTCAGCCGGAGCCCCTGTTGGTCGAAGGCTGACCAGTTGACCAAGTTTTATTTTCATAGGGGGAGAGGAGAGGGAGGACAATGAAAGGGGAACTAACTGCCAATACAGGGCCCAGCCCAATTGACGACAGCCCGCAAAGACAGGTGGAAAGTGGGGCACAACAGCACTCACCAACCGCAACCTGATCAACTCAATATGGGGTCATTCATAAAGAATCTGACCATGATCACCTGAAACGTCCAGGGCTTTAACTCTCCTAGAAAACGGAAGTCCGTGGAACACCGCCTGGCCCAACTGGAAGTGGACGTAGTCCTCCTACAAGAAGCACACCTCCTGGCAGCCGATGAACAGCGAGTCAAATACCAGAGATTCCCTAAAAGATACTTTGCTTCCTCTGGCCAGAAGAGAGGAGGGGTGGCAGTCCTGCTCAGACAATCAGCAGCCTTGAGAGAGGTCACAGTCAAGCGAGATCCCGAGGGCAGTTTCCTTATGATCAAAGGTCTCCTGGTCGAACTCCCGATAACCATCATAGCAATTTACTGCCCAAAAGACGCCCAGGAGCGCTTCCTATGTAGGATTCTCCCAGTAATAAAATCCTTCGCTGAGGTAAACTGCTCATTGGGGGCGACTTCAACCTCACCCCGGACCCAACCACCGATAAAACCTTACCACCCACGGGATCGGACTTCTGGAAGGCATTGGGGTGGCGGAATTCCTGAGAGAAACGCCTGGAGGCTAGCGAACGACAAAGCCTGCAACTACACCTTCTACTCACATGTCCACAGGGGCCTCTCCAGAATAGACCTTCTACTCGTCTCAGATGCGCTGTTCCACTGCATAGTGGACGTCCACATCGGCCTAAGAGTAATCTCCGACCATGCCCCAGTCATAGCACAGCTCCAGACGGAAAGCCTACCTGTGCCAAAACAAAGGGCCTGGAAGCAGCAGGACTACCTCCTCACGGACATAGCAAACAGCCAAGAACTGTCGGAAGCCCTAATCAATTACTTTACAGAGAATGTGGGCAAGGGACCCACGGAAGCGATGGTGTGGGATGCCATGAAGCCAGTGATTCGAGGGGTCGCTATGAACTGCTCAGCGGCACATAGGCGCAGTAACCAACTTAAATCAGAGGAACTGGACACAGAAGTGAAGCAGCAAGAAGCAAACCATAAACGTTGCCAATCGACAAGGTCACGGAACGTGCTTCGCAAAGCGAAAGTGATCCTGGAAATGCACCTGGCAGACCGCACGGCCCGAGCCACATACACGAAGCAGTACTACTATCTAAATAGCAACAAAGTCAACCACTTACTCGTGCACAAGCTCAAGAAAGTACACTCCAGGAACAACATCGCAGTCCTACCGGGGGACACCCCGCTGCTCGGATTCTGTAAAATGTACTATCATGACCGATCACCATAGGAAGGTAATGTCTGGGAAGCCTACACAAGCGGCAGCCTACGCCACCTACCTGCAAATGGTTCCAAGGCCACACCGCCATCCGCAGATCGATGCCTTGGAGGACCAGATATCTCCGGAGGAGGTGTCGGAAGTGATCCGCTCCATGAAGAACACGGCACCTGGCCCAGACGGTCTGCCCGCACCATTCTATGAGAAGTATAACCACATCCTGGCTCCTCATCTGGCCTCACTCTTCAATACCTTCCTGGAAACGGGCTCCACTACCCCTTCCATGGAGGAATCAGTCACGGTCCTAATCCCGAAACACGGAGCAAACCCAGAACTCTGTGCATCATACCGCCCCATCGCTCCAACGAATGTGGACTCTAAAATCTTCTAGAAGCTATTAGCACGCAGGCTTGCTGGGCTCCTCCCAGATCTTATCCACTCGAACCAAACAGGCTTCACCCCGGACGCAACACCTTGAACAACATCATCGACATGCTGGACTGGGGGTATATGAGGGAGACAATGTGCCACTACGGAGTAGGCCCAAAATGGACGATGGCAAACTATCAGTACCCTACCACAACCCTGGCAAACAACTGTGCCACGTCCCCCAGAATCAGGATCACGAGAGGCACGCGCCAAGGATGTCCCTTGTCGCCTCTCAGTTTCGCCCTGTCAATGGAACCGTTCGCCTCCAGGATCAGACAGAGCCCGGTGATCCAGGGATTGAAGTTCAAGAATGACACTTACAAAGCAGCCCTATATGCCGACGATGTGTTGCTTAAATTAACACATCCAAGCACATCCCTGGCAGCGCTATGGGAAGTGCTAAACAGCTTTAAAGCAGCCTCTGGGTTTTCGTTTAACCTAACGAAGTCCGCAGCATTGGGCATTAACATTCTGAAAGCAACACTGGACTCTCTATCGACCAACCTCCCAATCCCATGGGCGAGATCCCACCTAAATTATCTAGGCGTCCGCCTACCGAAGCTAACAGAGCGCAGCTACAAATTGAACTTCTCGCCCCTACTGAAGGACCTCCGGTCAGACATGTCCCGTTGGCAGGATCAGGAAATATCCTGGCTGGGGAGAATCACTGCACTTAAAATGAACCTGGTCCCCAGATGACTCTACCACTGCCAAGCCCTCCCAGTAGCAATTCCCAAAAAAGCCAAACAGAAACTGCAAGCAGCCATGCTAAAATTTGTTTGGGGGTGGAAGAAGCCCCGGGTGACCAGGAAAGTTCTACTCAGGAGCCCCGGATCCGCAGGCCTGGGAGTCCCCGAAGTCGAAACGTACTGCTTAGCCACCCAGCTCTCTGCGGCATTCACGTGGCTGCCGGGCACCAACAAACCCCGCTGGCTAAAGCTGGAGGAGGACTGGAGTCAACACCCACTGGGGTCCCTCCCACACATCACATGGCATAAGCACCCCCCGAACGCCGGACCCCTCTCGACTACTAGAAACACAGTAAGAAGCTGGAAATAGGTGGCAAGGAAGTGAAACTGCAGGGGCACGGTGGGCCCACTCTCCCTGGTCTGGGAGAACCCGGACTTCAGCCCAGGTCAATGGCAAAATGCTTTCTCCAAGTGGAAGGCGGGCGGCCTGAAGCACGTAGCAGACTTCTATGAGGGGGGCACCCCACTCACCTTCGAGGACTGCAAGAGGAAATTCAAGGTACCGGTGGGCGAGAGGTTCTGCTACGCCCAACTCCAACACTGACTGACACACGACTCAATGAGGACACAGGGGCACAGAGAACTTACTGCGTTGGAGCGCACACTAATGGCTACTCCACCCAGGGGTAAGATCTCGACCCTGTACAGGCTGCTGGACAGGGCAGACCCAGAATCCAAGGAACCCTACATGAAATGGTGGGAGAGGGACCTAGGCCGAGAATTGGACAGGACTAGCTGGGAACGCATCTGGACGAGGACCCAAAAGACCTCTAAATGTGTGACGAATAAAGAGGGAGCCATTAAGGTTTGCTGCAGGTGGTATATGATGCCGGAAATCCTTCACAAATTCAACCCCACCACCCCGCCGCACTGCTGGAGGGACTGTGCGGACACAGGAATGTTATTCCACCTCCTATGGTTGTGCCTGAAAGCGGAAAGGTTTTGGAGGGAGGTCCTGGCGCAAATCCGACACATCACAGGCCTATCGATACCGTGGGATCCGGTAATCGTCCTACAGGGAGATACGGGTGAAGGACAGTTTTTTGATGATTGGCAATTTGGCAGACCTCTGCACGCACCTATTGACTGCAGCCAAGATCTCAATTGCCAAGCTGTGGAAACTCCCGGAGGGCCCAGCGATCCCAGTGTGGTGGGTTAAGTGCTGGGACATCGCTGCAGCCGATAGAATTACTGCCATCAGACTGGGCAACCAAAAAAAGTTCCACAGCATCTGGGACCCATTCTTGGACTTCGTGGACAGATTCCCAGGCACAGCCAGGCAGCCCCCATCCCTCCGCTGGCTGACGAAAATGGACTAACAGCCTAGTGACCCACCGATCTATGAACGCGGCTGCCCAACCTACCACAAACACTGAACTCGCACCCTGTAACTGCGACCCGAGACTGCAGAGACCCCTTTCCCGGTCCACTCTGGGGGATTCCCCCCCACCCTTATCCTCCCCCTTTCTCTTTCTTGTTCTTATTTACCTCAGTTGAGGTCCTGTTGTTCTTTTTCCTTTTTCTCTTCTCTGTTACTGTTATGTGGCACCCTAACAGCATGTCATAAGGAAGTATGAAGCTATTCTGATTTACGAATGCAAATAAAAAGTTTTACTGAAAATAAAAATGAAAAAAAAATAGAGAGCTTGGAAATCTCAAAGACTATATAAAGTCGAAGCATTGGGAAGGATCAGTGTTGGAAATGGGCCAGATTACTCCAGATTCGGAAACCAGCTAAAATGGTACAAATGTAGCACCCAGTGGATTATTATGGAGTAGCTTTTGTCTTTTGAGATATGAATGGTCGTTGGTTAAAAATGCTGTGACCAGTATTGCTCTGATTACTTACCAGTAATCTTCATTACTCCTAGTCCTACTCTTCCTCATCCCACTACTTACCTCATGAGGCCCCTGCCTTTGACACAGGATCTTCTTTTATTTCTTTTATCCCCTATAACTCCTCCCCTCAACCCCCGTCGCCCAGTTTACTAAACCCAGCTGGAGCATGCGACTATCCCCGCAGGGAGGGAGAGCATGGGCGTCACTACTGTGACGAGGAAGAGTAGGACTAGGAGTAACAAAGATTACCAGTAAGTAATCAGAGCATTACCTCCACATCCACTCTTCCTCGTCCCAGTACTTATCTCATGAGGTATACCATAACAGCAACAGGGAAAAGGTCCCAGTGAGACACAGAGCCAAAAACAGTGCAGAAAAACACATACCTTTAATAACTCCAAATTCACATCCCCACTGACAAAACCGCAACCCCGAAGGAACCAACCCCGAGTGGGAGACATTCAACCAATCGTGGTTGTTGAAAGTGCTTTGATCTGCCAAGGTGGCAGCCCTACAAATCACCTGTAGAGAAAACCCCCTAGAATCGGCCCAGGAATCTGCCAAACCCCTGGTGGGCTGCCCCTGAATGTGCGCAGGCACAGGCAGGCCAGAAGCCACATAGGCCATGGAGACAGCAACACGGATCCACCGGCTAATGGAAACCACTGAAGCCTTGCAACCAGCACCAGCAGGGACAAAAGTAATCAGCAGACTATCAGATTGCCTGAAAGGGGCATTCCTAGCCCATTACTCCAACACTGCCCGCTGCACATGAATGGCATGCCAAGCCACCTCCTCTGTTGTTTGCGAATCCAGGAAAAAGGCAGGGAGAACCAGATCCTGTGAGGGGTGAAACCAAGACAAATTTAGGGAGGAACTTCGGATCACACCTCAACATCACTGAGTCCGGCAGCACCCTCAGGAAATGGGGGTGACACAATAAAGCCCCAATCTACCCCAGCCTACGGGCAGATGTGATAGCGATAAGAAACGCAGTCTTCAGAGTAAGATGTTTGAAGTCAATTTCAGAAATGGGCTCAAAAGGAGGCCCTTGAAGGAATTGTAAGACAAGAGGGAGATTCCAGGGGGGAAACCCTTTATAAGTATAAGGACAGGAAGAAGAAAGACCCCAGAGCAACTTACCCACCAACATCTCCCCATCCAGGTGAGCAGCAGAATCCCCCAAGAGGAATTTTATGGAAGCCCATTGAGAGCGAAGCGTGGAGACCGCCAGGCCTTTGTCAAACCCCTCCTGGAGGAATTGGAGAATAGCAGGCAGACCAGAACTCAAGGGAGGGATCCCAGACCGCCCACACCAGACCCGGAAATGGCCCCAATGCCTGCCATATGCCTTCAGAGTAGAGGGTCTACAAGCATTCATGATAGACTCGACCACAGGACCTGAAAACCCCTGAGACATCAACCTAGACCGTGCAATCACCATACTGCCCATTGAATCGGTCGGACTCCAAACCCCAGACCCCCCTTCAGGGGACATAGCCACTTCAGAACCATCCAAGGCTCCTGGGACTGAAGCTCCAACAGAGAGGGCAACCAACTCCGGCAGGGCCAAACGGAGCAACCAACAACACAGTCGACTTAGACACATTGATGCGCTGAACCATCCGGGGAAGAAAGAGGAGAGTTGGGAATGCATAAAGGAGACCCCGAGCCACTGCACGGAGACAAGCTCCACCCCCCCTGCACTCTCCCAGGTCCCCTCTGCCTGAAACCTTTGGAAGAGGGGAACCCTTGCCGAGGTTGGAGAGGCAAACAGATCTAGAATGGGGGTTCCCAAACCCTGACACATATCTCTGCAAAGACCCAGTCCGATAGAACCAGTTCCACAGAGGAGGGAAACCGGCGGCTGAGAAGATCCGCTCGAACATTGTCCACCCCCCTGACATGAGAGGCCACCAGGGACACCAGATGAGATTCCTCCCACAAACCTATCTTAGCAACCAGAGCATTGAAGGAGCTGCCGGAACCCCCCTGGCGGTTGACATAGGCCAAGGCCGTTGTATTGTCCGTCTGTACCAAAACCGCCTGTCCTTCCAGAAATACCTTGAAGTAAACCAGAGCCCAGAGAATGGCACACAACTCTATCCAACTGGATGATCGATGGCTCCCCACCAGATCCCATAACCCCTGAGGCAAGAGGACCCCCAATGTTGCCCCCCAACCTCTTCCGCTGGCGTCTGTAGTAAGAGTGGTCAAAGGAGGAAGGACCAGGTATATCCCTGCCCGTAGATTTGGAATCCCCAACCACCACAGCAGGGAGACCCTTGGAGGGACACTGGGATCAAAGCTTCATAACCTTGAGAAGTCAGGAGCCAGTGGGTGAGAAGATGAGACACCAGAGGACACAAATGACGCGCACAAGGAACCAGAAAAAGGCAAGATGCCATGTGCTCCTGCAACTTGAGCAATAGGCGAGCCGAGACAAACTGCCTTCTGAGAATCCAGCCCAGAACAGCCAGCAAGCGATGGACCCTCTCCTGGGACAGAAACATCCTCCTCATCCTGGTGCAAATCTGAGCCCCGATGAAAACGAGATTCTGAGTGGGTTCCAGCTGAGACTTCTACCAGTTCACCAGAAACCCCCAGTTCCACAATACCTGGCAGACCAACTGGAGATGAGTCAGGACTCTCCGGTGGAGGGCCGCCTTGACCAACAAATTGTCCACGTAGGGGAAAAATGTGAATGCCCCTCAAGTGCAAATGGCCACCAGGGGAGCCACTAGCTTGGTGAACACTCTGGGGGCCGAGCGCAACCCGAACAGGAGCACACAGAACTGAAAATGACAGGATCCTACTGCAAAACAGAAGAACTTTAAGTGACAGTGGCAGAGAGCCACGTGGTAATATGCATCCTGGAGATCCAGAGATGCCACCCAGTCCCCCCTGCACCACATCGGGAGAATGTTCTGCAAAGTCTCAATTTTAAAGCGTTCCTTCCGGACAAAGCAGTTCAGGCCCTTGAGGTCCAACGTTAGGCAAAAGTTCCCTGAAGGTTTGGGGACCAGGAATACCTACGAGTAGAAACCCTGAAACAGGAACGGAACGGGCATGATGGCCTTCTTCAGCAACAACTCCGCGAGAGCAGATTCCATAGCCAACCTCTTGGTCCGAGACCTGGGTACAACAGTCCGAACCATGCAAACCTGGACAGGTGGAAACAGGAAATTCACTTGATAACCCCTCCAAATGGTGTCCAGAACCCAGGAATCCAAGCACCACCTGTCCCATACCGGAAAAAACAGACGGAGACGCCCACCCACCGGCCTGTCCAAACCATCAGGATTTCTGTACCGGACCAGGACATGAAGAGTGTGGAGGACCCTGACCACCCCTCGATATCCGAAAAGATTGAGAGGAGGAGTCAGGGAAAGACCTTCCGGGCACTGCACCCGCAGCAGAGGAAGACTTCTTGGTCTTTGAGGTAGGCTTACGCCGTAATTTGTCATCATGTTTGTCAGCCCGAAATACTGTATGCACTTTATCCTCCAGTGAATCACCAAAAATTTGGACCCATCAAGGGGAAGTATTTTATCCCGGATATCAGACACCAATGGCAACCCCATCCTTGGGGTATGCCTATACTGGTGAATAGTAGGGTCAGCCCCTCCACTGGCACCAGGGGCTCTGAGAACCCCATGCAGTCCCAAACTTGAGCAAGCAACTCCACCACCCCTTCCCTGTCCAGATATTTCCTTTCTGCATCAGCCGATGAGGAACAGGAAGAGGCAGATGACTCAGTGCCAGAAGATGAGGATGAAGAGAAAGACAGACGCCGGCGCTTGTGCCCATGCGCATGACTGTGACTCCCTCCAGCATGAAGCTTCACCCACTTCTTCAATTCTTTCCTGATTAAGGAAACATTTTATGACTTCTTTTTCCTCTTGCGTAGTTCAGGGGAAGAGGAAGATGAGGAAGAAGACAGGACAAGGTGCTCAAACTTTGCAGAATGTTTACCCATGGCATGCACAGACAACAAAACAAACACATGACTTTACCGAGTTACACCATTTAAACCGGAAAAGCCAGGAGAACCCCTTCCAATGACCAACCAATCTATTCCCATGGAAACGGGCTGTGTCATCACAAATCACCTAACCTCTGCAGGCAGAGCCCACCCTCCTCTGGAAAAACAACATCGGGACATACATTAAAGGAGCCTGCATTCCAGACAGTGCCGCGTTCAGAAACGCGTGGCCCCACCAGCAGGAGAGAAAGCATCAGCACATATGAAGCCTCCCATCGCCTTACCATAAGCCGGGCCCTGCAGGAACCGGGCTGTGATGCTGTTACGCCGGCCTAGAGCCCTGCAAAAAGCTGGGTGGGGCATTCCCGTTCAACCGGGACCCCAAGCCGCACAGGGGGCCAGCAATCGACGTTCCCCAGAGCCCTGGACCAGGAATAGTCCAACCTGCTGCAGGCGGGAAAAATTAAACTGGGTGACGTGGGTTGAGGAAAGGAGTTATATAAAAGAAGGGCCGTGTCGGAGACAGGGGCCTCAAGAGGTAAGTACTGGGACGAGGAAGAGTGGATGTGGAGGTAATGCCAGGTCTGCTTATTAAAGCGAATTTGGGCTTATTTTCCAAAGTCGCTAATAATAACTGGAGGTCACTTGTTGTGGTTTTTGTCTCTGTATTAGGCCTTTTAGGTGCTAATTGAACTTCTCGCCCCTACTGAAGGACCTACGGTCGGCCATGTCCCATTGGCAGGATCAGGAAATATCCTGGCTGGGGACAATCACTGCACTTAAAATGAACCTGGTCCCCAGATTACTCTACCACTGCCAAGCCCTGTGTTATGTTGATGTCTTTTCTATTATATGTTAATGTGTTATCTGATTCCCATTCCTTGTTCTACTGATGGAATCCTAGCTATTGATGACATCAGAGCAATCCTGAGTTTTGTGTTAGAATGTTATTCTTTGAGGAGTCAGTCTACTTGTGCAGATGGCTGGGGGTCTCTACTACCCAGCTTATCCCTACAAGCAATAAACCATTTGTTCAACTTGTTGTGCCCAGTCTATTGCTTTACATTGGCGACGAGGATGGGATGGACTGCAAGAGGAAAGCAGCAGCTGGAGTGGGAGTAGTTATCCCGAGCTGAGGAGCTGGAGCCGGACTGGGACCTCCAACCGCCAGGCCTATGGGTGAGGAGCTGCCCCCCCCGACCTGGCCCACTACGTTGGACTGAAGGGAAAGTGCGCTGAACCTTCTCTGAGCTTACCTTCTGGAGACCTGCAAGCAATATTGCGCATGTTTGGTTTTGATATCACATTGGAATTGTTAAAGGCATGGTCTAGTAAAACTTTTTATTGTCCCAACGGGTCGGCCATGTTTTTTTAAGCCTAAGTGGCTCGATTTTAGAAAACTTTCCTATGGACCTTACCCGAGTTTTCGTCCATTAAACGCACGCGAAAACAAGCACCAGGGAGCCGCCATTTTCTGATAATCCTATCTTTTCCCCGACCGCCCTGGCGAACCTGCTTTTGCGGCACTAAATCAATTCCCCCGCCCCTGAGCCTGACATTATCAAAACATACATATTCCCCGCCTCTCCCCGTGACGTTACTGTGCTGCATAGGCAAACGCGCCCAGTCGTCTTCTACGCGACTCCACACAGAACCCGGAAACCAACACAGATCAACTCACAACACAGCGCGCCACAATTCGGAATATGAAACTGTACTTTACAATGAAACAGCAACACGGTACATTTGGTAAAGTACATTTATTTGACATTAAATGTTTAGAGAATATTTAGCAATTGCCATATGAACTCCGGAAGCCATTTATTTTCTTTTATCTGTATCCGCAATAAATAACTGTCCCGTTTCATCTTGAGTCACGCAGTGTTCCTTTATGGTAAAAAGAATCACTTTGGAAGCGCGGTGAACCGCAAGGCTGTTCCATCAAATAGGCACTAGTCCAGCCTAAAGGTTGTTATGTTGCTTCTAGCCACTAGTACAGCGTAAGGGCATGTGGGCCCTTGGCGATCGTCCCATAATATGGTGATCGTGCTCCAGTTGTTGACACGAAGCTGCAGGTGTCTGCTGAAGAATCCATCCGCCGGTGTCTCAAACAGATGGCAGTGGCAGAAAGGGATCAAATACCTGTTATGAAAACAAAAAAATGATAATTAGTCTCGCTAGCCAAACTTCATTAATATTACTCATTTTAGTTATTACGGCCGATCAGAAACTATTTGCTTGCAAGGATAGTTCAATGGAGTATGTTTGTCTATAAAATCAATGCGAAAAGTAACGAGATAAATCGAGGCAAACACACAATGATAAACGACAGTTAGTCTACATAAGTGAGGAATGATATGATATATGATATGGCATTTGTAACGCGCCTATACTCGTGTTTCTAGGCGTGACGAGGCAGGTGGGGAACAAGGGCAGACAGACAACGTTCCTACTAGGTCAGGTGTCTTTCTTATCGCGCATGGGGAAGGGCTGTACATGGTTAGTTGAATACAAATTAAATAATAGGGCCAGCTGGTGGCAAGTGCAAGGTAAATGCCGGGAGAAGGGGCTGAAGGATACAGAGAGAGTCCCGTAGTGCAGGTAGGCAGTGCAGGAAAAAGTGGCTGGGCCAAGGACCGAGATCGGTGAGACCAGTGGACCTGCATGCCCATGTGCCCACTACGAACACGTTTTACTTGCTTTTCCTAGCTCTTCATTCATTCATTTATTCATGCATCCATTCATTAAATCTTCATTCCGGTATAAAAGCGTGTAAAGATTTACTTACATTATATTTGAAATTTCCATTGTGTCTCTTCGTAATGCAGTCTGTAAAACGGACCGTGCTCTTGACAACGATTTTTCGTATACTGAACTAAACTGAAACTCTAGTTTCTGAATTTTCTGCCTTATCGTCTCTTACGTTATTGTGCACTCCCTTCAAATGTAGTTCTTTCGGCATGGTCACTGTCTCAAGGTCAAAAAACAATAGACCCTTATACTTCCAGTGCGACTTGTGGGCCTCATCTGGGCGCTGTCCTTCGCATTCTTTATTTGCAACATCACGTAGTATAGGCATCTATGAGAACTTGAAGTTTAGAATCCGTCTACGTAGTACGCCTCAATGTGCAAATGGGAACTGGCTTCTCTCCCAAATACCACGGCCCGCTTGGACGGCGCGTTCTAAGTGCCCCAATTTTGTCACCGTTGTCTGCGAGCTTTGCAGCCCAAATTGAGACATTTAATTATTGGCGGAAGGTCAGGGAAAGTATAAAGTACCACAGGAGTTGAGTTAAAAGTGAGATTTATTGTTTGTTTTATTATTTGCAATACGCAAGCCTCCCCTCCGTTAACAGTGCGCAGCATTTACATTTACATGAGATGAGACATGAGAAAAATATATACATACACATATGTGAGGTGAATAGATAGAATTCAAAGATGACACCCAGCTTGTTTGCCACCCATGATGGTGAAGTTAGGGGTCAGGTTTACAGGTACACTGTACAATAACATTTATTTACAAAAAGACAAACGTATTGCAATTATTTAAACCGGGATTTGTACTTCGCAATCAGCTGTGCATCGGGTGGGCATGGCACAGTCGCAATGTTTGGTGGCAATGGATCACTGCTCTGTACAGAAACGTCCAAAATTCCATATCTGTGCTTCTCTAACACAGCAACAATAAGACCTTTCACAAAGTCGAACTGCATTTCATCATAGACTGGTTTGATCACCCATTGCTTACTTCGTTTTGAAAACACCTTAGTGTAGCGAGGCATCCTTACTTTACCCCTAGTCCTAGATTGTTCACGTCCGACATTGCTGTTATGGGCCAAGACCGCTAGTAGAGTGCGATGTTTCATGCCCCGAAAGCTAAAATGCAAGCGCTTTGGCCTGTACTTTAGGCACATATTGTGGAACACCTCCAAATCTCCTGTGTGACAGAATTCTGTCAGTCCTCTCAAATCTCTTGATAGAGTTCTGTCGAAAACAATCTTCTCAATGGCTTTGTGTGTCGGTGAAGATGGAATCAACCACTTCTTCTTCCGTGCCTCCTCTGGGGACAAAGGGCCATGTTCACATTGGTGGAAATGTTCATTTGCTGTCCAGCGGTGAACGTTGGTACAGTGGTGCATCAGTGAACGCCATTTTTCAAGTAGTATTTCCACTGACCCCTCACAAGTTTTTGAGCTCCACCAAAGATGGTTGGTGATAGAATGTGACCACTGCAAAATACTTTCAAAACCTTTTTTTTTTCCTGCATCCGAGATTTTCTTATTGATAGATTTAGCAAGATGCCATACGTCAAATTGATGTTTAATATGTGGGAACTGCTCTCTCATTGTCTTGGCAATTGAAACGTGTCTATCCGTGGCCATGAGGTCGATGTGCATCCCCCTCGATTGTAGATGTTCCACTGATTTTATAAATCCTAGTTTCTCCATGGCCACTGAGGATGTACATTGTGTTACCTGCACGACCTCCGAACTCACAATTTTCTTACTATCCATGTCCTGAAAGTGGTAGGTGCAGTACTTGGCAGAAAATCCAGGGCTATCGCACTGTCCATCGCCGGCTAGCCTGAATCGTTTGTCTTCGAATGTACTTGCTAGAGACAATTGTTCAATTTTCCAAGCATCACTAATGGCCGGAAACAGATAATCACGTTGGTATGTGTAGTACAGCGCTTTAGAAATGAAATGGAGTCCCACAAACTGAAAGAAAGCCTCTAACTTTCTAAAACTGGAGCCACTAAAAAGTGATGCAGCTGCACACAGTAGATTGCCTGCTGGCATTTTCCCCAGCATTGGTTGTGCAGACCATGAGAACCTATGATTTAATCTACAGGCGGCATTTATTTTGACGTTACTGCCTTTTATTTGACGAGTCACATTAATCAATGGCTTCCCACATACATTCCCTCTAATGGAACGCACACATTTGAGCATACTTATAATTTCCATCAAACAACAGTCGAATACAATGTATTTGCTCTCTTTCATTAGACTGTCATCCTGCGTCAACGTTGTTTCGGCCTGTGACGTTGTGGAGATTTCAACACATTGGAAAGTAATATCGCTGCTATCAAGTTCTGATGCGTCTATGGATGCTGCGGCTGGTTCATTCGCTCTCATTTCAACATCTGCTACTTCAACATTGATGGGAGAACACAACAATGTCGACATGTTTTTTGGTGGCAAATTTTTGGCGGGTGTAGATTGTGTAAATTGATCTGCAACTACTTCAGAGTTATCTTCAATACATTCAATAACATCTTCTTGTGGTGGTCCGGTCGCACTGTAGCTATGGTCTCCAAACACAGTTAATTCATGTTCTGGCCATTGGACATGAACATCTCGAGCCTGAACACGCCTCGCCTCAATTAATAGTTCCTCCATAGTGTACATGGTCTGGCAAGCCACATCTCTCATTCGCTTCACTGTCTGTGTGTGTATAGTTCTGACGCCCACGGGTAACTGGAGGAGAGATTGGAAAAGGGATGTTCAGTTTAAACACAAGATGGAGTGTAGTAGAATTGACTGGAAAAAAACATAAAATAGTCCCCACCACAAAAAAATGTTTTAAGTTATTAACTGTTTGTAACTAACCTTTTTTTGTTTTTTTTTCTTTGCAACTTTTTTGACTCGACCTTCAACATCTGGACGCTGTAGCTCTGATTCGTTTCCGCATGTCCTCCCTTCCTCTTGCGCTGCAAGGACTATATTTTCTGTATCCGCATAGACAGCACGGAATGAGGCTCCATCGTCTCCCTGAAACATAGTACTTTCATTACTATGTATCAAAATATTGTTAGCATAAAACACACGTGAGGACGAACACACAGGTACATCTTAATAGCCAAATACGATTTAAACATTGTGTGCAACAATCAAAGGACAAGTATTCGACCACTGATGATCTATTTCGATGGAACTGTCAGTATCCATACCTCTGGCTCTGCATGGACTGCCATGAATGGTTGTATTGGAGAGGAGGCATCCGCATCTCCCTGAAACACAGTACTTGCATTAGTATGCTTTTCAATATTGGAAACACAACACACACTTGGGGTCGACGGCACAGGTACATATAAAGAGATAACCGCAAATGATGCATTGTCCAAAAGAATGAAGGAAAATCCAAATATGATCACATTTCATCGACTTATTTCAACGATTCCTTTACATCTGCATCATCTAAATGAGATGTTGTGATTGTGGTGGAAGCTCCGTCGTCTCCCTGAAACACAGCACTTGGATTAGTATGGTTTTCAATATTGGAAACATAACACACACTTGTGGTCGAACGCACAGGTACATATAAGGAGATAACTGCGAAAGATGCATTGTCCAAAAGAATCAAGGAAAATCCAATTATGATCACATTTCATCGACTTATTTCAACGATTCCTTTACATCTGCATCATCTAAATGAGATGTTTTGATTGTTGTGGAAGCTCCGTCGTCTCCCTGAAACACAGCACTTGCGTTAATAGGGAAGAAAGTATAGCAAATGGAATCACATTATACGATCACGCATGATGGAGCTGTCATTATCCATACCTCGTGCTGCTGAAGAATATCTATGGATGTTGCAAATGTAGTGCGCACTTCCGAAAGCTGTTGCGCCGATTCGTATACTTGAATGTCAGGCTCTGCATCAAGTGCAGGGGTTGACGCTCCATCAACTGCCTGAAACATAGTACTTGCATTAGTGAGGATTACAATTGTGAAAACATAATACACACCTGGGGTCGACAGCACAGGTACATATCAACGCTAACCACGAATGAAACATTGTGTAGAACAATCAAACGACAAGAATTCCAGCTCTGATGATGACGCTCGATGGAGCTGTCAGTATCCATACCTCCTGCTGGTGAGGAACTAGAAACGTTGTAGATGTGGCGGACGCTTCAGCATCTCCCTGAAAGACAGTACTTGCATTAGTATGGATAACACTAATTATAACTGAAAACAAACACCAGTGGACGATAACTAAGGTGTATATTAATTGGAAAGCAGTAACCAAACATTCTGTAAAATAATTACACGATAGAATAAAACTATTACTTGACATGCATAAAACAAGTCTGTAGCGGATTAGCCTATTAAGATTACCTGATACGCGCTAGAAGTGGTTGATAACTGCGACCACGTCTAGGATGTAGAATGTTCTTGCTTCAGATTCAAGGGATAGTCAAGAAGTTGTAAAGGTCAATTAATGATTGATAATGAAATGCCAATATTAAAAATAGCCATGTAAGCCGACAGGATACTTGAAAAATGCTCAATACAGCACAGTCCCCTCTCCCCATATATATAAACATTGCATTTGTGGGTTATGAAATTGAAAAAGAATATATTGATAAATGTCATTATTCAAAAAAGTAAACACTCATATCAATATCGAAATTATTACAAGGGATAGAACACCTACAATATCTATTAATCCATTCGGCTACACACTACCGCAAGGCCTAAAGCTAAATCCGGACACATGACTCTCCGGTGGCGGAATGTGGACCAATAGAGTGGGAATAGCGTTTTCGCGCAATTTCCGTGTCGTTCGCCGTTTATTCATCTTTGTTACCCAAGAAGTTGTGTACATGTCCAAGGAAAAGTGCCGGCTGCAGATGTGGTATCGATCACCCCTCTTGTCCTCTAAGACTTGTTGGACTCTACTTTCCAGCTCATCCAGTGGATATCCGCAATGTCTGACCCATTCTCTTATTCGATCAACAGTTTTCGGGAATACATGCATTGTAGTTCCTTCAGATTTCGCATGGGTCTTCGAAGGGCAACCGCTAATCGAACAGGCAGGCATTGTTGATAAATCTGAAAAGTAAATATCGACATTATTATACAATCTTCATGAATAAAGATTTGATACAAAAGTAAATGAATCATACAATGATCAATGCAAGGTTTGTTTTGGTCGCAGGAACTATACCAGTTCATTATGTGCTGCTTATTATTTGCATAAGTTGCAGAAATGTATAATTGATGTGACTGAAATCTGAACATGTGACTCGTCCCTTGGATGTTCTGTCTTGCACGAGAAGGAAACATGCTAACATTATTGACTGGACCCCCGAAAGATGCAATTCAATCACAATAGTCACAGATGAAAATAAATAGATCTATTGATAGCATAGCAATGGAAACTGAAATCAATACCAATGAGACCAATGAAGATAGCACTATTTTGTACTCTACTGGAAAAGAGATAGAAATTTAAAAATCTGCTAAATATAACCAGGATACATGGCCTTACCTTGACCAACAAATAGTTGGGTTCAGCAAGCAGAGCAGTATGTTGCGGGAGAATAAGTGGATGGCCACAGGTAGCGCACTGATGGGTATGCTCGAAGCAGTCGGTCACAGAGTTCACGGATAGCACGACGACAAGCAGATTAGCATAGATCTCAGTGGTTCCCAGGTAGCACGTTCAAGAGTTGACTTGCAAAGCACAAAGATGTTCTCATGAGACATATCGAGTGGTTTTTAAAGTATTAGAAACTGGGGTGTGTTTGTGAATGAATGACGTATGTATGTCGTGGTATTAGGGGGGCGGCCTGCCTCAGGGGAAGCCTTCCTGCAGACACGGGGTCTGAGGAGGCCATGTGACCGATGGCCCCTTGGCGTGGGACACCTTTTGAAGTGTATATGCAGTTTGGCACCTTGGCCTTTCGCGCCCCGGACAGCCCCCCGTGCCAGCGCTCATCCCCGGGTGTGAACCGCCTTTGATAGAGGGGGGTGGGATGGATGGCCCTGGGGCGTGCAGATAAGGCACAGGAAGACTGCTGAATGGAGACACACTTATGTGGATTGCAGGGGGGCGGCCTGCCTCAGGGGAGGCCTGCCTGGAGACACTGGGTCTGAGGAGGCCATGTGACCGATGGCCCCTTGGCGTGGGACACCTTTTGAAGTGTACATGCAGTTTGGCACCTTGGCCTTTCGCGCCCCGGACAGCCCCCCGTGCCAGCGCTCATCCCCGTGTGTGAACCGCCTTTGATAGAGGGGGTGGGATGGATGGCCCTGGGGCGTGCAGATAAGGCACAGGAAGACTGCTGAATGGAGACACACTTATGTGGATTGCAGGGGGGCGGCCTGCCTCAGGGGAGGCCTGCCTGGAGACACGGGGTCTGAGGAGGCCATGTGACCGATGTCCCCTTGGCGTGGGTCACCTTTTGAAGTGTACATGCAGTTTGGCACCTTGGCCTTTCGCACCCCGGACAGCCCCCCGTGCCAGCGCTCATCCCCGGGTGTGAACCGCCTTTGATAGAGGGGGGTGGGATGGATGGCCCTGGGGCGTGCAGATAAGGCACAGGAAGACTGCTGAATGGAGACACACTTATGTGGATTGCAGGGGGGCGGCCTGCCTCAGGGGAGGCCTGCCTTGAGACACGGGGTCTGAGGAGGCCATGTGACCGATGGCCCCTTGGCGTGGGACACCTTTTGAAGTGTACATGCAGTTTGGCACCTTGGCCTTTCGCGCCCCGGACAGCCCCCCGTGCCAGCGCTCATCCCCGGGTGTGAACCGCCTTTGATAGAGGGGGGTGGGATGGATGGCCCTGGGGCGTGCAGATAAGGCACAGGAAGACTGCTGAATGGAGACACACTTATGTGGATTGCAGGGGGGCGGCCTGCCTCAGGGGAGGCCTGCCTGGAGACACGGGGTCTGAGGAGGCCATGTGACCGATGGCCCCTTGGCGTGGGACACCTTTTGAAGTGTACATGCAGTTTGGCACCTTGGCCTTTCGCGCCCCGGACAGCCCCCCATGCCAGCGCGCATCCACCGGCGCGAACCGCCTTTATATCAATATACAGTATATCGCCTTTATATCAATGATAGTATATTGTTGCTTATCAATAACAAATGCCACATACCGGAGATTCTTGTGAGCACAGACCCACACTTAAACCGGTGTATTATAGTGGCCAAGACCCTAGGGCCTGTATAATCCAATGGTTATTGTTAGTATAGATATATGTGTGACTTTTATAGAGACATAACCTACTGAAAGACTTTGAACAAGTGTTATTTAGTGCATGCATTATCGAGAATATGTTATGTTAGCTTAGATAGATAGTGACCACCCTGCACAGGTGTCTGACGTCCATCCTTGAATGGAGACACACTTGATTCATTTAAAAAATCGAGACAAACGTTGTTAAAATATATGTGGTGTTTTATTTTGTATCTTATTTTCATGACACAAAAATAGAAGACTTTAAAGATTATACAGGTCAGGTTGCAGCACAGCGAGAGAAAATCCCCTGTACTGACCACTGTCACTCGGGAATGTTTCTCTAATGGCACGAACGGCACAGGCGGGTATCACTCTTCGAACGCGGTGTCCAAGCCTCCCGTGAAGCCACCATGTAAAGGAACGATAGGCCACCAGCCTGTACCACCTGTGAAAAGGAATTAAACAAACTGTTTTTAAATGACCCAGATAAGTTTAATAAACGTTTGTTGTCAATGACAATTCTTGTAACTAATGGCATTTTACACGGACAAATGCTATCTAGACAATGCACACTATTGAATGACTTACATGCTTTACAATGATATGTACATGTAATTTTGGATATAGTAGAAGAACATGAAGTAGGAGTGGCATGACAAGCAGAGTATACTTACTCGTTACTCGGATTACGAGGACGAACAGTTGCTCGAAGTTCGTGCATAAGTGTTACGTGGTACATTTCTGATTCTGCACTTTCTTTTGGTTCGAGATACATCACATCTGAAGCAGGAACACTGGCCTAATGATTTGACATAAGGACTGGCCTAAACATCTAACAGCCATGAAAGCAGATGTCGCAGAGAACCACCAGAGCACAACCAGCCCAGCTAGCTGTGGAATGCCGCAGGCCTCGCAGAGACGGGCATGAACAGCCCTCCCTTCGAGAATGTACACAGTTCGGATGCTGCTGGCTCAAGTCCCAAGGTTGATAAGAGCCTGACTTGCAAAGACAATCTGAAGTTACGAAATGTACTTGATTGCCTTTTCTTCGGCGAAATGAACTATTGTTATGAATACGTACGGATAATGGGAGGAGATTAATATGTAGCTTTGCATTGTACATAAGTATGAGCCAGGCCTGGGAGGGGGCAGAGTCGATGCAGCCCTCCAGAGCCTGGTGTGTGTGTTAACATTACAGCACTTTTACAACCCCACTTCTGGCTTTGTGGGTTATTTGTGTCCGAGTGCCAAGTGCGTGGAATGCCTGAGACGGTGCGAGGGAGCAGGATTTGCACTAGTATCGGGGAGAGCAGGACGAACGATTGTAACATATGGTGCCGAAACCCGGGAGCTCTTCTGTTCATCAAGTGCACAGAGATAACAGCAATACAACGGGTAAGTGAAAACATTTTCGCGGACCCTGTTGCATGTTGCGGTAGTGGAATTTGGGGAATTTGGAGTCTTCAGGGACTCTAGGAATAATACAAAGATACGGCAGAGCATTCTTAGGCACCTGTAATACAGTCAGAGCACCGGGGCGTGGAGAGTGGGTGTAGGGTCGATGCTGTAGAGGACACAGAGTGGGAGGTCTGTCTGAAGGTTGAGTAAAAGAGGAATAAAAAGAGGAATAAAAGAGGGCAGAGCATTCTTAGGCACCTGTAATACAGTCAGAGCACCGGGGCGTGGAGAGTGGGTGTAGGGTCGATGCTGTAGAGGACACAGAGTGGGAGGTCTGTCTGAAGGTTGAGTAAAAGAGGAATAAAAAGAGGAATAAAAGAGGAATAAAAGAGATTAAAGAATACAGATTACAGAATACAGTTTCAGTGGCAACATGGCAGATGCCGGTCCACTGACAAGGCAAGAGGCGGGTGAAGATCTGTCATATAAGTCGGGGGCAAGGGCTGTGCTGGAAAGGCTGAAGAGCATGTTGCACAATTGGGATGTGATCCCCCAGTCGGTACAAAGGAAGAAGGAGTTTGGGGCTGCCCACGAACATCAGTTACAAAGGGTGGTGAAGGGAATGGACAAGGGAGGAAGTGCTGAATCACAAGAAAAGGTACAGAGTGATCAGAGACGCTCAGATTTTGAAGTAATGCTTACACAAAAGTTCATGATCGGCACAAGATGGCAGCTGCTAGTAGAGATAAGGAGGGTGGTTGAAGGGAATGTGGAGGAAAGGTTAAGATCCGCCAAGGGGTGGGCAGACATTCTGAATGCAGCTGATGACGCATGGCTGAAAATGAAAAAAACAGTGTTAGTAAAGGAGGGGGAGGAGAGAGGACACACAGAGGGGCAGGAATGTGAGGTGCCAGCACCAGTGCCTTTGGGGGTTGGGGTGGATGACGCACAACGCTGTGGGGATGGCTCTATGTATTTCCGAGAAAGGGAAGGAAGTGGGGGAAGATACCGGAGGGAGGACATTTTGGAAGAGAGAGATGCAATCACTTATTTGGCAAACGGGGTCCTGACAAAATGGGGGAAGGCATGTCCAGACAAAGGGGCAATAAATAAACTGAATTTCAGAAGGACAGGTGACTGTGCAGTGTGCACCTTAGACAAGGAATTGAACAAGATGATAGTGAAAGGTGTAGTGTCAAGCGAATACATGCCAGAGAATGTCAAATCACAACAAGAGGCTTTCAGGGCATGTGCACCAGAGAAGCACATTGACAGGCCCACATATGAAGTTGGTGGTGAGTGTCAGCGTCACTTAATAGTGTTTGGGGGGGAAAGAGCAAAGCATGGTGAAGCACAATCAGTGGTGCTGCATCTGGGAAGAAAGATGGTAACTGCATCTGAGCGAGAGTGGCCCGTGGCACCTGACAATGATCCACAGCCAGAGCTAATGGCATCCATAGAAGATAAGGAGTGTCATTTGATGGAGGGGCCACAGCTTGAAATGGTGGAGATTATCTTACAGAAGAGCAAGAAGCAGGATCAAAGGAAATGTGAGCGCCTCCTGGGTATTTGGAAAGCAGAGGATGAACTAATAATTCAGCTTCTCAAT
Source organism: Ambystoma mexicanum (assembly GCF_040938575.1). Lineage (NCBI taxonomy): Eukaryota > Metazoa > Chordata > Amphibia > Caudata > Ambystomatidae > Ambystoma > Ambystoma mexicanum. The sequence continues at coordinate 646,694,973 of NC_090941.1, forward strand.
GCAGAGAAAGGGCAAGACAATGCATTTCAGTGCCCGACAGAGAGGGCCTGGGGGCCCACAGCAAAAGATGAGTGGCAGGAGCACATGGACATTTGTGTGGCTGAATGGAAGAACAAACAGAAAGAGGTGCCCAAGAAGGAGCAGTTCAAACAGATGGATGAGAAAGACACACAGTGGCAAGACTGGCTGTCATTTGTTCTCCATGGACTGCTGAGAGAGTTTTCAGCGACCATGTATTCACCAGGGAAGATGCTACTTGGGAAAAATATGACAAGCACTGACAAGTGGCTGCTGACACTGACTGCTGGTGCACCTAGGGAATGGGAGGTACTAGAGGGTTACTATCTATTGGAAAGTAAGGGAGAGTTTGACTTGGACAGTGCAAACAAACATGACAGGCACATGTATGTGGTGTTGCTGAATGTGAGAGTGACAGGGATGCTCAGAGCTGGAAAGGGCGGGACATGTAGTTATGTTTGTTTTAGATGCACTCTAGATTATGGCTGAGGTTAATAGGTGGCAGTGTTTATGCAATACAGTACAGTGAAGGGCTTTAGATGAGTAAAGACATAAATAAGCTGTCTTAGTTTGGTAATGTTTTTTGTTATTTTTCTGCTTCTTTATTGAGTAAGAATAGTTTTATTACAATGTGCTTATGTAGAAGTAGTGCAAGGGTTTTCGTTAGTGATTGATAGATAAAATAAGAAGAGATGAAAAAAAAGTGGGCACATGTTACGTGGTACATTTCTGATTCTGCACTTTCTTTTGGTTCGAGATACATCACATCTGAAGCAGGAACACTGGCCTAATGATTTGACATAAGGACTGGCCTAAACATCTAACAGCCATGAAAGCAGATGTCGCAGAGAACCACCAGAGCACAACCAGCCCAGCTAGCTGTGGAATGCCGCAGGCCTCGCAGAGACGGGCATGAACAGCCCTCCCTTCGAGAATGTACACAGTTCGGATGCTGCTGGCTCAAGTCCCAAGGTTGATAAGAGCCTGACTTGCAAAGACAATCTGAAGTTACGAAATGTACTTGATTGCCTTTTCTTCGGCGAAATGAACTATTGTTATGAATACGTACGGCTAATGGGAGGAGATTAATATGTAGCTTTGCATTGTACATAAGTATGAGCCAGGCCTGGGAGGGGGCAGAGTCGATGCAGCCCTCCAGAGCCTGGTGTGTGTGTTAACATTACAGCACTTTTACAACCCCACTTCTGGCTTTGTGGGTTATTTGTGTCCGAGTGCCAAGTGCGTGGAATGCCTGAGACGGTGCGAGGGAGCTGGATTTGCACTAGTATCGGGGAGAGCAGGACGAACGATTGTAACAATAAGCACCATCATTATTCTCAACACGGCCCGTGTGAGGCAGGCTGCCCTGAAGTCTGGCAGCTCGGTGATGTATTGCGGTCGTGGCTCGCCTTCCGAAATGTAGGCCAGGCATCCCGAGTTTTCTCGGCAGCAGCAGTTCTCGTCCTCGGTTGGCATTAGCTCGCACTGATTGCATGTGCACCAGGTGGAGACGCCGTCCATTCGACTAGGCCCAGGCTCTTCATCTGTTGATTCGTCCTGCCAACTGCCGTCCGAATCCCCATCGTTTTCGCGTGATTCCCTTTCCAGTAGTTCCTCCTCGGTATACTCGGGCTCGTACATGTAGGGCATTATTGTAGCCATTGTGTGTTAAACAAACTAAAATAAACTAAAATAATTTATAGCGGTGGTACTGATATCTGTTCACACTGGCTACAAGCGGCGAAGGAAGCTGACCAGACACTGAAACGAGTCACAGAATACTCAAAGTAACACAGAGAGAGGAATGGAATCGAAAATCGGCTGCTGTGTGTTGTGAAACGGTCTGTTTATACTTATTGAGGAGAGAGGCGTCCTGCCATTTCCATGGCGACACGTCATTAGCTGAAGCGCAGCGAGAGACGTGCTTTGGCGTTGGGAAATGGGCGGTACGAGTCTGCTGATGACAGGCTCAGGGGCGGGGGAATTGATTTAGTGCCGCAAAAGCAGGACCGCCAGGGCGATCGGGGAAAAGATAGGATTATCAGAAAATGGCAGCTCCCTGGTGCTTGTTTTCGCGTGCGTTTAATGGACGGAAACTCGGGTAAGGTCCATAGGAAAGTTTTCTAAAATCGAGCCACTTAGGCTTAAAAAAACATGGCCGACCCGTTGGGACAATAAAAATGTTTACTAGACCATGCCTTTAAGAGGAGAGCAGTGTTTTCACAGGAGGTGAGCGCTTATATTTTGAAAAATTGGCTGCAGGTGGCAAGTGAGTGACATTCTGTTTTTCGCTTTTGGTGGATTGGTAGCTGATTTCGGAGAGCACTACAGACTTGGATTGGCACCATGGCTTTATCCGGAATCCCGGGTCCCCAGATGTTTTTACCGACCCCGGACCCCCCGAGAATTAAATGGGGGCCCTGGAAAAAATGTTTTCTCCATTATGTGAAAGCCACATGTGGCAATGGCATGTCAGTAGAAAGAAAGTTGGCTATGCTTATGCATCTTCTGGGGTATGAGGGGCAGCACATTTTTGAAACTTTACCTGAATTAAGCGAACTGGATGTTGATGAAGGTATGAATGACTTTGATGCAGCATTGGCAAAACTGGATAAACATTTTGAACTAAAGATAAGTACTGTGTTGGAACGCTATCACTTTGGTATGAGATCTCAGCATGAGGGTGAAACTTTAGAGGAATACATCACTGCACAAATTTGGTGTAAGTCTGGATGAACATATTAGAGATCAGTTCATGTTACATTGTGCCAATGACAGGATCAGAGAGGAAGTGTGGTTAAAAGATGACCCTTGCTTAGATGAAGTAATTGGGATTGCAAAAAGAATTGAGCATACTTTGATATGTGTGGCAAAACTTGCTGTGAAAGAATCCAAAGTTGTCCAACAGGTTGAGGTCTTGAAAGTAGGTGACAAGAGGAAAGAAACCGCCAAAAGACCAAAAGAAAAAGAAGGGCAAAACGGCCAATTCGACTGACATGTATCAAAGCAAGGGTGGTAATGGTAACCAAATAGCAAATAATTCTGTGCAAAAAGAAAATGTACAAGTGGGAAAAAGGAGACAGGAGCACCTATGTTTTGGGTGTGGGAGTGCCCGCCACCTATCTAATTCTCCGATCTGACCTGGAAGAAGAGCTATATGTGACATCTGTAAAAGATGGGGACATTTTGCAAATTGTTGTGCCAATTACAGTGTCGGTGCTGGGAGGAGCGTTATGTTGGTTGAGGAGCCAGATGGGCCATCCTCAGATGAATATGAAGGTTCAGAAAATGAAATTGTTACTGTGAATATGGTTCAATGTTCCTGAATGCAGTGGCGCCCCCAGAATATTTTTATAGGGGTGGCCTGGTGAGGCCATAGGAAATCTTGGGGTGGCACACAAATCTCTCCTTATCTCTCCTCCCTTCTCTCTTTCTACCCCCCTCCCGTTCCCTTCGATCCGCTGACCTTTTCCTTCTCACTGTACCTCCATTCCCCTGTGCCTCCTCCAGTTTCCGCTCCTTCCAACTCCTAGCGCCTCTGCACTGGAACTCCCTTCCTCTCGCAATCCGCTCCACCTCGACCTTCTCCTCATTCCGCACTTTCCTTAAATCTCTCCTCCTCTATTCTCCTCCTTGAAACCCCCTCCCCCCTCTGCATCCCCTCCCTCCTTATTCTTTCCCCTTGACTATCTTTCTCCCCTCTCCCACCTCCCCTCTCTCTCCCTTCCCTTTCCCTCATCCAACTCATCATCACCCCTCCCCCTCAACCCAGTCCCACTCCCCCATTCCCCCTTTCCCCTTCAGTTAATTGTTCTTTTCACTGTTTTGTTGAATGATTCATATTGTAATTTTGCTTCCACCGTTATATTGTTTATGTTTTTATGTATTAAGTTGTTCCACTGTACAGCGCCTTGGTGTAAGGCGCTTTATAAATCAAAAAATACAAATACAAACACATAACTGCACATAGAAGGGGGCGTGGTAATGATGTTTGTGGGCAGTGGGGGCTTCTTTGGGTACACTTCGACCATTGACCGCTAGCATCTGTACTCTATTACGCATCTAAGATAGATGCAAAAAAGGCCCAAACTGTCATTGACAAATGTGGTCCACTTTTTTTTCAGGTTCCATGGCCTTTTTTTTTGGTCACAGTTTCACCATGTGTCAAAAACTAAGAATTGCAAATCTGTTAGAAAAGAGTAACAGGTATGATACTTTCTACCCCATCAGGTCTCTCAAGTACGGGTCCTTAATATTAAAAACAGAACTGCTAAGCAGTGGCTGGCCATCGAGAACTACCCACTTAGACCGGTGTCTCTGGGTGAGTGGCTATGGGCCCCTAAGAAGTCTTTCCCTAATAGTATATTGCAGCACTTTCTGATGGGACCCCTTTTGAAACTATGGTGGAACAAAAAAGAGATCGAAAGTCTTGCAACCTGGCCTAGCCCCATTGAGCTGTATCTGGGCTCCACCCATCAGAGACAGAATTCATGAACAGTACCGGTATCAGGAATCGTATGAAGCGGGCTTAGAAAGAGTGGGGCAAATCCTAAAGCGAGATGGATGCATGTCAATCCAGGACCTGGAGGCAGGACTGCATATGAGATCCTGTAACGCTCACCTGATTCCCGCAGAGGCGCCGGTCTTGACTGGGTGAATGCCGTATCTTCAAAGGTGATGTGTAACACACGGTTGGCTCTTTGGGCTGGACCTCTGTGCACTGTATGTCTGACTCGAAGAGTAAGATGTCTGCAGATAGAAAATATGGGATTAATGAACTGGGGTTATTGGGTGCCTCTCTCCTCTTCCCTTTCTCTTCTCCTGTAGAACCCCAAAGGTTAACGCCCTCACCTTAGGTAAGTGAACGCCGAGCTCTCCATCTGCCTCGGGGCAGGGTGCCGTCACCAGTTTCTTCACTGGATAAGGGTGCAGGCCTCTTGACCTCAGAGGACTGCTGTCCGTCGTTAACTGCACGAACGGTAAGTTCTGGGCACTTCAAATGTCTTAAAAGTCTTTTGTAATGATATCTCTTGTTTTGCAGGGTTCCGGCGATGGCGGATGGCAGGCTGATGAGAGTTGAGGATCGAACCCGCGTGAGGAATAGAAGCGCCTGGAAGCACGTAAGTAAGCGCTTGTAGCCTGCTTCACGATGCGCACTAACTGTCCCTTTTATCTTGCAGGTACAAGTTCGGAGCTTTAGAGAAGCTGAAGGGTGCTGGAATACCCACTGGATTCGGCGTGGGAAGGAGTAATGGCACGTGAGTAATAAAGTTGCCCAATGTCTTTAAACGCACCTTCTTTTGTCTTTCAGATGCGGGATGCAGCGCCGAAGGCCTCCGGAGCGTGCGAAGAGCTGGTAAGCTTTTGTCTTTCAGATGCCGGAATGCAGTGCGAAGACCTCCGGAGCATGCGAAGAGTAGGTAAGCCTTTGTCTTTCAGATGCCGAAATGCAGCGCGAGGCGTTGGTGACAGCCGATGGACCAGGTAAGAGATGCGCTGCCACTGAAGACCGTAGTGCTAACCTGTCCTTTCTTTGTCTTTACAGGTGCTGCTGAAGACTGGATTCCAGGATGGTAAGCCTTTGTTCCCTTAGGCCCAGGATCAGAAGCAGAAGACACGATGAGCGTTCTGCTGCAGAGAATGCAGAATAACGCAAAGCAAGATTCATCCATTGGGTGTGGTTTAAATAGCCTCCTGTAGTGTTTAGGTGTCTCCTTCCACAGCCACGCCTAGGTAAGAAAAGAGTTCCTGCTTTCCAGAAGAGTTCCAGTGTTCTGAACCTAGGGAGTGGCTCCTGCCCCACCCAACAGGAAAAGTAGTCCCAAACAGAAGAGGATCAGGGGTTCAACTGGCAGGTAAGTAAGCAGAATGGTCTGCTGCAGGTAAGTCCACCCAAGCATTATGAGCCCGGCACTTCCAGCGCTGGGACTGGGCATCTTTATGAGCCTGGTGCCACTGGCGCCAGGACAGGGTCCAAAAGGTCCTAATTGGGACTGGCTGGCATTCGGAACCGGGGTTATGGGTCTGCTTCCAAGGGAGTCGGGCAAGTCCTGATCTTTTGGAAGCAGAGATCATGACAGATCCTTTGATGTGTTCAAATACCTGCAACTGAAAGGTATGCTCACGAAATCAGAGTGAGTGGAAAGATGAGCTTCAAAGAGACCTCACCAATTTTGAACGGATACTTAGCGACACCCACTCGAGTAAAGGCCTCACCTCCCGTGTATTCGGATCCATGATAGTGGAACAGGAAAACAACCTGGAGAATCTAATAAAGAGATGGGAAAAAGATCTAGGTCCCCCACTATCAGACCAACTGTGGTCAAAGATGTGTGAAATGGTGCAACAAATATCTATCTCAACGCAATATAAACTGCATGGTCTGAAGGCACTGGTGGCAGTACGACCCCCTCAGACTTTCAAAGATGTTCAGTCATGCTAGCCCCTTGTGCTGGAGGGAGTGTGGAAGCCCTGCCGATTACTGGCATATGTGGTGGGCTTGTCTCAAATCCCAAACGTATTGGAGTGAAGTTCTGGCCTGGATAAGGAAAATAGAAGTGATTACCAGGGTCACGGACCCAAAGCTGGTGTTATTCAGACTTGAGGAACAAGAAGGGCGCAGGGTAAAGTCCTGCATATGACTCACTTCCTCCTGCTGGCCGCCAGGGTTTGTATCACCATAGGCTGGAAAGAGAAGGACCTTCCGACAGAGAAAACATGGGCCAGAAAAGCCAGAGAACTCTACGCAATGGAAAACATTACGGGGGCCATGCACAATATATCCCCTAGCAGGGAAAGGGAATGGGCTCCCTTCCTCGAAGCCTACAAAGGAATGAATGAATAGCCCGAGCCCCAAGTACACTCATTGAACAACTTGCCCGTGACCCAAGGACCAAAACTCACGGCCTGTCTCGTCTCCATTGCGGGGCAAGGGGGGAATAAGGGAGGGAGGTGGGAGTTAAAATCAAGTTAAATTTTAAATGTTACCCAAACTGATACTTTTGCCGAGATTAATTTTTGAGCACTGTTCAAGAGAGGTGCAGTTACATACGCTTTGAAAACAATCAATGAAAGTAATTTTGAAAAAAAAAAACAGAACTGCTACAGCCTAGCTGCAAAAATTATAGAAAATACCCTAGTCATTTACACGGGAGACACGTTTCATATGCACATTCAAGAGACACCTCGCCTGACAGCCAGGGTAGTTTCTAGCAAACTTGGTGCCCAAGGCGAAACCTCAGAATGCGCCCCCAACCCACTGACTGGCACACGTCACTCCCAAACTACACCTCTGCTGTGCAACAAAACCCCTCCTCAATATGAATAAATAATGCTATATAAATGAAGCTGGTCTCATTACATTGGCCCTCATTACGACCCTGGCGGAATTCGGAAAACGATGGCGGAAATGCAATACCGCCATCGAATAGCGCTCGGTGCGACTATGACCCGTCACCGCAAAGTACGAAGCCATTAGCGACACCGTAGTGAACGCCAACGCTAACTGCACCAAGCACGCGCGCGCGCGCCATGCCAAACCGCAAACACCACCATGGCGCAAGGGTACGCCAATTCCGACCCTAGCGGACATGTACCTAACGCCATCAAGCATGGCGGAATGTACCATTCCGCCATGGTGAGAAGTACGGCATCGCGAATCAACCGTAAACGGCCCCACTGAGTGCCTGTACACCGCTCCCTGCCCACAAAGTACAACTCCCCGTAGGTGCAATGAAGTCACAATGCAACCATTGAAATGTACAAGTCACCCATGCATGCCAACGAACAAAAGAAACACAACAGGGGCCAATGGGAGCTGCAGGGCACAGATGGCACGAATGCAGAAGCCATCCCAATGGACATGACCACAGTCCCCCACCAAGAAACGCACGCAAACACAGGCACCTGTGACCAGCAATATTCCGAGAATCACATCATTCCACCAGTCCACCTGGCTGACCGGCATCTGTCACACAAAACCCAATCCCCCGCCCCTGAGCATGACAACATTCAAACTGTCATATTGGCAGCCCCCATCCCTGACCTCACGGGCTTCGTAGGCAAACGCGCCCAGTACAGTACCACGCAACTAAACTCCGAAGCTGGAACCCAATGCAGATCTCCCCACAATACATCGCCCCCCAAATAGGCATATGCCACATCACTTGCAAAGAAAAACGCTACACGGGCCAAATCAGAATAGAAATTTAATGCACATCAAAATCACCAAGCCCATACAGCCATCAGGCCATGAACTCCAAAACACTTTTCACCATTGTGGGCTGCATCCGCAAGAAATGACCAGCCACTACTTGTGTGACGCCCTGTTCCCTCATGGTACACAGAGCCACATTCACGTACGAAAAGGCAACATGGAAGCGCACAGAACCGCAGGGCCGTCCCAATGGGGAGGCACTAGTCCAGCTGAAAGGCCGAAATGTTGCTCCGAGCCACCAGTACTGCGTAAGGGCATGTGGGCCATTGGCGATCGTCCCATAAGATCGTAATGCTGCTCCACTGATTAACACGAAGCAGCAGGTGTCGGGAGTAAAAACCATCTGCAGGAGTGGCATACAGATGGCAGTGGCAAAAGGGGAGGAGATACCTGTCAACCAAAAGAAAAGAAAAAGAACAGAATGGCCATCAGAACTACATTCCAACAACTCACTTCAATGATCACACTAAATCCACAGCCATATGCATGCTAGCCCACTCCAAAGGATCATCACCACCCCAAAACCACTTGCGACTCATAACCATCTATATCGAGGTGCAAACACCATCACAAACGAGTGTACCTGTGCATGCGTCTGTCAAAACAGAATCCATCAGATGGGAATGTTAACGTGCATGGACACAAGTGTCTGAGGGCGCGTCGAGACAGGGAGGGCTCAACAAGGCCAGATAGACGATGGTCCCACTATGGCAGCCCTGCATCACATAGCGTAGGGGAGGCGGATAGATCCCAAGAAGCCCTGTACATGGCAAACTCTGTATCAAATCACCTGCCCATGCATCCATCCATCATTCCCTCATCCCGGGATCAAAACGCCTGAATAATTACTCACATGACATTAGAAACATCCATTGAGTCTGTGCGTTATGCAGCCTGCAAAATCCACAGTGCCCCAGCCCGTAATTCCAGTGTCGTGAAGTAACATGTATCTGGGAACGGCCGGCCTCATCGGCCACGTAGCTATTGCGCATCCCAAACTATTCATATCAATCATTGCTTCCTCGCCATGGCCCCTGTCTCAAGGACATTGAACAATAGAACGTTATATTTGCAGTCAGACCTGTGGGCATCTCCTCGCCGCTAGCTGGAAACCGAAAGCGCCGCCCTTCGAATTCCTCATTTGCAACATCACGTCGAAAAGGCATCTGTGGCCGTTTGAAATCACTAATTATTCCATCGAGTGCGGCTGTGTGTGAAAATGGCATCTGCCTTCACCCACAAATGGGACGCCCCGCCCGTCGTTGCAACTCGGTACAGTGATGCATGAGGGCCCACCGTTACTCGAGTACTACGTTCCACTGACCCTTCACAAGTCTGTTCGCGACTGCACAGATAGTATGGGAAACAATGGGACCACAGCAGAATGAACATATCAACCAATCTTACACGGCCATCGGGTACAAATACATGATTGCAATAGCAAGATGCCATTCCCCGAATTGCAGCGTTGTGCGCGGGACGTGCCCGGCCAAAGGGGAGAGCAGTTTGCACAGGTGGAATTATTCACCACAGGTGGAGGCCATACAGCCTGAAAACACATAAATTGCACACCCAGTCTCCTCCCACAACCACACCGAAATGCTACCGGCAGGACTCGCGATGTTGGCCCTGGGGGACCTGATAGCACTGCAAGTACTCCAACTCCAAGAAGAAGACGAACACCAACTACAACCGGCCGCACGGAGGAGACGCAGGAGGAGGAGGAGGCCAAGGCAGGGCCAGCAAGGGCCGCCAGCACAGCCACTACCACCACGCAGGCAGCCCGCAATCCCACGCCTCCGAGCACATCCGTTCAACCTCACTGATGAGCAGATCCACACCCTCTACCGTCTGGACCGGGGCACCATAGCCGCCATTGTGGACATGACACAGGCTGACCTTGTCAGCATGATAGATAGCCCAACCGCCATCCCACCCCTACTGAAGGTGGTGTCTGTACTCCACTTCCTGGCCACAGGCACCTACCAGCACACAGTCGGACAGTTGCATGGCATTTCTCAGCCACTGTTCTCACGGACACTATTGCAAGTGCTCGATGCCCTCCTGCAGCACGCAGACGACTACATCTCTCTACCACGCTCGGAGCAGGAAATTACCAACACAAAAGTGGGATTCCATGCACTTGCCGGCATACCGGGTTGCATTGGTGCCATCGACTGCACCCATGTTGAATTGGTCGTCCCACATGCCATGGAGGCCCAGTACCGCAACCGAAAACAATTTCATTCCCTGAATGTACAAATGGTGTGTGACTCCAACAGGATCATTACACATTGTTGTGCCCGATTCCCTGGATCAACCCATGATTCTATGGTCTTGAGGAACTCTACAATACCACGCTACATGGAGCGACACGCAGGGAACCGATCCTGGCTACTCGGTGAGTCTCATTACATGCATGATTATGTGGGGTATGTGATTTGGCAATGACCTGGCAGGAAGGGGGGGGGTGTGCGTACGTAGCAATGGCATTCCACATCATGCGTTTCTCGTCCACATACAGTACAGGTGATGCTGGATATCCACTGAAGAGATGGCTCCTCACACCAGTCCGGAACCCACGGGACCAGCATGAGGAGGACTACAACCATGCCCACTCACGTACCCGTGTAGTCATTGAACAGGCATTCGGCCTACTGAAGACTCGTTTCCGCTGCCTCAGCAGGTCTGGCGGGGCACTCCTGTACCGCCATGAGAAGGTTGCAAAGATGGTCATGGCATGTGTCATGCTCCACAACATGTGCGTACGTAGAAATGTGCCCATGCCCCCTGACGCAGAACTGCAAGCACCTGATGATGGTCATGATGAGGGTGGGGATGTGGCAGCACCTCATGGAGTCTGCGAGGCACCGGAGGCCCGTGACATTCGTCAGCATCTCATTGATGCATGCTTCTAGCACTCACGCCTGGTGGCTGATACATGGACACGGGACTCGTGGCACTGTGTGTGTCTGGGACATGCACAATATGGACTGTACGCCTATGATGGCCTAGTACACAAAGATCAATGTCCACACATCTCATTGGTTGATCGTGCACTGTTTATGGCATATGTGATATCATGTTGAACACCCTATCGACCCGCCACCCAAGTGAGCCCAACACACCCCCTCCACCCTCCTACCTCCCCCCCGAACACCAGTGTCCAAAGATGCTCATTGTCAGTGGGCAGTCGCTATTGCAAGCCCCCTCTGCGGGTATCAGGGGCACCCCTGCCTGTGGAGCGCAGGTTCCTCCCAGATCTACGTTGGGGGCTGCCCTGGACGGAATTTGCAACGGATGATGTCTCTGCCTGCTCACGTCCATGCATGTCCCTAAGGGTTTGCGAGAGCTCAGTGAGCACACGGCGCACTGCGGCAATTTCGGCACATACGTCTTTGGACGTCGCATGCAGTTCCCCCCTCAGGCTCTCGGTGCTTCTCTCCATTTGGACTCTCAGGCTCTCGGTGCTACTCTCCATTTGTGCCCTTAGCGTCTCTGTACCTCTCTCCATTTCTGCCCTAAGTGTCTCAGTTGATGTTTCTATGTCTGCCTTAGTGCCCCCACATTCATCGGCATGGTCCTTGAGGAGCGTGGCCATTTGCTGCTGTTGCACGATTAACTGGTCGAGGGACTGTTGCCTCTGCTGGGCCATGGCCATTTGCGGGGGTGTCACAGAGGGGCTGTTGTCCTCATGTTGCCTTGCCACAGGGCTTGTGGGGGATGGCCAGTCGTCGTCTTGTGGGTGCCCCTGCGTGGTATCCTCATGTTGTACGGGATGGGACAGACAGGGGGATTGGGACAGGTCATGGATGGATCTGACTTCGACATCCCCGTCTTCGGTGTCCGAGCATGCTGCCATCAATGGGGTGTCACCTATGGTGCTGCTGCCACCAGAGGCAGTGCCTTCTGTGGCATCCATTGGGGGGACCTGTGGTGGTGGTGGTGTGGGCATGCTGGCTGCTGGGGTGCCTGTTGATGTTCCCTCCTCTGTGCTGCCACCTGATTTGTGCTGCTGCCGTGTCTTGATGCGTGCAGCTGAGGTGGAGGGTCTCTGGCCGTTGGTCTTGGCCCTCTTTGCAGGTGTGCTGGTAGGGGTGTCCTGAAGCTCGTCGTTTGGATCGGACCCTGTGGTGGAGTAAAGGAGGGCGAGGGTTATTGATGGGTCTGTGGGAATTGGAATGGCATTGTATCACATGCATTGGAGTGGTACCTGAGGGTGATTTGGGTCGGGGCCTTGGAGGTGCTTTCATTTGTGTGTGGAGTGAGGGTGCAGTTGTTTGGCAGCCTGCAGTTAGGGTGTGCCTGCTGCACGTGTAGTGCGTGTTTTAGGGGTTTTTAATTATTTATGTATTTATTGTGGGTTTTAACGTGCGCTATCAGGCCGATGTGTGTGGACGTTCTCCTGGACATGTGTTTCTGTAGCACTATGTGGACGCATGGTACTTCACATGGATGGACTGTGTGGATTTGGCATTGTTTTATTTGGCCCACCTACCTGAATCTTCGGATGTCTGCACTCCTTTCTCCATCCCTCCGACTCCCTCTATGCTCTCCATTCCGATGGTGGACGCACAGATTTCTTCCCAGGGGGTCAACTTGATGGGTGATTCAGGGCCTCCCCCGGTGGCTGTGGCAATGTTGCGGTTGGCAGAGAGTATGCTGCGGACGCGTATCCGCAGGTCGTCCCATCGCTTGCGGCATTGCTGTGGGGTGCGGGGTGCGGTCCCCACCGCACTTACCCGCTGTGCCACCAGAGCCCATATGGCCTTCTTGTTTGCAAGTGCCGTTCTGGTCATTTGCGTGGAGAAGACGACGGCAGCATTCTCCTGGAGGGTCTCTGTTAGCACGGTGAGTTCCTCACGGGAGAAGTGGACCTGCCGCTTGCGGTCGCACGCTTTCTTCGCTACTTTTCCCATTTTTCTTGGTTTCGCTAGGGTGGATGACGGGTTGGGGTGTGTTTCAGGGTAGTGATTTTAGTGGTTGTGTGGTTTTAGTGGTTTTATAGGTGTACGGCGGGATGTTTCCCGTTCCGGGGCCATGTTTTAACTTCCGTTTCCGTATATTTCCGGTCACCGTACTTTCCGGTAGGCGCACACTGCGGTGACCGCTAAGAGGGGTGGCGGTATTGCACCTAGGGCGCCGTACGGCGGCGGTGTGGGCCGTTTTGGGGTCATTTCCGCCATCGCGGACTTTGCACTTCCGCCATGGCGTGGTGCTCGTGCCCGATGGGTCGGAATGGGCCGCACTTTGCTCCTTCGTGCAATGGCGGAAACGCTATTTACGCTGTGGCGGTCCGGTCAGTCACTTTCCGCCAGGGTCGTAATGAGGGCCATTGTAATTCAAGTACTTTACAGAAGAATTCTAATGTGAAAACACAGCTGTTGCTGCCCAAGTAAATGGTTTTTCTGTCACCTGCTCTTAGGGAAGGCCTTGCCTGAATGCAGTTTTAAACTGTCCGTACTGGCACACTGCGGTGTGAACAGCCTATAGGGGTCTGAGGGCCCACTGACCTGGCCCTGTGTTGCAGGTGTTGTGTTCGTATCACCTCACTTGTATTTTTCGCAAGGGGCAATACTAGACTAACCATATGAATTATTTTCTGATAGAAGGTTATAACTCCAAGATGGACAGTCTGGTACACTCTTATTGTGCTCTTTCAAAATACCTCTCTGAGAGTGGGAAAGGGGACAAATAGCACCAATGAGGATTCCTGTATATTTTGCATTAAATCACAGAGCCTTTCAGGACTATAACAGTGATCAGAGATCTCTACATTTGATAAAAAAAACTCTGTGATATAAGGATTGTATGTGTGAATCTCTAAATGCATAACTGATGGATGTCTTGTTGCTCACATCAGGGTTCACAATACTCACCCTAACATTAAAATGTTTGTACCTTGAACCATACATGCTCATTTGGACAGCTTACGTTTTTGGATGCGAGTATAAAATGGCTGCAACATCAGCCACTCAAATGGGGTACACCATACAAGGGCTCTTTTGCTTCTTGTTTAAGTGTGGGGACAGTATGGCATGCTCGCCAGAGTCACATACACAAAACAGTCCGGTGTGCTCCTATATGGACATTAGGCACATCAGACAAAAACAGGTATATGTACTGTTGCATAAGGGAGCACCACATTGACACCATTAACCAACAGGGTCAGGGTGGTGACTTGTGCAGCACACAAATTATTGCTGCACACATCACTGCATTGATTTGCCATGGGCTACTGTCTGCATGGTGACACACAATGAACTCCACTTTCCTAATCAAGATGCCAAGTGACATTGAGTTGCCAAGAAACAGGGCTGCTGACAACCATAAATGGAAAGATTCCCAACTGACTTAAGTTATGATTCTATTGTGGGAAAAAAAGGCGCGGCAGTCTGGCTCAGTTGGACATATATCATCCAATAAAGCAACAAAAGGTCAGGGTGCCACACAGACACACTCTGCTTACCTCAGCTCTGTGAAGTGTGGTGGAAATAAATCTCTCGGCGCCGCAGGGCAGCACAGGTCTCCATCTCCTTTTGCAGTGCCACCAATCCAAAAATATTGGCAGCATGTTAACTTTGCCCCCAAACTGGCACTTCAGCTTAGCACCTGGCACTGCGGCCAGTTGCTAATAGCTTTACTGCCATGAACCTGCATGGCTTCTGGGCTCATAATAGCCTGTGTAGCTATGAGCAATAATGCTTAGTTATCAACAACTTGTGAAAGAAAGCCTAGTCCTACCATCATTAAAGAAACACAATTTAGATCCATCCTGAGGGCCCATAAACTATAAGCTCATATCAATGTTTCATTTCACAGCTGCAGTTATTGACTCGGAGGTAATGGTCTGAAGCTTACATTATGGATGTGCATAGGACATGAGTATGTTTTAGGGGTAGAGGTCATCCGCAACATAATTAGCATTTGACACAGTGGCATACATACAGTAGTCTCCTTGACTGGGCGATGGGGATTATTGAGGCGGCAATGCCCTGGGTGCACTGTTATTATGAACAGAGATCAGGGTGCCAGCTAAGTAGTTCTCTTTCTGCTTCCATTGGTGACCGCACCCAAGTCAGTATAGCAGGTTAGCCATGGAGGGTTACTTTTTGATACGCTTCTGCCATTGCAACCATAGGTACAGAGATTGGTGAAATCCTCCCACTGTCTGTCTGTACACCATGTCAGATGTTAAGTAGGCAGCATCGAACATTCTAGTTACAGGCAGTCCCTTTATCTTGTGTTTTATACTGCTCTGCTATGTTCCTAAACATCTCCAAGAAGGCGAGCTTCCAGGTGTCCAAAATAGGGCTGTTTGCATTATGCTTGACCTCGAGAATTACAGCAATGTGTCTATGCATCGAAAAGCACCTGGCTAGTTACAGTCCTAGTGAGTTTCCAGATGCAGCTTCGGGTTGCCAGCCTGGTCATGGTGTGAAACAACACAGTATGTGCTGCGCAGACGGCACAACAACCTACATGCAACCAGAACTTTGGAAACCTGGAAATAAATACAGCCTGGGAAGCACAAGCCAATTGCCAAAGCAGAAATGCGCGCCTCCAGGCTCAGGCTGTATTTATTTCCATGTCCGTCCACTGTGGGCGGCGGGCTTCGGCAAACCGCAGCAAAAAAGAAAAAGCAAAAAAATAAAATACTTTTTTTATTCGCACTGAACTGCTGGGCATGCTATTTTCAATGCACAGTTCAGTGCGAAGAAAAAAGAAAAAACAGTTTTTTTTTTCAAATTTCACAGGGTGGCCGGTGGGGGGCCAGCATTTTTATAAGGGTGGCCATGGCCCCCCTTGCCAACCCCTTGGGGGCGCCCCTGCCTGAATGGATGAATGCGAGCATCCTTCAGCTTGGGTGGAAGTGAATGGTTGCCAAGTTAAAATGCTAGCGGACTCATGTTCCAAAATCACTTTGATGTCAAAGGCGGTGTATGAAAATGTGCTGGGAGGTAGGATGGATGATTTAAGCCCGTCAGACAAGACACCTGGGGGCTATAGTGGCAGTAGGATCGATGTGGTAGGATGTTGTCCTGCAACTTTTAAATTTAAAGACAGGGTTGCACGCGGAAAAATATATATCACCAAGAAGGGTGAGACGCTGTTGGGATGCATAGAACAAAGGGGACTATGTATTAAATTAGATCCCAATAGTAAAGAACAAGTGTTAAATGTAGAAAAACTATCCATGGACTGTAGTTTGGATGATAGTTCTAAAAGTTTCATTGCCAAGTATCCAGATGTGTTTAATAATAGCGTTGGGTGTTTGAAAGGGAGGATTCACAAAATTGTGCTGAAGGAGGGTTCCAGGCCCGTGGCGGCAAAACTTAGACCGTTACCGATGTCATTGCGTGATGCTGTGAGAGTGGAGTTGGAGAAACTGGAGAAAGCTGGCATTATTGAACCAGCGAAGGCGGTTGAATGGATTTCCCCAGTGGTTGTTGTGAAAAAGTCAGGGGGGGATTTGAGAGTATGCATAGATCTAAGAGAATTGAATCGATGTGTGCTTGCTGACCGCCTGTAACGCTCACCTCGCTCCCACGGAGGCGCTGGTCTGGTCTGGGTTGCTGTGGCCTCTTCAAGCGTGATGCGCAGAATTCGGACCACCGATTGAACAGGACCCCCAAATCTTGCTTGTCTGGCCTGTAGGAATATCCTTCTGCAGATGAGAAAGGGGATTAACTGTCTGCTGAATAGTGTGATTGCTCCCCCCTTTCCCTCTTCGTTCTCCTCTGACTTCCTCCAAAACCCCCCGGTTTAAGCTCACCTTATGGTTTGGAAGGATGAACTCTCCATCCTGCTTCTGGTGCAGGGGCGCGCGTTCGTCCAGTTACTTCACTGGTTTTCAGAATGGCGCTGGCAAATCCACTTGACTTTTCTGAGCGATACACCGTAAGTATGAAGATGCTAAAGTTCAAGTGTGAGCCTCCTTTTATGTTGTTTCTCCTAACCTGTGATCTGTCCTTTATTTCAGGTGCAGAACCAAGACGATGCGTTGAGGGGTTAAATTGCCGGTGGTAAAATCAGGTGAGTTAGTGATGAGGGCGACCCCTCTAAATGTCTTTATAATTCCCCAGTAATGTCTTTTGTCCTTTCCCCATAGGGGCCGGGGTGCGGTACCTGCCAAAGATGCGGCGACGACCCGAGATGTGGAATGGTTCACCAAGAAAAGCCGGTAAAGTAATATGGCTGAAAATTCGGCCTTCCTCTTGTGCTCCCTTGCTCACCTTTTGTCTCTTCTTCTCTCCCCTAGGTGCAGAGATGTGGCGACTGGTGCTGAGAGCCGTGATGGAGCCGGGCGGCGTCTCGGGAACAGGTGAGTGAAGCGCGGCGCTGCAGCGAGCAACGCGGTGCTTTTAAATGGAAGTCCTCCTTCAGGAATGCTGGCGTGAAGATTCCGGATGCAGGTAAGAAGGTTCAATAAGTTCTTGGTTTTCACCTTTCTCTTCTCTTCTTTCCTTACAGGTGTTCCAGGTTCGAGGCGCGCGTGGCTGGAGTCCAGGTGCAGGAGCTGACACGGTGAGCGTTCAGCTGCTGGGATGCAGAACAACGCGAAGCACGTGTGGCTGTCCGGGCGTGGCTTAAATAACCTTGGAAGAAGTTCCAGGTGAGTATTCTTCCACAGCCCCACCCAAGTAACAAAATAGTTCCCTCAGAAAAAAAGTCCCTCCTAAGCCTCATTTGGCTTGGTTCTTCATGCAGCATGATCTGCATCAGGTGAGTGTGCAGCATGGTCTGCTTCAGGTAAGTGCACCAAACACTTCCCCTTATGAGCCTGGCGCCTATGGCGCCAGGACTGATGTCCAACATGAGCCTGGCGCCAACGGCGCCAGGACAGAGTCCAAAGAGCCCCTATAAAGGGCCGCTGGGCTTTTACCCGGGGACGTGATGTCTGCTCCCGGAGGTGCTGGGCCTGGCCTGGTACTCCGGGGGTAGGCTTCATGACACCGCCACCCCCTTCCAAATATGGGAGAACTTCTGTCTAGGATAGGAAATGCCAAATACTTTGCCAAATTGGATATGGCGAGCGCCTATCATCAGATTAACCTTGATGCCGAGTCACGAAAACTGACGGCTTTTATCACATACGAAGGCATTTAGCAGTTTCGGCGCATGCCTTTCGGATTAATACCAGCTTCATCAGTTTTCCAAAAAGTCATTGATGGATTATTCAAAGGTATAAACAATGTTTGGTGCTTCCAGGATGATGTGTTGGTTTGTGGCAGTACTGAAGAAGATTTAAAAAGGAAACTCAATAAGGTTTTAGAAATGTTCAGAACACGAGGTATTACCTTACGAAATGAGAAATGTGTCTTTTCTACTCAAGTAGTAGAGTATTTAGGACACGAAATATCGGAGGAAGGTTTAAGGCCCAAAAAAGTGTTGGTAGATGGAATTAAAAGAATGGAGTCTCCAAAGAATAAGGCAGAGTTACGTTCATTTTTGGGGACAATAGAGTTTTACCATCGTTTCATTGAAAAATATGCGGATAAGGTTACCTTGCTGAGAGCATTGTTGAGAAAAGGAGTGGAATTTGTTTGGAATGCAGAGTGTGAAAAGGAATTTGTTGAGATTAAGTCTGAGATTGATATGACAAAACCCTTAGCCATGTATGATACTAAAAAAAGGACAATCTTGTCTGTTGATGCGAGTGAAACTGGTATTGGAGTGGTTATGTCGCAAGTGGGAATGGATGGTGCAGAATCCGTGGTGTTACATGCCTCGCGCATGTTGAGAGGTCCTGAATTGATCTACTCGGTTTTGGAAAAAGAGGCTTTGGCATGCCATTGGGGTATAGAAAAACTGAAAAACTTTGTGTGGGGTCAGGAATTTGTGTTAAGAACAGACCACAAGCCACTGAAGGCTATATTTGAAAGCAAAGGGTTGTACAAAGTTTCAAGGAGAGTTGCCTGTTGGGTGACAAGATTGCAATGTCACAAGTTTAACATTGAAGTGGTAGCCGGTAAGGACAATGTGCAGGCCGATCATGCATCTAGAGTAAGGATTAGTGATGAGGAAGATGAGAAGGGGTCTGTTGAAGTTGAAAGTATGGTATTTGCTACGGTGGAAGGTGTACTTCACAAAGAAGAATGGGTTGAAGCATTGTTGTCTAATGAAATGTGAAGGCGGATAACCAATTTTATCAAGGATGGTTGGCCAGAGAAAAGATTGTTATCTGGAGAAGAACGGGCTTTGTGGGAGGTGAGAGAGGAATTATCTGTGAAGAATGGTCTAATATATTGATGGGATAAGCTTGTTGTTCCAGTGTGTTTTAGAAAAAAACTAATTGCTATTGCGCATCAAGGCCATATTGGTACGTATAAAACCAAGGGAGTAATTAAGGCCGATTATTGGTGGCCGGGTATGGACCGCGAGATTGAGAAAACAGTGGGAGGATGTGTAGACTGCATAAAGTCAGGGAAGAGCATATCTGCTGTAGTGCAACCTGTGAAAGGAGTTGAAGGTCCGAAGGGTGTATGGCAAGACCTTGCCATGGATATCTTATGCCCAGTGGATATGGGCAGAGGTCGTGGTAGGTTTGTGTTGGCGATAGTAGATATGTTTTCAAGGTGGACGGAGTTCAAAATATTGAGAGAAGTCACGGGTCAATCTATTGTAGCATTTCTGGAAGAGATATTTGAGAGAGAGGGCTTGCCAAGGAGTGTGTTGACGGACAACGGTCCACAGTTTACTGGAGGTTTCTTTCAAGAGTACATGTACAGATGTGGAATCAAGCATAAAAAAACTGCATTGTATTACCCTCAAGCCAATGGTATGATCGAGAGGGTCAACCGCTGTATAATGGAAGGTATTAGGAATGCCAATGCGTGTGGGTTGGACAGGAAAGTTGCGGTATAGGAACAAATGTATGCGTTGCGGATGGCTCCTAATGCCGAAACAAGAGTGAGTCCATTTGAATTAATGAGAGGACGGAAGAGTAACACAATGTTATCCCCAGCTTGGTTAGGCCGGGCCATAGAAACGGATGAGGTGGTGGATGAAGTGAAAAGGAATATGGATGAACGAAAGAGGAAGTGTGCTGAGAAAGTTAATGAGAAATTTCCAAGAAAGAAGACTATAGTTGAAGTGGGCGATCTAGTTAGAATAAGGAAAGCTGTTATAAAGAAAAAGGGTGATCCGTTGTATTCGGATCCGGTTAAGGTTGTACAAGTTTTTGACCGTTCTGTGAAATTGGAGAGTGGACAGGTCTGGAGCCTGTCAAGGGTTGCGAAGGTGAGGAGTTAAAATTGCTAAGCAAACAGACGCCTTTTGCTCTATATAATGTCATTGTTCGAATTACATGTATTATAAATTGTTTTGTGTAAATAGAAATTTGGTGTTCAGGTAAGGGAGGGGGGTGTGTTATGTTGATGTCTTTTCTATTATATGTTAATGTGTTATCTGATTCCCATTCCTTGTTCTACTGATGGAATCCTAGCTATTGATGACATCAGAGCAATCCTGAGTTTTGTGTTAGAATGTTATTCTTTGAGGAGTCTGTCTACTTGTGCAGATGGTTGGGGGTCTCTACTACCCAGCTTATCCCTACAAGCAATAAACCATTTGTTCAACTTGTTGTGCCCAGTCTATTGCTTTACACCCTCCCAGTAGCAATTCCCAAAAAAGCCAAACAGAAACTGCAAGCAGCCATGCTAAAATTTGTTTGGGGGGGGAGAAGCCCCAGGTGACCAGGAAAGTTCGACTCAGAAGCCCCAGATCCGCAGGCCTGGGAGTCCCCGAAGTCGAAAGGTACTGCTTAGTCACCCAGTTCTCTGCGGCATTCACGTGGGTGCCGGGCACCAACAAACCCCGCTGGCTAAAGCTGGAGGAGGACTTGAGTCAGCACCCACTGGAGTCCCTCCCACACTTCACATGGCATAAGCACCCCCCGAACGCCGGACCCCTCTCAACTACCAGGAACACGGTAAGCAGCTGGAAAGAGGCGGCAAGGAAGTGGAACTGCAGGGGCACGGTGGGCCCACTCTCCCCGGTCTGGGAGAACCCGGACTTCACCCCAGGTCAATGGCAAAACGCTTTCTCCAAGTGGAAGGCGGGCGGCCTAAAGCACGTAGCAGACTTCTATGAGGGGGGCACCACACTCACCTTCGAGGACTGCAAGAGGAAATTCCAGGTACCGGTGGGCGAGAGGTTCCGCTACGCCCAACTCCAACACTGGCTGACACACGACTCAATGAGGACACAGGGGCACAGAGAACTTACTGCGTTGGAGCGCACACTAACGGCTACCCCACCCAGGGGGAAGATCTCGACCCTGTACAGGCTGCTGGACAGGGCAGACCCGGAATCCAAGGAGCCCTACATGAAATGGTGGGAGAGGGACCTAGGCTGAGAATTGGACAGGACTAGCTGGGAGCGCATCTGGACGAGGACCCACAAGACCTCTAAATGTGTGACGAATAAAGAGGGAGCCATTAAGGTTTGCTGCAGGTGGTATATGATGATGGAAATCCTTCACAAATTCAACCCCACCCCCCCGCCGCACTGCTAGAGGGACTGTGTGGACACAGGAACGCTATTCCACCTCCGATGGTTGTACCCGAAAGCGGAATGGTTTTGGAGGGAAGTCCTGGAGCAGATCTGACACATCACAGGTCTATCGATACCGTAGGATCCTGGAATCGTCCTACTGGGAGATATGGGTGAAGGATAGTTTTTGATGATTGGCAATTTGGCGGACCTCTGCACGCACCTATTGACTTCAGCCAAGATCTCAATTGCCAACCTGTGGAAACTCCCGGAGGGCCCAGCGATCCCAGCGTGGTGGGTTAAGTGCTGGGACATCGCTGCAGCCGAGAAAATTACTGCCATCAGACTGGGCAACCAAAAAAAGTTCCACAGCATCTGGGACCCATTCTTGGACTTCGTGGAGAGATTCCCAGGCACAGCCAGGCAGCCCCCATCCCTCCGCTGGCTGACGAAAATGGACTAACAGCCTAGTGACCCACGATCTATGAACGCGGCTGCCCAACCTACCACAAACACTGAACTCGCACCCTGTAACTGCGACCCGAGACTGCAGAGAACCCTTTCCCGGTCCACTATGGGGGATTCACCCCCCCCCCACACCCTGTTCCTCCCCCTTTCTCTTTCTTGTTTTTATTTACCTCAGTTGAGGTCCTGTTGTTCTTTTTCCTTTTTCTCTTCTCTGTTACTGTTATGTGGCACCCTAACAGCATGTCATAAGAAAGTATGAAGCTATTGTGATTTACTAATGCAAATAAAAAGGTTTACTGAAAAAAAAAATGTTTTTTAAAATAGAGAGCTTGGAAATCTCAAAGACTATATAAAGTCGAAGCATTGGGATGGATCAGTGTTGGAATTGGGCCAGATTACTCCAGATTCGGAAACCAGCAAAAATGGTACAGATGTAGTACCAGTGGATTATTATGGAGTAGCTTTTGTCTTTTGAGATATGAATGGTCGTTGGTTAAAAATGCTGTGACCAGTATTGCTCTGATTACTTACCAGTAATCTTCATTACTCCTAGTCCTACTCTTCCTCATCCAGGTACTTACCTCATGAGGCCCCTGCCTCTGATACAGGATCTTCTTTTGTTTCTTTTACCCTCTATAACTCCTCCCCTCAACCCACGTCTCCCAGTTTACTTAACCCAGCTGGAGCATGCGACTGTACCTGCAGGGAGGGAGAGGAGGGGCGTCACTACGGTGACGAGGAAGAGTAGGACTAGGAGTAATGAAGATTACCAGTAAGTAATCAGAGCATTACCTCCACATCCACTCTTCCTCGTCCCAGTACTTACCTCATGAGGTATACCATAACAGCAGCGGGGAAAAGCTCCCAGAGAGACACAGAGCCAAAAACAGTGCAGAAAAACACATACCTTTAATAACTCCAAATTCACATCCCCACTGACAAAACCCCAACCCCGAAGGAACCAACCCCGAGTGGGAGACATTCAACCAATCGTGGTTGTTGAAAGTGCTTTGATCTGCCAGGTGGCAGCCCTACAAATCGCCTGTAGAGAAAACCCCCTAGAATCGGCCCAGGAAGCGCCAGGCCCCTGGTGGACCGCCCCTGAATGTGCGCATGTACAGGCAGGCCAGAAGCCACATAGACCATGGAGACAACAACAAGGATCCACCGGCTAATGGAAACCACTGAGGCCTTGCGACCAGCACCAGCAGGGACAAAAGTAATCAGCTGACTATCAGATTGCCTGAAAAGGGCATTCCTAGCCCAATACTCCAACACTGCCCGCTGCACATGAATGGCATGCCAGGCCACCTCCTCTGTTGTTTGCAGATCCAGGAAAAAGGCAGGGAGAACCAGATCCTGTGAGGGGTGAAACCGAAACAACTTTAGGGAGGAACATCGGATCACACCTCAACATCACTGAGTCCGGAAGCACCCTCAGGAAATGGGGGTGACACAATAAAGCCCCAATCTACCCCAGCCTACGGGCAGATGTGATAGCGATAAGAAACGCAGTCTTCAGAGTAAGATGTTTGAAGTCATTTTCAGAAATGGGCTCAAAAGGAGGCCCTTGAAGGAATTGTAAGACAAGAGGGAGATTCCAAGGGGGAAGCCCTTTATAAGTATAAGGACGGAAAGAAGAAATACCCCAGAGCAACTTACCCACCAACACCTCCCCATCCAGGTGACCAGCAGAATCCCCCAAGAGGAATTTTATGGAAGCCCATTGAGAGCGAAGCGCGGAGACCGCCAGGCCTTTGTCAAACCCCTCCTGGAGGAATTGGAGAATAGCAGGCAGACCAGAACTCAGGAGAGGGATCCCAGACCGCCCACACCAGTCCCGGAAATGACCCCAATGCCTGCCATATGCCTTCAGAGTAGAGGGTCTACGAGCATTCATGATAGACTCGACCACAGGACCCGGAAACCCCTGAGACATCAACCTAGACCGTGCAATCACCATACTGCCCATTGAATCGGTCGGATTCCAAACCCCAGACCCCCCTTCAGGGGACATAGCCACTTCGGAACCAGCCAAGGCCCCTGGGACTGAAGCTCCAACAGAGAGGGCAACCAACTCCAGCAGGGCCAAACGGAGCAACCAACAACACAGTCGACTTAGACACATTCATGCGCTGAACCATCCGGGGAAGAAAGGGGAGAGTTGGGAATGCATAAAGGAGACCCAGAGGCCACTGCACGGAGACAAGCTCCACCACCCCCTGCACTCCGCCAGGTCCCCTATGCCTGAAACCCTGAGAAAAGGGGAACCCTTGCTGTGGTTGGAGAGGCAAACAGATCTAGAATGGGGGTTCCCAAAACATGACACATACCTCCGCAAGGACCCAGTCTGATAGAACCAGTTCCACAGAGGAGGGAAACCGGCGGCTGAGAAGATCCGCTCGAACATTGTCCACCCCCCTGACATGAGAGGCCACCAGGGACACCAGATGAGATTCCCCCACAAACCTATTTTAGCAACCAGAGCATTCAAGGAGCTGCCGGAACCCCCCTGGCGGTTGACATAGGCCAAGGCCGTTGTATTGTCCGTCTGTACCAAAACCGCCTGTCCTTCCAGAAATACCTTGAAGTAAACCAGAGCCCAGAGAATGGCACACAACTCTCTCCAACTGGATGATCGATGGCTCCCCACCAGATCCCATAACTCCTGAGGCGAGAGGACCCCCAATCTTGCCCCCCAACCTCTTCCGCTGGCGTCTGTAGTAAGAGTGGTCATAGGTGGAAGGACCAGCTAAATCCCTGCCCGGAGATTTGGAATCCCCAACCACCACAGCAGGGAGACCCTCGGAGGGACACTGGGATCAAAGCCTTGTAAGCTTGAGAAGTCAGGAGCCAGTGTGAGAGAAGATGAGACACTAGAGGACACAAATGACGCGCACAAGGAACCAGAAAAACGCAAGATGCCATGTGCTCCTGCAACTTGAGCAATAGGCGAGCCGAGACAAACTGCCTTCTGAGAATCCAGCCCAGAACAGCCAGCAAGCGATGGACCCTCTCCTGGGACAGAAACATCCTCCTCATCCTGGTGCAAATCTGAGCCCCGATGAAAACGAGATTCTGAGTGGGTTCCAGCTGAGACTTCTACCAGTTCACCAGAAACCCCCAGTTCCACAATACCTGGCAGACCAACTGGAGATGAGTCAGGATTGTCCGCTGGTGGGCCGCCTTGACCAACCAATTGTCCAGGTAGGGAAAAAATGTGAATGCCCCTCAGGTGCAAATGGCCACCAGGAGAGCCACTAGCTTGGTGAACACTCTGGGGGCCGAGCGCAACCCGAACAGGAGCACACAGAACTGAAAATGCTGGGATCCTACTGCAAAACAGAAGAACTTTAAGTGACAGTGGCAGAGAGGCACGTGGTAATATGCATCCTGGAGATCCAGAGATGCCATCCAGTCCCCCCTGCACCACATCGGGAGAATGTTCTGCAAAGTCTCAATTTTAAAGTGTTCCTTCCGGACAAAGCAGTTCAGGCCCTTGAGGTCCAAAATTAAGCAAAGGTTCCCTGACGGTTTGGGGACCAGGAACACCTGTGAGTAGAAACCCTGACCCTGAAACGGGAACGGAACGGGCATGATGGCCTTCTTCAGCAACAACTCGGTGAGAGCAGATTCCATAGCCAACCTCTTGGTCCGAGACCTGGGTACAACAGTCCGAACCATGCAAACCTGGACAGGTGGAGACAGGAAACTCACTTGATAACCCCTCCAAATGGTGTCCAGAACCCAGGAATCCAAGCACCACCTGTCCCATACCAGAAAAAACAGACGGATACGCCCACCCACCGGCCTGTCCAAACCGTCAGGATTTCTGTACCAGACCAGGACGTGAGAGTGTGGAGGACCCTGACCACCCCTCGATTTCCAAAAAGATTGAGAGGAGGAGCCAGGGAAAGACCTTCCGGGCGCTGCACCCGCACCACAGGAAGACTTCTTGGTCTTTGAGGTAGGCTTGCGCCGTAATTTGTCAGCACGTTTGTCAGCCCGAAATACTTTATGCACTTTATCCTCCAGTGAATCACCAAAAAGTTTGGACCCATCAAAGGGAAGTATTTTATCCCGGATATCAGACACCAATGGCAACCCCATCCTTTGGGTATGCCTATACTGGTGAATAGTAGGGTCAGCCCCCTCCACTGGTACCAGGGGCTCTGAGAACCCCATGCAGTCGCACACTTGAGCAAGCACCTCCACCACCCCTTCCCTGTCCAGATATTTCCTTTCTGCATCAGCCGATGAGGAACAGGAAGAGGCAGAGGACTCAGTGCCAGACGATGAGGATGAAGAGAAAGACAGACGCCGGCGCTTGTGCCCATGCGCATGGCTGTGACTCCCTCCAGCATGAAGCTTCACCCACTTCTTCAATTCTTTCCTGATTAAGGAAACATTTTGTGACTTCTTTTTCCTCTTGCGTAGTTCAGGGGAAGAGGAAGATGAGGAAGAAGACAGGACAAAGCCTAAGCTTTGCAGAATGTTTACCCATGGCATGCACAGACAACAAAACAAACACACGACTTTGCGGAGTTACACCATTTAAAACGGAAAAGCCAGGAGAACCCCCACCAATGGGGAAGACCAACCAATCTATTCCCATGGAAACGGGCTGTGTCATCACAAATCACCTAACCTCCGGAGGCAGAGCCCACCCTCCTCTGGAAAAACAACATCGGGACATACATTAAAGGAGCCTGCACTCCGGACAGTGCCGCGTTAAAAAACGCTTGGCCCCACCAGCAGGAGAGAAAGCATCAGCACATATGAAGCCTCCCATCTCCTTACCATAAGCAGGGCCCTGCAGGACCCGGGCTGTGATGCTGTTACGCCGGCCTAGAGCCCTGCAAAAAGCTGGGTGGGGCATTCCCGTTCAACCGGGACCCCAAGCCGCACAGGGGGCCAGCAATCGTCGTTCCCCAGAGCCCTGGACCAGGAATAGTCCAACCTGCTGTAGGCGGGAAAAATTAAACTGGGTGACGTGGGTTGAGGAAAGGAGTTATATAAAAGAAGGGCCGTGTCGGCGACAGGGGCCTCAAAAGGTAAGTACTGGGACGAGGAAGAGTGGATGTGTAGGTAATGCCAGGTCTGCTTATTAAAGCGACTTTGGGCTTATTTTCCAAAGTCGCTAATAATAACTGGAGGTCACTTGTGTTTTTTGTCTCTGTATTAGGCCTTTTAAGCGCATGTCAATGTTCACAGCACTTACACTGAATCAGACCACCGCAACCCAACTCCATAACATGAATGAAGGAGTTCTTAATTTCATTCACCGCTGCTGCCGCGCCAGCCTACCCCTGCTGCTAAGTTTCATTAGCAACAGGTGTCACTGTCAGCCCGGCGCTGCTGTGAACTGAAGAAGCAACCATAAGCCACGGAAATTAACTCCTATTTCAAACATGATTTAAATATGAGTTAACTGCCACGAGGCAGCTGAATTGGTGATTAGTGGAAATGCACATTCTTTTCACTAATGGCAATTTTGAGAGAAGAATTCCCTAGGCTATGCTGCAGTGTAGGCATTCAAAAATAAAAGGTAGGAAGCACTAGCAGGTAGAACGTTTGCTTGTTTGACAATAGTTCTGTTTTGGCATATGTTTACAGATCCACTTGAACAAGGGGTGTTGTTTCTCGTGTCATGGTTGTGGTGGATCAGAGTTTTTGAAGAAAAAATAAATATTGGAAAACTCTTTTAAATATCACCAATAACTTGTTTTGTCGTGAATGTCAAAACGTGGATGCCTTCACAGCAGAGAACCATTAGTGACGGCAGGAACCCATCAGATGGATTGATATATGTATAACAGCCTAATTCTTCCTGGAATAAAGCATTGCCGGTCCTTGTGTATAATGACATTGAAAACCGGGCCAAGTCAGTTGGCCAATATATTAACAAATATCTTCACCTGAACAGGAAGATTGGCCTATGTAATACGGAAATGAGCAGGTCCTTGTGTGTTTTTATAAAAAGAAGATTGCAGATTCTTGCTGTGTGTTTTATGGCTGGTCCTTTTTATGTGTATCACTAAATATTTCCATACATGCCAACATTCTGTGACCAAAAATCTGTAGGAATCTTAAAGTTTCAAAAATAGTCAGGAGAGGAGGTAAGGATAGGAATAGGGCGCGTCAGGAGACCATTGTCATTGAATGAGCCCGCCGCCGTGGGTGCATTCAATGACAATGAGGCGCCTGCCACGCCTTCTGCCACCACGCCAGCTCAGGGAACCCCTTGAAAGACTCCCCCGAGCTGGCGTGGTGGGGGCTAATGGCACCTTTTGTCAAAGGCACCCGCAGCGGAGGGGCGCATTTAGCCCACCGCCGTGGGCGCCTTTAACATCAAAAGCCTGCATGCCGTGCCTTCTCCCACTACGCCAGCTCGGGGGAGCCCTTGAAAGACTCCCCCGAGCTGGCGTGGTGGGGTGCTAATGGAACCTTTTGTCAAAGGCACCCATGGCGGAGGGGCACATTTAGCCCACCGCCGTGGGCGCCTTTTACATCAAAAGCCTGCATGCAGCGCCTTCTCCCGCTACGCCAGCTCGGGGAAGCCCTTGAAAGACTCCCCTGAGCTGGCGTGGGCAAAAAAAAAATGTAAAAAAAAAGTTTTTTTTTAACAAAAAAAAATCAGTATTTGGTGCCAATAAATCGGTAGGCGGTAGGACTGCTTGAAAAGCGGTATCCTACTGCCTAAATCGGTAGGGTTGGCAAGTATGTATTTCAAGCACTGTATCTAATAGCTCACCTTCGAAGAATGTATAGAATCTTTGAGTCACAATTGTGAGGAAGACCAAGCCACTATCTTATGTACTGGGGTGAGGAGTATTGTGCCAGAGATGGAACACCCCTCAATTGTTCTTACTTTTGAGACCTATCCACATTGTTTTAGAGGTTCACTTGTTTTTTCAGCTTATTTGGTTGGAAGTCAGGTTGTTTTGAAGGGGCATTCGGCTTATTTTTTCCTTCTGACATGGCAACACCGTCTGGGACCCAATTACTACATTTGGGTGCAGTTTCTTCAGTGGATTTCTTTCCATGGGCGATTAATTTAGGTACACATTAATTTGCATGTTAGTAACTACAGGCTTACATTCAAGGTGACGATAGTTATCATATTCTATCTCAAGACACAGAGGCTCAGATTATGCTCTCAACTTCCCATTACTACTCGAGCAGCAAAAATTTCAACAAAACAATTATGAAAAACAATAAAAACAAAAACTACAATTCCCAACAAAACATTGAATTTGTAGTCCGTTTTTCATAAATTGGTAACATCACATGATTTCACAGTCCAATCACAACTCCTCACATCCTCCATAAACTAGCTGTCATCATAGTCCTTCCTCTTTCTTTGCTGCTCGAGCAGCCGAAATAAGTACATGGGTTTTCTGTGGTTTACTGTGGGTGAATGAAATGTTTATTATTGAAATGACCGTGCGCGTGAGGGTATTTGGATTGATATAGGCGCAGTGGACCATATCCGTGTAGTGTAAGAACGCGACGGTTCATTCCGGCGTTTAGGGATAATGACAGGTGGCACTGTGGAGTGGATGTTGGGGCTCGTTGGGTTCAAGTGCCGTTGCGAACATTCGTGAGTAGTGAGAGCAGTGCTGAAAGATTGTGCAGGGTGCGTTATCTGGAGGACTTTGATATAAAGAGCTTCATAGAGGGTTCGTGAACGATGCACAGGTGCCATCTGGTGGACAGAGAGCAGAGGCGCAGGCAGAATAGCGACAGATATATGAAAAAAGGGGGAGAGTAAGAGGAGCTTGTTCTATAGACCCCTAAAGCCACCTAGTGGCAGGAAAGCAGCACCGCAGGCGCAAGGAGCCACTGCTGTTATAAGGAGGCAATGGGCTCAGTCCCAAGAAAAACTAGGAGCAGACCCCTCACATACTGCTTGGCTGGGAGGTGAGACCATAAAATATTGAACTGTAAGTCTCTTATTGACGGGCTTAGTCCCAAGACAACCTATATATCGCCTAGCTACAAGTATATACATATTGATGGCGGCAGCCCAGTTAAACTGCACATATATTATACGGCACATTGATCAAGATGAGTGACTACTCAGATGGATCAGAAGGTCCTCATGTGAGCGTCTTACGCATGAGCGAAGCAATTCAAAGAATGGATAGTGCCGAGAGGCCCCAAAGGGAGAGGTGCATATTACAAGACCTGGCGGCTTTGTCACAAGGCCAGGCGCAAAGGAAAAAAGGGGGAAGTAAGAAAAAGACCCGCAGGGATTGTAGCGCCAGACCCCCCCCGGGTTCACCTCGCAGATCCAAAGCGGGGAAAAGGAAGGTGGGGTCTCAGGAGAGACGTGTCACAAGCTCGAGTGAGTCTGATGAAAATGACTGCAGAAGCAGTTCAAAATCTGAGGTATACAGTACATCAGAGTCTCAAACCTCCCCAGATGAAGACGAATGGGAACCCAAAAGCAAAAAAGGCAGGAGGGAAGAGGAGGACCCAGTGAAGGATGAGTTCGATCCGGACGACCTGGTGCACCCAAGGTCCAATGAGTGGGATCCTCCAGAAAAGATTGCAGAATATAGATTGAGGGCTCCGTTGAGCAGGCAAGCAAGAAGCAACCTAAAGGCAGAATGCCATAGACCGAGAGTTCCGGACGGGGTGGCTGAGACCCCAGAGATTGATGAAAGGATACTCACGTTCCTGGGCAGATATGGCAGGGACGTGAAGAGAGGCATTGACAGGTCTTGGGGGTCCTGTCAGGATAAATTATTGGGCATGTTGGGGCCGATTACCAAAATCTGGCAGTTGGCTGAAGAAGCCAAAACTAAGAAGGAGCCCATGGATCCGGACATTGTGGCTGGTTGGGCGCAGAGGACCCTATGCCTGTTGGGTAACGCTAATACGGCGCTGGCCACTGAGAGGAGGAGGTCCATTTTAATGACCAGGCTAGGGGAGATGGCAACATCAGAACAGGCGATGGCAGCAAAGGAAAAGCTGTTTGGGGACCTGTTTATCAAGGATATGGCAAAGTTTGCCAGCACATATGTGTCAATGGACAGAGCCCAATCTTCATTGAAGAAAGTTTTCGGATGAAAGTTTTTGACAGGGCTGGAGGAGGAAAGGGCTGCTTGTCCAGCCGTGGCCAATATAGGAGGCCTTATATTGACAGATCCAATTGGAAGCAAGAAGACCGAAGGTCGAACCCCTTCTTCCCTTCCAGGGGAAGAGGCAGGGGTAGAGGTTGGAGAAGTAATAATAGACAACAGCACCAGAATAATTCAGGTGAGAAAAATAAAAGCAGTAGTAAAGGTGGATGTGAGTATTCCTCCATTAGGAGGGAGAGTGGAGTTGCATGTAGAAAAATGGGAGGAGTTATTCTCGGATGCGTGGGTGAGACAGACTGTGCGAGGTTTTCAGTTGGAGTTCTGGCGAGAACCATATCAAGTAATGTTGCCAAGGCAGATAAGGTTCAGCAAACAGGACGAAGAATTTCTAGACAGAGAGTTAGAGCTACTCAAGGTAAAAAACGTAATCGGTCCAGCCTCAGAAGGTCTGGGAGGTTTCATAAGCAACCTGTTTTTAGTGAAAGGGAAAAACAAGGTAAGACCAGTTGTACAGAGGAGCAGGGTTTCACTGACGGGCCCATAGATCAGTGTGCACCCTCTAGTACTTGTAAGACAAGATAGCTGCACCATGTGAGGACTGGGGTGCAGGATTCACTTACTCGAACACGACTCAATAAAGAGGACTCAGTAGTTTGGCAAAGGGAAGTCTGTTTAATGACAAGTACATCAAACAGAGAAACCGATGGAAATCAGCTGCATTGCGATCACCTGTCTCGCTCCGACTTCTTCGAACTTCAGTTGAACAGCAATTCTTATAGGCAATATTCGTCGTCATTGACGTTTAATTCTACAAAACTCGACATGCAATATAATTGGTTAGGAAAGGTAACTTAAGTATAGGTGCTATATCTGTATATAATAATAGAGCATAATTCTTATCGGGTGGGCATCTACGCCCTTCCCACTACATCACACGCGATTGACGTCACTACAAGTACGACGTCCTATTGGTTCTACTATCTATAGGACTCCAGATAACTCGGTCCATTGTGATTGGGCAGGTTACACCCCTAGAAATAAATCCCCATTTCAATTAGCAGCATGCAGCATGGACATCCATGTGCCTGGTGTCCCAAGTTTCACCCTGCCTTCCATCAATCAGTATCTTAGGGCAATGTGTCGATTAGTTGGCTGGGTATGGCCTCGAAACTGTAGACTCTTATCAGGAAAAGTTATGGCTTCCTCGGGTCCTGGATGACATCAAGCGGTGGTACCTCTTCGCTCCTGGCTGGTCACATGTCTGTTCAACATTAATCTGCTTCAATTTCCAGCTTTTCGTGTATTTAATCTGTTTCAGCCTCACCACCTGCATGGGCCCCCCTTATCTTGACCTTCATGGGGCAGGCTGGTATGCTCTGAAGTTTGAGTCTTGTTAGCTGACGCTATCCTCCCTTTCTCTGGTTGACCTCGATTTCCCCGGCATGAGCCACTCTTTGTTGAGTTTCGATTCTGCTCCTTCTCTTGACTCTGGCTGGGTTCTGAAACTCAGCCTGTCAGGCCCCTGGCAGCCTGGGTACATTTCTGCTTTTACAAAATGGAGTCGCGCTTGTATAATGTGCCTTATTGAGGTAGAGATATGGTTGGCGCTTGCCGCTCTAATCTTCTACTAAGCATTGCAAGCAGTATCGATATCTTTAGCTTCTTGCATTCCAAGCCTATTTACACACGTTTAACTGGTTGGTTGCTTCCATTTTGTCTCATAGCAACGTTTCCTCACGTTTTAACATCGTCTCTTTCCTGCGTCCATTACATATATTTTCACAACTGCTCGCACTGGCGTGCTATCTTTGATAGCCATTTATGTTCATTCGCGAGTCTGTTCAGGCTCTTATGTCATTTCCACTGGCCTTCCATTAAGGCTCTTTGGGTCTCTTCAAGGACTGTCTGTAGGTACTCTTCATTTCGTCTCAGCGGCTGGTACGGCTGTCTGATAGGGTACCATGCTGCCCAGGGTTGTCTGGTTATGGGTGCTTCAACAGGTATGGATCTTCTGATGTATACTGGGCAGAGTCCCAGTGCAGCTCTTTGTTGGTTCATTTGCTCCTCATACGTCACATACCTTGGCGAGTACGCTCCTGGTACCTCGGAATGAGGGGATGGGATGCAGGCCATCTCTGGGACCTCCGCTACCCTCCCCCCTCTGGTCGGTTCATCGACCACTTCTGCAACCTCATTTATTCAGTGTCATGTTCATCGTCTTCAGGGTCTGTACATGATGGTGTGAATGTGTGAGCCTTTGGAGTCCAAATTTTTATCACTCCTTTCAAACTCCCTGCTGTTTTCACATGTTCGTCTTTGTTCCATGTCATTAGCTGGCATTGTCCATTTGTGCTGCAGTAGATCCATTTTCCTTCATACCTTCTTCGTTTCTTAGGATATGTGAACTTTGTTCCTTCTGGGCAAATTTGCTTGCCTTCACAAAGTCTCTTATCTCTTCATCAGTCAGGTCTCTGGGCTTCCACCCTTGCTCAACATCAACCATTATTTTCATCCCTATGGCTTTCTTTGCAGTTTTCTGGCACTGTGCGATGATTAACTTGATGAGTATCTTGATAACACAGACTCCTAGCAGTACCATTGCTAATAGGGCTCCCAGAAACTTGAATAAATCTGCCATCCATTGTGGGACCCACGAGAATAGGTCTCCAGAGGTCATCGTCCACTTCATCACTTTCATCGATCATCTGGTTTTTCAGGTTTGTCAACATACTTATGGCCTCTGTTTGGGTTCCGTTTTCTTCATCATGTGATGGTACAAATGTGCAACATGATTCTCTGATTTTTGCACAAACACCTCCATCCATTGCTGTGATCATGTCCAGCACATATCTGTTTTGGAGGGTCATCAGTCTGATTGCTCTCAGCTCTTCTTTGATCGCGTTGAATCCTTTTATAGTGGTATTGATGGTCTGCAATAACTCCCATCTGGTTATCTGCAACCATTTAGCATACCCTCCAATTGGGATGTGTGGCAAGAGCATCGTGGTGAACACTGTTGAGGTGAGGCTGAACAGCCTGTGTTCGTATGGGATTGCCTGGAATGCCTCTTCTGATTTGGTAGAAAAGTCATTTTCTCTCTTCATTCTGGACCTCAGTTCCACAGACCTCCTTCGATGAGCATCTGCTTTCGGGAAACTGTCCAACTTCAGGTCATTCTTAGGGATCACCAGTGCGGGAACGTGGACGTTCACTATCGTGCATATACCTCCCCAGTTTTTTGGCAGTCTTATGTATGCCTTGGATCCACACGCCCAGTAATGGTCCATTATGACTGTGGTTCCTTGTGTCATTCCTGGGGCTTCAAAGATTCGTCCGCAGTTTACATTCCCTCCCATCTTCCTCGTGCCATTACTTCTGAAGCATAGTTTTGGGCTTTCCAGTGGTACTATCTGCAGGGGTCCTCCTCTGTCTTTGACCCATGTTAGCAGCTTTACCAGTTTTGGCCATAGAGGTTTGCATAACCTCTGTGAATTCTCTACTGCTTCTTTGTAGGCTCCAAGGACCATCCAAGCTCGGTAGATTACTACTCTTCCTTCCCATCCATCTGGGAAAACCACTGTTCCCCAAATCTGCATTTGGCCTCTGTTTTTCCAGATTTGAGCCTCTTCTGCAGTTTTTCCTTGAATGTTCAATCTTAGGTTTATTTCCCATTTTATCCCTGATCCTTTGACGCCAGGGTTCTCATACCTGATCACATGATTCCTTGTGTGCGCCCTGTTTCTTGTTTTAATGTCCTGGACGTAGCCATCTTCTTCCGGGTAATCTTTTTCATTGGCCCATATCAGCGAGGCATCTCTTCCCATAAATTGTCCTCTGGTGTTGCACATTGCTACGTGTGACATACAGTGTGCTGTAGGGACATCAATTTCTACAGCTACAAAGATCTTAGATTTTCCCATGCTGTTTGGTAGAAGCGCACAGATGAAGCATTCTCCTTCTGACTGCCTTCATCCTTCTTCCTTCATGTGCTGGTACCATATTTTGTTTCCGAGATGGGCTGTGCTGTCCAGGTAATCGTTAAGTTCATTGTTATCTTCGTATGGGCTTCTCTTTATTCTTAGTGTTTTCTGTAGTTTGCTATGACTAAGTCCTTAAAAGCGTCTGTGCTACTTTTCTACTCTGGGCGTCTTGGTGGAGTAGGGTCCTTTGGCTGCATCGCTGTGGTAGGAAAAGGTTTTCCGTTTCTCTTCCTCTCCGCTTGTAATTTTTCATCGAGGTTCTCTGGCCGCCATTGGCTCATCAACTCCTCAAAGTGTGGCTGTGTCGTAGATCTGGTTCTTGTTAGCAGTGTTCGAGCTGGCGTGCTTGTCGTTATAGTCTCTGCAGTTCTTTTTTTAGCGCCTCGTGCAGTTTCTTTGCTTTGACTATAAATGGGAACAAATAATCTATCAGCATTTGTGTTTTCTCTGTGAGTTCCTTTGTGGCTACTTCTGTTCTTTTGAGGGATTTTGCTATGCCCCCTCTCTTGGGTTTTTCACTTGGCTTCTCTTGGTCACTTGCACTATTTTCGGGAACTGATTGTTCGGCCGGCTGTCTGCCCTTCTCTGCAGCCTTCGTTGGAGGCCCTGCAGCCATTGTCCTTGCCCTTGTCTGTGTGCATCCTGTGTGTGGGTGCGTGCAGTGGTCAGTGCTGCGTTTTCATTCATTCCGTGCTGACCCTGTCTCCAGCTTTTCTCTTCATTCATTACCTCAGATGTGTCTAAATCACTGCTAATTACATTTAATTTTAGTTCTTTAATTTTACCATCAGGTTTCCTTGGGACTGGAATGACTATATAGGGTCTGGGTGCTTTCGTAGGCCCCAGACGTTCATCATCTGGTTGGTGCACTGAGATTGGGACACTTCGTGCACCAATAAAGAAAGCTGTTCTTATTGTTAATGACAGAAAAACAATAATAATAACTATGCATATACACATCGTTCGGAACGATAATTTGCAACATTTCCTTCCAAGGAAGTCGGGGCGCCCTTCTGTTGGGGGTAAAACAAAGTTACTGTTCTGGGCCCCCATTTCGAATGAGTTCATAGTCAGTTATTTATTCCTTCTCTTGCTCTGGTCTCGTAGTTCGAGAGTTCATTACTATTAAAGCGACGAGTGCTTTCCAAATGTCCCCCTCTTGTGGGTGTCGACGGTAGTTTCTGGGTATGCAGTACAGTTCCTGTGCTAGATTATGAGAAAAGGGTTAGGCTAGCAACTTTGGTACATCACATTCATCATGCATATCTATAATAGGTAAGGTCCCAGTACACTCCTCGAATTTGCTTTGGTCCTGAGGACATGCTGGAACTTGCTCAATGCGAAGGAATGAGAAGATGGTACTGCTGAAAATCACACAAAAATAAAATGTTGTAAAAATGAAAATGAAAATAAAAACAAAGGCGAACATGAAAAAATAAAAATAAAGCAAAATAAAAATAAGAATACGGAAAAGTAGAGGATTAGTACAAAAATAGGATGGTGTAGTTCTTGTCTTTGCTCTCCTTGATCTGTCCTGCAGGCTGAAATTTGAAAAACAGTGTCTCTGTCCTTGGTTTGTTCCACGGCGGAAAGTCTTACTGGAATCTCCTTAGGTATTCTCGCTGGAAATTGGATAGCTCCACCTGGAGCATTATGCCGTGGAGGAGTGTGCCAATGTGTGGGGTGTTGGCCAGATCTCTAAGAAAGGAGACAACCTCAACATCTGCAGGCCTCCCCACCATTTACGGATAGTCCGTGACTAGTCTAAGCAGGACATTGTGAGCCAGCCGGGTGTCCTCAGGAGATAGGGACATTTGTCCTGTTTGGCTGGGTCCTGGTCATTAGCTTTTCTTTTGATTACCACAGTCTATGCACCTTCCTGTTGCGTGGACTACCACGAGGTGATTTAATTTAGTCCACAGCTGATTCAGCTTAGCTAGATTTCTTGGGTCTCTGATGAAAGTACATGTGTCAGTTGTTCTCCCGACAAGTCCTGGGCATTTCTCGATTACTTGAAAGAACAAATTAAATGTGAGTTCATCAATGTCTACTGGCGGTGGAAGCATTTGTGTCCTCCTCGCTGTGCTCGGGTAGCTCGGCGAAGGCTTCCGTGATGACAGTCAGCAGTCGTCTAATTACTTTTTTGTTAGCTGGATCTTGAATAAAGTCTGTGACATGGGCTTCTCACCCTATGAGTGCCGGATAAGATAACACCATGAGTTGAAAATAAGTGAGTACATCCCACTTGAGACTTCTGCTGGAATGTACCATAACTTCTGTGAACAAAGTCTCGATACTGGTTGCTTCAGGATACCGTGTTACACTCTCAGAGAATATTTTGTTTGCAGTCTGTCAGAGTCTTGATTCTTTGTACTACTTGGGCATGACATGATTTCAAAAGCTCGTTTTATCAATGTTGCTGTGGCTTTGGATGCACTTCTCTTTACCCTGCAATTGGGATGCGCAGAGTGTTCATTTTATGACCTTTATTATCTTTCACTGGTTTGAGAAATGTCTTGTTTATAAGCCACCATTTAAATCAGTGTTCCTTTTGCCTTTATTTTGCTGCTCATGCGTCCTTCTTCCTCGCCATGGATCTTGTCTGCACGTGCTGAGATTCTTCCCCGTTGTCTGTGGTTTCTTTGCAGTTGGATGCAGCAGGAGGGCTCTCCCCTATATAAGGTTTAATGTCATTTATGAAGATCCATGCCCTTCTGCCCTGGAGCTTGACGGCGGAAGGGGTGCAGTCCTCTATGATGAAAGGGCCATTGAATCGTGGCTCATGCCACCTCTTCCTGGTAAAGTTCTTCACGAGCACGTTGAACCAGGGAAGACGAGGGGCGCATGTAGACCTTGTGCAGGGTCAGCTTCAGCACTTCCTGATGTGTTTTGTGCTGCACTGTCCCCTTTTTGCCGTCGCTGCAGCTGGCCTGAAATGACAGAGGCGCTGGATGTCATACAGTTAAGGTACTCCTGCATCTCTGTTCCCAGAACCTCTCTAGTTGGCTGGGCATCACATTTAGCTCTATCTCGGGGGGTGAAAGGGGTCCTCATTCTTCTGCCTGTAAATATCTCGTGCGGCGTAAGATGATGGTCGGAGCCGGGTTGGTTCCGAAGTGCATACAATGCCAGTGGTAGACAGTGCAGCCATCCCTTTCTTAATGTGAGCTTCAATTTGGCTATCCTCTCTTTTAACAGGCCGTTGAGCCGCTCACATATTCCATTTCCCTCCGGGTGATACGCCGACGAGAACTTGTGCTTTATACCAAGTAATAAGCTGATCTGTTCCAACAAAGTGAGCCCCGTTGTCTGATCTCATTACCTCGCACACCCCCCATCTAGGGAACACTTCCCTCACTAGAAATTTGGCAGCACAGGTAGCGTCTGGGTGTGTACAGGGACCTGATTCTATCCATCTAGAGAATGGACACACCACCACAATTAAATACCTGTACCCGTTGCATACTTGAATCATGTTGACATTGTCGATATGCAAGTGTTGGAATGGGCCATTTGGCCGGGGGATAACGCCTCTCATTACTTTTAATGTGTGGCCAGCGGTGAATTGCTGGCAGATTATGCAGTTCACCATGAAGAACGCAACGTGCTCTGCTAAATTCGGTGTAAACCAGTCTTCTGCGAGCATTGCAGTGATATTTTCCTTAGTCATGTGTATAGGGTAGTGTAGTTGTTCTAATGCTACTTTTAGCAGGGAGACAGGCATTACTGGTTTATCAGTGCTGTCTTGTCTCCACAACCAGTCAGAGGGGTCTAAGGAACACCCTCGACGCTTCCACAAATTTTTCTCCTCCTGAGGTGCCTCCCCTTGGAGTTCGATTAGCTGAGTCTGCCCCATGTCACTATAGGCTTCAGGTGTGGCTCGTGCTACCATCATCCTCTCATGGGTACGTGCCACCTCCACGTCCATGATTGTTTCATTTTTTCACGCCCTGAGCTTGGCTTCCGTGTCCGCTTCATGGTTTCCACGTGACACGAAATCTGTCCCCTTGGTGTGGGTGGCGCATTTCACGACCGCTATGCCCACTGGGAGCTGTAGTGCTTTTATCAACCCGTCCAATAAGGCTGCGTGTTGCACTGGCGTGCCGTCCACTCTGAGGTAGCCCCTCCTATTCCAGTGTGCTAAACCTGCGTGCACAGTAGATGTCACATAGGCAGAGTCACTGTACACCGTTACTTCCTGGTCTGCATGATTCTCAATGGCGAGTATCAGCGCCACTAGTTCTGCAGCTTGAGCTGAATAGTGAGACGGTATTCGCGCACTGACGAGTACCTGAAACTCCCCATTCGCCAGGTGTTTCACTACGGCCACGCCTGTGTACCTTTGTCCGTCTTCTTGGTCGATTCTTGATGAACTATCAATGAACACGATTTCACCACCCACCAGGGCATTTTCCTTTACCCTGGGGATTTCATCATAGAATTCTTCATAATTTGCACGGTCGTGTTTAGGTTCTCCTTCTGTGACTCGCTCAGCTATGAATGTAGCAGGGTTTACAGTTTTACATCGAACTATTTTGATCGATGGGTTGGAGATAATCACCTCATAGGCAGATGCTCTCTGTGATGTCAGCGTGCCCTTTGGCTTCTCTAGTATGGCGAATAATGAGTGCTCGACGTACAATGTCATGGAGCACCCCATCACAATAGATGACGTCTTTTCAATGGTGAATGCGGCAGCAGCTAGATTTTGTTTGCATGGGAAGTGGCCCTTCATGACCGGGTCCAGACTCCCGCTGTAGTATGCTAGGGGCTTGTACCCCAGCGAGGTTCGCTGCGCGAGCACTGCTGTCATAAAATTGCCATCAGAGTGTGAGAACAGGTAGAATTCCTTTGCATAATTAGGCATCCCGAGAACTGGGGCCTTACAAATTGCCCCCTTAAATTCTGCAAACCCTTTTTCCATTGCCTCAGTCCATTTGATTTTTTCCCTTGTCACCTGGGCTTTTCTTAGGGCCTGAAGCCAGGGCTCGGTATACGAGCTGTAGTTGAAGACCCATGCTCTGACATAGTTGCACAGGCCTAAGAAGCTTTGCATTTGTTTTATCATGAGTGGTTTAGCCGTGTTCATGATAGCTTCAGCCCTTTCTGGGGTTACCTTTTTCCCTTCGTGCGAGATTAGCTGACCTATGTATAGCACCTCTGGCTGACAGTATTGTAACTTTCCTTATCAACTTTATATCCGTTCTCAGCCAGGATTGTCAGTAGCTGGACAGAGTCGCGCCTGCATTGTTCCTCAGTGATGCTGCAGATCAGAATGTCATCCACATACTGTAAAACAACACTGTCTACTGCAATATTGTTTACGTCCATCTGCAGAACTCTGTTGAAAATGGATGGAGACTCACAGTACCCCTGTGGCAACCTCGTGCTTTTCAGGCGCATTTGTCTGAAAGTAAATGACGTCAGATCCTGAGAGTCATGGTGCAACGGGATTGAGAAAAACGCATTTTTCAAGTCAATCACCGTGAAATATTTTGCCTCATTTGGTATGTTGCACAGAATTGTGGATGGATTAGGGACTAGAGGGAATTCAGCTTCAACGATATCGTTTAATGCTCGTAAATCTTGCATTAAACGCCAAGACCCTCCCTTTGATTTCTTGACAGGGTAAATCACTGTGTTGCAAGGTGATTCTGACGTCACTAGAATGCCCTGCTCCATCATGGCGGAAATTGTTGTCTTCGCGATTCCTTCATCTGCCTCCCTGGACATTGGATTTTGTCGTGCTCTTGGTAAAATTGCTCCTGGTTGCAGTTTAATTTTCACTTTACCTGCCCCCTTCAGAAGGCCTACATCATAGGGCCCTGTAGTCCATACCGCGGCAGGCACTTGGGCCATATCGTCATCAAAGTATTCTGGACGTATCAACACAAACATCATTCTCTGTGGCACCTCACGTTTGATCATTTTAACCCAAAATGTGAGACTTACTTCCACCCTCGTCTCTTCCAGGTCAGGGTGTTCTTCGAACAGATCGTCATCAGTGACGTCAGTCACTCGATAACCTTCTTCGATGGCAATAATCGCACACCATTGTCTGCCTTCGTCATCATATTCTTCGACCAATACCACTTTCCCTCGCACTGTGGCAGATTGTATCATTAAGGGAAATACTTGTCCCTCCCCTTCGTGCATAGGTATTCTGGGTCTGAATAGAAACTTATCAGGTGTCCTCATAGTTCTATCTGCGAGGCCTGGCAATCCTGCCATGAGCACCCGCACCCCGTATGCAAAGACTTCTGGCTCTAACGGTATACCACTCATAGCTATGCGCCCTGAGTATGCTCTGATCATTTCACACATGTTTGAATAATGCATTCCTGGAGTGGAGCACACTATACAGTTCTCGGTAAACGAGATTGTCATATTCAACTTAGTCATTAAGTCCCGACCCAGGATGTTTACAGGGGTCTGACGTGAGTATAATAAGGGTACATTCATTTCACGCTCTCCCACAGAGACTGGGAGTGCGTCTGTAAAGGGAACTCTACTGTGAGCTCCCGTGAAACTCTTAGTATCTATTGCCTCGCGGACAAGGAAAACTTGCCTTCTCGTATGCACGAACGCGTCGCACCCGTGTCAACTAAGAAGGAATATTCTTTACCCCCATGACGACATTCACCCTAGGTTCCCTATTAGGGTCTGGTGTCACTGATAGGATAGAACACATCAGAGTCTCCCGTGAGCTGTCCTATTTCATATATAAGTTCGGCCCACTGTATACTTGTTGATTTCCCCCAGCCCCAGGGTTGTCTCCCCC
This sequence comes from Ambystoma mexicanum, assembly GCF_040938575.1. Classification (NCBI taxonomy): domain Eukaryota; kingdom Metazoa; phylum Chordata; class Amphibia; order Caudata; family Ambystomatidae; genus Ambystoma; species Ambystoma mexicanum. The sequence continues at coordinate 646,737,021 of NC_090941.1, forward strand.
TCTGGTGCTAGTGCCCTGTGACATTTGCGGTGGTGTCTGCTGGGATTGTCCCTGCAGTAAGTTCCCCATGTGCGGGGTTGAGCCACTTGCTGTGCACCTTGCGGCAAGCCTGACGCCTGCTGCTGCACTGTGTGATTTTGTGCACCGCCCTGCTGCAGGACGGCAGGCTGATTCACCATGCCTGCCCCCATCCCCTGGCTATTTTGCCACATGCCTTGGCTTCTGCACATGCGCGCCACATTTCCTGTCATCCCACACAGCCAACACACTGGCGGTGGTCGGGCCATCTGTCCATCTGGCATAGCTGGACTGCCCATCTGCTTGTTCTGATAGCCACTTTGATTATTGTGAAAGCCTCCCTGATTACCTCGAAACCCACCCTGATTACTCTGCCATCCTCTTCCTCCAAAACCCCTTCCCCTCGGGTAAAATTCTGCGCTACCTTGGTTATTCTGCGCTGGGTTAGTCGTCTGCTATGTGTGTGGTTCAGCTGGGCTTGTCAGCATGGCTCCCTCGAGAGCATACTTTGAGAGTTTCTTTTGCACCAGCTTCGCCTCCTCCCCCTTTACGGGTTGCTTCTTTTTTCTGATTCTTTTCTTACAGCAATCTACAGTAATGTGCAATTGTCAACTGTATTTCAGCCCATGGTTTAGCCTCTATTCTTACTAATTTCTTGAGCTGTTTTTGCACTGGCTCAGGCAACCCTTGGCATAATATAAGGTAGAATACAAGGATAGATTTCGTCCAAGACTCATGAGTTTCGAGCACCCACGCGTCTTGAAAATTCTGTATATAAATCAACGGATCCTCTGACTCTTTCATTTTCCGAGTCATTATAGGCCCCATATCAGACGTGTCTGGATATAGCATTCGCAGCGCTTTCCATACTGCTGCTCTACAGTTATTAAATGGTGCTCCGTCATGGGAGGTGTTGGTCAGGGTTACCCTGGGGTAGTCTGCCCGTTTCCATACATCATCTGCTCTCTCGCCAAGTATGGCAATTAGGAGACCCTTAATGTCCCTATAGCTAGGGTGACACCCCCTGTCATCTTCTCTAATTCATGTATCCACTTCCCGGCTCCCGATGTCAGCATTGGAAGCTTATTTTTTAAGTTCTCTCGGTCCATGTGTGGCCATGGAATATATTGTGGTCTTGCTCCCCCTTTTTCTAGTAGCGGGAATTGGAATAAGCAGTCTTCCTTTTCTTTCCCCATAGCTCTCTGGTCTATTGGGGTGGCATTTCCGCCTTGCCGTCTCCCTGGCAATGCCCTTAATCTATCTGCATAGGCAGGTGCTGACACCCCCCTCTGACCGTGGGGTGTTCCTTCATGTCGGCGGGACTGAGTGGCAGACTTTGGTGCCCTACTTGTGGACCTGCTAGCGTCTGACCATCGTACCCCTTGGTCCCCTGGGGACCGTTTTTCGCATGTTCTCCCTTCCTCTTGTGCCATATCCTCCATTTCCCCACCAGAGTCAGACTCTGAATACTCCCAGTTCACACAACTCCTTGCATTTTCTTCATTCTGCCCAATCTCCAGCCTGTCTAGGGACAGTCGCCTGCTCCCACTACTTCGGGTGACATCCTCATATAGCTGAGTGCTCTCCAAGCGCTCATCTTCCCTTCCCCCAACGGATATCTGTTCTAGCCCCATCTCATCGTATATTTTATCAATCGTTTCCCCGATGCTTCTGGTGTCAGTCATCTTCAATATTTCTCCCACTTATACCTTGCACCAAGTTGCTCGCAGGAAGGAATTCTTCTACGTCTTCCCATTCTACAACAGGATTGGGTTTTTTAACTTCCCGCCCCGGATATTCAAGATCCTGTGCCCTCTGTCTGCGCTTTCGTTCTGTATCCTCGTCTATTTCCTTGCACTTCCTCGCTTCTTGTCTAGCTTTGTCTACTTCCCTCATTCTTCGTGTCTACATTCCTTTGCCCTTCTAATTTCCTCCTCTTCTCGTCTCTTCGCTCTCTTCTCATGTACCCTTTGCTCTTCTTCCATCCTTTGCTTAGTCTGTCTGTACCGGTCGTAGGCTACCACTTGTCTGCGATCGAGCTGTTTCTCTTGCTCTTCGCGATATAGTTGTTCTCTCCTTAGCCTATCTTTCTTTCTTGTCCTTTCATCCCTTACTTCCATCTCTTTCTCTCTCTCTCTCCTTTGCGTCTCATCAGACCTCTCTCTAGGCCTCATATCATCACTTCCTTTTCCATCCAACTTCAGTAATATCTGACCTCCCATCCATTTGTCTTTCGCGAATGCTATCTCATGAACTCTACCTTCATTTCCCTTACGTTTATTTCCCTCTTTCTCCTTATCTGGAGGTGCACAACCCCGTGCCCAATCTTTTCCTTCATCTTCGCATCTCTCTTTGTCCCTTGAGACCGCAGAGGCGATATTGTTTTCCTGTTTCTTTCCCTTATTATCTTCACTACTGTACATAGGTGACTCATATGCAGGGTTGCTATACCCTGTGGCTGCCATAAGTTCTCTTAGTGGGTAAAGCCCCTCCGTTTTACTCCCTTCAATGACTGGCTCAGGCGGGGCTTGTAGCGCGGTAGGCGTCTCACCCCCCTCTATACATACATTTAGTATCCAGTCTGTGGGTGGTTCTTCCACCTTCGTTTCTTCAAACATCTTCCACAATTCTAGAACAGCAAGACGTTTCTCTAGCTTCTTGCCTGTATATGTGGCGTGTAGGAAGGTCGTCATATGCTGTAAAACAGCCTTAGAAAGGGACCCATTCTGTGGCCAAGGCATGAACATTTTGTGGGCAGTACCCTTAACTCACTCTGTGCTATACTTCTTGAGTTTTGGTGCATGCATGGGTAGCTGCTTGCACAAATGTGCAAGTCGAGTAACTCCCTCCATTCTTGATTTCGTCACCAACAATGTTAATACAGTTTTTTATCCTTCCAATAGTATCAGCAAGCACCAAATACGCAAGCTCCGATCCAATCTTTTCCCGCCAAAGTTTTATAATATTAATTTGCTCAGAAAACTATCAATTCGTTGGCGAGTCCCTCTTAGTTACAGAATCGCGTAAGGCCAAATTACATTTCACACAATCAATAATACAATTATTTTACATTCGACATACAACAAAACACATATGACAGACACTTTGTGGGATGTTTTTACCCATGCATCCAAGACCTACTATAAAACTGTGCAGTACTGGCATGGAAAACATCATGATGGCCAGAACTCCCCAGACAGTGCACAGGCAAAACATGAAGAATAGGCTGCCACCCATTTTTGCCTATGTTGTGGGCACAGGAGGGCACTGCCTTAAACCACCATTGGGCTACACACACAGTAGCCTGAAACCATTGGGAATGGCAATGCTGATTGCCAAAAGCAACCCAGAACTGTGGGGAATTCATTTTCTTAATCCCAAAAATGGTTGCATTACCAGTACTCACCACTATCAGAAAGCCGGCGTTTTAAAACCACCAGACTTTTGTGTAAAACTGAACAAATGAAACAAAATCAGACCAAGGAAAGACTTGCTAAGAGGTGGATACAATGTAAAACTATATTCTGAAATGACTTGAAGGAAGTAATTATTTAATGTATAGGTAAAAATTGTCAGTTTGATTTGAATGTAGAAAACTGGGAACAAAAAGTGACATTTAGCTGAAACCTGGCTTAATGAAACTGAATTCTGCCTGACAACTACCCCCGACAGGAGTTGAAACTGGATGCTGAGCCACTCTGCCCCTGGCCAAAAGGAGTTAACACCTCTCTGATTAGATTAGGGGTGGAGCAGCTGGGGACTACAGGGAGTTGAACAAAGGCCTGTCCTGGACTCAGGCAAATGTTATATTGGGGGCGTCGTAAAATAGCTTCCTCTTGGGAGAAACTGGGGGGCAGCTGTGCCTCTGTGAACAAGCTGGCTTGGGGGAAGTGGATAAACCAGTTATTCCACCCTGTGGTGTGGGAATCCACACCCCTTTTTGACCAGGGCATAATTTTAAAAAGATAGATAACTCATAGTGCGGACTTGTCAGAATTACATAAGTAATATCATTATTTTTGTGATTTTTCTGTGAACATTTTGAGAGGTGTTAGGGCCCTGTGGTGTATTCTGGGGGGTTGCTAGCGGAAAATAGGGTCTCACTCCAAATGTCTGCATGTTAAAAATCTGACACTTCATCAATTAATGTCCATACTCCTTGCGCACATGTGTGTAATTTTGGGTAAATGTCCGATATTGCAAAACCAGTTAAAAAGCGCAAAATGTTGTCATTTGTGAATGCAAGCCCCCAGGAAGATCAGAGGCGGACAAGCATGGACCATAAGGAATATATAATGTGCGCATGTAATTTCAACAAATTGTATATCTGGGAAAGATGTATTTGAATCAAATATAGATTTGTGGGCAAACTGACCAGAGGAGGATCCTCTGACCCATAAACAGACCTCATCATGATGACAATCCATTTCCTTCCCCCAATCATGGGAGAGGGGAGAATTGGGCCAATGACAAGTAGAGAGGGGCAGGCTTAGCTAGGCCCAGGCACACACCAATTTTTAAAACACATAAAAAGAGACTGATGGGACAGGTAGAGACATTCAATTCCATTTGCTGCAGAGCATGCTGACCGACGACTTCACATCCAGAGATCCAACACTTAGACTTCCAAGCTAAACAGAGACTACAGAACTTTGAACCAAGAAGGCCCACTGCAAGCAAAAGTATTTGTCAGCAGGCCTCAAAATCATTTGCAAACTATTCCACAGCCGGGCGAGCTGTCTGAATTCTTTTGCCAAAAGCAATTGCCAGAGAGAGAACCAGAGACCCAGACCGCTGTGAGCAGAACCGGTGCCTGATTGACCCGCCGTATCCAGAGAGGCTAGACCAGCAGAGCAGAGCTGACCCAGACCGCTGTGAGCAGAATCAGTGACCCAGATCGCTGTGAAGTGCCGAGACCAGAACCGGAGTCCAGTCCAAAACCTGACCAGATCTGTGGCGAGGCCCATTCCTGCACAAAATATATTGTGAGTACCTAGCAGAACTGTGCAGAACCAATCTCTTAGTTAAAATAATCCAATCCAAACTATTTTAACCTAAGTAGAACTGCCTCCTAGAAATCGTGTCATCTGTCATTTTTAAAGCTGCACAACTGTCACCTGTCAATTCTGCAGCTGCAAGCTGTCACCTGTCATTTTGAGTTTACTTTAAATCTGAAAAACTACCTTTATTTAATTGTCCGTATCTCTGGAACCGTTTGGGCTAGGAACGAGATTTAACTTTCCTCTGAAAGCCTAGAATCTAAGCTTTCCAACAAGCCTACTTCCTACTCCTTATACTTTTGCCACAATCATGATTCACGCACTTGCGAATTTACCACGATTTACGATTTTGGCTCAATTTCTCCACTGGTCAAAATAGCAGCTCCATTCTTTCTTTTGTTAAAATCCGTTGCAACTTGGTAATAAATCATAGAGCATTGCTAAAGTAAGCCTGAACTAATACCAACACGCATCTCCCACTCACCCTGAATCTCTAGAGGGAATTAAAATCATTGGCACATTTTCCCATCCATTGCCATCACATTTAAAAAGCATTTTGGGCCTGTGTTTCAAACTCCTACCTGTTTCCTCTAAGCTTGCTGGGGGGGAACTGAATTTCGTATTGTATTTGATTGCATTCCTGAGAACTGTGTGCTCCTCTTTCCATCTCCTTCCATTTCTTACATTGCATAGGGGAGGGGGGTAAATTGCCAGAGAAAAAGTGATTATCTTATCTTTTGCTAAAATCATATCAAGTATTTCTGTACTGCATTTTATTCCTCATTGCTTTTCCCTTGAAATCATAAAAGTATTTTTGCTACTTTATCCATCCTATACTAATTCCTCATTGATTGTAAAGAAGTGTGCTAGTGCCAGATTACCCATTGTTGATCAACATCATATGTCTAAGTGTACTATCAGATATTAATTTATTATAAAGTGTGATATCTATATATTGTTTAAATTCTCAAATAAACCTTTTAATTTGCTAAACAAACCTACTTCTTGGCTCAGTGGGGTCAGGGGGATTCTAAGAGGGGGGTGTTATACAAGGGTGGTCATCCAGAGTACTGAAGTAGACATAAAAATACATTAATAAGGGTTTTCCTCAGCATCCCAGACTAGGCATTGACTTGGCTGTAGTGTTGATTGAATATCGCTTACAAAAGTGGGGGCTCGGATCCGGGATATTCTGGGTTAGATTTACCATTTGTGCAGATTAATACAGTGTGCCAACTGACCAGATACACATATCCGGTTAGATCACCACGCTGTTTTACACTGTGAAAGCACCCCTCAAAGGAACGCTCTAAGGAAACGGTATGTTTTGCAAAATAAAATACAAACTTCTGTAAGTCAAGAAGGAACTCAAATTCCAGAATGACGACCTTGGTAGATATGAAAATAGCCAGAGAGCACTTATGATATGATATGGCATTTGTAACTTCTTACATAAGCTATTTGTGAGAGGTGAGTGGACTCATCAGGACCAAACGGTCTGGTTGCAGGCAATCGCGCAAAAGGTCACTGAAACAGGGTCAGATAAATGGAGAGATCAGGGTCCCCTACATGTGGCCCTCAGTGAACTATATATGGCCCCTAAAGCCAAAGAGGAACATAACAAGATTGCCAGGATAGCGGCATACTTGTACCTGTATATGGGAGTCATACAGAATAAATGTGCTGAAGGCCATGATCTGGCAAATAGGCAACAGATGGCGTTAGAGAAGGCCCAATCTGACCTGGTCTCTTCTGAGCAGAGGCTGCAGAGGAGCCAGGATTCAGAAAATGAGAGCAGACAGTATCTCATTAGAATCAAAGAGGACATGTGTATCCTGCAACAGGAAAAGTGACCAGGATACCAGATTTCTGGCCTTGCAGAAGGAGTACCAAGAAGGTTTGGACTCCCTCCTGCAGAGCCAGAAAAAGCTGGAGCAACAACTAGACTTTAACAGGGCATGCACAGAGCAGGTAGCCACCCTGCAAAGTCATCTAGATAGAGTGAAGGCAGAGAGCAACAAACTGATTCTTAAAGACCTGGATACCCAGGCAGAGTTTGATGAAGAGCGCCAGAAATCTGGTGCCTTTCAAAGGCAGAGGGACGACCTGGCGTCACAAATTCAGGCTCTTGGTCAGGAAAGGGACACCTTAGGCCAGGAAGTCTGCCATTTAAAAAGAAAAATGGAAGAAAATCACCTGGCCCTCCAGGGACTGGGTGACCTCCAAAAAGAAAACCAGAACTTGTTAGAGCACACCAGGAGGGTGGAGGAGGCTCTGGCAAGAAAGGAGCAGGCCAGTAGTGAAGGGACTCAGGAGGTAACTCAGTACTCCAGGACCAACCAGGAGGCACAGAGAGAAAATGAGTCTCTCTGTCAGCACAATGATAGGCTCCAGAAACAGGTAGCCATGCAGGAGAGACTGATAGAGTCTAGTAAGGCCTTAACTGAGGAACTGAAGGCGCAGGCTCTTGCATTGCAACAGGGAGCAGGGGCTGATAGAGACGAGGTTCTCTGGGAAAGGGAAGTACCGGAACATAACCTCGGGAGCCCTAGTACCGGAAGCCTTCATCTCTCTCAGTCCCTGGACTCTGCCACCCCCATGTCCCCTGGCGCACATGAGCACCGGGCCACAGGGATGGCAGATTACTATCCAGCCAAAAGCATAGGGCTCATAGGCCAGTACCTCCCAGGAATGGATGGGCGGGTATCCGGGTATGGGCACCCAAGCACAGTGCAATTTAGTGGGGAACCCCAGGAGAGTAGGCCCATTAAGGGCATCCTGAAAACCTCTGCCCAGTTAGGTCAGTGGGGGGGATACCCAGCAAATCCTGGTAGCAAGGAGGGATCTGAAGACTCCTCTGAGTGTCACAGGACACAGGAGACCAGATCCCCACATTCTGCCAGCCATTCCCAGGCTCGCAGAATCCGGGACAACCTGGAAGATCAGACGGGCACCTCTGGGAGCAGCGCTTCTGAGTCGGAGGATGAATGGACCAGGGTTACCCGAACCAAAAAGGCCAATAAGGCAAAAAGGGCCTTGCTTAAGGACCCATTGAAACAAAAAAAGGCAATAAGGAGTGTCATCACGCCTTATCATAAGAACGCCAAGTATTCTTTTTGGGAACACTTGGAGCTCTATGAGCAAATTATGGAGACTTTCCATTTGAAGGACAGCCAAAGCTGTATTCAATATGTAAAGTGGACCTTCTCACCAGAATACTCCAGTTTCTTTGCGGGGCTGGAGGATCAAAATCATTCAAGGTGGTCCACATACAGGGCGGCCATCTTGAAAAAAAATTCTGTGCACAGAAATCCTCAAGAGGCTCGCAAGGCAGCCTACAATTTGCAATGTGGGGAGGATCAGGCCCCACAAGAGTTTGTGCAAGAATTAAAGCGTGCTTTTGCGCAGACCACCAGAAGGGTGCGCACGTATAGCAGAGAATTTATCAATACGTTTTTCCATGCCTTACCCAAATACATAATGACCCAGCTCATGAGAGATTTTCATGAGAAAAGATCTTTAGACTGGGTCATTGAACAGGCTACCCGGATCTATGAGGTGCAGAAGCCTATCGAAAATAAAAATAACGCGCCGAAAAACCCCAAAACCAACAGCACCCCTGCTGCTGCCAAGGTGGCAGAGGTAAAGGTTGCCCCCGTTTTAGATTTGGAGATGGGGGGGCCTAAAAACCTGCCTGCACCAAATAATTCACAGCCCAGAAGGCCCTTGGGCCAGTCACAGACAGGGAGTCGAGGAGGTAGTCCCACAAATGGGGTCCCCCGCTCCCCTGACTATGTAAGTCCCTGCTACAAGGGAAACCAACCAATCCTGGGTTATGTGTGGACTCCTCCAGCCCAAGGAGGGGGATCCAGGCAAGTACCTGACCCGGGGAACTTCCCTCCTAACTTCCCCCAGGAGGGCAGAAATTCACCAAATCCTGGGCAGAACTTTTTTCCCAGGTATCCACCCAATTTCCAACCCCAAAACCATCCATCCTTCTTTCCCCAATTCCCTGAGCCCAGACAACCAAATCCGGGAGAGGGGAGGCCAAGGGTGGAGGGGTACCCAAATCTTCCCAATCCGGGGTATTACCAGAGAAGGGATAGCTACCCTTCCCGGGATCAGCCCAGGGGAGAAAATAGAGCCCCGTATCAGCCTGAGCGGGTTTCACAACTTGAGCGCCAGGTCCAAAATATGGCACGAGATATGGGTCACATACTGAGGGCTCAACAGAACCCTCAGATGAGTATGCCACCGCAGAATGCCCCAAACTCTGGACCTGGTGCTCCAGAACAATGACGGGGGCAGCACCCCGATAATCCACCGGTTCCCAGGGAGGAGGCACAAGGGGAAGGGGGGTGTAAAGCCTTGGAGGAAGCTTCCTTCCCAACTTGTAAACAGCCCCTGGAAAACCAGGAACCGGAAACAAAATCTCCTGCCCCTGAAAGCCTGCCTCCCAAGGACCAGAGGGGGGGTAGGAGAAACAAAGGACCCAAACAGACCCACTTTGTGGAGGAGGTACAGGTCTTCCAATTTGAGGGAGAGGGATCCTCAGTAGATCCTGGGAAAAAGATCTTCTCCTTCAGAGATGGGGGAACTCCTCCTAAGGAAAAATGGGTCCCAAGGGATGCCAATTCAGACTGGGGAGATGTGGAGACTAAGCTACCGCTGCCCATCATCTCATCCCAGAACCGACAATACCAAAATCCCGTGGGTCAAACCCATCCTGAGGACTGCCTCCAAAAAGGGGGGGGGGTGGCCCAGAACCCGAAACCATTTCCAGTTGCCAACTTTTTCTTTCAGATTCCCCAGGCTCTCCACAAAATTCTGCCCAAATCTCTTCGCTAGCAATGTCCAAAACCAGAAAGTTAGCCCACCAGTTGTCCAAAAATGTGCATTATCTGTGCCCCCTTGAGGAGAAGGAGGGAAGATACTATGCCCCGGTACAAGTACAGGGGCAGGGTACAATTTTGGCACTGGTGGACACTGGATCCCAAGCTACCCTTCTGTCCAAAAGGGCCTTTGAGGAACTAAATGCAGGAAGGGGGGAGAATTACCGAATTCCTCTCACCTCTCTTCCTGGACAACTGCAGAACTTTGACAGGAAGGAAATTCCCGTTGAGGGGACTGCAGACTTGGACATTAAAATTGGGCGACACAAGGTGAAACACCTGGTCATAGTAGTGACTCCAGAGGGCACCCCTTGTTTACTAGGGAATGACCTCCTGAGAAGGTTGTCACCCCTAATAGATTGTGTAAACAAGGTCCTCTGGACCCAGACTAGCCGACCAATAAAATTAAAACAGAGTGTCAACCATGTTAGTTTAAACGGCACCTGCCACATGGTCGAACAAAAATCTGACCAAGTAGAATTTCACTTCCAGAACAACCAAATTCCAGACGTGACAGTAATAGCAGTAGGACAACAGACTGGTGATGGGGGGTCCTCTCTATTTCTGAAAATCAACCTTCCTTCCAGTTTAAGGTGGTATTCCACACTGGAAGGAAACACCCTGAAAATCTTTACTAATCCACAATCAGAAACTCCCACTCTTATAGTCCAGAAAGATGAGAAATCAGCTCAGAGCCTGGTTGATATTCAGCAAATTGGAGAGCAGTTGTTCATCCCTGTTCAGTTAAATGATGGGAAGGACTCTATTCTCGCTCGAGTGTGTGTGAACAACGGTAAGAGCTTCATCAGCGAAGCCATGTTCCGCCAACTCCCAAAAGATCCAGCCATTCCCACATTCAAACTGATAGACAAATGGGAAATGGACCTGGAAGCACCTAAATCCAAACATCTCCTGCCAAGCAGGTGTATGCTCAAAATCTCCATTGGCAACAAGAGCATAGTCCATAATTGTTGGGTCGTGCGAGACGTCACTGCCGCCTTTTACTTAGGCAGTGACATTCTCAATCGCTTCGCCATTAGTTTGGACCTAATAAACTTCAAAGCTTGGTCCCGATTAGCGGATAACCCCATGGGCTTTGATGATTCAGAAAAAGCATTTAGGTCAGCTCAATTGCTACCTTATGCAGTTGAAATTCAGATTAAAGATGAAGTCACCATCCCAGAAAGGACCCGACAATTCTCCCTGGGAGTGAAAGTTAAAAGAGGACAAAAATTGAAAAACCCTGATGCTTATATCCATCTAAATGCTTCTCTCCAACAGCAAGGGTTATGGGTAAACCCAACACCATTAGTCAACATAGAACATGACACCATTCCAAAAGAGGTGGATAACAGCGACTTAAAGAGTATTACTTTCGCCGCAGGCACCATTATTGGAATGGCGATTGATGACCGACATTTCTCCATTGATTTAGGAAATGAACTGTTAGGACCAATCCCCAAGGACTGTTTTGACAGTGACAGTGAGGACAATACAACACCAGACAGGATTTTCACCCGGCATGGGGGGAACTTCCTGGTGTACACTTCTTGCCCTTATGGTAAGGAAGATGTGACTTGTGACTTCAGGAGGGATGAGGTGATTTTCCAGGTCCATGAGGGCTGCCTTTCCCAACTGAAGCCTCCAGTACAAATCAGCACTCTGACCAGGGACTTCTCCACCCAGCTGGTGGAGGCCGCTGAGATAGCCAAACCAGAAGTCTTTCCAGGTTTCAGGCAGATGGTGGAAGAGAGAGTCAACCTAGCTGATGCCTGTGTGACTCTGGAACAGAAGCAAAAGTTGAAACAAGTTTTCTTTGATTTCCAAGATCTCTTTGAGGTAGACTCATATGACTGTGGTCGCACCGACATCCACACCACAACAATTCCCACAGACCCTGGAATGACTCCAGTGTTTGTGAAGCAATATCGCTTGCCTCTCGCATCCATGGAGTCCCTTAGTGAAATAATTAAGAACCTTGAGTCCTGGGGAATAATCTGTCCAGTCCACAGCACTTTCAATAATCCGGTGCTGGGAATATTGAAGCCAAACGGCCAGTGGAGACTCTGCGCTGACCTTAGGGAGCTCAACAAACGGGTCCATACTTCCCGATGGCCTCTGCCCTACATTAACCAAGGGCTGGCCCAGATTCAGGGGTCACAGGTATTCACAGCAATAGACCTGACCAATGGATACTGGACCGTGCCTGTCAGTAGGGAGGACCAATACAAACTGGCTTTTACCTTTGGGGGCCAGCAGTACACATGGACCCGGACTCCCTTCAGATACCTCAATTCCGGCAATGAATTCAACATTTTCCTACATAAGGCCATGCCCGACCTGGGTGCGAGGGGTATCCTGGTTTATGTAGATGATGTCCTCATCAAAAGTTCATCTGTGGAGGAACACATAGCGGAGATCCGTTATGTTCTGACACAGTTGAGGGCCGCCGGAGCAAAACTTTCCTTTCAGAAAGCACAGTGGTGTAGAACCCGTGTTAATTTCTTGGGGCATGAGATTACTCCTCAGGGTCTCTGTCCCCAAGAAAAGAAAGTGGAAGCACTCCAGAAACTGAAAGACCCCACAACTCTGCGGGAACTAAGGAGCCTCCTTGGACTGACTAATTACAGCAGAAAGTTCATTGAAGGCTACGCAGAGATTCATCTCTTGAAGGGGGGGGTCAAGTGGGAATGGGGTCCAGAACAATCCGAGGCGGTAAGACAACTCAAAAGAAGCCTCTCACAAGCGCCTTGCCTAGCTTACCCTGTCAGAAACAAGTTCTTCCTGGAGACGGGGTTCTCTAATACGTGCTTGACGGCAGTATTATACCAAAAGCATGACAAGGTCAATAAAGTAATCTCCTATGCGAGCAAAACTTTATCCTCTGTGGAGGAAAAATTCAACGATTGTGAGAAGGCACTCCTGGCAACGGTGTGGGCATTGAAGAATTACCGCCCGTTTATCCAGGGGGAACACATCATAGTGGAGACTCCACACCAGCCTCTGCAATATCTCCAAAGTAACAGAATCCGGGCCGGAAATGTGAGTAATTCCCGAATTACTTCCTGGATTCTGTCAATGCAAGGCTTTCCTGTGGAGGTCAGATATGGCCAAAACAAGAAGAGTCCGCTCGCGCAAGGTCTGGCTGACTTGCATGATTGTGCCAGAGAAAACTGTCTCGAGGACGAAAGTCTAAAAATCAAGGACAACATGGAGGCATACCTTAATTCCCCACACAAAGTCTTTGAAGAAGACAAGTGTGAGGGAATGCCCACTGTCTATGTGGATGGATGCTCTTACCATGTTGACAACGACGGGGAGAAAGAACTGTTGGCTGGCGTAGGGAATGCATGGGTGAAGGAGTTCCCAGAACCCTCCGCTGGATACAAAATTGGTCCCCGAAGTAGTCAGGTGGCAGAACTGATGGCTGTGCATCAGGCCATCCTCACTGCTGTCCAACATCAACTCCACAAACTGGTCATAATCACAGATTCGGATTATGTACGGAACGGGTTCGTGGAGCCTCTGGTTAATTGGAAAACCAGAGGCATGTTATGTGCTAATAACAAACCCTTGAAACATGGGAAGTTAATCCAAAACATTGATGATCTGGTCACATCGAATGGGATGACCATCTACTGGAAAAAGATCAAGGGTCATTCCAAAGTAGAGGGACCAGACAAAACTGGAAATGACTTAGCTGATCAGCTGGCCAAAACCGGGGCCATCCAAGGGGATCTAATAGAAATAGAGTTCCTGTTGGGGGAAATCCAGGTCACTGCTATCACTAGGTCCCAGACAAATGCTCACAGTGATCTTTCAACTGCACAATGGAGTAAGGAGACCCCTGATGCTGATTTAATTACAGCTCAGAAGGGGGATCCAATTATTGGTAAGTTTTACCAACACCTTGAGGACCCTGAGAACTTTCCCCTGACGGATACTGATTACATTGGGAAAGAGGACCTAAGAGTGTTGATGAAATGTCCAAAAATGTTCCGAAACCAAGACGGTTTGTTGGTAAGGAAATCCCAAGCTGGCCATGATCAGTGGGTGGTTCCTACCTCATTCCGAAGCCTGATGTTAAGTCACGCCCATGATGCGGCCACCGCCGGTCATAGGGGGTTTCACACAACACTGGAAATCTTAAGAGAGGTTGCATACTGGCCACACATGGGGCAGGACCTCGACCAATACTTGAAGGGGTGTCTTGTGTGTGCACAATTTCAGCCATCATCCCTCACACACCGTGCGCCTCTCCAAAAGAGGGGGATGACACTGCCATGGTCAGATTTACAAATCGACTTTGTAGGCCCTGTGATTCACTCGTCTAGAGGAAACAAGTACATGTTGACCGTTACATGCTTGTTTACCAAGTGGGTGGAATGTCTCCCAGCCCCAAACTGCAAGGCAGAAACAGCAGCTGCCCTGATGATTAACCACATCTTTTCCCGTTTTGGTCTACCTCAAAGGATTGAGTCAGACAGGGGTAGCCACTTCACCAGTGAAGTAATGACAAAGATGTGGGAGATACTGGGGGTTAAAAGGAAGCTACACATTGCTTACAGGCCAGCTTCTTCTGGAGCAGTGGAGAGATATAACCGAACCATTGTGAGCATCTTAAAAAAGTTTGTGGCAGATTCTGGGCCAAGTTGGGATGTCCGATTACCTCTGGTCCTAATGGCCATCAGATCTACCCCTTCATCTGCATCCAAAATGTCACCATTTGAGTTGATGACTGGACGCAAGATGGTGCTTCCCCAGCATTTGCTCTACAGGACTCAAGAGCAGACACTAATAAATGCCTCCACAACTCATGAGTATGTGGAGAATTTAAGGAAACACCTTCAACATGCTTTTGCCTATGCTCAGCGGAATCTAGAAAGATCAGCCGAGAGCATGAAGACCCACTATGATTTAAAAACTACCCGAAAGGAATATAAGGTGGGTGATCGGGTCTATCTATACAATTTCCAAAGGAACCAGGCCAAACAGCGAACATTTTTGCCTACATGGAAGGGACCGTTTGAAATTATAGACAAAATCTCCCCTGTGGCCTACAAGATCCGCATCCCCAAAGGCGGTTTGGCAGAGGGGGAAGACAAGTGGGTACATATAAATCAGCTAAAGTGTTGCCATCCCAGGCACACTCTGCAACAACTGGAGGAATCCACTGGAATCCCAGAGGGGGCCGCTCCAGAGTAATTCAGTTCCAACCCTAAAATATTCCACAT
Source organism: Ambystoma mexicanum (assembly GCF_040938575.1). NCBI lineage: Eukaryota > Metazoa > Chordata > Amphibia > Caudata > Ambystomatidae > Ambystoma > Ambystoma mexicanum. Next base: position 646,752,165 of record NC_090941.1, read on the forward strand.
ATAGCATATAAAATTCTGTGATCCTTGTGTGTGTATATATATATATATGTTCTTGTCTCCTAAGTTAAAAAAGAAAATGTATATGTTCATGTCTTCTGATTCATAAAATGTATATGTTCGCCACACCATTAATAGTGGTGGAAAAATGTCTAGGAATGTGTATTGCCGCTTTGCTTTATCATCCTAGGAGAGATGAAACCATGGAGACTGACCAAGGAGGACGACTGGGGACCGGGAGCAGAGACCCGAGGGGTCCGGGGTACCGCCCAATATTCCCATCAGGACCGGCGAGGAGAACCGATCGATCCAACTGGATGGGGGAAAAGATGCTGAACTGTGCCATCTACCGGAAGAAGATGAGGAGAACATCCCAGATCTTGTGAGTTCCATCTGAGAAAAGACAGAATGGCCATCGCAAGAGGGGGGGCTTGTGGGATGTTTTTAACCATGCATCCAAGCCCTACAATAAAACTGTGCAGTACTGGCATGGAAAACATCATGATGGCCAGAACTCCCCAGAGAGTGCACAGGGAAAACATGAAGAATAGGCTGCCACCCATTTTTGCCTATGTTGTGAGCACAGGAGGGCACTGCCTAAAACCACAATTGGGCTACACACACAGTAGCCTGAAACCATTGGGAATGGCAATGCTGATTGCCAAAAGCAACCCAGAACTGTGGGGAATTTATTTTCTTAATCCCAAAAATGGTTGCATTACCAGTACTCACCACTATCAGAAAGCCGGCGTTTTAAAACCACCAGACTTTTGTGTAAAACTGAACAAATGAAACAAAACCAGACCAAGGAAAGACTTGCTAAGAGGTGGATACAATGTAAAACTATATTCTGAAATGACTTGAAGGAAGTAATTATTTAATGTATAGGTAAAAATTGTCAGTTTGATTTGAATGTAGAAAACTGGGAACAAAAAGTGACATTTAGCTGAAACCTGGCTTAATGAAACTGAATTCTGCCTGAAAACTACCCCCGACAGGAGTTGAAACTGGATGCTCAGCCACTCTGCCCCTGGCCAAAAGGAGTTAACACCTCTCTGATTAGATTAGGGGTGGAGTAGCTTGGGACTACGGGGAGTTGAACAAAGGCCTGTCCTGGACTCAGGCAAATGTTATATTGGGGGCGTCGTAAAATAGCTTCCTCTTGGGAGAAACTGGGGGGCAGCTGTGCCTCCGTGAACAAGCTGGCTTGGGGGAAGTGGATAAACCAGTTATTCCACCCTGTGATGTGGGAAGCCACACCCCTTTTTGACCAGGGCATAATTTTAAAAAGATAGATAACTCATAGTGCGGACTTGTCAGAATTATATAAGTAATATCATTATTTTTGTGATTTTTCTGTGAACATTTTGAGAGGCGTTAGGACCCTGTGGTGTATTCTGGGGGGTTGCTAGCGGAAAATAGGGTCTCACTCCAAATGTCTGCATGTTAAAAATCTGACACTTCATCAATTAATGTCCATACTCCTTGCGCACATCTGTGTAATTTTGGGTAAATGTCCGATATTGCAAAACCAGTTAAAAAGCACAAAATGTTGTCATTTTTGAATGCAAGCCCCCAGGAAGATCAGAGGCGGACAAGCATGGACCATAAGGAATATATAATGTGCACATGTAATTTCAACAAATTGTATATCTGGGAAAGATGTATTTGAATCAAATATAGATTTGTGGGCAAACAGACCAGGGGAGGATCCTCTGACCCATAAACAGACCTCATCATGATGACAATCCATTTCCTTCCCCCAATCATGGGAGAGGGGAGAATTGGGCCAATGACAAGTAGAGAGGGGCAGGCTTAGCTAGGCCCAGGCACACATCCATTTTCAAAACACATAAAAAGAGACTGCTGGGACAGGTAGAGACATTCAATTCCATTTGCTGCGGAGCATGCTGGCCAACGACTTCACATCCAGAGATCCAACACTTAGACTTCCAAGCTAAACAGAGACTACAGAACTTTGAACCAAGAAGGCCCACTGCAAGCAAAAGTATTTGTCAGCAGGCCTCAAAATCATTTGCAAACTATTCCACAGCCGGGCGAGCTGTCTGAATTCTTTTGCCAAAAGCAATTGCCAGAGAGAGAACCAGAGACCCAGACCGCTGTGAGCAGAACCGGTGCCTGATTGACCCGCCATATCCAGAGAGGCTAGACCAGCAGAGCAGAGCTGACCCAGACTGCTGTGAGCAGAACCAGTGACCCAGATCGCTGTGAAGTGCCGAGACCAGAACCGGAGTCCAGTCCAAAACCTGACCAGATCCGTGGCGAGGCCCATTCCTGCACAAAATATATTGTGAGTACCTAGCAGAACTGTGCAGAACCAATCTCTTAGTTAAAATAATCCAATCCAAACTATTTTAACCTAAGTAGAACTGCCTCCTAGAAATCGTGTCATCTGTCATTTTTAAAGCTGCACAACTGTCACCTGTCAATTCTGCAGCTGCAAGCTGTCACCTGTCATTTTGAGTTTACTTTAAATCTGAAAAACTACCTTTATTTAATCGTCCGTATCTCTGGAACCGTTTGGGCTAGGAACGAGATTTAACTTTCCTCTGAAAGCTTAGAATCTATACTTTTGCCGCAATTACGATTCACTCACTCGTGAGTTTACCGCGATTTGCGATTTTGGCTCAATTTCTCCACTGGTCAAAATAGCAGCTCCATTCTTTCTTTTGTTAAAATCCGTTGCAACTTGGTAATAAATCATAGAGCATTGCTAAAGTAAGCCTGAACTAATACCAACACGCATCTCCCACTCACCCTGAATCTCTAGAGGGAATTAAAATCATTGGCACATTTTCCCATCCATTGCCATCACATTTAAAAAGCATTTTGGGCCTGTGTTTCAAACTCCTACCTGTTTCCTCTAAGCTTGCTGGGGGGGGGAACTGAATTTCGTATTGTATTTGATTGCATTCCTGAGAACTGTGTGCTCCTCTTTCCATATCCTTCCATTTCTTACATTGCGTAGGGGAAGGGGGTGAAATGCCAGAGAAAAAGTGATTATCTTATCTGTTGCTAAGATCATATCAAGTATTTCTGTACTGCATTTTATTCCTCATTGCTTTTCCCTTGAAGTCATAAAATTATTTTTGCTACTTTATCCATCCTATACTAATTCCTCATTGATTGTAAAGAAGTGTGCTAGTGCCAGATTACCCATTGTTGATCAACATCATATGTCTAAGTTTACTATCAGATATTAATTTATTATAAAGTGTGATATCTATATATTGTTTAAATTCTCAAATAAACCTTTTAATTTGCAAAACAAACCTACTTCTTGGCTCAGTGGGGTCAGGGGGATTCTAAGAGGGGGGTGTTATACAAGGGTGGTCATCCAGAGTACTGAACTAGACATAAAAATACATTAATAAGGGTTTTCCTCGGCATCCCAGACTAGGCATTGACTTGGCTGTAGTGTTGATTGAATATCGCTTACAACTTGACAGACTAGACGGACACCAGCTGGTCATACATATACCTGCCTTCTAATCAATACCCCTTCATGGAGTTTAAACGAACTCCTTTGATGCGTCTTTATACGTCACCGTAGTCTATTTGTCCCTTATTATATGGGCTCTGAGTTCACGTTTCTTCTGACCGCTGTATTAAAGTGCAGGAACAAGGCGAATCCTCACGTTTTTATCTCAGGTGCCCCCCTGGTAATCCTTCATTTTTATCTCCGGTGTCCCCCTGGTACCCATTGTTTTTCTCTCGGGTGTCCCCCCGGTATCCACTCGTTATCTCTTATGCTTGAGTCATTACCCCCTATATATATATATATATATATATATATATATATAGTCTTCTCTACCTCTAACTATTTTAATTTTTTTCTCCGCCACCCACCTTTACCTTTCCCTTACTTGCTCTAATGCCTACAAGACATTTGCAAAGTAGCGAGTTTGTTGTTTCACTCACCGATCGCATCTTTTCCTCTCTGGAGCTTCGGGATCACCACCCCTTTCTCTTCCAGCCTTTTAAGGGTTTTCGTCCGATTGGCTGCCCGTGGGAATGAGAAGGGTTATGCTTGGAAGGCAGGTTCCTTCAGACCCACTACAGTTTTTGAAGTTTTACTCTATCATTGTCCCCGGGAAGCTTCTCAGTCTACTCAGCCGGAATGGCGAAAGGTCTCGTGATATTGCCGAAGGCCCGGAGTTACTTCGTGCCATCGGTCTCAGGTGTCTTAGTATTATGTAATCAATAATTAATGGCCGAAACCATCCTCACGCTACCAAGTGTACAGAGGAGCGGGGTTTCACTGACGGGCCCATAGATCAGTGCGCACCCTTTAGTACTTGTAAGACAAGATAGCTGCACCATGTGAGCACTGGGGGTGCAGGATTCACTTACTCCAACACAACTCAATAAAGAGGACTCAGTAGTTTGGCAAAGGGAAGTTAGTTTAATGACAAGTACATCAAACGGAGAAACAGATGGAAATCAGCTGCATTGCGATCACCTGTCTCGCTCCGACTTCCTCGAACTTCAGTTGAACAGCAATTCTTATAGACAATATTCGTCATCATTGACGTCTAATTCTACAAAACTCGACATGCAATATAATTGGTTAGGAAAGATAACTTAAGTATAGGTGCTATATCTGTATATGATAATAGAGCATGCGGATTGTATATTTCTTATCGGGTGGGCATCTACGCCCTTCCCACTACATCATATGCAATTGACGTCACTACAAGTACGATGTCCTATTGGTTCTACTATCTATAGGACTCCAGATAACTCGGTCCATTGTGATTGGGCAGGTTACACCCCTAGACATAAATCCCCATTTTAATTAGCAGCATGCAGCATGGACATCCATGTGCCTGGTGTCCCAAGTTTCACCCTGCCTCCCTTCCATCAATCACTATCTTAGGGCTATGTGTCAATTAGTTGGCTGGGTATGGTCTTGAAACTGTAGACTCTTATGAGGAAAGGTTATGGCATCCTCGGGTCCTGAATGACATCAGCTGGTGGTACCTCTTCGCGCCTGGCTGGTCACATGTCTGTTCACCATGAATCTGCTTCAGTTTCCAGCTTTTCGTGTATTTAATTCTGTTTCGGCCTCGCCACCTGCATCGGCCCCCCTTATCTTGACCTTCATGGGGCAGGCTGGTATGCTCTGAAGTTTGAGTCTTGTTAGCTGACGCTCTCCTCCCTTTCTCTAGTTGACCTCGATTTCCCCGGCATGAGCCGCTCTTTGTTGAGTTTCGATTCCGCTCCTTCTCTTGACTCCGGCTGGGTTCTGAAACTCGGCCTGTTAGGCCCCTGGCAACCTGGGTACATTTCTGCTTTTACAAAATGGAGTCGCACTTGTATAATGTGCCTTATTGAGGTAGATATATGGTTGGCGCTTGCCGCTCTAATCTTCTACTAAGCATTGCAAGCAGTATCGATATCTTTAGCTTCTTGCGTTCCAAGCCTATTTACATACGTTTAACTGGTTGGTTGCTTCCATTTTGTCTCATAGCAACGTTTCCTCACGTTTTAACATCGTCTCTTTCCTGCGTCCATTACATATATTTTCACAACTGCTCGCACTGGCGTGCTATCTTCGATAGCCATTTTTGTTCATTTGCGAGTCTGTTCAGGCTCTTATGTCATTTCCACTGGCCTTCCATTAAGGCTCTTTGGGTCTCTTCATGGACCGTCTGTAGGTACTCTTCATTTTTTTTTTTTTTTTTTTATTGTATTTGGTTAAAAACCTTTACAAAGAAATTTTTTCATACAAAACAGAATTCTCACCAGTTCATTTTCCCATTTTGACCATAAATCACATACATTATATATGCTACCTAAGCAAAAAGAATTTGTGCATAGCTAAACAACATTCCTACATGCATCACATACCATATAAGTATTTACAGCTCATCTTATATCATTTATATCCTTTAGCTCAGATTCAATAATTATTAAAACAGATAGCAATCTTAAAATGAATTTAGTACTATCACCAAGCATGCATCGCTGCCATAGTACTTCACGCGATAGGTTTGAGTTAGAGATCATGTAGTTCCCAAACTTCGATAGTCTCAAAACTTCAAAATGTTCACAGTAGATAACTAGATGTTTAAGAGACTCGAGAGAAAACATATCCTTACAGAAACGGCAAAAACCATTGTTAGATTCTTTATCAGAGGTGCCCCATTTGCACAATCGTTCATTAGTGTGGAATACATTCAGTTTGAACCGTAAATAAATATTACGACCCATAGCAGAAGGGAACTGTGAAATATAGCCAGCTCTATCTCCCAATTTTCTTCTGAATTGGGCAAACTCGTAGTACAAACGGTAGGACCCAATTCTATCAGCCTGACAGCTCCAGTAATAGCGATACAACTTTTGTTTACAACTAGGTAAACCTAGTATTAAGTCATCTTTCAGGATGCCCAAGAGAGCCATTAGATCGTTCATTTTTTCCGCATATCGGGTCAGAGATTTCATACAACCCATATGAAGAAATTCATTAAGGTCTTCATACAGTGAATTACCAGGGGGATCCAGGATTTTTGTATAGTTATTCAGGAGTCTCCAGTTCCGTTTGGCAGATATAGGGAGGATACCTAGTTCATGACGAACAATATCATTTGGGACTGATGCCGGAAGCCCCAAAACGCTTTTCCAGATCCCACCTTGAAGTGTGTCTAGGATGTCGTCTATCTCATATATACACATGTCTAATATATAAAGTAGCGATGGTTCGACTTTAAGGAGGTAGAATTGGATGACAGGTAAAAGAGAAAGGCCACAGTATTTACCCATGATTATTTTCATCTGTGAAATTAGAGGTTTAGATTTCTCACATATTTTCTTTTTCCACCAGATTTTTGAGTAGGCATTCGATAAAGGATACCCTAGATATTTAATTTCATGTGTAATGGTGACCCGAGTATTTTCCATGAGCCAAGTGTATGGGCAACTCTTTTTATAACCATCCCTAAAGATGATAATTCGGGATTTGTGGTGATTGATTCTCAAGTTATGAGTATTTGCATAACAGATGAAAGCATTTAGTTTATGCTGGAGACCAAATGGTGTTCTATCTAAAATAAGAATGTCATCAGCAAAACCAATATAGTTCAGTCTTGTGCTACCAATTAGGATTGGATAGATGACTTCTTTTGTCCAACATTCCTCTATATCACAAGTATACAGATTAAACAGTACGGCAGCCAGAGTACAACCTTGTTTCAATCCAATTTTCGATGGAATTTTGTCAGTTAACATACCTTCTTTATTAAGGCGCACTCTGTAGGTTGTGTCTGTATGGAGAAGCCGTATTAATGCAATCAGATCAGGTAGGTACTCTTCATTTCATCTCAGCGGCTGGCACGGCTGTCTGATAGGGCACCTTGCTGCCCAGGGTTGTCTGGTTATGGGCGCTTCAACATGTATGGATCTTCTGATGTATACTGGGCAGAGTCCCAGTGCAGCTCTTTGTTGGTTCATTTGCTCCTCATATGTCAAATACCTTGGCGAGTAAGCTCCTGGTACCTCGGAATGAGGGGGGTGGCATGCAGGCCATGTCTGGGACCTCCTCTACACAGTGATAAATCTAAAAGGATTGAATTATTTCCTAGTGTACAGACATTTCAAGATGGAAGGGATTCATCTCTTAAGAGATGTCCTCCAGAGGGGAGATTGGTTGGCAAGGATAGATCTCAGAGATGCATACTTAACGATTCCGATTCAAAGGGATCAGAGGAGGCTGTTACAGTTTATATGGAAAGGACAGAAATGGGAGTTCAAATGTCTTCCGTTTGATCTGGCGTCCGCTCCATGATGCTTCAACAAGCTGTTGAAGCCTTTAGTAAGATACCTGAGAGAGAAAGGGATCAGGATGATTATTTATCTGGACGATATCTGCCTGATGTGTCAGGACAGGGAGATTCTAGTAGAGCAGGTTCGGATAACTACAGTTTTGTTGCAGCAACTGGGGTTTTTGATAAACTGGGAAAAGTCGGAATTAGAACCAGTGAAGGAAATGGAATTCCTAGGCTTCAGTTTAGAGACAACTCAGGGTTCTCTCAAACTCCCATTAGAGAAGGTGAATTCAATAAAGAAGGAGATAAAGTGTATGATGGTAAAGCAAGAGATTTCATTGAGAGAAATAGCGAAATTGGTAGGTCGTCTGTCATCATCAATTCAGGCGATATTTCCAGGACCTCTGCACTACAGAGCATTGCAGAGGCTGAAGATAGATCATCTCAGGAGAGGTCTATCTTACGAACAGAAGGTGGTTATATCGCAGGAGGCGAAGTTGGAACTGGAATGGTGGTGCTACCACATGAAGGCATGGAATGGAAGGGTGATATTTGGCTCATCCCCGGACCTGGTGATAGAGTCGGATGTCAGTCGATGGGGATGGGGAGCCAGATGTGGAGACCAATCGACAGGGGGGAGATGGTCAATCGAGGAGCTGGGTCTGCATATCAAATGCCTGGAGCTTCTGGCGGGATCCCTCGCAGTCCGGTGTTGGACTCAGGAAGGAGTAAATGGTGCCATTCTTTTAAAGATGGACAATGTTTCGGCAGTCAGATATAGAATTCGACTGGGCGGAACGAGATCGAAGATGCTGACAGAGATGGCCAAAGAGTTTTGGCAGGTATGCCTCCATAAGGGAGTCAGTGTAAGAGCAGAACACCTGCCAGGAGATCTCAATCTGGTAGCAGATTGGAATTCGAGATACTTGAGGGACTCCAGCGATTGGCAACTGGACAACTCAGTATTTCAGGAGATAAGGCATCGTAGAGGTCCGTGTCAGACAGATCAATTCGCGTCGGGATTGAACAGGAAGATCTCCAGGTTTTACAGCTGGAGACCGGATCCGGAAGCGACAACGACAGATGCATTTCTCCAGGTTTGGGGACCAGCAAGAGAATATGCTTTCCCTCCATTCGCCATGATAGCGCGTACAGTGGTGCAAGTCAGGCGACAAGAAGCTACAGTGGTTCTAGTGACACCAGACTGGAGAGGTCAGGCTTGGTTTCTGGACCTTCTGGAGTTGTCTTACAAGGCTCCAATTCTGTTGCCACGCAGAGAGGACATATTGTTAAATCCATCAGGAGAAACTCACCCATTGGTACGGTCAGGGAATTTGAACCTGATAGCATGGGCGATTTCAGGAAAAATGAGCCTAAGCCAGGACTTTCGGGGACGGCTCAGGAGTTTATTAGGGAGTCATGGGCCCCAGCTACCGGGAAGGCCTATAAAGTGGCATGGAGTAAGTGGAGAGATTGGTGTATGGAGAGAAAGGTTGATCCCGTACAAACAGATGTAGTTCACATAGTGAATTTTTTAGCCGCATAGGCGGCTCAGGCAAAGGCTTACAGGACCATTAACAATTATAGGTCGGCGATATCGGCAGGTCATGTGTACATTTAGGGTAGGCCGGTAGGTGAGCACCCTCTGGTATGTAGGCTTCTGAAAGGGATAAGATGCTTGAGACCACCCACACCTAGATATTCCCATTTGGGGGATGTGAGTGTGGTATTAAAGATGTTTGAGACTTGGTCAGACACTGAGTATTTGTCTAGGAAAGCGCTGTGAGCTAAATTAACTACTTTGTTAGGTTTGATTTCATGCAAGAGAGTGTCTGATGTGAAGGCTTTAGAGGTAAATAGGAAATCCTTTTCACCTTCAGGAGTAGTACTCTATATAGAGAAGAGAACAAAGACAAACAGTAAATCGGTTGAGTATATGGCTTTTTCGGGGAAACCTAAATTGTGTCCGGTTAGATGCTTGAAAGTGTATGAAGACAGGGCGAATATGGTGAGACCTAATGAGGAATATCAATTGCTCATAGCTATAAGAAAGTCTTTTAAAGCAGTAGCATCAGCCACCTTGCCTAGATGGGTAAGGTGGTGCATGGCAGAGGCAGGCATAGATGTAGGTCAGTTTGGAGCACATTCCACAAGGGGTGCTATGGCGTTGTCGGCCTTTATGGCAGGAGCCCGCCTAGAAGATATTATGAAGGCGGCAGACTGGTCTAATGAGGAAACATTTAAGAATTTTTATTTTAGACCAGTAGAACAAGTAGCGTCGTTGGTGCTAAGTATAGAATACAGATTTTCCATACATTTGTTACAGAAAGTCATGATTCTATTAAAGACTCGGCGGCGAAAGATTATTCCACCCAATTTCAATCGCTACAATAAAAATATGTAAATATAGTATTTGGAAAATAATGTGATGTTGTATTTGATATGGTAATGTTATTGTTATGCGATTGCCCACCCGTTCATGATGAGATTGCTGATGGTTTATACATGTTTCAACAGGGGCAGAGCAGAAGACAGCGCCTTGAGAGGGGAACAAGGTGAAGTTAAAGTCGTCTACCGGTTGTGGCGCAAGTTTGGATGTTCGTTCAGCAAAAGAAAGAGGAAGGACTATGATGACAGCTAGTATTATGTAGGATGTGAGAGTTGTGATTGGATTGTGAAATCACGTGATGTTAACAATTTATGAAAAACGGACTACAAATTCAATGTTTTGTTGGGAATTGTAGTTTTTGTTATTGTTTTTCATAATTGTTTTGTTGGCATTTTTGCTGCTCAAGTAGTAAAGGGAAGTTGAGAGCATAATCTTTCGCCTCCGAGTCTTTAATAGAATCATGTCTTTCTGTAACGAATGTATGGAAAATCTGTATTATTGTTGCTCAGTTATATTGCCTGATTGGTTTATTATGTAATTTGTGCACGTTTCTTGTCACAGCTCTGAAACGCAGTGTTGTTTTAATCATGCGTTCACGCTTTGTAAAAGTCTGTCACTTGGCCGCTATGGGTACACGCCTAGCCCTGCCCCCATCACACACCCCATCAGAAATAATTCCAGACTCATTTCTTACCATTTTCAGCACTTAAGAGTCCCTTCGAGGGGCTCTGTTACATGTAATATATTTACAATCTTCGCCTAGGCTTGTTCTTTCTATTTCAGTTGTTTTCTCATTGTACTTCATCTTTGCGCTGTCACTTTACAAGCTTTTCCGCGTTTTTTTTTTAATCTCAATATTTTACGTCCCAAATTCCACTGCTTTCTCGCCTGAAGTATGTTGCCATGCACTAACAGCGCGGTTCCTATTGCGCATGCGTTCAATATTCTTTCACGTTAGCAAAAATAGTCACATAAATATCAGTTAACTGCCGATAACTCAGTGTTTTAAGGTGTGTGGAACAGAGAACCATCCTCACACCATCGAAGCAGGTGCCATGTTCTGTTATGCAGAGAAGGAGGATTTCTAACAGTCACGTTTGATGTGTCACGTGTTCCCTGTTACGTTAGTAGGACAATCTTTTCGCATGCGCAAATAAGAGAAATAAGGACGTTCTGGCAAACGTCCTTTTTTTTTATAGCATGTTTAAGCACTTGTGCTCTATCCGTCTCTGTGGCGCAATCGGTTAGCGCGTTCGGCTGTTAACCGAAAGGTTGGTGGTTCAAGCCCACCCAGGGACGTGGTAGACTTTTGATTTCATGTGCAGCTTTTTTGTGCATTAATCTCACTTATTCAATGCGAAGTAGCTACATCTATTGTGCAGCTTTCTAAAACGAACCTTTTTTTAAAAAAAAAAATGTAACTACTGTACACCATGCACTATGTAAAGACACTAATTTAATCAAATGGAATACTGAAAGAAAGCAGAACTGCATTATGTACATTTTAAATTGTTTTACATTTTTGCTTTTTGTTACAATATGGAATGTATCGTATTTCATTCAACATTTTCAATACTAAGAAAAGCCAACAGTTTTGGCTTTAGCGTAGGCCTGGGACAGGCGTTTTCCAGGCACTGCTATAATCGCACTACCAAGATATTAGACGGCAATAGTTACAAACGGTGTTAGTACTTGGAAATATCATAGAAAGGCGTGGCAAAATGCCCATATAAGAGCCCAAACTGATGCTTTTGTCAATGTTTGTTTTTAACAGGAATTCTCTGCAAGGAACAGATGCAACAGCACACATAATGCTTATATTCTCTGCCAAACCCTTGGAAAGCAGATTGGCACTCAGCAGGGGTATTGCTAGGTCTGGAAAAGATCTGGGTCTGCGCTAATGTCGGAACTGTTGGGATTCGGGGCTACCTAGCCTTATGTTTGTAGCCCCTGAGTTTCTATCCAGCACTACAACCAAAAGACCCAGAGCTATAGCCCCCCCCACCCCCCAGACCACCCTAGCAACGCTTCTGGCACTCAGCAATGAGGTACTTCCAAACTGCACCCATCCACACCACAGGTTTCGCATCTGCCACTCTTCCAGTCTCACTAAATAACCCAATCCCACTTTTTCCTTACAGAGCCACGCGCAGCGAGGACCCCAGTATGGCAGAAGAGCACTGTGCAAGACCACCTACATTACATCACATAAATCCAGTGACTGAAGTCAGTTTGTTAGGACATTTTAATACACAAGGAAATAGGTTACAGCTGGAAAAAAGCGACCTTTCAGAAGACTGCTTAGAAATATCAATGGCAATCCTTAAAATCACAAATCTATCTCGGAGAGTTCCCAGGGGCTAGGTGTTGGTTTGGACAGGTATTGTGTGTGAAGGGCAATTAGGAATAGCACAGACAATCACAGTCAATGGGTGGATACAAATACAAACAACACCCACAAGCTGTGCCCCCTCGTCACATCTGATCTCTTTCCTAGCTGCACTTCCCTTGGCAATAGGTCCGGCTCATAGGTAGTTCAAGGGCATCATTCTCCCGGGAGTCCAAAGTGAAGGGCAGACGAAGAACAGAGCAATTCCTGTTCAGACCGGAAGGCCCCATGGCCCGAACCCCTGCTTAGACAAAAGGTAAGCACACGCTAACATGTATTTTCTCCCTCCGTCTCTACAGGCCATTCCCACCATCACCAGGCAATGCCAACATCATGCCCCCCCTCTAAGGCATGGACTCTGCAATGCAGCAACCTAACCAAATCAGCCTCAAGCCCATCAGCACCCCCTCACCATCCATAACACAGAAGTTGATGCTCGCCAATGTCCGCTCAGCTATCACCCATGCAGCAGACAACCTCATCAATGCACATTACCTTGATGCCATCTTCATCACCGAGACCTAGCTGACACCCACCTCTACCCACATCCTAGATGTCCTTGTCCCTGATGGCTACAGCATCCAACACAGAGACTGACCGAACAAGACAGACGGTGGCCTCGCAGTCATCCACAAGACCTTGTGGCCCTGCACCTCTCCTGCCACTTCCCGCTCTCCCGATGGACACAGTCACCTTTCATCTCTCTACAGACCATCCAAACTCAACACTGCCCTCATCGAAGACTTCACCAACCTGGTCACTACCATGTCTCTCACTCATGTCCACATCTTCCTAGGTGACATCAACCTCCCAGGCAACAAGGTCACCAAACCGATGAAGGACGCTCTCCTCTGCCGACACCCTGAGCCTCACACAGCACAAAAAAGACCCAACGCGTGACAAAGATAACATCCTTGCACTATTCATCACCACACTGCTTTCAGTTGACTACAGCTCTCCTCTTCCACTTGACTGATCAGACCACCTAGCCGTGCCTTTCAACATCCTGCACACCACCCCAGTAAAGCACTCCCAGCAGAAACCCATCAGTCAAACCTTCAGATTCGTCAAGAACTTCCCGGTGGAAGCCCTCACGGAAGGCCTCGCCAACCTCCACCTCTCATGTACCGAACACCCCCACCCAAACTGTGACTCTCTACTTGAAACACTGAATGCCACCCTCTCAGCCTCCATCGACCAACATGCGCCTCTGAAAAAACGCAACTGCAAACTGAAACCTTTCAGCACCCTGGTACACGTAAGAACTCAACCTCAGCAAGAGTCACCTTGAAACAAGAGAAAGCATGTTGCTGCTCCAGGACTGCATCCGACCTAGCTCTCCTCAAGAAACTCTGAGCAACCCACCGACAACTAATCAACACAGCCAAGGCCTCCTACTATCAGAACACCATAGCAGAAGCCAACAACAAAAGCAGAGCCCTCTTTAAAATGGTCAAGCACTGTGTCATCCCGCTACCCAACCATGCCATAACCCAATCCATTGAAAAATCCATCACCATCAAAAAGTTCTTCGACAAAATCAGCAAGATTCACCAGCACATAGACACCAGCTCTGCATCCACAGACCCGCCTGACATCGCTCCTTGTGAAATCTCAACACCATGGACAACATTCAAGACACTGTCTACAGAGGACCTGGTAGAAACCAAGGCTGTCCTCAAAGCCACATCTATACAAACAACATTCTACCAGCATCCATCCTCAAGGCCCTCCCCCCAGAAGCTCTGCTTCCCTACCTGGAGAAAATCAACAGCTCCCTAACTGAAGGCACCTTCCCATCGACCCTAAAGACAGGACAATTCCTCCCTTTACTAAAGAAACACAACCTGGATCCCGACAACCTAGGTAACTATCGCCCCGTTACCCATCTTCCCCTCCTAGGAAGATCTTTGAGAAAGCAGTGGCCATGCAACTACAGCAACATATCAACACCAACAATCTCCGACAAACCTACCAATCCGGGTTCAAACCCAGATGCAGCACGGAAAAGGCAACCATCCAAGTGGTCGATGAAGCTCAACCCCTCCAAGACCAAATTCCTACACCTCACCAACAACACTGATCACACAGACATACAGGCCTGGCTATCAACCATGAACCGTGAGGGCTTCACACCAGAGCTCACCTCCTGCACCAAATGCCTCAGGTTCCACATCGACAAACACCTCTCCTTCAAGACACACATAGCTAAGAAAACACAGACAGCTTGGTGTCAGCGCTCCCTCTTGTGGAAAGTCAAGCCCTTCCTCTCCCTGAAAGCTTTGATCCACTATTCAAGCACTGGTTCTATCCCATCTGGATGGGGCAATGCCTTCTCGAAGGGCTCTCATAGTCCTATGCAGATACGACCACATCACCCTTGCCCTCATCGACCTTCACTGGCTCTGCATGCACAAATCACCTTCAAGTCTTGCTGCATCATCTATAAGGCAGTCGTCCTCAAGTCACCCAGCTACTTTTCAGAGAAACTCTGCCTCTCCAGCGTACAGCGCACCACCCGAAGCCAGAACACATTGAGACTTGAAATATGCCACTGAAAAAAGGAAATAACTACAAAACATACCTTCTCTGCCTATACCCCAAAACTATGGAACCTCCTCTCTGTCAGCATCAGATTCACCCTCACACTCTATAATTCAGAAAATAACTCAAGACCAACCTCTTCAAGGAGTCACTCCTCATCCATACCTAGGCTGTCACGTCGACCACCCGTGCCACCTGACTCAATAGACTCTGCTGCTCCTCTTCTTCCTGCCACCTTGTACAACTGTCCCTCGCCTCTGTGCCCCTCTGTATCGTAACCGCCACTGTATATCTGTTCTGTTGTTACCTCTGAAAAGCGCGCCGTTATGCATCTGTACTGTTGTATACCTCTGTAAAGTGCTTCGTTGTGTATCTGTATTATTGTATACCTCTGTAAAGCACTCTGTTGCTTCTCAAAGCTAGATCCACGCTCAATAAATACCATAATCATAATAAAGTGGTTATACTGCCACCTAATAGCTGAAACTAAATAGAAGGCTCATATATCCTCTTGGGTATATCGAGAGCTGTGCTACCAAGTCAATAGTTGTACTATAATAGCCTGAAATGACGAATACTCTCCACACATTGATTTACAATTTCATGAAGCATTTAGTCATAGTTCATATAAAATTATGAAATGTAGTGCTACAATAAATTAAGATAATGCAAGCATTGGTTGTTGGAAACCATTGTCTGTCTCCATCAGAATAAATCGTACTAGTGCCCAAAATTATAAATCCTGCTAATCTGTCAACACAAGTTTCAAATCTGAAAGACCCTTGTTCAGGGCATAGCAAAATTATGTAACTCTTAAATTATATTTCTTGATACAATCATTATTTTGTAACGTTGAAGTGTCTGATTAACTTAAACTTTCACTCTGTTTTCCCCATATTACTGCCAATAGAAGTGCCATTCATCCTTGTTCCTATATTTCCTAAGCAAATTCCGAATCGTAGTTGGATTATGTCTTCTACACTGGCTTTACGCTATTTCATTCCTGTTCAAGGGCTGCATCTCACAATGAATGACTGTTCAAATAATGAGGCACTGTGGCAGTAAATTGATCCGAAAGCTAGAACTTCCCCTGCCATTGTAGAAAAACATACCACTATGCTGTGTACACAGGGAAGTCTTTCCGATTTTCCAAAGGTTTAAATACCTTCTCTTGGATAAACTACTGTTTCCAAGAGCAATAAAGTGAAATTGACTTTACTTACCATTGTAACTTGCTAGACCCAGCACACCCTATGTTACAATAGAGTGCTGGAGGGGTTACCTAGTACCCCTTTTTCTAGCTTTTCATGTAACATTTTCATGTTACCCTTTTCTCACTGAATGGCTGGTGGCAGTGGTTTCATTTTAACTACCATGCTGTGCATTTACCTCGAGCTGCATTCGCAGCTACAGTAAAGCACCCACGGGAGCCTTCTTTGTCAAAATGGCCCCCAGTCTTATTTTTTTGCCATTTCTTTGTGGAAAGGTCCTTCTTGAGATTTACTCTGCGTGCCAGACCAGGTTTGGTCTCTTTGTTCATTTTGCCTTTGGCAGGATTCACGAGTGAAGCCCGCCTCTGGCTCCAGGGTGTCTTGGGTAGACAGGAAGTGAGGGAGGTGCCCGAAACTCCCTGTGCTTACTCTCCTAGGAGACCCAAATGCATTCTCTGATGATTGGCCAGCTGACTGTCCGGCAAGGACAGCCACCCTGCTGGGTGACTGACAGCTAGGCTGGAATGAATGGGAGACAACTGAATAAAAGGTGGGTCTTTTGGTTTGGAAGGCAGAGTTGACCACTGGTTGAAGGAACCAAAGAAGAACTTGAAGAAGACGCCTGCTGCAACTCCTGGACCATTGGTTTGCCCGGTGAAGCCCTGCTGCAGTGCCAAAACGCCAAGTTTGCATTGACAAAGAAGCCCTGCACGGACGACTTCTCCCCTTGAGTTGGTGGGACCAATCAACTCCAAAGTAAGCCGCCTGGACATCCATCTCGGAGCTGGTTGAATTTCCACAGAGATGCTGCTGGAAACCGTATAGCCAGGGAGAGGAACACCAGATTGTGTGCATTGCTTTTAAGCTGGCCTAGAGCTTCAGGAAGATCCTCGGACTCCCAGGAAGCAGGACTGACCAAGCCGAGCCCCCTCAACAGAGTGCGGGACCGCAGAAGCAAGGAAAGTCCATCTCGACAGCCAGGAACCGTGTGATGTTATTTGCAGAAGACGTGAGGAGCTGAAACACTGAACAGCCACTGAAAGTGAAGTTTGCCGGTTGCAAGTTTTGACCGTCCCAGTGCACTGCAGTCCCCCAGCGTCCTCCCTCTTGTCCCCATGACTGAGGCCCAGGAACAGCGAGGTCTGCAGTGCTGCACAGGAACAGAAGTCATCAGCTGCATCTTTCCATTTCTAAGGTACTGTAAAAGGTCTCAGAGAACTTACCTCTTACTGTAGAGTGTTTGCTAACTTCTACAACTCACAAGTCTAATCAGCTCGTGGTCCTACATTTGATTCTTCTTTTCATCAAAGACTCCTAAGAACTTGTGCAAAGACTTTTCCATTTACTTACCAGAAGTGCTTTATCCTATACAAGACTTTTGCCCACTGACTTTGGCTTAGCCTATTGCATTGTATGACTCTTTTTGAGGGATCCAAAAGTATTTGCCTGCTTGAGAATATTTGTGGTCTCTTGTTGTTCTAATAACCTTTGCGTTTTACCAACCTCTAAGAGTATTCTAAATGCCAACAGTAAGATATTAATGTCCCCAGGACCCTACTTATTGAAGTCACCTGTGGGTATAGGTTGTGTCTGTGGGCAATCCCAAAAGGGTCTTTACTGATTTAGAAACTAAGAGTGTACAGTATTGAAGTGTATTTGTGTGTTACTATTGTATTGCTCCCTTCTGAAGAAGGCTTATTCTAACTGACTGATGAATAAATTAATAATTGTTTATGCAAGAAACCCTGAGTGTAAGAGTTTATTTGAATACTTGTAACTGTGAACCTCCATGTAACTCCACTACAGCTCACATTGACCCCTCTTGAGATAAGCCTGGCTGCTGAACACGCTACAAAAACTGTTTAGTACAAGCTTATACCAAAGGTTGGGATTCCTATACCTGTAGTCAGAGTTGTGTGTAGTGGTCCCAGAGGGTACTGCATACAAACTTTGCCTAACACTGGTGGCACGCGCTGAGGATATATTGTAGAGTTGTTAGTTTGAGAAGTTGATTTACTTTTGTTCTACTAAAAACCTTCACAAGGCTAAGCTCCACTAGAAAAGCAATTGTAACATGCCAGATATGGATAACTTCAGGCAGGAAAACCTGATCATTTTAACAGTAGAGCAACTGAAATAAATGTGTAAAGTCAGGAATCTCCCTGTTAAAGGAAAGAAAAATGAACTAATTGCAAGATTGTTGAATAATCAAAGTCTGGGCAGTAGACCTGTCACACCTACTAACCCAGGAAATGTGGAAAATGATAATGAGGATGATAATTCAGAGTCTAACTCTAATATTGTTGAAGAGTCAGAGGAGTCTCAGGAAGAGAGCCCCTCTTTACCTCAACAGGCCCTTTTGCCTCAACCTTTAGCCACAGGGACCTTAACACGTCCAGTACTGAGTCCAGAATTTGTCTCCCTTGAAAAAATGAGACTTGAGTTAGAGTTCAAAAGATTACAACTCCAAGCTGAAAACAAACATCAGGACATCAAACTAAGGGGAATGAAAATGCAACATGCTCTTGAAATGAAAAAATTGTCCCATGAAAATGTTTCTATCCCAGAGTCTTCTAGGTCTTCCAGTCCAATGAGACCTTGCATGCCTAAAGATGCAGTGAGTATGTATGATGTGAAACTTGATATTTTGGATGCTTCTGAATATAACTATGGGATTCAGGGTTTCACAGGGAATCCGTTGATTCCTTGGCTTTTGTCCAGGCTCCCCCAGGTTGCAACTGATGCTGTAATGGAGGTGGGGGAACTTGAAAGATTGGAGTATGAAAATGTGAAGCTAGCTTTGATCGCTAGATTTGGGAAAACTCCTTCCCAGTACCTTAAGAGGTTTAGGACCCTCAAAAAGACTGATGATACCCCTTGGGCTACCTGGGTGTGTGAATGTTTGAAAAACGTAGATGGTTGGATTAAGGGTTACACAGTGAACTATTTCGAAGGAATGAGAAATCTGTTTTGCTGGAATCTATTTTTAATGCCTGCTCCCCTGAGCTGAGACAGCATTTGGCTGACTCTAAAGAGATTGATCCCAAGAAGCTAGCAAAAGCTGCTGACTTGTGGGTTGCCAAAAGGATCAGGGGAAGCAGCACAAGAAAGATGACAAAGAGAATTCTAAAACTTCCCAAAAGAGGGCCACAAACATAAGAAGGGCAAGCCACATGGGAAACTAGGCCAGTCTAGTGAAACCTCTGGTGCCAAACCAGAGGGAGGTCAGCTGAAGCCCCCATTTGTCAAAACATTTGGAAAATGCTGTGCTTGTGGGTCAACTGACCATGTGAAAGGGGATCCCAGATGCAAGGGTAGACCTTCAGGGGTCCACACTGCCTCCTTAGCCTTCATCCCTAAGGGAGAGGTACATATGGCAAGTGGAAACTTTCAACTAGTGGCTGAAGGCCCCATTGGAGTCTCTGCCAGGGTTTCTTTAGTGTCCCTGGCTCTGTGGGAAGAGCAGAATGTAGAGGTGTATAACGCTATACCAGATAACAAAAACGAATACTACAAGGACAGTGTACTTGTAAATGGTCTGGAGACACCTGCCATTAGAGACACTTGGGCCAGCATCACAGTGGTAGATGAAACCATTTTCAAACCTGAGGATGTTGCTAAGGCACCCCAAGGGTCCCACTAAGCTTGCTGGAGGCCCTCTCCAGATGGTTCCAATACTACCAGCTCTCATCCAGTGCAACAATATGACTGTAAAAATACCTGTCAGTGTATAAAGTGAGGTGCCGAGGAGAGTCCTGTTAGGGAATGACTTAAAAACTCCTGGAGTTGTATCAAGCACCCCCAGGCCTCCCAGTAAAAGGAAGCAGAAGCAGACTAGGAAGGCCAGAGAGCTCACTTTAAATGACTCTCAGTGGGTTGTTACAGAAGAACCTATAACATCCAGTCCACAGGAAGAGCCAATTTCTATTTCCAGGAAGAAAGAGACAAAGGGGAAGACCAAGGTCTCAGGAAACAAGAAAGATAGCAAGAAAGATAGATCAAACCATGACCTCCCCAAGAGAACAGTCCAAAGTCACACCAGTGATTACTCCAGCAGCTGAGGCTGAGTGTGAGATCTAACCAGAAGAGGTTGAGTCAGCTACTGATGATACAGAGCTGGAAGAAGACCTTTCCCCTGTTGGAGATTTGGATCCTAAAGACCATCCTGAGCTGCAGTCTTTACTGGCAGAAGGTAGCCCTTGTAGGGCAGACTTCAGCAGAGGTCAAAGAGAGTGTCCTACTCTTGAAGGACTTCGCCAACAGGCAGCTCCCCAGCTGGAAGGGCAGGAGCCAGGGAAGCACAGGTTGTACTGGGAGGATGGCCTCCTCTACAGTGAACCTATTGAGTCTACCACAGGAGACTACAGAAGACTTGCGGTGCCCCAGGAGGTGAGACCTCAGTTTCTACAGTTAGCCCATGAGATTCCTTTGGCTGGTCATTTAAGTTTTAAGAATACCAAAGAAAGGATTTCTCTTTATTTCTACTGGCCCAATATGGGGTCTGATGTAGATACATTCTGTAGAAGCTGTCACACTTGTCAGACCTCTGGCAACAGTGGAGCCAAGAATGTAGCACCTTTGGTGCCTCTCCCCGTGGTGGAAGTCCCTTTTGAGAAGCTAGGAATCAACATTGTTGGTACCTGAGACCCTCCAACATCTCCAGGCAACCGATTTATATTGGTTGTGGTATGGTAAACCATGCTACCAGGTATCCTGAAGCAATTCCCTTGAGGACTGTCACAGCTCAGGCTGTGGCTAAGGCGCTACTTGGTATTTTTATCACAGTAGGTTTTCCTAAGGAGGTTATCTCTGACAGGGGATCAAACTTTATGTCCCACTACATGCAGGCCATGTGGAAAAACTGTGGAGTGACCTACACATTCTCAACAGTTTACCATCCCCAGACCTATGGGTTGGTAGAGAGGTTTAACAGAACTATGATTGGTGCTTTAGATGAACCCCTTAGAAGAAAATGCGACCTTTTACTTCCATGCCTTCTCTTTGCTTATAGAGAAGTCCCTCAGGAAGTGGTTGGATTCAGTCCCTTTGAGCTTCGCTATGGTCCGGTTAGAGGTCCATTGGCCCTAATCAAGGAGGGGTTGGAGAGTGCTCCTTCCCACAAGCCAGTGAGAGTCACTGACTATGTGTTAGGTCTCTGAAGGAGAATGAATGACACACATGAGGACATTTGTTTCAGATAACTTGAAAGCAGGTCAGGCTCTGGTGAATCATTGGCATGACCAGAAGGCCAACATGGTTGAGTTTACTCAAGACCGGCTAGTTCTAGTTATGGTACCTACAAGGCAGAAGGCCTTACAGGACAAATGGATTGGACCCTTCAAGGTTGTGGGAAAACTTGGAGAGGTCAATTATTTGGTGGACTTAGGCAATCCTAAGGAGGCCCCCAGGGTCTTTCACACCAACCGCCTAAAGACCTATGTCTCTAGACCAGACCTAGGAGCTTTGCTTCTAGCCTTTGATAGGGGGGAGGAGGAGAGTGAGCCTCTACCTGATCTCCTCAGGGGACAACCTTTAGATGGAAAGATTGGAGTTAATCTCTCTTCTGATCTGACACCGGAACAACAGGCGGAGTGCAATGCTCTGTTAAATCAGTTTGCCCCTCTGTTTTCACTCTCAACAGGCTTGACACCTTGGGGCTAGCATGCGATTCTCACTGGTGACTGTATACCTGTTAAAAGCAGAGGTTACAGATCTCAGACTATGTAAGAACCCACATAAAGGAAGAGGTCAACAAGATGCTTAACCTCAGGGTAATAGAGCCATCTACAAGTCCATGGTCTAGTCCAGTTGTGCTAGTACCAAAGGCAGGATCCAAGGAGTTGAGATTCTGTGTGGACTATAGAGCTCTTAATGTAGTCACGACGACTGATGCCCATCCTTTCCTTAGGACAGATGAGCTGGTGAAGAAACTTGGTTCAGCCAAGTTCCTCAGTACATTTGACCTAACCTCAGGCTATTGACAAATAGCTCTGACAGACCATGCCAAGGTGAAAACTGCTGAGTACCCGCAGAACACCCAGCCGAGTAACTGCAGAGTACTGATTGCACGTCTGCACAGCTCCCTACTACATCGCGCTCAAGCTCCTTTTGTGGATTTATGGATTCAACTTCAACCAAACTTGACTTTTGAACCTGCTGGATCTGTAACCATGCCCCCTCCAACTATTTATCCAGCTCCTGCGCACACCAGCACGCGCGCACCCAGCCGAGTACCCGCAGAGTACTGACTGCGGTGCAGCAAGTCAGGATGTTACTTTCTCTGCTGGGCATAGAGCTTTCCACGGTTGCCATTTGACTCCCTCTGGCTTGTGGTAAGCCTAAATCGTCCTGTTAAGTGGACCCTGTCTCGTCTACTAACGAAAGCTTGAAGCCGACATCTTGTTGGCCCTGTTATTTTCCGTCATCTTTTCCTCACGCAGTGTCAAAACCTTCATTAAAATTAATCGGCTCACCGCCTGTATGCCCCGTATTCCGAGTCATTTAATTCAACACCAAAGTTTCGCAAAATCCCCAATAAACTCAGGCTTGTCTAAACCAGTGTTGCCTCCAAGAAAAACATTGGGTTTTCACCCGACTTTCAAAATTTTCTTTTGAATGTGAAGTCTGCTGGTGCTGCTCCTTCAAATATACAGACGCTGAACACTGTCTGTAGTGTTCCAACTCATCAGCATGTCTCTGATCAACCTGGTTCAACTGCGGCAAACTTGCTGTCCCTTCTTTCCGATGCAACAATGCAACGTTGCATCTCAGTCTCATCTAGCCCTACAAATGCTGATGTGTTTCATACCCCACGTTACCTACCTGAATTTTCAATGGAACCGCAAGCCTTCAACCCTTTGCAACCTGCTGAAACACGCGTACCGATTACTCTATATTCACAGGTTGCAAGACCATCATAGGACAAAAAATCGAAACTCACTATCAATTTGCACATCCTTTATCTAACCACCATAACTTAACTCTTCCTCTCTCATTACCAGTCTCCTATTCCACCTAAACGACTGATCCCTTAGCTTCAGGCCCAGTTTCTTTACAAACCCCTCACCAAAATGATGCAAACAACTCAGCTCTTTCTAAATCCACAGAGTTATACCCTACCGACGCTCCCAAAGACATCATTTCATCTGGTGACTAGAAATCGTCGTTAGTAGCATCATTTTTTAAACATCTTCCACGTCCATCTTTTGGATTTCCCTCAATCTCAAATCCTGCCCTGGAAGCTGCTTTAACAGCTATCAACACAATCATCTTCACTCTAACCAAATTGTTCGAAGTGTTGGACCTCAGATCAGCCATGCAAAATGAGTCGCTGGTTCTCCTTCATAATAAATTGGACTGGATTGCTGCAAATAGATCAAACAGCCTTACTCCTGAGTTAAACTCATCAAGTGCCTTTCGTCCAAACACAGAACATCAGATTGTAATACCTTTGAAATACCATGGATTGATGAGGTAGGTGTGGAAATTCAACTCCAATCTCACTCCTCCATAACGCCTCATACTGATGATATTGAATGTGGCTCGCCTGACATCCAAATTACAGAAAAACCTCTTTATGACATGTTATCTAGACCATCGCACAATAGAAGGCAGAGGAGAAAAGGAAACAGAAAACGCAAGTCCCAAAGTTTTAATGATGCCAACCTCAATCAGAAAATTTATCAAGGAAAAACCAAAAAATCTAAAAATATTACTTCGCCAACAAAAAATAAAAACTCTAAATCAAAAACTAAAAAAAATGTGTTACAAACATTTCAGTTCCTCAGCATGCGTCAAATGAGACCGATGAGCAGCACGTTGATCATTTGCCAAATTTGCCAGTGGCATCTTCTGCTCCAACCAAGCCTCCCGATCCTGTTTCTGGTATCTCCAAAGGTAAGATCCTTGACATTATAAAACCTGTACTTAATGCATCTTCGACCAACTGCGAGGACCTTTATCAATCCAATTTGAACAACACACATGATCAACTTATGAATTTATCAGTGTATCTGAATGACAATAACTCCATTGTGGAGGATGTTCACCATGGGTTACATGATTCCTCGCGTAATAAACGGCAGTTGTTACCAACCTTCCATGTAAACTTTGACATGGACTTTAGTTACTTTAAAACTCTAGATAAAAGGCGCACTGAATCGCCTCTGAGCATAATTAACCAAACAGAGAGAGCTGTTTCATCAATTCCATCTTCCTCAATTTTGCCTAGTCTTCCTTTGAAGTTGGCCCAAAATCATCTGGTACACCATGTGCCAACAACTGATGGCACAAATTCAACTTCCTCCTCAAAGAAAGGCCCTTCGGTTAGATTCTCTCCTCAAATGCCCTTAGATATAATTCATGACAACCCCAGACCTGTCTATTATCGTAATCCCTTAGTCTTGAAAGATGAGAGCATTCGTATCACAATGCTCAACAGGTTATATTCTGATCCATTCCCAAATCGCACAACAATCCTTATGGTCTTCAACTCCATCACCTCACTGAAACAGATAAATTCCAGTGATATCGAATCAGTGAGGTACCCAATTCCCGCCCAGCAAGACATTAGTGTGATTACCATCCGCTCACAAATTGTAAAAAATCTAGTGTGGAGCGAAAGACAGCAATTATTCTCCAAAGGAATGCGTCTCGAAGCCTTCTTGCCTCCTCCTCCGAGCAAAGAGACTCTTCCTTTGAGTTTGATTCAATCAATTCCAAATTCAAAAACCATAGCCTCCAATGGCAATCATGAAGTGCCTTGTTGTACATGGATGACTGACCTTCGATCAAGTAACAAACCCCCTCCATCCAAATGGGTTTGGATCAGAAATTAGATGAAAGACCATTTATATATGACAGCCCACTGGGACAACTTCCTGGACTCTAACCACGTTTACTCCTCAGCATCCTGGAATACCAGGGGTTTTTCCCATTAACTCTTTACTGAAACTTCTGATCTAAATAGTTTTGATATAGTAGCTTTACAAGAGACTTGGATGCGGGCAGGCCCAATATGGAAAAACTACCAAATTAAAATTGTACAAGCTTCAAAACCTGTGAGAGGGCGCCTTTTAGTTGCAACTCGCAACGACTCTCAGCTATCTCTTGTGGCATGGCCATCCCCTGATCCAGGTATCCAAATTGCGAAACTGTCTACCACTAATACATATCACCCTTTGTTCCCAAGTTGTCTCTTAATAAATATTTATTGGATCCCGACTTCCCCTACCGAACCCCAGTTCATTGACAAAATTGAAAACATCTTGAATCAAGCTTTACTTGAACCTGACATCAAGACCACAATAATTGCAGGTGATTTTATTCTCAACTGCCTTTCTACTCCCAATACTGGTCTTAATTTAAGAGCTTCAAAATTGTTGAATTTAATGAATGCAAGAAAGTTCCTCATATTAAATGGTTCCCCTCCTGAAGACTCACCTCCAAATCCCACATGGACTAGAAATCTGAGCAAATCCATTCTAGATTACGTGTACATCTCTGCTGATTCAAACAAATTTATGGTGTCATTCCAGGTTCTACCCACCAGATCCAGCGACCACAATATCCTTAAAGTCTGCTGGGTTCCTCACAGTGTGCAAAATTCTGCTTATTTCACTTCTAATCTCGATGTAAATAATGCTGGAATCGTCTCAAATGGTTCCCTGGTCAAATATTGAAACTCCACCAGAGGATCATACAAACTGACCCAAAGTTACCATTGTCTTCGCAAATTTTTTATAATGATTGCATCATGATGCTAAAACAAGAGACTTGTGGTTCGACTTGACCAACATTCGTTCTTAAATATCCTCAAATAACAGCCATTTCTATCCTTAAAAAAGAAATGAAGTGTGCTCTAAGAACATCTGCCGCTAAATTGTGCAAAGATTTAAGAACTCAAATAAACAAAGTATAAAAATAGAATAAAACAACTTTTATTCCTCCATGAACAAGAGAAAGCTGAACTCATGTTGAAAGCCCTAGTTTCTAAGTCATCTGGAGAAATATGGAAAGTAATTAACAGCGTGCCTTGCAATGGTCATAGATCTGTTCTATTGAATCCTATTTCAGAGACAACATGGACTTCACATTATCAAGCACTTTTGTTAAAATCTCATCTGCTACAAAGTGTAAATTTCTTAGATTATCCTGTTTTAACTGAACTTAAATTCGACAAACTAGACATCCTCATTATAATAAAAAAATTAAGCTCATCAAGAGCTCCGGGACCTGACCAACTAACGAATGCAATACTAAAAACCAATCCAGAGAAATGGGCTGCCCTCTTGGAAACTATATTTATGAGGGTGATAGAAACAACTCAAATTTCCCCGTCTTGGCAACAGGCCATCATCATTCCTATTTTCAAAAAAGGTGACAGGTCTAATCCAAATAACTATAGACCTATAGCTTTACTAAATGCTCCCGGTAAAATCTTTGCGAGACTTGTTTTTTGTGACTTTTCAAAATGGCTTGTTCAAAATCAACTTATGGACATGAACCAATCTGGCTTTGTATCTGCCATTGGAACAGCACTAAATCTTTTAATTTTGTCCACTATAAAACAACAAGCCATCTTATCCAAGCAACCTGTATTCGTAGCTTTTATAGATTTTAAGCAAGCCTTTGATTCGGTTTCGAGGCAGGTTTTATGGTGCAAACTTTTAAATGCAAATTGTCCCTTGTATATTAGGTTTTTAATCTACCAATTTTATTCCAACACTTCAATAAGAGTCAAACTGACAACCAATGGTCTGTTATCCCAGCAAATTGAAACTGATTCTGGCCTAAAACAAGGTTGTCTGTTTGCCTCTATTCTTTTTAACTTTTATATCAATGATATGCACCTTGCTTTTAATGCTGTACGTTTGTTCTCACCAAAACTGGGTGATCACGAAATATCTTATTTGCGATATGCCGATGATCTTATGTTACTGGACAGGACCCCCATTGGCCTACAGAGGAAACTAACTGCCTTGTTTGATTACGCCCAAACGAATGATTTAGTAATTAACACATCTAAGTCCAATGTCCTCATTTTTCAACACCAGCGACCCTTGTCAAACTACAAATTCAATTGGAAATTGGGTAAGTGTTCTTTAACTCAAATACACGAGTTCAAATATCTTGGCGTACACATAAATACGCACCCCTCAGACCAACCTTACTAGTGTGAACTCTCCGCCAGAATGAGATTATTAGCAATACAAGGCAAAGCTATCCAGTCAAATTATGGGAAATTTACCATTTTACCTGCTAGAATATTCTATACACAAAAAGTCATTCCAATAATTACGTATGGAAGCCAAACCAAGGCAATCCCAAAATCTTTGAGGTGGGATATCCTAGAGGGCATTTACTGGAAGCATATTCTTCCGGTTCCTACATGCACACCTATCGCATTCATTAGATACAAGCTTGGTCTTGTCTCTCTTAATGCATCGGTTTCTTGGCTAATGCTAGCAACATATAAAAAATGCCAGAAAGAGGCCAGCTGTGCTACCAAGTCAATAGTTGTACTATAATAGCCTGAAATGACGAATACTCTCCACACATTGATTTACAATTTCATGAAGCATTTAGTCATAGTTCATATAAAATTATGAAATGTAGTGCTACAATAAATTAAGATAATGCAAGCATTGGTTGTTGGAAACCATTGTCTGTCTCCATCAGAATAAATCGTACTAGTGCCCAAAATTATAAATCCTGCTAATCTGTCAACACAAGTTTCAAATCTGAAAGACCCTTGTTCAGGGCATAGCAAAATTATGTAACTCTTAAATTATATTTCTTGATACAATCATTATTTTGTAACGTTGAAGTGTCTGATTAACTTAAACTTTCACTCTGTTTTCCCCATATTACTGCCAATAGAAGTGCCATTCATCCTTGTTCCTATATTTCCTAAGCAAATTCCGAATCGTAGTTGGATTATGTCTTCTACACTGGCTTTACGCTATTTCATTCCTGTTCAAGGGCTGCATCTCACAATGAATGACTGTTCAAATAATGAGGCACTGTGGCAGTAAATTGATCCGAAAGCTAGAACTTCCCCTGCCATTGTAGAAAAACATACCACTATGCTGTGTACACAGGGAAGTCTTTCCGATTTTCCAAAGGTTTAAATACCTTCTCTTGGATAAACTACTGTTTCCAAGAGCAATAAAGTGAAATTGACTTTACTTACCATTGTAACTTGCTAGACCCAGCACACCCTATGTTACAATAGAGTGCTGGAGGGGTTACCTAGTACCCCTTTTTCTAGCTTTTCATGTAACATTTTCATGTTACCCTTTTCTCACTGAATGGCTGGTGGCAGTGGTTTCATTTTAACTACCATGCTGTGCATTTACCTCGAGCTGCATTCGCAGCTACAGTAAAGCACCCACGGGAGCCTTCTTTGTCAAAATGGCCCCCAGTCTTATTTTTTTGCCATTTCTTTGTGGAAAGGTCCTTCTTGAGATTTACTCTGCGTGCCAGACCAGGTTTGGTCTCTTTGTTCATTTTGCCTTTGGCAGGATTCACGAGTGAAGCCCGCCTCTGGCTCCAGGGTGTCTTGGGTAGACAGGAAGTGAGGGAGGTGCCCGAAACTCCCTGTGCTTACTCTCCTAGGAGACCCAAATGCATTCTCTGATGATTGGCCAGCTGACTGTCCGGCAAGGACAGCCACCCTGCTGGGTGACTGACAGCTAGGCTGGAATGAATGGGAGACAACTGAATAAAAGGTGGGTCTTTTGGTTTGGAAGGCAGAGTTGACCACTGGTTGAAGGAACCAAAGAAGAACTTGAAGAAGACGCCTGCTGCAACTCCTGGACCATTGGTTTGCCCGGTGAAGCCCTGCTGCAGTGCCAAAACGCCAAGTTTGCATTGACAAAGAAGCCCTGCACGGACGACTTCTCCCCTTGAGTTGGTGGGACCAATCAACTCCAAAGTAAGCCGCCTGGACATCCATCTCGGAGCTGGTTGAATTTCCACAGAGATGCTGCTGGAAACCGTATAGCCAGGGAGAGGAACACCAGATTGTGTGCATTGCTTTTAAGCTGGCCTAGAGCTTCAGGAAGATCCTCGGACTCCCAGGAAGCAGGACTGACCAAGCCGAGCCCCCTCAACAGAGTGCGGGACCGCAGAAGCAAGGAAAGTCCATCTCGACAGCCAGGAACCGTGTGATGTTATTTGCAGAAGACGTGAGGAGCTGAAACACTGAACAGCCACTGAAAGTGAAGTTTGCCGGTTGCAAGTTTTGACCGTCCCAGTGCACTGCAGTCCCCCAGCGTCCTCCCTCTTGTCCCCATGACTGAGGCCCAGGAACAGCGAGGTCTGCAGTGCTGCACAGGAACAGAAGTCATCAGCTGCATCTTTCCATTTCTAAGGTACTGTAAAAGGTCTCAGAGAACTTACCTCTTACTGTAGAGTGTTTGCTAACTTCTACAACTCACAAGTCTAATCAGCTCGTGGTCCTACATTTGATTCTTCTTTTCATCAAAGACTCCTAAGAACTTGTGCAAAGACTTTTCCATTTACTTACCAGAAGTGCTTTATCCTATACAAGACTTTTGCCCACTGACTTTGGCTTAGCCTATTGCATTGTATGACTCTTTTTGAGGGATCCAAAAGTATTTGCCTGCTTGAGAATATTTGTGGTCTCTTGTTGTTCTAATAACCTTTGCGTTTTACCAACCTCTAAGAGTATTCTAAATGCCAACAGTAAGATATTAATGTCCCCAGGACCCTACTTATTGAAGTCACCTGTGGGTATAGGTTGTGTCTGTGGGCAATCCCAAAAGGGTCTTTACTGATTTAGAAACTAAGAGTGTACAGTATTGAAGTGTATTTGTGTGTTACTATTGTATTGCTCCCTTCTGAAGAAGGCTTATTCTAACTGACTGATGAATAAATTAATAATTGTTTATGCAAGAAACCCTGAGTGTAAGAGTTTATTTGAATACTTGTAACTGTGAACCTCCATGTAACTCCACTACAGCTCACATTGACCCCTCTTGAGATAAGCCTGGCTGCTGAACACGCTACAAAAACTGTTTAGTACAAGCTTATACCAAAGGTTGGGATTCCTATACCTGTAGTCAGAGTTGTGTGTAGTGGTCCCAGAGGGTACTGCATACAAACTTTGCCTAACACTGGTGGCACGCGCTGAGGATATATTGTAGAGTTGTTAGTTTGAGAAGTTGATTTACTTTTGTTCTACTAAAAACCTTCACAAGGCTAAGCTCCACTAGAAAAGCAATTGTAACATGCCAGATATGGATAACTTCAGGCAGGAAAACCTGATCATTTTAACAGTAGAGCAACTGAAATAAATGTGTAAAGTCAGGAATCTCCCTGTTAAAGGAAAGAAAAATGAACTAATTGCAAGATTGTTGAATAATCAAAGTCTGGGCAGTAGACCTGTCACACCTACTAACCCAGGAAATGTGGAAAATGATAATGAGGATGATAATTCAGAGTCTAACTCTAATATTGTTGAAGAGTCAGAGGAGTCTCAGGAAGAGAGCCCCTCTTTACCTCAACAGGCCCTTTTGCCTCAACCTTTAGCCACAGGGACCTTAACACGTCCAGTACTGAGTCCAGAATTTGTCTCCCTTGAAAAAATGAGACTTGAGTTAGAGTTCAAAAGATTACAACTCCAAGCTGAAAACAAACATCAGGACATCAAACTAAGGGGAATGAAAATGCAACATGCTCTTGAAATGAAAAAATTGTCCCATGAAAATGTTTCTATCCCAGAGTCTTCTAGGTCTTCCAGTCCAATGAGACCTTGCATGCCTAAAGATGCAGTGAGTATGTATGATGTGAAACTTGATATTTTGGATGCTTCTGAATATAACTATGGGATTCAGGGTTTCACAGGGAATCCGTTGATTCCTTGGCTTTTGTCCAGGCTCCCCCAGGTTGCAACTGATGCTGTAATGGAGGTGGGGGAACTTGAAAGATTGGAGTATGAAAATGTGAAGCTAGCTTTGATCGCTAGATTTGGGAAAACTCCTTCCCAGTACCTTAAGAGGTTTAGGACCCTCAAAAAGACTGATGATACCCCTTGGGCTACCTGGGTGTGTGAATGTTTGAAAAACGTAGATGGTTGGATTAAGGGTTACACAGTGAACTATTTCGAAGGAATGAGAAATCTGTTTTGCTGGAATCTATTTTTAATGCCTGCTCCCCTGAGCTGAGACAGCATTTGGCTGACTCTAAAGAGATTGATCCCAAGAAGCTAGCAAAAGCTGCTGACTTGTGGGTTGCCAAAAGGATCAGGGGAAGCAGCACAAGAAAGATGACAAAGAGAATTCTAAAACTTCCCAAAAGAGGGCCACAAACATAAGAAGGGCAAGCCACATGGGAAACTAGGCCAGTCTAGTGAAACCTCTGGTGCCAAACCAGAGGGAGGTCAGCAGAAGCCCCCATTTGTCAAAACATTTGGAAAATGCTGTGCTTGTGGGTCAACTGACCATGTGAAAGGGGATCCCAGATGCAAGGGTAGACCTTCAGGGGTCCACACTGCCTCCTTAGCCTTCATCCCTAAGGGAGAGGTACATATGGCAAGTGGAAACTTTCAACTAGTGGCTGAAGGCCCCATTGGAGTCTCTGCCAGGGTTTCTTTAGTGTCCCTGGCTCTGTGGGAAGAGCAGAATGTAGAGGTGTATAACGCTATACCAGATAACAAAAACGAATACTACAAGGACAGTGTACTTGTAAATGGTCTGGAGACCCCTGCCATTAGAGACACTTGGGCCAGCATCACAGTGGTAGATGAAACCATTTTCAAACCTGAGGATGTTGCTAAGGCACCCCAAGGGTCCCACTAAGCTTGCTGGAGGCCCTCTCCAGATGGTTCCAATACTACCAGCTCTCATCCAGTGCAACAATATGACTGTAAAAATACCTGTCAGTGTATAAAGTGAGGTGCCGAGGAGAGTCCTGTTAGGGAATGACTTAAAAACTCCTGGAGTTGTATCAAGCACCCCCAGGCCTCCCAGTAAAAGGAAGCAGAAGCAGACTAGGAAGGCCAGAGAGCTCACTTTAAATGACTCTCAGTGGGTTGTTACAGAAGAACCTATAACATCCAGTCCACAGGAAGAGCCAATTTCTATTTCCAGGAAGAAAGAGACAAAGGGGAAGACCAAGGTCTCAGGAAACAAGAAAGATAGCAAGAAAGATAGATCAAACCATGACCTCCCCAAGAGAACAGTCCAAAGTCACACCAGTGATTACTCCAGCAGCTGAGGCTGAGTGTGAGATCTAACCAGAAGAGGTTGAGTCAGCTACTGATGATACAGAGCTGGAAGAAGACCTTTCCCCTGTTGGAGATTTGGATCCTAAAGACCATCCTGAGCTGCAGTCTTTACTGGCAGAAGGTAGCCCTTGTAGGGCAGACTTCAGCAGAGGTCAAAGAGAGTGTCCTACTCTTGAAGGACTTCGCCAACAGGCAGCTCCCCAGCTGGAAGGGCAGGAGCCAGGGAAGCACAGGTTGTACTGGGAGGATGGCCTCCTCTACAGTGAACCTATTGAGTCTACCACAGGAGACTACAGAAGACTTGCGGTGCCCCAGGAGGTGAGACCTCAGTTTCTACAGTTAGCCCATGAGATTCCTTTGGCTGGTCATTTAAGTTTTAAGAATACCAAAGAAAGGATTTCTCTTTATTTCTACTGGCCCAATATGGGGTCTGATGTAGATACATTCTGTAGAAGCTGTCACACTTGTCAGACCTCTGGCAACAGTGGAGCCAAGAATGTAGCACCTTTGGTGCCTCTCCCCGTGGTGGAAGTCCCTTTTGAGAAGCTAGGAATCAACATTGTTGGTACCTGAGACCCTCCAACATCTCCAGGCAACCGATTTATATTGGTTGTGGTATGGTAAACCATGCTACCAGGTATCCTGAAGCAATTCCCTTGAGGACTGTCACAGCTCAGGCTGTGGCTAAGGCGCTACTTGGTATTTTTATCACAGTAGGTTTTCCTAAGGAGGTTATCTCTGACAGGGGATCAAACTTTATGTCCCACTACATGCAGGCCATGTGGAAAAACTGTGGAGTGACCTACACATTCTCAACAGTTTACCATCCCCAGACCTATGGGTTGGTAGAGAGGTTTAACAGAACTATGATTGGTGCTTTAGATGAACCCCTTAGAAGAAAATGCGACCTTTTACTTCCATGCCTTCTCTTTGCTTATAGAGAAGTCCCTCAGGAAGTGGTTGGATTCAGTCCCTTTGAGCTTCGCTATGGTCCGGTTAGAGGTCCATTGGCCCTAATCAAGGAGGGGTTGGAGAGTGCTCCTTCCCACAAGCCAGTGAGAGTCACTGACTATGTGTTAGGTCTCTGAAGGAGAATGAATGACACACATGAGGACATTTGTTTCAGATAACTTGAAAGCAGGTCAGGCTCTGGTGAATCATTGGCATGACCAGAAGGCCAACATGGTTGAGTTTACTCAAGACCGGCTAGTTCTAGTTATGGTACCTACAAGGCAGAAGGCCTTACAGGACAAATGGATTGGACCCTTCAAGGTTGTGGGAAAACTTGGAGAGGTCAATTATTTGGTGGACTTAGGCAATCCTAAGGAGGCCCCCAGGGTCTTTCACACCAACCGCCTAAAGACCTATGTCTCTAGACCAGACCTAGGAGCTTTGCTTCTAGCCTTTGATAGGGGGGAGGAGGAGAGTGAGCCTCTACCTGATCTCCTCAGGGGACAACCTTTAGATGGAAAGATTGGAGTTAATCTCTCTTCTGATCTGACACCGGAACAGCAGGCGGAGTGCAATGCTCTGTTAAATCAGTTTGCCCCTCTGTTTTCACTCTCAACAGGCTTGACACCTTGGGGCTAGCATGCGATTCTCACTGGTGACTGTATACCTGTTAAAAGCAGAGGTTACAGATCTCAGACTATGTAAGAACCCACATAAAGGAAGAGGTCAACAAGATGCTTAACCTCAGGGTAATAGAGCCATCTACAAGTCCATGGTCTAGTCCAGTTGTGCTAGTACCAAAGGCAGGATCCAAGGAGTTGAGATTCTGTGTGGACTATAGAGCTCTTAATGTAGTCACGACGACTGATGCCCATCCTTTCCTTAGGACAGATGAGCTGGTGAAGAAACTTGGTTCAGCCAAGTTCCTCAGTACATTTGACCTAACCTCAGGCTATTGACAAATAGCTCTGACAGACCATGCCAAGGTGAAAACTGCTGAGTACCCGCAGAACACCCAGCCGAGTAACTGCAGAGTACTGATTGCACGTCTGCACAGCTCCCTACTACATCGCGCTCAAGCTCCTTTTGTGGATTTATGGATTCAACTTCAACCAAACTTGACTTTTGAACCTGCTGGATCTGTAACCATGCCCCCTCCAACTATTTATCCAGCTCCTGCGCACACCAGCACGCGCGCACCCAGCCGAGTACCCGCAGAGTACTGACTGCGGTGCAGCAAGTCAGGATGTTACTTTCTCTGCTGGGCATAGAGCTTTCCACGGTTGCCATTTGACTCCCTCTGGCTTGTGGTAAGCCTAAATCGTCCTGTTAAGTGGACCCTGTCTCGTCTACTAACGAAAGCTTGAAGCCGACATCTTGTTGGCCCTGTTATTTTCCGTCATCTTTTCCTCACGCAGTGTCAAAACCTTCATTAAAATTAATCGGCTCACCGCCTGTATGCCCCGTATTCCGAGTCATTTAATTCAACACCAAAGTTTCGCAAAATCCCCAATAAACTCAGGCTTGTCTAAACCAGTGTTGCCTCCAAGAAAAACATTGGGTTTTCACCCGACTTTCAAAATTTTCTTTTGAATGTGAAGTCTGCTGGTGCTGCTCCTTCAAATATACAGACGCTGAACACTGTCTGTAGTGTTCCAACTCATCAGCATGTCTCTGATCAACCTGGTTCAACTGCGGCAAACTTGCTGTCCCTTCTTTCCGATGCAACAATGCAACGTTGCATCTCAGTCTCATCTAGCCCTACAAATGCTGATGTGTTTCATACCCCACGTTACCTACCTGAATTTTCAATGGAACCGCAAGCCTTCAACCCTTTGCAACCTGCTGAAACACGCGTACCGATTACTCTATATTCACAGGTTGCAAGACCATCATAGGACAAAAAATCGAAACTCACTATCAATTTGCACATCCTTTATCTAACCACCATAACTTAACTCTTCCTCTCTCATTACCAGTCTCCTATTCCACCTAAACGACTGATCCCTTAGCTTCAGGCCCAGTTTCTTTACAAACCCCTCACCAAAATGATGCAAACAACTCAGCTCTTTCTAAATCCACAGAGTTATACCCTACCGACGCTCCCAAAGACATCATTTCATCTGGTGACTAGAAATCGTCGTTAGTAGCATCATTTTTTAAACATCTTCCACGTCCATCTTTTGGATTTCCCTCAATCTCAAATCCTGCCCTGGAAGCTGCTTTAACAGCTATCAACACAATCATCTTCACTCTAACCAAATTGTTCGAAGTGTTGGACCTCAGATCAGCCATGCAAAATGAGTCGCTGGTTCTCCTTCATAATAAATTGGACTGGATTGCTGCAAATAGATCAAACAGCCTTACTCCTGAGTTAAACTCATCAAGTGCCTTTCGTCCAAACACAGAACATCAGATTGTAATACCTTTGAAATACCATGGATTGATGAGGTAGGTGTGGAAATTCAACTCCAATCTCACTCCTCCATAACGCCTCATACTGATGATATTGAATGTGGCTCGCCTGACATCCAAATTACAGAAAAACCTCTTTATGACATGTTATCTAGACCATCGCACAATAGAAGGCAGAGGAGAAAAGGAAACAGAAAACGCAAGTCCCAAAGTTTTAATGATGCCAACCTCAATCAGAAAATTTATCAAGGAAAAACCAAAAAATCTAAAAATATTACTTCGCCAACAAAAAATAAAAACTCTAAATCAAAAACTAAAAAAAATGTGTTACAAACATTTCAGTTCCTCAGCATGCGTCAAATGAGACCGATGAGCAGCACGTTGATCATTTGCCAAATTTGCCAGTGGCATCTTCTGCTCCAACCAAGCCTCCCGATCCTGTTTCTGGTATCTCCAAAGGTAAGATCCTTGACATTATAAAACCTGTACTTAATGCATCTTCGACCAACTGCGAGGACCTTTATCAATCCAATTTGAACAACACACATGATCAACTTATGAATTTATCAGTGTATCTGAATGACAATAACTCCATTGTGGAGGATGTTCACCATGGGTTACATGATTCCTCGCGTAATAAACGGCAGTTGTTACCAACCTTCCATGTAAACTTTGACATGGACTTTAGTTACTTTAAAACTCTAGATAAAAGGCGCACTGAATCGCCTCTGAGCATAATTAACCAAACAGAGAGAGCTGTTTCATCAATTCCATCTTCCTCAATTTTGCCTAGTCTTCCTTTGAAGTTGGCCCAAAATCATCTGGTACACCATGTGCCAACAACTGATGGCACAAATTCAACTTCCTCCTCAAAGAAAGGCCCTTCGGTTAGATTCTCTCCTCAAATGCCCTTAGATATAATTCATGACAACCCCAGACCTGTCTATTATCGTAATCCCTTAGTCTTGAAAGATGAGAGCATTCGTATCACAATGCTCAACAGGTTATATTCTGATCCATTCCCAAATCGCACAACAATCCTTATGGTCTTCAACTCCATCACCTCACTGAAACAGATAAATTCCAGTGATATCGAATCAGTGAGGTACCCAATTCCCGCCCAGCAAGACATTAGTGTGATTACCATCCGCTCACAAATTGTAAAAAATCTAGTGTGGAGCGAAAGACAGCAATTATTCTCCAAAGGAATGCGTCTCGAAGCCTTCTTGCCTCCTCCTCCGAGCAAAGAGACTCTTCCTTTGAGTTTGATTCAATCAATTCCAAATTCAAAAACCATAGCCTCCAATGGCAATCATGAAGTGCCTTGTTGTACATGGATGACTGACCTTCGATCAAGTAACAAACCCCCTCCATCCAAATGGGTTTGGATCAGAAATTAGATGAAAGACCATTTATATATGACAGCCCACTAGGACAACTTCCTGGACTCTAACCACGTTTACTCCTCAGCATCCTGGAATACCAGGGGTTTTTCCCATTAACTCTTTACTGAAACTTCTGATCTAAATAGTTTTGATATAGTAGCTTTACAAGAGACTTGGATGCGGGCAGGCCCAATATGGAAAAACTACCAAATTAAAATTGTACAAGCTTCAAAACCTGTGAGAGGGCGCCTTTTAGTTGCAACTCGCAACGACTCTCAGCTATCTCTTGTGGCATGGCCATCCCCTGATCCAGGTATCCAAATTGCGAAACTGTCTACCACTAATAGATATCACCCTTTGTTCCCAAGTTGTCTCTTAATAAATATTTATTGGATCCCGACTTCCCCTACCGAACCCCAGTTCATTGACAAAATTGAAAACATCTTGAATCAAGCTTTACTTGAACCTGACATCAAGACCACAATAATTGCAGGTGATTTTATTCTCAACTGCCTTTCTACTCCCAATACTGGTCTTAATTTAAGAGCTTCAAAATTGTTGAATTTAATGAATGCAAGAAAGTTCCTCATATTAAATGGTTCCCCTCCTGAAGACTCACCTCCAAATCCCACATGGACTAGAAATCTGAGCAAATCCATTCTAGATTACGTGTACATCTCTGCTGATTCAAACAAATTTATGGTGTCATTCCAGGTTCTACCCACCAGATCCAGCGACCACAATATCCTTAAAGTCTGCTGGGTTCCTCACAGTGTGCAAAATTCTGCTTATTTCACTTCTAATCTCGATGTAAATAATGCTGGAAATCGTCTCAAATGGTTCCCTGGTCAAATATTGAAACTCCACCAGAGGATCATACAAACTGACCCAAAGTTACCATTGTCTTCGCAAATTTTTTATAATGATTGCATCATGATGCTAAAACAAGAGACTTGTGGTTCGACTTGACCAACATTCGTTCTTAAATATCCTCAAATAACAGCCATTTCTATCCTTAAAAAAGAAATGAAGTGTGCTCTAAGAACATCTGCCGCTAAATTGTGCAAAGATTTAAGAACTCAAATAAACAAAGTATAAAAATAGAATAAAACAACTTTTATTCCTCCATGAACAAGAGAAAGCTGAACTCATGTTGAAAGCCCTAGTTTCTAAGTCATCTGGAGAAATATGGAAAGTAATTAACAGCGTGCCTTGCAATGGTCATAGATCTGTTCTATTGAATCCTATTTCAGAGACAACATGGACTTCACATTATCAAGCACTTTTGTTAAAATCTCATCTGCTACAAAGTGTAAATTTCTTAGATTATCCTGTTTTAACTGAACTTAAATTCGACAAACTAGACATCCTCATTATAATAAAAAAATTAAGCTCATCAAGAGCTCCGGGACCTGACCAACTAACGAATGCAATACTAAAAACCAATCCAGAGAAATGGGCTGCCCTCTTGGAAACTATATTTATGAGGGTGATAGAAACAACTCAAATTTCCCCGTCTTGGCAACAGGCCATCATCATTCCTATTTTCAAAAAAGGTGACAGGTCTAATCCAAATAACTATAGACCTATAGCTTTACTAAATGCTCCCGGTAAAATCTTTGCGAGACTTGTTTTTTGTGACTTTTCAAAATGGCTTGTTCAAAATCAACTTATGGACATGAACCAATCTGGCTTTGTATCTGCCATTGGAACAGCACTAAATCTTTTAATTTTGTCCACTATAAAACAACAAGCCATCTTATCCAAGCAACCTGTATTCGTAGCTTTTATAGATTTTAAGCAAGCCTTTGATTCGGTTTCGAGGCAGGTTTTATGGTGCAAACTTTTAAATGCAAATTGTCCCTTGTATATTAGGTTTTTAATCTACCAATTTTATTCCAACACTTCAATAAGAGTCAAACTGACAACCAATGGTCTGTTATCCCAGCAAATTGAAACTGATTCTGGCCTAAAACAAGGTTGTCTGTTTGCCTCTATTCTTTTTAACTTTTATATCAATGATATGCACCTTGCTTTTAATGCTGTACGTTTGTTCTCACCAAAACTGGGTGATCACGAAATATCTTATTTGCGATATGCCGATGATCTTATGTTACTGGACAGGACCCCCATTGGCCTACAGAGGAAACTAACTGCCTTGTTTGATTACGCCCAAACGAATGATTTAGTAATTAACACATCTAAGTCCAATGTCCTCATTTTTCAACACCAGCGACCCTTGTCAAACTACAAATTCAATTGGAAATTGGGTAAGTGTTCTTTAACTCAAATACACGAGTTCAAATATCTTGGCGTACACATAAATACGCACCCCTCAGACCAACCTTACTAGTGTGAACTCTCCGCCAGAATGAGATTATTAGCAATACAAGGCAAAGCTATCCAGTCAAATTATGGGAAATTTACCATTTTACCTGCTAGAATATTCTATACACAAAAAGTCATTCCAATAATTACGTATGGAAGCCAAACCAAGGCAATCCCAAAATCTTTGAGGTGGGATATCCTAGAGGGCATTTACTGGAAGCATATTCTTCCGGTTCCTACATGCACACCTATCGCATTCATTAGATACAAGCTTGGTCTTGTCTCTCTTAATGCATCGGTTTCTTGGCTAATGCTAGCAACATATAAAAAATGCCAGAAAGAGGCCAGCAGGGTACAGCGCATAGGGCGGCAACTTATGTGGCTGTGGAAGGGCTGCGGCTGAGAGCTTAAGTAGGAGCCTGCCAAATTCCCACTAGAAATTGGAATTAGAGAAAGAAAGGGTTTGCTCTCAAACTGCGCACACACATAGAATAATAAGCAAAATGCAAATTAAATGAGTGGTTTTAATCAGTGCTGGTGCAGCCTGACACGTGTTTCGAGCTTCCCGCTCTTCTACTGAGGCTGCTTGTGCAAAAATATAAAACATTGATGTATAACAAAAACATTTGTTGAACATGATTCAATAGTAAAACAAACAAGTCCCCAGACCCAGGGCAAGAAGGCAGTTAGGGTTTGCCAAACCAACACATTGAGTATGTAGTTAAAGTAACAGACAGTTACAGCGAATGCACATTTCAAATCGAGCCAGTTCAGATAAAGGAAATTAAAATCACAGAAAGTGCGTAATTTGGTGGAAAAAACATATCACATTATAAAAAATAATAAGGAGAGGGGGGAAAGAGAAAAAAGAAGAAAAAACAACATAATTATTCAGTGAGAGAAGATGCTCATGGTAATCAGCCAGAAATACATGTATAAGGCCACTGACTGTTAAAACTTATACCTTGATCTTGGCTTGTGTAAAGTTTGGATATTAGAGAAAAATGCAAAATTAAAGAAATTATATCGAGGGGCAAATTGATGAATCGATTGCGGTAAAAAAGGGGTTGCAATTGTGTTGCATCATAAAAATTGTTTTAATATATATATATATAATTTTACCCCGCTTACCAATGATAGAAGTTGAATAATCTGACAAGGTTAGGCGTGGGCTCCCTATAAAACAAAGAGGGGATGACTATTTATATAGGATTCTGACTGACTAGATTTCCACCTAGCAGTCATTTGAAAATAAAGAAATAACATACCAATATTTTGCACGAATGACGTTTCAGTAAATTATTAAGTTGCTGCGGCAAGGGCAGGAATCGAAGAATGCAGTTGCGGCAAGAACCAAAGAAAACAAAGCAACAAAGGGTCAATTAGCTAATTAAGTGGGTTATCTCACTTGGTGAGTTGTCCACCCAAGGAGTTATATCACGATCAAGTTGTAGGATGTGCCTATGCCGTTTGATTATATTGTAAAGCACCGAACTATCCGAATTAAATCTGGTGGTAAATTTGAGTTTCTGAGAATGAACAACTTGATCGTGATATAACTCCTTGGGTGGACAACTCACCAAGTTTTATCTATACCAAGGCAAACACAAGGCTGTCCGGCAAGGACAGCCACCCTGCTGGGTGACTGACAGCTGGGCTGGAGAGAACGGAATAAAAGGTGAGTCCTTTGGCTTGGAAGGCAGAGTCGACCACTGGACGAAGGAACCAAAGAAGAGCTTGAAGAAGACGCCTCCTGCAACTCCTGGACGTTGGTTTGCCCGGTGAAGCCCTGCTGCAGTGCTGAAACGCCAAGTTTGCATCGACAGAGAAGCCCCTGCATGGACGACTTCTCCCCTTGAGTTGGTGGGACCAATCAACTCCAAGGTAAGCCACCTGGCCATCCATCTCAGAGCTGGTTGAATTTCCACAGAGTTGCTGCTGGAAACCATATAGCCAGGGAGAGGAACACCAGATTGTGTGCTTTGCTTTTAAGCTGGCCTAGAGCTTCAGGAAGATCCTCCGGACTCCCAGGAAGCAGGACTGACCAAGCCTTAGCCCCCTCAACAGAGTGCGGTACCCCAGAAGCAAGGAAAGTCCTTCTCGACAGCCAGGAACCGTGTGTTGCTATTTGCGGAAGACACGAGGAGCTGAAACACTGAACAGCCACTGAAAGTGAAGTTTGCCGGTTGCAAGTTTTGACCGTCCCAGTGCATTGCAGTCCCCCGGCTTCCTCCCTCTTGTCCCCACGACTGAGGCCCAGGAACAGCGAGGTCTGCAGAGCTGCACAGGAACAGAAGTCATCAGCTGCATCTTTTTCTTCATTTCTAAGGTACTGTAAAACGTCTGAGAGAACTTACCTCTTACTGTAGAGTGCTTGCAACTTCTACAACTCACAAGGCTAATCGGCTTGTGGCCCTACATTTGATTCTTCTTTTCATCAAAGACTCCTAAGACCTTGTGCAAAGACTTTTCCATTTACTTACCAGAAGTGCTTCATCCTATAAAAGACTTTTGCCCATTGACTTTGGCTTAGCCTATTGAATTGTATGACCCTTCTTGAGGGATCCAAAAGTATTTGCCTGCTTAAGAATATTTGTGGTCTCTTGTTCTAATAACCTTTGCCATTTATCAACTTCTAAGAGTATTCTAAATGCCAACAGTAAGATATTAATGTCCCCAGCGCCCTAGTTATTGAAGTCACCTGTGGGTGTAAGTTGTGTCTGTGGGTCATACCAAAAGGGTCTTTAATGATTTAGAAACTAAGAGTGTACAGTATTGAAGTGTATTTGTGTGTTACTATTATATTGCTCCCTTCTGAAGAAGGCTTATTCTAACTGACTGATAAATACATTAATAATTGTTTATGGAAGAAACCTTGAGTGTAAGAGTTTATTTGAATACTTGTAACTGTGAACCTCTGTGTAACTCCACTAAAGCTCACATTGACCCCTCTTGAGATAAGCTTGGCTGCTCAACACGCTACCAAAACTGTGTAGTACAAGCTTATACCAAAGGTTGGGTTTCCTGTAGTCAGACTTGTGTGTAGTGGTCCCAGAGGGTACTGCATACAAACTTTGCCTATCAAAGGTGTCCTAAGCAATGCCACTGGCAGTGAGCCTAAAATGGTGACCATGAAGATGGTGTTTTAGAACCAGCACAGTAGACAGCCAGAAAAACAAGCTTTAAATAGAGTTCATTTGTCGTTTTGGAAACGTTTGGATATCATTACGAGTGTATCAGCTGTAAGTCTGCCAATTTACCACTAAAATCATTTACT
Source organism: Ambystoma mexicanum (assembly GCF_040938575.1). NCBI lineage: Eukaryota > Metazoa > Chordata > Amphibia > Caudata > Ambystomatidae > Ambystoma > Ambystoma mexicanum. Next base: position 646,795,090 of record NC_090941.1, read on the forward strand.
GTTACTGCCACTGGGCCCTGTGGCATTAGTATCGGATTACGAGTGGTGTTATGGAAGCGTATTTACCTCCCCATTAATGGATTCCATAGAACTACATCACGATGTTGTGCAGATTTACAATGTGCAGTAATTTCATGTGGTAAAATCTCCCTATTATTGCCGGTAAAGTAGAGGATTTACCTCCAACATTTTGCTACCTGTGAATATATCCAGCTTTTTGCTGGAGATGAATCCTCAATTTTTCCCACACACTCAGAATTCGACAATACAGTAAAAATAAAGGTAATTCTGTTACCGTCCAAAGAAGTGGCGTTAACCGAATTACCCTCCTTTTTTACTGCACCAACTTACTTGTAATGAGACCCATATAGAGTTTATTCAAATCTACAATGTGTACCCTTTGCTGCCTTGCAGAGACTGCGACAAAGACACTAGCCCTTGATCACAGATATGCAAGTTGGTTACAAATGAAATGAAACCCAACTTCTGAGTGGTAGAAACTACGCTGGAAGCCAGCTAGGAGATGCACCTCCCAGCAACCATTGGAGGAGATGTAATGTATAGCTTTTTGTAGAGGGGCAGGCAATTCTACGAGTTTTTGCTTTTTGTTCAGATTAGCTATATCTTATTGAAATCTGTCTCCTTGTTCATTTCGAGGATGAGAGATTCTTCTGTGGCACACCATGTCCAGAAAGACGCCCTAGCTCACTAGAAATGTACCAGACAAAGCGGCCGTCCAGCCTGGAGATGGACACGCAGCAGAAGGCAAGGCCTGCAGATCACTTTTGAGTGGAATTCACTTGTTTGCTGTTTGTTCTGTGGTTCCATTTGGCAGCAGTTGTGGTGGGGAGACGTGCCACCAGACTAGGTCTGCTAGTTGGCAAGGGTCACACCGGCCGGCCTAGTGAGTGAGTGAAATCTAAGTCCTTATTTGCATTTTCTGCTATCTCCAATGTTCCAGGGGGGCACAGGTCTCATTGTAAGGCCCTAGTTATTTGGCTAGAGAGTGGCCTGGTTTATTTGGTGCCCAGGGGGGCATGGGTTTCATGGCGGGGCCCCTAATATTTTTGCAGAAAACGTTGCATTGTTTTGAACATCACATAGGGGAATGCATGTCCCATGGTGAGACTCTGCATAGTTTGGTAGAGAGCATTGTGTTGTGTGGAGTGTCACAGGGTGGCTCCAGTCTCGGTCAGAGGTCCTGACTAGCTGAAGGTATGGAGAACAACACCCAAGTTGCACTCGGAGCAGCCCATAGCAAGATGGCATCCACTCTTGCTGCTTCTCCCACTGGGGAAGATGAATGGAGGGTTGTGGCATAATTTGGGGATTGATTGCAACAACAAAAAAAGGCAGTGTTGTGTCCCGACCGGAGTCGGGTGCAGCAATAAAACAATATGACAGAGCAAATGAAGCAAATACAATAATACGCGGGAGCCGGTCAAGTGGCTTCTTATCTCTTTAATCATCGGCGCAAGAACTGGCACCTGAGGTGGTGACCCCACCTCTTCCTGCATACTGTGGGGCACAGCCCACAACAAAAGAACAACAATAGAAATGGGACTTGGCTCCCATTCAAACAGGGTCATTAACATGAATGAGGACACAACAACTCCCCCTCACTTAAGAGAGAACTTTAGTTCATTTCTTCTATCCACTTGGTTGGTCTGCGTACTGTCCGTTTCAAGGGGCTTCGCCTCGGTGTCATTGTTCTGGCCATCTGGGTGTCGCTGTCGCTGTCGTCGGCATCCCGATGTTCCACTCTATATTCAGATTCTGGATCTGAGGATTCATCTGTGACCGTGGTGGTTGTGTTTTCACGACCTGAGTTTCCTTCGAAGACTTTGAAAAACTATGAGTTTCTCGTGACAGTTCTATGAGGGCTTGCCGCCGTTATCATGGACCCGCTGGTGTGGGTCACAGTCAGGGGTTCAGGTCTGAACGCAGGGATGCCCTTGGTGTTTTGGTCCTGTCGTACCAGTACCACATCACCTACTTGAATCTGGCATGGTTTGGCTTGTCTCCTCTGGTCGAAGTAGGTTTTCGTTTTCTCCTTGCTCACCTTGTCACTGGCTCGTGCATTTTCGACGATGGTGGTGGGTGGACGGACATGGGGGTTGTGCGGAAGTCTTGTCAGTATGATTCGGCCAAACATTAGGGTGGACGGGCATTCACCGGTGGCGCTGTGTGCCGTGTTCCGATATTCTCTTAGCAGTGTGCAAATGGCTTGCATAAATGATCCGTTGGTGATGGAACAGACTTGTAAAGTCCTCTTGAGATTGCTCATAAATTTCTCGGCCATTCCATTGGCTTGGGGATATAATGGTGTTATCTTTCTGTGCTGGAATCCCAGATGTTTTGCGAACATTGCAAAATCATGACCACTGAAAGGCGGCCCATTGTCTGATTTTACGGTTGTGGGGATTCCATAGTCTGCAAATGTCTTATCCAGGGCAGGGATGATGGCCTGGGCGCTGGTTAAGTGTACAAGGTGTACTTCTGTGAAACGCGACATTTCATCCACAATGACTAGCACATATTTTCCGTTCACTAGGGGTCCAAACATGTCGACGGCCACCTCATCCCATACCTGTAGGGGCATATCAGACGGCCTTAACGGTGCGGGGAAGGTTCTCGGAGCCACCGCTTGGCATGCAAGGCACTTGCTTAAGAGGCTTTCCACCTTCTCATCCATTTTCGGGAACCAAACTTTTGTCCGGAGCTGTCTTTTCGTGGATACCACTCCACGGTGCCCCGCATGTGCTATGTCTAGAACTTGGTTTTGCAAACTGGATGGGATCACCAGTCTGTTTTCTTTGAGAACCAGTCCCTCCGGGGACTGGGACAGGGTGTGGTGTATAAGCTTGAATGTGCGCAATTGAGATTCCTCTTGGGAGGATATGCCCGCCTTGTCCCGGTCTTTTATGTGCCATCGGCCTGATTGTATGCACTCCTTCACGATTTGTAGGAGTTTGTCTTCGCTGGTGGCTTCCACTAGTTGGGCTGTGGAAGTGTGTTTCGGGAGAGCGTTGTCAACGAGATAGTTGACGTATTGATTTGCTTTAACGGATTGACGCTCCTCTTGAGCGGGCAGAGGGTATCTGGACAGGAAATCCGCTGGATTGTTATCTTTGCCTGACCTGTGAACGATTGTAAATGAGTACTCTTGTAGTCGTAATCCCCATCGGGCTATGCGAGGTGGCATTTTAGCCTCGGGTTCGCCGTAGATCGTGGTGAGCGCCTGGTGGTCTGTGACGACGGTGAAAGGACGTCCATACAGAAAGAGATGGTAATGCTTGCACGCCCACACGACTGCCAGGCTTTCTTTTTCGGGTTGAGAATAGGCACACTCGGCGGGTGACAGACTTCGGCTTGCATAAGCCACTATGCGTTTTGGTGAAGTTGGTGAGGCTCCGGGTCTGGACTGGTGATGATGAGTGATGAAGTTCAAGTTGATGGTAACCTTTGTTCAGATCAAGCTTTGAGAACACGGTCGTCCCATGTAATAGATGCATCATGTCAGTCATGCGCGGGGCTAGGTGTCGTTCTCTTTCAATGGCCACATTTGGGGCACGCATGTCCACACAGATGCGTATGCTTGATTTGCTGTCTCTTTTGGGTACTGGTACTATCGGAGAGACCCACGATGTTGGACCGGATGCTGGCTCTATAATGTCCTGTTGTAGCAATGACTGTATTTCATCCTCAACCTGTCACTGTATGTTGAGTGGGATGCCTCTATAATGTTGAGCAATCGGTGGTACATGCGGGTTGATGTGTAGCTTGATTTGTCGGTCTTTTAGACGTCCTAGGCCTTTGAAGAGAGATGGGAACATCTTTTGAATCATGTCTTTTGCGCTAGAAGTGTAGGCGGACATAATTTGGTACATGATGCTGATTAGCCCCATTTGTATGGCTGTGCGGAAGCTCAGTATGCTTCCACCTGGGACTTCCCCTTTGATCACATAGATTTGTACTTTTTGGCTTTGATCTTTGTATTGGCATTTTGCGGTGAACATGCCTTTGCAATCTAGCGGTTTGTTGGAGCCATATGGATATACCAATGTGTCAGCTTTCCGTAGCTCTTTCTTCTCCTCAAGTGTTTTGTATACTATGTCACTTATGACATTGACAGTGGCCCCCGTATCGATTAAGAATTCTAAATTTTGTCCATTGAGTTGCAGCAGCAGTGTTGGGCTATATTCAGAAGCCGTGTTGTTTCCTATGGAATATACATATGCACGTTTCCTCTCTCCACCGGAAGATGACGACCTGGCCATTCGTCTTTCTTGCGGCGATTCATCCAGGTACCTGATTCTTTGTCTCGGCTGGCGGTGCTGAGAGTGGTGTCTACTTTTGCGATGACTGGATGTGTCTCTTCTTTGTTCACGCCACCGAGTGGATGGCACGTGCTCCCTTGACGAGCTGGGTGAGCGCCGCCTGCTGGGTGCAGATGACTGGCTTGCGTGTTTGCGCGGGCTTTCCCGCCGTGGCCTTCGGCCATCTTGTCTTCAAGACTCTCTGTGGGGCTCAGCACTCTGATAGAATTTAATGTTTTTGCACGCCGACTGAAAATGGTCCTCACCCCCACATTTGTCGCATTGGTGACCTATTGCAGGACATGGTCCTGTGTGGGGAAACCGAAAACCGCATCTGTAGCATTCCTTTTGTTCTGATGAGTCGGCGTGAGTGCGAATGGGACATACTTGCGCTGCATTGGCCGTTTGCGTGATGGTGATGTTCCTAGCAACTCAGTTTGCAGTGTTTATGCAGCGTCAGCTCTTGCTATTTTCAGGATTTCTTCTAGTGTCCTACTTTTCTGCAGTAGTTTTTTGCGAAATGCAGGGGATCCACACCCGGCAATGGCTTGTGATTTGAGGGCCTCGTCTGTGGAGTATCTGTCAAAGTCAGAATATTTGGCTCTTTTTCTCAATCTCATGACAAAGTTATCCATGCTTTCACTTTTATCTTGTATGGTCGTATGAAATATGTGTCTCTCATAGTCAACATTTCTTAAAGGTGCAAAGTAAGTATTCAAAGAATCGATGATACCTTGGAATGAGTCAGTGCTAGAATCAGGCATTTCAAATACTATGTCACGTACCGTGGGGCTCAATGAATGCAGCAAAATGGCTCTTAGGCGACGTTCCTCCCTCACTCCGGAGGCGTCAATTTAGATATGCAGTTCTTTTAGCCATCTGGCCCATCTGGGAGCCAGGCTGTTCGTGTCAGACATGTCGAAGTGTGGCAGGGCTTGTAATTGAAGTGACTCAGAGTTACCTTCCTCTTTGTTGCTGGCAGGCCTAGGGGTGGAACTGGCCTGGGGGCTTTGGATGCCACTATCTGCGGCACCTTCTGACATGGTTGCAGCCACGTGTGGTTGGCCGTGTCTCGATGCTTTCTGGGGCAGGCCTCTCCCTGCAGATCAGCGCAGCCTGTGCTGTCTGTGGGAAGTCGAGTCGTCGTGGAGTCCACGTGGTTTTACTGATAGCGTTCGCGTAGTAATGAGCATTTTCGCCGTGGCGGTGAAATCTTTGAATTTCACCGTGCTGTGTGCGCGCAGACGTGTGGACGTGTTTCTCTTCTTGCGGCACGATGAGGCAGCCCTCGCACCTCGCTGTGGCATGGTCTAGCGGGTTCGGCTGAGCGTGACAACTCAGTTGAAGATCCTCGTCGCCATTGTTGTGTCCCGACCGGAGTCGGGTGCAGCAATAAAACAATATGGCAGAGCAAATGAAGCAAATACAATAATACGCGGGAGCCGGTCAAGTGGCTTCTTATCTCTTTAATCATCGGCGCAAGAACTGGCGCCTGAGGCGGTGACCCCGCCTGCATACTGTGGGGCACAGCACACAACAAAAGAACAACAATAGAAATGGGACTTGGCTCCCATTCAAACAAGGTCATTAACATGGGTGAGGACACAACAGGCAGTAGCATACATGATAACATTTTGCAGCAGCTGGTAGAGAGATTCTCTCTGAGAAATCAAGAGAGTTGAATTTCCCAATTCAAATGCATTGGGGTTAGAATTATTTTAGGTGGGAGGCAGTACAAAATCGCAACATTTTTGCTAATAAAATCAGGATTCTTCCACCTAAATCGGGAGGGTTGGCATGTATAAAGTATTGTTCCATGGTGTGACGTTGATTTTCTTTCTGAGACTAATAGAATGGTTGTAAAGATTTTACAAAACCAGGATCCAAGTTATAAAAGGAACAAAGAGACTCCCGTAATAGACGCATGGTGGCAGGGGCTACAGATTGAGAGGCAGGCTAAGAAAAGATATAGAAAACGATTGTGCCCAGGTTTTAATGGAAGTAGAGTTGAGGGAGGACAAAATGACAAAGGCGGAGATTGAGGTAAGAGGCTGTGAAGACGGATGATGAATGTTTCACATTCAAAGCATGAGTAGCAGGCACATCATTTGGGGTGGCTAGGGGTCGCAACTGGGACCCATGGCAAACCCAGTGTCACCCCTGGAATTGCCTCTGCAACCCCTGGGGAGGGCTCGATTTAAAAAAAATATATATATTTTTGAAGTCAGTCAGTGTGATTTCGAAAAGAACAAATTTTATTTTGAAATCCAAGCCCCTTCCCTTCCCCCCCAGAACATCGATGGCTCTGGTTCCTGTGGTTTGCAGCACATGACAGGAACCAGAGCTGGTTCCTTGCGTGTTTGCTGGAGCATGGGAGCCAGAGTCATGCCTGCAAAGGAGGAGCAACGGATTCTGGAAGGTAAGGACATTATTATTTTTAATGTAAAAGTGTATGTGTGTGTACATATCATGCAATGTCTGCGAACGAGTGCATGTTTGGGTGTCTGGGTGTGCTTGTGTGAGAATGGTGAATGAGTGCATGTGTAAATATGCAAGTGGTATGTGAATATGTGTGCTTGTGTTAAATACCTGGATTACTTACGGTAATCTTTATTACGCATAGTCCCACTCTTCCTCGTCCCAGTACTTGCCTATGAAGCACCTTGCCTCATACATAAGTACTGGGATAAGGAAGAGGGAGATTGAGGTAATACTGGGCCAGTGAGTTAATTTTGGGGGTTGGAGGAGGAGAGTGGGAGGGAGAGGGGACGTGGTGGAAGGGTGGGGCAGGAGAGGGGTGCGCTCATACATAAAGGTCATCAATGATAAAGCAGGCATGATATGTATTAGTGGCTAGACTGGTATTTTGGTATAGCCAGTCTAGTTATTTCTTACTGTGGCATGACATTTATATTGGGCCTCTATAATAAAGTAAGCATGATAGATTACCTCTACAGTCTGGCATTTGGGTGCATCCAGTATAGCCTTTTCTTACTGTGTCATGGCATATTTTATGGGCATATATAATGATGCAAGCATCATAAGTCTTAGTTACTTACCTGTAACTGTATTTCTTCAGTATCAGTATCTTTCATAGATACACATGCTTGAAAATTCCCCATCAAAATGGTAGTTATGGTAAACTATCAACAAGATTGATAAACACGAACGTGAAACAATGTGAGCTCAGACAAAACAACGTGCAAAGTACTCTTCATGTTGCTTTAGATGTTACTCTATGGACTATGGTCAGCTCGAAATGGGATTCTGAGGCTAACGCTGCAATCATGGAGCAAGATAAAACCAAGAAGAACACATAGACGGAATTTTAATTAAATATTAGGGTTGAATTACATGTTTGTGCAACCTGGGGGAACCCACTACTGCACTACACGCATCTCGATGCTGCACTGCCCATGTGCCCAGAACAAAACAAACTACACACACAAGTTGTAATTGCGTGTCGTTGCAATATGCCAAACACAACAAACAATATAATGTAAACCACCAATAATGTCACCGAATGATAATTTGACTCGTTCGTGTATAAAATCGTCCAAAGTAAAACTTACATAATATTCAGCATTTCCATTCTATCGGCGTAACACAGACACTCCGTTCAGTTCAACAAATTTTCATAAAATGAAATTACATGTTGAGTGGGAGGCGGGTATCTCAGATCCCCCCCATGCATTCCGAGTCAAGACACACTTCCTGGTTGTGTTCTAGCACGGCTGCTTTGGGCACAGGGCCCCAGCCAAAGGGCACCCGTGCAGAAGTGCTACCAGCGAACTGTAGCCCTTGGGGCCAGCCCAAACAAAACCTCAGTGGCACTCCATTTTGTATGCCCACCGACTCCATTATGTTTTCTCATAAGGCTTATACGTAAAGAATTTAGAAATTGACTGTTTTATTTAGTATGGAAAATAACATGTGCATACACGAGACATCACTGTGAGTTTTATAATCATAAAAGCACCCAGCCAAAAATGATGATCACGCATTTTAGACGGTCATAAATGCAATGTAATAATTGTGCGCAAAAAGGCTTTATGTAAAAAATGTCTCAGGAGGTCCTGTTTCCCCCATGCAATGCAGAACTGCACCTCAAAGGTGTTTCGATTCTTCCCCCACCCCTCATGGTGCCAAAGCAAATTAGAAGATATTTAATGATGTTTAGACAACTTTCCTTTAACCCCCACAGAAAGACTTATGACCATTGTGGTGTGCCAAACCAATCCAGAGTCTAACAAATGAGTTAGATACAACACAATGTGTGTAGGCAAACAGTCAATGGGATTGACACCCTTGGTATTATTACACCAGATGACAAAGCGTTTCCATTTACTTGAATAGCAATAACGAGTATTCGGTTTCCTAGCTTCCGCGAGTATGTCCATGCATCTCTGAGGGAGCTAAAGGTGTCCAAACTCTATGACCTCAGGAGCCAGGCCGCTAAGTTCAGAGTTTGCGGGCATGGGTGCAGCGTTTCCCCCTGTCCTGAGACAACATGTACGGACAAGGTCGTTTCACATCGGGGTGGGGGAGGACATCTCCATCAGATGAGCGAACCAGGGTTGGCAGGCCCCCATGGGGGCCACCAATATCATGGTGACTGGTTCCTGGTGCATCTTGTGCACTATCTTGTTGAGTAGGGGAGTAGGGGGGGGAAGCGTAGACAAATTTCCCTGACCATGTTATCCAGAGTCCGTTGCCCTTTGAGCGGTTCTGGGGATAGCTGGAGGCGTAGTCTTAGCATTGGGCATTCTCCTGAGTTGCGAACAGGTCGATCTCTAGGTAGCCCCTTTCCGCGAAGACGTCGGAGACTATGTCTTTGTGCAGACGCTATTTGGATTCTAAGGGCAGTGGGAAGTCTCTGCTGAGCACGTCCGCTAGAAGAATGAGTTCCCCTGCAACGTGTTGGGACAACTAACATCTTGTGTTTGAGAGCCTGCATCCAAATGTTTTGGGACAGCTTGGATAGCCCTGATGTACCAGATGGACATTCCAGACCACACAGTGACCTCAAAGTCTTACCCCCTTAAACAGTATATCTTGTATTATACTAAGACAGAGTTAAGCTGCTCATTGATGGATCTAACACTGAGTTTAACAAATGTACTATGAGTATGCCCAATGATAGTTAACCTGTATTTGAGAAATATTTTTCCTTAGGTCACAGGTCTCAGAGTATGCCGGACAAGACAGAGTGTAGCATTGGAAGAATGGGAATGTGTGGCCACAAGGGCAACTGTCAAGTATTTATCAATATGTAACCACACGAAAGTTGCCTAACACCACATGGCAACCCGATGAGCTCAGCTGACCGATTGACCTGAAGAGCATCATCACAGCATCACGCGAATCCGCACCAATCCCAGCACACCGACCCTATGGCACCCATAGGTGCCCGTCCCTAGTGACCAATCCCAACTCTTGTGCCCCTTAGGCCTCCCTCTCCTGGATGAGGCAAAAGTTGTATAAAAATGATTTTTGACATGTTTTCTGCAGAGCGCTCTCGGCGTGAGTAGAGTAGATCCTGCTTGCCCTATTTTAGATAAACACTTTTTGATATCACAAGCACTTGGTTTTGGTCTCATTCTTGCCTGGGATGTGTCCTGTTTGACTCTCATTGGGAAATTGAGTGCATTTTTGTGGACTTCTCACTTTCATTGGTGACCCTGACGCGATAGCGTTCTTTTTGTTCCTTTTGACACAACATTCCCCCCGTCACGACCCTCAAGAGCTACCCACCAACGGCAACCGGTACACCTAGACGTGCGCACGCAGTAGGGCAAACGGGTACAAGATCCCCCTTTACAAAGCCCACCGTACCACTCGCCGTAGCCGGACATGGTCTTTGAGCGAGGGGCGACACTCTGACCGATCAGGTCTGGAGGGTCTCGGATCAAGACGGACATGCGAGTATCAAGTGCGGGTGATATTAAAAGGAGGGTGGGAGTCAGATTAGGAGGTTTGGAAAGTACAAAATCAGTAGGGGTAAATAAGTAAGGAGGTTTTAAGCAGCAAGGGGGAGCCTGGGGTCTGTTCTATATTCTACTCTATTCTTTTTCTATCGCATATGGCCATTAGGACAGTAACGGAAGTAAGGTGAACAGAGGATAAGGGGATCCTATCTCCGTGGGGGGGTAGAAGGCGGCGCCGCATAGTGCTGTCTCGACTAGTACAGGATATATATGGGGAAAAAAAGAGGTTGAAAACGTAGGGGTCTCAGAGGACTCGGAGTAGTATTTTAGAAACGCTTCTTTCCCACTTTTCTCTTCCTCTTCCTTCTTTAAAACCTGGATAAGGACAAGGTGAACAGGGAGAACTTTTCAAAGACTGTGGGGAATCTGGAAGAGATATAGGGCCTCATCACGAGTTGGGCAGTAACGCTGGCGCTATTACCGCCGGCGCTATTAGCCCTACCGCCAAACCCCCCGGCGCTATTAGCTCCGGATCATGGGTTTGGTGGAACGGTTAGTGCCCATTCCCCATTGGGCCAATTCGGGAATTCCTCATTCCCCATTGGGCCCAATGGGGAAATTTTGCGCTATTACCGCCGGCGGATTTCCAGCCTGCGCTAATAGCGCCGAAAATTGGCAAATTTGCAGCGGATTTCCCCCAATCTCAGAGCTGGGGGGAAATCCGCCAAGGTCATGATCTGGCGGACCCTTAAATGTGGCGGTAATAGCGCTACTGCCGCATTTAAGGGTTACCGCCAGACTCGTGATGAGGCCCATAGAAAGAACTTAAGGGTGTTAGGTAATACAAGGAAAAAAGGGATGGGGCGTTCATGTTGTCTGTGCCATTCGTTGTATGTGTTATGTATTATGTGTCAAAGTGTTGTTCATGTTTGTGAGTACTAACTAAAGTGTCATAAACTGTTTTGAAAAGATTTGTGCATTGACACAGTTTGCAAAAATCGAGATTTGAAAAAACGGTTTAAAACCCTAGGCACCAATATAGTGAAGTGTTAGGCAGAATCCTGTGCAGTGCCCTTAGGGACCACTAAACAAAATTAAGACTACAAGTGGCAACACAAGTTCACCTTTGGTACTAGCCTGTACTACACTATTAGAGTGGTAGCAGTAGTGGAGCAGCCAGACTTATCTCAATAGCAAATGAGCAGTAGTAGAGATTATTACTGTGACTCAAACAAACACTGACTCAAGGTTTTTGGTTGAAAAGTAAAAGTACATTTATTTCTAGACCATCTGTTTGCAAAACACTTCACCTCTATTAAATTAAAACCACACGTAAAATACACTACACACAACCAATTCACTTTGTGCAGCACAATTCAAGGTAAGTACCTTTGGTTTTGACAGACTGGTGTTGTGAAACAAAGATGTTACCGGGGGGACAGATGCAATCACTTTTTGACAGTAATGACAGTTCAGACTTACTAAAGATACGCGTACCCACGGAAAGAAATGTCACCGGAGTTAAAACACACTTAGCACATGAATTAACACAAGAGAGTTGAGATAAAAATCATAGGCAATACTTTTGTCAAGGCAGATAGAATCAGAGGACACTTCCCTACAAGTGAATAAAAGTCAATAGGCCTGCGCCAGTGTAAAGGGGAACAGGGTTCCTGTTGCCGAGGATCACACGGTTAGTCCAGTTCACGATTCGGGATTTCCAGGAGTACTTGGATATTGTCAAAAGGAGGAAGCAAAAGTTAGAAGAGGGAAGGAAGATAAGGACAAGCCTTTAGTGGGGAAAAAAGGGATTCACCCTAGTTCCTCGAGGTCCGAAACAGTACCTTATTCAAGTGAAGAAGAGCTGGTGCCACGGAAGTTGTTCCTGGTAGTTCCTGCAAACTTACGGTTCCTGTGACTTCTGTCGTGGCGACAAGAAGGACGACGCCTGGAGCGATCTGCACTACCCAGGGATGAGGCCAGCATCAGCAAAAGCAACAGTGAATAAAAGATGTGCTCCTTTAAAACAGGAGATGCTCTTCAGGTGGCTATCCAGACCACTACAGCTGTGTGCAGTGATTTCGACCAAGAAGAGGATCCTCTGCCTGTGGAAGTGAGCTGGTTACTCCCACCAAGCTCAAGGGAAGACTACTCCGGACTGGATCTTCTCTTGTTGTCGAAGGGTAGATAGCGCAGGACTGCAGCAGGGCTCCACCGGGACTCGATAGTTGCAGCAGCCGCCTTCTTCTCCGCTTCTCTTCGGTTCCTTGCAGTTCCAGTGGTGACTCTGCCTTCCAGCCCAAGAGTCCAGCCTTTTATGCGAAAATCCCCCATTCACACAGCCTGGCTGTCAATCACCCAGCAGGGGGGTTGTCCGGCCCGGACAACCACCTTAGCCAATCATGACAAAGCGCGACTTGGGTTTCCAAGGATACCCTGTGCAGGGCGTGACTACACCCCTCACTCACATTCAGCCCACCTAGACACCCAGGCGCCAAAAGGAGGGCTTCTTGAGAGAAGCCCACCAAAAGACGGTGAACAAAGAAGGCAAACCTGGTTTGCCGCACAAAGTAAAACACAAGAAGGACTTTAACAAAAAGAAATGGCGAATAAACCCGACCGGAGCCAAAAGAAAGAGTATTTGGTCAAGCGGGTTTATGTTCGAGGCTAATATGATGGCCTAGAACAGTACCACGTTTATATAATATAATCGCGGTAGAAACGTTAGGATAGATACCACTGCCACCAGCCAAGTCTAAATGTTAAAAGAGCAAAAAAAAGCTCAGAGAGGCACAGACAAAAAGGGATAGGATTTAACCCTTTCCAGTACACCATGTAAAATGGGGTGTACTGGGTCTGTAGTTTTAAATGACTATGTAAAGTAAATGCCAACTTTACCTGTTTTCTGGGGGACAGTAGTCAGCCCCAGAAAATGGAGTCAGGGGGAAGTCTCAAAGACAACCCTGTGTTACCGCACGGAAGGGGCTGTGTAACACACATGAAAAGTGGGGTTCATGGAGTGGTGTCCTCCAGAGCCCACTATCACACAAACAGTAAAAATACACATGGCAAAACACATGTAAGAGTGGGAAAAAGGCTCACACTCTTACCAAGTGGAAAAAATAAACTCCAGAAATCCAGCAAAGCTGCTGGGGGACTCACTAGGTGAAGGAAATTAGCCATAGAATGAGAATTCTCCCTAACATGAAGTGGTTGTCAAAGAGGTGTAAAGTTGACACGATTTTGCCTTGTTGAAAAATTTATGAGTTAATACAATGGGTACAGACACCCCTTTAGCTCATATTTGTAAGACGCTGCCAGGGTATGCAGACAAGATTGTTAAGTATCATGATCAATGGGTAACAGAGTTCAAAGAAGAAGGTTTACCCCAGGTTTGGCCCCAAGGAGGATCATTTGATAAGGCTGTATTAGACATGGTTGCCACTTGTCTGTTTATTAAATACAAAGGAAAGCAATTGCAGAATAGGAGGGAAATATTAGATTTGTGGAGACTTTTTGAAGAAGTTCCCCCGAGTAAAAGCAGCGAGTATACTGCATCTCCCCTGACAGCGGCTGGCAGTGAAGGGCTCATGGAACAAAAAGAGGTTAAACGTGTATACCCCTTATTAACAAAGCCAGTGCCTGCAGAAGGTTACAGCGACCCTGTTTACGTAGCACAATCCACACTACCAGGGACACCTAAGACATCTGCCACAGGGTCACCCCCATATGAGAGCCAAGGGATGACAGGACAGGTGAGTGCCCACACAATAGATACTGAGAAACTCACACAAGACCTAGATTTGCGGTTAACAATGGCTCGAACAGAGCTGTCTCGCCTGAGGGCCATGGGCGAGCAAGGGGGGTCGTGAACCCCCAGAGTAGAGCGAGATACGACGCCCCAACCGAGTGAAGGGGCGGCAGAAGATGGATGGAAAAAGGGAGAGATACTATTTCGAATAAATGACACCCCCACAAGAATTATAGAAATAACTGCAGCTGGTAGTGTACGCGAGTTAGAAGAGGGAGGAATGGCCTCGTACAGGGAGGAAGAATACTGGTGTGACAGAGGAGCAGGAATAAGAAGAAAGGAGGTTGGGAACTGCTACCGGTGGGGCCTCATTTGGGGAGGGATTGTCCCCCATGGAAGAATGGAGAGGGAGGTGTAGAGGAGGTCCCAGATATGGTCTGCACTCCAGCCACCCATTTTGAAGTACCATGAACGTACACACCGAGATATGTGACGTATGACGAACAAATAAACCAGCAGAGAGCCGCACTAGGGCTCTGCCCAGTGCCCATCAGAAGAGCAATACCTATTGAGATGTCGATAACCAGACAACCATGGATAGTAAGATATCCATTGAGACAACCTTACCAGCAAATGACACAAAATGAAGACTACTTAAAAACTGTCCCAGACACCCACAAAAGGGATTACAAGACTATGCAAGCTATTAGACAGGGCGCAAATAGAAGACACCCTCCAATACATGAAGGGCTGGGAGCGGGACATAGGGCAAGAGATTACACAGGAAGAATGGAGTCAAATCTGGAGGAGGGCTCATAAACTATCCAAATCCACAGCAATAAAAGAATCGGCATACAAACTCTGCTACCGATGGTACATGCCCCCAGGCAGAATACACAAAATAATCCCCACGTACCCTCCAGTTGGCGACAGTGTGGGGAAAGAGGAGATATGTTTCATATGTGGTGGTCGTGCCCACAGATGAAAGTGTACTGGAAAGAAATACTGAGCCTTATCAGAGACATAACGGGCGCTGACCTACCATGGTCCCCAAAAGTCATTCTGCTGGGGGCAGTAGCAGAAGGGAAATATGCAGCCTCAGGGAACAGAGCGGCCCTCATAACCCATCTACTGACTGCTGTAAGGATGACAGTGGCCCAACGGTGGAAAACAGTGGAAGGCCCTACAGCACCATGGTGGTGGGTGAAAGTGTGGGGAGTTATGGCAATGGAGAACATCTGCGCCACAAAATTAGGGACATATCTGAAATTCTTGGCCATATGGGAACCCCTTCAGGATTACGTGGGAGAGAGGGAGACTCAATACTTTAAACTCCAGATCCTCAGAAATATCCACATCAGATAAAGAAAGCAGAGTCTATGGCTGAGGGGTTGGCTCATGAAACTGTTCTGGTTACAAACCAAGGTTTTGTTTGGTACGAACAATGATGGGGGGGTGGGAGGGGATAGAAAAGTATGAAGACAATACTGGATTCGACGCTAAGGTTCAAACGTAATGAATATGGGGTTCATGAAGGTAACAATGTTTAAAATGCATATTGTAATGAATGGCCAATTATTGTTTTAGTAAAAATAAAAATAAAGTTGGTTAAAAAAAAAAAACTGTCCCAGAAGAAACCTAAAGGGCATTCATTGAAGGCGAATGGTGACAACACAAGGGCCTGGACAGATGTTCAGATGAACGAAACGACAACCAAAAGATGACACACAAGGACGAAATTATATGAATAAGGCTGTAATGAACCTAGAAGGAGAGGCGATATTGAACCAGACAGAGATTTAAACTGTAACGCAGGATGAAAATATTCAACTAGCTAACACCTGTACATATGCTTGAAATGCAAGAAGCTAAGAAAACAGTGCTGCTTGCTATGCTTAGAAGAAGAATAGAGCGGCAAGCGCCAACTATATATATCTACCTCAACGAAGCACATTATATAAGTGCAAATCCACTTTATACAAAAGCACAATTAACCCAGGTTACTAAGGGTCGAACAGGCCAGGTTTGTATGCCAGCGCAAAGCCAGAAGAGAGGGCTGAATCGAAACTCAGCAAGAAGAGCTTGTGCCTAGGAAATCGAGGTCAAACCAAGAGAGGGAGGCGGATAGTAACTTTGGAGAATCGAAACTTAAGAGCAGAGCAGCCTGCCCCCTGAAGGTTGAGATAAGGGGGGCCCAGGCAGGTGGCGGCCGAAAAGGAGAATTAATTGCACAAATAGAAGGAAAATTAAGCCGATTCACGGTGTGCTAACATGTGACCAGCCGAGCGCGAAGAGGTACCAACGTCTGATGTCACCCAAAGCAGGAGATACCATAACTTTTCCTGACAAGAAGCTACAGTTTCGAGGCCAACCTCAACCAACTAATTGACACATATCCCTAAAGTACTGATTGATGGAAGGGAGGCAGGGTGAATCTTGGGGCATACTGCATCTGGGTGACCATTCTGCATGCTGCTAATTAAAGTGGAGATTTATGCTTAGGGTTGTAGCCAGCCCAATCACAGTGGGCCAAATAATCTAAGGTCCTATAGATAGAACCAATGTGACGCACCTCATGCCTCACCCCAGCCAATCGGCGAACACATTGTGTGTCCAGAGACATGACTCAAGCCGATCAGCCAATCGGTGTCCTGTCCGCGGAGCAAACAGGGAAGTGTGTCTGCGGAGCGGACATAGATATCACTAATTTTTTTGCCTTACGTTTTGGCCATTTAAAAAAACTACTGGATGGATTTACACCAAATTAACAAAAGTACGCTTTCGGAACTAAGCCGCCGCTCTGCCACAAATTTGGTGGAAATCTGTCCAGCGGTTTGAGCTGTAGGCGTGCCCAAAGTTTTTGGGAAAAAAAGAAATGTTGGGACCCCCCTATAACCTTGCCCCCCGCCCCGGACCAAACCTCACCAAACTTTGCAAAAAGATCCCGGGGGAGCGAAGTTATAAGCCGCCCAAAAAGTCCTCTTCCTATGGGATTAGCAACATAACCAAAGATATAAATCGGTGCTCTGCCTAAAAACTTGTAGCTGGTGCTTAAGGGTATAAATTAGCGATTCAGTGCAGCCCGTAAGCGCTCATGCAATATGGATTCCCTGCGGAGTGCTCGGGAGGTGGAGGGTAGCACGAACAAATCTCCAAGCCCAGAGCGCGGGCTTGGGTACAGCTCGCTAATCAAAAAGATCGCCTTCACAATTAACAGTCACCGATCACTCCAGCGTCGGTACATGTGGCCGTGGCACCAAGTGCTGATTGAAATGGCGGCCGAGGTCCGCCGCGGGCATGGGCCCCTGGGTTCCGCCAATCCTCACCACACACCCACTGAAGACGGCCAGGGGGGTGGGTCATGCGCTTCTCTTCTCGTCCGGATTGGGTGACCCACCGCCGCGGCTCTATCCCAGCCTCACGTCGGATGGTCCAGCGGGGTGTCAGGGATCTCACGAGACATGGCAGGTCAGATTCTGACCGGGGATCCCCTCCACCAGGTGGACCGCTTCTTCCTTCCCTGCGCCGGTTGTCACAATACGCAAAGGTGGGGGGACCCACCGGCCAGGATCCAGGCTTCGTAGCAGTTCACTGGGAATTGTACAATGGAGAGGATTCTCCCCCGGTCGAGGTGGCGGGTCCTCAGGAAGGCCTCGACACTGCCGGCAGTGTGGCAGGGAGTCGCCAGCTCTCCAAGCACCGTGCTCGCCAAGGTGCCTTGTTGATCCCGCCCGTGGCTGCTGGACGTTCAGAAAGTGCGACACAGGGCCGGCGCCGCAGGCCCTCCGCTCTCACCATGGGAGCACCGAATTCGGCCTCAGAAGCACAGCAGAGGACCGGACTTTCTTCCCCTCAGTACTCCGGGGCCCTAGGGTACTCTTGGGGGAATCAGAGTCTCAGTCTAAGAGGTTTTCGGGGGGGCTCAGACCCCAAATAGGCCCTCGTGGAGGAGACAAACAGAGGTCAGCACATTTTAGCGCCCCCTGGTGGAATCACCTTATACTCCTTTGATTAACTTCGGAACAAACACCTTTGGAAGAATTCATTGGTCCACTATTGGAAGAGTTGGGTTTCCAAAGCCCTCTGCACGTGAGGTGACGACTGAGTGTCCTAGGCAGGGACACTCTCTTTTCCCTACGCATCCCCATGGCATAATGGGGGGTGTGACTTGCTGCTTTAAGGTCTGCATCCTGCCAATCACACTGCTGTCCAGGACCTCATCGTGGTGAAGGACTCCTGAAAGTTTGCACTAGCCTCCCTTGCATTGAGATCCAGAGAACAAGAACTACATATGTCCATGAGACCCCAGAGTGGGACTCACAGAGATGCAAGAATCCTGTATTTTCTCTGTTGAACTGCTGCAAGCCATGCTTTGAGCCTGGTAAACCCTGTTCGAACTATGAGTCCACAGGAAACAATTGATAAATGAATAAATATTGCACTTAAAACGGACTTTCAAAAGAAAGTGTGTAGTTAATCCTCTTGAAATATCAAATAATCGCAAGGTATCCAGGAGAAACCCTTGAGCCTTATGATGGAAGCCTGTCCTGTTGGAAGTCTGAAGGGCCTGCCTTTTAAGAGGTTTTCCCTTGCCCACCAATGCTGAACACTTGCTACCTCTTGTTTGCACCACTAGATCATCCCACTAGCCCGATACTTGCCACTATTGTTTTGGGATCCAGTGCTGGATTTTTCTCATGTTTAGGCACTGATGCAGTACTATGTGGATGCATAATGCATAATGCCCACTATTTTCATGTCCTTTGTTACCATTACCCCGGACACCTGTCTGAAAATAGTCGTATATGTCTAAGAATGCTTCAACTCTTTCGATGGAATGGTAAGGAATGGATTGTTTGGGGTTTATAATGGCTCCCAGGAATGTTTTTTTCTGGGATGATATCACGCTTTATTTTGTTCCGTTTATGGTGAACCCCAACTTGAAAAGTAGGTGCACTGTGTTTTGAGTGTTGCATTATCAGTTTGCCTGTGAATCCCGTTATGAGCCAATTGTCCAGGTACGGGAAGGCGAAGATGTTTCCCCTGCGTAGGTGTGCAGTTACCACCTCAAGAACTTGTATGAATACAAGAGGCGCCAATGCTATTCCAAAAGGTAGTACCCTGAATTGGTAGTGACATTTACCTACATCGCAATTAAGGCATTTTGTGTGGGGACTATTACAATCTTTTCATGCCTTGAGTGTTCATGAATACTCCTCTTGTCAAGAGGAGAATTACCTCCTATAGAGATGTCACTGTGAACTTTTGGGGTTTTACGTATTTGTTTGCTGGTCTCAGATTTTATACTGGCTTTTTTTGTTTTGTCTTTCTTGGGTACGAAGTAGCAAATGCCCTTGTTTACGTGGTTTTGTATTGGAGCCTTGATTTCCTGTTCTAGGAGCTCCTGATGGTCCTGCAGAAGCCTTCTATTGCATGGAAGCAGGTTGAGAGGATTTCATACCAACTCTATAAAACGTCCCACTGTGACTGTGTCTAGCACCCACTGGTCTGATGTTACACCTTCCCATGCATGGTCACATGATGTTATGAGAAATCCCCAAGCAAGCAGGGGACGTGGGATTGGACATGAATACTGGAGATATTGTTTGGAGGCAGAGGACGCTCCTTGGACGGTGTGTCCTCTTCCCCTGGGCTTTCCTCTACGTTGTTGTCTAGTGTGGCATGAGTAAGAGTCTTGTTGCTGAGTGCCCCTATACCAGCTACTGCCCTAACGCTGTTGAAACTGGGTTGCTGGTTGTGGATATGTATTGGGCCGAAAGGAATGGTGGATAGTCTGTGCTCCCCTAGGGTAAAAAGATCTGCCTAACATCTGACCCAGTGTTTTTAGGGTGCCGTGGTCCTTTTTATCCACTGCCTTTCCAAATAAAGATGCTTACACTACTGATTTGTCTAACTGCTGCTTGGGTTTCAGTCTTGAACCCTGAACACCTTAGGTATGCATGGCATTATAGAACGGTCGCCCCTGCGACTTGCCTTCCTTCCATTTTTGCTGCATCAAGTTATGACATTTGAAGTCTTTTTCCCCATCTTGGATGATCTAATGGATGGAACCTTGAAATTGTCAGATTTGCTTTTCTAGCTCCTCCATATAGTCCCATTACACCTAGAGATTAGAGCTGTGGCATAAGCAATCCTGACACTATATGCCACAGATGTTGCTGCTTGCGACCAAAAGAGTATACACATCTGCTCTCTTCATCTGGGGGATACTCTTGTGGAGGAGATTGGAGCATTATCCCTTTTCCAGGCTGCAGTGATGACTAGCCTAGCTACTCTGGTGGAAGTTGGCCTCTGATGTCGATGGGGTTAGAGTTGGCCGGGTTACATTTCTTTTCCACTCCTGGGTTAATGGGTTTAGTGAAGATTTTGGGCAATGAAGGGGTTATCCTCTTTTTAATTGGGAAAGCAGTGAGATGCCAGTTTTGTGTCCTCCAGCAGGTCTTCTGTAAAGTCAACATCCTCCTTTGGAGCCTCTGTTTTTTTAAAAAAAAAAAGCCCAAAGCATTCAGCTGCTCTCTTCAGAAGGTCATAGAACTGAAATTATCCTCTATGTCAAAGTGACCGGGGGTATGCAACCTCATCTGGGGAAGGCAGTATGTAAGTGTCGAGGTCCTGGTACTCCTGATAAGAGTGCTCATGTTCTGGGTGAATGTCTACCTGAACGCGTGACTTTGATATTTCTTTTAAGGGGGCTCGCCATCTGTTGTGCTGGTCTTTGGAGGTGGTGCATGCTTCTCCACGAATTGCACGGTTTCTAAAAATTCCTGCGTCGACTACTCATTTTGGCATCATGGGATACGTTCTGAGGCAGTTAAACTATGTCGTGGGGTTGAAATTAGTATTTCAGCCTTCGATATCTTGGTCATCGCCCATATTGTCCCCTTCCTCCTAATGTTTTCAATGTTGGCATTGAATGGACGGCTGTTAGTGGAGGCGACGACGGAAAAGTTGGAGGAGGAGCTTGGATAACATGGGCAGGGTCCTCCTCCCTCCCCCCTGGGTAAAGGGGAGGGTTGTGGCAAGCGTGCCAAACTGAGGCAAAAGCCTGCGGAGGCCAACAAAAGAAAGGGGTGTGCCTATCGGCATATAAGCCGGCGGGCGTCCTGCAGGCCAGATAAAATGTAGTGTTAACAGCTTCCTTCTCATCTCCTTCCAACTAACAGCGACATGGAGGAGGAGACGGTCCGTCTGGGGAGTTGGGCATTCATTTGCATCAAGGGCCGGGGCAAGCTGGACGGCCAAGAAAGAGGGACTGACTGCTGGCGAGTACCGGATTTGGTGGCACGGGGTGCACGGAATTAGATGGGCTCAGCTGCATGGGCAGATCAACAAATTGCTGGGTAACCAGCAAAAGCCGGATGTCCTGATTATACACTTAAACGGCAACGATTTGACAAGCCTGGGGAGGGGGGATTTAATGAGGGAGATGATGTTTTCTTTACATGAGTTGTCCTCGCAGCTGGGCGAAACTGAAATTTGGTGGTCAGCGATCATTCCAAGACAGGAACGGAGGGGTGCTGAGAGCCACTCAGTGGTGGAGAAGTCAAGAAGAAAAATGAATGGGGCGATGGAAAAATTTTGCAGGGGCAGAGGTTTCCCCCAGATCAGGCACGGCTTGATCAATTTGAAATCCCCAGCGTATTATTTGAAGGATGGAGTGCATTTGTCAGTATCTGGGATGGATCTGTTTTACTGGACTGTATGCACGCAGCTCCTGGAATTGTAAAGTTGGAAAGGTGGGAGCCGCGGTGGCCGGTAACCCACCTTTGGCATGGCTGTGTTTTGGCGACCAATGGCAAGATACAGACTCTGAATGAGCCATGGGAAAGCTGGAAGGGTCTTCACTCTTCTCAGGACCAGCGCCTCTTGGGGGGCCTAAGCGGCGGGGGCATCTGGTGGTAGCAATGAGGGCCCGGCTTTCCCTGAATGAACGGCACTCCCCCAGCCCAGGAACACCTGCAAGGGGGGGCGGGGCTCAGACAGGAAGGGTTGGGGGAGCTGGGCCTACTGTGGACTTTGTTCAGAAAAGGGGGAAGCAGGTTTTGGACACAGAGCAGTCGCTGCACCTTCGGAACTATTACTATTTTCACAAAGTTGTTTGCAGTGTTTTGAATGTATTATGTTGTGAAAATAAATCTGCAGCCTTTTCATGCCAAAAAGAAGACATGTCTCATTCTGCACCTTACTGGGTGGGATATGAAAAGGGCAAAGAGAATGAGCAAATATGATGGTACAGAGATGGACAAATGCCCAGGTTATGTTTGTGCATAGGTTACCTATGTTTTATTCCCCCCCCTTCCTGTTTGAGTGTTTTTTCCACACCCTTGTCTGAACCTTCGTCAACAGGTATAGCTTTTCTCTTTTTGCATCGATGTTCAACCCTCAACGTTCCTCTGTCAGCTATCCTAATGTTTAGCTGCATCGTGATTGCCAGGGGACTTCTCCATAACCCGCCCATAGGTCGATCCGTCTGAGTTTGGGATCTGCCATGAGGTGCTTCCTTGTTAAGCTCTGGGGCGTGGGGGGTAATGGGGTCAAGCCAAACCTCTGTGTCGGATACCTCAACCTCAAGTGTTAGAGCATCAGACTCTGCTGTGCTAATGTCAATTTGGCAACCACACATGCAATGGTGTCAAAAAGTGTATCTCCGCTACAGGTTTTGCTGCCAACCAATGGCAGACAAAACCCACAATCTGAGGACGTTCACACGAGAGGTCCCATGGGTACATGTAGGATATTAATGAAATAGTTTTTTTAATAATGCGCTTAATACCATACCTGAGTTTGGATTCTAAGCGCCGATCCGGGATTCAAACCTCTGTTGCTCTGCGTGGTCATGCTTCCAAGTCCAGCGCGTTACCCATGTGCTATCAATATGGAAAGCAAGTGAATATTAGATTCACAAGCCCCGAAATATTTGTATCGAATCTTGATTGGACATTCCCTTTATTTTGGACCGTTATACTTTGCTGTTTGAGTTACTACTGGACCATATTCACACCCCTCTTGAGAGTATAGCCTTCCCTCAGCCCACGTTAGTACAAAAGGCAAAGGCGGTTTATAGCTTAACTGTGCCTCTTTTACCTTTATGATTGGGTTCACTCTTGTTGTGCTGAACTGTGAAGGCTGAGTAGGCAGTTTAGCCTCTACTCACCCTTGTACTCCTGCAGGGAAGATAATTTGCCTTACCCTTCCTATTTGTTAGAGCCCAAGGCCTAAATCCAGTTGTGGTGGCTTGACACGTCGAGACGCAATTTAGTCTTTCTGACAATATGCCCCTCAAGAGTACAAAAGGACAGATTGAGGTGAGTATTGCCCGAAAATGTTTGTACACCCTGGTAATCAGACAGCTGGCTGCAAGAAAAAGTAACCAAGTATTAACATTTGGCTAAAGGCACTGTTATCTCAAAACAAGATGAAGAACCGATGCTCACAAGCAAGAAACTCACAATGGGACTGAATAGTTCCAAGCTAGATTGGTGAGTATCCTGAAACAAGAAAGGCAACGATTACCAGGAGGACAGGAGAGTAAGAAAAAGGTATGAACCAAACTGTATGTGCTTACCAATTGAGTGAACAGGATAGCAACAGCAGATGTATTCTGGGAAATGAAGCGGTAGTCCTGGAAACCCAATGTCCTGTTTCCCATTCCTGCCGGCACGAGGACGCCTAAGGAGTCTATTGATCCTTGCGCCGTTGCGCTAATGTTCTTTGATCCTTGCGCCGATGAGCGACAGTTCTCTTTGTTCCTTAAAGTCTTTGGGCAGAAAAAATTAAGGTGGAGCACTGAATGTAGATTGAACAATCCAAATGGCTTAGGTCTTGGCAAGTGGGGTAAGATATGAAGAA
Organism: Ambystoma mexicanum; assembly: GCF_040938575.1. NCBI lineage: Eukaryota > Metazoa > Chordata > Amphibia > Caudata > Ambystomatidae > Ambystoma > Ambystoma mexicanum. The sequence continues at coordinate 646,818,957 of NC_090941.1, forward strand.
GACCAGGCATTCCGTGAAAGTTCTGAGGTATGCAATAATCGGGTAAGACTTGAAGAATGAGGCGAATGCAGTCCGTGGCCGTTCCGGGTCTAGTAATTAGCAGGTAAGAGTTGTGGGACGAGTCGAATGCAGTCCGTGACCGTTCCGGGTCTAGTAATTAGCAGGTAAGACTTGTGGGATGAGGTGAATGCAGTCCGTGGCCATTCCGGGTCTAGTAATGAGCAGGTAAGACTTGTGGGATGAGGCGAATGCAGTCCGTGGCTGTTCCAGGTCTAACAATGAGCAGGTAAGACTTGCGGGATGAGGCGATGCAGTCCGTGGCCATTCCGGGTCTAACAATGAGCAGGTAAGACGAAGGCAGTGACAAGAACAAGGCAAGAAGTCACAAAGAAAACCAAGGAGTCAAGGAGGCAGAAGACAAGGTAACAAGATGCGTAGCTTAGGACGTTTTTGCAAAATCAGAAGCACTGCTGTGTGCAGGAGCGGGGCTTAAATACTGGTCAGCTGACCGCACGCACAACGCGGCGTCGTAGGCCTGAAAGTCTACACGAATGCAAGGGGCGCCAGTGTCTCTAGGCAACCTATAGCGTTTCCTGAAAGGGAGCGAGTAAAAAGACGGACCATGATTCTGAGGAGTTAAAGAGCGTTCCGCTTTGAAGTGAGAACTGTTCACTCTACTGTGTATTCTGGAATGTTTGTACTTATGCGGAACCGCTTTATGATCAGATGAAGAGCCGTCTAATGGAACCCAGACACTATTGGAGTCAAAGGAGGCAGAATACTGGCATTGTTCCACCAGGCTGCTGTGGAGATATCCAACCTAGACACCAAAACACATCAGCACTGCCACATTAAATTATTTTTTGTTTATTTACATAGCACTTATACACAGGTTAAGTGCTTCAAAGCACTTCAAGGCAGGAAGGTAACAAGGGAATACAGTCATCATTCTTAGGCCTTGAAGATTCTGAATGCTCTAAACGAAATAACTAGCATACTAGGCCTTATGACAGTTCTTCAAGTGCAAGTGGATGAAGTGGTACAGTTCAGACCAAGTTCGGGAGGGCGGGCAGGGGGAAAAACAGGACAGACAACTAACTGGACCTAGTACATTGAGGTCATGCAGGTGCAGAGACATGGGGGAGTGTGGGGGGATGGGAGGACAGAGTCTGGTCCAGCAGGGCACTTGGGTTAAGTGCAGAGAGGTTGCCCCGCCTAAGGAACGTAAGCTGAAAGTGCAGTAATGTTGAATAAAGTGCAGCGGCCTGGAGGAAAATGCAAAAGACTGGCGGGGGGAGCCTGGGACCTGTCGGCTCTGGAGGTGAAGCAGGCAACCAGTCAGCAAAAACTGAAAAGAGTTAGGAAGGAGAAGGAGGGTGGAGAGAAAAGAAAGGCGGTTAGCAGGTGAGAGCGAAAGAGAAAGAGAAAAGGAGGAGTTTCCGGAACTTAAGGTGCTCCGGCTCAAGATGGAGAGTGGCAGGGAGGCTGTTCCAGAGCAAAGCACCTGCAGAGGATGAAGATCTACCCCCAAATCTCAGTTTGTGAAAGCGGTTCACCCGGAAAGAGTTGGAGGAGGACGGGCAGAGGACTCTAGAGGGAGAGTATTTAGGAAGAGAGCGTTGTAGATATTGCGCGGGTCCCGGCCCCAGAAAGCCTTGTGGATTATGCACATGGTCTTGAACTTTATCCTTGCAGCCATGGGGAGCCAGTGGAGGGATTTCAGTGCTGGAGAGATGCAGTCCCAGGGCTTGAAGCCAAGGATAAGTCTTGCAATTCTGTTCTGGATGAGTTGTAGAGGACAGAGAGTAGAAGTAGGAAGATTGAGAAAGAGGCTGTTGCAATAGTCCAGCCTAGAGAGAACCATGGCTCTCAAATTGATGAGCCTCTGGGGAAAGTGAGAAAAGGTAGAATACCTCTGAGGAGGTGCAGTTGGTAGTTGGCCTTTTTGGAGATGTCTGAGATGTGAGGAGAGAAGGAGAGAGTTGAGTCAAAGATGACCCCAAGATTTTTTGCCTCACTGGTGGTCTGGGCACAGGGCCAAGGGAGGCAGGCCAGTGAGAAAGTGGGAAAGGAGGAACAGGGGTCCCAATGAGAACAATCTCTGTCTTACTGGCATTCAGGCATAGATCGTTAGCAGCACACCAAGCCTGAATTGCGGATAGACAGTCAGGGATGGGCGAGGAGGAGGCCGAGGGTAGCCTGACAGAGAGCTGTGTGTCATACGCTTAACATTGAAAGTTAGAGGTAAAGGTAGAGATCCTGTGGACAAAGGAGGCATGTAGGTATTGAAGAACCAGGGGGAAAGGTTAGATCCCTGGGGGACACCACAAGCAGTGGTAGAGGAGAGAGAGGGCCCAAGTTCTACTGGGAGGGCCGGTCAGAGAGAAAGGAGGCGAGCCATGCCAGGGCCTGATCAGTGATGCCCAGGGTATCACACATACAGGTGAACAGGATGTTGTGGTTTACCATATCGAAAGTAGAAGAGAGGTCGAGAAGAATGAGGACAGAGGGAGAGTTGGTGTCAAGATTTGAGAGCAGGTCTTCACGGATGTTCAGAAGAGCGTTTTCCGTGTCTCTGGATGCTCTAAAGGCAGACTGAGGGTCATGGAGACAAACCAACATATTCAGTATGGAGGGTAATTTGAGTGATAGCCAGCTTCTCCAGGAGTTTTCCCCGGAAAGGGGTGATGGAGATCGGGCTATAGTTTACCGGAATGGACGGGTCAGCGAAGGTTTTTTTGAGCAGAGGATGCACAAAAGAGTGCTTGAGAGTGGAAAACCCCAGTAGTGAAAGTGAGGTTGCAGATGTCAGCCAAGGCTGGAGCGAGAGTGTCAATATTGTCCTTGATGGTTTTGGAGGGGCATGGGGTCCACCTGTTTGAAGGAGGCTTTCATAGATGGGACTTGTCTAGGAACTTCATCAGGTGTGACAAGGGAGAGGGAGGAGAGAAGAAGGGGAGGGGTAGGGGCAGCCGAGGGGGCCCAAGAGATGTTGGTGCAGGGGGTGGAGCAGAAGAGAGAGCGGACAGGATGTCCTGTGTTTTGGTGGTAAAATGTGCAGTCAGGGCCGAGCAAAGGGCCTGGGTAGGTGTAGTAGAGGATGGGGCTGCAGTAGGGTTGGCCAGTTCCTTGCAGACTTTGATGAGTTTGGCTGTGTTGTTAGACGCCACAGCGACGCAGGCTTGAATGTAGACTCTTTTCTTGGAACAGATGCAGAGTCTATATTGCCTGTGAAGAAGGCAGCAGGCCAGTTTGTCAGAGAGTGTACCTGAAGATCCCCATTTCCGTTCCGCTGCTCTGCACTTGCGATTAAGGGCAGCCAGATCAGAGTCCTACCAAGAGTTGCATTTTTTGGTAGGCTTCAGTCGGACTCTCATGACAGGGGCAAGAATGTCAAGGGTGCTGACGATGGAACAATGAAAGTTGGCGAGGGCCTAATCAGGGTGGGAGTCAGCCGCAGGAGTAGAAGGAGGAGAGTAGGTGGAGGCAAAAGCAGCCGTTGACACTCTTTTCATGCGTCGGATGACCTTTCACGCAGGAGGTGGTCTAGGGTGTGCTATTGCCAAAGGAGAAGAGAGCTTCAAGAGAGAAGAGAACGATCAGTCCATGAGAGTGAAGTGGTGAGAGGAATAGAGAGTGGGATGTCTGTGGTGATAAGAGCATGCAAGGTGTGGCCAGTCATGTGCGTTGGACAAGAGGGTAGAATTGAAAGAGAAAGGGAGTGACATAGGTTTCGGAACCGTCCAGAAGAGTCAAGATTGATGTTAAGAGCCCCCTGAAGTAGGAGTTGGGAAGAGGAGAAGAGGCCAGGTCAGCCCATTCCAAGAGGGAGAGGGTGCACTAGCCCGGCGGCCGATAGGTGGCCAGAGTAAGAGAGGCGACAGGTTAGAGAGAGCCTGCAGACCAGGCATTCAAATGAGAAGTAGACTAGAGTGGGAATAATGGAAACAGGGATCCACTCAAGAAAGATCAAGGGTACTCCACCTCCTGGCCTGGTGGGCCTGGGCACGGAGAGGATCTTGTATCCTTCAGGGAGGAGTGTGTCAAAACTTGTGACAGAGCTGTCCTCAAACCATGTCTCGGTAAGAGCAAGAACATCAAGTTCCAGGAGGTGGCAGATGTCAGAGGAGTGCTTGACAGCAGAACAAGAGTTTAGTATGGCGACATACAGCAGGTTAGCCACATCCGAGACCTACTCACAGAGATTGATAAAAGCAGTCAATTCTAAGCCACAGTAATCTATCAGACATGCCTTTTATTTAAAGATGTACGTGCTACCCAAGTAAATAAGGAAGGCATTTATAATTTAAAAGTTCAATTGTCACCACAGCCTGCAGTGGGCTTTGTGCCTCAGCAGCTTTCAGGGGCGTACATGTGACCTTTGAAAATGCCCTTGCCAAAGCAGAGCTGATGCTTTCATGTCTGTAGACTGGTTACAGCAAGGCACCTGTGTGTACCATGATTTTGTATTTTTTTTATTTGGCAATTCGGTTATTTCATACTTTTGCCAACCTAGACCAATCAACAAAAAAAGCATTACATGAAAAGAACATCAAACAAAGGAATGGGGAGTAAAAAGGGGACACATATCAAGAAAAACACCAATTGCTAAGGGAAAAGTAAATCCATAAAATCAACAATTCATCATCTAACAAAAAAGAACAAAGAGAGAAATAAGAAACCAGGCAGTAAAGTGCCAGGTCTTTCCCAATCGTTCAGTAACTGGACATTAGATACCAATTCATTCATCACTTTTCAGCTCCCTACATTTCTTAAAAATAATTTCTAAAAACTTTACAAGTGCATTAATCAATCTGACGTTTGCCCTCCCCCCATATAAGGCTTCCCACCATGCCTCTGCACATGTTCCAAATCTCTCACTCATATCTTTATACAGATCCAAAGTCCTGTGGAATCTCAAATTCAGACAGAACAGTGTCAGGTGCTTTAAGGTTTCCGCCTGGGTTACACAACTTGCCTCTGTTGTCCCCGATTTGCCTTCCGTATCTAAGAAGGATAACCTTTGTGTGTAAGATGTTCAATCAGAATCTTAAAAATAGATTCGTATGCCTAGCCACTCAGGAACCTTATCAAATATTGCAGTTATGTTGGGCGAGGCAAAGATGTTTTTCGAGAGTGTGAATAATTTAGAGGTAGACTTTTTAACTAGGTTTCCCTCCAACCGTCAGCCCAAAGAATCAGAATCTTTTTTGACGTATATGGGATTTTTGCAAATAATGTCAGTAGATAATCCCAAACTTAAGAGTGTATCATTGCATCGTACCAGCCACTTATTGAGAGGCCAGTCGTACATTCCAACCTTTTTCTGCCCTTATTACCCTGTATTGTGGTGGGCATTAAGCAGGTTCAGCTTCCTGAAAAGTGTTAAAGAGTTCCACACCACCCTCACATATAAGGAGCGCAGGCCTACCTTGTGTGTTAGGATTGCCATTGACACGACATTCAGAAGGCACAAAACCCTCCTCAAAACCAGCCCTCGAGTAGTTCCCACGATTCCCATGGAAGACTGAGGCAAGCCTCTGCAGTTTATGTAAGGGTGGGGACCACCTTCAGGTTATAGAAGTTAAGGACTGGGAGAAGCAAGAACTGGGAGAAGCAAGAACTTACCATACTTTCTCTCGATCAGAAATCCCTGAGCTGTCAAGTGCTTTATTTTACCACTCAGGCAATTCATCCCTGGTGAATCGCAGGAACTGGCACTTATTGCGACAAGATATTTTATGGGGAGGACAGGCCGGAACCAATTCCCATTTAAAACCCAACTTGAAGCTTTGGTTTTGCTGCCCCTTAAGTTCTTTAGGCCGTTATGATTTACGTAGACCTGCAGAATATCCAGTTTTCTTTGAAGGCTGACCAGTGTTTGGTCTAAAATGACCAAGTTATCAGCATATAAAAGCCACCCTACAGAGGTACCATTCATTCTTGTGTCCTGTGATTGCCATAATAGGATATTTGTTGTCATTTGAGGCACTTCCAGGGGTCCAATATGCACTCTATTTCTCCCCCTTTCCACCTCCAAACTTTGACTCCACGCTTTCTCCTTTATCATCCCCATGGCAAACCAAGAGAGTACAATCAGGTCATGGTCGCTATGACAAGTGGGAGATGCACTCAGGGATAAGACCCTGGAGAGCGCATTAACAGAAACAAAAAAGGAATCCAGCGTTGCACATAATTGCCCATTACGCCAAGTCGTGGCACCCGGGATGTCACCCTGAACCTGGCCGTTCAACATGTGAATGCACCTGGACTCAGTTTCCTCTAGCCAATCTAGTGCTCTCACTCTCTTTGCCCATTTACCCTCCACTAAACCCTTTTCACTCCTCTACCGGAACTTTAAGCAGTCAGATCACCACATATCAGTAGAGGCTGCGAAATGATTGAGTACATATTGTCAATCCATGAAATCAGTGTCCACAAAGCTGCTTGATTCCCCAGAATCAAGATTCCAGTATAAATTGAAAAGAACCAGGTGGTGCTTTCCACTGTGAGGTAGCTCCTCCAACTTTATAATCAGGATCTGAATGTAGGGATTGGGGTTAATGACTTGTATCACCTGCAGATTTAGACCATTTCTCATAGCCAAGAGATCCGAGCAGGGCCTACCTTGTCTGCCCTTTTTTGCCTTGTTTAAATACAAAGAAAAGCTATCCAGCAAAGGGGTCTCCAAAAGGAACAAGTTACTTACCTGTAACTAATGTTCTCCAGCATGGGTCTGGCATGGATTCACAGTCTCATGAATAGTCCCCGTCGTCAGGCTGGGAATCCTCGGTAAAAGAAAATACAGTTTCACTTACAAACTGTATTTCTCATTTAGACCAACGATTGTCCTCTCGGTCATACTGCCCCCATCCAATGATAGTCCTCTCCCTAAGCCCCTCCTCTGGCAACCATGTTTAGATTTGGTAAACTCATAAAGTGGCAGTATGACCTGAAGAGTCGCAGAGGGGACAGCCAGAGAGTTCGCATGTGAATCCATGCCAGACCTATGCTGGAGAACAATAGTTACAGGTAAGTAACTTGTTCCTTCTCCAGCATGGGGTCTGGCATGGATTCACATGCTCATGAATAACAAATACATAGCAGCACAACATTACACAACCACAGGAGGTGGCAAGGCTCAACAGAAGCAATTAACTCTCACCTCTGGAACAGACTCATCTCAGGCGAACCGGTTGCGTAGCACTGCTTGGCCGACTCTGGACTCATCCCTGGAATCCCTGTCGAAGCAGTAGAAGTTTGTGAAGGTGTGTGTGGACTTCCACATAGCAGCTCTGCAGATGTCCAGCAGGTGCACTCCAGACAGTAATGCCGTTGTCTCAGCGATCGCTCTGGTGGAGTGGGCTCTCAGACAGCCGGGCAGGGGTCGGCTCGCCAACCAATGACAGTTTATGATGCAGCCGGAGAGCCACCTTGAGATGGAAGCTTTGGACAAGGCCTTCCCATGATTGATGGGACCAAAGTTCATGAACAGTTGTGAAGTCTTCCGAAAACTCTTCACGCGTGTCACGTAGAACTTTAAGGCACAAACAACGTCCAGCGAGTGCAAGGCCCTTTCAGCCGGTCACAAAGGTTTCGGGAAAAAAAACAGGTAACACCAAAGGCTTGTTGAGGTGGAATTCTGACTGAACCTTCGGCATGAAAGAGCGGTGCGTCCGCAGCAGCACCCTCTATTAGTGGAATGGTTGCTTGCAGGATAGGGCCTGGATCTCACCCACCCTCATCGCAGAGGTGATGGCAACAAGGAAAGCCATTTTCCACGAGAGGAACTTGAGGGGCCAGTGCATAGAGTAGAAGGGGGCCCCCATGAGCCTCGTCAGAACCACGTTGAGTTCCCACACCGGAGCAGGAGCCTTGACCGGAGGGAAAGATTGAAAAAGTCCTTTAAGGAACTCCTTGACAAGTCGATGAGACCACAGTGAAGATCTTCCTGGAGACCTGGTGCAGCGGGAGATAGCCACCAGATGCACCTTGATAAAAGCGTGTGCCAGGCCTGCCTTGCCCAAGGAAAGCAAGTATGGAATAATTTGCGGGGCATTGATCCTCAGTCGGGTAATCTTTTGCGACTGGCACCACATAGCAAAACGCTTCCACTTTTGACCTTAGCACTTCAAAGTCGACGACGCCCTGACCTTGGCGAGGACCTCTCTGCAGTCCGCCAGCAACTCATATCCAACAAACTCTAGGACTGCAGGAGCCAAGCCCTCAGGTTCAGCGATCCTGGGTCGTGATGCAGGATTGCGTTTCCTTCTCTGATGAGAAGATCCAGAACTACTGGTAGCTTGACCGGGGGCGACACTGACAGACTGAGAAGGTCCGGATACCAAATCTGCCTCAGCCACGCCGGGGCGATGAGTATCATCTTGCACGGACACCGTCTGATTGTGTTGATGACTCATACCAGGAGAAGGAATGGAGGGAACACATACAGAAAAAGTCCTTTCCATTGAAAGGAGAATGCGTCCCCCAGGCTCCTCGGCTAGTGGAACTTGTTGGCAAACTTCTTGCACTTGGAGTTTGTCACTGTCGCAAACAGATCTATCTGGGGCCTGCCCCACTCGGCAAACAGGCGGTCCACCTGATCCTGACAAAGCTCCCACTCGTGGCAGGAGCGCAGTTCTTGACTCCCGCCAGGTGAAGAGGGATGGCCTGTCCGACGGCCCATCGCCACAAGTCCTGCGCCTTCTTGGAGAGTGCCGGGGATCGAGTGCCCCCTTGCTCCCTGATGTAAAACATGTTGGCGGTGTTGTCTGTGAAGATTCTCACCACCTAGCCTTTCAGGCATGGGAGGAACGACTTCAGGGCCCAAAACACTGCCCGTAGCTCCAGGATGTTGATATGAAGATCCTTCTCCTCCGTCAACCACAGGCCTCTGGCATGCAGACGTCTGGTGTGCGCTCCCGTCTCCGTATCCGCCTTGATGGCCTCTAGGAACACGTTGACGACCTTCCAAAATGGGTTATATCTCTGTCGAAGGGCATGTCCAGCACCTTCGCTTGGACCTCCTCATGGAAATTTGTGGCGTTCATCCAGCCTTGGTGACAAAGGCAGACACTGTTCTGTTCTGCCCGAACCCCGTGGCGGTGACACCCAATGCCACTGTGATGGCGCGATCAGACGCTACCACCCCTTCTTCAGACCCAGCTTGTACCACAGCTCCCAGGCCTACCTGTCTCAGATCGCCAGTGCGTTGGCCACCTTGATGGTGGACGCCACGGTGTAAATCACCTTCCTTCCCATTTTATTTTTATTTATTTGCATTTTGAAAGCGCTCGTACAGCCCATAGGCATCGAGGTGCTGCTACAGGTTTTTTTTTTATTTGTTTTTTTTTGTCTTAGTTGCGTATTTATAACGCACTTAAACACCCAGAGGTTTCTAAGCGCGGACCCGGGGATCGAACCTGTGTTGCCTCGTGTCGTCTCGCTTCCAAGGCGAACATGTTGCCGCTGAGCTATCTCCCGAGACTGAGCATCCATCTTCTTCCCTTCGCTATCCGACAGGACCGAAGATGATGGGTTAGTCGACAGTTTCCTGGCGGCCGCCAATACCACTGAATCCGGCGATGGTTGCAACCTCAGGTACTTGGGTGCGGATTCCGACACCCGGTACTTCTTCTCCAGCCTATCCTGTTTGGCTGGAGCCCTGCAAGGGTTCTTTATGAGGGCCAGGCCCTCCCCCCACACGGCGTCCAGATGGGGCACCACCATGATTGTCTTCCTCTTGGCCTCGCGCCTCTGGTACAAGAAACCCTCCCTCCTGTTTTCTTCAGGCACAAGCTGGAATAGATTGGAGACTCTGCTGATCATGGAATGGAACAACCCCACCTCGTCAGGTGGGGACACCCTATGTGGCGCATCCAAATGCGGAGACTCGCCCTCCGCTGTGACAATAGCGATAACAAATAAGGTTGGCCTTAGATTTGCGACCGTTTGCTCCACAGCAACTCTTTCAGGAAGAAGCCCGGCACGGCTGGTTGTAGGAGCACGGTGTCTGGGGTGGGTTTGTCAGCTAGTCAGCTAACCACGAATTGGAGCTGCCCTGCCATATAGAACAGCTCAAAATACGGGACTCTAATGCCCCCTCTCACCATACGGTCTCTGCAGTGCGGCTAATGCAATCCCACATCTGTCGCCATGCCACAGAAATCCCCTACACAAGGAATCTAACGTTTTAAAGAAGGCCTTGGGGATATTATATGGGATATTTGCAAAGTAGTGTAGGAGCCTAGGGAGGACAACCATTTTTAACAGTGCCGCTCTACTCATTACTGACGGCGGCAACTTCTTCCAGAATGTCATGGAATTCTGTATCCCCATCAGAGCCCTCTGCGTGTTGTTGTCATGCTCTTTGACGGGATCATGAAAAATATCTAATGTGGTGGTGCTCCATTTCAAGGCCAGTACTGGCAGATTACTGGGTTGTGTCTTAGCTAGACTGGCTAATGGAAACAGAGAAGACTTATCCATGCTAACTGTGATTCCCCAAAACTGAGCAAAGCTACCAAGGGCTTCAGTTATCATTTCTAATTTATCTTCAGGGTTTTGCACATATATGAGCGAGTCCTCGGCATACATGGAGATCAGGTGCCGTGTTCCCATGATCAGTATACCTGCTTTGATGTACTCTGCTCTCAGGTACGCGGCAACCGGTTTCATAGCTAGAACATACAGTAATGGAGACATATATAAGGGCCCAGGGACAACGGGCAGCCCTGTCCAGTGCCTTTCTCCAACACCATTGGCTTAGAGAAATGTCTGCCCATTCTGACCCTTGCCACCGGGTCCATATATATGATTTCCACCCACCTCAGATAATACGGGCCAAAGCCCAACCTTCGTAGGGTGGCATGTAGCCAATCCCACTTAATAGAATCAAATGCCTTTATCGCATCCAGGTCCACTATAGCACACAGTGTCTCCCAGGAGGCGGTGCTGTGCATGATGTGATGTAGGCATCTAAGATTCCAAGACATATTTCTGCCTGGCACGTAGCCCATCTGATCAGGGTGTACCAAAGTGTGAATTACCATTTTTTTTTTTTTGAAACTTGACTTTTATTGATTTTAACATGGAGTGTGAACATACAGGTGGGTACATGTTATGCATTGAGAGCTGCTTCAGTTTAATATTCAAGTCCACCTTAACAACATTTATCAACGTTAGTGTTCATTATTCCAGGAAAGAGCAAAAGGAAAGGAAACCAGAAAGGGAAAACACAGGAAAAGAAAAGCCCCACCCCCCCCTCCCTACCCCCATCTTTCAAGTCCACTTCCTTCGGGGCATTAACATTCTGGATTGTAGTAGGCTGCGTGACGCACATCTTGAATCGCCCTAAGGTCATAGATCTCCTATATGGTCTGTGACAGGCAAGGGGTGCCAACAAAGGGTCTTTCGGTTTTTCGGTCAGCGGTAGCGTGGGTTAGGAGCTAGTTTCCTTGCTGTGTCGAATCTTCCATGGTTGAACGCGAGATGTATTGCACAGTGAAATCGAACCAGACTTCCTCTTGTCGCGCGGCTTTGTCATGGAGTATTGCCGTTATTCTTTCCATAGTGTAAATATTTGTAGCGATCTGTATCCAATCCTTTTTATCAGGTAAGCAAGGGGTTTTCCATTTTATCACGAGGGCAGCTCTTGCCGCGAATATGAGGGGGGATATCAGACCTTTTACTCTTATCATTTCGTCATCTTCTTCTTCGAGGCCAAATAGGATCAGGAGGGGTGACATTTCCCTATCTATGCCGTCCAGCTGTTTGATCCATCCCAGGACCTCCTGCCAGTAAATGCGGACCTTGGGGCAGGCCCACCACATGTGCCAGTAATCAGCATTCATCACACATTGTCGCCAGCATCTCGGGCTGGAGGTCTGGAACATTTTGTTCAGTCTTTGTGGATCGTATTGCCATCTATGTAATAATTTTATGGCATGCAATTTATACTGGGCCGCGATTGATATTTTGGATGGTGTCTCACATATTTTGTCCCAGGCTTGCTGGTCGAACTCTCTGGCGAAGTCTCATTCCCATCTTGCTTTGAGACGATGGTTTGGTGCGTCGTCTTTGGTAATTAAGGCTCTGTACATTCTCGCTATGAGGCCTTTGGAGGTAGTAGTTGTGTCTAGGATCGTCTCAAAGGGCGTTAGTTCTCTCTGCGTGGTATCTTTCCATTCCTTTCTGGATATGACGCCTTTCAGACATAGGTACAGGAAGACTGGTATCGGATGGATTTGGAGGGCCTCCTCCAGTTCCGTTATTGTTATGAATTTCCCCTTTTTCCAGAGCTGACCGACCCTTTCGAGACCGGCATCAAACCAGGATTGGTATCTGGCATGTTCCGGAATTTCCTCTCTGATTCCAGAGGACCAAGGATGGCTCAGTGGCGAAGGCCACGTGTTGACTCCCGACATTGCTCTCCCCTTCCTCCATATGTTCCACAACGTGCCCAGTATCGGGAATTACCATTTTTAACCTATTGACCAATGTTGCTGTCAGGATTTTGCTATCCTAGTTAAGCCGACCAGGATCTGCCGACCAGGATCCGCCCCTGCAGGAGCGGCAGGCACCCTGGACGAAGCCCAACTGATCCTTGCAGTAATATCGGTAAGCGCTGTGACCGTAGCACTAGCCCCAAAAATAGCCTTTGAAGAACTCTGCAGCCTTCACATAGAAAAATCACTGTTGTTTGAGGAAGAATACACCTGCCGTTGGCCCAATACAGCTGTAAATGCTGTAGCTGCACCATATCCGCCATTAGGTACACGAGGTACCTAATACACTCTAAGATGGCCGACTGTTAGCTTTTGCCTGCCTCCAGAGCCTAAGCAGGCCCCCAGCAGCCATTGCCAGCTGCTGACTGGCCGACTCGCCCATTTCACCTTGATTGGCCGCTGGCAGGCATAGCCGGCCCACTTCCATCAAGGCCCACAGTAACAAGGCCATCACCTGTTTTCTGCCTGTTCTTGCTGGAACTGCCGTCTGCTAGACCCCCTGGTCCTCATGCCCTGATCGCTCCAAAAGGTAACTTTTATTGGCCCCTCGCAGTCGCCACACGCTATTGAGTCTCCACCGTTGCTGCTGATGCATTTGCGAGCACACCTGAACCCTCCGCTCTATACCTGTATCTATCGCTACTTATTGTACCGTTGAACCTTCTGTCCTCAACTACGTGGCACGACCGAGACTGTTACCCACCCATTTCTTAACATGGGGATTGCGATTGTTAAATGCCACATCCCTACATGCGCAACTGTTTTATATATACCTGCCCCTGGATCTAAGGCCTGCCGACACCCTTCCATCATGTTTCAGAGACACGCGAACATTGTCATTGATCCCAGCCATTTGCGCACACGCTGATCCCAGTCACCTATGCACACGCTGCAACTACTATACTCACGCAGAGCTTAGCAGATCTCTGTGGCCACCGTCCATACAGCCACTAAATTATGCTTAGCTCATGAACACGGCAATCATACTGCTAGCCTGCCCATATCCTGCCTTGCCTAGCCTGTTGCTCCTTACTCACTGTGTCAGCTTGTCCACTCCGTTAGTCTGTGTCGCTAGCGACTGTGTCATCACTGTACCTACACTGTCTATCTATGCCTAGCTTATAGCTGTGCAATTATCATACCTATGTACAACTCACAACCGCTGTGACTATACTGCCGGCCTGTCCATATCAGTCCTAACCTGCTACCCCGTTGAACACTGGGTCAGCACTGTTGGCTCTATGCTAGTCAGTGTCTCTTTGTCTCTAGTGACTGCGTTATTATTGTGCCTTTATTGCCTGTATTGCCCATCCATGCCTAGCCTTATAGTTCTGTGACCACCTCTTTCTCTGTTTAGCCTATGAACCTTGAGACTATGCTAGCAACACCTATACTATGCGCAACCTGTGATTTGAATGTGCATTTCCACCTATATCTTATTATCACCCTCCACTGCACATGCCCGAACCCCTGTCTAATACCTTGCCGGATACATCTCCATAGCACACCAGTTAGCTGTGTCATACTTACACTGCTAGCTGGCAATCTCCCTCATCCTGTCCCTTCTGCATCATTATGCATTAAAAATAGAAATGTTAGTGTCTTCGCATGATGTTGCCCCACTGCATTTTAGCCAAATGTATTATTTTGACTCTAGGTGTTGCCCCACTGCATTTTTAGCCAAATGCACTATTTTGAATCTAGGTGTTGCCCCATTGCATCCTAGCTTAAGTGTTTTACTCTGAACCTAGGTGTTGCCCCACTGCATTTTAGCTTAAGTGTTTTTACTTTGAAGCTAGGTGTTGCCCACTGCATTTTAGCTTAAGTGCTCTACTTTGATTCTAGGAGTTGCCCCACTGCATTTTAGCCAAATGTATTATATTGAGTCTAGGTGTTGTCCCACTACATCTTAGCTTAAGTGTTTTATTTTGACTCTAGAAGTTGCCCCACTGCACTTTAGCTTGAGTGTATTATTTCAAATCTAGGTGCTGCCCTATGGGCCTGCCCCCTACCCAGATCAAACTAGCTATCTGCAAGCCACAGCCTGTGTTGCTCATCCAACTAGCTCTACAACTCAGGCCACCAGCACTGCGTATCCTCGAAGCCAGACCATGATCACCTGGTTCGCTCTTATCATGTTCCCTTTCTGCGTCACGCTGGACAACGTACCTTGCAGCGGTAATAGTTACATAGCCTACAAGGACAGCCTAGCCAAACTTGGATGTCCAAGACACAACCCCATCCCTTGCCCCACGCCCTTCCTACCACCTCTGCCCCCTTCACACCCATTCACCACTTGCCTTCTACATCCCCCAAAAACATTGGCCTTCCAGCGAACGCTGACATAACCCACAGCCACCTTAGACCCAGCGTTCCAGGCAGCGCCTCACCCATTACTAAGCCTAACCACACCAAACTGAACACTAAGCCCCTGCCCCACCCAAGCCTCCTGGACCGACCCCCTCTTTCACTCCTAACATCACAGCCCGCAACAACAGACTAGGCACTAGACTCCCCATTACAACTAGCAGGCCTACTGCCAAATCCAACACCAAAACCAACAAGAAGCACAAGGCACCTAATAAGCCCATACTACTCCCACTAAAAGGAGCCTTACTTTATGTCAGATCCCTTGCTGCCCACCCTACAGAAATCGCTGACATCATTCTAACCAATGATCTTGACTTCCTAGCCTTAACAGAAACCTGGCTTCATGAAGCGTCCGGACCATACTTATAACTAGCCATCCCTGACAAATACTCTATCATCAGAGCTGATAGACCCAAGGCCAGGGGAGGAGGCGTAGCGATCATCTCCAAATCTTCCTTAGACTTCAGATCAGCCTCCTCAGTGTCACTCACATTGTGCAAGCTACTCACAGTCAAGTTGCAAACCTCCCCCACAAGCATGATCGCCTTTCACCTCATATAGAGACCCCCATGCCCCCTGGGGCCTTTGAAGAAGACATCACATCTCCCAAGCCATCAGCACAAATTATTATCCTCAGAGACCTTAATCTGGTTACCGCGACCCTAATGACGCACCTGCTGCATCCTTAGCTAATGCCCTAACAGAACATGGCGTTGCACAACTCAATGTCCTCCCCACCCACCAGAAAGGCAGAATTATCGACTGGGTAGCGACCTACAACTGCAACACAATCTGTAAGGACCCCCAACCTCTGGCATGGACGGATTACAACCTCATCCTTCTTGAGGTTAACATTAATCATGTAGAACCCAAAAAGTGCCCCATGGCACCAGCCTGTCCGACCAGAAACAAACACAACATTACTGCTGAGGCCCTACTACCCCTGGTCCTACCCACCCTCAACGCTCTCCCAGCCAATGCTGATTTAAACCTACTGATTGACACCTTCAATGACTCCATGGCCAAGGCGATGGATACCATTGCCCCTCTGAAATTGCGCAAAGATAAACCAAAAGCTCAACTGAACACGTGGTACACCCCCAAACTCAAGTTACTCAGAAAAAAGTAAGCTAAGGCACAACTCACATGGAAAACCAATCCCTCTGCGGAAAATAAATAAATCAAATCTTACGAATATATCTTCTTTATATAAAAGTGAGATAATTTGCACCAAAAAAGATGCGTACAACATCAGGATTGATCAGGCAGGGTCCTCTACTAAAGAATTATTAAAAATTCTAAAAGAACTAGAAAATCCCAATCCACCTACAGACACCTGCTTGAAAGACAAACCTTGGTGCACCAGCATCCCAAACGTCCAACAACAAGTTTACCAACCCTGGCTCACCAACGCCCGATCGATACCAAATCGGGCTTCACATTCAAGAAAGTAACTACGATAGAAGTTCAAAAAATCATCACCTCCTTAAAGCCCTCGAACTGCAAAGTGGACAGCTGTCCCTCCCAGATCATAAAAGACGCAGCTAGAGATCTATCCCCCTTCATCACTAAACTTATTAACCTATCATTCATCAGTAACTCAGTCCCCAGCAACCTAAAACAATCATGGGTTCTCCCACTCTTGAAAAAACAATCACTAGGCCCAGCCATACCCACCCACTACAGACCCATCACCACAGTCCCATTCCTATTACAAATCCTGGACAGAGTCGCCTACCTCCAAATTCAGGAATATCTGGAATCCAACCAACTGCTAGGAATACATCAATCTGGCTTCAGACCTCAACATGGAACAGAAACTGCCCTTGTTGACCTCAAAAAGTCAGATTGATGAAATCAAAGACAAAGGCAATGTCGCAATGCTACTCCTCTTAGATCTCTCAGCGGCCTTCGACCTGGTCGACCACAAAATCCTCTGAGCCACCTAGCCACCGCAGCTCACTTCTCCTCCTCTGCCGTCACATGGATACAATCCTTTCTGGCAAACGGAACCATGCGGCTTTTCTCTACAACTGCTGCAGCAGACCCCATCCCCATCTCATGCTGGGTCCCACAAGGCTCCTGTGTCTCCCCCACTTTGTATAACATATTTACAAAGCCACTATTTGACCAACTGGACCGTCTGGTTGTCACCTACACGAATTACGCAGATGACACCCAGATATTCCTCACCATCACAGGCAACTACCACGCAGACGTCACCCGGATTAACAAAATATTTTCCATCATTCAGGCATGGATGGCCTCTCATGGCCTCTGCCTGAATGATGAAAAGACGGAGCTCCTCCTTGTCGGCTCTCCCAGTAACCTGTCTAAACTTAATCCTAATTACAACAACATCATTATCGATGGTCACACCATCCCGATTGCCAAAAGCTTGAAAACTCTCGGCTTTTACCTTGATGCCAACTCTAAACTCTCCAAACAAACCAAGATGATCGCCTTAGCTTCCGCCTACACCCGCAAGCTTATTAGGGCCAGTAGACCCTTCCTATCATCCAACAGCTGCCTCACTCTTGCTAGAGCCCTCATACAGTCCAAATGGACTATTGCAATAGCCTGTACCTAGGTGCTAACCAATCTATAATTAACAAATTACAGGTACTTCAAAACAACGCACTACGTGCAGCACTTAACATCCCCAGGCGAGAGCACATCTCCACTGCTAGGAAATCATGCAAATGGCTCTCCATACGACAAAAAATTGATTTAAAAACCATTTGTCTCACGTACAAGGCTTTAAATCACCTAGCCCCACCTTATCTCACTAATAAATTTACCATGAAACCCGCCACCAGAACCACTAGATCCTCCAACACTTTATGCTTGACAGTGCCTAGATTCTCCTTAAAAAGAGCTGGAGGGGCCAGCTTCACAGTACTTGCCTCCCAACTCTGGAACACCTTACCACTCAACATTAAAACTATTGAGTCCTTCCAGATCTTCAGGAAACATGTTATCGATGGCTCCTGAACAAAGAGTAGCACCACAGATATGTGGTTAGACCTCATTCTGCTTAACTATGTCTGTGAACTCTGCAAACTGCTGTATTTGAAACTATAGTACCCCCCAGATATGTGCGTACACCTCCCACTGCTTAACTATGTGTGTATACTCTGTAAATTGCTGTATATTGAAATTGTATATATCACAATATGTAACCGTCTTCTTTAAGCGCCCTTCTACCTCTGGGTTTGGAACGCTATACAAATAAATAAAACAAACAAACAAGCTTAGACGAGGGTCTATATGAATGCATTCTGGTGGAGGTTTGTTGGGTTTCAGCAGTGGCACTATTACTGATTCCCTCAGGGTAAGTGGAAGACAACCAGAGTCGTATGACTCGCACAAGGCATTCAGGAGGTGGGGGACTAAGTCTGCAGCAAATTCTTTATAGAACTCCCCAGGCAAACCATCCGAGCCTTGGGTTTTCCCTGTAGGTAATGCCCGAATGGTATTAATCAGTTCCTCAGCAGTGATGGGGGCATCTAGCACCCTGACCGCATCTCTGTCGAGTCTGGGGAGATCTATCTCGCCTAGTATCTCCTCTAAAATCGTGGGCCTGGTTGTTTCCTGATACTCTTACTCTGTCAGGTTCAGAGGATCTGCCTTCTCAACCTTGGCCCAAACTCTGTGGAACTCACTCCCTCCCCCCCACATATTCGACACACCTAAGACTATATGACCTACTGCAAAGCTCTAAAATCGTGGCTCTTTCCGTAATGTCGACCACGACCATCTGAGGAGACTGAGCCCTGCAACCCGATGACAAATGGTCAATGAGATCCCGAGCAATGACGCCACTGAATATGCTTATTAAGTCACTATTAAGCAAATGCACGCTTGAAATCCGGAATAGCAAACTCCTTAGATCATAACGCCACCTAAACACTCACCTCCCATATCACTATGCTTACACTCTACTCTACACCAACACAGAATTAGCGTGCAGCTACATCCCTTAATCGATTTCGGCCCAGCTGTTCACATACGAACATTACCCCATGAACACCTCATCATTCTAATAAAACGCAGCTACATCCCATGACAAACTGGCCTAGCTGCACACATAAGCGTCCTACACAGGCCTAACGCAGTGTTTGTGCCCTCCCTGACTCACATGTGTGAAATGAATAAAACAGACACTGCCTGGGCAGGGAATAAGGCACAAAAGAGCAGGCTGCAAGAGCTCAAGGAAAAGTTTATCTAGATCTCTGAGAGCGCTCTGGCCACATCAAGGTTACAACACATTTATATAGTACATCTACATCTTTAACATATGATGCTACGTTGGACCTGGATTGGCCAGCTGTGGTGGTGTCTTGGGTGTGGGCATCATCTCTTCCTCCGGGTTGGTTACTTGGTTGGCGGGAGGATTGACGTCAGACATTTGTGCTCCGGATGGGTGAAGGTCAGGTCAGGTCGCTGTGAACACGGTGGGCACTATCTAAGCTAAGAAAATACATTCTGAGTAATGCATGCACTAAATAATAGTTGATCAAAAGACTCTCAATGCTGTATCATTGCCGTTATACAAAACATTCAAGGGTTTATATCATCTACACATTTGGGTTATACAGGTCACAGGTTTAAGGGCCTTGACAACTAGAATACTGTCATTGAACTATAGGTTTAGTCTCACAAGAATCTCAGGTATGTGGCACTTGTTAGTATTGGGCACGATATACTGCAACAGGGGTCTAATGTTAGTTGGGGGTCTGCTGGGTGGGCATCATGGCATGGTTGGCAGTCTGGCACATGAAAGGGATGCCTTGCAAGGGAACAGGGTTAGAATGGCAATAAGTTTCAACTGGCGAGGGTAAGAGGGCAAGGACACTTTTACTTTTGTGGAGATGAACGAGCTATGTGCTTGGCTCATGTTGGTTCACATGCGGGACAGTGATCTCAGAGGAAAAGGGATGTGTTACATTTATTATTTGTTGCAAGTAGCTCCGGCCTCAGCGTGAGAATGGAGCTGCAGAGTTTTCCAGTTGGAGTGGGGACGAGGGTGGGGGCCATGTGCTCCGAGCAACAGCGGCGGGCAAAAGGGGGAGATGCATTTTGTACTATCGCAGTGAGGCCTGGTTACCAAGATGGAGTCAAAAGGGGGTCCTGCTTGGTGGTACCATCTACGCAAATGTAACCAAAAGTTAGTATTGCATAAGGGCGAGGGCGTACCCACCACTAGAGGCACTTGGTCCAAGTTTTGTACTGAGAAGTGATGGTAGAAAGGGGCCCATGGGCCCCTCGCTCCCACACATTCCCACCTTTCGTTACATCTAAAGTAACAAATACTTCTACTTTTTATTCTTTTCATTCTCCCTTCGGTAGTACTCAGCCTCTGCCACCGCCTCGTCCCACGCGGGGGTGCCTTTTATGGGCACCCAGGCTCTACAAACGCTTCTAAGGCTGTTTCCTCTTCTGGCATATTCGTCTGGTGTACACATTAAATAAATACCTCCCTCCCCATCCAGATCTACCCCTACTTCTTGGTACCATTGCAACTCTCTTGGTTCCTTTATCGTTGTATGATGCAAATTATCCACTATATCCCCATATTGCCTGTAAATTGCTGTCATTCTGTATTGTGGTGTAGTGTATTCTCCTGTTTGCATTTGTGCATCTATCATGGTAGCTACCATTGTCGGTCGGCCCATTGTCACCATCATCATAGCCGAGGTTGGCATGCTTTTCTCACAACACCGTAGTCCCAGTTGGCACACACAAAAGAACAGGAGCACAAAAACAATGATGGGGGATCAGTATTTTCATTGCCACATTTACCCATGATGGTATCCAGCTGAACAAATTGTCGAACCATGTACTTTCTTCTGCTCCTCCTTCCGCTCTCATTCTTTCCCCTAAGTTGTGCACTGCGTTTATCACATGGGAGAGTGTCCCATTATCAGCATCTTCATTTGGCACGAATGTGCAACACGCCCCCCCAATTTTTCGGCAAACACCACCATCCATCGCTTTGAGGAGATCTAGGACATATCGGTTTTGCATTGTCACTAGGCGCAGTGCGCGGAGCTCTATTTTTATCACGTTGAACCCTTCTTCAGTGTCGTTAGCCAGTTGAATGAGCTCCCAGCGCACTATCTGCAACCATTTGGCGTTCGCTCGTGCTTGCAGTCCCGGGGCAAGAAGTGAGTCAAAGAATGTCTCTGCTGATGAAAAGAGCTTGTATTTCTGCGGGATCTCAGCAAGCAGTTTCGATGATTCGGATGAGATGTAATTGGAGGATCTTTTCTTTAGTTCATATTCTGACAATAGTTCATATGCTGGAGCTTCTGTTCTTATTAGTTGGGGCGCTGTCAATGGTTCAGCCGATTGCCCTGCTGCCGATATTCCAGCCGATTGCTCTGCTGACCCTTGGATGTGGCTCTCTGGTATTACCATCAGGGCTGTGTGGAGGGTGGCTAGAGCACATGTTCCTTTCCACGATGCGGGGGGGTGCAGGTAAGTTTGTTTGCTGCAAACTCAATACATGTCCATTAGTGCAGCTGTGCCTTTTTTCATGTCGGGTATGATTACCGTTTTGTTACATCTCCTTGTCTCCCCCATGTTCACTTTTCCTTCCCCACGGAAACACAGTTCATGTGACACTTCTTTTTGTATTTTGATAGGTTTTTCTAATGTTGTGACCCACGTTAGCTTTGCGACATGTTGCGACCAGCTGGGGTCACATACCTCTTTTATCCATTGGAAAGTGTCATTTGGTAGGCCTTGAAGCGCTTCGGCTTTGCATTGTATTGTTTCTTCGTGCCATTTATTTTCTGCATATCGTGTCCCCTTGATAACAAGAAATGTTTCCTCGAGGCAAATTACTCCTTGGCGTCTGCTTGTGCATGTTCTCTCATTCTCTATCTTTTTCAATGTGACGGTGTGCGCCTGGAATGTGCTCTTTATTCTGCATAAAACCAGATGAATTAAACATTGGGCCTCCGACAAGGGCACTTTCTGTGGTACTAACATTTTCGGTGTTCCTGATGCATGCGGGATGAGTGAACAGACGTAGCAGCTTTCATTTGTTGCTTGCTTCTCCGTGGCACTCATGTCAGAATACCATTTGTTCGATTGATCAGGGTGGCGGGGATCTTCTATTTCATCTAACCCCAGGTCGTGATAGATGTCGTATCTTCTCCCTCCCGCCCCCTTTTTCTCTTCCTCCTCCCTTCCTGGTTATTGTTTTTCACCCTTTTGTAATGTATTGGAAACATCCCGGCCCATGTTGTATCATTACTATTCAATATGGCATGTGTATCATCATCAGTAGCAGCAATATTGTGTGAGGTAGGGTGTATGGTCGTCTGTGCATTAATACTAGTGTTAATTAAATCATTTGTCCAATAATAATCTCCATCATATTCGTTATATCCATAAGCATTACTCATATTCACATCAAAATGTAACACTGACACACTTGTTGATCAAACAGTGATGTATTCTGAGGGTTGCATTCCATCTGTTTTGTTGACATTAATTTCATGTAACTCCTGCCATATAGTCTTCACCCCAGTCCATATCATTTGCGATCCTTCTCTTATCATGTTAGCCCCGCTTCCCGCCCTTTGCATGTCATTAACAAGAGATAAAAGGGTATAGTACCAAGCTGCAAAAAACAACATAACTGACATCAAAATTGCAGCACATTTCAAAATGCATTCAACATCACTGTACCTTTTAGCCCTAATGGCGACCCTATCACTATCTAGCATTAATTTGCTCTCTCCGATCGTGGGTCGTTGGGCCATTGTTCACCTGGAGGGGCAATATAAATTTGTTAAGTCACCACAACATATACATATATTTACATTCTTGTTCAACTTCACGTTTAATCATCATTTTCAGTCAGGCTTGTTCTGTCACTCTATTGCTCATGTACTTTTTCAATAGACATAACAATCGGACGAAGGTGGGAGATAGAGAGGGAGAGATAGGTGAGGTATATAGACAATGGGCCTCATTACACGGACGGCGGTAAGGGTTTACCGGTACCAGTATTTTACTGGTACCGGTAAAACCTTACCGCCTTACTACGAGGTCCCTTTGCGGGTTGGAGAATTTAACGCCTGCTTTTTGCAGGCGTTAAAAACCAACCCGCAAAGGGACCAGGGAGCTAATTACGGTACCGCAATTTGCGGTGCCGTAATTAGCACCTTCCCCATTCCCATTATGCCCTATGGGGCAAAAATGGGAATGGGGAAGGGCAATGGGGGAAGGGGGAATTACCACCCCACCAACCTTGGAATAGGGCGGTAATTCCCCTTTCCACCAAGGCGGTGCCGGTATTTTACCGGCATGGACCAAGGTGCTAAAAGCACCTTGGTTCACCGCCGTCCGTGTAATGAGGCCCAATATGTTGGCCAATTAAAGAGCAGAGGGGGAAGAGGCAGAAAAGAAGGAAGGAGGAGATAAGTTGTGCAGAACAAAATACATATCATCACTTTTATCTCTGCATATTCTTTTACTGACTCTTTTGTTATTTGCTGTCAACCTCATTTGTTGTCCCAGTGGCGCTGTCTTGCTCCTCCTGGGGGATTGTACTATTGTGTGCCCTCCTCACATCGGATAAGTGCACCCAATACTTCAATCCCTTCACCTTCACCGCGGTGGGTGTACTATAAATGACCTTGTGGGGGCCATGAAACCTGGGTGAATTCCACCTTCTCACAAAGCTGCGGACATACACATGTGCTCCCGGCATCAGTGGCCCGCTTGTACTATCTGTGGCCGGTGTGGTAGTATCAGTCATCACATTTTCAGTAAAAGGCGGTACTATTTGTCGCGCTATGCTGCGCACTGCGCGTGTTAGTTGGGTTAGGTACTCCTTGAACTCTTCCCCCAGCACTGTGGCAGCCCTGTGTGCATCCGATGCTCTTCCAATCGGGGATACTGGCGTGTGTATTCTTCTCCCAGTTACAATTTCATGGGGGCTTAGATGGTGGTCTTTACATGGTTGCGTCCTGAGTTGGAACAGCGCTAGGGGCAAGCAATACACCCAATTTATCTTTAATGTGTTACACAACTTAGACAACTTACTCTTTAATACTCCGTTGATCTTTTCTACCATTCCATTTGCCATTGGATGATAAATTGAGCATAATTTGTGTTTTATTTGTGGTCACTTCCTTAAAGAGGTCATTTACAAAGTGCGTACCGTTATCTGATCTAATCACATCGCATATTCCCCATCGTGAAAACACCTCCCGCACGAGGAACTTAGCCGCACATTTCGCGTCTGGGTGGGGACATGGGCCCGCTTCCACCCACCTTGAAAAGGGGCACACCACCACAATCAAATATCTTGCTCCATTACACCACTCTCCCATATCAGCATAATCTATGTGGAGCTCTCTAAATGGTCCTGTTGGTCGGGGCAAGGTTCCACACAGTCTTCTTAATGTCATTCCTGAATTATATGTTTGGCATGTTATACATTCTACAATGAATTTTGACAGGTGCTCTTTCAAATTGGGGACGAACCAGTATTCCTGGATGTCTGCGGTAATGTGTTGTTTTGCTGCATGGCCGGGGAAATGTAGCTGTTGGAATGCTATTTCTAGTAATTCTATGGGCATTAGAACCTTTCCTGTTGTCTCTTGCCTCCAAATGAGATCTGTGTATGATTGTTTACATCCCCGTTTGCTCCACAGTTCTTGCTCCCCTTGGGACGCTCTTCTTTGCAACTCTATTATTTGCGCTATTGGGGTATTATTGTATGCCTCCTCTTGTGGATCTGTGGTGGTTGCTTTTGTGATGAATTCGAGTGTTAGTGTCACATTGAATTATGAGGTCTCCTTCGCTGCCGCGTTTCCCAATGAGATTGCATCTGTGTTGCTGTGTTGTTGGTATAGGCTTGGCATTTCACCACTGCCACTACCGATGGTACTGCTAATGCATCTATCAGCTCATTCAACAATATTGCATGCTGCACTGGAGAACCGTCTGCTCTCCTGAATCCTCGTCTACGCCACCGTGACAATCCTGAGTGCACCGTGGTAGTTGCATAGGCTGAGTCTGAGTATATTATCACCGCACAGCCTTTGGCTGTGCGCAGGGCTTCAATCAGGGCAGTTAATTCAGCTGCCTGTGCTGAATAATGGGATGGGAGGCACTTTTGCACAATTGTCTCATATTCATCTTCTTCCATGCGCACTACCGCCATTCCAACGTGTTTTTCCCCTGTCTCGGGGTTTATTGATGCTGACCCATCTATGAAATATATTTCTCCCTCCTGTAGGGCGTTCTCGCTTGCTTTCGGGATGTCATCACCTTCCCCCTCATATGTGGCACAATTGTGTTCCTGTATGTCCTCTGTCGTGCATGGTTCTGTGGTAAATGTTGCTGGGTTCACTGTCTTGCACCTCACAACGTGTACGTTGGGGCTTGAAATTATTACTTCATATGATGTTGCTCTTTGTGTCATTAGTGTTGATTTTGATCGCTCAAGGATGGCGAACAGGGAATGCTCCGCATATATAGCGTTACCGAACATCCCATGACAATGGTGGTGCTTTTTTCAATCGCAAAAGCCGCAGCTGTGAGGGCCTGTTTGCACGCGAAATGACCTTGCATTACTGGATCTAGTGTCCCACTATAGTAAGCCAATGGTTTGTGCCCTAGTGATGTTTTTTGTGTCAGTACTGCTGTCATCAGTGTCCCATTGCAGTGTGAAAACAAGAAAAATTCCCTCTCATAATCTGGGTTCGCGAGGACTGGGGCGTCAGCAATGAGGTCTTTTAATTTCTAATACTGTGTTATCATTTCCTGTGTCCATTTTATTGCCGCTCTATTTTTCTGTGCCTCTTTTAACGCTTGTAGTAAGGGGCGTGTGTATGCTGCGTAATCAAGGATCCATGCTCGGCAATAATTACAAATGCCAAGAAATTTTTGCATGTCTTTCATAGTTTTTGGTATTATTATGTTGCGTGTAGCAGCTGCTCTGTCGGGGAGTATTCTCTTCCCATCTTTTGATATTAACTGTCCGAGGTATACAACCTCGGCGAGGCAGTATTGCAATTTCCCTTTCTCTACCTTGTATCCCTTGGTAGCTAGCACATTCAGTAGTGCTATCAAGTCTTCTCAGCATTTTTCTTCTGTATAGCTACAGACGAGTAAATCGTTTACGTATTGAATGATGGTGCTCTCTACATCTAGGTTTCCAATGTCTTCCCGTAACACCCTGTTAAAAATGCTGGGGCTTTCACAATACCCTTGTGGGAGTCGGCGATGTTCATACCTGTTGTTCCCTAATGTGAACGCTGTCAGGTACTGGGATCCTGGGTCGAGTGGTATGGAGAAGAAAGCATTCTTCAAGTCAATTACAGTGAAACATATTGATTCTTTTTGCACACTGCACAATATTGATGCCGGGTTAGGCACTAATGGGAACTCTTTCTGAATGACGTCATTGAGTGGGCGGAGGTCTTTGATCATCCTCCACGCCCCTCCCTTTGCTTTTTTGATCGGGAAAATCGCTGTATTACATGGGGAGTTTGATGGCACTATGATGCCTTGTGTCAGGAGTGCATTTATGGTTTCTCTAATTCCCTCCTCCGCTTCTCTTGATACGGGATATTGTTTTACCCTCGGCAGTATTGCACCTGGCTTGAGTTTTATTTTTATTGGTGTCACCTCATGCAGCAGCCCTACATCGTGGGGCCCGGTGGTCCAAAGTTCAGGTGCTACTCTTGTCATGGCTTCCTCAAATATAGTCAGTGTGGCCTTAATGCTAGCCATCAGTGGGTTATGTACCTCTCTGTACTGGACCATGTTGTCGCATGGTATGCTTATTCCCATTATCATTTCTCCATCATCCTCACCATCAGTGAATAATTCCTCATCTGTTATATCTCGTAGCATTATGTTTGGGTCTATGCATAACACAGTCCTCCACTCGCACCCATGCGCGTCCAGTCCTATGACCACAATACGTTTGCTGGATACTTGAACTGCCTCAATGTCTATGGACATTATTGTGCCTGGCACAATGTCTGTGTGCGCAATTGGGCGGAATATGAAATCTGATGGTGTTCTCCATTCTTTTCTCGTTATCTCTGGCACCACTCGTGCTAACACCTTGATACTATATATAAACATGCTTATATCGATGGGTATTCCTCGCACCACAACTTCGTTCATTACTGTGCTGATCATCAACATTGCTCGTACTGGGCATACTCCTGGTGTTGAGCAAACTATTCCTCGTTCTGTAAGCAAGATCGTCATATTTAATTTGCTTAACAAATCTCTCCCCAGCAAATTTATTGGCGCGTCTTCATGGTACAGTAAGGGTGCGCGCACGTTTTTTCCCCCAACCGTTATATCAAGATCTTTAGGGTAAGGAACTTTTAAAATAGCCCCAGAGAACCCCTGTGTCTCTAAATTCCTGCCTGAGAGCGGAAACCGCCCTTCCATGAGACGTAATTTCTCCGCTCCAGAGTCTACCATAAAGATAAACTGCTTATTTCCTATCTCTGCCCCCACTAGTGGTTCCTCTTCTGCACATAGGGTGGTGGATAGGACTGGGCACCCAAGTGATCCCTGTGGGCTGTCCTAATCGGAATGTCTTTCTTGCCCTGGCACTGAGAAGACATTGTCCCCAATCACGGTCACGCCGTGGTACGGTGCGGGTGCACCGTTTGCAGATGTTGCATAACAATTATTGGTTGCGCTTCCCACTGCATTATGTCTTGCCATTGGTTGTGGTGGTGGTTGTTGTCCTTGCTGTACCTGAGGTTCGTTATAGCAGTAGTCTTGCTGTCTCCCACTTCCCATCGGTAGTCCAATGGGGCTACCTGGGTGTGGACACCCCCAACCTTGTTCGTTCTCCATGGGCTTTTGCCCCTGGAAATACCCTGAAGGCCGCATTCTACAATCTCTAGAGTAGTGTCCCCATCTCCCACAGTTCCAGCATGACCCTTGTGGTCCGCCTCTCATTCCTTGGCCGCCAAATCCCCTATTTCCCATACCTCCAAAACCCCCTCTCTGGCCACAGTACCCACCTCTTCCTCTTGCTGGTCTTTCTTGCCACTGTTGCCCACCGTATTGCTCTTCTCCGTTCCACTGCCCTTGTCCTCCTATGGCCCGCAGTGCTGCTATTGTTGCTGGTCTGTTTCCCGCTCCTTCGCCCCCCTCATTTTCTCGATCTTTGGTTGCGCTGGCGTTGACGGCGGTGACCTTCACTCATTTGTTCTGTACCAGCCTCGCCTCGTCTGCCAGCCTTTTTTGTGCTATCTCCTTTTCTCTCTCTTTGATCCTCCTGCAGTGGTGCACAATTATACTCTGTATTTCAGGCCAGCCCTTGGCTTCTATCCCAGCTATTTTGTCCAAGGCCTTCTGCACCTCCTTCGGAGCCCCTTTTTGATGATAAAATAAAACAAGGCGGTGGACTGGTTCCACGCCGTGCCAGTTTCGCTTCTCCATAAATCCTGCACCCGCAGTATGAATTGCGTAGGATCCTCGTTCTCCTCCATTGTGCACTGCATCACTAAATGTAAATCTGGAATATCTGGAAACATGCGCCTCAATGCATCCCATACTTGTGCTCGAACGTTATTGAACGCCGATCCATCGTGGCGGTCACAACTCATCGTGACTCTGGGGAATCTAGCCTTTTCCCACACTGCGTCTGCTTGATCACCAATTGGTGACACTAATAAGCTCTTCACATCCCCTATCGCTAGCGCCACTCCTGCTGTGTTTTTCTCAAAGGTGTGTATCCATTTCCCAGCCCTTCCCGACAGTGGGGGGAGGACCTTTAGCAAGTTGTTTTTATCCATTTGAGGCCATGGAATGTAATGTGGCCTACCTACTCCTTTATGTATCAATGGCATTTGTAACTTGTGTTTCTTCCCTACCTTACTTGCCGCAACTTTCTTTATTTTACTTACCATCATATTTCCCCCTCGCTGTCTTAGTCTACCCTGCCATAGTGGTGGCGATGGTGGGTCTGGGTACCAGCAGTTTGGCTGTGAGGACCTGGTCTCGGCAGCTGCCTTTTCATATTCGTCTAAGTCACTCCACACCTATTCTAGTTCTGATTCTTGCTCATTGTTCCCTTCACATCCTTCTCCTCTCTCACTGTCTGGGGTGGGTGGGCGTATAATCCTCACAGGTTTGTCATTTAGATGGAATAGGAATTCCCCTGACCCGCACTCTTTCTCTTGCCCATGTGGTATGCGTGTTCCTTGTGATGATACTGACCGTGTTGGCTCCGAGATCACCTGCGCCACTTCCCCTGCTGTGCTCAATGTTGGCGTTAGATCCGCTATGGATAATGGTGGAACTTCTCCTCCCCCTAGCAGCATTTGGCTCCTGTCGCACAATGCTCGTAGCCGCGTTATTTCCATCTGTGCATGCGCTAGCTGTCGGTCTAATTCTCCAGTGAGATGTGCCAAATTCACGGGGGGTGCGCTTGTTGGGCCATACAAACCTCCTTTATCATAGGGGGGTGGTGCTGTGGCAACTGCTCCGGTTGTGGGTGTGGGAGTTGGACATGCTGGTACGTACAAGGGTTCACTATATCCTACTGCTGGTCAGGACATTAAAGGATATATTTTAGTTATATCGCCTTCAGCTGAGGTGGTTGTGCACTCGCCCTTTGGCATTCCACTTACCTCTTCCTGCGTTCTTTGTGTTTCATTCACTCTTTCTTTATTTACCTTCCTTCTTCAAACATTCGCCACAGGTCTAGTACTTCCCTTCTGTTTTGCAGTTGTTTCCCCTTATACCTTGCTATTGGATACTAAATCCAATACTCTTTTGTCGAATGACCCACCCTCTGGCCAAATTGGTGTCACACTCTCCCCTTTTATCTCCGTCAACCATTGATCGTGGTATTTTTGTATTTTCTCACTGTATAACGGAAGGGGCTGACAAATATGCGCTAGTGGTGTTATTCCCCCCATGACGATGTGTTTCCTTTCCTCCCTTTGTCTGCAGTTACCTTTCGACCTCCCTTTCCCCTTGATCACTTCTTCACTAGTTGGATAATACACCACGAGTCTTCTCAATTACTTGTAATTTGCATGCACATATATGTATCAAGTTATATATATATATATATATATATCAACCCCTTTTCAACGTTAACCTTTTAGTTATTTATTTATTTATTTTTTATTACTTGTATATAATCAGAAAACAGATTTTTACAAGAACTGGTTCCATTCGAAGCGAATCCGATTTGCGTTGCGGACGATTTGACAGTAGAGTGAACCACAGTCTCAAGTTTCTGAGGGTGAGGAATCAATGGCCGTGCTGATTTTTATCTTTTCAATTGCAAATTCCAAAAGTTTGGCGGCTGCCGTGTGCCATCGGGTCTTTTCGCCGTTGATAATGCGGTTCCACCAGATGTCTTCATTACCCGCAAAGGAGGTGGCTGTCAGAGAACTGAAGTAAGCGATTCTGGGTTGGTGCAGGGCAGGGCAGCACATCAATAGATATCTTATCGATTCGGTCTGTTCAGAGTTTTGGCAAAGTCTGCAGGTTTTTTCTTTTGATCTCGTTCCGATAGCTAGAATTTCTTGCGTCGGTAACACATTCAAACGGGCTTTCAAAAAGATTCTCATAAGAGATTTACTGGGGTATCTTTTACAGTAGGCCATTGGTTCTTTTAGCTTATTCGTATTCATTGGCAGGTGGACTAGAAGTTTGTTAGAAGTTGCTTTATCAATGGTTGTGATCCAGTCCCAGCAATCCAGTTTGGTTTTGATCCTGGTTGGGTTGTTCTTCAGTTCTTCTTCCGTACAGGCAATTAGGTGGAGTTTTTGTTTTTGTTCCATGGCCCACTTATTCATAAAGTGGTTTTTGCCTTTTCCAATTTCTTCAGCTATCATGTGATAAATTTTCAGGCTATCTGGATGGATGACTTTCCTGTATAGCTGTAGAGTACTGTGGTCCACCACTGCTTTCAGGGATATGAGGCCGAGTTCTCGTCTGATCGGCGCTACCGATGTAGAATTAGGAAGTCCTAGAACTGCTCTCCAGATTAACCCTTCAAGTTTTGGCCAGAGATGTACGGGAATTGAGGGTGTGGCGTCCATGCCGTACGTCAAAGAAGGGATGATTTTTGATTTGTAGAAACTGATTGCTGGCTGAAGTGAAAATTTACCATATTTTCGATCAACAGCTCTTAATTGGGTGGCTAGGTTCTTTGCCTTGGCCCAAAGGGTAGCTTGCATGTTCCGGGAATTCTTTGTGGTATCGAGTTGGACTCCTAGGTATTTAAATGAGTCGACCACTTCGATTTTTGTTTCGCTTAGGTGCCATCGAAAAAGATCTTTCTTTTTGCCCCCTGGTTTTTGCAAGATCATTATTTTTGTTTTCGATTTGTTGATCTCCAGGTTATTGTCAGTGATGTAAGTTGAAAGGTTATTTAGTTGACGTTGCAGACCGACCTGAGTTTGAACAAGTAGGATCAGGTCGTCCACATACAGAAGTCTGGGAACTCTTATAGAGCCTATTTTTGGAGGAAAAGACCTTATCTGTTCCTGGCTATCTTTGAAGTCTCCGAGGAAGGATATAAACAGGGCGGGGGCCAAGGGGCAACCTTGCTTCACTCCACGAGAGGTCGGTATGGACTTCGAGATTAGACCTTGATTGTTTAGCCGAACCTTTATGCTGGTGTTCGTGTGGAGACTGATTATAGGTTCCAAAATGCTTTCCGGCCAGTGCCATGTCCTCAGTTTCGGCCACAGTTTTGACCTGTCCACTCTATCAAAAGCTTGGGACAGGCCGACGAATGCTAGAAAAATTCGAGGAGCACCTGTCAAAACTCTTTCCTTCAGTATGTTCAAACACATTATGTTGACGCTAGTGCTCGCATTTTTTTTAAATCCTTTTTGCAGGAAATCAAAGCACATAGAGGCAGAAGTCCATTTCTGGAAATGTAGCAGAAGGAGTGAGGCGAACACCTTCCCGATAATGTTGAGAAGGGCTATTGGCCGATAGTTCAGGGGGTCCTCTCTTGCACCTTTCTTAAAGATCGGGACGATCACAGCGTTGGTCCATGAGTCCGGAATCGTTCTTCTATCCTGGCAGACTTTGAAAATTGAGCTGATAAGAATCGACCATTCGTCTGGATGTTGTTTTAGGTCACAGTTCGCTAGGCCGTCGGGCCCAGGCGCTCTTGATGACTTCAATTTCAGAATTATGGACTTGATGTCGCTAATATCAGTCTGGTCCACCCAGGTAGGGACCTCTGTACGCTTTGTTTCTTCGTCGTTACCTTCTGCTGAGTGAAATAAGTTCAAGAAATGGGTGGCCCATTTTTCTTCCGGTACTGGATTTATCATGTGCGAATTTGAGAACTTATTAGATTTATTGATAAGTGACCAGAAGTCGCGCGATTTTTTGTTTGAGAGGGCCTTCTGCATCTCTTCGGCGTCCAGTTGGTATAACGCACTTCTTTCGTTTCTCAGCCATTGCTTGAAGTTTCGTGTTTCTACTTTGAGGGCTTCCCAGTGTATTGGTAGGTTCAATGATACTGCCACTCTTTTCAATTTTCTGAGGAGTTTCCGTTTAGCAACCAGAGTCGCATTGTACTTATGGGTGAATTGTGTACTTCGGGTGTTGGAGGTCTTCCTGGGTTTTTTGAAGGCCAGCAGAAGGGGAATATAGCTCGATCTGGCCACTCCGTTTTGTAATGCGGGATCTGATGTCAAGCTGACAAATTGATCTGTTAGCTTACGAATATCTGGAGTGATCAGTCGAAGACGAGTTTGTTGCGAATTTGTCTCGATTTGAGGTTCGTAAATTTGCAAAGTGGTCTCTTTATTTCTGCAGATCAGGTTCAATAGATTATGATCACTGTATTTTGTTTTAATGACGTTAAATGAGTCTAGGTTCAAATACACAGGATCAGAGACAAAGATATAATCCAGGGTAGCTGATGACGAGCCACGTTCCCAAGTTGGTAACAAGGTTTCAGGATCTGTTATAGTAGCTGAGTTGAGGAGATTTCGGGATTTCATAGCAGCACTCCATGCGAAACCCCTGTCCAAAGCTGAGCCATTACAGAGAACTTGTCTTTCTGGAGCATTAACTGTGAGGCAGTTCGCGTTAAGGTCACCGCAAATCACAATATTAGAGGATTTATATTTGATGGTGATTTCGTCAATTATGCTAGACACTTTCTCACACATGTTCACAGTAGAGGTCTTTTGGGGGTTCCAGTAGACGTTGATAATTGCTACCGAGTCCTGTGTTAAGGGCTTATGTAATGTAGTTTCAGTGTTCCATGTGGTCAGAATAGCCAGGATTTCATAGCAACGGGTGATGACTTTTGAGATGGTTATACCGGAGCCAATGCGGGTTGCTGTTAATAGACCCGACGAAGGACGACCCAATGGTCCTTTAAAAGCTGGAGATATTTCTACGCAATAACCGTCAAGGGCCGGTTTTTCACATAACCACGTTTCTTGAAAGCATATGATATCGTAGAGACTCCAATCCTGGCTATCAGACTGAGTAAGATGAACGTAGCCTCTAGTGTTCCATGAAGCTATACTTATGTTTGTTCTCGAGGGTAATTGGTGAGATGGTTTGGATGTGGGTGACGTCACCTTAACGTCCCCCGGTGGTTGCTATCTCTTCACCCCTGGAGTCAGGACACTGCGGAACCAATTCCATTTGTTTGACTTGGCTGGTTTTTCGGGCTCAATCGGGGTCTGCTTTGTGGTTTTACTTGAAGTTCTGTCGTTGACAGAGCTTCTTTGCTGGCTTGATTTCTCGGTCGTGAAGTTGGAGAATGTCCATGGTGCCGTTCGGAATTGTATTTTTGTCTGCGGTCTTCACTGTGCTCTACTCTCTCAGCTCTCCTTGAAGTTAATCTTCGGCGTGTTGTTGTAAAGCGTCCTTCTGCTGGTGATCTGTTGTTCGTCGAGCGTTTTTTGGGTGGTGATATTGGACTTCTGCCCCTTCTCACTGATCGATAAAGGTCTTCTGTGCGTGACTTAAATCTATAGTTTTTTTTCGGGGATGCTCTGTGGCTGACTTTTGAGGGTTCTTTAAAGTTTGAGGAGGGCAACTCGTAAAGGTTAAAGCCCAGTAGGGCTAGTTAAGCAAAGATGTCATGCTGTAATTCGTCCAGTGCAGATTTTTTGATATGTAGATAGGCCTTCGCTTGATTCTTTATGTGGTATGGTTCGATCAGAGTAAAATCGGCCGATTGTAAGTTCTGTAGAGTTTTCACCTTTTTGAGTGTTCTCAAAACCGTGTTTCGGTTTAAGATCATGTAACGATCATTGGTGGTTTTTTGTTCGATTTTGAACAGACGGGTCGAAGGAGAGGACTCCCTGCTTACATTTACACGGTTCTCCAGTCCACGTCTCGATGCACTCGGATTTCGGTTGGTATGGCTTAATACTGGTGATGATGCTGTTTGTTGATTCGAGGTCATTGTAACCAAAGAAGATTTGGTGAGTTTATGGTCAGTTGTAATTGACGTGGTGGATGAAATCATTTCAGTTCTAAAGTCTTGGTTCAGTGGTGGTCCTTCAGTTAGGTCCAGGTGTTGAGTTATGTTCATCAGCGAACTCTGAGCCAAGAATTCGTCGGTAGATTTTGGGGAGGAAGAGATGCAAATAACCGAGTTATTTGGGCTTGGTTTTAGCTGTGATGTGGTTGGTTTTTCTTTTGATGACTCTTTTTGTTTTGTTCTCACTGCCATCAGAGGGTCAAGAGCCGACACTGTTTGTGCATCGTCGGTGGACATTGCATTAGCCGTAGAGATTTTCAGCAGTGTTTACTATTAGTGCTCAGTATTGTCTTTTGTTGGTTTTCCTCTGATCTCTGATGTTTAGCTACTACTCGATTTGATTGGGTGGACTTTTCCATTTGGCTTTTAAAAATCGGGGCTGGGTGAGGAGCACACGCCGCAGCTTCTGTTTGAGTCTCGTTATCCAGTGCTGCTGGTGAAGTTGCTTTAAGACAGTTTAAGAGCTCTTCTAGTCTGCTCAGCTTTGAGTCCCACGTCGCACTCTGCTCTCTATTTCTTTGTTCAAGGGCTGTAATAAAACCTTCCACAAATATCATTTTGCTATGCATCATTGCAGTGAGAACATTGCTGTCCTTCAGCGAGTCATTGATAGCTTCGTATAGCTTTCCGAATGGGGCTAAAGCTATTGTGATTGCGGACATGATTATTGGTAAATCAGGTTTTTTCGAGGGCGATAACTTGGATTCCGCAGTTGGGATTTCACTCAATCTTCTGTTTTTTGGCGGGGATCTGGGCCGTGGGGTGGATTGGGGCGATGGGTCTGATGATGGTAAATGAACATCTGTTTGAGATGAAACCTCGTCAGGAATGAGGTGATCGACCGAAGGCCGAATTGGACAGGACGTCAGCGGTGTACTGTCTCCCAAATTACGCACTCGTATGGGAGTAGAGAAAATTTGATTGTCATATGGTAGTCCAAGATCT
This sequence comes from Ambystoma mexicanum, assembly GCF_040938575.1. Classification (NCBI taxonomy): domain Eukaryota; kingdom Metazoa; phylum Chordata; class Amphibia; order Caudata; family Ambystomatidae; genus Ambystoma; species Ambystoma mexicanum. The sequence continues at coordinate 646,854,285 of NC_090941.1, forward strand.
TTAAGGGATGTAGGGCCTCATTACGACCCTGGCGGTAAGGGGTTAACGCCAGCGTTAGCTGCGCCGACCCCTTACCGCCAACTACGAGGTCCCTTAGCGCCATGGCGCTTTTAACACCTGCTTTTAGCAGGTGTTAAAATCCATGGCGCTAAGGTACCATGGAGTTAATTACGCCACCGTAATTTACGGTGGCGTAATTAACGCCTTCCCCACTCCCATTATGCCCTATGGGGCAAAAATGGGAATGGGGAAGGGTAAATGGGGATTGGGGACTTACCGCCCCGCCGACCTCGGAATGGGGCGGTAAGTCCGCCAACCACCATGGCGTAAACGTAGTTTACGCCATGGTGGTAAAGTCACGGCCCAGGCGGTAACTTACCGCCTGGGTCGTAATGAGGCCCGTAGACTTGCTTACTTCAGGGGTGCACGTTTCCAAAGCTGAGATGTAGTGGGTGCCCCTTGAGTTCGTGCTCTTTGGATCGGCTATCACTCCCTGTAATTCGAGGGCTTTGTTCACGGGATCGCCCGAGGGCACTACATTAGTGCAGTTTGCTACTTTCTTTTGTGGGTCGGGAGTCGCTCTCTGTGGTTCAAGATCTACATTCACTTCTTTACACCGGGACATCTCATTGTTTAGAATTGTCGAAACTTTTATTGGTACCGGTTCAGATCTGGGCGGACTAAGAGGCTCTCTTAAACCCATTGGTTGGTTTTGAGATGGTGTTTGGGTCCGGGCTTTAATCGAAGTCCCCAGCATTAATTTTCTTGCTTTGCTCATGGGCGGGAGGTCCTGGATAGCCTCCAAAATTTCAGCGTCTGAAAGTTCTTTCGTCTGGTCCAATTTTCTTTTATATTGTTTGTTTATGAAGTCTTTCAGGGCAATGGACAGAAGAGGGGCTGGTAGAGTTGGCTTCCTTGCTTTCTTTGCTTTATTTATTTTTTTACTTGTATTTGTTTTGGACTTTTTGTTTCTTTTATTGGTTTGTTTGAAAGCTTTTTTAGGGTCTAAGGTTTGTGAATCCGGCGTGAGGTCGGCCTCTAATTGGATGTTTGGCTTGATCTGATCACTTTTCCGTAGAGAGAAGGATAGAAGTGTTCCCCGATATCAAAAGGGGGGACTTGGGGGTGACATTCGACGCTGCGTCTGCTGTTTCAGCATAAATCTGTGTGGGTATATGATCCCAGTCCGATGGTGGGGGGGCCCGAGGGGCCAAGTGAGAGGTGCTGTTGCTTTGCCCTTGGTGTGAGGCATGGACTTGTGCCGCCACCGCAATTGTCGTTGTGTTCGTAGCTAAAACTACGTCCGTTGGAGAGACCTTCGTGGGGCCCTCCAAATCGGGCCGCGTAGTTGGAGCAGCGATTTGGTTTGAGTGTGCGTGTGGAACCAGCGCCGTACTGATGCTCGGGCTCGGCCCCGTAAGCGCCAGCGTCGAGGAGCAGCCACACTCGTTGAATGGCCCCGCCTTTGCTGGAGTCGACTCGCTCCTGGAGAAGGAAGCCCCATAGCCCTCGCCACAGGCGGGCGGCACAGGAGCCAGGGCCCGCCGTCCTCTGACAGCCGGGGCCGAGGAGTCCCTCGTCTCGTTGACGAGACGGTGAGGCAACGCCTGCCAGGCGGGGGATGGGCTGCAGACCGGGCTGGAGCGAGCCGCCGGGACGAAGGAGATCTGCTGAAACGGTGCATCAGACGGCACCAGACCGTAAGTCCTTAGTGCTGGGGAGAACGCGGGAAGGATGAGGGCTGATGGTTCATCCGCGTTAGTAGTCGTCGTTATTTTCGTCAGCCCAGACTTAAACAGTTCGCTGGCTGAGGTGTATGTGGATACATCAAGAGTATTTGAAAGGTTTGGAGAATCATTAGATGGCTGATTCGAAGCACTGGGCGCTGGGCGCATGGCGCCAGAAGGGTCCGCAGAGTTTAGGTCCTTTCTGTTCATATGGATTGTTGGCCGGCTCGGTAGAGGCGCAGAGCTAGCCATGTTCGTTGTGGGCGTAGAGCACGGGGAGATGGTGGTGGTTTCCTTCAAGGGAGGTCGGTGCTCCTTTAGTTTTTTTGAACATGGAATTGGTTTGATGCTCTTGCCGTCAAATGATTTAGAGGAACTCCGTAGTACTCGCAAGGAGGCCTCTGAGATGTGATCTGTTTCGGACTGTGCAGGAAGAGTTTCACACGGGTCAAGAAGCTCCATGGCTCCTGCAGCAGACTGCAGACGACTGCTCACCCTCTGCTCACGCTCTGCTCACCGCTCCGCGGTGGTGTAGGTGGTTTTAAACACTCCCAGTAGAAAACAGGGTGAAAAGACTGCCGACTGCAGACGACTGCTCACCCTCTGCTCACGCTCCGCTCACAGCTCCGCGGTGGTGTAGGTGGTTTTAAACACTCCCAGTAGAATACAGGGTGAAAAGACTGCCGACTGCAGACGACTGCTCACCCTCTGCTCACGCTCCGCTCACCGCTCCGCTTTAGTTATTGCATGTTCAAATTCAACAGTTCATTGTTGCACATTTTGCCACTTTAACCACAAATTAATTGCAGTACTTGGATATCCTTGACGAAAAATGGACAGAACACAAAAGCACATATACCACTTATCATGCACATGCACTACCTGCGCGCGTTTTCTCCCCGTTTCTCTTTTTTCCACCCATTTCCCGTTTTGCCTACTCTTCTCATTCACTCCCCACCTCTTACACCCTTCTTACTCTTTTCCAAGAATCCTTTCGTACCCAGAAAAAGAATGTTCTAAATAACTACTCCGAGTCTACTCAATATATGAGACTCCTACTATTTTCTCTGTATCTTCACTTATTTATTCTGCACTGGACAAGACAATGCTACGCGGCACCACCTTCTACCCCGTTCGGGATAGGATACCACTTCTCTTTTTTCTCTTCACTTCTTACCAAAACCTAATGGCCATATAAAGTATAGATCAGAAAAGCCTCATCATCACTCACACAGGCCCTACTCTTCCCTACTACCCGTTACCACCTGTCCCCCCCTATTTCCCACTTACCTTTCCTTTGTAACCTTCGCAACCGGCACTCACGTGTTCAGTCAGGTGACCCGAGGGTCGCCGCTCGCAGTCCGACCCCAGTCAGGCTTGCACCCCAACCAAGCCGTGGCCCGCTTCGGCGAGCAGCTTTTCAGTCGGGTATTCGTCAACCGGGAACCCTTGACCCTTCTTCGTAGTGCGCACAGGCTGGTCGGCCGTGGAGGCGATTGTTTCGCTGGGGGGTGTCCCGGATCTCGCCGCTCGGAGCCGGCCTCGAGGCACCTCTCCAATCACGTTGCAGGGGGTCACCAAATGTTTGTGCCCTCCCTGACTCACACGTGTGAAATGAATAAAACAGACACTCCCTGGGCAGGGAATAAGGCACAAAAGAGCAGGCTGCGAGAGTTCAAGGAAAAGTTTATCTAGATCTCTGAGAGCGCTCTGGCCACATCAAGGTTACAACACATTTATATAGTACATCTACATCTTTCACATATGATGCTACGTTGGACCTGGATTGGCCAGCTGTGGTGGTGTCTTGGGTGTGGGCATCATCTCTTCCTCCGGGTTGGTTACTTGGTTGGCGGGAGGATTGTCGTCAGACATTTGTGCTCCGGATGGGTGAAGGTCAGGTCGCTGTGAACACGGAGGTCACGATCTAAGCTAAGAAAATACATTCTGAGTAATGCATGCACTAAATAATAGTTGATCAAAAGACTCTCAATAGTGTATCATTGCCGTTATACAAATCTCTCAAGGGTTTATATCATCTAAACATTTGGGTTATACAGGTCACAGGTTTAAGGGCCTTGACCACTATAATACTGTCATAATACTGAACTATAGGTTTAGTCTCACAAGAATCTCAGGTATGCGGCACTTGTTAGTATTGGGCACGATATACTGCAACAGGGGTCTAATGTTAGTTGGGGGTCTGCTGGGTGGGCTTCATAGCATGGTTGGCAGTCTGGCACATGAAAGGGATGCCTTGCAAGGGAACAGGGTTAGAATGGCAATAAGTTTCAACTGGCGAGGGTAAGAGGGCAAGGACACTTTTGTGGAGATGAACGAGCTATGTGCTTGGCTCATGTTGGTTCACATGCGGGACAGTGATCTCAGAGGAAAAGGGATGTGTTACATTTATTATTTGTTGCAAGCAGTTCCGGCCTCAGCGTGAGAATGGAGCTGCAGAGTTTTCCAGTTGGAGTGGGGACGAGGGTGGGGGCCATGTGCTCCGAGCAACAGCGACGGGCAAAAGGGGGAGATGCATTTTGTACTATCGCAGTGAGGCCTGGTTACCAAAATGGAGTCAAAAGGGGGTCCTGCTCGGTGGTCCCATCTACGCGAATGTAACCAAAAGTTAGTATTGCATAAGGGCGAGGGGCGTACCCACCACTAGAGGCACTTGGTCCAAGTTTTGTACTGAGAAGTCATGGTAGAGAGGGGCCCACCTGCCAGACTGCACACATTCAACTGATAACAATATTACCACACCTAATGCTAGGATGCAGCTACCATCAGGCAATTGCATCGGCTGCACACATAACTGGTGCACCCAAGCACCCTATGACACCTTACACTCTCAACTGACCTGGACTACGATCCCCAAGGGCGTTCAACCTATGAGCGCTTTGAGATCATAGCAATGATATATTGAGCGCTATATAAATGCCAAATAACATAAATTAAGTTTCGGTAAAAATTAAAGAAGACTGTGTTAATGCCCTCCGGTGTGTAACACATGGTGCCTTGTGGAGTCTGTATATAATAGATGGTAGTACACTGCTCTTCCTTCTTGCATAGCCACGCTAATAGTCTGCCTGGTTTGTCCCCTTCTGCATGTTGCCTCTCTACATACCTAGTGTAAGTATGTTTTCCTAATTGTACCCAGCAGCTCAGGCATTGTTGGCGCAGGACCATTTCGTTCCAACCCCTGTTACCCTGGAGTATATGGGATTGTGTCAGTGCTTGCAGTGCATCCACCACTGCGGTCAATTCCCTGCGGAGCAAACCCAGATTGCCCCCCAATTTAGCTATTGCAATGCCCCGCAAAACTACCTTCAGGGCTTCCCATAAGGTATCTGCCTCGGGCACACTACCCTTGTTGTGCTGGAAGTATTCTTGTATGCTATCTCTCAGGTGATCCCGGAAAGAGGGGTCCAAGAGGGTCTCACTTCTCAATCTCCACATTGGGATTGGGGCCTCGAAGGCACATAGCACCACTGCAATTGCAGTGGTTCATGGTTAGACAGAACTGTGCTCTTATAATCCGCAGTCATGGATTCTTCCATGATATTGTTTCCTACAAAGAAATAGTATAACCTGGTGTGAACTGCATGGGCTGAGGCAGCATGGGAATAGTGTCTAGCTTGTGGGTGAAGCGCTCGCCAGATGTCCACGAGCTCAAATGACTTTAGTAGTGACTGTAGGGTCATAGCCGGCGGGGATGGTTTCCGGACCTTAGAGTCCGACCAATCCATAGAAGGATTCAGGACACAAAGTCACCTCCCCTTATCACTGCACCGTCTCTGTGGGGACCGAGTCAAGGGTACAGAGTTTGGAAGAAGGCTACTGTGTTATGGTTGGGTGCGTATGTATTTATTAAACAAATATCTACATTTTCTAACAGTCCCTGTACTAGCACCATTCTGCCCTCGTCGTCAGTCCTAGATTGTGTCAGCTTAAAGGGTTCTGTAGGTGCTATCCAGATCAGCACCCCTCGGGCATGCGCCGAGTATGTAGAGCCTAAAGTTCCTCCACCCCCATTTCCTGGTAATCAATGCTTTCTTTTCGGGGGTGAGGTACGTTTCTTGCAATAGGGCTATATCAATTTTATGTCGGTCGGAGGTAGGTGTACACTCTATTCCTTACCACAAAGTTATTCAGTCCCCGGACATTCCAGGTTAACAGTCTTACATTAACAGCCATCTGTACACATTTATTGCAAAAGAGACTTGCCCCTTCGCACCCTCCTCCCTCCGTGCCCTACCCCAAAGCGACTTGACCTGACGACAGGAAGAAGAAGAGAAAAAAGAAGAAAAACAAACACTCTGCCTTGAGATTACTATTAGCAACACAAATTCCCTTATAACTTCCCCAAATAACAACAGTCGCCCAGCTATCGAGCCCATGCTCTGGCATAACCGCCCTTCGCCCCAGCCTTTAGGAAGCCTTCCATAAGTTGTGCGCAGCGGCTAGGCACAGAAAACAGGTTCCCAAGAAAAAAGGAGAAAAATGAAACCAAGAAAGAAATATTATAATGTTGAGGGCGGGTTAGTAGAAGCCCGGGATCGGTCCGCTCTTAAGATTGCAAGTACGACTACGGTGTGCATCCTGCCAAAAAGCAAACTAGGCAGTGAAGGTGAACCGAAAGGGGAATTGGTCCCCTCCATCTGCATTGTATGATCTGGAAGCTTTTGTTGGATAACTATTGTCTGCTCCTACAGTCCAAATGCCCTTGCTCTCCATCTGGAACTCAAGTTCTACATGTGTCTGCTTTCAAGGTCTCCATGTGTTTATTTGATGAGGACTCGTCCTCCTTCTGTGGTTGATTTTCTCTCTATCCATCCACTCTTGCACCTCCTCAGGTTGTTCAAATAAAAGGGAGCAGTTTTTGTATAGGACTTCAAGTCTTGGAGGGTACATTAGCATATACTTCAGGCCCGCATTACAGAGCCTGGCTTTGGCCAATGAGAACAGTGCCCTGCTTTTCTGGACCTGGAAGGTATAATCCGGGTACACTGCCAGATGTGGGGATGCCCTATGCAAGGTGCCCCCCGGCTTGGAGTAAGACAAGATCTTCTCCCGGTCTCTGTAGTTCAAAACCTTCGCTATGATGGGCTTGGAGGCGCTCCGGGCGGCGGCTTCCTGACTAGCACTCTGTGCGCCCTTTCGATTGTGAACCCTTGGGAGAGGTTGCCAGCTCCAATGTCTTGTAAGAACACATTTGCAATGTAGGTTGTGGGGTCAGCGCCTTCCTCCCCTTCAGGTAGGCCCACAATGCGTATGTTGTTCCTTCGGCCCTTCCTTCTGCATCTTTCGCCTTGTTCTCTAGAAGGTTGACTATTTGTTGCAGAAAGTGGATTTGGGAGCTGGTGTCCTGTGCCTTTGTCTTGTGAGTCTTCAGTTGGGACTCCAATTCAGTGGTCCTTTCAGATAAGTACCACACATCCTGACGTAGCAACCTGACGTCGACTATTACCTCGGCAATCTTGGAATTTAGCGTTGATTTCAATTCCGCAATGGCCATCAGAATCTGGTAGTTGGCTCCTTGTATGTCCCCTTCGTTGTCACACATCGCCGCCATCTTGTCGTTCGACTTTTGAGGCGGGGGTACCGCATAGTTTCCAAATGTCTTTTGGTTCCCCTTCACTTTAGCAGCCTTGGGAGGCATCCAGCTCGCCAATATTTAGCGTTATGGTTGTTTTGTAGAAGCAGCTGCTGCAGTGCCACAATGCTTCGCACCTGTTTCCACCACTGCACAAATCTCTCAGTCCTTCCCACCAGCTCCGTTGATGATTCCCTCTGGACTGAGACCAGGGTGGATGAGCAACAGTAAGTGACTAGGGGGGCAATCCAGTCGGTTGGTCCCTGGCTCAGCATCTCCTGCCCCTCTTGCTGGAAGGGTTCCCTCTGAGGTCTCTCTGTAGTAGGTGGGGGGGTTGTGTGAGTGTGTGTGTGTCTGTCTGTGTAATCCCTTTATCATCCTGCCGCTTCAGTGATTGCAATCCTCTGTCTTTCCAGAATCGTTATTTTGTATCCTTTGTCTGCAAGATTGGGTAGTTTCACACAACTTGTGCAGAGCGTTCGTTCTCCTAGGATAGTTCTGCAGTACAAAAATCGTTCACTGCAGTCTTCCAACAGGTCCAGCTTCAAGATCCAGTACTCTGCAGGTCTGCTTTTCTGCCAATTATTCGGAGATTGTAGGATCTGGCAGGGGCTCCTTCAAGAGCAGTCTCACTCCATGGCCACTAGCCACCCCCTTCCCAGCCATGTCTTTCCTTTTTCTTCAGGGCACCTACATTGGAAGTATTTGCTAGGGGCATCCTTCATAGTATGCCGGAGTCTCCCCTCTCAGGTGTTTTTCTCACGTGCTTTTCGCTCTCCCTTGGGTCAAAACCCAAGGATCTGAGCTTGTCACTGGAATCCGAGAGGCGCGTGATCAGAGGCAGAGGCCATATGGAGATCAACACAGTCATTCTCTTTTTCGTTTGGAAAGTCAACAATTCTAATGTCTCAGGAATCAATCACTCTCAATCTAGGTACATGATGGAATAAACACAAAATATATGAGCGACTTAATATTAATCTGTCATCAGTCTTTAGTATTCGTTTGTTCACGTCTGTTGGCCGGTCCGGTTGCGGATGAGTTCTTCTGGACTTGAGCTGCACCCCACAGTCTGCTTGGGTGGCAAACCTAGGGCTCGATCTAATCACGATTTATTAATATTTGTTTCCATAATGTTATTGGGCTTTGAATAATCTACCCACAAACATATAACTCTGACACGTCTCTCGTTCAGAGTCATAAAAGAAGTGATGTTAGAATTCTCTTCAGCGTGGTCCATCTGGCTTTCCACTGACCGAAAGCTTGGTTTTTGGGTAATGTTTACCGATAAACTGTCGACCTCCGAACTGTCCGGTTCACTGTCCTCATAAGTAGAGAGTTGCATCAGGGGATCCATGGAGCTTTCCAGGTCAGCCAGATCTGCCGATCTCAAGCGCATGCTTCCGTTATCCTCAGTGTCATTTTCATTCAGATGAGCTTTCATATTACAGGCCAACTTGCTTTTTTTAGCTGGTACTGGTGGTGTGCCCAAAAAAACATTTTTGAGATTTCTTAGAAAGCTCCTTGATCCACACGCTTTCCCCATTTTCACTTTTGGATTTCCTAGATTTCTCTGCTTTATTCATTTCAGTTGGCGTCTTTTTCTTCTCTTTGTTTTCATTGAAAAATTGTTTGCCACTCCAGCAAATTCTCTCTCGTCATTGTTGCCGTCATCTTCGACTGTAGTTACGAACTCGGGACAATTTGTGATCTCGATGTGATCCAATTTCTGAGTTGACACCACCTCTACGAATCTGGGGCCTTGGGTCGGTGCCACTATTGACCGCTGGTGTATTTCAGCCCTTTGATCACTTTGGACCAAGTCCCACTTTTCCATCAATGGTGCAGTCAATGCTGCTTTTAGGCAAACCACCTGAGGGTTTTGAACAAAGCTTTGCCGCAATCTAGTGAAACTATAGAGCCAGAACAGCTTGACATTAGACATTGGCTAATTTTTCCTCACTGTGGAGATCTTGGGGTTTTATCTGCATTATCAATCTCCCTAATTCCTTCAAGGAAAATTCTTTTGTCGTTCCTGGCATCTTGCGTATGATTGATGAGGGATTCTAAAATGACACCATCCATTTCTTTTCCCCCTCATCCTTTTCTCCTTGATTGCCTCTATGAATGATTCTACGTGCATTAATTTAGTATACATCAGTGCAATCAAGGTAGTTTGCTCTTTGTAGTGATTGCTAAGATTTTCATATAGCTTTAGAAAGGGAGCCAGTGTGATAACTGCAGAATAAAATACTGGTTTGTAACTGACATTCAAGCCGTCCAGGTACTCTCATCCATGACCGGTTGAGCTTGGTTTCTCCGTTTTTGTTTCACTTTTCGTGATTGAGTTTCTATGCCTTCCCTGTGATTCGTTTAGTCCCAAGAAGAGTCAGGTGAGTTCTGCTGTGTTCTGATCCATTCACATATTCCTGAATCAACATCCCTACTAGACTGGAGCTCGTTTTGCTTTGGGGGGTCAGACCTGGGGGAGTTTACCATTGAGGTCCGGATATGCTCTCCCTCAGAGTGCACCTTGTGTCTGTGCTTTTTTGCAGGGATAACTCGGTCCAAGTCGCTTTCATCACCGGTCTCAGGGCTTGGGTGCTTTTCACCATCGCAGCCACCTTCCATACTCAAGCGTAAGGTCAACTTTGCAATGTCTTTTGTTAACCGTGCAGCCAGAGTCGAGTTCTTATGCGGGCTTTCTCCAGCTTCTGTTCGTTGGACCAAGACGGTCAGGCATATAGTGCCTAATCATGGCAATCTTTGCTTCATCACTGGATTGTTTGTTGTCGACAATTGCTTGTTGTTGACTAGGGCAGACTTACCCGGCCTCCCGCAGTCCGCTATACATATTTGCACACCAATCGAGGACTGTGCCAAGGAGATCTCCTCAGCCAACCGAGGGGCACTAGAGGGCACAATACTTGTTGGAGGAGGGGATTGGGCTTTGCAAGGGGCCAGGTACTGCATCCAACTCCCTCGGGTTAGTCGCCTCTCCAAGATACGAGTTGGTGGTAGATCTCTTTCTTCGGCTGGGGCCACCCTCTGGAACAGTCTCCCTGCCTCCCTGAAACTTGAGGAGAATCATCTCTGGTTCCGGAAGCACCTCAAAACCTTTCTCTTTGCTTCTGCTTTTTCTTCTCTTCTCCCCTGCGGACTTCCTCGCTGAAACTGAATCTGCACTGGTTAGCTGGCTACCCTCTGATCTCGGGCCCAGGTCCTCTCCCCCTGCCAGTCGCACCCCTGCACTGCCTTCCTGGCAACCCCCGCACTTGGGGAATGTTTTCTGTATCTCTAACAGTCCCACTACTACCTGATATCTGCACTTATCCTTGCACTTGCCACCAGCTGGCTGTATTTTTACTTATTGTTTATTTATTCTTTTTCCCATGTACTGCACTTTCCCTTCCCCCTTCCCATGCACTTGCGCGATCTGAATGACACCTGGCCTAGTAGGATCGTTGTCTCTGTCTCCGCTCTGTTCCCCCCACCCTTTGCTCGTCGCGCCTTGAAACACTTGTGTACAGGCGCATTATAAATGCCATATCATATGTTTTCCAGCAAGTCTGCATCATTAAGATCAACCCATCAATTCACAGCCCCATTGGGAACATATTGGTCCGTTTCGGTGGGACCGTTTAGCCCACGTATTTTCCTTGGGCTCATGCCCTACAGAGGGCAAGCCTTCGACCGCAAGTAGCTTCATAACAGCTACGGCACCTGGGGATTCCAAACACTTGAAATGCCATTTTAGCATTGCTGCGTCTGCCACTGACACGGACTTGCTTCTCTTTTTAAATATTGGCGACATCCTGTTCTCACCAGAGCATTCCAACGCTGAGGATGCATTTTGCGTTGGGGCGACGTTCTTGGGAGAAACAGGGTCTGCAACATCAAGGGCCTCTACACGAGTTACTGAGGCAGTTACACAGTCAACGGCCTGATCGTTCACAGGCGAACCCACTACAGCCCTTCAGTCCATGTGGGTGGATTGATTTAGTGCAGGAGTTAGTAAATGGTTGGAGCAAATAATGAGTTTTGGAGACTAGAGGGACAATTTTGCACAATATGTAGCTGCATGAGTCAAAGGTACAATGAGTGCTAGAGTAGAAGATTCAAAGTGTTTACCTTTACCTTGGGAGTTCTGGGCGCCCGCTCAGTTTAAAACTGCTGCTGACTGCCCCAGAGAAGAAATTGAAGATTCCCCGATATCTGCCATCTGTTATAGGTGGGCTGGTCGTCTAATTCTCTAGTGGCAGTCGACCTAGGGTACGGTTTGCATCAGCCCCAAATACCACTGCCACTCTGCTGATGCTCAACGTCGGGTGAGGCGAGTTCAGGAGTTTGGCACCACCTCCAGGATGAGCACAGAGGAAAGACTCAGCAGCAGCACCAGGTCCACACTATACTGCCAGCACTCATGATTTCAGCCTGGAGCACTTTGAAAGTGGGCTTTAATTAGCAGACCTCCCTTTCAGAAACATAATTACCTGCATAATAATAATGTTAATAGAAATCTAAAAAGCTGGGGCTTCCTCACCCTCACAGATGTCAATCTGTCACAATGGCCTCTTAAGATACTTGCCAAGAACCAAGGGAGCCTACACCCTCACTCTACCTTCAAAGGTTCATCCAGGGGTCCAAGTTAGTTCCCAATGCGCACACATTCTTTTAACAGAAATGTGTTTGTGGCCTGCCTGGGGAGTTTGGAGCAGGTGCATTTCTGGAGCTGCTCTGCACAGCCACTGGAACATAAGCTGCTGCATCAGTGGGCCCATGTCACAAACTCTTAAATCGTGTACATCACTGGTGCACTCCAGGAACTGGACTTTTGGTACTTCCAGATGTTTTTTTGGGAATAGTCCAAATCGTGTCTCAGGCGTGTCCACTTAAGCCGTGCAAGGGGCACTTATTTCTCAGCCTCTGATTAAGGACCTGTGAATGGCACCTCCATGTTGCGATCACACTCCCTCCCCCCCTCCCCTCTTGCCCCACATGAATGTACCAGGTAACTGTTAGAGTCACTCCCATTGTGGTGACCTAGAGTTGTTCACCGGGCAGGGGTGCATCTGAAAAATAATGGTGTGGATGTCCCTTTGTTGTGCATTCGTAGAGTGCTGAGGGAACTATGCTCTTGCCGACCCCAAGGGAGAGAACCTTCTATAAAGTGCACAAAGGCCACAAGTAATCACGGCCAATATGCTGAATGAATAATAGAGGTAATTTTGGAACAGGTTGGATGCTTGTATGCTTTCCTTTTACACTCCAACCCACCTTTCTGCTGACGCAGAGGATGGGGCGGAGAGGTTTCCTCCTCCGTCTTGAGTGAGCACTCCGTTTTATGCCTGCATAACATTTTCATGTAGGTGAAAAAAGAATGGATTCCAACTGAATACCCCTCGCATTAGCGTCTGCTAAAGAAATTAGCAAGCTGATCCCATTGGAATCCGTTGTATTTTTTTTTTTTAATGCCTGAAAAACATACACGCAGACCGTGCTTTAGATCTCTCAGGGTGGAGAGTAGAACTCAACAGTAAAGACTATTTTGCACCCTTTTACTCTTCGCTTTCAGAATGACAAATTATGAGTGCAGGAACCCCACACCACGTTAAGTGTAATTGTAGGCAGTTCCTGCATGCAACTGCTGTCTGCAACAAAATGACCCCCAATATATGTCTCTCTGATGGGGAAGGACCACTCATGAGAGGCAAGCATTGCCATGGGACATGGGGTGAAGAAAGAAATATAATTGATAGTCAAGCAGCCAAATAAGCAACTGTTACCAGCAGCTCCTATCTGGTATGAGAAATGGGGAATTGCGGTCACAGCAGAGCTTTAACATTTGGGAGGTCGCATGTGCAGGCATGGCCATGCACGTGCTCCAGATACTGTAATGGCGGCCATTTTTGTATTTAAAGAGTGCTATGCAGATGGTTCCAGCAATCGCATCCCAAAAGTATTGAGGAAAGGGGACTAAGAAGTAGGAGTACTGGAAAGGCCTGCCCTGTGTAAGCTTTACTGAGGAGTAGATGTGGCGATTGCCGATTAGACTCAGATTGGATGAGGTTGGTCTGGTAAAAGATTACACTTGTAAGGCTTCTCCCATTATACTCGCCCACAAAAATATGAAGAACATTATTTTCATACGGAATTTGCACCCCTCTAAACATGAAAAGACATTACTGCTCATTTAGTGATCTGATTTCTTATGATAGCTTTGCAAGGCTAGACCACACCAGACAGTAATTTCCTGTATGTAATATGTTCAGGCTCATGATGTGTCAGGTGACGTCATGAAGCGAGAGCTCATCTGATGTAATGTCTTGAAACTTCAAGAATCCTACCGCTTTTTGGTCACAGAATGTTGGCAAGTATGCGGAAATGACATGAAATTGCCTTGCGCCGTTCCTCTATGACTTTTCAGTGGAATAACGAAGCTTTCGCACGTGAGAACGATACCGGGTGAAGAACAAAACCACTTTGGGGATCTGGGTAGAGGCTACGAGCTGTGTTGGGCGAAACACTGTTCTGTTTTGAGACTGGCCGTCGAAAACATTTTGAAGGAAAAACGTAAAGAAATGGCTGCAGAAAGCAATCGGTTTTTCCATTTGTTTAGCGGTTTCCACTAGTGTGCGCATCCAGGTGCATGTGACTCGAGAGAAGTCGGCGCTGCCGAGCCTTGTGAGTGAATTCTACCTCTCTCCCTTTGATGAATACACCGTTTACTCCATTATATAGTCATAATAGTACATGGGTCTCCTCCGATCTCTCATAGGTCAGTCCTCCTTTTCTCCATCGCCAGCAGGCATGTCGGTTACTTTGGAACTTTAGGTCGGACTGTTCTATTTCAGTCTCAGCTTCAGCTTCTCTTGGCAGTACCCTCTGTGCGTCCAAATCCGATTCCCTTGCCGACGTGTGGTCGGGGGTCTTCTCGTGTGCATGTCTCTGCTCTTACTCACTCTCTCTTGTGACTGATGTCTCTCAAACATTGCCACATGTTCCATTTGCGACTGCCTTGGGTGCGGACTTGGTTGGTTCCTCTTTGCACTACTTTGATCTGTCGACTGAGCTTGTACCCAGTCACTTGATCTTTGTGCGGTAACCGTATTTTAATCCAATCACCTTCTCCGACTCCTTGACTTTGGGTTGCTCTTCGCTTATCGTTCCATTTCTTCATCTGTGACTTTCTGTTCTTTATCTTCGATACTACATCCTCCACATTCACCTCTTCATCCTCCCTTAGGCAAGCAGTGAGCTGCTATGGCTTTCTTGCGGTCTTAAATGGGTCCATTCCAGATGCTGGGGCCAGCTGTATTGCCCCTTTGATAAACCTGTTCGTCCATTGGCTTGGGGTTTGGGGGTACAGTGCTGCTTTGATCTGCCTTATGTTCTTTTTCATGAAAATCTCAATTTCTTGTCAGACCAGTTGGACTATGTTGTTGGTAACAATGTCTTTTGGTAGTCCTTCCCTCTGAAACACAGATGTGAGTACTTCAATCACGGTCATGGTGATTTTGGCACAAATTCAGCTTCCACCCACTTTGATAAATAGTCAATCATGACCACTCCATACCGATGTTCTGGGGGCATTGCTACTAGGGGACCAATACAATCTAATTGTAACTTTTGCCACACCCCCCCTGGAACTTCAGTGGGTATTAGTGGTGCTTGTCTCGTCTTCAACCTCTTGTCACTGGTTAAGACACTTGTGACATTTGTCGATCATCAGGCATATGTTCTGATCAATGGCAGGCCATGAGTATGCCTCTCGCATGTCGTGTCATGGCGGAATCACTTGATCGCCCTTGATTATCAATCCTTCTGCCTCGAACATTTCTTCAGCCACTTTCCAGTATGGCCTCATGCCCTCTGGGATGGTCCTTCCTCCAACCAGCCTCTCCTGACCCATTCAGTGAGCCACACCATTGTGGGATCCTTAGAGGCTTCTTCATTCCAACGATCCTTGCTCATTTCTAGACATTCTTCCTGGATTGATGCCACCATGCACTCGTCCTCAAGTAATGTAGTAGCGTTCTCTCCGTTTCCCAGTAGTCTGGATGTGCAGTCTGCCTGGGCATACTACCACCCTGCAATGTGCGCTGTTTCATAAGTATAGTCTTGAAATTTCACTGCAATGTGCACTAGTCGAGGTGTGGTGTTTTTGTCCCTCTGGGGGTTTAACATATGGATCAATGGTTTATGATCCGTGACCAACTTGAATTTGGTGTCCCATATGTATGCCCTGAAGTATTCTAGCGTCCACGCACAGGCCAATATCTCTTTATCCTACGTCGAGTCATTTTCTGCAGCAGTGGACAATGCCTTGGACACGAATGCCACTGTGTTCTGTATCTCCCTTATTTTTGGGTCAGCACGGCTCCTAGACCATACTCGCTGGCATCGGTGGGGATGACAGGATTGAATTGTTGTAAACATGGAGCCCTCACGATCCTTCCTTTATGGATTTGAAACGCCTATTTCTGCTTCTTACACCATGCAAACTCTGCTCCTTTCTTGAGCAATTCTATCAACGCTGCAGTAACCTCTGAAAAGTTGGGGATGAACTTTGTGTAATATTCAGCAAGCCCTAAAAAGGATCTCAACTCGTCCTTGTTACCAGGTGCCTGGGCTTTTACAATGGCTTGTAACATGTTTTTCTTGGGACGGAATCCCTGACTTGATATCTTGTACCCCAGGTATTCCACTTCCTTGGCTCTCAGTACACATTTATTGTAACTCAGCTTCACCCCTGCGTCTTGTAACTTCATGAGGACTTTCCTTAGCACCGCATTGCGTGCCCGTCATCTTCGGCATATACTAAGATATCATCTTGAAAATATGAGACATTTCCTACATCATGTAACAACGAGTCCATCATCAGCTGGAATGCAGAGGCTGCAGATAATAGGCCAAACGGCATCCTTGTGAACTGATATGTGCCGAACGGGGTGATAAACGCATTGAGGGGCCTTGATTCTTTATGCAGGTATATTTGGTGATATGCATCCCTCATGTCCAGCTTGGAAAATACTTTGGCTTCTTTCATCATTAGTATCAGTTTGTTTCTATAGGAGAGGGCAGCTGTCTGTAACAACCTCCAAATTAAGACTGCAAAGGTCTATGCATACCCTCAAATTGTTTGAGTTCGGTTTTTTAATTAGTACAACTGGACTCAACCAGTTGGACGACTCCACTTCTTCAATGGTGCCCTCCTTCACCATCTTTTCTAGTTTCTGCTTCAACACGTTTCTTGCCATCGCTGGCACTGGATGCACTCTGTGCTTTACGGGGACTGCACTGGTTCTGACCATTATCTTGTGCACATAGTTCTTGATGATACCAGGCCTTTAAAAACAACTTGGGGCATTCTTTGGACACCAGCGTGCCTCCTTCATTGACCACCATTACTTGGTCTTCCCTTCTGGGGTCTAGCTTAATTTTAAGTTCTGCCTGATCGTCCCATCCCAGGACCGCTGCACCTTCTTTGGCAATGTAAACTCTGGTCCTGGTTGCTCTTACTTTAAACTCAATGACACCATTGGCGTACCCCAACAAACATACTGAGGCGCCTCTGAATATGGGGGGCTCGTGTTTGGTGCTTAACACTACTACATTGTCACTTCCTACCATTTCCCTATATGTGTGGATGGGTAGTATTGTCAGATCTGACCCTGAGTCAGCCATCACTCTCGTCTCCTTACCGTCCACCTTGATGACGCAATGTGGCTTTTCCCTCCTGGCTCTTGAGTTATTAACCATTATTACCACCTTCCTTCTTCTTTGACAAACTGTTTCCAGCTTGTCTGGCCGTCACTTTTTTGCTGTGCCACTTACATGAGACTGCTAATTGCCGAACCTCTTATAGTTGGAACGCTCTTTGTCCCTCACAGGACATTCTCTGTCGTTGGCCAAGTGCAGTCTACTGGCACATCTATGAAATATGAGGGGTTCCCTTCTCCCCTCTCGGAGTTCAGATGGCTGCTTCTCTTTCTTCCCTCTAAACACTACAGCCTGCACTTCCGTGTCAACTGGGCCACCAGCAGACTCCTTGCGTCTTCCCATAATCTCTTCTACTGCTCTTGCAATTTCAATGGCCTTATCCAACTGAAGTTCTTTCTCCAAGAAAAACTTGCCCTGAACCTTTCGGTTGTTCATGTGAACCGTGAGCATGTCGCAAATCATATGTTCTGCAGTATTACCAAAATTGCAAAGGGCAGCCAACTCACGTAACTTTGTGAGGTATCATCCACCGGTTCAGTAGGTTCTAGTTTCCAGCTGTAAAACCTTATTCTATGTAGCACAGCGTTCTCCTTGCTGGAAAATCTCTCAACAATCCTCATTACGGCTTCTTTGTACACATTGTTGTCATCCTCGGCCATCTCTGGCGTAAGGCTAGCAAACACTGTCCTTCCATTCCCAATCCATTGAGAAGCATCCCCCTTCTCACAGCCGTGAAGTCCACACCACCCAGAGCATCCACATACTTTACAAATAGGGGCTCCCACTCAGGCCATGGTACAGTGGGCCTATTTGGAGTTTGTAGAAATGGCGGGGTGGTTTTGCAGCTTGCATCGTTAGTCGTGGGGTTTCATTTGATCCTCATCGCCAATTCTGTTGTATAATAATCAGGCCTTATTGTGGGTTGGTAACTCATGGGAAAAGCAACTACAGTATATGTACCAGTGACAGTTATCTTCACTGTCACGGCACACCAAGTCTCTGCCATGTTTATCAGTCTGCGTGTGCTGAGGAGCTGTTGCTCTCACGTTCCAGGAGCAACGCCGGGAGCTGCTTGGTGCTCTGTTGCTCTCTCGCGCGCTCTCTCTCTCTCTCTCTCTCTCTCTCTCTCTCTCTCTTAAGCTGGATTTTTTCAGGCTTTGCGCCGCCCGTAGCACGTGTCTTGCAAGAACTCAGCGCTGCCAAGTCTCATGAGTGCGTTCGACAGAAACCCTATGAACCACAGACCAAGGTTATCAAATGGCGGACCTACTGTGCAAATTGCAAATACTAGCTATGACCTTAAAGGTTTTCCATAACCCAAGTCAAAAACAGCTTTATTTTAACTATTGTAATAATAAAAAATGTTGAAACATTCAAGGCATTTGCTGAATATTGGATAAAGTTCAATAAACCTCTGACAAAGTACAAGGCCTGATATTTCGTGAGTGAACCATGAGACTGCAAGATTTCAGGGAGTCATCAAATATCTAACACGCACTGAACAATACACTATACATTTATGTGAGCAGAGTTGGCGTAACTTCCAGGGAAGGGATTGGTTCCGTTACACAGAACGTCTTGTACCTAGCTTCAGGATTACACAAGTGATGCAAAAAGCAGTGAGGCAGCGCAACATATACTCGATATGGACACTGCTTGAGTGCCGTGCTCTGGGCTGCCATACGTTTGCAACAATATTACCTTTTATTTCACTTTGTTTGCATAAAGCACTTTGGTGATTTCAAGGGAATGATCAACCTGTAGGGTTAAAGGAAAGAGCGGTCAGAGAGTTGCTTGAGAATGCACTACCTTAACCCACATGAAGCTTATAGACAGTTCTTTCTGGGAACGATCATTATTTATTTTAATTTATTTATTTGCTTGTATCGCGCCAGGAACCCTCAAGCCTCAGGTCGCAAAAAACACTAGAAAGACATTAAATAGACGGGACAAAACATACAGTTTGGAGCTTTCCTGTTTAATGCTCATTTACTCATTTTGAACAGCAATGTTTTCAATTGAGCATGAAAAACATTAAACATTTTTTCCAGTCGCCTGGGACTGGGTTCGTATTCCACATCTGTGCAGCCCTCGTAGGGAAGTCTCTAAACCGAACTCTGCGGCCTTTCTGAACCTGAGCGATTTAATTGTTCCCAAGTTGGCCGATCTTAGAGCCCGATTGGCGACATAGGGAAACGTGCAAGACTTCAGATAGTTTGGGGCATTACCATAAAGGCATTAAGATGCAAGACTGGAATGTGAAAGATCTGAATCTCACTACACAAGAATAATCACTACTCCATAGTTCTCTTACACAAGATAGTTATCAGCAATGCTTAGTGGGGGAAGTTTGGAAGGTGATGCACTCTGCCTTTTGGAAAGGTCCAGTGCTGAATTCTTTATTATTATAAAGCTACACTATTGCAGATTCTAGAATTTGTGACCCTGATGTAACCAAGTTGTGAATTAACTAATAAGCTGGAGGGAAGGGGGGCTTTACCACGTCCGGTAATGCCCCGGGAGGATCCATAGTTACAGGCCCGCTCTTCGCTCAGACCTGTAACTATGGGCTCTGGGGCATTACCGGATGCATTAACCCCCCCCTCCCCCACACACACCCAGCAAGGGGCTTATTGCTATTACTACACCAGCCCGTTGGACCACCATGGAAGGGGAAATTAAGTCTGTTCTCCCTTTCCATGCCAGTCATTGGAAAGAGTAAAGTAAAGTAAACAAATAAAATGGCCGCCATCGAACAGAGAACAGACTAGATGAAGTCCTTGCTGCCTTTCCATTGTAGCATGTCGCTACCTGGAGGGGATGTTCCGGGGACTGAAGTGTACCTGGTACATCTGCTCCATAAAGCAACAAAAAGGAGAAGTGGGGTTGGAGGGGGAGGGAAATCTGTGGAAAAGGGAGGGAGGCCAGGGCACTTACCTTGCTACCCGATGGGCAAGAGGATGGCCTCCAGCCCTGAGGAGGCTGAGAGCAGTGGTATCACAGTCTGGTAATGCCACTGTTCCGAGCCTACTCATTGGCTGGGAGGCCACCACACCCCCCTCGAGAGGTACTAATGGTTAATAGCCTTATAATCCTCAATGATGAAGGGAGAAAGGAGATTGTGTAAGGTGGTGATTGTAGTGTAACAGTAGGCAGCGACTATTGGGAGATTTACAAGCAGCAGTGGAGGCGCTGAACGAGACATAAAAAAGCAAGTTGCAAGTGAAGCCACGAGGGATCACCCAATACCACACCAAGTGCCTGCATGCCCACTATGGAGTATGTTGCTTCCCTGTGACTCTTGTTCACCAGCATTGGTATCTTTCGTGGATTCACATGCTTTGAATATTCCCAGCTGACAGGCTTGGAAACCTCGGTAAACTCAGTATTCTACTATATAATAAACGTTTATGCTCACTTTAGTAGCCCATCACTGTCCTTTTGGGTGTATTGTGTCCCAGCCAATTGGACGTCTAGTATCTAGCTCCACCCAAGAGGCCAGCTTCACATTCTAGCCCCAGAGAGATGTGCTTCACATTATTGCAGCCTTGCTACCGCAGGGTGAATAGCAAGCACATGTGAATCCATGAAAGATACCAATGCTGGAGAAAAGGAGTTACAGGTAAGCAACATAATCCTTCTCCAGCATTGGATCGTTCATGGATTCACATGCTTTGAATAGATTACACAGCAGTTGTCAGTAAATGACCAGGAGGTGGCAGGGGAGAAAGGCATACCTTATTGAAAAGTGTTGTAGCACAGCTCTCCCGACTCTTGCCTCCAATTCACATTGTCCTTCCATGCAGTAGTGTTTCACACAAAGGTGTGCGGTACTGCCCAGATAGCTGCTCAGCAGAGGGATCCCTACCCATAATGCCACAGATGATCCTACTGCTTTTTTAGAAAGCGCTCGTACAGGTCCCTGCAGGAGTCTGTTCGCCTGTGTATGCGCCCTGGTGATCACTGATAACCATCGGGCTATGTCTTGTTCGGAAATGGGCTGACCCAAGTTAGCGGCTCCATTGGGGAGGCACTTTCTTTTGCGGAGGGTAGGTATGGAGAAGACCCCTCATACAATGTTTGATTATCCGTGCCCTGTAGAGTGGGGCTTTCTTCTCTCCTCTGTTAAACCTTGAAATTGCCACTAGGTGTACTTTGATGGACGAGTGTGACAGCCCCTCTTTGGCTACTTTTAGCAAATATGGTAGGAGACCATGATGAGCCATGTTAAGGGGTCCAGTTGCTGTTGGACACCACCTGCAAAAGCAGTCCCACTTATATCCATATGACTAGGGTGTAACGTCCGCACTGGCTGCTGTTAGAAGGCCTCTGCATTCTTGTGCAATAGGGGTGTGGCCGAATTCTACAAAGTGAGGAGCCAGGCCTTTAAGTTGAGTTACCCTGGCTTATGGTGCAGGCTTACTGGTTCCCCATTGAAAGCAGATTCAGATCCTTCCCTAGGGGATTTGGAAGGTCTTGAAAACGATGTATGAGGTCTGAGAACCAGGGCTCTCTCAGCCATGCAGGCGCTACGAAGATGACCCTGCATTTGGGCATTGTGATTGTTTGTAGGACTTTGTGTATCACTGGGAAGGCATCCCTCAGCGATCCTTTGTGTGGATACCTGCTGGCAAATTGTGGACACTTTGTTTTGCCATGTTGCAAACAGGTCGATATGCTTGCCAGTTGCCACGAGGGGGACTGATTGATGGCCCTGCTGAGCTGATCTGCAGTTTCATTTTGTTTTCCTGGAAGGTGGAATGCCTGGACTTTTATTTGGTTTGGGTTCGCTCAGTGCCCCAATTGCTGGGCTTCCCGTGATAATGTCCTAGATCTTGTGCCCCTTGCTTTTGTACATAGTAGTGGTGTTGTCTGTCAACACTCTCACCACTTTATTTTTTAGCATTGACTGGAATGAGCAGGGAGCCTGGGACACTGCTTTCAGCTCTAGGACATTGATGTGTAGTTTGGACTCTTGGAGTTTCCAGAGGGCTTTGATGGATAGGTGATTTACTTGAGCGCCCTATTGCGTGAGTGACGTGTCTGTTATTATTGTTTCTTGAAACAGTAACTCCCTGAGATATGATATTTTATTTATATAGCACCTATACACTAGTATTTTAAAGTGCATCAAGGCAAGGGCGGGAGCAAGGGTAAAGCACAGTACATTCTTATAAAGTCCTTGAGACATTTAGGAATGGCAAATAACTATCGTACTAGGCCTGACAACATTTCTGACAGTGTAAGTGCATTGACTATTGGGTGCAGGGGAAAAGAGAAGGTACAGGCAGCGACAGAAAAGCGGTCAAGATAGCCTGAGAATCAGAATAACTATGGTTTGGTCCACAATGTGGTCGTCTGATTTCGAACATAGGAGGCGTGGCAGTATGTGGAAACAGCGGGGTCAATTGCTATTGGAACAAGCAGAGGAAGGTGAAAGTTAGGAACACATAAGGGATAGGGGAGAGCGTCAAGCAGGGAGAAGGAGGGTGGTGCATGAAGGAAGAGTGGGAGGGGGAGGAGAAACACAGGGATGGTGGAGCAGGTGGAAGAAATGGAAAGGAAAGGTTAGGAAAAGCAGGAAAGACTAAGCACAAAGCAACCACCAATCGCAATTAAAACCAATATTAGAGCAGATGAAACAGCCACTGGGCACAATAAAAATCGATATTAGAGCAGATGAAACATTTAGCCACTGGGCAAAGAAATGCAAGTCCTGTTGAACATCTCGACTCTTCCACCCTCACTCTGTCTCAAGTTGAGGGGGGGGGCAGGGTCGCAGCAGTCCAGTGTGCTCGAGGGAGGGTGCGAGGACTGTCCCCATGGGCCCGGCCAGGAAGCAGACAGGAGCAGAGAGGGGCTATATGTGAGGGGCTGGCTAACGCCTGCCGGTGGCTGCTGGCTTCCAAGTGGACCACAGCTACCCGATCAGGTGACAGCAAGGCAGCAAGCTCAAATGAGTGAAATACACCAGCCACGTTAATGCAGCAGCCAATTTGGAGGATACATTTTGTTGTTGTAAAAGGCACACAAGCAAATGAAGCGATTCAAGGCTTCCAACCAAACAGAGCACTTTGTAGTGCAGCATCTTGTATTTCCAGCAGTCAAGTGATCACATCAAGATCCGAGGATGACATGGATTCCTTGCAGTAAAAGCCCACAAGGCTTGCCTTGGAGTGGAAAGAGCAATGCTGCTCCAGCAGCTTCCCGCGCTGGTCGGATCATCAGCACCAATGCCTGCGCACTGCCAGTGGGTGTTCCATATGGTGTTGAACAACCTGAAGAAAGGGAGGGGGGCCCTCAGAGCCCTCTAGGCCCAGACAGAGGCTTTTAATCACTGGCCTCCGATTCAAAGGGGCCAGCTTTCCAGCCTGCCAGCTCCCAATTGGCTGTTAGATGGAGGCTGGTGATGGAGGCTGGTAGCCAATAAGGGCCATTACTGTAGCCAGAAGCAAAGAGGCACTCCAGTGCCAGATGGTGACGAAAATATGGCGCCCATGTTAAAAGGGGTAGAGGCACCACAGCAATGCAGGGCCCCTTGGCCACGAGGTAGCAGTAGGGGCTACAGGCACACAAAAAGGCACAAAGAAAGAAAACCACACAGTGCCAATGGTATAAGCACCCCAAGTGGCTTTCAGTGCCCCGGCGTCAGAACACAACAAAAGAAAGTGGAAAAATCATTATCAAAGCCAAGCGGACCTTACCTAGTGGTGCGCTCGGTCCCGTGCATGCCGTGGTTGGAGCGCACTGGGAATGCTGGTGATGCAGGCAGGACCGTAGAAGAGAAAGGTAGGCTCAGGCAGGGGCCTTGAGAGGCAACCCGACTGGGGACAGGGATTTTTCCACCATTGTAGTTTGTGTGCCAACTGAGATGTTTCAAGCAATTTGTGGTTCCATGACCTGCTTGTTTATGACCATCGGTCTGTCAGAAATTCTTGGAGAGGCTGCATGTGCAGCCTGCTCTGCAGAATCGGTGGGATACAGGAGGACATTGTCCCTAATAGTTGCATGCATGTTTGTTCCGACACAATGTTCCCCAGGTAGAATTTGTTCAGAAGATGGAGAATTGACCTGGCAGGGTTGGACCCTGCCCTTTATGGTGTCGAATTGTGCCCCCAAGAACACCAAGGTGTTGGATGGCTTGAAGTAGGATTTGTCAGAGTTAATTGTAAAGCCGAGGCGCAAGAGGATGTGTATAACGCATTTATTTTTTTACATTTGAGAAACGCTTAGACTCAGGGGTATCACAGCGTTGTACCTTACATACGTGAAAGCAGAAAATGCATTGATAAGCCAAGACAAGCAGACAAACGCAAATTGTTATTTGTATTTTTGTCAAAATGCCGGGTTATTAACTAGTTTTATTTTAATGCAGCAAATGATTGTTCCTTTCTAATGTGGGAGGGAAGAGTGTTCCAGAGTGTGGGTGCATAGACGCAGAAGCTGGTCCCCCTCACCCCGGGTTCTTTTGCTCTTCAACCAGTGAGCAGAGTAGCGTTTAAGTTGGATCTCAGTGCCCTGACTGGAACAATTTGGGTGATGCAATTGTAGAGCTGATCTCCCTTTGAAAGCAGCAATACGCAATAGTTAGGGTTTTGAATTCTACTCAGGCCTTGCTAGGGAGCCAGTGGGATTCCCATCTAGTAGTTGAGATGTGGTCAGACCGTTTAAGACAGCGTGCCACTTGCAGAGATTTATTTTTTTGGAGCAATTGAATTTTGGACAAGTTCGTGGACGAGGTGTCCATGAGGAGAATATTGCAGTAGTGCAGTTTTGATGAAATCAATGCATGCGCACGTGTGAGTCAGTTTCTCAGAGAGGAACTGTCTGCTCAGCGAGATCAGTCTAGCTGGGTAAGCCGCTGATGAAGAAAGTGTGCCTGGTCATGGTAAGTTCTGCTTCAAGGTGAACCTCTAATGTTTTCGTTTTCAACACAGGGAGAGCCGTGTCGTCAATGCAGAAGGATGAGTAGGAAGGTTCCAAGTGTCTAAGTCAGTATGGGGCGCCAATGACAAGTAGTGCCGTTTTTTTCTTCATTAATGCATAAATTATGAGTAGCCATCTAGTTTTGGATACTCTTGTAGACAGAGGTGATTTTGATGTGAGAGTTGTGGTCCCCTGTGAGAAAGATAGGAATTTGAGTATCGTCCACAAAGTCGGTATAGATTATTTCTCTAGGATCAAATAGGGGTTTTGTGTAAGTATTATAGAGGGTGGGCGATAGGCATGACCCTTGTGGAACAGGGATGGGATTTCCACTACTCACCAGAAGCCACCTTGTGGATCGACTCCTTTGTGAGTGGCTGGACCATCCCAGTTTTCATTGGGGAGTCAGCAGCGGATCCCATCCCTGTCCGACAAGGGTCATGCCTATCACCCACCCTCTATAATACTTACACAAAACCCCTATTTGATTCTAGAGAAATCGGATGTATACGATCTGCCCATGAACATTTTGTTTGCGTACAGACAACCCGCAGTAAAACTGCTCAGGCCCCCGTTTCGACCGTTCATTGAAAACGGGGCCCAAGCAAATTTTTGTCCCCCGCCTCCATGGTTAAGGATGCAGGGGACGCCCCCTGCAGCCCCTGAGGCCACAGATACTTGAAAATGAGGAGCGGGGGACACCCCTGCAATCGCACTCCTCATGTTCAAGTAATAAGGTCAACAAGTAAAACCGTCAAATGTAAGACCTATAATTAGGTCAAAATTACCCAACAACCAAATGTAAATGGTCAGATTGGGTAGTGCCGTGGAAATACTGGCTGAGGTGGTGGCAGAGAATACTGTGTTCTACCAAGTCAAATGCTGCAGAGAGGTATAATAGGAGGATGGCTAGTTTACCGGCGTCACAAATGGAGTCCATTTGTATTTTTAAGTCCAGAAGGGCAGCTTCTATGCTTTGCCAGAAACACAGATTGCCTTTTGCCAAACATGTGGTTTTGCTCCAGGAATTGTTGGACATGGGCATAGGCTAGACAGTCGAAGATTTTAAGTAGGAAAGGTATTGTAGTAATGTTAGTTAGTAGGGATGGAGGTTTTTTTTAGTAGTGGAGTGACACAGGCCGAGTTGATGTCAGCGGGTACCGTACATGTGGCAAAAGCTGTTAGCAAATTTGGTTATGATGGGGGGTGAGCATAGGGGCGCAGAACTTAACTATATGGGCGGGGCAAGCGTCGCCCTTACAGTTAGGCTCTGATGGTAGCAATTATTTGCTCTTGTGTGACAGGGTGGAAGGACAAGAAGGGGATGAGGGCTTCTTTGGCAGGGGTTTCATGATTAAGCATGGGTGGTTTGCAGGCGAGCAGGGCCTTTTTTTACACTGATCGTGGTTAGTAGAGTTTCAATTTTGAGGGTGAGGTTGAGGGCGTTCTGAATAGTTTTGCACCGGTCTTTGTCAGAACATGTATTCACAATCAGAGGTATGGGCATTTCCCGTTCTTAGTATTGCAAATAATTCTCTACTTCTATTGGAGCTGGTGTTGGCAATACGGTCATTGTAGTCGTTTGTTTTACAGGAGAGAATTGCTGTTTTTGTGAGAGCAGGCTGCTTTGGCACGTGCCAAACAGTTCTGCGAGGAGGGATACATTTCCCAAAGGTGACCTAAGGATATTTTTTCCCTGTGTAGGTGGGCCAGCTCTTTGATAAACCAAGAGTTCTTTGGTTGGTGAGGTTTTGGGATTTTAGATCTGATCCCGCCATGCAGATCAAGGGCTGGCAGGCATGGTATTCAGTGGCAAGCTTGTGTGCTGTGTGCGTTTGAGATTGGACCATGGTATTGAGACCAGCAATGTGAAATGGTTTAAAGTCCTCATGTTTAAGGTTGCGTGTTTATATCACCTTAAGTGGCAGTGACATGGTCTTATGTAGCTTCGTCAGGGATAGGGGGGCGGGGGGAAGTGGTCAGACCTTGACACTGGCTCAATGGAGGATATGTTGTGTTGGCATTGGCTGAGAGGATCCAAGGCAGAATACGTCCTTTTGAGTGGGTTGGGGATGAAATGAGCTCGGAGAAGTTCTTATCACTGAGGGCCGTGTCAAGTGCGGCAGCTTTGGGGGTCTGTAGCCTTGATTAAGATCTCCCAGAATGATGCATTTCATGGCGGGTGTCAAGACAGGCATGACAAGAAGTGGGATGTCAATCTCATGTACACTATGTCCATTAGATTGCCTGTAGATCAGGGGAAGGATGCAAGGGGTTTGTGGTGAGCTTCAGGAGAGACTTTTCATATCCTGGGATAGAAGGAAGTGGACGAGATCGGATCTGTAGGTTGTATTTGGCTATACGGGCAACCCCTCCTCCTACTGCGTTGGTTCTGTCAGCTCTGTAGACCACAAAGTTGGGCGGGATGGCCAAAGAGAGTAAGGGCCCAGAGGCGTGATGGACCCAGGCCTCTGCAGAGGCTAGAATGTGTAAGTGTTGCTCTGGGATCAAGTCATGGATTTCGGTTGCGTGGGCCCCTAGAGATCTCACATTGATAATAGCACAATTGAAGCTTTGTTTGTTGCACAGTAACTGCAGTATTAATGATCGGTGGGATGTGCAGTCTTAACGGGGGATGATTGTGCGGGAGGGGTAGGGGGGAGTTGGTATGAAGTATAGGTTTGGGTGAGTCAGAATGAGGATGGTGGGAATCACCGAGCATGGCTAACGTTCTGGATTAGAGTCTAAGAAGGCAGTGCCCATCCAGGCAAGGTAGTGTGGGTCCCAGTGAAGGGTTCCTGGAACTAGAACTTTTAAAGGGTTTTCTTGAACATAGTCTCTGTAAGCGTGGTATTCCCTGGCATGGGAAGGTATGGTCCCGTTCATGGGGTCAGGGTCCTGGGATGGTGGGTACCAGTAATGTAGGTGAGGGTTTTCACTGCTTGATCGAGGCTGCAGTGAGGACCGTGGTAGCATCGTAGTGAGAATTGGTCGAGAGAGAGGGTAGAAGGGATGCTTTCACTGGCACAAGAGGCAAAGTGTAAGGACGAACAAGAATACGCTGTGCAGTGGTGCCTGGCAATACCTTAGAGCTTACTAGTGGTAATGGTGCCAGGGCCTTTGATTGGGACATGAAGCGAGGAACAGGGAGTTACATTATGTTGAGCAGCAGCATCATGATATGCATTAACAAACGAGAGTGGAGGGGTGTGTGTGTGTGTGGGCAAGGAGCCACAAGATTATAAAGGGCAGTAGCATCAGGCTATGCATTGAAAAACAATAGTGCTGGTGTGTGCGGGCAAGGAGCAACAGCATTTTGATGGGCAGCTGCATCATGATATGCATTTACACACGATAGTGGAAGTGTGTAAGGGAAAGGAGTAACAACATTATTGTGAGCAGCAGCGTCATGCTATGTATTAGCAGACAGTAGGGGTGGTATCGTCGGGAGGTGACCTTCCTTCACCACATAAGGTGAAAGTAACAGAATTATGCACAGCAGTATTTTGGGAAGCAATTGCAATCAGTGGTGGGGGCACAGTATTACAATGCGCAGTAGCTCCATGGTGAACATTTGAAGGCAAAGAAGGTGTTGGCAGCAGACGGCAGCCATCCAAAGGAGTATGGGGAGCAGTACAAGATATGTCACTGTTATTCTGGACAGCAGGGTAAGTGTTATAGTCTGAGGGTAGAAGTGCAGCCAGGCAAAGCCCAACTCAATGGCTGTAAATCATAGTTTGGTGTAGATGGTCGTTTTGGACACAGCACATTTCTTTTTTGCATTGAATGTCATAAGAGGTGTGAGCAGAGGGTCAAGATGACCCCCGTGGGTGGGGGACCTAAAGCAATATGAGTCTATGGCGATTTTCACCCCTGACTCAGAGGAGGCCCTGATCAGTACCCCTACCTCCTTAGGGATGCAGCCACTGGGGCCAGGCATTTAGTGAATGTCCTGGGTGCTGAGCACAGCTCGAATGCCACGACTTTGAACTAATAATGGTTGTTTGCTACAACAAATCTTAGAAACCTCCTGTGAGCCTTGTGACTAGGGATGTAGAACTATGCATCTTTGAGATCTAATGGTGCGAAAACAATTTTCCTCCTGTACGGCATTTATGACATCGGCAACGCTGACCATTTTGAATTTCTGCTATTATGGATTGGAGGCCTCCTGGGTCCAGAATTCGTCTCCATGATTTGTCCGTTTTTTGGACAACAAAGAACTTGGAATATGTCAAACTTTCTTCCATTGTGGCAGGTGGTACTGCAGATTGCCTCCCACTTGTGTTTGTGGAGTCTCAGTGGGGGCTTGGAAGCTGCGCAGGTCAGGCTTGCTTTTGTGGTCTCCCTGTGGAGGCAGTGGGTCCATGGCACCTCCTTGGTGCCATCTTGTAGTCTTTTTTTGTATGGATAAGACTTCCTGTATCCTTGGGAATAACCTTGAGATTAGGAAGATCCCTTCTAGTTGGATCCATTTCTTCTGCTGGAAGTTGTTGAACGCCCTGAAGCTCCCCGAAAGGATCAAAAAGTGCACCGCACTTGGGAGGTTAAAGACCTTGCTGTGTCTGTTTTAATTGCTTTTAAGGCATCAATTCTCTGCCTAAATAGTTGGCCACCCTCAAACGGCATGTCTATGACCTTTGTCTGCACCTCCTAGCTGAACTCAGTGCATTTTAACCACGCTTGTCGTCTTGTCAATCCATTGTTGATCTGTTTAAACCCGGCTTCTGCAGATGGATGGCCATATTGATGGCATGATTCAATGACTCTTTTCCCTCTCACGAGATGTTCATGGCTTCCCTGCATGTGTCGTCTGGAAGATGTTCTAGCAGCGGTGCCATCCTATTCCATATTTCCCGGTTGTATCTAGTTATTATTGCCAGGAAATGTTCCGCTTTGACTAGTGGCACCTGTAGCCAAGATCTTTTTCCCCAAAGCATCCTGTTTTCTGCAGTCATTTTCCAGAGGGATGGCACATTTGGAGCCTTGGGTGTTCGACATTCACCCCGCAGTGGTTGAGACTATGGACTCAGGAGTGGGTTGAGATGTTAAGCATGTAGGGGATATGTCAGGTGCCCTACATTTCTTTTCCAGTCGTCCTTTCAGTGCTAGTTCAGAAAACGATTTCCTCATGAGCAGTAAGCCTTCTTTCCACACATGATCTAAAATAGGTGTTGAAATGAGTCCTTTTAGGCATTAGATCAAAATAAAAAAGTATTTTTTCTGCTCCAATGGTACTAGACCAAATTCTTCACACGCTTTCTGCATGTTGGTATGAAATGCCCCAACTTTGTCGAGTGGGGACTGATTAGTAGGCTCATCCAGCACTGTGTCCATCCCTGTATCGACTTCATCCCAGTTATCCTGGGGTGGTCTTAATATCTGTATCGCGATTATCAGTATCTATGTCCATTGTTTGTAGTTCCCCTTCCTCTCGCTATGGGGAATCAGCTGGCCTTGCTGGAGAAGAACCTTAGGTTCTTAAGGGGCTACTTGATGCCGCCCTGAACCTAGGGGCTAATGGTGTGAGAGGCATCTGCCTGGGAGGCAACCTACTTTGCATAGGAGGCATGCCACCTCTGTGTTCCACTTCCTCTCTTGGTGTTACCCTCCAACACCACCCCCCACCCAGGGAATCGGGTAACTTCCCCGAAGGACCCTTGTATGAGGTATCCTGTTCATGTTTTTGTTTTATCACTTGTATTGCGCTCCGGACTCATAGGTATCAGGGCGCATAGCATAAGATTAGTCAAAGCTTAGTTACATATAAGAAAATACACTTACATAAAGGGATAGGTTACACACAGGCGAGTTATATACATACAAGATATATACATACACATCATTCTGATTGCAGGCCGAGAGCAGTCCTGGTTAATACAATGGTCGTGTAAAAGTGCAGGAAGCAATCTGTGATGTGACTAGTTGTTCGATATGTGCAGGAGGGTCAGTTTGTCTGAGGTGTCGTGGAGCGGCCTAGATGTCAGCGTCTTTGAGCCAGTTTAGATCCACTCTTAGTGGGGATGGCAGCGAGCTCCACAGTTGGGCGGCCTTGACCTGGAACTGCTACCTCCAACTCTAGAGAGCTTAAATCTAGGGACCAAGAGATCATTCGTATTGGGGAGTCTGGTAGTTCTAGTCGCTGGTTTCGTAATGATTCTATCTGACCAGTATCTAGGTGCCGCATTGTTCAGGCATTTATAGGTGAGGGAAGCAACGTTTAGTTGGATTTTATCATTTGTGGACAACCAGTTGTTAGCTCTTCTTGCATCTGAGATGTGTTCTCTCTTAGCAATTCCTAGAGCTGCTCTCAAAGCATTGTCTTGCAAGAATTGGATTTTGTTGATAGTTTGGTTGTTGGCCCCTAAGTACAAAGCGTTACAATAGTCGAGCTTTGATAAAAAATGAGTGCTCTAGCCAGGGTGATGCAGCTAGAGTCTGACAAGAAGGCTTTGTCTGCTCTAATCAGTTTGCAGGTGTATGCCGTGGCCGAGGACATGGCCTTAACCTGTTTGTTGAAGGAGAGAGTCAAGTCCAGGTAGAAACCCAAGATTTTTATCTCCTTAGCGACAGTAATGATATTATGGTCTATATTGAAGGCTGAATATTGTGGACTCCGTTTTTTAAGGGTCAATGGCGTTCCCAAGATGATGATCTCTGTCTTGTCATCATTCAGGCATAGACCATGGATGGTCATCCATGCCTGAATGATAAGATATACCCTGTTCGCCAAGGCCAAATCCTTGTCATAATCACCAGTAAGAGGTAGGAGGATCTGAGTATCATCTGCATAGTTCGTGTAGGTGATACCCAGATGATCCATATCATCGAAAAAGGGCTTGGTAAAGATATTGTATAGGGTAGGTGAGACACTAGATCCCTGGGGCACTCCACAAGTGATAGGGATGGGGTCGGCTGCTGCCATCGGTGAGAAGACTCTCATAGTTCGAAAGCTTAGAAAAGATTGTATGCACGCTATGGCTTCTGTTGAGAAGTATGCCACAGAATCCAGGTGACTGCATAGGACCCGGTGGTCGACCAGGTCGAAAGCAGCTGATAGGTCCAGGTGTAGGAGAAGTGCTGATTCCCCTTTATCCCCAAGTTCATCAATCTTGGACTTCAGGTCTATTACCGCTGTTTCGGTCCCATGTTGGCAATATAGAGTTAGATTCCAGATGTTTTTGTATTTGGGTATATGCCATTTTATCTATGATTTTCAGAAGAAAAGGCGGCACTGTGGTGATTGGTCGGTAGTTAGTGGTTATCAGTGGGTCTGGGGTCTGTTTTTTCAATAAGGGGAGCACCCACGATTCCTTAAGGTTAGTGGGGATGGTATTTGTTGAGAATGGCGAGTTGATGAGTTTCGTGATAAAGGGGGCTAGGTCTCTGGCTGCATCCTTTATGAGTTGAGCCGGACATTGGTCACCCTGACAGTTGGAGGGTTTGAGTGATAATATGATCTTTTCAGTTTCCTTTATGGTGACTTTGAAAAACTTGAAGCAGGAAGGAATGACAGTGTTATTGGCTGGCTCTGGGGTGACAGTATTAGGCGTAATGCTGGTTAATGAGGCTTTTTTCTTAGCAATTTTTACTTGTAAAGTCGTAACTTTGTTGGCTAATGCTTGCTGTATATTGGAACACCAGAGTTTGTCCTTTATACAATTGTCTGGCACTGGGATGGGGGCTTCCAACTCTTTGAGGGTGACAAAGAGTTCCTTCATACTTGAGTTGGCTTGAGATATTCTGGCGTTATAGGTTTCACATTTAGCTAAGATTATTTCGTTTTAGTATAAGGCTGTGATGGTGCTAAGGTTAGTCTTATTTTCCTCGGATGGGTGTGATCTCCAAGATTTCTCGCATTGCCTTTTTTTAGTGAGTAGTGTTTTTAAGTATGGCGTGTACCAAGAATTGAGATGGGCTTCAGGTTTGCTTTGTCTTAGTTTGGGTGGCGCTATTGAATCTAGGGCGGTGGTCATGATATGGTTATATTCCTTGACTAATGCGTCAGGTCCCAGGTTTTCAGGAATTGCATTGAGCGTAGGGAGGATAAGCGGGAGTAGGTTGTCACAAGGAATATTCTTATTATTTCGGGTGGGAATAGGTGGCGCTGGTGATACAGGCACTAAGACAGGTTTTTTGGTGGCTAAGGTAAAGGTTATGAGGTAATAGTACATCCAGATCTGAGGAGATATGGAGGAGATTGAGGCATTGCAGTTGTGGTCTGCTACCCAATCCAGTATTCTACCTTTATTATGTGAAGAGCGGAGTAGTCTTTGGGTGAAGCCTTGTTTCGTTAGGATATTTGCTACACTCGATGTATGTGTGTCTTTAGGGTCATTTTAGCCTAAGTTCATGTCCCCTAGTAGTAAGACTTGAGGAGTTTTTTAAGTTATTGGATGCAATATTCGATATGTCGTCCTCAAACAATCCGATGGGGCCTGGCGGTCTATATATCAGGTGGATCGTGAGAGTCTGGGAGCTGTTTATATTGAGCTTGGCTGTCAAAGTCTTGCATGATTTAATGTCCGGGGATGGCACTAACCAGATCGGTAGATTATCTCTGGCTATGAGTGCAATACCTCCTCCCCGAGTATCAACTCTGTCTGTTCTCAAAATGGTATATCCGTTGGGGATAGCCAGAGAGAGGGATTCTGTGATCGCTAGGAAATCAAGGTGTTCTGCTTGAATAATATCTGCTATCTCAGTTGCATGTGCGACCAAGGATCTCAAATTTATTAGAGAACCCTTAAGGCTAAGGTTGGCTGAGGCAGGTAATCGGCGGCTTGTTGTAATAAGGGTCTTGGAGGTAGAGTGGTTTGTGGTAGTAGGAGTAGGACGGCATTTAGTTTTGGTAATGGTAGTAGCAAGGGTTCTAGCTAGCGGTTCATAAAGTTTAGTTAGTCTTGAGCGGAGTCTACTGTTTCTATCAAAGGTTGTACAAGGTAGGGCATTCTATAATGGTCCTTGCGTGAGGCATTTATTTGGCCATGGTTTGCTTGTGTAATTAAGAGGTAGGGCCATGGTGAGCTTTTGGTTAGTATGATAGAGTAAATCTACCAGTAGTATCAGTAAGTAAGTATTAGCTGTTGAGATAGTGAGGAGGGGCAGTGAATTCTTCGGTAAGTGCATTTTGGGTGTGGGTACTGAAGGAGGGTGGACCAATTTCCCACTATTGGAGAATGGTCCCTTCTGCAATTAGCGTTGCAGAAGGCTAGTATCCGACCACTGGTACAGACGGCAGGCTACACAGTGGGGCTACACAATTGATGACTAACACAAGGCTACACATTGATGGCTATGGATGACTAAGACAAGGCTACGCATTGATGGCAATTGATGACTGAAACAAGGCTACACAATTGAAGACTAGAGTAGCGCTGCACAATTGATGACTAAGACAAGGCTACACATTGATGGCAATTAATGACTAAAGCAAGGCTACACAATTGACGCCTAGAGTAGCGCTGCACAATTGATGACTAAAACATGCTGCACGTTGATAGCTAGAGCAGGGCTATACAGGTGGTACCTGTGGCAGGTGGCACTACGTTGGACAACTAGGCATAAAT
Organism: Ambystoma mexicanum; assembly: GCF_040938575.1. NCBI lineage: Eukaryota > Metazoa > Chordata > Amphibia > Caudata > Ambystomatidae > Ambystoma > Ambystoma mexicanum. The sequence goes on from NC_090941.1 coordinate 646,888,826, forward strand.
TAGAGCTAGGCGCGTGATTACCAAGCGAAAGGTACAATTTGGTTATATTAAAGTACATATTGATAGTCCAGCGGGGGAAGCCTATATGCAGTAGCAGTTGGTGGTGTGCACATGGTATAATTAGAGTCTCAGAGGTGTACGCATAAACATTGGCAATCCCTTTGGTGGGACTATGATGTCAGGCAACAGCGCCCTAATTACATGCGTTGGCTCCCAGAGGGAGGGGGGGCCAGGATGGGGCCGGAGGTGGCTGTTGGGAGATGCGTCTCAGCTTACTACGACATAAAAAGGGAGATTTCGACTGTACAGGAGGGCGAGTCGCAAGGCTTAGCTTGGAGGGCTGCGGGCAGTGAATATGTGAGGATGATAAGGTCAGGGAGGGGAGTGGAGAGTTATGCCACAGTGGGGTACTCACAGTAGTTGAAAGGATGACTGGACAGCAGCATTTCTGGTCGGCAAACCGTCACAGACAGGCCTTGTGATTCAGGCCTTTGGAGTCAGCGCTGGTTGGCTGATATTGTAGAAGCCAATCAGCTGTTCTCAGCAGTGTTCGGGCCATTGGGGAATACGATGGAGCAACTTGGCGGCCATTAATGAATGGGCTTAGATACTGCGTGCCAGGCAGTGTGGAAAGACAACAAAGGCAGGAGCTCTGATGGTAGAGCCTCGTGTAGCGCTTTTCTGCTCTGGAGGAGCTATGAGCTAACACAGATATTTAAAAAAAATGCAAAAGTAGCCATGAGGGATCAGTGTGCACGCGTGGCCTGAGGGGTGATTGCACTCACCAAATGGGCATCAAAGTGCTCCCCAGGGTGGATGGCCACATGCAGATGGCGTAGAATCCTGGAGAAGGGCTCCTGCCCTCTCCATGGCATCCGACGATGGATTGTCTTGTATGGATGTATGAAAGGTAGCATTGTGTCTAGTTGCTCAACTAGCGATTGCAGTGAGGCTGAGACGTGGAGTGACGGCAACGCCTGCGGGTTGAAGGCTGCGGCAGTGTAGGTCCAATGGATGCCTGCAGCTTTAAGATAGGTTGAGGTAGAGCCAGCATGGTTGGTAAACTTGGCATAGGAAGCACCAGTGAGTGCATTGGCACTGGCAAGTGTACTGGTTTCCTTCTTGGAGATGGGCAACTTGACTTGAATAATCATCCTGAGAATGGGGGGTGAATAACACTACTCAACACTACTCAAAATCAATCCATATGGTGCTCCAGGATTTGTTTGGATATCACTGAGACTGGTGACTCCCTACCTATGGTTGGGATCTTCATCTCTTTAGTAGGTTGTTGTTGGTGGTGGTCCTTACCAGTCATGGTAGGCTATTACGAGGGATTTGTATTACTATAGTCTGCTCAGAAGCTGAATCCTTGGCTCTTGCTTGTTCAGCAGGGGGTCTCCTTTGTTTTTTGTTGCCCTCCAGAATCGCTCTCACGTAAACATGTTAGTGTCTGTTTTCTGGGCATTTTGTGGGATTTTTCGACGCCCATCAACTATTTTGTCAATGGGGGCCCAGTTGCTTTCCTTATATCATCGACAGATCTTGCTCTTCGTCGTAATCATTGGCAAAGTCATTGCTGCGACTCCTTTTTCGGTCACCTTTTTGGTCCCATCGATCATATTGTTATTGGCGATATGCCATGCACAGTAGGAGACTGGGTTGCCATTGTTAGAGGCCCCCGGGGTCGTCAAAGATTTAAACATCGTCGTTAACGGAGTTGTCATGGACAGTATAGTGGCTGTGACGAGGGCATTCGATGGTGACTTATTTCAGTCACTCGTTGACCGTGTTTTCATCGTAAAGGATGCCGTCAATGACGGTTGGATTTACTTGATTTGTCCTCTTGTCTCCTTTTGGGGTAGGATGGTAAGTTTTCATCAGACCTGGCCCTTTTCGGGGGCTCAGGTTTCCGAGCCTTGGTAGACACCACACTTCAAGTGGACTCCGCCTCAGAAGGGGGGTATTTACTGTCATCCAACCAACATACCAATCTCCTTTTTCGGTCTTTCAAGAGTTTTTGGGGGTAATTCATGGAATCAAGCAGAGAAGTTGTCCACGCGGCTGGCGCACAAAGTGCGTGTGCGCCAAAACCCATTTTGGTGCACAGCGTATTCATGGATACTTACATCCATAACCAGCCATGGCGCAGCGGCGCCAGTTACCCACCAACCCCGCCCGCCAAAAACATACGCACAAATCCCCTACATGGCGCAAAGGCCAGTGGACCAGCATACAGCCCCCCAACTACGAAAACACGCTAAATACGCCACACAGCCCACACATAAGAACCCAATCGCGTGGAAAACTCCCCACGCACCCCTCAGTATACACGTAACCCACTTGCGCCAGGCCAATCGTGTGGAAAACTCCCCACACACCCCTCGGAATACGCGTACCCCGCTCGCGCCAGGCCAATCGCGTGGAAAACTCCCCACGCACCCATCGGAAAACGCGTAGCCCGCTCGCACCAAGCCAATCGTGTGGAAAACTCCCTGCGCACCCCTCGGGAAATGTGTACCCCACTCGCACCAGGCCAATCGCATGGAAAAAGTCCCCCCTGTGGTGTGTGCTGGCTGTGGGCCATGTGCAGGGGTGATGGGCTGCCTGCGGGTCATGGTCGGGTGGATGGGCTGCCTCCGGGTCATGGCCTGGGGTGTTGGGTGGTCTCCTGTGGTGTGGGCTGCCTGCGGGGCATGGTCTGGGGTCATTGGCTGGCTGCAGGTCATGGTCAGGGTGGATGATCTGCCTGCGGGGCATGGTCAGGGTGGATGGGCTGCCTGCGGGTCATGGACTGCCTGTGGGTCATGGTCTGGGGTGTAGGGTGGTCCCCTGTGGTGTGGGCTGCCTGCGGGGCATGGTCTGGGGTGATGGGCTGCCTGCGGGTCATGGTCTGGGGTCATGGGCTGCCTGCGGGTCATGGTGGATGGGCTGCCTGCGGGGCATGGGGAGGGTGGATGGGCTGCCTGCGCTTATTCCAGGGGTGCGCGTGCAGTTCCACACGCGATTGGCTTGGCGCGAGTGGGGTACACGTATCCAGGGTTGCGCTGGAGTTTCACACACGATTGTTTTGGCACGAGCGGGGTACGCGTATTCCAGGGGTGCGTGTGTAGTTTCACATGCGATTGGACTGGTGCGAGCGGGCTACGCATATTCCGGGGGTGTGTGAGCAGTTTCACACGCGATTGGCCTGGCTCAAGCAGGGTACGCATATTCCGGTGGTGCGCGGGGAGTAATAGTAACTCACGCTCTCTTTGCAGCATTGATCTGCTCCCGTTACCGGACCTGAGAATGCGCAGGCAGGAGGCCAGCACTCACTCCAGAGAGAAGTCTATCTTTGGCTCGCCTTTGAGCCATTTTGTACAATATGCATGAAGTACATGGTTTCTCTGATTGAGTTGAGTATGTGTAATTGACAATAGTTGTATGTTGTACTTTCACTACTTTCCCTTGCCCATCCACCTCCCCTCTCCTGACCCTGTTTCCGGTTATCCTAAATACCGATTCCTATCCAACCAACGGATCCCTAACCCTCTTTGCTTGCCGGGGTCTTGGAGGCCTGTGCAACTTTTACCTTGCAGGTGCCCAGACCACGGAGGGGGTGGTTGGTTCGTGCTACTCCTGCGCCTGGAGACCGGAGCTGTGACACTACCCATCCGTTGTTGCATCCTCATTGATTGTTGTGTACTGAAATTGCGACCCATCCTGTTGAACCATTGTTCAACTGTGCTACCTTGGTACTTATTCTATCATTCTGCTTGGACATGTGCTTGGCCATATTCAGCGACTTCAAGTCATCTACTGGAGACTCTTCCAAGGTTTGTTGGTGGCTACAGGCTTTTTCCCTGGTTTGGGGGGTTTGGCTCCTCTGTGATTTGGTATTTTTACCAGTCAAGGTGGCCTCCGAGTGGGCTGGACCCTATTTACACGAAAGGTAGAACAAGGAAACCAAGGGGTAGGGGGATCATGAAGCCAAGTTGACTAGAAGGAAGAAGCCAACGGACCACAGACACAGTTCATCTGAAGGTCATGGTGATGAGTAAATGAGGGAGGGCCTTTTGTTGTCGGACAGTACGCTTGGGCTACAGTGTTTGGGCACTCTCTGACATTGTCATTGTGGGGTACTATGTACATGATGTGTTCTGCTGGTCAATGGCTGTTCCTGTGTTGGGTTTACTTCTCAGGTGTCAGGGGATTGTTGTGGTTTGTCATACTGGGGTGTACACATGGCCAATTTTCACATGTGATGTGTACAGGACACTGAGGGCCACTTGATTTCGCATGCATGTATGTATTGAGTGCATGTCCCTACTGAGACACGCTTACACAATGCTCCACCACACATACAACCACTCTTCCATGCCCACACGTGCACACAGATTGCCTTTTCTGGCATGCTGTGTCCCTGCAGCGCATGATCACTTACCATTTGGGGGATCGTGTACATGCGTCAGCAGGTTATTTTTGTTGCTTGTCCATTTTATTAGATGCTCAAGGTGTATACCCAACACAATGGCCGCTCACTGTGCTGTGTGGTGAGCGGTGTGTTGCAGGAGACACACACAGCACACAGGTTTGGGATTTGCAGATTTGGATTGGCCAATGTGCATGTCAACAGGCATTCTGTCTTTTGTTGATGGTACCGCTGATGGCATGCATTTGTGTATGACTTTGTATGTGTGGGAGGTTGTTGGTTAGTCATTTCATCTGATTTAATGTCAGGTGTGATTGTCTCAGGCCTCTTTCCATTTATCACGTGTCACTTCATATCAAATTGTCATGTGTTGGGCTTTTGGTTTGCTCTTTTGCTGTTGCATGCCATGTCATGGTGTGGCCGACAAGGGTGATGTGGGTGGGAGGGTTTGGGTGACACACCAGTGATTGTCATGGCCTGTTTTGCAGGGGGGGTGGTGTGATATACACCTTGCATGTGTTCCTTTTGGTCACACAGGATTGGTTATGTCTAAGTAGCAAGGGATGGACACAATGTAGCACTTCCATGGCAACATTCTCAGGGTGATAAGGTTGTGACAGTTGACTGTCTCTTTGTCATCATCGATTGTCACCTGGTATGTGCCAAGCCTGTGTGCACTACGCAGGGGTGGGAGTTTAGGTGAAAAATGTGGCCACAAGCTGGGTCCGGGCTGCCTCGCCACGTGCTTCTCATGAGCAGCGCCTGTGCCTGTGGTTGGGGATCTGGGGGCACCACCATGTCCACCAGTACGCCCTACCGTATTGCAACATTGGGCAGGACACATGCTGCCACAATGATCCTGCACACTACTGGGGGTGCATATAGTAGCTGCCCGCCATAGTGGTCAAGGGAGCGGAAGCGTGACTTGAGCACTCCGAATGTGCGCTCCACTATGCCCCTGGTTGCAATATGGGCAGCGTTGTATCTTACCTGGGGTGGTGTGGTGGGGCTCCGTATTGGCGTCTTCATGTGGTTGCTCAGATGGTAGGCACTGTCCCCTGGGGAGGTGATGATGGTTGTCATTAGTTGGGTTTGTGTATTTGTCTGTGTGTGACATGCATGCATGTGCACAAACATTTGTACTCACCAATGAGCCATGTGTCGCCATGCTTCCCAGCTTCCAGGTCCCGGCTCAGTGCGGACATTCTGTATATGAAACTGTCACGGGTAGACCCGGGATTGTTTGCATAGACAGAGGTGATGATTCCATGGGCATCGCATACAACCTGTACGTTGCTGGAATGCCAGTGCTTGCAGTTTTGATAGATGTGCTCAGTGGCCCTAGGTGGACGTAGGGCCACATGGGTGCAATCTATGGCACTGAGCACTTTGGGGACGTGTGCAACCCTGTAAAAGTCCTGGACCACGGCCTGCCTTTCTGCGGGTGTTCTGGGCATGTATATGTGCCTGCACACTGAGGGGCACGCAGTCATGATTGCCAACACCTGGTGTAGGCAGCGTGACTGCGTGGCCTGTGGAGACACGCCCAACTATGGCAGTTGTCTGCTGAAATGACCCAGTGGCCAAAAAACGCAGGACATTGAGCACCTTTTCCAAGGGGCTCAGTGCTTGCGAGCACAAGGTGGGTGATGTGAGGTCATCCTCCCACTCAGTGACCAGGTCTAGGATGATACGAGGTGGAAACCCATACCTGCCAAAGACCTCGTCATCAGGCATCTCAAAAAGGCTGGTCCTGGGCAAAGAAATGCAGGGCCTGGCTATTCTCCTCCTCCTGCGGTGTCCCACGATCAGTGCTGCGAGAAATGGGACATTCATCGTAGCTGTATATACGTGTTTGTTGTTTGCGCGCACTTTTATACTGCACAGAGATGCTTCTGCCTGCCTTCGTGTGGTGGACGTGTTTATGCCTGTGTGTCTCTTTTGGCGTGCACGGGTTTCCCATATTCGATTCCATTGATACGTGTTGTTCACGCGCGTGTGGGCGGTCTGTGTATTTCCCAGCAGTACTTCCCCAGTTACGCCTTCTTTTTCACACATTGTTCCCCATTCCGCGTGTTCCGCCCCCTTTTTGGTGTGTGCGCTACACGGTGTGCGCGTCGCCCATGGCATTCGGGATGTTGCAGTGACGTGTGCGCCACCCGTGGATTTGGCGCACATCCCAGGGAAAACACACGCATGGCCTTCCATGAATTGCCCGCGTGCGCTTGCTTTTTCACACTGGCGCCAGCTTGCACCACAAATTCCGGCGCACATTTGTTCCATGAATCAGCCCCTTTGTGCTAAAGGTAGCACACATTTCACAGTCCTCTTGTATGTGGTTTGGGTACAGGCAGTAAGGAACAAGTTACTTACCTTTAACTGTTGTTCTCCAGCATGGGTCTGGCATGGTTTCACATGCTCATGAATATTCCCAGTCAGGCTGGGAATACTCGGAAAAAAGAAAAACAGTTTCACTTTTACTTGCAAACTGTATTTCTCCTCTAAACCAATCACTGTCCTCTGGGTCATACTGCCCCCATCCAATGACAGTGCTCCTCCTAAATCCCTCCTCTGGCAGCCATCTTCCGATATTGCAAGCACGTAAAGTGGCAGTACAACCAAGAAGAGCCGCAGAGTGGACTGGGGGAGGGTTCGCATGTGAATCCATGCCAGACCCATGCTGGAGAACAATAGTTACAGGTAAGTACATTACACAACCACGGGAGGTGGCAAGGCTCAACAGAAGCAATCAACTCTTACCTCTGAAACAAACTCATCTCAAGCAAACAGGTTGCGAAGCACTGCTTGGCCGACTCTCGACTCCTCCCTGGAATCCCGGTTGACGCAGTAGAACTTCATGAAGGTGTGCGTGGACCTCCACATAGCAGACCGGCAGATGTCCAGCAGGTGCACACCATACAAACACTGTCGTCGCAGCGATCGCTCTGGTGGAATGGATCTCAGATGGCCAAGCAGCCATTGATTCACCAACCGATGACAGTGCGTGATGCAGCCGGAAAGCCACGTTGAGATGGAAGCCTTGGTCAAGGCTGTCCCATGGTTCACAGGACTAAAGTAAACAAACAGATGAGAAGTCTTCCGAAAACTCTTTGTGCGTGTCACGTAGTACTTCTGTGCACGAGCAACGTCCAGCGAGTGCAAGGCCCTTTCAGCCGGTGACAAAGGCTTTGGGGGGAAAACACAGGTAACACCAAAGGCATGTTGAGGTGGAATTTCGACAGAGCCTTCGGCATGAAAGAGGGGTGAGTCCGCAGCACCACCCTCGATTCGTGGAAAGCGATTTCCCGCCTCAGGTATGGGTGTTTGCAGGAAAGGGCCCAATCTCACCCTCTCTCCTGGCAGAGGTGATGGCCTCAAGGAAAGCCGTTTTCCATGAGAGGAACTTGAGGGGCCCAATGCATAGGCTCGAACAGGGCCCCCATGAGCATTGTCAGCACCACGTAGATTTCCCACACTGGGGCAGGAGTCTTCACTGGCGGGAAAGAGCGAAAATGTCCTTTGAGGTATTCCTCGACTAGTCGATTTGACCAAAGAGAAGACCTTCCTGGAGACCATGTGTAGCAGGAGATGGCCGCCAGATGTACCTTGATCGAGGACCAGCGGGGCCTTGTGACCCTAGCACTTTAAAGTCAACGACGCCCCGGCCTTGGCGAGGCCCTCCCTGCAGTCCGCAGGAAACTCATACCCTCCAAACTCTAGTGCTGTAGGAGCCAAGCCCTCAGGTTGAACGATCCTGAGTCGGGATGTAGGATTGCACCTCCTTCTCTGGCGAGAAGATCCAAGACCACTGGTAGCTTGATCGGAAGAGACCCTGACAGGCTGAGAAGGTCCGAATACCAAATCTGCCTTTGTCACTCCGGTGCGATGAGTATCATCCTGCACGGACACTGAGTGTATTGATGACTTTTAGCAACAGAGGAAATGCATACAGGAACGTCCCTTCCCACCGGAAGGAGAACGCGTCCCCCAGACTCCTTGGTTGGTGGAACCTGCTGGCAAACTTCTGACATTTGGAGATAGTCGTTGCAAACCGATTGATCTGGGGCCTGCCCCACTTGGCGAATATGTGGGCCACCTGGTCCTGCCGAAGTTCCCACTTGTGGCAGGAGCGCAATTCCCTGCTGAGGGAATCTGCAAAGGTGTTCTTGACTCCCGCTAGGTGAAGAGGGACGAGGAACATGTCTTGTTTGACGGCCCAGCGCCATAGGTCATGAGCTTCCCCAGAGAGCGCTGGGGATCGAGTGCCCCCTTGTTTCCTGAGGTAGAACATTGTGGTGGTGGTGTCCATGAAGATCCTCACCGCCTTGCCCTTCAAATATGGAAGGAATGACTTGAGGGCCCAGAACACAGACGTAGCTCCAGTACGTTGATATGGAGATCTTCCTCCTCCGGCAGCCACAAGCCTCTGGCGTGCAGGACTCTGGCATGCAGACATCCGGTGTGGCCTCCCCAGCCTTCCAGCAAAGCGTCCATGGTGAGCGTTTCCTGGAATGGAGGATTCTGAAACCCTGTACGCCAGGCGATGTTGGAGCAGACGCCCTACCACCTTATAGCCCGACTGAACTCGTCCTCCAGAGTGAACTCGTCCGCGAAGTTTCTGGACACTTATACTCAGCAAGGGTCCAGGAATTTCTGAAGAGGTTGCATTTGCAGTCTGCAGAGCCGGATGCGGTAGAGGCAGGATAACATGCTGAGCAACAACTTGATGGTCCACACCATGGCCGTCTTTATCGACAACAGCCGCGGCACCTTCCCCCGAACAGCTGCTACCCTCTCCTCAGATGGCGATGCTAGACAGGACACTGTATTGAGTCTTGCCCCCAGTAACAGTGCACGTTTTGCAATGGTGTCAAGCAGGACTTTGGAAAATTGATGGAGAATCCCAGGTCTGTCAGCAGCTTCACGGCCGCCTCCGTGTGTCCGACGGCCAACTCTGGCGAGAGGGGCCAGATGAGCCAGTCATCGAGGTACGGGTATACGTGAATCACCCGTAGAGGCAGATGGGCTGCCACTGTTGGCAGGCACTTCGTGAACACTCTGGGGGCTGATTTAGGGCAGGGCCTTGAACTGGTAGTGCTGTCCATGCCATGCGAAGCCCAGAAACGTCTGGTGTTTTCTATGACTGGGGACGTGGAAGTAGGTGTCCTCCAGGTCCAGCGAAGTCAAGAAATCTCCTCTTTCCGGTTCGCCGAGCAAGTGCTACAACGTGACCATCCTGAATTTTTGAGACTTGAGGTACTTGTTCAGACGTTGCAGGTCTAGAATGGGCCTCTTTCTTTCCAAGAAGTATCTGGAATAGACTATAGAGCCCTGTAGAGGCTGGGGAACCAGCTCTATTGCCCATTTTTATAGCATGGCCCATGCCTCCTACAAGAGCTGCAGGACATGCTGCTCTTCACAGGCCCCCGGTGTGATCCACCGACACATGTGCTGTAATTTCAGGGTATGTCTTTGGGCAAGAGCATCCAGCAGCCATCTGTCAGTAGTGATCTTTTCCCACTCGCCAACAAACCCCGTCAGCCAGCCGCCCATTGGAGTGCACGGGTGGGGGCCCGATGTCTTGTCCGGTTCAGGCTTGTTTCGTGCCGGCATCTTGCCCTGCTGGCGATGCGGAACTCCTCCACCGTAGACCTGGGTACGGCCTAAGTGGGCTTCCTGGGTCATGGATCTGGAAGGCTGACGGTACAAGGAGGAGAAACCTTTCAAAGACCTGTCTGACTTTCCTCTGGAGGAGCGAAAGGAAGAGCAGTGTTGCTGGCGGGTGACCAGGGAACAGGCCGTCTCTGTATCTGCCTTGTTAACATGTAGGGATTTGTTGATGATCTTCCCGAAAAGGTTATCTCCCTCAAAAGGCATGTGCAGTACCTTCGTTTGGACCTCCCGGCACAAATTTGCGGACTTCAACCAGCCTTGGCGACAAAGGCAGACACTGTTCCCCATTTGCCGGAACCCTGTGTCTGCAACGTCCAGCACCACTGTGATGGCGTGATCTGAAGCTACCGCTCCCTCCTGCAAGAGGGTGATCGCCTCCATCCTCTTGTCGTCCGGGAGGTACTCCAAAATCGGACCCAGATTGTACCACAGCTCCGTCGTACCTGGCTAGGATCGCCAGTGCGTTGGCCACCTTGATGGTGGACGCAGCGGTGTAAATCACTTTCCTCCCCATGGCGTCCATCTTCTTACCCTCGCTGTACGGAGGGACTAAGATGACGAGGACGGTTAGATGACCGTTTCGTCGCAGCTGCCGAAAAAAACCGAATCCGGCGATGGTTGTGCCCTCATGCACTTGGGTGCGGATTCTGGTACCCAGTACTTCTCCAGTCTATCCCGCTTGGCTGGATCCATGTAATGGCTCTTCAAGAGAGCCAGGCCCTCCTTCAACACGTCGTCCAAGAGGGATACCGCCACGATTGTCTTCCCCTTGGCCTCACACCTCTGGTACAGGAAACACTCCTTCCTGGTTTCTTCGGGCACAAGCTGAAACAGCTTGGAGGCTTTGGTGATCATGGACTGGAACACCCCACCTAATCCGGTGGGGACGCCCTAGGCTGCGGGGACCCGCTGCCTGCTCGAACGATATCGTTGTGGCCATATCTGTGTCTGGGTCTGCTGGATGCGAGTGGGCCTGACGCAGATGTTGAAATGGGGCACGTCGGATGGCACTTCCTCATCAGCGGTTGGTCGGGTGCCTGGGGACTGTTGGAACAGGTCCTTGTGGCATCCTCTTCTGTATCTACAACAGAAGAGTGTGGAGGGTGGACAGGATGTCTAGAGATGCATCACTCGGCGGAAGCTGACGTGATCGGAACACTAGGCCCCGCACCATCATAGCCGTTGTCTTCAACATCCTCGTGGACCGTGTGTAAGGACTCCAGCTACTCGTCGCCTTCTTGCAGGGCTCAGAGACAGCATTCTCTTCTCCGGCGTACCAGCAGGCTTCGCCACAGACACTGCAGCGATTTCCCACCTCAGAGGCAGGGAAACCTTCTGCGCTGTGGGAGTTACCTTTACGGGGTCAGCCTCTTTAGCCTTCGTGACAGCCTCCATCACAAGCTCTATCGTCGACGAAGACTTCTCCTGAGCCGATTGGGCTTCTTGGGCAGTTTGGCTGTCTTCTCCTCTGTCTCTGGCTTCTCCTGCAGCTTAGTCGGGTTGGACGATTTCCTTTTCGAGGAAGAGCTCAATCGCTGGCTGGCAATGGTAGAGGATGTCAATCGTGCCCTGTCCATCGTGGGACTCGCTTGCGCAGCAACCCCAATGGAACCGGACTTGCGATGCTTGCCCTCGTCTTGGGCCTCCACAGATGAGGCGCCCTCAAAGGACTCAGAAGCCCGCTCCTCGGACCTGCCGGTCTTGGGTGAGGCATGACCCTGCCCGGAGCAGAGGCCTTGGCTTTCAGCCACACCGCCAATCTACTGTGCCTATCCTTCATAGCCTTTTTGGAGAAGCCGAGGCAGATCTCGCACTCTTCCTTGTGGTCCGGATGAAGACAGTAGAGGCATTGCATGCGCTTGTCCTCCACAAACACGTTCCATAGCCTGCACTTGTGAGGTGGTGAAATTCACTGACAACAGATCCCCGCTATCGGCAGATGGAGAGAAGAGCACACAGGCCCTTTTGGAACAAAAATAGAACCTTTTTTCTGCAAAAAACACAAAAAATATAGAAGTAGCTTGCAGAGCAAACTCAAGGATTCCCAACACTGAAGCGCGTGCAGTAAAACTCTAAAGATGGCTGCAAGAGGAGGGGCCTTAGGGGGAGGACTGTCATTGGATGGGGGCAGTATGACAGTGATTGGTTTATTGGAGAAATACAGTTTGTAAGTGAAAGTGAAACTGTTTTTCTTTTTACCGAGTATTCCCAGCCTGACGAGGAATATTCATGAGCATGTGAATCCATGCCAGACCCCATGCTGGAGAAATGCACTGTGTGTTTATCCCCTTATAAACATTTTTAATGCCACATGTTTGCCATGCTTTGAACAAAGATTTCTATGCTCCACTTATCGTCTGGAGAAGTTGAAGGAAGAAAACCCTTCTCAAGTTGTTTTCTGAAGAAAGAAAAGTTTCTTTAGGGTGAAATGGTTTTAGGTGAACTCAACACAACGTGCAATTAGAACCTGAAGATGGCCTCTTGGATGGAGCTAGATTCTCAACATCCCATTGGCTGGGGCACACTACACCCAAAATGACAGTGATGGGCTACTAAAGTTAGCCTAAAAGCTTATTATATAGCATAATACTGAGGTTACCAAGGATTCCCAGCCTAGCAGTGGTGAATATTCAAAAAATGTGAATCCATGGAGGACCTAATGCTGGAGAACAATAGAGCCTTTGCTCTGTGCACTATGGCTTCAGAAACCCCCAGCATACATAAACTGTCTCACTGCTCTAGAGTGTGAAAAGAAAAGTGAAGCATTGGCTGGGAAATGGCAGGGAGGGGGGCAGTGTTCCTAAATTACTGGGAGTCAAACGGGGCATCTTTGCAGCAACAGGCCCCAGCATAGCAAGTAAATATGAATCCATACTAATCAGGAACTGAATGTCTGGCCTGCAGGTTACACACAGATCGCTGTAGTAGAGATGCAGATTATTGAGAGTTGAGTAACATAAAGCAGAGCAGTTAAGGATGTACCTGCATCATATGGAAAGACAGGTATGAGAAGGCTTCTGTCCTCTGCTACTGTACATTTGTTGATGCTGCTCATCAACGATTGTTACACAGACTAGAGATTAGCCAGGCTCTTTGCTATAGCTCCGCTTTCCCATCTTTGCCCAGGAGCACCATGCCAAAGTGTAGCATTCTGCCTGCAACTTCCTTAATTTCAAAGGGCTTCAGTGCCCCACCGCAAGCCAGTGGCTGGCTCTGCCACTGGTTGCAGCTCCTGAAAGGAAAGAGCTATTAATACTGCGAGCTAACAAAGGAGAGCTCATATTTAGAAGAAACATCTGCAATACGCAGTTTTCTGAAAAACAAAATGTAAAGGTAGGAGTAACATCTAACAAAATCCCCTTTTAGATAGAAAATACAAGATTAAATGGGAAAACCCCATCGAGGGGCATTCCAATGTATGTCTAAAATGTAAGATTCCACTGTGTCTACAGATGTAGAAATAATGCTATTGCCTAAATTTAGAGAACACTTTCAAGACGAGAAGCTTAATCCAGGCTTGTACTACACCTGACATGAGTTCAATCTTGACAGAATTCTCAAAACAGAATCAACCACACAGTGGTTTCATTCAAATAATACAAACAAGCAGAGTTGGCTGTGGTTGCATATAAAGGCCAAAAGTGATGTTCAGAATTATTCAACTACAGGACATCAAGGTGATCAGGTCGAAAAATAAAAAAAAACATTGGTAAGATTCTTTTATAGTTACAAGAAAATCTATAAACATAGCCCAGAATAGAATTAAAATACAGTTTCTTTAGTAATATTTCCCATACCCAGGGAGGCGGAATTGACAAGCCAGCTCTGAAACAGACAGTTACTCCAGCAGAGATCATATGAGCCATTGTGCAACTAAAACAAAAAGGTCACCACAGTTACAAAGCTGAAAGTACAAATATATCTTGAACACAAATTCTATAATCTGGTTAATCCCTTCCTAACAGATTGGAAAGCCATCTATCCACAATTATTGGCTACAATACAAAAGGATTTAATATCTTGGAGGAACCTGGGACATCATGCAATTTATTTAGAAGGGTCAGAATATGAGGGTATCCAGGGGGTCACATTTATCCAAATTTGCACTCCCAAGAAAATCAAGCACTTTCGCCAAATATTCTAGGACTGGAGGTTATAATAGTAAGTAATACCAGTCCTAGAATATGTTGGGGAAGGCTTTTAAGAGTGTAGAAAAGAAGAAGAAAAGAAAAAAGATGTGCCTCCCAGACTACTTTTTACTAGGTGAAATGATCACATAGAACCGAGATGGGGTGGGTTAGGCTTAGGCAGCACAACTTCAGATAATTGCGGACTGGCTTGATCCCAGTTCACAGAAACATTCGAAATCACTTGAAAACCAGTGGACCAGAAAACAAGCAAGACATGGCCTGCTCCCAGAGAAAATCTCTCGGGAGTATATGAGCTCTTAGCAATCATGGTTTGGGACAGACATGTACAGAGGCTTCTCTGAACCATGCCAACCCCCAATTAACCCTATCTTACTACTCCCTTAATTTCCAAATGGTTTGAGGGAGAGTGAGTTTGCAAAGCAGCTTTTCCAGGCAGGAGGGATCCTCTCCTGTGATAGTAAAACCGCATTTGGAATAAATGAAGAGGAAAGGCTACACTGCATACAAATTAGGTACTGAATTCCAAATGCACAAATCAAGCCCCAGGTGACTAGACCTAATACTAGCTTAGACAGATTGATCAGTTCCATTAATTCACTGAAAGGTTGTGATAATAAATGTATATAAAATGTTAGCAGCTAATCCCAATCTGGAACCAGACCCACACGTATGGGCATGGCATAAAGACCTACACCAGGCCCTATCAAACAACAACAACAAATATGACGCAGGATTTGCACAGCATCAATCTGCATGAAGTATTAAGAGCAGCACTATAAAATGATTCATAGATGGTACCTATGCCAGATCCCAGGACGCATATTAGTGAGAAAGCTACAGAGCTATGTTGGAGCGGATGCAGAGTGGATGGGGCTTTCCTGCAGATCATCGATGGAATTGGCCCAAACTCCTTAAATTCTGGAAAGCAATTACTAAAGAACTAACATTGTTTTCAGATAGGAAATTTCCAGGTGATTCAGCAGTATGTCTGTTGGGGACACCAGTAGAAGGGTCACATTGCTCAACCCCAGTAGGGGACAAAGGGAATCTGGGGGCAGGGGAAGTAATTATGAAAGATCTGCTGCCAGCAAGATTCCAAATAGCCGGTTGATTGAAATCCAGTGCAATCCCAGACTGTGATAATGGGTGCACAAAACGTTGGTCCAAACTGATTAAGGAGAAAATGACGCATGATATAAAGGATTAGTGATTCCAACTCTTCCAGGGTTTGGAACGTGTTTTGGATCATGTCAGAAAGCCAAACAAAGGTTAGGCTTGTGTGATGCTGGAAATTCATTGGAGGGACAGGGCCTCCCGGTCCTTGTCCTGTAGTCCTTTTTCATTTGTGTTCTGTATTGTTTTCTGCCCAGGAGTCCAGGTGGGACTCCTGGCAGTGCAGCTCTTCCTGTTTTTGGTTTGGTGTACAGACCCATGGGATAGCCTTATGGCACCCATGGGTGGGGGTGTAACCCTGTGCCCCTATTGTATGTTTTTGGGCACCTGTGTGTGTGACCCACAGAGCACGGTATGGGCTGGTGGCAGCTCCATGCTGAATTTGACAGTTGCTCTGAGTATCCTCCATTTTGGGATACCCAGGCCCTGCCGTTGGAATCAGTTGATTCCTGATAGGAAACAAGATGGCCCCTGTGGCGTCTTGCTTTCTATTGCCTGTTACCTTGTTTTCCTAAAGTCCTGGGAAGCGCTGACACTGTCCCTTCCCCCTGACTGGCTGTTGGGTGGAAGTTCCATATATGGTGTTGTTGTGAAGTCCAGGCCAGACTGGCTGGAGCCTTCCCAGTGACTGTATGTTGTGGGTACACCCTGTGGGTGGGACCTGGGTGAATGGAGTGTGTGACCAATATGCACCTCTTGTTGTGGATGTCGGGTATCTGGTGTTTGACACAATGACTGAGACATCCCTGCACCAAAACTGGTATGAATGCAGTGTGTAGTGTTGAATGACTGGGTACTTGTCACAATACACATTCCTTGTTGTGAGTGTCTGAGAGGGGGGGAGAATGGCCTGAATGCACTGTATGCCCGGTCAGCTGACTGACTGCTGAATGCCCTATGAGTGATTGGTTGCCCGAGTGTGACCCAGCAGAATGAATGGGAGATCAACTAGTATATCTGGGGGGCTCTCACTGCTAGAAATCGTTCAGAAGCTGGAGTTGAAACTAACATTGAAACTGAAGCTGAATCTCAAAGCCGAGCCTGAAGAAGAAGGTTGACTGCTGTCTCCCTTCGCCGAAATCTGAAAGCCGAAAGCCGTCAAGACTGATCCAAGAAAGGACCTGGTTAGGCGCCCTCTTCCTGTGCTCCGAGGGACCATCGAGCACCGCTAACCTTCGCCGAACCGCCCTGTAAGTCAGACCCTCAACAGGCTGCCAACCGGAGACGGGGGCCGCCGAGGAGAATGATAAGCACCGGACATTCTGTCCACCGCCGTCAACCAGGGTTCGTTCACATAACCGCTGGAGGCCCATCGAAGCCCAGAGAAAGGGACCGCTTGATGCCGTGCCATTGACGACCGGAGCCGCACGCTCCTTTGCTTAAGACTTTCGATTCACGGATGCGCTCGACCGCACCACCGACAGCCTTATCCCGCCGGAGAAGACCAGGCCGTCGACACGCCGAGGAGCATCTGCCGGTGGGTTTCCCGCCATCCAAAGACCATAGAGACGCCCGACGACTTGACGCCCTTGCTGGGCCACAGTTCTTCACAATCTCTTTGCGGTCCTGAACTATCGACATCAAGGTGCCCCGCACGCGTCTTCCATGCACGGCGTCTTCGCTCCATCATCGACTAGCACTGCTGGGACCGAAGCTGCCGCCTCAATGCCAAGTTCACTTTCTTGGAGGGATTTCAATGATCCGTGGCTCCTGCTTTAAAGGGAGCCGCTCAAGAAGGATCCGTTGACGACTCGTCGTCGAACTCTGCTATTCCAGGTACATTGGGGTGGTAGAAACATTATAGAGGAAATAAGACTTATAGTACAAGATATGGACTGGGCTTGTTATATATCTTTATTTTACAGGTTGCCCAGGTGGGGGGGGGATCTCCACACAGAATTGTGTCTAGGTAATGGGCCAGTATTCTGCCAATGGTTCTAAACCAACTGCATTCCTCCTATGTCTATTGTTGGTTACCATTATTAATTGATTTGTGTAACATTTAACCAGAGTACAGTTGATGCACTTTAATGAAATCTGATAATTGTGTTACCACTCAGAACTGTATATATTTGCCATTGTAGGTTAACTGAGCACAAAGAGAGTTATTGTGATTGTGTATATAACCTTGAACCTTCATTATATAAAGACTGTGTTTTAACTAATACAGTGTGTGGACATTCCTTTGTGGGTGCTTGGGGACTACTCTGTACTTAAGAACCAGCCTGTATCACCTCCTGAGAAGCTAGGCCCTGGGGTCCTCTGTGCCTGTCCTCTACCATATAGAGAGCAGGAGTACAGACACCCCCCCTCCAGTCTTTACAGCTTGGCAGACAGATTAAATCCCAGGGCTCTTAGAAATGTAACTGTTACAAACCTATGGGTTCTAGCTGGTTTGAAACAAAAAGGGATAGACTAGGGCCCTATGTTTTCTTCTGAACGGCTGAATTAGATACATGAAAGGATTGGTGATTGTTGTGGAAAGATACTAAAAGGTGATGGGAATTTGGTTTCATTTTATCTGTTCATTGTTCACTTCCTGAAACTGATGATTTGTGGGTTTTTGTTTGAAATCAGATTTCAAACATTATAGATTGAAAAACAGCTGGATTATTTCAGTGTGGTCTATTTTGCGATGACCGATAGAGATCACAGATAGTCTACAAAGACTAAAAAACCATGCAGCCAGATTTTGGCTCAATCTACAATCAAAGGCCCTAATGAAACCAGATCTCAAAGTACTTTCCCTAGCTACCAGTGGAATCAAGAAAATAATTTAAGACATGCTGCCTCATACATAAATCTTATTCTAGCAATGGTAACTGGCAGAAATTAGCCTCACACTAGGTGCCAGCCAGAAACATCCAACCACGTCCCATTGGATCCACCAACACACAAAATACAGGCAGCTCATGAAGAGGGCTTTGTCCCTATTGCTGTAACACAAGGTGCTCTCCTTACATATGTTGGGTTTCATCTATACACTTTTGTGGTTCTTTCAATCTTCCGAATATCTGCCGACTCTTGTAGTCATAAGATGTGTGCTGCTGTGTAAATCAACAAAATAAATAACTAGTAAAGGATAAATTGGGACGCAATCCTAGGCTGACCAAAAGCGTATAGGCCAGTTACATCAATTCATAGAGAACTTATTCCAGGATGTACACTGCCCGAAACAGGACTAAAAAAAATAAATAAAGGTCAATCTGTAGTATTTTAAGGTTAGTGGGACTGGTGAAGATGAAAGTGTGGTAGTGACTTTATAGGCTGAAACAAAGCAATGCTAACAATGAAGATTACCCCTGCTAACTACGCAGGGAGTATTAATTCTATTAAAGACTAGGAGGCGAGCATTATGCTTCAACTTCTTTAATTCACTACTCTTCAGCAGTTTCAACAAAACTCAAAAAACCATAACAAATACTGAAAACAGTCTGAACAGACTTTTCTTCCATTTAAACTACAATCCCCATAGTCTCTTTAGTCCATCACACTCCATGCCCAGTAATAACCACTTCCTGTCCCTGGGCTCCTCCTCTCTTTTACTCGCTCTGAAAGTCATATTGCGAATTCCACACTAAGCATTGCAACTGGCCGTAACTCGAACACTCCAACTATCGAACTTCCTCGATCTCGGGCGACTCTCTCTGCCAGACTCCTACATCAATTGTTCTTCTGCTCCTCTCCTAGGAATAATAGAAAGCAGAAAAATCAGGGAGGTGTCCATGTATTGACAATATCCTCATATCATCACTTTATGCAATCTCATAATATCCTGTACAATACATCATCCGGGTGGGAATTTAATGCTCGCCTCATAGTCTTTAATAGAATTAATACTCCCTGCGCAGTTACCAGGGGTAATCTTCATTCTATGACAAGACTGGAGGCGAGCATTATGCTTGTTCAAAGCTTCCGAACACTGTAACCGCTAAATTCTAGGTTGGCTTAAAATAAAATTCTTTAAAAGTTCGATCATTTGACCAATCTGCTGCTTACAGGATATCTCTAAGGGATACACCAGTCTTAAAGGCCTTAGATGCCATAGCTCCGAGCACTGAATGTGCCCCATACTTCTCCACATCTATCCCTGCTGCGAGCATGACCTCTCTAACCCATCGGGCTATAGTATCTGTGGATACACCCTTGAAGGGTTTCCTGCGCGCTATCAGCAATTGCTTAGTACTTGCTGCTCTGAACTCTGTTGTTCTGCACTCGTACTCTTTCACGCAGCTTGCTACACACCATTTAGTTCTGCTCGGGAAATATGGATAATGGACCGACGAGGTCCCTGTCTTAGTCCTTCCTACTATCGAGAACGTCACTCCCTCTGGTCCAAATGACCTTCTGTCTATCTGTTTCAGCGATAAGTATCTGTTGGCGGGCCAACGCTCCAACAGCTTAAGAACTGAAAAAACATCCCAGACGGTCTTGTAACGAGGCCCTGGGGGCACTCTAAATTTCGCCCCTCGGATAAGCCAAATCACTGCTGGGTGTTCAGCTGCTGTTACTCCCTCGATAGGGAGGTGTCCTGTGGAAATGGCAGACCTGTACACTCCTATGCTCTGGAACGCTTTTCCGTCCTGCAACAAATGAGCTAGAAAGTTCAAAATTCGATACTACAGGTGCAGAAATGGGATGAACACCTCTCCCTCTGCACCAGCTCGTCCCTTTGGCCCAAGCCGCGCCATAGCTCCTCCTAGTGGATGGAGCCCAGGATTCTGCGATGAGCTGCGCAGCTTGAGACGAGATGCCTGGCAATGCCCAGCGTCTCCCGATATCCTGCACGCGACAAGCGGGAGAGTCCCCCTCACTCTCAGAGGGTGATACGACCCAACTGGGTCCGTGAGCAAGTGCTCCCCTTCTGGGAGCATCCTCGGATAGTCCACTACTAGCTCCCTAAGAGTCGGGACCCATACTTGTGACTTCCAGCATGGTGCTACTAACAGCAGTTCCGCCGTCTCCCTCCGACACTTTGCTAGAACTCTGCTCAGCATCATAAATCGGGGAAACGCGTAGTGTAGACCTCCGTTCCACTCCTGCAGGAACGCATCTGTCCCTCGACCTCCCGGGTCCAGCCTCCAGCTGAAGTATTCTGCTGTTTGTGCGTTCAGCCGCGATGCAAAGAGGTCTATATGTACTGGTCCCCATCTCTCCGTCATCCTCTGAAATGCTGCTGGATCCAGCTTCCAATCGCTGGAATCCGTGAGGTAACGAGAGTTCCAGTCTGCTACGATGTTCAGCGTCCCCGGGAGGTATTCCGCTGAGACGGACGTCTCTGACT
The DNA here is from genome assembly GCF_040938575.1 of Ambystoma mexicanum. Taxonomy (NCBI): domain Eukaryota; kingdom Metazoa; phylum Chordata; class Amphibia; order Caudata; family Ambystomatidae; genus Ambystoma; species Ambystoma mexicanum. Next base: position 646,909,521 of record NC_090941.1, read on the forward strand.
GCAGACAGAAGGGCCAAAAGTCCTTCGCTAGTTCGGCTAGCATCCTGGATTTGGTGCCGCCTAGGTGATTTATGTATCGCACTGCTGATATATTGTCCATCTTCAGAAGGACACAAGACCTCATCCTCCCCTTCGTGAAGGCTCTGATTGCAAAGGAACCTGCTAGTAACTCTTGGCAATTTATATGTAAACAGAGTTCTTTTTCGCTCCATTTCCCCCCTATCTGCAGGTCTCCGCACCTCGCTCCCCAGCCTAACCTGCTGGCGTCGGATTCTATGACCAGATCTGGTCTGTCTCCGAAAATGGCACGTCCATTCCAGGAGTCCATATTCTGTAACCACCATTCTAGTTCTGTCTTGGACTCCTGATCTAGTGGAACCGCTTGGTTGTACCTTAGGCCCTGCTGCAGATGCTTTATCTTTAATCTCTGCAGTACTCGATAATGCAGCGGTCCTGGGAAAATGGCTGGAATAGAAGCCGCTAACGGTCCTACAATCCTTGCTAGGGTCCAGAGGAATACTATCTGTCTCTGCAGACATCCTCTGAACTCCCTCTTGATGTTGCGAATCTTTCGAGCCGGCAGCTCGAGCGCCGCTTTTCTCGTCTCTATGATGAAAACCAGAAAGTCCAGTCTTTGTGCCGGTTCGACATCTGATTTCTCCTTGTTCACTAGGAACCCTAGGGATGATAACAGGTCCATGACCCACGTTGTCTGATATTTGAGGGTCTCTCGATCCTCGGCTAGCAGCAGGAGATCGTCTAGATAAATGATCATCCTTATTCCTTTCTCTCTTATTGCTGCCGCTACTGGCTTCATCACTTTGGTGAAGGCCCATGGCGCAGAAGCAAGCCCGAAGGGCATAGTCTTGAATCGCCAAAGATGTCCTTTCCAGCGAAAAGCTAGGAAAGTTCTGAACTCCTCTGCTATCGGGATCGTTAGATATGCATCCTTCAGGTCTAGCCTCATCAACCAATCTCTCTCTCTGAGCGAGTCTCAGAGCTGATGGATGCCTTCATCTTGAAATGACGGTGCACTATCCAGCTGTTCAGCTCCTTTAAGTTTATAACTGGTCGCACTTTCTCTTTTCTGTGCACCAGAAACATATTGCTTATAAAAGCCAGGGCTCCCGGGCACCTTTCTATGGCGTTCTTCGCCGCTAGCCGGCGTAGCTCCTGATCCAGAAGGCTCTGCTCTGTGCTCTCTAAACGCTGCTGATGGGGCCTGCGCTCTTGCACGGGTGGCTGAACAAACTCTAGCTGCATACCCCCAACTGTTTGTACCACCCAGTCATCGCTGGGGTCTTCTTACACCTTGGTTGCAACCAGCCGAGCGACCCCTGTAGCGACTGGTCCCTCCAAAAACTTGTTTGCCTCTCCGTCGTTCCGATGCGCTGACGCAGTTCGCGTTCCCTAGAAGGCATACTGCTCTCTACGCCCAGGCCGCCAGGACGTCGGGGTCCACTTCCTCCCCAGTATCTCGAGTTCTTTCGGCTAGGTCCATTATCTTCGCGAGATGTCCGGCCAGGTTTAGCACTTTCTCCTCGCAACTTCTCCAAGACCTATCGATACCCTTACGAGGGTCTTTGCTAGTTTTTGACACGAAAGTCAGCATTTTAGGATCTATTTCTGACGTCTCGGCCACCTTCCCCGGGAGGTCTGGTCTCGGGCACTCCGCTCGGACTCTCTGGCGAACTTCTTTATCCAGCGCTTTTCGCAACCTCTTGGTCATATATTGGGGCACTCCTGCTGAGGGCTGCCAGTCCGAGGATCTCGGGTTCCGGATGCTCTCCGGATCGAACATGTCCTCCTCCACCTCTTTGAGGTGTTTTTCTTTGCGGATTCTCTTCCCTCCGCTAGGTTTAATTTCTATCTCCTCCTCTTCTTCTTGAGAGGGAGTTTCACCTTCCTCCAGCTCTTCTTCCGAGCCTGGGTCCTCTTCTCCATATTCTTCATCCCCTGGAGTGGGGGGTTGTGAGGTCCGGCAAAGTGTGACGCTGCAAGTATGCTTCCTGGAGCTTTCACCCCATCCGAAGGGCCCTGGGGATCAAGAGGGGCTTTACTCTTTCGGGCCTTAGTACTCCCCAATGACCCTGCTTCTGAGGGTTCTGTGGGCATGCTCTCTCTCCCTCCAGCATTGTCTAAGGGCTGGTGCAATATCACCTCTAGGTACTCCAGCCTGTCTTGCAGGGGTTTCACCCCTTGAGCCACCGCATCTATCGGCGAATTTCCCAGCACCTGTTTGAAGCTGGCAGCTAGATCTGATGTCTGCTCTTCTTCGCTCCACTCAAACTCCGACATCTTGTGTGCGTGCTGTGTGTCTACTGTACCCTTGAGGGTGTCACAGCACGCCCTTTCACTATAAATGCTTCCGGGTCTTACTCTCGTGACCCTCCTATGAATTTTCTCCCAATAAATATAATTATATCTTCTTTCCTTTGACTTATTTCTTTCTTTCTTTCTTTTTTTTCTGTGGTGGCAGCACCGGGTGGGAGGAAGTCTTTATAGGAGCCTGGGATGGGCTGTCTTCATTGAGGCCTCTATGCTAGAGGAGCGTTGAAAGTGTCTGTTCAGCGTCACTGTATGCCTCGTGAGGCTTTCACCCAGATGATGCTGGTAAAGAGTCTTTTCCTCCACTGTCGTGCGCGCGTTGGATCGCGCTCCTCAGATCGGGATACGATCTTGTAATGAGGCAGTTGCCTTGTAGATTAATCACAATATAATATCACCGCCGGGCCCGGTTTGTTACGGGTGCTCTGCTCCGTGTCGCATGTATTTTCGAATGCGAACATGGAAGCAGGCACTCGCTGGCTCTGCCCCACTAAGGTGGGGGCCGTGAGGGTTCCCTGGCGCACCGCCGACTCAGCCTCCCGAAAGGAGGGGGCCGCTACACGGCGCTTATGCTCCCCGCTGTCTCCGGCTCTGCAAGGGAGGGAGACCGGGGTACAATGTTGCGCAGTCCTATGAACCGCCTCAGCTCAGCCCGCTCGCGGCTAACTCCCCAAGTGTGCCGAACATACAGCACGGGGCGTGCGAGTCCTGGGTAAGACAGCTCGTAAAAACGAGCCTGCAGTACGTTCGAGCTTCGAATCGCTCGGCTACCCTGCACGGCGCAGCGCGTCGCTGCGCAGCCTACATTTGCACTTCAAATAAGTGATCTGAATATCTAAACATTCATGTTCCTGCTTGCTTGATCCTAGCAATGCTATCAAACACTATATCTACCCTACACTTGCTGAAATAATATTTCCACATACAATAGGGAGATAACTGGAAATAGTACTTATCTGCTTGAAGAGCAGTAAAAGAAGAGGAGCAGCCCAGGGACAGGAAGTGGTTATGACTGGGCATGGAGTGTGATGGACTACAGAGACTATGGGGATTGTAGTTCAAATGGAAGAAAAGTCTGTTCAGACTGTTTTCAGTATTTGTTATGGTTTTTTGAGTTTTGTTGAAACTGCTGAAGAGTAGTGAATTAAAGAAGTTGAAGCATAATGCTGGCCTCCAGTCTTGTCATAGAATTGGAGGTGCAGGCTCTCTAAAAGCGTACTAGAGTGTGCCAGAAAGGTTTCCCTCTACCTCACTAGATTTACTCAACCAGTCCTTGCTGTGTTTGGTTGCGATACCCAAGTATTTTAAGAAGCTATCGATCTAGCTCCTGTCAAGCACGTCCTTTTTGCTGCCACATCCTGTGGTTTAGGGCTCCTGCTTCTCATCAAGACTTTCCTCTGACACTTTATAAATTGATGATAGTTTCAGTGATGATTAAAGTCATTCATTTATAAAGTGTCAGGAGAAAGTCAACCGCATCTTATAAGTAGTTCGGTATCAACCAAAAGGACAAGCACAGCAAGGACTGGTTGAGTAAATATAGTGAGGTGCTCTCCATTTAATCTCATGCTGTGCGTTAGAAACACTTGCCACCTTAAAAATTAAGATACAAGCTTGTGTAGTATAAACTCTGGAAATGCACCAAAATTAATGTCTGTGGTCATTCATTGAGCAACTGTGGAACTTCCATTAGCCAACAGAACTGGGCTCTTTACCCATGACGGTCCCATTTGTCAAAAGGGATTTCTCTTGGGTTTCCGAAGGTGGGAGGGTATCGAAAAATAAAAAGGCCAGGGTCGCGGGCAGGGGTTATCAACTGCCAGTATGACTTATGCTGTTCCAACAAGACTTCAATATCATCAGCACCATCTCACCTTTACATAAAAGAATGACAATTGGGTGTAGCTTTCAGCAACGAGAATTTACAGCTGCATGCATTAAAAGTGAGGCAATACAAACACAACTTTCTTAGAACTTTACAGAACTCGGTAGTCAGGTGGTTTATGGGTGGCTCAGCATATCACATTTTGCCTCAGATCACTTAAAAGGCTCAGACTTGGCATCTTCCATTGCGTGGATCATGGTCAAAGTCCTCTTTCTGCAGGACAAACTGTTACCCCAATTAACCAGAAGGCCATTTTCTCTACCCATCTTGGTCTAATTGCAGTCTGTTTCAACACCATAAACAAATACAGGGAAACCTTGTCAATCCTTGTTCCTTTTTGAAGGAATGCACGTTCAGGGTCTTACTACCTCACGCATGATAATTTGCCATTTAGACAATCTGTGGTGGCTATTGTTCACCGTCTAACCTGTTGAGATTATGCTGTGCACTTCTTTGCCTCTGCTCTGCCTTACCATCAGGATTCTCAACAACGAAAAAAAGTGCACCACAAATAAACGTGCTAAGGCATATATTATCTATTCATCCTCCTGGACTTTGGGGGACAGCATTTACAGCACAATAGTTTTAATGGTCCCCTTTCACTACCAGTTTTCAATACGGTCATACAGCCCACCAAAATTGAGGCTGGGTTAACCCACTGCTTTCAAGGTGAAACGACTGCCAAGAGCCACAATCACTGCTCCTCTTCCATCAGAGAATAAAATCAACATTTGCGCTATTGCATGTGGCCCAACTAGTGCTGTCAGACGGCTATCGGTTTGAGCACAAAAGAGTATATTCTAGCACATGTCATAAGGCTACCATTCAGAAAAATCTCCTGTAGAGAATGGCAGTCCTAGAGGACATCTTAGATTGGAGAATATCATGGTAGAATGTAATGCTGGTTGGTATCCGGTTAGGGACTGCAGAGAACTAATTTGTCCAAGCTGCTGGATGCAATACTAAGTAGTGGCTATGTCGTTTATTATATGTTAATAGAAAACAGGTGATCACATACAAAACAAAAGGAACTCGCTATTCTAACAATTGCTTGACCGAGGAAGTATTCACAAGGTAGGATTTAATGATAGTTTCAAACAAATTTGACCTCTAGTAATACAGTTCTGAATAAACAGATTAAGATGATCCGAGGGCACAAAGCACAACCTTACAGAGGTTCCCTTACAGAGACTGAAGCATCAAAATAGCACAAAAACTTAATTTAGAAGCAGCCAGTAGGGCAGAATTCCTTCTTTATTGCAGCCACTCCTCTCACCCAGAGACCCCCCCCCCATCCCCACAGTTACAAAACACAGTCCCCTATTCTGTTACCATCTGGAGCCAGCATATCTCTGTATGTGTGTTAGTCATGTTGTGCATTTGCTAGAGCAACCTCATGCATGTCGTCAGAGTGTGGTAAAACATATCTATCTTGAAGGGAGGTGGGCACGTGAAGCTGTTTTTGTTGCAAAAGCAGCAACATGGTAAACTGGCTCTTTTTAAAATTGTAGAACGTTCATTTCCAGCGTATATTTTAGTGACAAGCAAAACCTACAATAACCATATAAAAAGTTTTCTAATAGCTTATGGAGAGTCAGGGGGCACTCCTTTTGTACTTTCTAAATACCCCAATAACAAAAAGGGAGAACGATCAGCGAGTATTCCAACCTGCTTTGCATAAAATCAAAGAGCAATTTCAAAACATTAAAATGACCACCAGTATGTATACTTCGTAAGTATGTCCGTCATAAAAGTATTGGATACTTCTAATACGAAGTACATAAAGCACACAGGGCTTTCACAACACTCGCCATAACATCAGCAAATTTCCCTTGAGTTTGTAGTCCACCTTCCTTTTAATCCAAAAATAGAGACCTTGTCCGTCGCACTCTTGGAGTAGCAAAAGGATGAACTCACTCCTTTATATGAATCAAACATTAACTGCTATACTCCGGAGTTGCGCCAAACCTCCCAAAGGTAATCAAAAACTGAATTTGTTTTGACAGTTTATTACACCGTTCAGCTTCTCTGTGTTAACACGTGTTTCGGCCCCACAGCCTTTCAAAACTGGGTTGTGTTAATTCAAACAAAGCTAAAATGATAGATGGGTCACTATGTAATTATATCAACAATGAATAGTTGCGACCGAGCTTGGTAGCCGGGAGGATTAGTTAGGATAGAGAGACAATGACATTCTACATTAGTTATCAGCATATGCTAATTGCAAAACATGTTCATAAGGGATCTAGATATATAAATACATTTTGTGCTGTTATTCTCCATTTAACTATTTGAGCTTCATATATTGTCCACAATTGTATCAGTGTCCAGTTTTTCTTTTTACACTATTGGTCACTGTAAGTGACTTCAATCCAGCAATCCAACTAAGTCACTGCTTAGGATGGGATGCCCAATGGAAGCTCTTATTTATATATTTTTATGTCAAAGTTCTTTGAATCTGGATGATGAAACCTTATATAACGCCCCTCTCTTTGGATCCCCCTGACCTCACTGAGCCAAGAAGTAGGTTTGTTTTGCAAATTAAAAGAAATGGGCCCGTCAAGATCTGGTCAAGGGATTGGCTTCACTCTCGCCACCGGACAGTTCTCAGGCTTTCTGGGTTCTGCTCTCAGCACTGCACGGCGGTCTGGGTCTCTTGAACTGCATCTGACGGGTCTTGGATTACAGTACTGCTTTCTGGGTCCGGATCTGGGTTCTAGCACAGGGTTCTTAGCTAGAAGCAAATAGCACGGCCCGGCTGTTGAATGGTTTGGTTAGGCCCGTGGAAGTTTAGGGGTTAGAATCAGATTGCAAAGGATTCTGAAGGCCTGCCGAAGAGGTTTCAGCTTGTGGATTAGGCCTCTCTGATTCAAGGTTCTAGAGTTTGGTTCTAGAGTCTGGATTCTAAGCTCTGGTCTCTGGATCTATCTGGATTCTGGAGTCTTCCGTCAGGGTGCTGCGCCAAGAAATCTGTTGAAGAGTGGAAAGAATGTGTCCCTATCCATCCTAGGCAGTCTCTTTTTATGTGTTTTCAAAGTGGGTGTGGAGGCCGATTCTACATGCCCAACCCCCTAAGGATTTGATAGGTCAGAGAATCTCCTGTCCCCTGACTGGAGAAAAGAGTAGTGTGTCATCCTGTGTCATCAGGTGTCATGTTTATGGCTTAAGGAAAGAACACTCCCCTTTGCTTTTACTTAGAAAATCAATTTTTCATAACAAACATATTTCCCAGATACACAAGTTGTTCATAATACATACACACATCACAAATTATTTAAGATACATCTCTGTTCAAGTCCCATGTACCTACGAGCTTGGATTCAGAAATGACAACTTATTCACGCTTTTGGTGGGTTTCGCAATATTGGTTCTGCACCATATTTTACACAGACATACACACCCTCTCTGAGCATATTACTGTAAGTTCTTATGTTCATAGCAAAAACACTACAGCTGCAATATTAATAAATCCCGGAGTTTGGTCTCAGAACATCGCACGACGTCCAGCATAGTCTTAAATTGTGAGTGAATTTTTCATTGTCACAATCTCAAAGTTGTACATTTTTGTCAGCTTGTTCCAATATTTTAGAACCATTTTCCTTAAACATATATTTGGTGCAATGTTAAATCCACAGCCCCCTCTGGTCCGCCCCCAGAGCTGGGTGAGTCAGATGGTCACATGGCCTGCCTCTCCCAGAGCAGTTGTTGACAAGGCACACCCAAATTTATCATATTCTATTCAGTCAAGGAATAGATTGTCTCTTTTTCCTGCCAGCAGGGGAAATCTCCTCCACTCACAACAGTTCTAATTAACATGTCCATTCGATATCCTCTCCTGTTGGTAGGAAGGACAAGGTGTGAAGGGTTCCCATGGACAGAAGGCATTTTGAAGTTTTAATTAAATCAGATTCCTTCTAGTCAATTGCAACTTAGTTCCTTGAAAAAAAGAAATACATTTATAAACTCACAATAAGCAACATATCTTTAAATCAAGTCTTTTTCAACAATGAAATCGCTGTGTGGCACTCTATGTGGCATTTTGATGGAATTCTCTTCTTTGGCATATTTAACTTCTGAAACACCAGTTCTCCTGTTAGAATTATAAATCGCCAGCACCTGCGGAGGCGAGTAACGGTACTACACCCATTTTTGACAGCGGTCTATCTTTAAAAGGATATTTAGCTTGATAGCATATGATTCTTGCTGACATTGTATTGATGTGGATTCTTGCAGTACCATAATGTGGAACACCCAACAAGAAGGTTGGATCTTTTTGGTGATTTGTGAGCCATGATTTTAGCACATTTTGACAATCAAGAAAATTAATTCCCAAACAGCTCTGTGTTGCTTTTGGCAATCAGCATTGCTTTTTCCAAGTGGTTTCAGGCTGCTTTGTGGATGGCCCAATGGTGGTTTTAGGCAGTGATCTCCTGTGCTCCCTAAGATAGGCAAAAGTGGATGGCAGCCTATCTTTCAGATTTTTACTGCACATTTTTGGCTGGTTTTGAGCAAGCAGCATGCTTTCCAGTGGCCATTCTGATATTTCTGCTGCCAGCAATGTACAGTACTGTTGCAGGGTTGGATTAGTGGGTTGATGCATCCCACAAGCCCCTCTCTTGCGATGGCGTTGTCAATCAATGGACTCGCAAGACTGGGACTGTCAGCCCCTCTTTTGGAGAGGCACACAGTGTGTGAGGGATGATGGCTGAAATTGTGCACACACAAGACACCCCTTCAAGTATTGGTCGAGGTCCTGCCCCATGTGTGGCCAGTATGCAACCTCTCTTAAGATCTCAAGTGTTGTATGAAACCCCCTATGACCGGCTGTGGCCGCGTCAGGGGCGTGACTTAACGTCAGGCTTTGGAATGAGGTAGGAACCACGCACTGATCATGGCCAGCTTAGGATTTCCTTACCAACAAACCGTCTTGGATTCGGAACCTTATTGGTAATTTCATCAACACTCTGAGGTCCTCTTTCCCAATGTAATCGGTATCCGTCAGGGGAAAGTTCTCAGGGTCCTCAATGGGTTGGTAAAACTTACCAATTATTGCATCCCCTTTCTGAGCTATAATCAAATCAGCATCTGGGGTCTCCTTACTCCATTGTGCAGTTGAAAGATCATTGTGAGCATTTGTCTGGGACCAAGTGATAGCAGTGACCTGGAGTTCCCCCAACAGAGGCTCGATCTCTATTAGATCCCCTTGGATGGCCCCGGTTCTGGCCAGCTGATCAGCTAAGTCATTTCCAGTTTTGTCTGGTCCCTCCACTTTGGAATGACCCTTGATCTTTTTCCAGTAGATGGTCATCCCATTCGAGGTGCGTGGACAACACACTGTGCACACCTTGATTTGGACGATCTTATTACATATAGATTGTATATTTTTATATATATCTAGAGATATTAAAGAAAGTAAAGGTGCGGGGGAGAGGTGCTCAGCCTTGGTACCTAGGCTGGAGATAGAGGACAAAAGAGAGTGTTTTCCTATTAGGAAAGCTTTGTCCGCTGCACACTATCTAAAAGGCCAAAGCCTAATGGTGATTAGAGAATCGTTAAAGATGGAAAGTCTTTTAAAGGCATTTCAGATATATATTCAAAATTTCACTAAATAATTCAATTTTGACAACTTGAAGGATAAATTCATAAGCAAGACGATTTATTTTTCATACAAGATGGTAGGCCAAACGCGTTTCGAGTAGCAAACAACTCTTCATCAGGGGCATTTTTTCTTTAAGAATAACATTTCTATAAAGAAAAGAAACATTTTAAATTTAAACAATATAATATTTTTAGTCAATAAGCAATTTCGAAAGCAACAATTTCAAAACAACCTCAATTCAAGGACATCTCTGAGATACATGTCAACACACAGATCCTGGACTTAAAGTGTACAGTGCATAATTCAAATGGACTTAATTGTTTTAGAGTGTCTAACAGCCTTTAGAGTGAAACCGTTATCAAAAATTGACAAAAACTTAAAACTCTTAATTTGAATCAAAACAGATACATTTTTCATCAAAACAGATACATTTTTACGTACAACCAGGTTATTACTGGTGCTAATTGCCTGTATATGCTATTCACAGAGAGAATAATTCAATGCTCTAAGTGTTTTTGAACAAAAATGGATAAACTGAAGTTGTCACATAAGGAACAGTTATAGCTAGTTGTTCTTACCTATTTAAAATACCAGATTAAGATACCCAGTGACCATTGACTGGTCAGCTCTACCATTGGACCAGTTGTTCAACCAAAGACTTGTAAGTGTGTTTTCACTTATGCATAAACATGACAACCAGATACCTATATTCTTGTCATTAAGACAGCGTCTTTCTCCTTATCTGAATATTGCGTCTTAGACCAGATCTCACGACAGGTCAAGAACAAACTTTGCGAAATCATCTCAGGAACACTTTCATCTATGGCCATACAAGACACTCCATCTTTTTTGGCCTATTTTAAATAGGTAAGAACAACTAGCTATAATTGTTCCTTATGTGACAACTTCAGTTTATCCATTTTTGTTCAAAAACACTTATAGCATTGAATTATTCTCTCTGTGAATAGCATATACAGGCATTTAGCACCAGTAATAACCTGGTTGTACGAAAAAATGTATCTGTTTTGATGAAAAATGTATCTGTTTTGATTCAAATTGAGAGTTTTAAGTTTGTCAATTTTTGATAACGGTTTCACTCTAAAGGCTGTTAGACACTCTAAAACAATTAAGTCCATTTGAATTATGCACTGTACACTTTAAGTCCAGGATCTGTGTGTTGACATGTATCTCAGAGATGTCCTTGAATTGAGGTTGTTTTGAAATTGTTGCTTTCGAAATTGCTTATTGACTAAAAATATGATATTGTTTAAATTTAAAATGTTTCTTTTCTTTATAGAAATGTTATTCTTAAAGAAAAAATGCCCCTGATGAAGAGTTGTTTGCTACTCGAAACGCGTTGGGCCTACCATCTTGTATGAATAATAAATCGTCTTGCTTATGAATTTATCCTTCAAGTTGTCAAAATTTAATTATTTAGTGAATTTTGAATATATATCTGAAATGCCTTTAAAAGACTTTCCATCTTTAACGATTCTCTAATCACCATTAGGCTTTGGCCTTTTAGATAGTGTGCGGGGGACGAAGCTTTCCTAATAGGAAAACACTCTCTTTCATCCCATTCGAGGTGGCCAGATCATCAATATTTTGGATTAACTTCCCATGTTTCAAGGGTTTGTTATTAGCACATAGCATGCCTCTGGTTTTCCAATTAACCAGGTGCTCCACGAACCCGTTCCGTACATAATCCGAATCTGTGATTATGACCAGTTTGTGGAGTTGATGTTGGACAGCAGTGAGGATGGCTTGGTGCACAGCCATCAACTCTGCCACTTGACTACTTTGGGGACCAATCTTGTACCCAGCGGAGGGTTCTGGGGACTCATTCACCCATGCATTCCCTACGCCGGCCAAAAGTTCTTTTTCCCAGTTGTTGTCAACATGGTAAGAGCATCCATCCACATAGGCAGTGGGCATTCCCTCACACTTGTCTTCTTCAAAGACCTTGTGTGGGGAATTAAGGTATGCCTCCATTTTGTCCTTGATTTTAAGACTTTCGTCCTTGAGACAGTTTTCTCTGGCACAATCATGCAAGTCAGCCAGACCTTGCGTGAGGGGACTCTTCTTGTTTTGGCCATATCTGACCTCCACAGGAAAGCCTGTCATTGACAGAATCCAGGAAGTAATTCGGGAATTACTCACATTTCTGGCCCGGATTCTGTCACTTTGGAGATATTGCAGAGGCTGGTGTGGAGTCTCCACTATGATGTTTTCCCCCTGGATAAACGGGCGGTAATTCTTCAATGCCCACACCATTGCCAGGAGTGCCTTCTCACAATCGTTGAATTTTTCCTCCACAGAGGATAAAGTTTTACTCGCATAGGCGATTACTTTATTGACCTTGTCATGCTTTTGGTATAATACTGCAGTCAAGCATGTATTAGAGAACCCTGTCTCCAGGAAGAACTCCTTGTTTCTGACTGGGTAAGCTAGGCAAGGCGCTTGTGAGAGGCTTCTTTTGAGCTGTCTTACTGCCTCGGATTGTTCTGGACCCCATTCCCACTTGATCCCCCCCCTTTCAAGAGATGAATCAGGGGTCTGGTGATCTCTGCGTAGTCCTCAATGAACTTTCTGCTGTAATGAATCAGTCCAACGAGGCTCCTTAGTTCCCGCAGAGCTGTGGGGTCCTTCAATTTCTGGAGTGCTTCCACTTTCTTTTCCTGGGGACAGAGACCCTGAGGAGTAATCTCATGCCCCAAGAAATTAACACGGATTCTACACCACTGTGCTTTCTGAAAGGAACGTTTTGCTCCGGTGGCCCTCAACTGTGTCAGAACATAACGGATCTCCGCTATGTGTTCCTCAACAGTTGAGCTCTTGATGAGGACATCATCTACATAAGCCAGGTTACCCCTTTCACCCAGGTCGGGAATGGCCTTATGCAGAAAAATGTTGAATTCATTGCCGGAGTTGAGGTATCCGAAGGGAGTCCAGGTCCATGTGTACTGCTGGCCCCCAAAGGTAAAAGCCAGCTTGTACTGGTCCTCCCTACTGACAGGCACAGTCCAGTATCCATTGGTCAGGTCTGTTGCAGTGAATACCTGTGACCCCTGGATCTGGGCCAGCCCTTGGTCAATGTAGGGAAGAGGCCATCAGGAAGTATGGACACGTTTGTTGAGCTCCCTAAGGTCGGCGCAGAGTCTCCACTGGCTGTTTGGCTTCAATATCCCCAGCACCTGATTATTGAAGGTGCTGTGGACTGGACGGATGATCCCGCGGGACTCAAGGTTCTTAATTATTTCAGTAAGCGACTCCATTGATGCGAGAGGCAAGGCGATATTGCTTCACAAACACTGGAGTCATGCCAGGGTCCGTGGGAATTGTTGTTGTGTGGATGTCGGTGGGACCACAGTCATACGAGTCCACCGCAAAGATCTTGAAAATCCAAGAAAACTTGTTTCAACTTTTGCTTCTGCTCCAGAGTCACACAGGCATCAGCTAGGTTTATTCTCTCTTCAACCATCTGCCTGAAGCCTGGAAAGACTTCTGGTTTCGCTATCTGAGCGGCCTCCTCCAGCTGGGTGGAGAAGTCACTGGTCAGAGTGCTGATTTGGACTGGTGGCTTCAGGTGGGAAAGGCAGCCCTCATTGACCTGGAAAATCACCTCATCCCTCCTGAAGTCACAAGTCACATCTTCCTTACCATAAGGGCAGGAAGTGTACACCAGGAAGTTCCCCCCCATACCGGGTAAAGATCGTGTCTGGTGTTGTATTGTCATCACTGTCACTATCAAAACAGTCCTTGGGGATTGGTTCTAACAGTTCATTTCCTAAATCAATGGAAAAATGTCAGTCATCAACCGCCATTCCAATAATGGTGCCTGCGGCTAGAGCGATACTCTGTAAGTCGCTGTTATCCACCTCTATTGGAATGGTGTCATGTTCTATATTGACTAATGGTGTTGGTTTTACCCCCAACCCTTGCTGTTGGAGAGAAGCATTTAGATGAATATAAGCATCAGGGTTTTTCAATTTTTGTCCTCTTTTAACTCACTTCCAGGGAGAATTGTCGGGTCCTTTCTGGGATGGCGACTTCCTCTCCAATCTGAATTTCAACTGCATAAGGCAGCAGTTGAGCTGGCCTAAATGCTTTCTCTTGGTCATCAAAGCTCATGGGATTATCCGCTAATCGGGACCAAGCTTTGAAGTATATTAGGTCCAAACTAATGGCAAAGCCATTGAGAATGTCACTGCCTAAGTAAAAGGCCGCAGTGACGTCTCGCACGACCCAACAATTATGGACTATGCTCTTGTTGCCAATGGAGATTCTGAGCATGCACCTGCTTGGCAGGAGATGTTTGGAATTAGGTGCTTCCAGATCCATTTCCCATTTGTCTATCAGTTTGAATGTGGGAATGGCTGGATCTTTTGGGAGTTGGTGGAACATGTCTTCGCTGATGAAGCTCTTACCGTTGTTCACACACACTCGGGCAAGAACAGGGTCCTTCCCATCATTTAAACGAACAACTGCTCTCCAATTTGCTGAATATCATCCAGGCTCTGAGCTGATTTCTCATCTTTCTGGACTATTGGAGTGGGAATGTCTGATTGCGGCTTGGTAAAGAATTGCAGAGTGTTTCCTTCCACTGTGGAATACCACCTTAAACTGGAAGGAAGGTTGATTTTCAGAAACAGTTTGTTGTCCTACTGCTATTAATGTCACGTCTGGAATTTGGTTGTTATGGAAGTGAAATTCTACTTGGTCAGATTTTTGTTCAACCATGTTGCATGTGCCGTTTAAACTAACATGGTTGATTAACACTGTTTTAATTGTATTGGTCGGCTAGTCTGGGTCCAGAGGACCTTGTTTACGCAATCTATTAGGGGTGACAACCTTCTCAGGAGGTCATTCCCTAGTAAACAAGGGGTGCCCTCTGGAGTCACTACTATGACCAGGTGTTTCACCTTGTGTCGCCCAATTTTAATGTCCAAATCCGCAGTCCTCTCGACGGGAATCTCCTTCCTGTCAAAGTTCTGAAGTTGTCCAGGAAGAGAGGTGAGAGGAATTTGGTATTTCTCCCCCCTTCCTGAATTTAGTTCATCAAAGGCCTTTCTGGACAGAAGGGTAGCTTGGGATCCAGTGTCCACCAGTGCCAGAATTGTCCCCTGTACTTGTACCGGGGCATAGTATCTTCCCTCCTTCTCCGCAAGGGGGCACAGATAATGCACATTTTTGGACAACTGGTGGACTAATTTTCTGGTTTCGGACATGGAGAGAGAAGTGATTTGGGCAGAATTCTGTGGAGAGTCTTGGGAATCTGAAAGAAAAAGTTGGCAACTGGAGATCGGAGAAGTTTTGGGTTTCCCTGGTTCCGGTTCTGGGCCACCCCCCCCCCCTTTTTGGAGGCAGTCACCAGGATGGGTTTGAACCAGGGGATTTTGATGTTGTTGGTTCTAGGATGGGATGATGGGCGGCGCTAGCTCAGTCCCCACATCTACCCAGTCTGGATTTGAATCCCTTGGGACCCATTTTTCTTTGGGAGGAGTTCCCCCATCTCTGAAGGAGAAGATCCTTTTCCCAGGATCCTCTGAGGATCCCTCTGCCTCAAACTGGAAGATCTGTATCTCCTCCACAAAATGGGTCTGTTTGGGTCCTTTGTTTCTCCTACCTCCTCTCTGCTCCTTGTGTGGCAGACTTTCAGGGGTAGGCGATTTTGTTTCCGGTTCCTGGGTTTCCAGGGGCTGTTTACAAGTGGGGAAGGAAGCTTCCTCCAAGGCTTTACACCCCTCTTCCCCTTGTGCCTCCTCCCTGGGAACCAGTGGGTTGTCGGGGTGCTGCCCCCGTCATTGTTCTGGAGCACCAGGTCCAGAGTTTGGGCCATTCTGTACCGGCATGCTCATCTGAGGGTTCTGCTGAGCCCTCAGCATGCGACCTAGATCCTGTGCCATATTTTGGACCTGGCGCTCTAACTGTGAAACCCGCTCAGGCTGATACAGGGTTCTGTTTTCTCCCCTGGGCTGATCCCGGGAAGGGTAGCTATCCCTTCTCTGGTAGTACCCCGGGTTGGGAGGATTTGGGTACCCCTCCACCCTTGGCCTCCCCTCTCCCGGATTAGGTGGTCTGGGCTCCGGCAAGTGGGGAAAGAAAGATGGATGATTTTGGGGTTGGAAGTTGGGTGGATACCTGGGGAAAAAGTTCTGCCCAGGGTTTGGTGAATTTCTGCCCTCCTGGGGGAAGTTAGGAGGGAAGTTCCCTGGGTTAGGTGCTTGGTTGGATCCCCCCCTTGGGCTGGAGGAGTCCACACATAACCCAGGATGGGTCGGTTTCCCTTGTAGCGGGGACTTACATAGTCAGGGGAGTGAAGGACCCCATTTGTGGGACTACCTCCTTGGCTCCCTGTCTGACTGGCCCGAGGGCCTTCTGAGCTTAGAATTATTCTGTGCAGGCAGGTTTTTAGCCCCCCCCCCCCCATCTCCAAATCTAAAATGGGGGCAACCTTTACCTCTGCCACCTTGGCAGCAGCAGGGGTGCTAGTCGGTTTGGGGCTTTTCTGGGCATTATTTTTATTTTCTATGGGCTTCTGCACCTCATAGATTCGGGTGGCCTGTTGAATGACCCAGTCTAGTGATCTTTTCTCATGTAAATCTCTCACAAGCTGGGTCATGATGTATTTGGGCGAGGCATGGAAAAACTTATCAACAAATTCTTTGCTATCCGTGCGCACCCTTTTGGTAGTCTGCGCAAAGGCACGCTTAAACTCCTGCACAAATTCTTGTGGGGCCTGATCCCCCCCACATTGCAAATTGTAGGCTGCCTTGCAAGCCTCTTGGGGATTTCTATGAACAGAAAAGTGCTTTAAGATGGCCGCCCTATATGTGGACCCTCTTGAATGGTTTTGGTCCTCCAGCCCCGCAAAAAAACTGGAGTAGTCTGTGGAGAATGTCCATTTTACGTACTGAATGCAGCTACTACTGTCTTTCAAATGGAAAGACTCCATCAATTGCTCAAAGAGCTCCAAGTGTTCCCAAACAGAATACTTGGAGTTCTTGTGATAAGGAGTGATGACGCTCCTTATTGTTTTGATCTGTTTTAAGGGGTCCTTAAGCAAGGCCCTTTTTTGCCTTATTGGCCTTCTTGGTCCGGGTAACCCTGGTCCATTCATCCTCTGACTCAGAAGCACTGCTCCCAGAGGTGCCCGTCTGATCTTCCAGGTTTTCCCGGATTCTGCGAGGCTGGGAATGGCTGGCAGAATGTGGGGACCTAGTCTCTTGTGTCCTGGGACGCTCAGAGGAGTCTTCAGATTCCTCCTTGCTGCCCGGATTTGATGGGTACCCCCCCCACTGACCTAACTGGGCAGAGGTATTCAGGATGCCCTTAGTGGGCCTACTCTCCCGGGGTTCCCCACTAAATTGCACTGTACTTGGGTGCCCATACCCAGATGCCCGCCCATCCATTCCTGGGAGGTACTGGCCTATGAGCCCCATGCTTCTGACTGGATAGTAATCTGCCATCCCCGTGGCCTTGGGCTCATGTGTGCCAGTGGACATGGGGGTGGCAGAGTCCAGGGACTGGGAGAGATGGAGGCCTCTGGTACTAGGGCTTCTGAGGTTATGCTCAGGTGTTTCCCTTTCCCAGCGAACCTCATCTCTATCAGCCCCTGTTGCCATGCCAGAGCCTGTGCTTTCAGTTCCACAATCAAGGCCTTACTAGACTATCAGTCTCTCCTGCATGGCTACCTGTTGCTGGAGCCTACCATTGTGCTGGCAGAGAGCCTCATTCTCTCTCTGTGCTTCCAGGTTGGTCCTGGAGTACTGGGCCAGTCTTTGCTGCAGGAGGGTTACCTCCTGAGTCCCATCCCTACTGGCCTGCTCCTTACTTGCCAGAGCATCTTCCACCCTCCTGGTGTACTCTAATTTGCTTTGATGCTCTTTTTGGAGGTCACCCAGTCCCTGGAGGGCAAGGTGATTTTTTTCCAGCTTGCCTTTTTAAGTGGCAGACTTCCTGGCCTACGGTGTCCCTTTCCTGAGCAAGAGCCTTCCTCTGTGCCACCAGGTCGTCCCTCTGCCTTTAAGGGCACCAGCTTTCTGGCGCTCTTCATCAAACTCTGCCTGGGTATCCAGGTCTTTCAAAATCAATGTATTGCTCTCCTCTTTTTCTTTATCCAATTGGCTTTGCAGGGTGGCTACCTGCTTTGTGCATGCCCTATTGAAATATATCTGTTGCTCCAGCTTTTTGTGGCTCTGCAGTAGGGAGTCCAAACCTTCTTGCTACTCCTTCTGCAAGGCCAGAATTCTGGTATCCTGGTCTGCCCTTTCCTGTTGCAGGATACCCATGTCCTCTTTGATTTTAATGATATACTGCCTGCTTTCGTTTTCTGACTCCTGGCTCCTCTGCAGCCTATGCTCAGAAGAGTCCAGGTCAGATTGGGCCTTCTCGAATGCAATCAGTTGCATATTTTCCAGATCTTGGCCTTCAGCACATTTGTCCTGTATAACTCCATATATAAATATAAATATGCCGCTATCCTGACAATCTTGTTGTGCTCATCGTGGGCCTTCAAGGCCATATACAGTTCACTCAGGGCCACGTGTAAGGGACCCTGATCTTTCCAGATATGTAACTCAGTTGCAGCGATCTGTTGTGTGATTGCCTGCAACCACACATTCCGGTCCTGCTCACTCCACTCACCTCTCACAAATAGCTTATGTAAGAGGTGTTCTCTAGCTATCTTGATATCTACCAATGTCGCCATTCTGGAAATTTATTTCCTTCCGGATTTACAGATGTTTATTATTTTATTTTGCAAAACAGACCGTTTCCTGAGAGCGTTCCCTTTGAGGGGTGCTTTTATAGCGTAACACAGCGTGGTGATCCAACAGGATTTATGTATCCTGTCAGTTAGCACACTGTATTAAGCTGCACAAGTGGTAGATCTAATCCAGAGATCCCGGACGAGCCCCCATTCTGTAAGTGACTTCAATCCAGCATTCCAACTAAGTCAATGCTTAGGATGGGATGCCCAACGGAAGGCCTTATTCATATATTCTTATGTCAAAGTTCTTTGAATCTGGATGATGAACCTTTATATAATTCCCCTCTCTTTGGATCCCCCTGACCTCACTGAGCCAAGAAGTAGGTTTGTTTTGCAAATTAAAATAAATGGGCCCGTCAAGATCTGGTCAACGGATTGGCTTCACTCTCGCCACCGGACAGGTCTCAGGCCTTCTGGGTTCTGCTCTCAGCACTGCACGGCGGTCTGGGTCTCTTCAACTCGATCTGACAGGTCTTGGATTACAGCACTGCTTTCTGGGTCCAGATCTGGGTTCTAGCACAGGGTTCTTAGCTAGAAGCAAACAGCACGGCCTGGCTGTTGAATGGTTTGGTTAGGCCCTGTGGAAGTTTAGGGGTTAGAATCAGGTTGCAAAGGATTCTGAAGGCCTGCTGAAGAGGTTTCAGCTTGTGGATTAGGCCTCTCCGATTCAAGGTTCTAGAGTTTGGTTCTAGAGTCTGGATTCGAAGTTCTGGTCTCTGGATCTATCTGGATTCTGGAGTCTTCCGTCAGGGTATTGCGCCAAGAAATCTGTTGAAGAGTGGCAAGAATGTGTCCCTATCTGTCCTAGGCAGTCTCTTTTTATGTGTTTTCAAAGTGGGTGTGGAGGCGGATTCTACATGCCCAACCCCCTAAGGATTTGATAGGTCAGAGAATCTCCTGTCCCCTGACTGGTAGAAAAGAGTAGTGTGTCATCCTGTGTCATCAGGTGTCATGTTTATGGCTTAAGGAAAGAACAATCCCCTTTGCTTTTACTTAGAAAATCAATTTTTCATAACAAACATATTTCCCAGATACACAAGTTGTTAATTATACATGCATACAGCACACATTATTTAAGATACATCTCTGTTCAAGTCCCATGTTCCTACGAGCTTGGGTTCAGAAATGACAACTTATTCGCGCTTTTGGTGAGTTTCACAATATTGGTTCTGCACCAAATTTTTGTAACGCTCACCTGATTCCCGCAGAGGCACCGGTCTTGACTGGGTGAATGCCGTATCTTCAAAGGTGATGTGTAACACACGGTTGGCTCTTTGGGCTGGACCTCTGTGCACTGTATGTCTGACTCGAAGAGTAAGATGTCTGCAGATAGAAAATATGGGATTAATGAACTGGGGTTATTGGGTGCCTCTCTCCTCTTCCCTTTCTCTTCTCCTGTAGAACCCCAAAGGTTATCACCCTCACCTTAGGTAAGTGAACGCCGAGCTCTCCATCTGCCTCGGGGCAGGGTGCCGTAACCAGTTTCTTCACTGGATAAGGGTGCAGGCCTCTTGACCTCAGAGGACTGCTGTCCGTCGTTAACTGCACGAACGGTAAGTTCTGGGCACTTCAAATGTCTTAAAAGTCTTTTGTAATGATATCTCTTGTTTTGCAGGGTTCCGGCGATGGCGGATGGCGGGCTGATGAGAGTTGAGGATCGAACCCGCGTGAGGAATAGAAGCGCCTGGAAGCACGTAAGTAAGCGCTTGTAGCCTGCTTCACGATGCGCACTAACTGTCCATTTTATCTTGCAGGTACAAGTTCGGAGCTTTAGAGAAGCTGAAGGGTGCTGGAATACCCACTGGATTCGGCGTGGGAAGGAGTAATGGCACGTGAGTAATAAAGTTGCCCAATGTCTTTAAACGCACCTTCTTTTGTCTTTCAGATGCGGGATGCAGCGCCGAAGGGCTCCGGAGCGTGCGAAGAGCTGGTAAGCTTTTGTCTTTCAGATGCCGGAATGCAGTGCGAAGACCTCCGGAGCATGCGAAGAGTAGGTAAGCCTTTGTCTTTCAGATGCCGGAATGCAGCGCGAGGCGTTGGTGACAGCCGATGGACCAGGTAAGAGATGCGCTGCCACTGAAGACCGTAGTGCTAACCTGTTCTTTCTTTGTCTTTACAGGTGCTGCTGAAGACTGGATTCCAGGATGGTAAGCCTTTATTCCCTTAGGCCCAGGATCAGAAGCAGAAGACACAATGAGCGTTCTGCTGCAGAGAATGCAGAATAACGCAAAGCAAGATTCATCCATCAGGTGTGGTTTAAATAGCCTCCTGTAGTGCTTAGTAGTCCCCTTCCACAGCCACGCCTAGGTAAGAAAAGAGTTCCTGCTTTCCAGAAGAGTTCCAGTGTTCTGAACCTAGGGAGTGGCTCCTACCCCCCCCCAACAGGAAAAGTAGTCCCAAACAGAAGAGGATCAGGGGTTCAACTGGCAGGTAAGTAAGCAGCATGGTCTGCTGCAGGTAAGTCCACCCAAGCATTATGAGCCCGGCGCTTCCAGCGCTGGGAATGGGCATCTTTATGAGCCTGGTGCCACTGGCGCCAGGACAGGGTCCAAAAGGTCCCAATTGGGACTGGCTGGCACTCGGAACCGGGGTTATGGGTCTGCTTCCAAGGGAGCCGGGCAAGTCCTGATCTTTTGGAAGCAGAGATCATGACAGCACCCCCCCTCAAGGCCCCTCCCAAACCGGGCTTCTCCGGGGGTTTGGGCTTGTTAGGAAATGTTCGATGAAATCTTTTGATTAGACGAGGCGCGTGGACATATTCTGCAGGTTCCCAGGATCTTTCTTGGGGACCGTAGCCTTTCCAGTCAATCAGGTAAAATAGTTTAGATTTGGAGATCTTGGAATCCAGGATGCTTTTGACTTCAAACTCGAGTTCTCCATCAACTAGAATAGGTTTTGGAGATGTAGTTAGTCGGGTTTGAGGTTGCACGGGTTTTAATAGAGAGATGTGGAAGACCGGATGTATCTTCATGTGAGGGGGCAAGTCCAACTTGACCACTACTGGATTTACTATGGTAGTGATGGAATAGGGACCAAGGTATCTTGGGTTGAATGTGCGTGGTCCTTTTAGAGGTAGATATTTGGTGGATAACCAGACTTGATCTACTTGATATTGGGGGGCTTCCTTCCGATGTTGGTCTGCTCCTTTCTTGTATTGTTCTTTAGCCCTTTGAAGGTGAGAAACGGCTTCCTTAAAGGCTTGGGTGATTGTAGAATGCAGGTGGTCTACTGCTGGTGTTCCAAGATCTTGGAGTGGATCCAACTCCGAGGTTCGAGGGTGACTACCGTATAAAAGAAAAAACGGGGTCTTCCCAGTTCCCGAGTGGACAGAGTTATTGTAGGCATATTCGGCTATCCAAAGGATATCTTTCCAAGTTTTTTCAGTTTGTTGTAGCATGCAGCGCAAATACTGTTCCAGAGTTTGATTGGTCCTCTCGGTTTGTCCGTCGGTTTGAGGGTGGTGGCTGGTCGAAAGTCTCACATCAATTTGAGCCGACCGACAGCAACTTCGCAAAAAATGAGAAATAAATTGACTACCTCGATCCGAAATTAGAACTGAAGGAAAACCGTGCAGTCGGACGATGTTTTCGAGAAATTCTCGGGCCAGAGTTGCTGCTGTTGGTAAGCCTTTGAGTGGAATGAAATGCGCCATCTTGGAGAATAGGTCCACGATTACTAGGATCGTATTGTATCCGGAGCATGGAGGTAGATCGGTGATGAAGTCCATAGAAAGCGTATGCCAAGGGCGAGGCGGGATGTCAATAGGGCGTAAGAGGCCGGCTGGTTTTTCCTTTTGACTCTTGTTTTGGGCGCATACTCCACAGGACATTATAAAGTCTCTGATATCTTTTTTCCAAGACAGCCACCAGAAGTAGCGCTTGATCTTTTCCGAGGTCTTGGTCATACCGGGATGTCCTTCCATTAAAGAATCGTGATAACAAGAGATTACCTTTTTCTGTAAATCTGTGCTGGGCAGGTATAACCGTTCTTGGAAATTTAATAGGTTGTCCTTCACCGTAAAGTCCTTTCCCTGCAGATGCCAATTCTGTATGTCTGCTGGAGTTACCAGTAGCCTGGCTTTATCCTTAACTTCCTCTATGGATTGTGTGGCGATTACACCTAGAATTCTTTGTTCGGGAATGATAGGTACAGGTTTAGGATTGATCAAATGTTCTTCCACTCCCATCCGAGAAAGGGCATCAGCTTTACCGTTTTTTGTACCAGGTCGATAGGTAATTATGAAGTCAAACTCTGCAAAGAATAGTGCCCAACGGAGTTGCCTAGAGGATTGAGCTTTTGCGGTTTTCAAATATTGCAGGTTTCGGTGATCTGTAATCACAGTAACGGTGTGTCGGGCCCCCAGAAGATAATGCCGCCAAGCCTTAAAGGCGGACTTGATAGCTAGAAGTTCCTTATCAGTAATAGTGTAATTGATTTCAGGAGGCGAGAATTTGCGGGACCAAAATGCCACGGGATGCAACTGATTGGTTACTGGGTCCTTTTGTGATAGAACTGCCCCCATGGCAAGGCTCGAAGCATCAGTTTCAACGATGTAGGGGAGTTCTGGGCGAGGATGTTTTAAGATCGGTGCAGAGATAAATCTAGTCTTCAAATTCTGGAAAGCTTGTTCCGCCTCGGTAGACCATTCAAAACGTTTGTTTTTCTTTAACAAGGCGGTAATGGGCTGGACTATTCGAGAGAATTCGGGGATGAACCTGCGGTAAAAGTTAGCGAAGCCTAACATGCTTTGAACACCTTTTACGGAGGATGGCGATGGCCATTTGAGAATTGCATCGACCTTCTTTGAATCCATACGCACTCCGCTAGGTGATAATATGAATCCCAAGAATTCAACTTCAGTCACGTTGAAAACACATTTTTCCAACTTAGCGAAAAGTTTGTGTTGACGCAATCTCTCGAGGACCATTTTCACGTGTTTCCGATGTTCAGTTTCCGATGAAGGATAAACGAGGATGTCGTCAATGTAAACAACAACACACACATCTATGAGCTCTCTGAGGACATCGTTCATAAAATATTGAAAGGCGGCTGGGGCATTGCAAAGTCCGAAGGGCATGACCTGATATTCAAATAGCCCATACTTGGTGCGGAAGGCCGTCTTCCATTCATCGCCCTCTTTTACTCGTACCAAGTGGTAGGCTCCTCTAAGATCCAGCTTTGTATATATGCATGCTTTTCTGACTTGGTCCAGGAGTTCAGGGATCAAAGGTAACGGATATCTATTCTTAACGGTGATCTGGTTCAGGGCGCGATAATCTATACAAGTTCTAAGGTCCCCTTCTTTTTTTGGAACGAAGAACAAAGCTGAGGAAGCAGGGGACTTGGAAGGACGAATAAACCCATTTGCTAGGTATTGATCCAGGTATTGTCGGAGGTGAAGATTCTCAGGCTCGGTGAGAGCATAAATTCTACTACAAGGAGGAGTAGATCCAGGTATCAGGTCTATCTGGCAGTCATAAGACCTATGAGGAGGTAGAGAGTTAGCCTGATCCTTCCGGAAAACATCTTGGAATTCTAGGTATTCAGGAGGTAACTGAGGAGCCTCCGAGGAAATTGCTGCCAGTGCAACACCAGGTCGAGGGTGACAAGTAGAGACACATTCTGGAAACTGAACCGTTCTTGCTCGCCAATCGATCTGAGGATTGTGCTTCTCTAACCAAGGAATTCCTAGAATAATCTGGAACTGAGGGGCCTTGATCACATCGAACACGATCTTCTCATGGTGTCCATCTTGACTTACTAGCGTCACTTCTTGGGTGGTATGCGTTACTGGTCCGGAGGCTATCTCCGTACCATCCACCGTAGTAATGACGTCCTTTACAGCCTTTGGACAAAGAGTCAGATTCATCCTCAAAACCATTTCATGATCCACATAATTGCCGATGGCACCGCTGTCGACGTAAGCTTCAATCGCATGTAATCGATCCGGATGTTCAGGGCTAATGAAGACCATAGGTATCACGAAATGCGAGGTCACGGAACTGGTTTTAACGCTCGGCAAGAGGACCTCTATTCTTGTCGGGCGAGGTCGTTTCCCTGCTCAGAGTTTGTGACCCTGGTAACTGCAGCTCCTACTGCCTTCTTGGCTGGTTTCACCGGACAGTCTCGAAGAAAGTGCCCGAGTTTCCGCAATAGAGGCATAATTGCAGCTGTTTTCTCCTTTCCCGCTCCTTTTGTGTTAGTGGTCCTTTCAGGCCCCCTATTTGCATGGGTTCCCCGGAGTCTACTCCTTTGGTAGGAGTTGGTGGTTTGGAAAATACTCGAGCATCAAACTTGGAACGATCGGCCTTCCTGTTCTGCAGTCTGTGGTCAATTTGAACGACTAAGTCAATATAGTCCGAACAGTCTTGCGGGGGATTCACTACTTGGGCTAACACATCTTTGAGCTCTCCACGCAGACCTCTATAAAACAGCGTAATCCTTTTGTCCTCAGGCCATCGAGTTTCCACTATCAGTCTGTTGAAAGACGCAATATAAGCCAAAAGGTCTTGATTACCCTGTCGCAATGAAAGGAGCTCATTGTCCAAGGCCTGCCCCTGTGAATGTCTTGCAAACAGTTTTTCCATACTGAGCTGAAAAGCTTGAAAATCATGGAGAACCGGATCATCTTGATTAACTAGAGGGATCGACCAGTCTGCCGCATTGCCACTAAGGTACGAAAGCACGAAAGCTACCTTAGCTTGATCAGTTGGAAAGGCTGCTGGCCGGCATAAGAAGTGCAACCGGCACTGATTAATAAATACTGCAAACCTCTTTGGGTCACCAGAAAATCGTTCGGGCGGAGCCAGAGGTACATTCCCAGGTAGGTTGATCTGCACTGGGTTCGTATAGGATGTTGAAGGAAGATTTGCCCCTGATGCGGGTAACGGAGTTTGTCCGGCTTGTGACTGTAGCAATTGTCTAGCGAGATCGTCTGTTCGCTCCTTGGAAATAATCAGTTCCCTTCTTAGAGCATTTGTTTCCTGACGGGCTGCATGCACTTCTGCTCTTAGTTCCCCAAGTAACTGGGCTAGCTGGTCGGTATCTGAGGTTTCCATAGTGCCTGGGTGGGAGTTTTGCGATGGGCTTTGCGTTCTATAACGCTCACCTGATTCCCGCAGAGGCGCCGGTCTTGACTGGGTGAATGCCGTATCTTCAAAGGTGATGTGTAACACACGGTTGGCTCTTTGGGCTGGACCTCTGTGCACTGTATGTCTGACTCGAAGAGTAAGATGTCTGCAGATAGAAAATATGGGATTAATGAACTGGGGTTATTGGGTGCCTCTCTCCTCTTCCCTTTCTCTTCTCCTGTAGAACCCCAAAGGTTAACACCCTCACCTTAGGTATGTGAACGCCGAGCTCTCCATCTGCCTCGGGGCAGGGTGCCGTAACCAGTTTCTTCACTGGATTAGGGTGCAGGCCTCTTGACCTCAGAGGATTGCTGTCCGTCATTAACTGCACGAACGGTAAGTTCTGGGCACTTCAAATGTCTTAAAAGTCTTTTGTAATGATATCTCTTGTTTTGCAGGGTTCCGGCGATGGCGGATGGCGGGCTGATGAGAGTTGAGGATCGAACCCGCGTGAGGAATAGAAGCGCCTGGAAGCACGTAAGTAAGCGCTTGTAGCCTGCTTCACGATGCGCACTAACTGTCCCTTTTATCTTGCAGGTACAAGTTCGGAGCTTTAGAGAAGCTGAAGGGTGCTGGAATACCCACTGGATTCGGCGTGGGAAGGAGTAATGGCACGTGAGTAATAAAGTTGCCCAATGTCTTTAAACGCACCTTCTTTTGTCTTTCAGATGCGGGATGCAGCGCCGAAGGGCTCCGGAGCGTGCGAAGAGCTGGTAAGCTTTTGTCTTTCAGATGCCGGAATGCATTGCGAAGACCTCCGGAGCATGCGAAGAGTAGGTAAGCCTTTGTCTTTCAGATGCCGGAATGCAGCGCGAGGCGTTGGTGACAGCCGATGGACCAGGTAAGAGATGCGCTGCCACTGAAGACCGTAGTGCTAACCTGTTCTTTCTTTGTCTTTACAGGTGCTGCTGAAGACTGGATTCCAGGATGGTAAGCCTTTATTCCCTCATGCCCAGGATCAGAAGCAGAAGACACGATGAGCGTTCTGCTGCAGAGAATGCAGAATAACGCAAAGCAAGATTCATCCATCGGGTGTGGTTTAAATAGCCTCCTGTAGTGCTTAGGTGTCTCCTTCCACAGCCACGCCTAGGTAAGAAAAGAGTTCCTGCTTTCCAGAAGAGTTCCAGTGTTCTGAACCTAGGGAGTGGCTCCTGCCCCACCCAACAGGAAAAGTAGTCCCAAACAGAAGAGGATCAGGGGTTCAACTGGCAGGTAAGTAAGCAGCATGGTCTGCTGTAGGTAAGTCCACCCAAGCATTATGAGCCCGGCGCTTCCAGCGCTGGGACTGGGCATCTTTATGAGCCTGGTGCCACTGGCGCCAGGACAGGGTCCAAAAGGTCCCAATTGGGACTGGCTGGCACTCGGAACCGGGGTTATGGGTCTGCTTCCAAGGGAGTCGGGCAAGTCCTGATCTTTTGGAAGCAGAGATCATGACAATTTTATACAGACATACACACCCTCTCTGAGCATATTACTGTAAGTTCTTATGTTCATAGCAAAAACACTACAGCTGCAATATTAATAAATCCCGGAGTTTGGTCTCAGAACATCGCACAACGTCCAGCTTAGTCTTAAATTGTGAGTGAATTTTTCATTGTCAAAATCTCAAAGTTGTAAATTTTTTCAGCTTGTTACAATATTTTAGAACCATTTTCCTTAAACATATATTTGGTGCAATGTTAAATCCACATCCCAGTCTGGTCCGCCCCCAGAGCTGGGTGAGTCAGATGGTCACATGGCCTGCCTCTCCCAGAGCAGTTGTTGACAAGGCACACCCAAATTTAGCACATTGTATTCAGTCACGGAATCTATTGTCTTTTTCCTGCCAGCAGGGGCAATCTCCTCCTCTCACAACAGTTCTAACTGACATGTCCATGCGATATCCTCTCCTGTTGGTAGGAAGGACAAGGTGTGAAGGGTTCCCATGGACCGAAGGCCTTTTGACGTTTTAATTAAATCAGATTCCTTCTAGTCAATTGCAACTTAGTTCCTTGTAAAAAAAAAATACATTTATAAACTCACAATAAGCAACATATCTTTAAATCAAGTCTTTTTCAACAATGAAATTGCTGTGTGGCACTCTATATGCCATTTTGATGGAATTCTCTTCTTTGGCATATTTCAATTCTAAAACACCAGTTCTACTGTTAGAATTATAAATCGCCAGCACCTGACAGAGGCGAGTAACGGTACTACACCCATTTTTGACAGCTGTCTATCTTTAAAAGGAGATTTAGCTTGATAGCATATGATTCTTGCTGACATTGTATTGATGTGGATTCTTGCAGTAGCATAATGTGGAACACCCAACAAGAAGGTTAGATCTTTTTGGTGATTTGTGAGCCATGATTTTAGCACATTTTGACAATCAAGAAAATTAATTCCCAAACAGCTCTGTGTTGCTTTTGGCAATCAGCAGTGCTTTTTCCAAGTGGTTTCAGGCTGCTTTGTGGATGGCCCAATGGTGGTTTTTGGCAGTGATCTCCTGTGCTCCCCAAGATAGGCAACAGCCAAGCCCCTTATTTGTTAATGCATTGGTTTTTGCCCCCTTACCCTCCCCCCTTTTAAAAGATACTGTAATTCCACTGCTGTTCATGAATTTACTTGGTTTGCCCCATGCAACCATCCCTTACATCATGCTCCTACTCACCAATT
Source organism: Ambystoma mexicanum (assembly GCF_040938575.1). Classification (NCBI taxonomy): domain Eukaryota; kingdom Metazoa; phylum Chordata; class Amphibia; order Caudata; family Ambystomatidae; genus Ambystoma; species Ambystoma mexicanum. Next base: position 646,937,888 of record NC_090941.1, read on the forward strand.
GTATTTCTCTTCACACCATACATTCCCTGTTTGCTCAGTGTCCTCCCCTCTAAATTTCTGGGATAATCCCTTGGACCGGCAAGACATATTAGGCTACTTGTGATCCTATGCACGTTCACTTAATAACTTTACGGGTTCATTCAAAAAGATCTGTTTCCCAATCATTACTTGTGCATTAGAGCTTACCTTGCAATGTGACAATCTACCGTCATCGTCCGATTTTCGACATGGGTGCCATTTTGGATATTTAAGCTGTTACCATGGCGACCTTGATGTCAGACGCTTGTGCATTGCATTACATTACATTAATGCAGCCATATTTTGGGACCACTCTTGGTGTTTAAACTGTTTCCAGGGCAGTCGTGTCATCACGTTAGTGCCACCATACTTTGGGATAATTCCCCACATTATCACTCACCTGTTTGGTATGAAAGTATGCCTTATATAAATACGTTCTGCATCCAAACATCAATTTCAGGCATTTTACCAATAATGTCTATATGCACACTGACACGTGTCAAAGGTTATGAGCCCCGCTACATCGTGAATGTAGTTATTAGTGGCTTCATTACATATATTACCATATTTCTTTACATTCTTTTCTCACATCTATCCTGATTATATCTGTTGTAGAACGGCCCATGTCCAACAAACAAAGGAAGTCGCAATGGGCACCAAATATGCACCAACAGTGGTATATGGGTCTATTTGAGGACACTTATCTACACAGACCAGGCATTTCATGAAAAGATTCCATTATGGTAAAGATACATTGACAATGTTCTACTAATATGCAACGGGAACCAGAAGGAACTGGACTTGTACATAGAAAGAATATAAACAACTTTGATATTTCCTTTACTGGTACAAGAAGTCAGACCACTATCAATGTTCTAGACTTAATCTATGCATCGGGTAAGAACTTTCGAAAACTAACCTACAGGAAGGAAACAGAAGTGAATTCGACCGGCTATGCAACCAGCTGTCGCCACCAGGTTGTAATCAAGAACATTCCAACGGGTGAATGCATAAGGGCTTTGTTACGCTCACCTGGTTCCACGGGGACGCCGCCCAGCAGTTGGGACTCAGGTATCCTTCTCTGCGGTTCCCAGGTGTGACCAGCGGGAGGGTTATGCCTGGAATACAGGTGGGCAATGTTCAAGACTGGGCAACTGGGGTAAACAGTCCCCCACCACCCTGTATACCCGCGGCCCCACTGGACCTCTCCTCACCTTGTTTTTAATGCAGGTGTGTTCTCCGTCCTGCCTTCTTGGCAGGGGCGCGTTGTGCTTGGTGGGCGTTTGCGATCGAGTTAGTTCACTGATGCCGGCCCGCTTTGAGTCATTCAGGTAGGTCTTATTGCTGTGCTATATTATAGTCCTTGCATGCCTTTTCGGTTTAACTAATGTCTTTTCTCTTCCTTAGGTGCGCGGAAGTCCAATATGTGGCATAGACTGAATTGGTTCTCGCCGTTAAATAAAAGGCTTTTTTAGAAAGCCTTGATGCGGTGAGTAGGCGCTAAGCGCAGCGCTAAGATGCCTTGCCGCTTGCTAACCTGTTGTCTTCCCACAGGTCGCGGTGATCACCCGGTGCATGGAATTCCTGAGGCGATGCTGGTCGAGGAGCGGCTTGCAAGGTGAGCTTTCGGCACCGTTCATTAAATTGTAAAAATGTCTAATGCCTCGTTTCTTCCTTTTTTGCAGATCCGTCGGTTCGGGAGGAGCGCTGGTTCCAGGATGCTGGTCTCAAGAGCCGTGGACAGCCAACGATGAAATTACAGGTAAGCTGCTGCTGCTAACAATGTCCTTTTTCTCCTTTACAGATGCTGTTCTTCCGAGGTTCGCGGGTGCAACCGAACACGGTGAGCGTCACGTTGCAGAATTGCAAAGTAACGCGAAGCGTGTTATCCCAGTCGGGCGTGGTTTAAATAGCTTCAAGAAAGTAGTCCAGGTAAAATAGTTCTAATAAGTGATCTTTGATAGAATATTGTTCCCCCTGCGCTTGCCATGCAAGGAGGGCATCCGGATTCATGGTTTGCTGAATTTCTTTTCCCAGTTCCATTTGGGTTAAGGCCGTAGTGAGGCCTAAGAGTTTGTCTTCGGGTATGATGGGGACTGGGTCTGGGGCCGTATAAACTATGTCATCAGTGCCAGTACGAGAGAGTGCAACAGCTTTTCCATTCTTGACCCCTGGTCCAAATGTAATGACGATCATATTCGGCGAAGAAAAGAGCCCACCGCAACTGGCGTGAAGACCGGGCTTTAGCTGTTTTAAGATATTGCAGATTTCGGTGGTCCGTGATAACTGTAATGGTGTGTCTGGCCCCCAGAAGATAGTGTCGCCAAGCTTTAAAGGCGGATTTGATTACCAAGAGTTCTTTGTCCGTAATGGCGTAATTTACTTGTGGAGGTGAGAACTTCTTCGACCAGAAGGCCACTGGATGTAGCTGGCCGGTGTCAGGATCTCTTTGTGAGAGCACAGCTCCCATTGCTATACTGGAAGCATCCGTGTCCACAATATAAGGCAGATCTGGACGTGGATGTCGCAGGATTGGCGCTGAGGTGAACCTTTTCTTAAGTTCCTGAAAAGCTTTTTCTGCTTCTTCGGTCCAGGCTAATTTTTTGTTATTTTTTCATAGTAATACAGTGATCAGGTGTACAACTTGGGAGAAGTCTGGTATGAACTGGCGATAGAAGTTCGCAAAGCCCAACATACTTTGCACTCCTTTTACGGGTGTTGGTGATGGCCACTTCAGAACGGCGTCAACTTTGTGCAGGTCCATCCTGATGCCTCCGGGAGTAAGGATAAAGCCTAGAAACTCTACTTCGGTTACGTGAAAGAATCTTTTCAAGCTTTGCATATAAACAATGTTCACGGAGCTTGGTGAGGACTGAACGGACGTGCTTGATATGATCCTGTTTTGAGGTTGAGTACACTAGGATATCATCTATGTACACTAGGGCACAGACATCAATGAACTCTCTCAAGACGTCATTCATGAAATATTGGAATGCTGCCGGAGCGTTGCACAGCCCAAAGGGCATGACTTGATATTCGTATTAATCATATTTGGTATGGAAGGCAGTTTTCCATTTGTCTCCGCTTCTGACCCGGACCAGGTGGTACGCTCCTCTAAGATCTAATTTGGTGTAAATCTGAGCATCTTTGACCTGGTCCAGCATTTCCGGGATAAGTGGCAAGGGATAACGGTTCTTTACAGTGATCTGGTTTAATGCGCGGTAGTCAATACAGGTCCTTAAGTCCCCTTCTTTTTTCGGCACGAAGAACAAAGGACTGGCTGCAGGGGACTTTGATGGACGGATGAATCCGTTTGCAAGGTATTGGTCTAAGTAAGACTTCAGATGAAGATTTTCAGGTTCCGTAAGAGCATAGATTCTGCCATAAGGGACTTGAGCACCAGGAACAAGGTTGATTTGACAGTCATAAGGCCTGTGCGGCGGCAGGGTGTTTGCTTGGTCCTTCTGGAATACATCCTGGAAATCGCGGTATTCCTCTGGCAAGGTATTAGTTACACCCAGGGTTGATGTTGTCGCTCCGGAGTTGCAGAAATACTGAAAGCTGGTTTCTGTTCTTGATAACAGGTTGGAGAGCAGTCGCTGGGTAAGGTTAATTTCCTGGCCCACCAGTCGATCAAAGGGTTGTGAGCGACTAACCATGGCATCCCTAGTATAAGCCGGAATTGAGGTGCCTTGATGAGATCGAACTAAATGAGTTCCCGATGCCCGTCCTGGCACAGCAATGTTATCTCAGCTGTGCATTGGGTTACGGGTCCGGAAGCGATTTCTGTCCCATCTACCATAGTCACCTTGTCTGTAGTCGGCTTAGAACATAAGGGAAGCCCCATCTCTGCAGCCAGGTCTTGATCTATATAATTCCCAAATGCTCCGCTGTCGATGTATGCCTCAACGGCATGCATTCTTGACGACCGTTGGTTATTGATTAAGATCACTGGCATTGCAAAGTGTGAGGTCGGTGGCTCTTTCCTCTCACTCGACAAACTGACCTCTACGTTTGCCGAGCTGGGTAGTTTTCCGATTTAGATTCTTTCTCTTCATCTTTTTACGTGGCCCCGACGATCTTCCTTGGAGGTTTCACCAGGCAGTCCTTCAGGAAATGCCCAGGCTTTCCGCAATACAGGCATAACTGTTGTTGCCTTCTTTTATCTTGCTCTTGTTTTGTTAATGGAGGTCGCACCCCCCCCCGATTTGCATGGGCTCCATAGTGCTTTCTTGTGCTCGGGTTACATTGTCTCTAGACCGAGCATACACAGTCCGAGGATCCATTTTGGAAGGATCTGCTTTTCGGTCTTGCAACTGGTGGTCTAGTTGTACGACCAGATTTATGAACTCCGAACAGTCTCGATGAGGATCACCTACTTGAGCTAGAACGTCTTTTAATTCGCTTTGTAAGCCCTGATGAAACAACGTGGTTCTTTTGTTTTCAGGCCACCTAGCTTCGGCAACCAATCGGTTGAAAGTAGCAATGTACATTAACAAGTCCTTATTCCCCTGTCGAAGGGAAAGGAGTTCATTGTCCACTGCTTGCTCTCGGCTATGGTGAGCAAAATGTTTCTCCATTTCCCTCTGAAATCCCCCAAAGTCATGTAATAAAGGATCATCATGGGTCACCAATGGTACAGACCAATCTGTTGCGCTACCGCTCAGGTATGATAAAACAAAGGCTACCCGAGCTTGGTCATTTGGGAATGCTCCTGGCCTGCAAAGAAAGTGAAGGTGACACTGATTCATGAAAGCTGCTTATTTCCGTGGATCACCTGTAAACCGCTCCGGCAGTGCCAAAGGAACTGTTCCTGGTAGCATAATTTGTACCAGAGGAGAGGAAGTGGATGGCAGGGTAGTATTCTGCATCGTCCGGTTGCTTCCAGGCAGAGGTGTCTGTCCTGCTTGTGATTGCAAGTATTGTCTGCTAATGTCTTCTGTGCGCTCCTTAGTTACTATTAAATCTCTTCGGAGCGCGTTAGTCTCCTGTCGGGCAGAATGAACCGCGGCACGCAGTTCTCCTATTAATTGGGCCAATTGGTCCAATTCCGAGGTCTCCATGGCGCCCAGGTGGATTGGTTTGGCAGGCTTCGCGTTCTGTTACGCTCACCTGGTTCCATGGGGATGCCACCGAGCAGTTGGGACTCAGGTATCCTTCTCTGCGGTTCCCAGGTGTGACCAGCGGGAGGGTTCTGCCTGGAATACAGATGGGCAATGTTCAAGACTGGGCAACTGGGGTAAACAGTCCCCCACCACCCCGATCCTCACCTTGTTTTTAATGCAGGTGTGTTCTCCGTCCTGCATTCTTGGCAGGGGCGCGTTGTGCTTGGTGGGCGTTTGCGATCGAGTTACTTCACTGATGCCGGCCCGCTTTGAGTCTTTCAGGTAGGTCTTATTGCTGTGCTATATTATATATTATAGTCCTTGAATGCCTTTTCGGTTTAACTAATGTCTTTTCTCTTCCTTAGGTGCGCGGATGTCCAATATGTGGCATAGACTGAATTGGTTCTCGCCGGTAAGTAATGGCTTTTTTAGAGCACCTTGATGCGGTGAATAGACGCTAAGCGCAGCGCTAAAATGCCTTGCCTCTTGCTAACCTGTTGTCTTCTCTTCCCACAGGTCACGGTGATCACCCGGTGCATGGAATTCCTGAGGCGATGCTAGTCAAGGAGCGGCTTGCGAGGTGAGCTTTCGGCACCGTTCATTAAATTGTAAAAATGTCTAATGCCTTGTTTCTTCCTTTTTTGCAGATCTGTCGGTTCGGGAGGAGCGCTGGTTCCAGGATAGTGGTCTAAAGAGCCATGGACAGCTAACAATGAAATTACAGGTAAACTGCTGCTGCCAACGATGTCCTTTTTCTCCTTTACAGATGCTGTTCTTCCGAGGTTCGCGGGTGCAGCCGAACACGGTGAGCGTCACGTCGCAGAATTGCAAAGTAATGCGAAGCGTGTTATCCCAGTCGGGCGTGGTTTAAATAGCTTCAAGAAAGTAGCCCAGGTAAAATAGTTCCTATGGTACCACACCCAAAAATACTATACTGCATAGCTTGGTTCCAAGGAGCCAAGCTATGTGTATGCCTCCATGTTGATTGACACTGAAATAAAGTAGTTCCCAATAGCAGTCCTTTATCAAGTATGAGCCTGGCGCCGAAGGCGCCAGGACTGGCCCCAAGAAGGCCTAGGCCAAGGATGCCTGGTTTTAGTGGAGACCCTTCCTGGCCCATGGGCTTGCCAGGGGGTCTTCTGGATTGGGGTCGTGACAGGCATGTCAATACTGTGAAGAATCAAACAATTTTGATGAAGAATGCAACCTCCTAACGACCAGATTTTGTGAAAGAGGATACTCAATACAAAGTATCAGAGCAGCACAAGAGAAGGCACAAGAAATGCCAAGAAGTAAGACTTTGAAACAGAAAGTAAGGGGCACCAGCAAAGAGGCATATAAAATCAATTGTGTGACAAAATATTGTAGGGACCACTATAAGATAGTAAATATCAATGCCTCTTCAAAATATTTCATATGTCTAGACAAGCATGTTACCAAGTACTTAGACGAGAAACAGGCACGCATTTTCAAGAGAGCAAAAACTCTTAAGAACAAACTGAGCCCATCTTACTTACCAAGTGTATCCACTGAACCAGCACGGACCTGGTTACAACTGATGAGGAAGGGCTTTCATAAATGTGGCACGTGTACAATGTGCAAGTATGCGCACATAGGTACTAAAGAACCTATGGAACAAAAATACACAGACCATAACATTAACTGTAGATCCAAATTAATCAAATATACAATAATTTGTGTATGTGGAAATATATATATGTATATATATAGAGAGAGAAAGTACGATATGTGAACTTAGAGTAAGGGTGCATATTGCAACCATTGTGAGTCTGGACCCAAAATTCCCACTGCCACACACCATTGGCAATCTGCTCACCAACTAAAGAAGAAGAAAGATCTATCAGCTTGAAGAAGGTAACCCTGGAAAAGAGGGGAGGTGACAAAGCAAGAGTATTAAGACAAATGGAAGCCAGAATGTATGTAAAATGCAGGCAACAGAATTCGGCCTAAATAAGGACCATGAGATGACTTCCATCTAATGAAGCATGTTAGTACTGTACACAGTGATAGACGTCAGATGAGTGACAGAGGTTGCAAAAGTTCTGTCTGACGTATTTAGACAGAGAATATTACACGGCCTGTGGTAGCGGCCGTGTAGTTATGCTTAACTTGCTAATCCCATAGGAAGAGCACTTTTTGGGTGGCTTATAACTTCGCTCTCCCTGGAAGAATCCTCACCAAACTTTGCAAAAAATGTATATGGCCCACTCTGACTTTTAAAGTTTAGTGAGGTTTGGTGCAGGGGGGGCAAAGTTATAGGGGGTCCCAAATTTCTTTTTTCCCATAGAGTGAAAGGGGAAAAAACATTGCTCACGCCTACAGCTCAAACCGCTGGACAGATTTGCAGCAAATTTGCAGCAGGAGCAGCGGCTTGCTCCCGAAAGCGTGCTTTTGTAAATTTTGTGGAAATCCCTCCAGTAGTTTTAAAAGACCAAAAAGTAGGTCTAAAATAATTAGTGATATCTATGTTCGCTCCGCAGACACATTTCCCTGTTCGCTCCGCAGACAGGACACTGATTGGCTAATCGGCTTGCCTCATGTCCACGGGCATGCAACGTGTTCGCTGATTGGTTGGGGTGAAGTGTGAGGTGCGTCTCATTGTTTCGATGCGCCCGCCATCTTGGATCCACGGACATCTGCAGACAGTGCAGCGCTGAACGGGGGAAAAATACTATTTTGGGGAGTGCTAAGAGTGCTTGGGGAGGGTGGGGGAGTAAGAGATGGGTTAAATACTGTATTTGTTTAGGTGGCAGGTGCCCCTTATTTGTTCGTCATGTCTGTGGTCTTCACGGCTGCCCGCGGACATAAAAAATGCACTACTGGCTATTTTACTTAGTATGATATTGGTTTTGGGTTGGTAGTAGAGCATCGATTGTAATTAATATCTCGTATGAGTAGTCCATATACCACAGTTAAAATGTTTGATTCTATGGGTGTGTTATGCTGCGGTGGTTGTGGCCAGGGCATAGCACCCAAGACTCTAGGCCCTGGCCACAACCACCGCAGCATAACACACCCATAGAAACAAACATCCATCAAATATCCATAAATACAAATTTGTGTACCGTTTGATTTGTAGAGTTTGTATGTGAAGTTTTGGTTAAGTCATACAATTAAGGTTGTAGAGTTTGGTAACAAGCACTGCAGTATAACATATCCATGGAAGTAAACATTTTGGATTGTGCTGTATGGTTAGATGTTTGCTTGAATGGTTGTGTTATGCAGCAGTATTTGTGTGTTGAATTATTATATACTTACTGTTTGACTTTTTGTGATTGGATATATTTTTTTCATGACTTGGGTAACTGGAGCAGACATTCTTTTTCAATTTCTGTGATAAAAGAAAAGATCATATGTTAGTGTAGTTAGTTCATAATGAGTTATTGCATTGCATAATAGACATTTCTGCATTATTTCGACCCTCATATTTAGTACTTTAGAAGTACTATATTTCAAACAAGTGTACTGTGCAATTTGCTCAGTTTCTGCATCTGTTTATTAAATCATTGGGTCTGTGGGGAAAAAAAATCCATGCTGGATTAAAAAAAACTTTTTTTGTTATGGTACTATATTTCTTTCTTTGTTTTCAGTGCTTATTTGTTGTTTCTGGCTAATCTATCTGTTGGCTTGTTGCAGATTTTTGCGGCAGTTTGATACTTGGTGTATTCTAATGGTTTACTCATAATTTTATGCTAATCTATCTGTTGGGTTGTTGCAAATCTTTGGGGCAGTTAGATACCTGTTGGCGTATTCTAACTGGTTATAGTTTTTTATTTATACTTTCACATTATTCATCTATCTGTTGGGTTGTTGCAAATCTTTGGGGCAGTTAGATACCCGTTGGCGTATTCTAACGGTTTATTTCTTGTTATATTTTAGTGGTATTGATTTATCGGTTTGGTTGTTGCAGAATCTTGGGGCAGTTCGATACCTGTTGGCATATTCTAACTGTTTATAGTTTTCTAATTGAAGTTTTGCTAATGTTTATGCACAGATTAGTTATTAAATTTTGGTTTTAAGAATATTAAATAAGCGTTTATAAGATTTGCTGGTAATCTCTGCTTTAGAGTAATGGTACTATCATAACATTCGAACCATCCACAATTCTTTTTTATATATGCAGTGTAGGGACCTGCATTGGTTGTGGCTCCTGCGTGGTAGATTATACCTATTGTTGTGAAGGTTTTCTTACCAAGTGATACTTGTCCATGTGTGAATTCAGTCAGCTTGCAGTTGTTTTTGGTACCATCTGCATTGTAACATAAAAGCATTACTATTACGTATTTACTATGTGTCTGTATTTGTAAAGCGGAGTGATTATCAGGATTGCAGGTAGTACATAATCTGACATGGTTTGCATTTTGTACAAGTTGCTGAAATGGAATGGATTCACAGTTAGGTATGGATACATACACGAAGCGTTCATTAGGGATTTTTTTCCTGTGCCACATGGTTGCAGAGAGTGCATGTATGTTTCCACATGTATGAAATCTAAAAGATTTCATTTATAGGTATGTTTTTGTTTTCCAGTACTTGTAGTAAGTACATTTGAAATTCTTGTGGATCTTCTTGTGAGTTTATAGTGAATTTGACCATTGCAGCACAGTAGTCCAATTCTTGTCTTATTACATGAACACTGTAGGTGTGGTCAGGATTGTTGGTTGCATTTCTATGAAGGACTAACATTTGCAAACACAATCGATCTGTATTGTTTAAGTAAATGTTGTCAATAATTGGTGGCAATTGGAATAGAATAATTATTGCTACATTTGCGTAGCAATTTACACCAGTTATATTTGAAAATTTGAATGGACCTGATAGTTCTGTGTCCAAGTCATTTTTTCAGAGTGTGTGTTGCTTCTTTGAAGAAGTACTTGTGTTACTTTGAGCAGTAGATTCATCTTTGTTTGTAGTAATTGAAGAGGTATTAGCTTCTTTTACTCTCTTTGGAGGATTTGCAGTGAGATGCTGTATCATTTCTGTTTGAAGTAGTTTTCTTTTACAACGTTTTGCTTTTTGTGGAACAGGAGAGGTTTTTAGATGGGGGTGTACAGTGAACGTAGTTTATTGTATTCTAGAATGCAAGGAATATCAGCATTTACTTTACTTGCATCAAAGTTGATTAGAAATAGTCTCTCAAGTGTACTTAAGCGTGATAGTGCTACATAGCTCATGCCTTCTATAAGGACTGTGCTCCCAATATCTATCAATGCTTTTTCTAGGGTAAAACCTTGTGATTTGTGAATGGCGACTGCGTATGCTAGAGTTAGAGAAAATTGTTCTCTTCGTACATACATGTATTTGAAAAGAAGGAATCGGGCTGTTGAGCGTCCTATCCTTTTAACTTCTGATAGTTTGTCAAAGAGAATATTGACAAACTGAATGTTGTTGTCACGTGGGTATGTTTGAAAGCCAACAATTGTACTAAGTGCTGAATTAACTAGTCCTTGCTCCACGTCAAGGTTACGTTTAAGTATTACTCTACAGTTTAAAGATAATTTTAATATTTTTTCCAAACCAGCTGTGTTGGAGATTTCTAAAGTATTTAGTCTTGTTGTGTCTTATTGACACATGGATAGTGTCATACCATGTACGTCCAGTTTGTCTGTAGAGCAAATTTCAATTATTGGTTGCATTTCTTTTTGCAACACTGTTTCATTGAATTTTGAACAGCTTGCAAGAGTTGGCATCAAGGACATACAATTGACATTTTTGTGTGCTAATTTTTCCATGACATCAGTAGCACATGAGTTATGGCCATAGAGTGCATGGATGTGCCGGGTTTTTAATATTGATTGTGCTTCTTGAGATAGTACACCAACTCTAATACTTTATAAAATGTTGGCGTATGTGACGTCTGTAGAGTGGCACCTGTTTTCTGTTAATTCTCTGTATTGGAAATGTTGCCAAAGGTTGACATTTCCCATGCTGCCAACAGTTTTACGTCAGAGTTTGTGCCCTAAGGTTTTAAAAATAGTTTCACCTTTCACTGGTGTTAATTGTAGAAGATTTCTGAAAACAATAATGTGTTTTCCTCCAAAGAGCTCTTCGTAGTCTGTTTTGAGTACCTCTTGTAATCTGAGGTGAATCAAAGCCAACATTAGGTTGGAGACCATGCTCACTTCATCTATTAGTAGCTTTGTCATTTGTTTCAAATCTCTGCGTAGTTCCATTGCAGCTTCTGTAGAAAGTTTGTAATAATCTCATTTGTTTTGGTGTTCTACTGGCAGGAGTAGTAATCGGCGTAAAGTGACACTGCCTATGTTGTAGGCAGCTAAACCTGTGGGGGCAGTTACAACAGCTAATAGTTTGTTGTTTGTCAATTGTTGAAGGAACTTGGTGATGATTTTGATTAAGAATGTTTTGACCACTGACGTATAGCAGTATAGGTTTGTCGTTTTGTCAGGTACAGTTTTTATTTTCATGTTGTACACCATGTTCAATTTGTTTTGTTACTTCTTGGAAAATGCTACGCTGCTCATTGTTCAGTTTTGATTTCAGTGCAGTGAAGTCTTCTGTATCTTGTTCATAGTGACACATGGTCTTTTCTACTTCTGTCATAAATTCTACCTCATTTGCTATTAGTGGCTGTCCCAGTGGTTCTTGGCTTCCTGTTACAGAAGGTTGACTATTGTCGGGAGTGTCCTCATCTAGTTGGGCCTGGAGTTCTTCTTCGTGTTGCTGTTCATTGTGCAACATTGTTTTGTACTGTGTAAAGTGTACTGTGTAAAGTTTGCATCTGCTATAGTGCTTTCATTTGCTTTGAAAGCATCTTCATAGGAGTCATAGATAACTAGTAACTCTTCTTTTCTGCATGGTTTAAAAAGTTGTAACAGGGACATGTAATAGTTCTTTATGTTAAGGAGTTTTTAATGACAATTTGATAACATTAATTAAGCTTCATTTGGTAAGTTTCACTAAGCTGCCTTCACAATTTGTCACTGTGCATCTACCTTTGTTTTCATCTGGTTTTATATTATTTTTGTATGTGAAGTTTTGGGCTATGTGGTGTAGACACATGGTTTCCAAAGTGGTACTTCTGTTTGGGTAGTATGTGTCTAGTAAATTGTTTTTCAAAATGTCTTGGCTGTTGGGATCATTTTTGGCTATTGTTTCTAAGTCCTCATATGATTTGAGAACTCTTTCTAGATTGAGCAGGATCAAGACTTAGCCATACTATATTTTCAGATTTTCCATACAAAGCAGTACCGGTTAAACGCTCTGCAGCTTCATAGCAGCCACATTGTCTATGATAGAGCATTTTTATGCCTAAGATGTACAATTTCTGTGACAGTGTTTTGTCAGATGATAGGTCATTCCAGAGGTCTTGAAGCTCTGTTTTTTTTCTGCTTTGGTTAAGTAGGCTGTCACATATCATGAAACTGCAGTGGAATTGTCTGCAATGTACTGCACATCTATGTTTGCATTCCATAAGAGGGCAATGATTGCATTGTAATCATTGATATATTTTGCTTCTTCTGTTCTTTTTATGTAATATGTGTTCTTAGGTGATTTAGCTTTGACACTACATCTAACTGAAGACATGAAGTTGTTTACTTGACTTGTTGTAACTGGTCTAGGGAAACCAAAGCAGCATTTGGTGTAATATTTCCCTTTGTTTTTATATTTGCGACGAAAGATTTCCCACATTTGTGTCTTTGAAATTGTAAAAATTGTGCATGAAGGTCACTATTTGTTGATTGTGAAGGAATTTCACGAGTAACATTTTTCGATACTTTACCAAATTTAGGAGCATCTTTAATCCATAAAAGCATGTGGATATGTGGTGTTCCTCTGGCTTGGTATTCTTTTCTCCAAAAGAAGTGTTGCGCTTCTCCGAGGGAGGGGAGGAACAGTTTTTATTATAAATGAAGTGCAGCACAGCAATGAAGCGATGATGGAAATATCTTGAAACATTAACAGGATCTAGAGAGCAGAGTTCTCCAGGTGTTAGTATATCTACGTTTGTTTTGTTTTTGTTTGCTATGCGTAGGAAATCATGTAAATCTTCCCATGCATATTCTGCACAACTTAATGTAACAAACCAAGTGGGTGGGCCAAGGTTTCTTATCATACATCGTACATCTCCGTGGCGTCGGAACCAGTATTCTTTTGTACCACGCGTGTTTGCTAACAGATTTGTAATGCTTTATTGTAGAACCTCTTTTTCTTGCACTTTTTGTAATAATTGCATAGCTGACATATTTTGAAAATGGGTACCTGATTTCAATGTGTGTGCAACTCCGTAGCATAGAGTTGCTAGTTCACTTTCAAAGAGTAGGCGGAATATGTATTCCACATTTTGTCTAAATCTGGGATCTTCAGAATACATTTGTAAAGAGCAGTATTCTGATGCTGTTATCTGAGTGGGTCTATCATCGTACCTTCCTCTTTTCCCAGTAGGAAAGAGTAGACGAAAGGCACATGCTTCTATATGTTTTTTCCATATGCTGATTGGTGATCCTTTTGTTTGTCGCATTTGGTACATTTCCAGTGCATTATCTATGGTGTCTTTAGAGTGTATTGGATGAATTGTATAATGGTCTAAAATATTGGATACTGTAGCAGGATCTAGAAGTTGAAATTGACCAGTTTCTGGTGACTCTTGAATTATTTCAGTGGTTTCCCACAGGTTTTCTTCAATATTAATTTCTTTGTAGTATTCATTATTGTCTTTCAGATATTGCAAGGCTTGTTTAACTATATGCAAGTCCACGAGTTGTTGGCACATTTTTTTTGTCTTTTGTAGGTACACCATTTACTAAGACAATTAAAGATTGATCTATTGGACTTTGCACTCCCAGAGTGTGTACATTTTCTTTCAGATCTAATGGTAAATAAACTACTTTTCCACAAATGCCTTTCACTAATTGAGGGAGGTAATTTTGCTGTTTTTAGTTGAAGGCGTATTATTGCTTGAAATGGGTGCACCGTTTGAATTATGATGCTCTCATATAAATTGAGTTGTTGCAGGGGTTTTGGTAGTGGGAATAATTCCAAGTTATTTGTGATAGCACGTGAAGGAGTTTGGTTGTTGTCAAGTTTTGCAGTGCAGTAACTGCAAAGTATTAAGGGGTCAGTTATTTCGTATTTGTTTTCTGCTATAAGGTAGAGAGCTAATTCAAACCAATTGGAATCTTCATTGTCTTCTATTTTGTATGTTAGGTCTACAGTTTTTGCGCTACTTTTATAAAAAGTTGTGCAGCAACACACACACGCACACACACATGGTTTGGTATTTCAGCGGATGTACTTTTAAATTTTAGCATTTCTTTTTTGTATGTGTGTAGTAGAAGGTTGCCATCTGTACAATTGTTGCTAGTCTGTTGTAAAGCTATTGCATTTTGTAAGTGGCTTTCACTTCCAAAATATTTTCTCTGGATATGCTATATATCTTCGAGTAGTTCTTTGGCTGTAGCATGTAGAAGATTATTTAAATTGGCTAGTGCTAAAGCAGGACTTTTAGCATAGTACAGTTTATGGACCAGATTTCTTATAGTTGAATGATGTGTTCATAGCACTTTGATATGATGGAAGGTGCTTTTGCAAATAGGTCCTGAGATGCAGGCTAATGAATGTCCTTGTAGTCCTGTGTATTTGCGCACCGGACAGGTATCCATATTTTGTAGTAGATTCATTTTGAATTTGTCTTTGCCTTTCACATACTGATTGAGGAACTGGCGTAAAGATTTGAAAGATTTTTTGGCAATGTTACACATGGACGTGCACGGCCATTTGTATACTGGACGTTTTGGTTCAGTCGAATGGAGAGGTGATACTGAGTTTTCTGGGGATATTTTTGTAAGCAGCATTTCTTGTTCCATTATGGTATTATTAAGTTTTCCATACCCTCATTCACTGCTATGTATGGCAATTGTGTTTGTTTAATTTTGTTTGTATGCTTCTTTATTAAAATATGGTTCTGTGCTTGTAGTGTGACTCCATTCACCTCCACAGATATTTAAGAAGTTATTTTTGTTGACATTCTGTTTATTGAGAAGTCTTTTTTGTAGTTTAGTAGTTAGTTTTGTTAGTGGTTTCATTTTGTTTAAAACTAAAATAAATAACTTCCTTTTGAGAAGGATTGCACTGTCTATGGGAGCTTCTAAGATTCATTTTCTATGGTAGGTTTTAAGGGTTGTGCATGATTTCTCTCCTGTTTTTATAAGATTCTGAAGGACCCTGTAGCAGCAATTCTTTTGTAAAATACTTTTTTTGGTATGGTTATTTGCCACTACATAAAGATTTATAGGAGCAATGTTAGCAGTAGTGGTAGCTGAATCCTTGTTAATCACTTTCTGTTTCGTTTTACATTTTCAAAGAGGAGGCAAAGTTTCTGCACTGCGAGCTTGTTTTGTTTCACTTAATGACTATTAGCTGTTTTGTTTGAACTTTTTGTACAAATTCTGCTAGAGATGGATGCTTATTTTGGACACTTCTATTTTGATTTGCTCTACTTCTGTGTTGCTTTCTACGGAGTTGCTTTTTGGTAGGCATTCTTTGGGGTCTGTTGGATAAAAAAGAAGGTATGGGTTGGGCTGTTGTGCAATGTATGTGTGCATGAGTGTCTGAGTATGATGGTAAGGATGTATGTGGAGGTGTGTGATTGTGCAACGGCCAGCTACAACAAGTTGGGAAGGCTATTCTTGTATTTGTGTGTTACTATACTGGGGTTCAGATGACAACACAAAGTAAGCTATTGGTGAGGGGAAGCACTAATACTAAATCTAATGGTATATAATTAAAACAGTTCTTTGTTCTGCAATACTAACATTCTAGGGGTTGATTCATGGAATTTGTGTGCTGAAAAATGGGGATTTGTCTGCCATTCTGCCCGCAAATCCCTGTTTAACAAATGGGGATTTGTGGGCAGAATGGCGCAAAAATTCCATGAATCAGCCACACAGTGTGTTTGAGTAACAGTTAGAACATTATGGTAGTATTGTACTTACTTTTGTGTATGCAAAGAGTAGGTTTCTTCTGAGTTGTTGTTTGTACTTCAGATGCTGCTGCTTTTCAGGAGAATGGTCTTTACTGCAATTGTAAAAGAAAGAAGTTAACAATTTTGTGTATTTATAGCACTGTTAATTTAGACGTTGATTTTTATGTTTTTGTAGTAGTGTTTTTGATAACTGAACAGTGTGTATATGCAGTTTCCTTTGCCTATGTGCAGCCTGCATATTTTACTTGGAATCTGTTAGTTGAGCATGCTTTGCAAATGAGTGTAATACTAAGCGTATGAAATTCACTTGGCTTCTTTAGGCTGTGTTATTGGATGTTAGGAGATAGAAGAAATAATCATACTTATTTTGCTATTTTTATAGGGTAAATGGCAGAATCTGTATAGAAAAGCATGGTATGCATGTATTTGTGAAGGTGTAGGTAATAAAGCAGAAGGATGTGATGTAGAGGCAGCCGTGTCATTTCAGCTGGGAGCTTTTCTAATGATAATGTCTATCTGTGTGAGTGTATAAAGATGCATGAACTCATCCTGGCTGTGTGTAATTTTATAATACACTACAAAGTGTTTTTCTACAATTATACTCTTATTTCTCCCATCTTTTAATATGAAATTACACTTTTTTAGATCGCTGTGTGTGTAATAAAAGAATTTGGATAGCAGACAGGTTTGCAAGTGACAGTTGATTATAGCAGATGGGAAAAATGACAGTATGTTCATTTTGTGGGTTATACAGGTTAAGTGGCAGTTACCCTGTTTATATTAATTTATACAAGAGCTGTACATGTACTGTGCAGAAAATATGCATACCTGTAGTTTGTATTCATGCATGTGGATATGCATGAAGCTGCAAGTAGAAATCTTGGAGACTTGTACAGTCGTTTTTGTAGTAGGTGCTTTCCAATGACATGAGACTTGTACTCAGAGTGATCAACAGTACATTTGAAGTGCTGAACTATGATGATGGTGTGAGATGTAGAGTTCTTGGGTGTGATTGATGGATGGTTGTGTGACTGTACCATTCCCTCATTGGATACAGCTAAGCAGAGAGTGAAGTGGAAAGCGTAAAAGGGCTGACTAAGAGTTACGCGGTCTGCGGACACCGCGGCTGTCCGCGGACAGGGCGTGCCACATCCAGGGATTTTCAGCAAATGGAAAGGACTGTAGGGATTAGCCAATCGGGTGTTGAGGTTGTGGATTTGTGTTGAAAGAGGCTGTGTGTAGTGAAGATGGCAGAGGTGGAGATATGTTTGTGCATGGTTTGGAGCAGTATGCTAAATGCAGGAATGTGGCAAATACTTTTGATGTTAAAGGAGTGGAGGTGGTGTGGAGCACTGTGCCCGATTTCAATATGCAGGGAATTGTACAAGTTTGTGAAGATATGAGCAGGATGAACAGTCCCCATGTGGTAGTTTTGCACTGTGGTGCTTTGCATTTGGGCTATGTCAGCGCCCCTACTTTGTTAGCAGATTAGGAACACTTGGTACAAGCAGTAATGAAAGTCCTAAATGCCAAAGTTATTTTTTCTGGTTTAGTACCTAGGGCAATATGGGACAATAGTTCTGTTTTTTGTCCTCAGCAAAACATTGCCAGGTGTGCAATCACTGAGGCATGTTCGCTTCCATGCTTATAGCTGGTATGTTCTTTTGTAATAATGAGAACATTGATTCTGGTAATGCTCTTTATTTTAAAAAAGATGGCATTTCTTTATCTTTTATGGGAAACGCCATGCTGTTTTGGAACATAAGGGGTTGCTTTGGAGAAGCTTATGTGAAGATTATGGGAGTAAAATAAGAGAAAAAATACAAAATAAAAGGTGTCTCTCAAGCATCTGCAAAAAAAACCCAAAAAAATGACTTTTCAGAGCCAACCTCAAAGGGGAAATGGGGCACACTATTTACATTTACATTCATCACGCTCAGATTTTTCGATTTGTCCGCGGACACCACGGTTGTCCGCGGACAACATGTATTACATAGAGGGATTTTGGGGTTGAGAGGCATGCAAATGAGAATGAGCAGAGCAAGGGATTGATCAATAAGGTTTACTGGGTGTGTTGTGTAAGGAGAGAGTTTGTCAGAAAGTCTTTTTCCTGAGAGAAGAACAGATGGCTATGGCTGTGTGTTTCAAAAAACAGATTATCTGGATTTTGGGAGATTCATGGATACATTGGTTGGGGGTGCATGCAGAACGCTGTGGAGTGGCTGCACATCTTGGATTCCCTCATGTGGAAGTGCACTGGCATGGAGTGTGTGGAATGAAGTGGCTGGATTTGGTACCTCTCTGTGCAACTTTGGTGACACAGCGTCATCCAGACATACTTATTTATTCATTGTGGAGGGAACAGTTTAGGACATGTGTCTGGAATTTCTTTGCAATTTGCAATGAAAGAAGGACTTTGGAAGGTCATGGACATGTTTCCAAATTCCCAAGTAATTTTTTCTCGTACTGCACATAGACAAATGTGGCTGCGTTCTTCTTTATTTGGTCCACAAATGGAGAAAGCGAGGCACAATGTCAATAAGGTTGTTTGTGCCCTTTTAAGAGAAGTGGCATGTCCTCTTTTCACAATGAAAATATTATGTTTCGTAGCACATACATTTTTCGCAGAGATGGAGTCCATCTTACTTATGCTGGCAATCAGATTTTTCTGCGAAATGTACAAAATGCAATGCAACCTTTTATGTAATTACATTAATACATTTTGCAGTAGGTGTTAATAATTTGAAGTTTTTGAAACACAAAAAAACATCACCAAAAGCCTCTTTTCAGAACCACCACTTCTTCCCATAGTGCAATGGTCCTGATAGGGCAGCACCCCCAAAAAATAAATGCCCTGCACTATTTATTTGTCACTTCTATTTTTAAAATGTGAAAGGCGGCTCTGAAAAGAGCCTTTTTATTGGTTTTTAAACACGTCACACAAGGAAAGGAGGGGAAAGGAGGGTAAGGAAGTGACACCCACCACAGGGATAAGAAGGGAAGGTGGAGAGAGGAAGATGTAGGGTGGGCCTTATTTAGGTAGTGGGAAGTCCTTCTCATGCTCCTTGACCGCAGTCTCGAAAGCACTCCGAAGGTTCTCCCCCCTGCAGAGTACTGCATCGCAGTACATACACAATATTGTGACCCTCGAAAGGTAAGGGTCAACAGCATCATGAATGGCCTGTGAGGCAGCTGGAGGGATGCGCTGTCCCATAGGAGTCTCTTGTGGTGACAGGAGCGGAAACGGAGGATGCTGTAGAGGAACTCAACCTACTACGTTTATCGCAAGGTACAACCTTGCGAATAGCCCCACCGTAGAACGACCTTAGGTGTCTCTTCATTGATGTCGTACCAAAGCTGTATGAACCAGGCCTTCCACGACTCAGCACCATGTGGCACTGATTGCAGGTCACCTTATTCGCACAAGCTTTTGGCACTCCATCAAGAGCGGTAAATAACCGCCACACCCAAGACTCACTGCGAGTGCTGGTAGTAGGGACTTCCACTACCTCATCCTCCTTATCCGTCTCTTCTGCATCCTCAAGCCTGTTCCCCTCTGCAGGCCCTTGGGGACGTGGTGGTGGTGGAGGGGGTGCTGATGAAGCTGAAGCAGCCATGGTCGCCATCTGGAGGACAGCAGGCAAAAGTCACCAGCAATGCAGTCAATGCAGGTCTGAAGCAATGCTCTGTCAGGTAGCCATAAGAACAATGAGGAGCAATTCTAGGGTGCTGGTGCGCGCTCCGTGAACACCTGCACTGTCCGCGGACACTTCGGACACCAAAAAAGGGCTCAAAAAGTTGCAAAAATTATGTAGATCGCCAGGGACATTGTCTGGGACATGTGCAATGGTGAACTTTTAATGTAAAATACCTTTGATTGTCCAAAAAAGTACTTTAAAAATGTTTTGGGGTGCCGGACAGTGTCCGCAAATAAGGAGACACGCTCAGCGTGGTTGCGGTCGTATGATGACATCGTGGACCCGTTGGCGAATGGGACGGATGTCCGCAGGACATAAAATATGCAGGGGCGGCTGTGCGCATGCGCGCGGCTGTTCTATATACAGTGTTCGGGTCCTTGAACTAATTAAAAGTGCGACAAACGTGCGACGGACAGTTTCAGACTGGCACGATGTTCGTAGGACTTATGGGTGTGGTGCGCATGTGCGTAGATGTTCTACGGACAGTGTGGACACTCGCATTTTAATTACGAACAGTACAAACAGGTATCGTGTCCTTGGGACACCTCCATTTTGGTTAATTATGGACATTCCGGACATAGAACACACTCTAAGAACAGTTCCATTTTGATTGCGAACAGTACAGAAATATATACTGTTCTTAGGACACTTCCATTTTTGGTTAATTGCGGACATCCCAGACATCGAGTGTGTTCTAAGAACAGTTTCATCTTGATTGCGGACGGTACAAACAGATATTGTGTCCTTAGGACACCTCCATTTTGGTTAATTGCGGACACCGAGTGTGTTCTAAGAACAGTTCAATTTAAATTGTGGACAGTACAGACATATATACTGTTCTTAGGACACCTCCATTTTGGTTAATTGCGGACAACCCGGACACCTGCGCTGTCTGCGGACACCCTAATTGCCTTTTTTTTAAAAAATAAGACAGAGGAATAAAGTAACAACACACATAATATTTTATTATTATATACAAATATAAAATTTAGGAAAGAGAGGGGGAAGCAGAAACGGACACAAATACAGGGGAATTAGGGGTTTGGCGATGATGGATGGGAGGGGATGAAGCGATGGAAGTCTCATAACGTTTTCTTGGTGGTGAGGGTTTGGGGATAGTTGACTGGTACATGGAGAGGGGGGAACGGGTACATGTGGGACAATGATATTTAGGGGCCAATTTATGGAACAAAAGTGCGCCGAAAATCCCAGCGCAAGGAGGCGCAAGCGGGAGAAAGCAAGCGCACGCGTGCGATTCAAGGAAGGCGCTGCGCTACTTTCCCACTGGTTGTGCACCAAATCCGTACACGGTGCACGCTGGCGCACACGTCTCCAAACAGCGTGCGCTAAGTGCACAGCGAAAGCGCACATAGCGCAGCGCACACAACAAAAGTGGGCGTAACATGCGGAATGGGGAATAACGCGTGAAAAAGAAGGCGTAACTGGGGAAGTACTGCAGGGAACTACATGGAACGCCCACACGCACGCGAACAACCCGTATTCATGGATTCGAATACGGGAAACCCACGCATGGCAAAAGACGCGCACAGGCGTCAACGCGTCTGCCACACGAAGGCAGGCGGAAGCGTCCCTGCGCACAGCATAAAAGTGCGCACAAACAACAAACACGTACATACAGCTACGATGAATGCCCCATTTGTCGCAGCACTGATCGTGGGACATCGCTGGAGGAGAATAGCCAGGGCACGCATTTTTTCACCATGGACAAGCCTTTTTGGGATGCCTGATGACCAGGTCTATGGCAGATATAGGTTTCCACCCCATATCATCCTAGACCTGGTCAGGGAGTGGGAAGATGACCTAACATCGCCCACCCTCTGCTCCCAAGCATTGAGCCCCTTGGAGAAGGTGCTCAATGTCCTGCATTTTTTGGCCACTGGGTCTTTTCAGCGGACTACTGCCATAGTGGGGGGGGGGGTCTCACAGGCCACGCAGTCACGCTGCCTACACCAGGTATTGGCAATCATGACAGCGCGCCCCTCAGTCCGCAGGCACATATACATGCCCAGAACACCCACAGAAAGGCAGGCCGTTGTCCAGGACTTTTACAGGGTGGCACACTTCCTCAAAGTGCTCGGTGCCATAGATTGCACCCATGTGGCCCTACGTCCACCTAGGGCCACTGAGCACATCTACCGAAACCGCAAGCACTGGCATTCCATCAATGTACAGGTGGTATGCGATGCAAAGAGAATCATCACATCCGTCTATGCAAACTACCCTGGCTCCACCCATGACAGTTTCATATACAGAATGTCCGCCCTGAGCCGGGCCCTGGAAGCTGGGCAGCATGGCGACACATGGCTCCTAGGTGAGTACAAATGCCCGTCCACATGCATGCATGCATGCATGTCACACACACACACACACACACACACACAAACCCCAATAATCACAACCATTATCACCTCTCCAGGGGACAGTGCCTACCCTCTGAGCAACCACATGACGCCGCCAATCCGGAACCCCACCACACCACCCCAGGTAAGATACAATGCGGCCCATATTGCAACCAGGGCCATAGTGGAACGCACATTCGGAGTGCTCAAGTCACGCTTCCGCTCCCTTGACCGCTCTGGCGGGCAGCTACTCTATGCACCCCCAGTAGTGTGCAGGATCATTGTGGCAGCATGTGTCCTACACAATGTTGCAACACGGCAGGGCGTACCGGTGGACATGGTGGTGCCCCCACATCCCCAACCACAGGCACAGGCGCTGCCCATGGGAGGGCATAGGGCACGTGGCGAGGAAGCCCGGACACAGCTTGTGGCCAGATTTTTCACCTAAACTCCCAACCCTGCGGAGTGCACACAGGCCTGGCACATACCAGGTGACAATCGATGATGACAAAGAGACCGTCAACTGTCACAACCTTACCACCCCGAGATTGTTGCCATGGAATTGCCACATTGTGTGCATCCCTAGCTACTTAAACACAAGCAATCCTGTGTGACCAAAAGGCACACATGCAAGGTGTGAATCACACAGACCTGCAAAACAGGCCATGACTATCACTGGTATGTCACTCAAACCCTCCCAAACCACAACATGACATGGCAAGAAATAGGCATACACCACCACAGTACCAAAATGGTACACATTGCCATGTGAACAATGTAAATGGGCATCAGACAATGATGCCTGACATGGAATCAGATGAAATGACTGACCAACAACCTCCCACCAAAAATAAGTCGTACCCAAATGCATTCCAAAAGTTGTATTTTAAACATAACAATGAATGCCTGTCCACATGCACAATGTGCATTGCAAAATCAACACTGCAGCTACTGTGTGCCGTGTCCACCTCCTGCAACACTGCTCAGCGCACAGCACAGTGAACAGCCATCGTGTGTGATGCACACCCTGAGCATCACATCTAAGCGACAAACTACATAAAAAAACCAAAATAGGCATGTACAGGATCCACAAATGGTCATAGAACATGTGCTGCAGGGACACAGTGGGCACCAGAAGGCAAACAGAGTGTACACGTGGACATGTAAGGGTGGTTGTACATCTAGTGGATCATAGTGCGAGTGTGTGGGTCAGTAGGGACATGTACTCAACATATGCATGTGAAATCAAGTGACCATCAGTGTCCTCTACACATCACATGTGAACATTCACCATGTAAAATCACAACTAACCCCTCACACCTTAAAGGTAAGCACAACACATGAACAGGCATTGATCAGCAGAATACAACATGTAAATAGGAAAGCACAATTACAATTTCAGGGTGCCCATCACACTGCAGGGCAAGGCAACTAACAACAACAAAACACACCCCCTCCCTCACAAATCACCACGACCCACTGAACAAGTGCATCTGGGTTATATTCATCCGACATCCTTGAATTCCACCTGGCCACAGGATCACCCTTCCCCTTTGTCACCATCTCCCACCTTGTGTGTAAAAAGTTGCCAGCACCCTCAGAGTCCACCTAGATTTGCAAAAGCACAAAATCCAACAGAACTCAAAGCAGGACAACACAGAAGCCAAGCAAATAGCCTGCAGGCAGTAAAACAAACCAGAACAGCCTCCAGTAGATGACTTGAAGTGGCAGTACACCACAAAGGCCAAGCATGAAACAACCACCCCCACCGTGATCTGGGTACCTACAAGGTCCAACTCACACAGGCTTCTGAGACCCTGGTGGGGAAGGAGGGTCAGGGATATGCAGTCGGGACAGGCATTGGCATACTGGATAACCGGAATGAGGGGCAGGAGAGAGGAGTAGGATTGACACGGGAAAGTAGGGAATGCACCAAAATGTAGTACACACATTAACACATACACAATTAGATCAAACTTGTTCACATGCACATAGCACCAAATTACTCAAATGTAAGTCAAAGAGAAACTTATCTCTGGGGGCGAGTGCTGGCCTCCTGCCTGCACACTCTCAGGTCCGGTAACAGGAGCATTTCAATGCTGCAAAGAGAGCCACAGTTAATCTGTGCGTGCCCAAAACACACAAACACACCACCAAATATGCCCCAAAGTAACAAAATACACTACAGACAAACTTGTGTGGATGCTTCATACCCATACGTAACATTACCCCTCTGATGGTTCATACACAGTCAATGCAGTAAGTTAGGCACCGGTGGGTGCGTGGCAAATGGAACACCAATGTGTCACGATTCACACAACATGCAATGTTCCCTGTGTAAGCAGACAGACGCATTTAGCAAGGTATGACTTCAGAACAAGTCCTGTACCACCATGACCAAAATAAAGTAGCCAGTGCATTTATCAATTTCTACTTGGAAATGAAATGCACTGCACCCGAGTCTGTCCCTTGCTGTCTGTCCCTGTGAGCTGCTTCATTCCATGTCTCGGAACACTACATGGCTAATACAAGTGCCTCAATGGACCATGGTGGACCGGAGGGTATGTGCCACCCGTGTAAAGCCCCGTTAAGTCCCGCTTTGCCGCGGACGCTTCTCCAGTACTACTGCGATCGACAAAGGATTTGCTGTTATACTCACTACAAGATCCAGCAGGCTTTGCTGCATCAAGGGCTGGGTGGAGCTATATAAGCTCAGGATCGCGCGCACCGCGCGCGCGCACCCGTGTAAAGCCCCGTTAAGTCCCGCTTTGCCGCGGACGCTTCTCCAGTACTACTGCGATCGACAAAGGATTTGCTGTTATACTCACTACAAGATCCAGCAGGTGAATGGAAGAGTGAACTGTGCACTACTTGGAGATAATATAGCCATAAAACAGACTATATAACATACTTTCTCTTATTTAGGCTTTGCTGCATCAAGGGCTGGGTGGAGCTATATAAGCTCAGGATCGCGCGCACCGCGCGCGCGCACCCGTGTAAAGCCCCGTTAAGTCCCGCTTTGCCGCGGACGCTTCTCCAGTACTACTGCGATCGACAAAGGATTTGCTGTTATACTCACTACAAGATCCAGCAGGTGAATGGAAGAGTGAACTGTGCACTACTTGGAGATAATATAGCCATAAAACAGACTATATAACATACTTTCTCTTATTTAGGCTTTGCTGCATCAAGGGCTGGGTGGAGCTATATAAGCTCAGGATCGCGCGCACCGCGCGCGCGCACCCGTGTAAAGCCCCGTTAAGTCCCGCTTTGCCGCGGCAACGCGGCTAGTGCTGGTTATTCTAGCGGGTGTTTTGTTTACAGTTGGACGCTAGGGAAGCACACTGTAGTTAGGTGCTATTAAAACTCTGTGGCGTCCGGAAAAAGGCATCCCAGTGTCAAGATGTTTACACTCCGTACTGGCATGCCTTCCACCGAACGAGTTCATGCCTTAATGGAGTCCACTTCAAGAGACAGCCCAGCGTTGTCTACAAACACGGTACGACCTTCTGCCAAAAGTGCACCGTGGGACAAGCGAATAAAGAAGAGAAGCTCACGACTGGATTTCGCCATGGGCGACTTAAGGAACTTTGGGTTCAACAGTTGTCGGACATTACGCTCTGTAGCTAGAATGCCTGAACTTAATCTAAGTGTATCGAATATAGAAGCGCAGCCCCTTTGTAATGACGTAGGGGCGTGCTCTGCTCAGCAATCTGTGGTGAATTCACAAGTGACACAGGTCACATATGGTGACAAGGAAGTGGAAGAACAGCCATGTAATATTTCACTGTCTGATTCAATGATACTCCAAAATGCTCGTTCAGGGGTTGTTAGCTCAGCTCCCCTTCCAATAGAAAGCCAGGATGTTGGTGTTGCTAAAGATGTTGCAATTATTGAGCTGGAATCTTCGGACTCTTGCTTTGTGGCCAAGGACGACACTTCTGATCTTTCCAAATCGCCAGCATTGTTTAATACTGGAGACATTACAGAATCCGAAAGTTCGATCTCATTTATTCCGCCGACTCCTAGGAGACCAAATGGAAATAGCTCGATTATAAGTCCGGCTCTCGTGTTAAAAAAAGATGATCCTTTAACACTGGAAAAAATGAACATGGCTTTGATGGCTCTAGCTAGACTGTTTGAAACCTTAGACTCCAAAATCAATGTAATACAAGATAATGTTGATAATTTCCAGAGATCTCAAAAGGCATTTAGTTTGTCCTTGGCCCGAAAGCAAGAGGCTGATGCTGATCAGGCAGCCCATTTTTCTAAACAGTTGGGTATGATGTTATTATCCTGCCAAAACATTGATGACCAGCTGAATGGCAAACTGAACCCAGTTACAGTTGGGGGAAATATACAAAGTGTTAACACTATTGTGCCCTTTGTTGAGGGCATTATAAGAGAGGTGACAGATAGGGAGACAATGAATGTACCAATGGGGCCACTATCTGACCCAAGAATTGAAATAATTAAATCTGTTCACGGTGGGAAGGAAAGAAAGTCTGTGAAGTCTGTGGAGATGACACTGGTGAATCCCATACCCGATCAGTTGATACTGAGGGAAAAGGAGGCAGGGGCTCCCATGGTTGATGATTCAAAAATTAGAGAAACACAGCAGTTAAAAGGGGCGTACACGATATTTGCAAAAAAATCTAAGGGCCCCTCCAATCAATCAATGTTAAACCCAAAGAAGTTAAAAAATCAGAAGTCCAAAACAACGGCTGTGAGTGGGTCTATGAAACAATTCTTTAAATCCCTGTCTAAACCAGATAGAAGCTCAATGTTAGCTTCTAGTGCTATCACAAAAAAATATCAAAATCTATCTCAGGAAAGACAAAGAATGTTGAACAAGGGTAAGGATCCCAACCACAGGACTCTCCCTTATGCTCCCTTAGATGAGTTGGTGCATGTTGCGCAGGAGCTGGGGAGCGGATCTACTAATGTAACGGCCCCAACCCAAGTGCCACCTGTACCGAAGAATAAGCGAGTGAAAGCTAACTCAATGCCCAATGTCACAGTTAATACGCAGGACCTTAGGAAAGCTGTGGATGAGTATATGAATCAATTCCATCCTAAGCCACATGTGACTCACCCTCTGTCTCAGACTTGTAATCCATCACTGGAGAAACCTGAATTAGGGGATGATGAAAACACTAATGGCGAAAGGACCCTCCCGACTCAGGAAGTAAAGTCTTCTAAGAATGATCTACTAATAAATAAAACAATTTTGGATGCGCAAGACAACCTACAAAATAATATCCTATGCACAATTAAAGACTGTCTAGTTGCTTTGACCACGGAACAAAAAAGCCTTAAATCTTCCTTGAAGGCAATGGGGAGTGGCCACTCTGGTGTGGGAAATCCATCTCATGAAGAATGCATCTCTAAGAATGTAACGTTTAAATCCCCACTGGAGGAGACCCAATGCTACAAGACTAGAGATTCACTTAGTAAACAGAATCATTCTGATGTTAAGGTACCACACAAGAGTAAAAAGCCTACCCAATTATTTTCCCTGTTCCTTAGTTGTCGGGGGGGTTCCTTTCCAACATACATAATGAACAGAGGAAGCATCATGCAAATATTTGCAGATATCCCAAATTTGGAAGACATCTCCTCTGGTGATCTAGTACAAGTGGAGTTCCCCGATGATAATGATCCAACGGTGTCCTGTATGTGGTTAAGTTCTCGCATCATTTACAATATCATTTGGTCCGCTAGATCTGAATTCTTTGATTTGGGTTTTGATTTAATTCCTACTACTAAGGAACAGCCGGTGGAAGCTATCACTAAACCAACTAGTCAGGTAATTAGTGGTGAGCATACCTCAGGTAGGGGATGCAGCTGTGGGAAAGCATAACTAGGAATTGATGACCCTGATGTTCGGGGTCAGAAATTGGTAGTCATGAGCTGGAACACGAGGGGATATAAACATTTGTTAAATAATGCTAAGTGTGATCTCAAAGATTGTGATCTAGCCCTTATGCAAGAAACCTGGTTGACTGTCCCCCTATCGTGGAACAATCATTATGTCCATTTAGTTCCAGCAATTAAGGGACAGAAAGGTAGACCAATGTCTGGGTTGGTGACTATCTCCAATATGTCCACGATAACTAATATCTCTGAGGGGCCCAACCCAAACTCCTATTTGCAATGTTCAGTAATTATGTTCCAAAAGCTGAAATTTTTAGTTATAAATATATATTGGAACCCAATTGCAATTTCAACCTCGACTCTCCTTAATGATTTGAATACATTAATGGAAGACAATATAACTATCCCGGACATCGCGCATGTAATATTAGCCGGGGATTTGAATATGCATTTGTTGGCATCATCTAAGGAAAGGAGTTTGGATCGGGTTTCGCCGTGGAGAACTTTTATTAACACATGGGATCTAATTATGTTGAATGGGGCAGTGGAAACTGATAACCCTCCATCATACACGTGGTCTTGTGGCGCTCAAAATGCTACAATTGACTATATGTATGTTGATAGAAGGCTGTTTGAGAAAATCTCTGAGTTTAGGGTAGTTCCCACCATAGCGAGTGATCATTGGATTTTGAGAGCCGAGTTTGTGATCCAAACCAAGGAAGAACTTCGCTCCAGTCCAAATCAATTGAGTGGTCTTATTATTAACGCCCAACGAAACAGACTTTACTGGTCAAGCGATGCACTGCAAACATTTGCACGCAGTGTAACGAATGACCAACAGCGATTGGTAAGAGGCATGGATGTTGCTGATTATCATGATAAAATGCATCTCTTTGCCCCTGCTTCAACTACAGAAACTAATAAGAGCAGGCAGCAGCATATCCATATGTTCGATTTGGCCATTAGAGATCGAAAGAGGCAATACCGAAAACAGAAAAGACAGATTTCTAACTTACCGGTACAGTATCGTGAATTGACTTTACGCAAATTGAAGACCAAATATAGAAATTGGATTCGAGGTCACAAAGCTAATATGTTCCAACATGATGGGGAAAAATGGTTACAGATGGTCCAAACTAAAAATACATCACAAATCTGGAAAATGATAAATAATGGAGCAGGAGCTCCGCAGCTAACGGCACAACTTAATGGCGTGTCGGAAAAAAAGTTGGGTCGCCTATTTCACTAGCATTTACGCTCTTCCGGCGAATAGTACCTCAAAGTTGAATCTAGAAATATTGAATTCAGCCTTTCAGATTAGTTTTGACCGTGAAGATGTTTTGTTTTATATCAACAAAGCTAGCTCTTCAAGAGCTCCTGGTCCTGACGGTTTATCAAATAATGTCCTAAAACAGAATCCGGAGTTATGGGCATCTATTCTCTATGCTATCTTCCAGGTCCTGCAAATAAAACAGGCAGTTCCTCCGTCGTGGTGTAAGGCCATCACAGTGCCAATTTATAAGAAAGGCGATCGAACAAATCCGGCCAGTTACCGTCCGATTTCTCTTCTTGACGCTCCTGGCAAGATTTTCAGCAGAATTGTTTTAAGAGACCTTGACAATTGGGCTTCAAAAGAGAATCGACGAGATCCATTTCAAACTGGTTTTGTGCGAGGTCTTGGCACAAGCATCAATATAACGACCCTCAATGCAATCAAAGAGTTATACGCCACAAGGAATCAACCAATATATCTGGCGTATGTTGACTTTCGAGTGGCCTTTGACTCGGTAGATCGGAACCTATTGTTGGAGAAGCTACTGAAATTTGGCTGTCCACCCTCACTTGTGCATTTGATACATTTGCTTCATTCGAACACTTCAATGAAAGTTAAATTGAATTTAGAAGGGCTGCTATCAGATGAAATACCAACTAAACGCGGCCTAAAACAAGGCTGCATCTTAGCCTCTACATTGTTTAATTTGTTTATATTTGATCTTGGCAATGAATTCAACAATGTTGTGAATGACGCCCCGAAACTTGGCAACCAGGTCATTGCATGGCTCCTGTATGCAGATGATTTAGTTCTTATCTCTAAAACACCGAGAGGCCTGCAAAATATGCTTGATAAACTTGACCAGTACGTTGCCAAAAACAACTTGACCTTAAATTTGGAGAAAACACAGGTGATGGAACTGGGGAGACTTGGACTTAGATCAAAGAAACAGTATTGTTGGCTTTTGAACAAACAGAGGTTAAAAATAGTCAATGAATACAAATACTTAGGAGTCATATTTAGCAACTCCTCCACTAATATACCCCAAAGAGTTGGTATAGAGAGTAAATTGTCCACTCTAATCTCGCAAGCGAGAATCTTGCAATATAAGTATGGCAAGTTCTCATGCAAACACATTCTCACCTTTTATCAACAGAAAGTAATCCCCATTGTTACCTATGGTTCAGAAGCCTGGTCACCTCCACAGGCTGGTTATTGGAACAAAATTGAGGCTAGGTTTTGGAAGAAAGTTCTGAATCTTCCAAACTCTTGCCCAAACGCACTGCTTCGTTTTGAGTTGGGAATTCTCTCCGTGAACATACAAGTGTCCTGGAAGAGATGCTGCTTATTCCGGAAATGTGTGATGGGCTTATCCAGCAATAGTGTGCTAAGAATCCTGGCAGACTATTTATTGCGGTCAGAACATTTATTCCCAGTAAATTGGAGAGCGGCTGTTTTGTCGGATCTAACAGAAGCTAATATCACATTAGATCTATTACTATCCAATCCTACCAAAGCTAAAACCAAATTGTATCATTTAGATTGGCACATAACACAACAAAACTGTATGAAGCTAAAAGATTTTGATAGAGCTATGTTTGGGCATAAAAAACTCCAAGGAACTGCTGATTATCTATTAAAATGTCCTTCCCATAAATTGAGAAATCAAATATTGCGATTTCGTTTGAATCTATGGCCAACAAAACAAGTTTTGCTAAGGAGGGGTATCATTAAGAGAGACTGTCTTTTTTGTCGATTCTGCAATGATGCAAAAGTAGAAGAAACATTGAAACATCTACTGATAGAATGTGCTGCATTACAATCACAGAGAAAGGATTTGGTTGACAAACTAACAAGGCATCATTACATAAGACGCTCTAATGATGAGCTATGGTATGAGCTGTTCGCAACCCCAAAGATAACAATAAGAATAGCCACTATCCATTTCCTAAACAAAATATTATGTCCCATATTCAAGTGAGTAACTAATCTGCCCATTGGAAGAAATGGAAGAAATGGGATAGTATTTGGCTCTCTATATATATATCTTGATTGTGGTATGGTTGTATCCGATTTTAACATGTGATTTTAACATGCGATGTTTTTTTTTCTTCTCTTTTTTTTTTAATGATGCATGTATCTTGTTTTAAACCTCGTTTTGAAAGGTTGATTTAATCAGCCATCCAAAATAAAAAAAAAAAAATAAAAAAGTATGTGCCACTGCCCCTGCAGG
Source organism: Ambystoma mexicanum (assembly GCF_040938575.1). Lineage (NCBI taxonomy): Eukaryota > Metazoa > Chordata > Amphibia > Caudata > Ambystomatidae > Ambystoma > Ambystoma mexicanum. The sequence continues at coordinate 646,969,415 of NC_090941.1, forward strand.
TGCCCCAGACAACTTTCACATCAACTAGCCATCAGACCACTAACACATCTGAGCTGTAGTGTGCACTTCTACACCAATATTTGTCCAAGTTCACCGTCAGTGCTGCTACTAAGCATGCATGTTCAACTGGCCAGGTGGAAGGTTTGCTGTGTTGTGACCCCCCTGTGCTGCTCACCCTGCCTGGTGTCCCTTGAAACATGTCATCGGTTTTCAGATGTATGATCGCAATCCCTGTGCCTCTGCTTGCGCACACATGCGCATACATGCGCATGTCGGCAGCACCAAACGTGTCCCCATTCCAGACGTCCAATGGCCCATGTCCCATGTCTGCTGGCAAAGGTGGTCTTGAGGCTCATCCCCCTGCAGAAAGTGCAGGAAACACAGGATTAATGCTTCATATTCATCTTTGTGTGTCTCTTCAGGCATTATATGACTGGGACATGTCAGAGACGTACATCAGAAATCACACCATCAGTCCATCTTTCACAGCAACAGTGTGGAACACACTATCTACGGCATGATTTGCAACAAGCACATGTTCATTAAAGATAAGAAACATACTACACAATGCATAGCAATGAATGTACACATGAATCAAACACCCCATCCAGCAAAAGAAGAACAGTGGATAATTACACCCCAATCATCCCCACTGGGGGTGTTAACACAGGTTCCACAGCAGCAGACATGCCACAGATATGACAGTCCATTGCCCTTGTGTAATAGGCTGTTACACCGAACCATCCTTGCGAGCCCATGGATAAGGGAAGCAGGAGTGGCATATGTGAGTCAAGGACCCCAAGCAGCAAACGCATACACAAGACAAGCTTGAAGGGCCCAGCTGGAACAGACAGTGGATGCTTTCAAAAGCCACAAAGCACCACACTGTCGCATGAAAGCACAATAGACTAGCTATTTTAAACTATATTAACTAATTACACTATATGAAAAACCTACTTTACCTATTTAAACTAACTATCAAACAGAAACTTAACTAACTAAACTAAAAGAAAAATAAAAAATGGCCATATACGACCCGGGGGGGGGGGGGCACGTAGGAGGGGGGCGGTACAGGGTGCTGCTCAACACCCACATGCGATGATGCTGAGGAAAAAAAAAACCTCCATGGGCTCAACGCCTGCACAGCCCGACCTATGTGGGAGATAGATTGTTGTCCGAGTCTGGCTCTTCCTGGAAAGGAGGAAGTGGCACAGGAGCATGACCACGCCTAGCCGCAGCTTGCCCCTCGTCGGCAGCAGGTCTGCCGGACGGGTGAGCCTGGTTCTGTGTGGTGATGACACGTAGGTCTGCATGCAGAACCTCCCGTGATACACGTGCTTCCTCTTGCAAGGTAGCACGTGTAACATGGAGTTCCTCCTGCAAGGCGTGGCTTGACAACTGCTGTACCTCCCGGCAAGCATGTAGCTCAGCCGAGATGGTACGCTCAAGCTGTGCAAGCCTCTCCTCTGCCCGCTCCCTTTGGGACATTAGAAGGACACCCAGAGTGGATCTGAGGGAAGCATACTCCTCCCTCAGGGCCTCCATGTGTGCCTCTGCGTGAGCAGCAATTGCTTCACGCAGAGACATTTCAGCCTGGCGTGCCCTGTCTGAGGCCGCCATGCCCAGCCTGAGCGAGTGGGCCGTGGACTGTGCCACCTGCTGCTGGAGAAGCACCTGCCTAGCAGGGGGGAGCACAGATCGGGCCACACGCTCCATGCTCCCAGCGATGTTCTCCATTGCTGCCCCCTGGCGTTCAGAATTGGCAGCCATCTCTTGCTCCCACTCAGTATACAGTAGTTGCGCGTGGCGACCGCGTTGCTGGGCTTGACCCCTGCGGGACCAAGGACTGGGTGTCCTCGTTGTGTTGGCACCGCCCGCGGCTGCACGACTACATGCCCCCGTCGACGTGATGTCCCAGGCACATGAGTGACTGGTGTAGAGGGTGACCCTGTGTCACCCTCCACACCGATCCAACACGGGTGGAGGTTCCAAGGCTGTCTGACCCCTCAGTGCAGGTGTCGCGGACAGAGGAGTGTCCACATCAGAATCACTCACCCCTGACATATGGACCTGATGCTCATCCAGCTCGACATGGTCGTCAGAGTGTTCATCAGGGCTGGACTCATAGGCAGCCAGAGACAAGATGGACTGTAGCACTTGGTGGTTTTCGTGGTCTACCACCCCGACCCCCACTTGTGCTGGGTTGATGTAGTGATAACAACCCTGTGCCTGGCATGACAACACCATCCTCCGGCTCCATTGCGTCATTACCTGAAAAATAGAGAGGAAAAAGGTCACTACACATGTTAGAAGCACACTACACACACACACAGACACACACACCAACACCAAACACATCAGGCAGACATGTGACACACAAAATAGAACCTGGCATGCATGCTGGGTAAACTTGAAATTTCTTCTGTGATTAGACCTGTGGAAAGGTGGCAGTGTGCACTGAAGTGGGTCTATGCAGTGCAGCAAATATGTATGTTACTCACTATCTACATGTACAAGGACTTCATGGTGTGTGTCAGAAAATGTGAAGGCAGTGCAAGGTCAACTTCAGGCATCACGTGCAATGTGCATTCAATGGTAGCATATCTACAAGCAAACCACCACTCCTCCCAAGTGCAAAAGCAGGAATGCCTGGCATGGTATCAAAGGGCTGACCATAGACCTGTGTATTGACAGTGTTGACTAGCATCAACAGCATCATGTGAGTCAAGTGCCAACACAGCAAATGATGATGGGACAGTAAGCAGGACACATGATGAAACCTCTGGAGTACACCCACGTGTGAAGAAGACACTACACCAGTTGGACAGAGTCATTGGCCATTAAACAGGCTGAGGCCTGTGACCCACACAGATTGCCAGACCCTAAACATTTGTGCAACGCAGTACTGAGCATGGGCATGGGGCATGGGAAGGCAGATGAAATGCCATGCAATTTGGGTCCTCATGGACTTGTGTAACAGTGATCATCCAGTCATGGACACATATGGGCATGCGTGAAATGCGCATTGAGCATGAATGGGCACTCATGTCCCTGCGGGGCATCTGCACAGTCCAAGTGAGACACCCTGCATCAAGTATTAAGGGAGTACCTCAATTGATATGTCTGGCAGATTGGCCGCTGGATGTTAGAATGTACACAGGAGGCATGACCAGGGAAGTAACCAAGGGCAATATTGTAGCAGACCAGTGCTAAAATGGAATTGGGGTGCAGAGCAGGGGGTTGAGGGGCAAGGGAGCATGCCTACATTGGCTACCCCCTTGCAGGCAGAGGACACATGCACGTCAGTCATGCTATGCATAGTTCCTGGGCTGAGAGGAAGCTCACCCCACGCTACATGCAGAAGTGCCAGTGAGCTGGAACATGGACCGGAGGGGCATGCTGGTAACCAGCATGTGACTAGGGTGCAAAAGTGGTGATGTGGACAGTCCCCGTCTGCTCCACATGTCCACCATCCAGCAGAGTAGACATGCATCAGGGAAGCATTGCATTACTCGCACATCATAACCATGTACACGCGACATGTAGTGCAGTCATGCACAACACATCACACAAGTAAAAAACACACGTCCTCGACAAACACGCATCAACACTCACTGGACTGGGCATCAAAGTTCGGCATATCTCCCACTCCTTCGACCAATTCAGATGGTATGAACTCCGCAACGAGTGACTCATGCGGAGTGAGGTCTTCCTCCTCCGGTGCAGGCCCACCGCCAGTCACCAGAGTCAAGTTGTAATTTGAGGCACGCTTAGCCTTAGCGCTGCGTTTGAGGTCATTCCAACGCTTTTTGCACTCTTGCGCCGTGCGCACCTCATGGCCGAATGCACTCACATGTTCTGCAACTTGCTTCCAGTGGGTATCACGGTGGACAGCCGTAGTCTGAAAATTAGCACCCACTAGCATGTCACGGCTGTGTTTCCGCACGTAGCCCACGAGGAAGTCCAGTTCCTGTTTGCAGAAAGGCTTCTTCCTCGACGTGCAGGAGGTCGTGGCTGTGTGTGGGGTCCCAGCCTGAGCTGCAGGTGCAACCTTCCTCCTCTTGGATTGTGGCGCAGACCCTGGCTGGCTAATGCCGCCCTGATCAGTATGGCCTGTGGGTTCGGTGGATTGAGCCAAGGGAGTGGCAGGTGGAGGGACAACCAAAGGCCCGACTTGTGTCAGTGGCAGCTGGGTGCCCTCTAATGGACCCTGCGCAGCAACATCCGCTGTGGCAGGGTCATTGACCGCAACTGTCCTGGTTGGCAGACTCACAACTGGGGTGTTGTTGGGTGCATCTGCCCCTGCACTTGCCAACACCCGGCTGTTCGGGGCAGCAAATGACATAACTGCCCCAGGGACACGTGTCTTGGTCAGGGCAGCCCTGCGTGCCCCTACGGTTTCCCTCCTGGCCTGTTGGAAATCTTCCAAGGGCTCTTCAAGTGCCAACACAGCCTCCGCTGGCAGACCCTGGGCCTGGGGGGTGGTGTCCACAGCTGCACCTGCAGCTACCACTATCCTTGGGCCCGTGGCAGTCGATGAAACGGACTGCCGGGTCACACGGGCGCCAGTGCCAGATGCAGAAGCTGCATCTCCCGGAACCACAGGGGGTGGTGGCATGACTGCACCGACACATGGCACAACATTGTGCTCAAGTGGCACACCCCTGCCTCTTCCCCCTCTGCGGCCACCCTGGAGTCCCCCTACTCCCTGGTCATCAACCCGGCCATGTCCCCGACCACGCCCGCCATGAGGACGACACCCAACTGAGGCGCCCCTGACCTTTGGTGGCCTCCCAACCATGGCACAGATGTAGTAGTGCCGGCACAGATGGAGTAGTGCCAATGGGAGGTGTACACCACAATTGACCTGGGCAATTGGGGTGAAGGGGGTGGGATGCAAGATGTTAACAGCCCCCCTGCACCTGCAAGGCTGTATGTGACCCCAGTGATGTAGTGACGGGTCACGCAACGCTCAGACACCCCAAAACTGCAGTAAAACCGTGCACGCAACCCTGCATCCTACGTGGCACCCAGTAACACGAAAAACGCATATGCGTGGGACACGCAGGCTACTATGACCTCGAAAATGGGTGCGATACACAGGGGCACCCGCAGTGGGAAAAATAGCGCGTGCGACTCACCGTCTGACTAGCGCGATGCAGAAAAACATGTGTAGCCAATACCGCCACCAAAATAAGAGATACGTCCTTGATAGCTGTAAAGTTTTGATGGCGTGCGAAACAACACGAAGCAGGAACACACGTCGGTCTCCACGAAAGGCACGTACAGCAAACTGCTGGCCCTGCTCACCTTTAACCCGTGCTGAGGGAAACGCACGCGTGCGTCACGTCACTTACGCGCGTATGCCCTTTCTTCGGATTACACGCATTCACACGCGGACGTGCAGTTTATTCACGTGCGCTGAACCGCTATGCCCACGTCAGGAGGGAAATCACTCCGTATCAAGCTGGCCACGCAACAACACACGGAAGACCATGCTCCTGCCCAGAAGGCCAAATTACTGCCCCCCCAGGGCCCCGAGCACGCTCACACCTGCCATCTGCTGCTGCCTGCTGCCCACGTGCCCTGCTATTTGGTGCCTGCACGTCGGCCAGGGTTCCAGTTGCTGTGTCCACCCCTGCTGGAACAGAAGACTCCCGACAAGTGAAGAAGAGGGCGGAGACAGCGCTGTGTGGCCAAGTGGCGGGGATGCCTCCACCGGGCGTCGACGCAAGGCCCAGCCACCCTCCCAGGACTTGCCATCATCCGGGAGCAAGGGGGCTGGTGCCGTGTTTGCCACTACGGCTGTGGCGGAAGGGCCGGGTGAGCCCCCACAAGGGCTTGCAATGGCTGAAGACGGTAAGGAGACATCCAGGTTGGTGGTCTCCACAGAGGAGGAGGAGCCCGCTACTGGGCCGCACATGGGGCCTGGTGGGGGTAGTACCACTGGTGCAAGTGGTGCAGTCCAGGGCTAGGGTCAGGAGGCAGCACAGGTCTCCGCGGAGGGGCCTGTGCATGTCCCTGTCCTTGACCCTGTGACTGCACCACCATGCACCAGCAGGGATGCCCTGTCCCAGGCCCGTCCGCAGATAGGGGAGAGTGCCATGTCATCTGCCTCTCCACTACCTGTGGACGAGGGGTCCCATGAACGTATGGGCTCCGTCCTGATTGGTGTTGCATTGCGCACGCGTGACATTCGTGATAACGTGCGTTCTTCCTGGGCAGAGAACGCACGCCATTACGAAGAGCAGCATCGCGACGTGGCACTGTTGGGAGGGGCCCTGGTTGGTGGGTTCCTACATGTGACGCGCACTCTGGTGGACCTCTCCTCCAGACTATGCGCCAGTCGTTCTCCCTGCTGTCTTCCGGCCCAGATTTCACCAGGGCCCCCTGTGGACCTGGCCTGACCAACACAGCCAGCTTGGTGGAGATCCCATCCCTGCCACAGTCAGGAGTTGGCAGTCCAGCAGGGGTGGACACCACAACTGGAGATCAGCTGATGAAGGATGTGCAGGTATCATCAGACAGGGCACATGGACAGCAGCAGGAGCAGGCTCTAGGTGGGAGCAATGATGGCTCTGGGCCATCGACATCAGGGGGGCAGGCATCGGCCAGAGGGCAGGAGGACCCTGGAATGGATGCGTCTTCCGTGTGGCTTCATTTGGGCCAGCGTATAGGTGTGGAGCGGCGGCGGGTGGAAAAGGTCGTCTCACCATGGTCAGGGCGGAGTTCTCCATGCGTCGGGCATTGAGGTAGGCAGAGTGCCTCGAGGCGACTCGCAGGGAGTTGGAACAGCGAGACCTCGGGGCCAGGACAGAGGCCCGCCTCCAGCAAATAGACATGGAGTTCGATGATGCCCTGGCCGAAAACATCAATGAGTGAGCCGCAGGACTTGCCCGTCGACATTGTAAATAGTTTATAGTGTTAGGTTTCCTTTTTTTTTTTTGGGGGGGGCTTTTGGACTATGCCCCACACTTTTGTAAATAGTTTTTTTGTTAGGTAGGTCATTAGATAGGTTTCATTTGTTTCGTTGGGCTCATGGACTCTTTAAAATTGTATTGTACATAGTTGGACGTTGGATTTATTTGGACATTTTAATTTCATTTCACCAGGGATCAATGGATTTACCTTTTTGCGTTTCATTTGGATTTGGTTTGGTGGACAGAGAGTTTTGGCCATTTTTCTTTTTGGATTACTTTTTTTGAAGAATTTGTTTTATTTTTATTTGGACATGCATTTCATTTCTTGTTTGCCATTATTTTATGCTTTAAGTACTTTCAATTGGTTTTCATGTTAATACATTTTGATCTTTTACTTCAATGTGTGTGATTCACTGATTGGGTTCATGCATGTTGACATGTGGGTTTACTCAATCAATGGCAACCTGTGTGTGTGACGGACATGTGTTGATGTACATAGTTGACTTTTGATTTGTGTCATGAGATGGGCATGTCACTGCTGGATGGGTGAGTGGGTGGGGGGACATGAGTGGGGGCCTGCTGGCAGGTGCCCTCACTGCTGGAGGGGTGCGGGTGCAGGGGGACATGTGTGGGGGCCTGCTGGCATGTGCCCCTCACTGCTGGGGGTGGGGGTGCAGGGGGACATGTGTGGGACATGAGTGGGGGCCTGCTGGCAGGTGCCCCTCACTGCTGGGGGTGGGGGTGCAGGGGGACATGTGTGGGGGCCTGCTGGCAGGTGCCCCTCACTGCTGGGGGGTGGGGGTGCAGGGGGACATGTGTGGGGGCCTGCTGGCAGGTGCCCCTCACTTCTGGGGGGTGGGGGCACAGGGGGATGTGTGGGACGAGTGGGGGGACATGTGTGGGGGCCTGCTGGCAGGTGCCCCTCACTGCAGGGTAGTGGGGGTGCAGGGGGACATGTGTGGGACATGAGTGGGGGCCTGCTGGCAGGTGCCCCTCACTGCTGGGGGGTGGGGGTGCTGGGGGACATGAGTTGATCATATTGCAAGGTGACATGTGGCTTGGCTGGGGGGCATGCCCATGGTGGATGGGCTGCCTGCGGGACATGACCAGGGGTGCAGGGTAGTCCCCTGTGGTGTGGGCTGCCTGCAGGGACCATGGAGGGGGTAGAGGGGACACCTGGGAGGACCCACACTGCCAATTCACGTGTAGGACTCCCCACGCACCACACTGGATACAGTACCCCGCTCCGACAGCAAAATCGCATGTGAAACTTCCCGCGAACCCCAGTAATACACGAACCCCGCTCGCACAGGTCCTTTCGCGTGTGAAACTTCCCGCAAACCCCAGTAATACACGTACCCCACTCGCACAGGCCCTTTCGCGTGTGAAACTTCCTGTGAACCCCAGTAATGCACGTACCCCACTCGCACAGGGCCAATTGCGTGTGAAACTTCCCACGAACCCCAGTAATACATGTACCCCGCTCGCACAGGCCCTTTGGATGGTGTGCTCTCCGTCCTGCTTTCAGCACAGGGGCGTGTTGATTGATGCGGGCTCGTTGGTGCCTAGTTACTTCACTGGCAAGAGTCCGACTGGTAAGTATAATGAGTCTTTGAACAGTTCTCTAACTTCGTTCCTTTCCTTCTTAGATGATGTCCGGGGATAGCGGTGTGTTGCTGAGATGAGTGGCGCTGAAGGCGTGTGAGCGCGATGCACCCTTTTCGTATTTGTAATGAACCGAGTTCTTTTTCTGTGTCTTAGGTGCCGCGACATTGTCAGCGTGGATGCCGGTTATGAAGAACAAATGCGGTGAGTAAGTGCGGTATGCAGCGCCTCTAGATGTTTCCACGCTAACCTGGAGTGTCTTTTCCCCCTCGCAGATGGATGAGAAGTTCCGGAGACACAGTTCCCCCAGAGCGGCTGGGATTCAGGTAAGCGTTTGAAGCTCGTATTGTATTTGAAGAAGAAAAAATAAGCGAAGAGCTGTAAAATGCTTACTAATGCCTTTTCTCTGTTCTTTTCCTCTTCATTAGGAAGCGGCGTGCCGGGATGGGAATGACACTGCCGAAGATGCCTGCAGAACAGAAGGAGCGTTGAATGATGTGCAGAAGGGCTGCAAGGTAAGGCTGTTCCTAACAGTGTTCTTGCAGGAGCTGAGCGCAGAAGAAAGATGCAGGCCCACTGGAGACAGATCCGAACACGGTGAGTGTCACGCTGCAGGTGCAGAAAACGCTGAGTAATCATTATCTCTAGCCCATAGTCAAACCAGATTTAACCTTCTGCGAGAGCTATTCTACTCTTATTTACACTGTCTCTCTCTCTTCTGACTATTTCTGGTTATTTATCTGTCTTTTCTTTCATTAGAACCCAAGCTACAGTTTCCAGTTCAGCGGTACTACGCCTAGGCAACCCGTCCTCCGACAAGACCAGCTATCTACGCGTCCAGGGTTTTATTCCCCAGAGGGTTTCCCTGGGGTTAGTGTTCCGTCCCTGCTGGGGTTACATTCCCGGGAGGAGGGTTTAGGATCCTCAGGGAGGCCTTTTATATCTGCAGTGGCTGCATCCATACTGGCATTCTGACCAGGTTAGTGGATACTTATACCGTCAGTTTTGGAACGATCATAACAGACATGCATTACTCAACGTAATATCAATTCTGATTGCATCTGCTTAGATTCACATGCTGTGCATATAGTCCAACATCTAGTGGTAATCGCAGAGTATTGCATCTTTCTTTCGAAGATCGAAATGAGACGTCACAAGGGCGGGACTGTAACACTATCCGTGACGTGCAGTGTACCCAAAATCCCTCACGCGTCAATGTCCCTCTGGTTGTGTTTTTTCTTCCATGAGGGAACCTTATAGTCAGCGTGAGTGAGTACATAAGAGAGAAGATGTATGAAGTCTATGTTCCTTCTACTCCACGAGTGGAGGAAGGGTGGGCTCATGTGAATCTAAGCAGATACAATCATCATCAATGCTATTACGGTGAGTAATGCATGTCTTCTGATGCTTGTGAATCTGCTTAGAATCACATGCTGTGCATAGACTACCGAGCAGTACCCAGCGATGGTGGTGGGGTGTGTGAAGGAACAATAGCAAAGAGATGTTTTGGCACCGTTTGTACCACCTGAGAATCAGACCTAGAGCATGTATCTAGGCAGTAGTGTTGTGTAAAGAACACCAGGTTACTGCTTTGCAAATGGACTCAAGAGGAACATGTGCAATGAATGCTATGGAAGCCCCTGTGCCCAGAGTAGTATGCTCTCAGCATGAACGGCAGATCTCTTGGCAAGAGAGAAACACAGTGTGATGCAGTTTACGATCCACTTTGAGATAACCCACTTTAGAGATAGGCTCCGCTTCTCTACCAGCTGCCACTGAAACTAAGAACTGGTTTGTTTTTTCTTAGCAGCTTTGGCTTTTCCAGATAATAGATAACAGCTCTCCTCACATCTAGTGTGTGGAGGCTTCTTTCTGCCACGTTAATGGCATTCTGGAAAAAAGGTGGGTAGTTCTATGGATTGTTTTACATGGAAATTTGAGATGAATTTAGGCACAAAACATGGGTAAGAGCTCAGAATCACCTTAGCCTTTGTGAATCATGACAAATGGGCCCTGACTGAAAGGGCCAGCAGTTCACCAACTCCCTTATAGAGGTGATGGCCACCAGGAAGGCGGTCTTGTAGGTGAGTGATTTAAGGCTAGCCTTGTGCATTGGTTCAAATGGAGGCCCCATTAGTCTGGTAAGTACAACATTCAGGTCCCACCTGGGGGCTGGGTTGGAAATTAGGGGACGACACCTTTTTACTCCTGCCATGAAATATTTAATTACTGGAATCTTCCACCACGAAACCTTGTTTTGGGACGTGGTGTACACCGAAAGCACAGCTAAATGGACTTTGAGAATTGAAAACCAGACCTGAATCAAACAGGTGCGTTAGATACAGGACAATATGTTTAGGTGTGCATTCAATAGGATTGATGCCCTTGCCATTACACCAGATGACAAAGCGCTTCCATTTGCTGGAGTAGCAATGCCTGGTTTTCGGTTTCCATGCTTCTCCGAGTATGACCATACATCTTTGAGGGAGTTGGAGGTTAATGTTAAAGGACATTTGTACACCACACTATCACCCGGTCCCCTGGCGCTCTGAAAGAGGAAGGGAGGGGGGTTAGTGGGAGGAAGCTGGAAAAGTGCAAGAGAGTAGTGATGTGCTGTTGGTGGCCTGGGGTGTTTGCGGCCAGTAGTCGTTGTGTACTGCTGTGCAAGTCTATGTGTGTTTTTGTCGTTGTGTACTGTTGTGGAGTTGCAATGTAGTGAAGTTTGTGCTGTAGGTTTTTGAATTTGTGGTGATCTTTGTTTCTTATCTCTTTTGGGATGTTGTTCCAGGTTTTTGCGGCTAAGTGGTAGAAGGAGGTGCCTCCAAGTTTTTTCTTAAGGTATGTTTTTAGTTCCAGGCGGATTTTGTTGCTGGATCGGAGGGGCCTCTTGGTTTGTAGACTGTTATTTTCTTTTGAAGGAATTCTGCTCCTTGTCCTCAGATTGTCCTGTGCGTTATGCACATGGTTTTGAAGGTGATGCAATATTTTACCGGGAGCCAGTGTAGTGTTTTTAGGGATGTGGTCTCTTCTGGATAGTTTGAGGAGTAGTCTGGCTGCCACATTTTGGATTCATTGTAGTTTCTTCATGAGGTATTCTGGTATTCCGAGGTAGAGGCTGTTTGCATAGTGGATGGACATGATGAGGGCGACGATAGTGAGTGTTTTGTGCGTGAAAGAGAGGAAAGAACAAGTTACTTTCTTACCTGGTAACGTTCTTTCAATGGGATGGTCCGACAACGTATTCCATATCTATGACATGTAATCACCACAGCTGTGCTGCTTCGGAAACTTTTTTCGGCGTCTGCGTCCTGCGTCGATGACGCTGATGCGCCGTCGTCGAGGATCTCCTCCGACGTCATCCGATGTGATAAGTAGGACGAACGACGCCGTAGCCTCAGTTGTAGTTTTTCCCCCCCAGAACGTGTGACATAAGTCAACTGCCAGTCAGACACAAAGCCTTGCGGAACGCAAGCTGCAATCGCAAAAGAAATTCTGCAGCAGGGAAGGCAGGGAGGGAGCGATATGGAATATGTCGTCGGACCATCCCATCGCAAGAACATTACCAGGTAAGAAAGTAACTTTTTCTTCGAGGGGATTGGGTCCTCCGACGTATTCCATATCTATGACAGACTCCCAAAGCAGTACCAGAGCAAGGAGGAGGGAAAGAATTTAGAATCAAAATTTAGAATTGCCAATCAAATAGAAGAGCAAAGGACCGCCTTGCCAAAGGCCAGATCCTGTCCTCGGATGGAATCGAGGGAATAGTGACGTACAAATGTATGTACTGAAGCCCAGGTGGCTGCATCACAGATGTTGAGAATAGGAACACCCCTCTGCAGGGCAGTAGATGCAGCCATACCCCTGGTAGAATGGGCCCGCAAGCCAGCCGGTGGGTCTTTACCCGCCAAGCGGTAACACTCCGAGATGGCCAAAATAATCCAGCGAGACAAAGTCTGTTTCGTCACAGCTTGCCCCAAACGCTTTCCAGCGTAACCAATAAAGAGTTGATCGTCCACTCTGACCCGGGACATGCGTGAAACAAAAGCTCAAAGCTCTCCTAGGATCAAGCCTATGGAGCCCCTCCTCTTCCTTACCAGGATGCGGAGGAGGATAGAATGCCGGAAGAACAATCTTCTGGGCCAAATGAAATTCCGTCACTACCTTCGGGAGAAAAGAAGGACAAACTCGAAGGACAACCCTGTCCTTGTGAAATACAGAGACTTTGTTGCTGGCCAATCCTTATACCTCAACCTTTCAGGAGCCAAGCTTGAAGGTTGAGGGATCTGACCTCTGGATGGAGGACCTGACCCCCCTCCCGTGAGAGCAGATCGTCTCGGTAGGGAAGACGACGTGGAGGGCAGATGGACAAGTCGAGAAGGTCCGGGTACCACGTCCTCCGAGCCCACGCCGGAGCAATGAGGATCATCCGGGAACCGAACTTCCATAACCTCCGCAGCACTTGCGGGATGACGGGGACTGGAGGAAACGCGTACAGCAGCGGGAATGACCACTCCACCATGAACGCGTCTCCTAAGGCTCCTTTTGGAGGAAATTCCCGCGAGCAGAACCTTTCGCACTTCCGGTTGACACTTGAGGCGAAGAGATCCACTTGAGGGGTCCCCCAAAGGGCGAAGATCTCCAGGAGAATCTCCTGAGCCAACTCCCACTCGTGAGAGATCGTGCTCTGCCTGCTCAGAGCGTCCGCCGTCACGTTTTCTTCTCCGGCCAGATGAACTGCCGAGATCGAAACTTCCTGCTGGATGGCCCAGAACTTGAGCTGCATTGCCTCCCTGCACAGAGGAAGTGACCCTGCCCCCCCCCCTTTTTGTTGAGGTAGTGCATGGCCACTGTGTTGTCCGTCAGGATCAGGACACTCTTTCCTCGCACAGTCGGCAGAAAAGCCTTCAGGGCTAGCCTGACGGCCCTCAGCTCCAACAGATTAATATGGAGTCTGGACTCCGACAGAGACCAACGACCGCTGACTGTCAGCCCGTTGGCATGAGCTCCCCCATCCCGTGAGGGATGCATCCGTCACGATCATCACCTCCAGCCAGGGAAGCCAAAATGGAGCCCCCTTCATCAAGTTGCAGTCGACGGCCCACCACAGAAGGTCCCGGGCGACCGAGGGCAGCACCTGAACCGGGTCCGACATCCTGCCGGAGGACTGCGACCATTGCATCTTGAGTGCCCACTGCAAACATCTCATCCGCAGGCGAGCCTCTGGCACCAGAAGAATGCAGGATGCCATGAGGCCGAGCAACTTCAAGAACTCGAACGCTGGGAGCGTCTGGGCATGCTGAAACTTGTGCACCATCTGCTGAATGTGAAGAGCCCTCACCTGGGGAGGAAAACACTGTCCCAGGGAAGTGTCGAGCACTGCTCCGATGTACTGGAGCCGCTGTGTTGGCGTCAAATGGGACTTCTTTAAATTGAGGGAGAAGCCCAGCCTGTGAAGGGAGTGGCAGGTGACGGACAGATGATCCAGGACCTGCTCGGGAGAGCTCCCCCTGATCAACCAATCGTCCAGGTAGGGGTAGACGTGAATCCCCCCCTTGCCTGAGATGCGCTGCCACCACCACCATGAGCTTGGTGAAAACCCTCGGGGCGGCGGTCCATCCGAACGGCAGGACCCGAAACTGAAAGTGCGAGTCGCCAACCGCAAACCTCGGGTACTTCTTGTGCTTGGGATGGATCGGCACATCAAGGTCGATAGACAGCAACCAGACCTGAAGCTGAAGGGCCTGGAGGACTTGAGAGTAACCATCTTGAACTTGTCCTTCCTGAGGAGTTTGTTCAAACCACGCAAGTCCATGATGGGTCTCAATCCCCCATCTTTCTTCGAAATCAAAATATAAGGGGAATGCCATCCCTTGTTCCTCTCCGCTACAGGCACCAGTTCTAAGGCGCCTTTCTCCAGCAGGGCTTGGATTTCCTGCGCAAGGAGCAGATCCGGACTCTGCAAAGAGAGGTTCCCCGGTGGATTGTCGCGAGGCCTGTGCCGAAAGGGAAGACAGTAGCCGTGGGTTATGATCTCCAGAACCCACACATCTGAAGTAATGGCACGCCACTCTACAAGATGCTGCGCCAGCCTTCCCCCAACCGGCGAACCATGGGGCATGGCCTCATGACTGAGTGGTAGCGGCTGCGGCGTTACCTGAGGGCAAAGAGGCAACTGCCCGAGCGGCCTTGGCAACACGGGTACCCTGTCGTCCACCTCTGGTACCCCTGCGTTGGCCTCTTTGACTGCCAGCTCCTTTCGCTTTACTGAAGGACGAGTAATAGCGAAAGGAACCACCCCTCCATTGCTGTCCCCTAGGACGAAAAGGCAGAGGTTGGCGAACAGCAGCGCCCAACGACTTCGCAGCAGCTTTTGAGGTCTGCAACCTCTCAAGGCTCTCGTCAGCCTTGCTGCCAAAAAGGTGTTCACCGTCAAAGGGCATGTTGAGGAGCCGGGACTGCACATCAGGAGCAAACCCAGACGTCCGCAACCACGCAAACCTGTGTATCACGGTGCTCGCCGCCATGCACCTGCTGACGCATTCAGCCAAGTCCAAACCCGACTGAACGGACTCACACATGGCATCCTTACCATCCTGGACCATAGCAAGGAAACCATCCCGTTCGTCCCCTTCGGGAATATGTTCAGCCGCTAACGCAACACAGTTCCACAGAGTGTGTGTGAAACGAGACAAGGCACAAATGGAGTTGGCCGCCTGAAGCGCCATACCACCAGAAGAAAACACTTTCTTCGTCCAGCCATCAAAACGTTTGTCGTCCCTATCAGGAGGGACGGTAGGGTACGACGCCTGCTTTGCCGGGGCCGTGGCCGCCTGCACCACCAAACTCTCCGGAGTGGGGTGCCTGGTCAAGTAGCAGGGGTCGCTACTGGCTGGACGGTATTTTCGCGACAAGGACCTGCCCACCGGCGGGAGACTCTCCGGAGCAGTCCAAGCCGCCGCCACCCTTCTCTGTAAAGCCATATGGAACGGCAGTACCGGGTCAGTTGGTGGACCAACATCAAGGATGTCCGTGAGATCATCCTGCACAAACTCCCCTGGGGGAGCAGCCCATCCCAAGTACTCAGAAACCCTAGCCATAAGGCGTCGGTACGAGGAATCGGCATGAGAGCCAGGCTCAGGCCTACAAAACTCCACCTCCGGAGAGGTGTCCAGTCCACTGGCATCATGCAGTGACTGCCTCAAATCGTCAAACTGACTATGGCCCGAGACAATTTCATCTGGAACCTGACTAGGAACCAGGCCATCAGAATCCTCATCCGCCTCTGAAATATATTCCAGGTGGCGAAAAGAAGGCATCCGAGAGTGCTTGCTCTTAACCAGAGCCTTCCTAGGGGGTTCCCCCATGCCACGGGGTACCTCCGACACGAAAGGCGGCGAGCGAATCGGCGCCGGCATCGAGAGAACAGGCATCGGCACCGAGAGAATCAGCGTAGAGGAAATCGGCGTCGACGTCAGATGCAGCGCCGCCAGCATCGGCGGCGTCGACACAGTCCTCGAAGCCGGAGTTCCGAGCGTGTCCTTCGACGACCTGAGCGTCGACGGCTTCGACGACTTCCTCGGAGCCGGAGCCTCGAGAAAGCCTTTCGACGCCCTCGACGCCTCAGACGTCGATGTCTTCCTCGAAGACATCACAGGTGCACACGGTCTCGAACGCGTCGAGGACCGGGACCTGGAACGAGTACGTCGAGAACGAGTCCCCTTGTCCGAACGGGACCTCTCCCGTGACTCTTGCGAGCGGTGTCTCTCGACCTCTCACGACCGACCCCACTCGGGGGCACGGACGGCTTAGTACCCTGCGACTCGAGAATCGCCAGCATTTTCTTCCTGAAGGAAGCCCATTCCTCCGGCGTCGCACGGCTGGTGGGGTAAGTGACGTGCAGGGCACAGTCCTCCGAAGAGGACCTGGAAGACGACCGGTGTCGGAGCTTCCGAGAATGCCTCGAAGAGGCTGAGGAGTGGCGAGACCGACTCCTAGAAGGAGACCAACGAGACTTCCGACGATGACGCGGAGAGTCTCCTCTCGAATCATCCATCGAAAGCCCCGCAGACTTAGACTTCCGGGGCTTGGACACCCGACCTACCGACAACTTCTTCTTACGTTCATGTAAGGCTTTGGACGTGAGCGACTGGCAGTCGATACAGTCATCCGTGTCGTGGGCCTCCCCGAGGCACCAGAGGCAGGCGTCGTGCGAGTCCGTCACCGACATTTTGGACCCACACTGCCCGCACTTCTTGAAGCCCGGACGCGGGGTCGAAGACGAAGTAGAAGACATCTTCACACGAAGGATTTTCACAAAAACGAACAGGTTCGAAGAACCGAGAAGAACAGAACTCCAAAGACTCGAGGCATTAACCGAGATTTACGAAGCAACACGTTCGTGGAAAAAACGGAACTAAGGCTACGGGCGTCGTGCGTCCTACTTATCACATCAGATGACGTCGGAGGAGGTCCTAGACGACGGCGCATCGACGCAGGAAAAAGTTTCCGAAGCAGCACAGCTGTGGTGATTACATGTCATAGATATGGAATACGTCGGAGGACCCAATCCCCTCGAAGGTAGGATTCTTCTTGCCGTGTGGAGGAGGAAAAAGCATTTCTTGACTGTTGCATTTGTGGTTCTAAGGTTAGGTTGTTGTCCACCATGACGCCCAGAATTTTTACTACCTTAGATGGTGATGGTGCGGTTCCCATTTCCGTTGGCCACGGGATGGCGGTTTCATTCTCTTGGTCTTTGGATATGATCATGATTTCTGTCTTTCCTGGGTTGATTTTCAGGTTTTTGGCAGTCATCCAGTTGAAGACTTCTTTTAGACACTCGATTAGGGTTGAATGATTGGCATGGGTGTCTTTGATTTTGTAGATGATTTGAGTATCATCTGCGTAGTATGTAATGTTGTACTTTTTGAAGATTCTGATAACCGGAGTCTGGTAGGTGTTGAAGTACAGTGGTGATAGTGAGGATCCTTGTGGCACTCCACAGTCGTTAGCTCTTGGAGTGGATTTGAAGGGTTTAATCCATATGGTTTCTGTTCTGTCTGCTAGGAAGGATTTAGTCCAGAGTAGTGCTGCGTCTTGTATGCCTAGGTCTTCTAGTCTTTTGGTTAGGGTGTCATGACTAACTGTCGAAGGCTGCGGAGAGGTCGAGTAAGATAAGGGCTGAGGTTGTGTTCGAGCCTGCGTTAGTTTTTAGGTCGTCCCAGATGGATAGTAGTGCTGTTTCCATTCCTCTTGCAGGTCTGAAACCGACTGGAGCTTGGTCTAGCAGGTGTTTTTCTACGTGTTCTTGAGTTAGTTTGTATACGTAGGTTTCCAGGAGTTTTTCCGGGTAGGGAATGTTTTTTAGAAGTGGTTTGATATGTGCTGTTTTGAAGGTCCTCGGTACTGTTCCTGTTGCTGGTGTCACGCCCCCCATCCAGAAGACCCCCTGGCAAGCCCATGGGCCAGGAAGAGTCTCCACTAAAACCAGGCATCCTTGGCATAGGCCTTCTTCGGGCCAGGCTCATACTTGATAAAGGACTGGTATTGGGAACTACTTTATTTCAGTGTCAATCAACATGGAGGCATCCACATAGCTTGGCTCCTTGGAACCAAGCTATGCGGGATAGTATTTTTGGGTGTGGTACCATAGGAACTATTTTACCTGGACTACTTTCTCGAAGCTATTTAAACCACACCCGACTGGGATAACACGCTTCGCGTTACTTTGCAATTCTGCAACGTGACGCTCACCGTGTTCAGCTGCACCTGCGAACCTCGGAAGAACAGCATCTGTAAAGGAGAAAAAGGACATTGCTAGCAGCAGCAGCTTACCTGTAATTTCATCGTTAGCTGTCCACGGCTCTTGAGATCAGCATCCTGGAACCAGCGCTCCTCCCGAACCGACGGATCTGCAAAAAGGAAGAAACAAGGCATTAGACATTTTTACAATTTAATGAACGGTGCCGAAAGCTCACCTCGCAAGCCGCTCCTCGCCCAGCATTGCCTCAGGAATTCCATGCACCGGGTGATCACCGGACCTGTGGAAAGACAAGACAACAGGTTAGCAAGAGGCAAGGCATCATAGCGCTGCCCTTAGCGCCTACTCACTGCATCAAGGCGCTCTAAAAAAGTCATTAATTACCAGCGAGAACCAATTCAGTCTATGCCACATATTGGACTTCTGCGCACCTAAGGAAGAGAAAAGACATTAGTTAAACCGAAAAGGCATGCAAGGACTATAATATAGCACAGCAATAAGACCTACCTGAAAGACAAAGCGGGCCGGCATCAGTGAAGTAACTCGATCGCAAACACTCACCCAGCACAACACGCCCCTGCCAAGAAGGCAGGACGGAGAACACACCTGCATTAAAAACAAGGTGAGGAGAGGTCCAGTGGGCCCGCGGGTACAAGGGCTGGTGGGAGACTGTTTACCCCGGTTGCCCAGTCTTGAACATTGCCCACCTGTATTCCAGGCAGAACCCTCCCGCTGGTCACATCTGGGAACTGCAGAGAAGGATAACCGAGTCCCATCTGCTGGGTGGCGTCCCCGTGGAACCAGGTGAGCGTAACAGCTGGTGATAGGTTCAGAAGGTTTCTGTAGTATTCTGCTGGCATTCCTTGTGTGAGGATTGCTTTGTAGATGTCCGGCGGGCAGGGATCCATGGGGGATCCAGCTTTCTTGCTGTGTTTTACCAGCATTGCGAATGCCTCTGCTGATATTTCAGGAACGTTTTTGAGTTTGTGCTGAGGTTCCGTGATAGGTTCGCTTAGTAGTATGTTGTGGTCGGTTGGTATGTTTTGTATGGTTTGTCGGATGTCAGATTTTTTTCTTGAAGTGGTCTGCCAGGTCGTTGCATAGTTTCTCTGAGGGGGCTGGGGTGTTGTCACAGCCTGGTGGGTTTCTCATCTCTTTAATTATGTTAAACATTTCTTTTTGAGTGTTGGTGGCATTGATGATTCTGTCATCATAATGCCTTCTTTTCACCTTTTGAATTTGATTCGTCTCTGGAACAGTGTTTTTTTGTCTGGGTTGTATTCATTCCTCCATTCCAGTTCCATCTTTGTGTTTGCCTTCTACATGGTGCTTAATAGTGGGGTGAACCATTCTGCTGTTGCTTTTTTTGGATTGGGTGAATGGTTTTCCTGGGGCGATCGTGTCAATTGTGTTTCCAGTCCATTTGTGTAGTAGCTCCACTTTCCCGTCTAGGTCAGCTAACTCTAGTTCTGTAGTTTAGGGTTTGGTTAACTCCAGTTCAAATTGGTTGCTTTCTTTGACGTGTTTCCAGTTTTTTCGTTGTGGTGGTTGTGAGTTTAGGAGGTTGGATGCAGATTTGAGTAGGCAGAGTGATTACGAATGGGGTGATGAGATGGTCGCTCCACAGTATTTGTATCAGCGATGCCGTGGTGATGAGTTCTTCCCTTGGAGGAAATTGAGTTGAAGGTGTGTCCTGCCGAGTGTGTTGCCCCTTTGACAAGTTGTCGTAGTTTCATGGTAGTGAGTTGTTCAATCAGTGTGTTTTGGGAGTTGGCGTGACTGTCTTCAAAGGAGGACAGTCTTGACGCATACTTCGTACTCTGTACAGAAATATGGGATTTAACCCCATCAAATATGAACACGACATTAACTAGACTCTGCCCAGGTTTGAGAAAGAGTTAAAACAGCCGAAACACGTGTCACTTAAGGGCATTGCAAAATACTAATAAATACAAAAAGAAATCATGAGTACCAATTGAGTGATATGGATTGTCAGCTGGCGCAGTTTTGAGAATTTTCTACAGTGACTGTCTTCAAACCAGATGTTGAAGTCCCCCAGAATGATTAGGTGTTGATGGCTATTTTGGTGATGGCTTCTATGAAGTTATCGGCGAAGGTTGCATCATATGTCGGTGGTCTGTACACCAGGATCAATGTGACATTGGTTTTTGGGCTTGCTGTTAAGTGTATTACCATGGTTTCGCAGTTGTGGATGTTAAGCAGTTCATCTTTTTTTATTTTCAGGTGTCGTTTGAATGCTATTGCGATGCCTCCTCTTTTGTTTTTCCTGTTTATTTGAAGGCATTTGAAGACCGTTGGAAGGCAGCTTTGGAGTGTGATTTTGTAGTTGTCGTCCAGCCATGTTTGTGATGAACAAGATGTCAATACCGCTGTTATCGAGTAGGTCGAAGATCTCTGTTGAATGTTTTGACATGGATCTTGTGTTTATAAGATTTTAGTAGAGACCACCAGGGGCGCGGAGCATGATGGACCTCTGAGGCTCGCGCTCCGCCACCACCGCAAGGCTTAGTGGGCTATACTAATCCCCGGCTGGGATTTCAAAGCGCAGCCGAGCGAGAGCAGTCCCAGGGCGGCTCGCCTAGCACGCCACACCGGTGCAGGGACTCCCCCCCCACCCCAAAAATATCCCACATCCACAAATTCAAGAGAGCGACACGGGAGAAGGATAGTCGGGGGGGCCGCACCGTACCGAATAAACCTCCCGCAGCAGATCAGGGAGGGAATCCGCACCCCAGCACCGCGAGCACTCGGGTGGAGGCCGGTGAGGACGGGAGGTATCTGGGCCCACCGAGGTGCCTGCACCCACAGAAGGAACGGGAAGGCAGCATCCGAAGCGGCCCCCGAACGAGGCGCTTCGCGTCGGAAGAGCAGATGGAACACAGTGCTGCGTAGCACAGTGTGGCGGAGGCTTCTTTGTGCGTGCTACGAAGAGTGAAATACTGGACAGGCAGAGGCGAGGGAGGTTCCCCCTGGCACAATAGACGCCCGCCGGAGTGTATTGAGTGTGTTGCCTGTGTCTGGCGAGTCTTTCTGCCATTGCCACTGCAAGGAGAGGAAAAGGAGGAGCTTTGCCATAAAACACCCGACCCCGCCGGAGCGTAGCAGAGTGTATCGAGTGTGCTGCCTGTGTCTGGCGAGTCTTTCTGCCATTGCCACTGAAAGGAGAGGAAAAGGAGGAGCTTTGCCATAGAACACCCGACCCCGTCGGAGCGTAGCGGAGTGTATCGAGTGTGTTGCCTGTGTCTGGCGAGCCTTTCTGCCATTGCCACTGCAAGGAGAGGAAAAGGAGGAGCTTTGCCATAAAACACCCGACCCCGCCGGAGCGGAGTGAGCGGAGTGTATAGAGTGTGTTGCCTGTGTTCCCTGGTGGCCCTTGGGGGCGTGGACAGTGAGAACAGTGAGGAGTAACATCACCTTGGAAATTGGCAAGCCGGTAAGAGCGGATTAGCGCAGACTGGAGCGTGCACTGCTCCAATTAAAAATAACTGTGGGTGCATGTGAGGCCGGGAGTCCGCAGAACGAGGACAGTGACAACGGCGAACACCCGCACTCAAGCGAAGCGTAGCGTGGCATCTGTAAATGCTAATACAAATGTACCTATCCTGCACGCCGCTGCGGCGAGGATCCCGCAAGTGGAAATTAGAGACTCGGCCCCGCCTGTTGCACCTCTCCCCCCCCTCAGTAATCTTCATCTGTAACCCCTGTTGGTACAGAAACAAATAGTAGGGAGAAGGGAGGAGGTGTAGGAATAAACAGAGCAGCGACCGAAGAATGTGATGGAAGGGGGGTCAATGAAAACATGAGTAAGCTTGGTAGTGTGAGCGAGGAAGAAGCGGAGTTGGGGTTGATGAGGGCGCCGCGAGTGAACAACAAACACGTAAATACTCACACCCAACACAAGCAGAGTATGTGATGGTAAAGGAGATATTGGCGGTAGTTGTGAGTGACAATTCAGGTTCTGTGAAGGAAAGATGCATTGTAATGGTACATCATACACCGGCACTGAGTAACATCCCCCCCCTCTCGCCAGCTACTAATCCCCTCTCAGCTCGAACTATGTGTCCGACCATGTGTAGATCTATTGGGTGAGGCCGAAACTTATAAGAGGGGTACAGGCGATCGGGGTGCCTCGACAGGTACTCATCTGAATCATAATGTTAGTGTAAAGCATACAGAGAAAATGCAAAAAGACAGGAAATGGGATCCAATTCCGGCGAAAGAAGCTCAGGTCAGAGATGCTGGAATATCCAACCAGCAGCAATGACGACGATTGGTACGGAAAGTCCTATAGAGGAGCAAGTGTCCTCGAAGCTCCTACAAGCGAGGCCGGAGGTGACAGTCCCAAGGATGGTGAGTTGCTACAAGGATCCTCTATCTTCAATATGTGCATCGACTATGGAGAATTTTATCAAAATCAGGGCCATCTTTAAAAATGTTGGCATGGACTAGTGTTGCAGCAATGCACAAGTCAGAACCTAAAACTCTAAAAACAGCAAACACTATCGCTACACCACCATTCCTGAACGAAACAGAGGGCCCAAGTCCCCCTCTACAAATAATGATGAAGATCACAAATCCAGTAGAGACAATGCTAGAGATAAATGAGGACTGGACAAGACCTGAGGTCTGGAATGAAAGAACTGCTGAGCCAAACTCTAAGATAATACCCTGAAGAGATTCCTTGGGGATCGCTGATCAACTGCTGAAAGATCTCGCAGCGATGAATTCCAAAATAGCACAACCACGAAAGCCCTCCCGAGCAAGCTCAAGCGAGAAAACAGCGCCACAAGTTGGGTGGCTATCAAACAAGGACCGGAATATTTCTGACGTCTTGAGACTTGAAGCAATTACACCAACGTTTGAGATGAGAAATTATGAAATTGTAGTTTCTCAAAAGAGAGGTAGAAGAAACATAAGCTCTGATAGCGAAACAGAAGGCTTGTCCAAACGATTTAAAGGGAGATTAGGGGAGAACGGATCCCCTCTGCTCAAATGCCCAAGAGAGCATATTGAGAGCCAGTCAATCTCTGAGTCGGAGTGTGAAGACAAGACACCACGCGTACACAAAGCGAGTTACCAGCCGAGTCGAGCATCAAATTCTAGTGAAGTGAAAATCTCTCAAGACAGCGCCGCCCTCTTAGAGTTGGTTGTTGCAAAATTAAGTCCGATTTTGATGTTAGCCACGACAATAGCTGGGGCGCCTTTGATGAAGTATGAGAATCTAAATGAGAACTACCGTGACCAAACTACGCTAATAGCACTACTCAACTCAAAAATCATAAAACTGGAAGCCGACCTAATGGAAATTACAGCACAGGTCATTATGACAAGAGGAGGCAATGAAATCTCTTTAACAGCCTTAAAAGAGTGTCTAAAAAATTCAGCGGAAGATAAGAGACACCTGGCGGAAGTCACAAGACAGGCCTTGACACTGTTACAAAATGAACGTAAAGATAAGGATGTCGCGGTTACCAAATGGCAGCCCAATAAAGAGCTTCCTCCAGTCGCTACAATGTCAGAACTGGGAACAGAGGCTACTGGTAAGAAGCCACTTATTGATGACCAACTCAAAGAGAAAATTGCGAAGAATAAGAAGGTATCTCTATCTCAGAATTGCTGCTATGTAAATGAACTCACCATTAGCAAGGTGTCAAGTCTAACCCCCGAGAAAGGACTGAAAGAAATGGGCAGTCCAATGAATATGGGTATACAAGCAGTTTCAACTTCCATGACGATACCAGTAAAAGCAAATTCATTGATCACTTCTCAAAGTGAAAGAACGGAAATGGTGTTAACTCCCCAATAATCGACCTGACTGACCTAGATAAAAGCAATGCTCCCAGCACAGTGAGTGCCGAGATTAGTACTAAATCACTACCACCAAAAAAGAATGATTGAGTGGTTTGATATATTCGAAAATCCGAAATCGCCAGTGAGCGGTGAAAAACCAAAGAAAGGTCTGAAGGCAGATCAGAAGCAGAGTAATGGTAACAAAAAGACAAAACTTCAGCAAGCACAAAAGAACAAAAAGCCGAGGAGCTCAGCGAATTTATTTAGAAATATCAAAGCACTGAATATTACAGTAAATAGAGCAAATCACAACAAAATATAAAAATAAAGACGTTGTGCCAGACGGGGAAACCGAAAATTTAGAATCTCAAGCAGAGAATAAAGAATCCCAGCCAGGAACAATCAATAAATCAAAGAATAATAGTGCTCCCCTATTGATAGATGATGAGGAAGCTTCTGAGGAATTATTGAACCTGTCAACTTACAGCACACCAGTTGACGAAGGCATGGGGAATAAAACCATGACTGAAGTAAATCAAATAAGTGAGGATAAAAGTGGCCAAGGTGAGACCCCAGTTGACTTAACTGGTCCACGGGTGCCAATACAAGAACATGAGAAAGTGCGAGACGACCATCTCAGAGGTAAAAGAGTGGTCTCTTGGCCTCGATCACCAATGAAAACAAACCCTACAAAAGAAAAAGAAAGTGCAAAACTTCAAGAAACCCAAGTCT
Organism: Ambystoma mexicanum; assembly: GCF_040938575.1. Classification (NCBI taxonomy): domain Eukaryota; kingdom Metazoa; phylum Chordata; class Amphibia; order Caudata; family Ambystomatidae; genus Ambystoma; species Ambystoma mexicanum. Next base: position 646,994,240 of record NC_090941.1, read on the forward strand.
TCCACACGTTTGAGGAAAAACGTGTGATAAGCATGCTGAAAGCGAATAGTGGGGTGGTGTTCCCGGTAGAAGCACAGATCAAAACAAAGGAGGCTCCTCCAAAACACAATTTAAACCTAGAGATATTGAAAGTGGTCACGAGCTCGGCTACTAAATTAGATGGGGCTATGGGTGAAAATCCAAATAAATCCAACCAGCAGCAGCACCCCATCCCCAATTCCAACCTTAAGACGCCAGTAAGACTCCAACCTTTCAGAATACTGGTGGAAAAGATCGAATCCATAAAAAGTGATGCTCCACTAAATAGGTACACTATATTGCAGATATTCCAAAAAATCACGGTTTTAAAAAGTATACAAAGTGCACAAATCAATCGGGTTGAAATTATAACAGACGCAATCCAGAAATTTGTCCTGCTACACATCACGGACAAGAAAGATGTGGAACTGGTCACGATGTACGAAAGGCAGTCGTGGGAGGCTGGCTACCAAATTTACGAGGTGGACAACCCTCTGGTGGGAGTTGAGCCTGATAAATTAAAGGAAAAAAAAGTGACAACAGAAAAAAGAAAGGGATGCCCGGCGAACAGCCCTGAAATAGCAGGCGTCAGTGATGAGGCTCGGAGAAACGATGAAACACAATCAAGGGAAGGAGATGAGAATTCATCTTGCCCATTGAATGATACAAGATTGAATGAAATTAAAATAACTATAGAGAATTGGCAGGACAATAAATCGGCAGAGTCTATGAATGAGGACTCGAACATCCAGGAAGACAAGGGAACAAGATGGGCATGGTTGGCAAAAAGTTTAAATGGCTCAACGAAGAGTTAATGCCAGGAGAAAGTGATAAAAGTTAGTGATAGCCTCTTGGAACACGAGAGGCTTTTCTCACCTTTTTAATTCTACACCGAAAGTTTAGGAAAGGCTGATTTGATATGCCTGCAAGAAACGTGGCTCGCGACTATACCTTATGTGGAGGGCTTTGATGTTGCATTAAATCCAGCTATTAGAATGACCAAAGGACGTCCAATGTCGGGCCAATTAACCCTAATTAAAAGAAAATGCGGTATGAGAATCAAATCAGCTGTAAATATTTCACCATTTGTGCAGAAAATCTGTGTAGAACCTGCAAGCCAGTCAGAGTTGAAGGTGCAGATGATTCACCTTCTAAACATCTACTGGAACACAACGCCGAAAACACACCAAAAATTCGAAGATGATCTCCTAGACGCAATCGACAACATCATAATTGATGACCCGGAAGCTAGGTTGATTGTGTGTGGAGACTTTAACATGAAAATAATAGAACTTGACCAACCAAAGGCTGCTGCGAACTCCAAAGAAAGATATAACGGTGAATGCTGGTTAAAAGAAATGTCATATAGGAATCTGACAATGTTGAATGGAACAACGCGTGGAGATATCCCAGCTAAGCCAACCTGGGAAAGAGGTGGTCAAAAATCTATATTAGATTACATCTTTGTATCGAACAATCTGGTGCAGGATATAATCTCCTTCAAGGTGAACAGGTCAAACAAAAGTGACCATAATATTGTGTTTATGGAATAGAAGATGAACAAACCTGCTCAGAGGAAACAATGGAGACAAGGAGTGTTGTTGGTCCCAGGGCAGAACAGATTGCGACTTAGAAATGCCGACATATTGGCGGTGACAGAAACTCTGAAACAATACCAGGAACGGGTTTGGTCTGATCTAATTGAATACCAGCAGTTCTTAGAGATTTATAAAACTCAAAAGGGCAACCATATGACTAAACCTGGGTACCAAAACCATCAATACGATCCTGATGTTGCAAGAAGAAAAAGAGAGTTGAGGAAATTCATAAGAAGAATTGGTGCTGCAAACCTAAGGAATGACAATAGTCAAATTAAAAAGGCAAAGAATAAATACATCAATTGGTGTAAACAGCATCGGGCTATAATGGAACAACGAGATGCCGAGCTAATGCTGAAGGCTCTAAACCAAAGAAACTCCAAAGGCTTTTGGGCTATAATAAATGAAGTATCTAATTCCGAAATGGCAATAATATCAAGTATGGTACCTGAAAAAGAGTGGGCAAGTCACTATGAAAAATTATTCAAAAAGAGAAAAATCCCGAGTACCACAAATTTTTAGTGGAGTGAACCCTGGGAAATCGAAATAGACAGAGAAGACATTTGCGCAACTATTAAAAAAAAGCAGTGCCTCGCACCCATCCGGGCCGGATGGCTTGTCGAATGCAGACTTAAAAGAGAACATCGACGAGTGGGCAGACTTCTGTGACATTTTGTTCCGCTCAATAATTAAAGAAGGAAGGATCCCTGTGTCATGGAAATCTGGGATAATCATACCCATCTTTAAGAAAGGAATCCGCACGGACTCTGCTAATTATCGGCCAATAGCCCTCTTAGATGTAGTGGGCAAAGTGTTTGCAACACAACTATTGGTGCAATTTACAGCATGGATCAGAAAGGAGGAGATTTACGATGACCGACAGTCTGGGTTTGTCAAAGGGGTAGGCTGTGGCATAAATTTACTAATGCTGAACCTGCTAAAAATTGATGCAATTAGATCTGGCCAAAAAATATACCTTGCATTCATTGATATGGCGAATGCGTTTGATGGAGTGGATAGAGAAACACTCTGGTACAAACTTATGGAAAAAGGGTGCAATAAAAGCCTTATCCAAGCCATCAAAGAGCTATACTCAGATACTTATATCCAAGTCCGTTTAGACCGAGAAGGAAACTTAACGAACCCCATACCAACAGAGAGGGGTGTAAAACAAGGCTGCCCATTAGGGGCAACCTTGTTTAACTTTTACATATCAGAAGTAGGCACCGCTTTAGCAAATGTGTCATTTCCACCGCGGCTGAACAGAAGTCTGATAAACCATATCATGTATGCGGACGACATGGTGATCTTATATCATACACCAATTGGCCTTCAACGAAAATTGACAGCGCTAAGAACCTTTCTGGAAGACCTGGGACTGGAGATTAATGCCGCCAAATCGGAAATTTTGGTTCTAGAAAACAAAAGAGGAGGAAAATCCAATAGGTTTAGACAAGGCTGGTCGCTTGGTGAGAAAAAGCTGAACAAAGTCCCATACACAAGGTACCTGGGAACAATCATTAGCTCAAGTATTAGCAATGGCCCGATGATGAAAAAACTTCTAAACAGCTGCAAACAACTGACTGCGCAAGGTATGATAATCCAAAAAAAAAATATGGAAAATTTTCATGTGATCCAGTACGAAAATTCTACCGGAGCAAAGTCTCGCCAATCCTAACCTGAATACAAACTATGGTCACAATGCGAAGGCTTTTTCTGTAAGAAAATTCTCCAGATCCCCCAAGGGACGCCAACTGCGAGTGTCCTGTTTGAAGTAGGGACGTCGTCACTTAATGCAAGGATCACTTGGAATAAGCTATCACTATTTAGGAAGACATGTGATGAGGCAAATCTACCTCCTTTCAAACTTTTGAGAGAAGAGATGAATCCAAAGAAATCAGCGCTAAACGAATGGAAACAACAGTGCAAAGTGATCCTAATCCAACTCGGAACAGACGAACAAACTCTTTGGTATAATCCGGACTCTGTGAAAAAGAAATTGTTGGATCGTGATTGGATCGAAATAGCAGAGAAAAGATTGACCCATAAATCCATGCAAAATCTACCACCAGAAGCAAAAAAACGAAATAAGCTTCCAAATTACCTGAGGCTAGCACCTTGCAAGCGTTTAAGAAGGTTGTTCCTAAAGTTCTGATTCAATATCTTTGAAACAAAAGAAATTCTGAGTCACTGACGGATGATCCTGATAAACAATACAAAATGTAGACACTGTGCTAAGGACGAGGAAAACTTAAAACACCTGATTCTGTATTGCACGGACCTAAGGATCCAACGTGAGAATTGTCTGGGTAAATTGAGGAGCTCATACCAGACGTATAACGCTGAAGAATGGTGGAAACATCTGCACATCGGGAAAAGCAAAAAGCTGATTGGCATGATGTGATTTTTGGAGCAAATCCAAATCCAATTGGAGACAAGATCTCCACATACTTGTAGCGATGCTGCAGAGTGCGAGAGGAAAGAGACTTGATGTTCTAAATGAAAGACTCATAAGATAAGTAGTAGTCTAATTTTTGAGTAAAGTAATATGTGATCATCAGAATGATGAAGGAAAAGGATTGATAAGAAAGATGAATGATTTTAGAGAACAAGAAAAATGCTATGTTGACAAGTTTTCTTGTCTTTTTCTTTTTTTTCCCTCTTTATGTGCATCTATTTTCAAAAGGTTTGTATAAACAAAATGAAAAAAAAAAAAGAAAAAAAAAGACGCCCGCCGGCCCCCCACCTGAACACGAGTGCCCCGCTCCCTCGAGGCTCTACGTGACACGGGCCTGAGGCCAGGGACCCGCACCGGACACACGGCTGTGCAGGAGGCCCCAGAGAGAGAGAGGTGAGGAGACAGTCTAGTGGAATCTGATTGCTGGGGCCCCCCCGGTCCCGCCTCGGAGCCCGGGAAGTGGATTTCCCCCAGCTGGGCGACGGGGCCCGGGTGGCTCCACACACAAGACCAACTGTGAAGAAGGTAGGGGCAAGGGCCCTCGGCGTGTGATGCCGCCACAACGCGGCGGACCAGTTGGAGAGCCCCATACGAGAGTGGTGGGCCCCTAAGACTAAGAGGAGTCCTAATCACCTACTGGACGCTCCGCCTTAAGGAAAATACAGGGAGAGTGACCCTGGAGCAGGCCCCGCTTAACAGTGCAATCCTCTTGCTTCTGTGCTTCTGCTGGACCCCCTCATCCCAGAGCAAATTCCCCAGAGCCACCATGCCGGCAGAGGACACACCCCTCGGTGGCGTACACTAGAGAAGACCTCCAAGATATCCTCCAAGAGATCAAGGCAATACGTACCAATATCCAGGCCTCCGTGGTGGACCTCAGGGGGAGAGTGGACACCCTAGAAGAGAAAATGGAGGGGATGGAAAACAATCACCTCCAGGCGGATCTACTGGATATGAAACACGAAGCGAGGCTAATGGACTTGGAAATGTGGGAAGAGGATATGGTCCTGAAGATGGACGACCTCGAAAACAGGGAACGCCGGAACAATCTCCTTCCTAGGGCTGACCCAGCAGAAAGGAGAGACAGCGGCTGATGTGGGGCGGAAGGTTCAGGGCCTGATAAACCAGCTCTTCGCATTGGAAGGGGGTAAGGAGGTCCAGCTAGAAAGAGTGCATCGAGGAGGCCGCCCCAGGTCTATTGTGCTGCGCTTTCTCTGCTACAGAGAAAAGATGGAGGCTCTGTAGAAAGCTAAAAGACTGGGGAGCTTCCTCTACGAAGGGGACACAATTAAGATCTGTCTTCACTCACGCTCAGCCGCAGACGAGAATGCCGCCCGCTTACACAGTGGCTAACAAGTCAAGATATACGATACAGATGGTCGTTCCCATTCGCACTTTCCTTTGAGAGGACCGGGGTGGACTATAGAGTGATCAATGGCAAGGAGGCCTTGCAAGTCCTACAGGTCCTAAAGGGAGACATCCAGACAGAAAGTAACAAAGAGGAAATGCGAGCATCCCCGAACAATAGGGAACCAGAGGGCCCATGGTCCACGAAGAGAAAAGCAAAGGGCAGAAGAAAATGTAGAAAACCAAACACCCCGACGAGGAATGGGGAAATCGACTAAGATCGTGGAAACACCCCGAGAGAGGCGGCAAAGTTAAAAGTTTTACATCCCTGGCCGGGGACACAGAGTTAATCAGGAGAACTGAGTGGAGGGGCATAATTCCACCCTGATAGCTTGCCCGTTGGCAGGCGTCCTGAATTTGGGAGGGACGGGGGAGAGGAGAAAGAAGGAGATTGGAGTTACACACGTACAGAGTCAGCACAGATTCAATCTTAAATGGTATCAGAGCGGCCCCCATGATACCGAAAGGGAGATAACAAGGCAACACTCCAATGTTAGACAATGAAAATAGGGGCTGGGTCGAGACCCTCAGGCTGGGCTCACTTAATGTCAAGGGGGTAAATTTGTCAGCCAAGCGCTCCCTGCTGGGGAGGGAAATGAAAAATGCAAGAGTGGACAGCCTCCTGGTGCAGGAAACTAGAACGATAAAAGGTCAGGAGAGGGCCATCCCGGGTGCACATGTGGGCCAGACTTTCTGGGCATCCGGCCCTTCCAAAAAAAGGGGGTACGGGCATCATTTTGGGTAGAAACCAAGAGCTCACGGAAGTGTCACGATGGGAAAGGGGGGACGGGAGAGCTATTGTGGTGTCAGGTAATCTTTATAACACAAGAATCTCCCTGGCAGCAATATACTGCCCCAATGTAGGTCAGATGGAATTCCTCCGAGAAGCCCTGGATGAGGTGATGTCTAAGGTTGAAGGACTCCTGCTTTTGGGGGTGGGGAGGGGGAGGACTTCAATATGTGGGCGGACCGGGAACATGATCATAGTGTAAAACCCCTCCCGCTAGACGGAAAAGGGAGACAACCACAGGGGAGCTTCCGTGATCTGATGTGAGAACATGGGCTGGTAGATATGTGGAGGGACTTCCATCCAACCAGAAAAGGGTACACCTTCTCGGCGGCCCATGGCACTAGAACCAGAATTGACTATTCACAGGGCATCAACATATGAGTAGGATAGAAATAAGACCAGCTAGCTGGTCTGATCACGACCTGGTCTGGTCAGAAATGAGCATATCGGGACTGAAACCCAGGGAATCCTTATGGAAATGCAATGACTTCCTCCTTAGGGATGCTGTGTTCAAGGAGGAGATGACAACAGCAATCATTGATTTCTTCGAATTCAATGATACGGGTGAAGTTAGCAGTGAGATAGTGTGGGAAGCAGCGAAGGCTACCTGGAGGGGCAGGCTGATCAAAGAAGGGGCCTCCAAGAAAAGGCTCAGGACCCTCCTGGCACACACATTGAGGTCTGAGATACTCCAACTAGAACAGTCAGAGGGAAAGGGGGGAGATGAGAAGGAGAGGGACCTGAATAACGCAAGAGGGAAGAGACAAGAATTGAGGGAACTGGAGATGGGCAAAGTAGTAGCTGGCCTACAACATCTTTGCCAAAGATATTACGAGAAAGGCGACAAGGCCGACGTGATGCTAGCGGCTAAACTTTGAGGCCAGAAAGCGTATAGATGGGTTACTAGGATAACAAGTGGAGAGGAGGGGGAGAGGTCGGATCCGGAGGGCATTGCAGAAAAATGTGCAGGTTTCTATGAGACCTTGTATGCGAGGGAAGGGAACATGGACCAGGATGCGCTTAGTGTGTACCTTAACGGGGTCTCCCTCCCCGCCCTTGGACCCACAGTGGCGTCTTCTCTGGACGCCCCAATAACAGAGGAAGAGGTACTCAGGGCAATTTTGGGCTTGAAGCTGGGTAGAGCCCCGGGTGAAGATGGGTTTACCGCAGGCTTTTACAAGGCCTTCTCGGGCCGCTTGGCGGGTTTCTTGGCAGGCCTTTTTACTTATATCATGGCAACAGGGAAAGCCCCCCCGTCTTTCAGTAAAGCCCTAATTACAGTGATCCCTAAGGAGGGGAAGGATCCGGCGGTCTGCCGGTCGTATAGACCAATCTCACTTTTAAATGTGGATGCCAAACAATTCACTCGAATCATTGCCACGAGGCTTGAGGGCCACATGCCCGGACTTATCCATTCTGATCAGGTAGGTCTGGGAGAGGGTATCCGTCAGGCGATCAAGGCCCTGCATGTGACCCCAACAGCTAGAGTCACAGTAAATGGGCGCCTCTCACGAACCTTCAACCTCCACAGGGGGAATCAGGCAGGGCTGCCCCCACTCCCCGCTTCTGTTTGCCATGACTATGGAAGTTCTTGCAGAATACATCAGAGGGTCGGTTAGGGTTCAGGGAATAGAGGTTGGTGACCGCACCTTTAAGCTGGGACTCTATGCTGATATCTTGCTACATTTGAGAGACCCCACTAGGTCAGTCCCAGCCGCCCTACAGGTGATCGAAAGGTTTGGCAGTTTCTCAGGCTTCAAGATAAATGTAGGCAAATCAATGATTTTTCCCCTTTGCACCAGACATGGATAGGAACCTAGAGGAATTGACCCATCTGGGCCTTCAAATCTGTACCGAAGGGATGAAATATCTGGGAATTACTATTGTCAGACCTCACGAAGACCTAAATCAGGCCAACTACCCTTCCTTGTTTGACAACATATTTAAAGACATGGAGAGATGGGGGAAAGGCCAAATATCCTGGATGGGACGGATAAACGCTATAAAAATGAACCTTCTCCCCAGGGTGCGATATGTCTTCCAGATGCTCCCCTTAGAAGCCCCCGAGGCACACCTTGTAGAAGCCAAACGGCGAATACTGAAATTCATATGGCAAGTCCAAAAACCCAGAGTAGGATACGAAACCCTCACACTCTCCAAAGAAAGGGGAGGACTAGCCCTCCCAGACCTACCATAGAGCGGCCCAGCTGAGGGCATTGGCCCCCCATCTCAGAGAGGACCCCAACAAACAATGGATATACCTTGAGAACTTCTACCTGTGCCCAGTCGCAGTTGGGGAATGGTTATGGGTCCCCTTGAAAAAGCTACCGAATAGGATTAAGAACCATCCAATTCTAGGCACCATGTGGAAAGCACTGGCAGGAAAGGGTAATAGCAATAGACTAAGCACATGGCCCTCTCCCTTGAGCCATATCTGGTCCACGCCAGTATTGGAAGAAATACTGTGACACGAACACTACCAACCTTGGTTTGATGCTGAACTCTGTAGGGTTGGCCAACTTGTGAGGGAAGAGACGTTTATAGGTATCCAGGAACTGGAGGAGGCACTGGGAATTGGTGCTCTCTCCCCTCTCCTATACCTACGACTCAAAGAAGTCCTAATGAAACCCAAACTGAAACCTTGCGTGAAACAGAAGTTGACCCCCCGTCGAAAGAATCCTGGACACCCACGTGGAAATGAAGGGACTTATATCCCTCCTCTATGGCGCCCTCCTGACCAACCAAGAAGGTACAACCAAAAGTCTCAGGAGAAAATGGGAAGGGGACCTGAATATTAGAATTGGTGATAAACTCTGGGAACATCTCTGTAATAGGGCATACAAGACCTCTATCTCCTGCCAGTATAAAACACACGCCGTAAAATTGCTCCACAGGTGGCAGTACGATCCAATCAGACTCTCCAGGATGTTCCCGGATGTTGTTCCCATGTGTTGGCATGACTGCGGGGAAAAAGCAAACTATTGGCACATGTGGGGGACGTGATAAGGTCCAAGCACTGGACGGAAGTCCTCAGTTGGCTGAAGGAGGCAGGAGAGGGGCCTTACCCGTTAGACCCCATGCTACTAATCTTTGGGTTGCAACGAAAAGACGAACATTGGGAAAAGCTTCCAGATCTTACACACTTCCTACTGCTAGCAGCTAGGGCCGCTCGTGCCAGAACTTGGAAGAGAACTGCTCTCCCCGTGAGGAGAGAATGGGTAGCAGTAGCCAAGGACATTAATTATATGGAAAAACTAACAGAAGCAATGCAGGGCTCGAGTTCACATACATAATCTGAGTGGTTACAGTTCATGGAGGCGTTTGGCAAAACTGGGGAAGACTCGATCACATGAGCGTCTGACCTGGCCCCACAGAATCCACTTGAGCTCAGAACTCTGGAGACTTGACTCACATGACCGATGGCCATGAGCCCGGGGGGTGCTGCCTAGTGACGTTTCTGAACGAATAAGCTGAATCTGTACTCTGAAACAAGAGGTGGGGAGGGAGGGGGGTGGGGTGGGAGAAAACGGTGGAGTACCGGGGCCTCTTAACGTGTGTTTTTTGGGGCATGTGCCCACAGTTGTTTAAATTTTAAGTGCCTCTTACTCTTATTATAAAACCAATAAAACTGATTTACAAAAAAAAAAATAGGATTGCAGTGGAGTTTGGAGGGGTTTGGTTTGGACTTTCTTGTTGAGGTCATCTTCTGATCGGAGTTGGGGTTTCCTTTCTGATCGAACTCTTGTTGAGCTGTAGGTTTTGGGGTGTCGGCGTCATCAAAGAGTTCTTCTAGGTTCTGTCTTGGGCTTTTGTTTTCATCCGTTTCGTCTCCCACGAGTTGTGGTTTTCAATTGGAAGTTCTTCTTGCTTTGGTGATGTAAGGTGTTATCGCTTTGGTCATGTGTTTGTTGTTTCTTGTGTTGTTCGTCCTTCTGCACGTTTGTGTTGGGTAGTTTGATGTTGCTGCTTCTAGCGTTGGGTTGGTTTGCTCTGGTGAGCAGTTGTCAGCGAGGTAAGGAGTTAAGTAGATGGATTTGTCTCTTCTGTGTGTGTTGGTTCGACTCTTGTTCCTGACTGTGGGGGTGCGTTCTGTAGTTGTGGTTCTTCGTTGCTGTTCCGGAGTGATTGTTATTTCTTCTCTTTTTCTTTCCCTCGGAATGGGTCGTTTGCGCGGCATTATAAGATAGAGAGTTGTTTAGTCTTCATTTATTTGCTGGTGTCCAGTTGGTTCTTCTTTGGTCTGGTTGTCTTGTGGTGTAGTAATGGATGTGGAGGCTGTCTGCTAACAATTAGGGTTCCGTCTGTTGGTGGTATTTCCGGCTGATGTAGCCGACTCGTTCAGTCGCTGTCTGGAGAGGGGTAGGGTTGGTGGTTAGGGGTTATATAGTTGGGTTTTATCAGTGGCTCTCTTTAGTGTCCGTCTACCTATACGCAGTTCACTGCAGTGAACAAGCAGTGTGGGTTTAAGAAGGTTATCTACTAATTGAGGGTGGATTTGAGGGGCGCAGCTAGGGCCTTATGAGGCGTGAGCCCCTAATCACGGTGTCACTTCAGAGTAATTCACTGGTGGGTTCTGTCTCACTTTAGGAGTTGGTCAGCGGGATTTGAGAGGTCTGTCTAGAGGTCCATCAATGAGATCTGAATATCGTACTATGCAGTCTGGAAATAGAACCCCTGACCTGTATAGTGGGAGAGAGGCCCATCAATGCAGCCTAAATATCGCATGATGCAATATGGAGACAGAACCCCTATTAAATCTGAGAGACCTGTATAGTGGGAGAGAGTCTTATCAGTGCTGTCTAAATATCACACAGTGCAATATGTACCCAGAACCCCTATTAAGTTTGAGAGACCTGTATAGTGGGAGGGAGGCCTATCAATGCAATCTAAATATCACACAATGCAACATGCCCCTATTAAATTTGCCCGAACTCTATGACCTCAGGAGCCAGGCTAAGTTAAGCGTTTGAGGGCATGGATGTAGTGCTTCTCCCTGGTCTTGAGACAGCATGTTGTACGGGTACCGCATCTTCCTGGGAGGGGAGACCGACATTGCCATGAGAGAACCAAGGTTGGCAGGGCCACCAGAATCCTCCCGACTGGCTCTTGGTGCATCTTGTGCACCATCCTATTGAGCAGGGGAATCGGGGGAGTGAGGGGGAGCATAGACAAATTTCCCTGACCATGTTATCCAGAGACCTTTCCCCTTGGAGCAGTTCTGAGGGTACCTGGAGGCGTAATCTAGGAATTGTGCGTTCTCCACAGTTGCAAACAACGTCTTCACAGACAGTGGCGTCCCAGGGATCGACTTGAGTACAATGTCTATGTGCAGTCGCCACTTATGCTCTACAGGTAGAGGGAAGTCTCAGCTGAGTACATCCACCAGACGATTGAGTTCCCCTGGAACATGTAACATACGGACAGCTTGTGTTTGAGAGCCGACTTCCATATGTTCTGGACAGCCCTAGAGTGCCCCCTTGGTTGTTTAAATACATGGGCATAGTACTGTCCATAAGGACTAGAATGGTCTTCCCCTGGAGGTGTGTTTGTAAAGCCTTCAGGCCATTGAACATTGCAAGCAGTTCCAACAAGTTTGTGATTGGATGCTACCGCTGGGGTCCACACGCCGTGCACCATCTGATGGTGAGCACGGCCCCCCCCACCCTGTCAGAGACGTGTCTTCTGTGGTGAGAGTGGCTTCTACTGTGGGGGTGGTGAAGGTTTGCCCCTGCAGAAGGTTGTCCCTTGACCACCACTGCAGAGACTGAGCGAGGGCTGCCGAGACAAGCACTAGATCGTCCCATTGTCCGCTGGCCTGATGCCATTGGCTCGAGAGCCACTCTTGCATGGGGCGCAGGCAAGCGCATGGCACTACGTAGATGCAGGAAGCCATCATCCCCAAAAGTCGCATGGCTTTGCCTACAGTCATCTCGTGACTGGCTACATAGTGAGGCATCTGGAACAGCATGTTTTGAACCCTCTCAGAGGGGAAGACTAGGCAGTCTTGGCTCCGAATTAGAGCCCTAAGCAACTGTTTGACTTGGCTGGGGTTTAGACTGAACTTTCTCTGGTTGATCGTGAACCCTAGACTGAAGTGGAGATCTACTGTCTTCTGGGTATTTGTTATGCATGTTCCATAGAAATACCCTGTTATGAGCCAGTTGTCGAGGTAAGGATGGAATGCCTGCACAGGTGAGCAGCTACTACAGCCAGTACCTTTGTGAATACCCCTGGAGCTGAGGCAATGCCAAAGGGAAGAACCTTGAACTGACAGTGGGTGCCTTCTATCATGAACCTTAGGTACTTTCTGTGCGCTGGCAACATTGAAATATGAAAGTATGCAGCTTTCATATCCAATATGGCCATGTAATACCCCCTGCAGTAACGGTGGGATTACCTCCTGCAGTGTTGTCATTCTGAATTTTTGCAGTTTGACCTAATTGTTCACTGGGCACAGGTCTAACGCAGGGCGCATGGTGAGATCCTTTTTGGGTACAAAGAAGTACACTGAATAAATACCCTTGTTTACCTGGTAAATGGGGACGACTTCTACGGTGTCCTTTTCCAGAAGGATCTGCACCTCTTCCAGCCAGATTTGCAGGTGTGCTGGCGATAGGCATCTGCTCTTCAGTGAGTGGTATCAAGGTGGCCATTGAAACTCTATGCAGTAGGCGTGGGTAAGGGTCTTTAACACGCACTGGTCTGATGTGATCCACTCCCAAGCGTGAAATGACAAGCAATCCCCAACCGGGGAGGTGTGCGAGGGGACCCGAATTGGCAAGTTACTTTGAGGTGGAGTCCAGGGAGCCTCTTGGAGTAGAGTTACTACCTCTACGAGGACCTCTCTGCGGATACTGGCCATTACCGGAAGTGCCTTGGCCAGAGGACCAGGGGGTACTTCCAGAGCCATATTTTCCATGAGGAGACCGGGAGAAGGAATATCCACGATAGGAACGGCAAGAGTTGGAGCATCCACGCTGGTGGAAGGGCTTGGCCGTGATCTGGCTGAGTGATTTCAGCGTTTCGTTCTCCTTCTTGGCAGTCTTCAGGGCGTCATCGACAGCTTTACCAAAGAGTTTCGAGTCCTCGACGGGTTCATTAATGAGAGAGGCCTGAGTTTCTGGTTTAAAACCAGAGTTCTTCAGCCAGGCATCTCTTAAGTAGAGTCCCTTGGGCTAGAGTGCATCCAGCAGTCTCAGCAGCATCCAGAGTATTTAATATATTGTGGGTCACCCGTCTACCCTCAGTTACGACCGCCAGTAGGCGTGATTGCGTAGGCTCTGGGACCTCTTGAAGGCCATCCTGGAGTATGCCCCATTGGAGAGTCTTATTGTTTGCGATCATGGTTGAATAGGCAGCAGAGGTAGCGATATGTTTCCAGAGGTCATAACGTTTCTTGCAATCCTTATCCAGAGGGGCCTCTGCCGTGGACATAGGAACCCCCAGCCTCTTTCTAGTGGTTGTAATCACCAGGGAGTCCGGTGTGGCATGACCCTGTATGTACAACTGGTCAGAAGGCGATGGGCAGAACAATTTTTCAAACCGAAGGTTGACTGCATGTGTGAGGGATGGTGATAAAGAAGGAGCTAGGTGCTTATTTATAGAATTAAGCAAGGGGATTGCCTGACCAGTGGGAGGCTTCTCCTTGAGGATATTTTCAACAAAATCAGAGTCAGGAACTGTCTGATGTGTAGCAACCTCTAAATGATCGCCCACCCTCTTTAAAATGGCGTAGAACAACATTTGGTCATCCACAGGTGACTCCCCCCTTTGTGGAGGTGAAGGTGGGTCTAGACGAGTTATGTTCAGGTCATGGGTGTGTGCAGGCGATAACCAAGGGCCCTGATCCCCTGACTGATCCCGATCCCAAGTTGGGTCTTGGTCAGCTGTGTCCAGAGCAAAAGGATCCAAGTCCTCCTAGGTCTTCTCTTGTTGTGAGACATCTAGGATAGAGACGGGACGTTTCTGTAATTTATGTGGAAAGTGGCAGGAGTCCTCTTCCCTAGGTCTCTTGGGAGTGATGTATTTATCTGAGATATCAATGAATTGAGCCATTTTGACCATATCATTTCCAAAGACGGTTACCTGGAGGGTGCCAAACCGCGAGGTTCGGGAGGTGCCGCCAAAGTTTTCGGCAGACCTGTTGGCATTGTGCGCTTGTGGTCGGTGTGTGCCCCTGTCGCTGGGGTGTGAACTCCCCATAATGGAGCCAGTGGCCTGTCTGTCGGGCAATTGTGAGCCTGAAGGTTCTGCCGAAGGGTCGATGGCTTCCAATTCCGAGCCATGGCTTCAGATGGATTCCTTGTCATCCGAAGCGACAGCGCCAACAGGGGAATGGCTTGCCTTTCGGCCTGCATCACGTAGGCCACCCACAGTTTAGTCCGCCTGTCCTTTAATGTCTTGGGACGAAAGAGCTTGCATGAACGCTCGTTGTGGCCTCAAGGTAGACACCGATTGCAACAGCGATGGGTGTCCTCCACAGGAATTTGCAGTTACATGACAGACACAATTTAAAAAGGAGTCTTCTCCATAGCAGAGGGTGATGGCAGCCAGACCAAATAGGGGAAAAGGAAATGCATTCTCGAAAGAGATTAAACCCAGGGCCCCACTCGCACTACTTTAAGGGCCTGGACGGAGGGCCAAGGCCACGCGGCCGACAGACGTCGAGCAGTTCACCAGTCACTCAGCAGTTGTGGTTGTTTTCGGAAGCAGGAAGCCCACGAGGCAGTCATCGAAGAGCAGTAGTCGGGAGACTAGACGACCATAGGTCATGGGACAAATATGCAATATAAGCTCTCACGATCTCCGCATAAGGTGACCAACAAGTTGGGCAGAAAAAAACAATCTGAGGGACCTCGACGTGTGAGGGATTTTGGGTACACTGCAAGTCACATTTTTATTTGTTTATATAGTGCCAGTAGCTCACAAGCATCAGGGTGCTGAAATGTAATCGTATGGACAAAACAAAATCACAGGACAAGGTGCAAAATATGTCATTAGGGGTATCAGTTTCTTAAGACCGGTTTATCATTTCAACAATATGTGTCTTGAGTTTTCTCCGGAAGCATGTGTATTTTCGTTCTAGTCTTAAAGAGATGGGCAGGTTGTTCCACATTGTGGCTGCTTTGATATGGAAGGCTTTCCCAAGTCCGTTAGCCTTTTTGAATCTGTCAATTTCGATTTGATCTTTTGAGTCCGACCTGAGTGTCCGTCTTGGTACGTTCGTGACCAGATTGCTTTTCAGGCAAGACTATGCGGTCATGTGGATGCATCTGTGTGTCAGCGTCATAGCCTTAAATGTAATTATTTCCTCAATGGCTAACCAGTGTAGATTCCTTCTATCCTCGTTTGTGTTCCTTTTTATAATCCTTACCGCATTATTTTGGATATTTTGGCATTTGGCGATATGGCCCATTTGCTCCCAACATAAGGGCATAGCCATAATCCAGCCTAGGATGGTGGCTGTGGCTACTGCTGAGCAATTGTCTTCACTCAGGTAGGAGCGGATTGACTTGAGGAGACGAAGGTGGTATGCGCAATTCTTGTTTATTTGGAGAACATGGGCTTTGGCACTTATGGACGAATCCATGTACATCCCTAATGTTTTTACTCTACAACCTTGAATTGGATGTGGTTTATGCGGAAGGATTGATATGAGCCGTTAGGTTTGGCTCTGGAATGGCTTAGACCGAAGACCATTAGCTCCGTCTTATTTGCATTTAGACATAGCCAGTTATTATTCATCCAGTTCTCAATGGATTTGTAGAGTTCTTCCAACCTTGCCCTATCCTGTTGGTACTCCCCACTAAATTCCACCACCAGCGTGTCATCGGCGTAGTTGGTGAAAAAGACATCGAATTTGTCGAGGACTAGACATAAGAATCTTATGTATAAATTAAACATTAGTGAGGACAGGCTGGCTCCTTGCGGCATGCCGCAGTTAATAGTCTCCACAAATGAGAAGTTGTTACCCCAGTGAACCCTGGATTTTCTGTATGACAAGGAGGCTAGCCATCTAATTGCTTCTGGGGTGCAATTAGCAACCTTCACTAAAGCCCATTTGAGCAGATTATGGTCTATGAGATCGAAGGCCGCGCTAAGGTCTAGCAGCATGAGGAGACCGGTGTTCCCCGTTTCAACAATGCTTAGCATGTGTGACTGCAGGTCCAACATTGCAGTCTCAGTACTATGAGCTGTGCGAAATCCAGATTGCTGACCATGTAGTACATTGCTGGATTCCACATACGATTGAAGTTGGACAGTTGCTATACTAGCAAGAAATTGCAATTTAATCGGTCTCAGATTGCCGGGGTCTCTTTGATCTGAATCCGGTTTCTTTGCTAAAGGTGTGATGGTGACAGATTTGATGCTTTCTGGAACATGTCCATCACGCAAGGATGCGTTCATTTTGAATAGGAGTGGAACGAAGATGTTGGCATTTTCCAAGATAGGTTTTGGGGGAATGGCATTTTCTGCACATGTGGTAGGTCTCATTGACGTTTGGGTTCTCAGTATTTCGTCTGTGGTGACATTTTTAAATTGGAAAGGTTCCTGCTGGCATGTGATCGATGCTCCTACTGAGTGATCCATTTGATCCGATTGCTGTTTTTGAGCCTCCCGAAGCAGGGTCCTGGATTTGTTGACTTTAGCAGTGAAGGCTGATTGTATATTGTCACAGTCCACCTTAGATGGAGTAAAGGGTGGAGCTAATGCCTTGGGTTTTTCTATTAATTTTAGTATTTCAAACAATTTGCTTGTGAAATTACCGGCTTTATTTGCTCATTGTAGAAATTTCTTTTTGTGTCACATTTTTTTTGTATGTTTTTTCACTCTCCTTCCACCAGTCCTTATTTTCTTGGAAGGGATTTTTCCTCCATCTGTTCTCCCTTCTCTTTTCTTTTTTTTAAGGCAGTTAGTGTGTTAAACCATTTCTGGTGGTTTCTATTTCATCTAACTGTTTTTGTTCTTAGACGGGCTATTTGATCCACCATTAAGTTGGCGTGACGTGAAAAGTTTCCAATCAATTTGTCACAGGAATCCTCATCAAGAGTCTTTCAATGTATTGAGTATAACTTGTTCCAGATGTGTTGGCTCAATGTTTTTGTAATTACGTTTTTTAATTTTGATCCGTACATTCACTTTGTTATTTCTCGTAGGCGTATTTAGTGTCAACGAGAAAAGGACAGTGGAGTGGTCTGACCAAATCTATGGTTTGGTTTGAAAGTCACTTGTCTCCAAATTGTTGGCGATTACCCAATCGAGTTGGTTACCATTTTCCAATGGAGGTTCTGTGTTTCTAACTCTAAAGTCGATGTTGTTAAGGATTTTCTCTAAGTGGATGGCGTCTTTATCCATGGGGTTCCTGTACCATCTGTTAAAGTCCCCCAAGACCAGTGTTGCAGTGTTTGGGCCCTGCAATGGGTTTAATTGCCGTGCTAAATCTTCTTTAAATTCCGAAATCAGGGATGGTGGTCTATATAATAGGATGATGTTCAAACAGTGGTTGTCTGTTGGGGTGTATTTGAGATGGAGTATTTCGCAGCCTTCACTTGAGGTGGTTGCTGGAAACATTTGAATCGAGCTTCTGGTGATTATGGCAACTCCCCCCATCCCCCCCATGCTAGTTTCCCTTTCTTTATGCTGTATCACATAGCCCTCTGGAACTGCTGTGGTGCATGTTGATCCTACAGGATTCTGCAACCATGTTTCTGTGATACAGGCTATATCAATGTCTTCCTCTGTAATAAAGTCAGCTACATTTTTGCATGTTTGTTCAGAGAGCGTGTGTTGAGCAGGCAAAATTTCATTTGTCTTGAGATTTTACCTTGTTTGGTTTGGTGTATTTTCCTACCTTCGCCTTATGTGCTTGATCTGCTTGATCGCAATGAGCTGGTGGTCTAGTGTTTTTTGGGCTCGTTTTGGTTAGGGATGGTGTTACAGTCACACCCATGTCGACGTCCCCTTTCGATCTTCGACAGAACGATTGAATACTCTGCGATTACCACTAGATGTCGGACTATATGCACAGCATGTGATTCTAAGCAGATTCACAAGCATCAGAAATCTAGGTACAGATCCTTTATGAACATGTTTTGCTTAAGTATAAGCTGATAACTAATGTGGAATGTTATTGTCTCTCCATCCTAACTAATCCTCCTGACTACGCAATTATATCAACAATGTATTGTTGAGACCGAGATAAAGGATTGGTAATGACATATCTATAATTTTAACTTTGTTTGGATTTGTCATAAATCACCAATGTATCAACTGAAAAGGATACGGTAACCAAAAAAGGATACAATTTGGTAGGGCTCTTCCGGATCCTATTTTCACACGACTTGATTGTAGGTAGGTCAAATTAGACCTTCCAAATGATACAACTCTCTGACTGAATGAAACAGGCAGAGAGATGGATCACTGGAAAGGGCGTGGGAATTGTGTAGGAAGTATGCCTAGGATAGATAAAGTATCATAAGAAACTGTCCCAATCGAATTACTTAGATAACACAGTATTAGCATTAATTCAGACACTGACTTTATGGCAAAACTGAAGTAATCCACGAAAGGTTCTTGAGGAAAACCAGGAGTTGAACAAACGACAAAGGAAGGGAAGATTAGTAAGGGAGACTTATCCCGAACGGCACGAGGCTCTCGCTAGATACCGGGTTGGTGCACCACAGGATACCTTCCAAAGTACTGTGCACAATCACCTTCCAATAGTTCATGAAATACTTCCTTTCCCACGAAGATCAAAAATTAGAATTTCACCTGTTAACTGTCACAGGTACCAATGGGTCAAAGTAGTTCAGAAAACCACGTGCAGGATTGCACCCGATAGCATACACGCAGCCAGGCCAGCCGCACTTGGCGACAGCGTTTCCGCGTGAAGATTTAGCACGCGAACAGGATTCACGCAGCTCAGGACAGCCACGCTTGCAGACAGCGTCCGCATGGAGATTTGGCACGCGAACAGGATTCACGCAGCTCAGGACAGCCGCGTTTGCAGACAGCGTCCGCGTGGAGATTTGGCACGCGAACAGGATTCACGCAGCTCAGGACAGCCGAGTTTGCAGATAGCGTCTGCGTGGAGATTTGACACGCGAACAGGATTCACGCAGCTCAGGACAGCCGAGTTTGCAGATAGCGTCTGCGTGGAGATTTGACACACAAACAGGATACACGCAACTCAGGAATTAAAGTGTGGAGGAAAACACGCTCAAAATAGGCAAAAAGTTGCTGAAGGGAATGCGAGAACGCAGGTCCGGAGTTCAGCTACAAAACGCCAAAATTGATTTAATCAGAAGCAGCGATCGGAGTTTCCACGCTGCTTATGTACGCACTGCCGTGATACACGTGACGGAACTAAGTCACGTGAAATTTAACGACGTGAAAAATGCAGACGTCGTTTTCCGGGCAATGCATCGAACAACCTCCATTTTGAGTAGAATGGTCTAGTGGTTCTATGAGCGTAACTCATTTTGTATGGAGAGGTCGTTCCTGGTCCAGAGATATGTCCAGCAGGCATGACAGGATTAACACAGCCCAGTTTTGAAAAAGGCAGTGGGGCTGAAACACTTTACAAAGAGGGGCTGAAGGATGCAATAAACTGTCAAAACGAATTCAGGTTTTGATTACCTCCAGGAGGTTTGGCGCAACCCAGGAGTATAGCAGTTAATATCTGACTCACCATAACAGTTTTGCTAAATTCAACCATACATACCGATTCATGCAGCCTTGGAATTTGGATCTAAGGATAATTCTATCCGTCACTCCAGAACATTGGAGCCTCAATAACACTTGGAAGGCAAATACCAACATGTTTTTAAATATTCCAAATGGGCACGAAAAAAAAGTGTGAATAGCTATGGATTTACTCTAGAGAAATGCCACAACTACACATTCAAACTGAAAACGTTTTAGGATTCAACAAAACCTTAGAACATATTCCAGAGGAAAGAACTTGTATTGTAGTTAAAGCCATTTAATCTCACCTTTCCTCCTTTGGCGCTCTAACAAACATTAAAAAAAAACAGACCACAGAAAACAATAAAAATAAAGGCTTTTTGCCTTTGAAAATTACAAAATCAGCAGAAGATACTGAAATAGCTTACAAACGTTCTTACACTGAGGAAAGGTTTAGGAAATACACATACAAGCAAGTTCATTTGCAAGGAGAATAATGTACGTTTTCATGTATAACATTAATGGTTTTATGTTTACATAGGCCGAGAGAGTAGCAATATTTACACTTACAATTCATGTTCTTAGAAATATGCAGGACAATACGCAAGACTAGTAATTTAAAGTGGAACTAGAAGTAGTAGATAATTAAAGCTATAAACAAAATATTATCAAAGTAAATTATCTGATCACACCCTTGAAAGCGGTCAAATCTTTCTACTTTCTCTGATGCTGTAAAACATTACATCATACATATGAAGTTAGGTTTTTTACCTTTGAATAGGCAAACCATACTAGGACATATTTTTCAAACTTTGTTATTTAAGGAAAGTCTATGGAAATACAAATACACAAGCAAGGTAATTTACAATGAGAATATAAATTCATGTATACCATTAAAGGCCATGGTTTACATAGCAACATTTTGAAATACAAATTATTTTATTCTTCTTCGAAATATGCAAGGCTCAGCATTGAAAATGAATACAGAAGTAGATTGTTTGTAAAATAAATGTTCATGGACTGAACAAAGTCAATCTGACCATCCGCCATCATAACATGTACATAATGTCATTTCTTCCAGGGCATCGCTCAGATTATGGAAATGGGGCTGCTGAAATGCACCTCTGTAAATCTTGAATTACTGCAAACCAGACATGTTTATTTGGGTGCTGGCCTGGAAGGCTTCTGCCCAGACTGATGGTTATCGTGACATGTTCGGGCAGAGCTATTGCGTTACCTTATCCACCATCTCTTCTTCAACAGTCCTCATGCTTTCTCATCTCTGAATATGCTTTAGACAAAATCTGTTCTGAACCCTACAGCACCTGGGCTTCTGCAGAAAGAAGTGCTAGAATACATACTGACTAGTGGTCTGCTGTACCAACTACCTACAAGGTTTTTTGTAGGTTTTGGGATGATACATGCTGCATATGGTAATCAGAAGCAGGTACACAATGCTTCAAATGGAAATATACCATTACACAGAGTCAATCAAGAGGCCAATACGTTCTTTTTAGCCTTCAGTTTACTTAGAAGTTGCAAACGAAGCTTGTGAATATTATGCTCTTTAACAAAATCATTAGACAGTAAATTTCGATTTCCATTCAAAATGTCTGAATATTTCGATGACTCATTAAGGGCAATTAATATTGCTTTGTCTTGCATGGTCTGAATACTACCAATGGAGGCATCTCCAGTAGGCACCTCATTTTCTGCAGAAGAAAATGGTTCTGCGGCTAAAACAGCGACGTTTGTTAACTCTGGAGGAAGAGACACCTCTCCACATGCTAATGGAGGAACTGTTATTTCATCATCACTACTTTTATTAATGCCCTTTGCTTTAAAGCCACCAAAACTGCTTGCCCCCTTTACAGGAAACTGCCTCTCTTTTGCTTTTAGAGAAGATTCATTTAGGTGTCGTTGTTGGACATCATCGGCCCTTTGCTCAATATTGTATTTTGAATTACTCAATTTACTTTTCTGATTGGAGACTCCTGGACTGAATAAAAGTGTAGGGTCTTGTCCTAAACAACTCACCCAGTTTGATGCAAGCTCACTCTTAGGTATCCTTTTCGAGTCTGGTGGAGGACTACTTGCAATTTCAGTTTCCACTACATTAGTATTTTCCTGTTCCCCGCCAGTGATGCTTCCAGTCTGCTTTTCCTCAGAAAACGGGCTGATTTGGGGCTCTTCATTTGTAAGGACTAGGCTGCCCTGAAAGTCATTTCGCCCACCTACTAATATCTCTGGTACTGTTGTACCACTTGTGTTCGACATTCTAATCAGTGTACACACACTAGAGCATTGAGAATGAAGGCATTCATTTGCTACTATAGTTTCAGGAGAAGCTACCCCTTGACATGAGGTTTTCAACGAATAAGCACATGCCTTTTCTTGTGGCTGGAGAGTATCTTGCTGTCCTGTGTCATCAATTCCTACCACATGGTCGTTTTGCAGTAATCGTCCCTCCGAATCAACATGAATTTCTACTAGGGTCAGCGTTATAATGGCATCATCTGTTGAATTTTTAAAGCCAAAAACACTTTTCCCTTCTTTATTGGTCAGGTCTAGGGGCTCTGTTGAGGGTGCATTAGAGGTATTCACTTTAAGAAATGCAGCAGGGCCACCTTGATCCACCACACAATCGCAGTGGACTGGAGAACTTGATCGCACACAGATAAATGGAAGAGATTCTGCATTCTCACATTGGAATTGTGAATTCAGTCTGCAGGCCGATTTGTTCTTTTCCCAAAATACAATATGAATCTCAGAAGCAGGAACTTCGCACTGATCATGGTACTGACAATATGGACCCTTTAAATCATCGCATTCCAGCCAAGAACCTGTGAACAAAAAAAAGAAATCCCATCAAGTAATTTATCACTGTATAAACTACACCTCCTCAATGCAAGTATTATGCAGAAATGCAAGTAAAGTAGCACTAAATCAGCAGTGTGTTTACTTGTGTATCTGCGCACATCTGAATTGAGTGGTCAGGTTCAACTTCTTAGACCAATGACAAATACAGGAAGTAAAACAAAGGGTTTGGTATTTTCCCCATCCAGCACGATTTAGGATTAGCCTTGCAAATAGTACCTTCAAATACTTTATTGACGTATACCATGAAAAACTGTTCTTTCAGCAAATACCAGTAACTTCGATATCCGTTTAAATTTGTTATGAAAGTCCCAGTACTAACTAGTTGCTAGTGCAGGCCTCCTTCAAAGTAGACTAAGCCAGAGGGTGAATATGGAAGCGAGATCCAAAGGGGATATTTAAGAAGGATAAAGTTGCAAACTAGCATTTTTGGTGAGGAGCATGTCATGCATTTGAATTCTTACTTTTTCTTTTCTTTTTTCGGTTGACCTTCACACCCAGGGGGAACAATACAACAGGTCCCAGTCCTCATCCCTCCTTCACTGCTCCCAATTACTCTCCGGAAAGAGGCAGTTTAAAATAAATCCCTTTTCTAACAATTCTTAACTTCAGCAACTTTATCTTTGTGGTTTGGTAAATGTCTGCACTTCGAGTACCTGTTTTCTGGGGTAAAGGTGCCCACCTGTTCTCAGGACTGTTTTGCAGTCTCCATAGAATTCAGGTCCAATACCATTTACGTATGAAATATATGCCTTGTTGCCAATCCACAAACATGAAAAAAACGAATCTGAAAGATACCTTAGAAAATTGTATTCTGTTGACTTTCCTAGGCATTTCTGTAGATTACTCCTAGAAAAATCCCAAGACATAAGACTGACTTTTCTAAGTTTTTACCAAAAACCTCAGATGGCTGATCCCAACGCCACTCAGAAGTGAAGGCACACAGGCCACTATAAAAGTTGTGCTATGGGTATATGAAGGCTTCTCCCAAATACTCAGACATTAATTCTGCTTTAATTCCCAACGCACACAGAAAAAAAAGGAAGATACCAACAGTATATCAGCGAGTGAGAGTCAACCAAGCAAAACCAGAGAATGAGTGGAGGTGGAACAGAAAGAGTGATATTATCCAACCAGAAAGAAAACCTTTCCAATGGTCACTCATTTTTCAGGTGAACATTTCCAATGGATATGTCTCGCAGGATTATTAATGTAGCGCATCAGATCAGCAGCAACACAGCTAAGAAAGCACAAGGTGGAGAAAGCATGCTTATAATATTTGTAAGGCTTATTTATTCTCATTGTTCCATGCCTCAATGACAAAAGCCATTTTCTCCCAACTTCCCATACCCCACACCACCCCTTGCATACGTAGTACAATGATCATGTTGTCAGTGATTGGACTGCCTAGCTCTTGCCATATAGGAGAAAACGTACCAGCAAAAACTAAATGGAATAGAGCTTCAGGTAATTGCTGTTTTCTCGACTAGTTGGACCAGGTCCAGATGACTTAAGGGTCGTTTACAAGGACACCCCCAACAAGTCAGGCAATCATACACCAGCAGAATCTTTTAAGGCAATGATGTACAGCATGGTTATGGCTTGGTCAGACTGTCTGCCAAAGACAACCAGACAACATTCTAGATGAACAGGGAAGAGTCACTCCATCCAAAAGTTGGCACAGTACTAGTTTGTGACTGAAGATTACAATGAAGGGGTGGCAGTTGGTATCTGGACTGAAGCACACAGAACAAAGAACCCAAACTGCTATTCCGGCATTATTTGCTGGTGTGGCTCACAGCTCCCGTTGTGAAAAGGGTGGCATCTGTATGCTCTGAACCCTCACTCCCAGAGAAAATGCCTTTCTTTTTTATTTTAAACTTTGTGATATAAAACAAAACCTTTTCACTACAACAATTCTTAAATAAGAATACAATAAAAAAGGGTAAATTACACTAAATTCCATTGAAGTTTAGAGGACTATCAAAATACATTAAAATCATGGGGATTCCGGGATTCCATAAATCTAAGTAGCAAAATGCCATCCGGACCCATATTCAGAACTGCCACAATGAAACAGAGGTGCTGGGAGAGTATCAATGAGTATTCTTTTAAATTCGGAACTCGTAGAAACGGTGCAATGTGAATTGCAGATGTCTGCCACTAGCCAAGATTTCTTCACCTTTCACCACCAATAATCGAGAAAATAAAATCCATGAACATCTTTGCATCCTGGAGTTAGAGACCACCCTTACTTGTACATGGTTAAACTTCCCCTGAGGTAACAGTAATCCAAAGAGAAGGCTGGCAAACAATGCTCCACGGACATGAAACTGAGGAACTTACAGTGTAAGCAATCCATATGAAAATGGGTATTGTGCATGGAGAGACGGAATACAATCCTGTGTCTGAAGGATCATGACCAGTATTTATCTTGAATTCGCCCCATAAGCCTGGTCAATAACTTAAAATCTAAGATAGGGTGCAAGACTGCATCCTCCTCAGGAACAAGAAACTAATGGCAACAGCATCCTTACCCAAATTCTGTTCTGGGGTCCGTTTCCAACATGCCTTTAATAGCATGGACTATACTTCCTGCATAAACTGATCCACGTATGCAACCTGGCTTTGGGGGAGTGAGGGGAAAACTGTCAGGCAGAATCTGAGCAACGGGAAGAGCATCCCAATCAAACGATTTTCATGATCAGTCTGAAGAAAACACTTTGTCCCAAAGAAATTGCACTCATTCAGCCCCCACTCCACCATATTAAACAATGTCTTGGGAAGCCATGACTTCACGAATGGTCTCATCCATGGAACAGGAGCTGGATTTGTGGAAAACGAGGAACAACTTTTAAGGCGTCTTCTTTAAACAGACAGAAGTAGCATTGTTATGCGTGCAGTCACATAACAATTAAAGGATAGCAGTGGAGTAAACGACAGAATGTTGTCCTTGTAATTTTCTTCCAAACTGACTAAAGCAAAGATCATGATCAAATGGAAAGCAACAAACATTGCCTTTCTATGTGCAGATATTCTGAAGAGAGTTACCTCATGTATCTTCTAAAAAGAAAAGTTAATTGGCCAGTAGAGCAATGAGAGTATTTGGCAAATAATGGTGCATCACATAACACTACTTTACTGCTGCACCTCAAAGCATGGACAGAATGAACTACAATGGTTTGCAATGGATAACAGTGAGAACTAGAAGGCTAAACTGAGAGGGGGGCATACATTTCAGCATGGAACCACCACTGGCCTTTTTCCTTGAGGTCTCAGGGTCAAATACGCCAATACCATTGTTTGTCATGCATGGATAGTGAGCATCATATGATGAAGAAAGAAGCAGGGTTGAAATCAACCAGGAACATGGCAAGGGATAATATGATGTAAAGAAGGCACCTTGTGTCTTGATAATTTGCCAGAGGAGTTTGGTCAGATTTGTGGCGAAAGGAAGAATTAGCTACTTTGAACCAGGCAAGTTGCTTAAATCATGAAACATTCAATATAAACCAGTGAAGGTAAAATCTGGAACAATGACAACTATAGATGTACCAAATCCAATGTTGGGCATATGGTGTCCTCTGGTTGTAGCTCTATTGCTCACTGCAATTGTTGCAATGTGAAAGACTTTTACTACAGAACATGCAAAAAGCTGCTGTGCTCGGGAAAGATGCTATTAGAATGGAGAAAAAAAAATAAGCGTAGTGTGTTAGGAACCCTGATGCTTATGGAAGCCACAAACTTGCTTCATGCCGTTTCCGTACCATGAAACCTGTCAGAGGAAATTAGAGAATGACATAGCTGGCTTTGTACAGCCAGAGAAGCATCTTCATTTGTGTCTTGTTTATTAGCTTAATCTTTCAATAAAGACATTGAAGTCAAATTCTGATAGGTGACTCATCTAACAAAAGGCAACCACATTAAATCGGTTTTGGAACAGCTGGAGTAGTGTTCATATAAAGTGTCTGGCAGTATGGTTTCTGCCCATTAATTGCTGAAAATGGAGCTGACTGGCAGGGGTATATTCTGCCTCTGCTAAGGTTGACAGATGGACCACTTGAATTTGCCTCATTAGTTAGGTTGTAGACCTGCTACCTTTAACAGTTTCACAGGACTACTATTACTCTCTCAAAAAGTCACTACCCATCAAATGGTAAGCCCAAACTACTATTCTCGACCAACGCAAGCCGCCAAACCTGTGAAGCACATTCACACTTACCACTGAAAAACACCTGAGCCCCTGGACCTGGTAACCATGTGTTGATTAAGTTTTCATGAAACCTTTTTGCCATTCTTGACCATGCATGAATAGGACCTTGCATAGTGTCTGCAAGCAACTGTGCCAGTTGATAGGCCATACACAAGCAATCATAGCTGTGTCTTAAAATAAGATACATGAGGTGGAGTGCTATGCTTCTCCAGGCAATGACCTTCCTTCTAAGGGTATCCCATTTTTGAGCATCCCACTCGCTTCTTGCGTCTTGCTGTGCAAAGGATCAGTTGATCACTAGGCTTCCTAGGGTGAGAAGAGACTCCAAAATCCCAGGTCTGTGGGGGGTGATGTACGTTTTCCAGTTGCCTTCTTGCTGATTGCCAGGGCAAATAACTGCCTTGACAGACTAGAAAGAGTAGTCCTATAAGGACCCAAGTACACGAGGAAAATGCTCTACAGTATTAGATTTTACTGAAAAAGTTAGTTTACTGTATAAGGACTGGCATTCATGGGGCTGCTTGTCCTGTGAACGTGTTTGCGCATTCTCTGCTCTCAGGCAGTAACACGCTCAAGCTCCCAGTAGGGGACTCCTGCTTGATTAATGCTGCAAGGGCAGTTCATTAAAGAAACAGATTATACTGTTTCTACAAACAAAATGGATGGCCACAAAGGCAGGACTTTACAGCAGATGGGTTGCAAATTGTACATAGAAACTTTGTAAAATGTACATTTAATGCCAAATATTAAATATTTTTGAGAGAACGTCTATGTTAAGGGGCTGGGGCCCAGGTGAAACAAAACCCAAGATATTGCTGGATATTTTGGAATGGTCTGCAAAAAATGAATTAGTAACTGTAGCATGATCGATTCTCATGTATCCAAGACAAGACACCGAAAGGAAAAATGCTGGTTTTAAAAATTGCATACATTTCAGTCAAACCTATATTGGTAACCAACATAAATTAAATGTCTATGGCTTAGCTGCAAAGATGTACTACTTTTAATATAGCTAATCATGCAATCGTATTGATTACATTCATTGCTCCATCCTCTCTCCCCTTACCAATGTGACAATTCTGAACACTGTTCAGATGCTAAGTGGTAACTATGAGAACGCATAATCTCGAAACCAGGTCTGGGCACCCCAGTGCTGTGGCAGAAATAAATATGGGGAACGAGGTAGGGACCGTCTTTGGATATAGAAAGGTGATAATCTGCCTTTTTGCATGCCTTTGTCAAGCAGGTATTTGGGGAGATTCCATAAAAACGGCTACCTCAGGATAAGTACACAGAGCTCCACTTCAATATCTGGAGCACAGAAGAGTGAATGGATGATCTTAGTGGGCTGCCTTTTATACATAGTGAATTTGTCAAACAGTAATGTGGGTCATCTTGCATGGAAAATCATGCGAGATGAGCAAAGAGCTTTACATTTTAAACCCTTCCACAGAGAGCCAATTAGAAATATTGACACTTTCCTTGGCAGAGGTTGCAATCTTGAGCTTATATATATGGCAGATTTCGGAAATCCAATATAGGAGGCATATACTAATATTACCTTTCTAAAACAAAAAGTATAGATCATGTAACTTGAGGAACAGCATGGAAAGGCAACAGTGTCTCTACAGCGCTTAAAAAACTGGCCCTGAACCTTACTGAAGATTGACATCCAGGCACAAGTGGGATCACAAAGCTTCCTCAACATAAAGCCATGCAAAGATTTGTCTAGTACCTTCATGCGTATAAAACTATTCTACATTTAGGGAGACAATTCGATAAGGGTTCCAGGCATTAACCAACATGGGGAGACGGAAGCCTTGCACAGCACTGCACAGTTAATAGTTTGTCAGTCTAAATATTTTCCAATTCAATGCTACAGATTAGGAACAAGGAAGTAAAAACATATCCATCGGAGGGCCAATCCCAATGTTCCATACTGGATGAGGTGGCATGGGTCGCACTGGACAGAATGTGTCAGACACTTCAGAGTAGGGATCATACCATGGGAGAATATCTACATAGCATTGGCAATGCCAACAGTTGGGCCTTTTGTGTAGGCATGGGAAAGGCACTTGCTAGGCACTGCTGTAGTGTTGTTAACTGGCCATTGATGTTAGCAGATGCAAAATGGTACAAGTACCTGGGACTCTAATAGCAGTGCCTGGCAAGTGCCTAATATTTATACACAAGCCCCAACTGCTGGCTTTGCCAATGGTTGTTTTCAACAGGACTTCAGTGAAAGACACGCAGAATGCTTATAAATCGAGTGGCTGAAGACAGGCCTGCTTTTGGCATTTTTATGCCAGTATCAATGTTTACTTAAGTCATGAACTCTCAGAAAACTGCGATGAAAAAAACACTGGTAGGCACTTAGAGTGTAAAGTTTGATGGGAAGGCTTGATTAAAGGGAGCTGAAAATGCCTACAAGGTGGTGTCTTCGGTGGGCAGGAAATGTGTGGGAATGGCCATGGGGGTTAGCAAGGCCATGGGCAATCAATGGGTGGGTAAATAACACCTTCAAGCTTTGTGTTCCTCCTCATATGCCATTTCTCCCTATTTGCACTCGAACTCCATAGTTGTGGCTAAATCGGTAGCTCTGCCACCCAATAGCCCGAACTAAAAACGGAAACAATGGCAATTCACTATATGTCAAAGATCCCTCGGCAAAATATGTTCCCAGCAAACATTTTGGGATCTATGAAGTGACTGATTGACAGAAGCGTTGGTCTTCAGCTTTTCACCTCAGAGGACCTTTCCAAAATCGTGGCCGTAGGACTAACATACTATCTACCAGCACTGACCAGCAAACTTATACATCCATCTGCAAAGGTCACCTATAAGGATTTTAAATCTTACACAGGGCTTCCTTGGGTAAATTGAGAGAGAGCTGTGAAGGTGGGGACATTTTTTACACAATGCATCAGGTGTCCACCTACATACAGAAATAGTTTAATATGAAGTCAGACTTTCTTTTTATATTCTTTATCGCTTCAGAAGTACACCACTCACTAGATCAAATTCACTATAGGACTATATTCTGTGGGAGGTGACAACAACCCAACTTAGTAGCCCAATCTCAAGTAGAAGGTCTCTAATGCGGGCAAAGACTCCCTAACACAACAAAGACTAGCTAACCCAACAGAGCCTGATGTTAAGGGCTCTAACTACAATAGAGCTTGAGCAGTGGGGAAATGGCAAGCCTCATCTGGGGTTTCCTGTGACAGTTTGTGATGTGTGCCCAGTGGGCCCGACCCAAGGAAACCTGGACAAATGAGCTTCAAATGCAACCTTTAGTGGTAGTAATAGCGTTCTGGCCATCTAGAGAGCAGGAAACTGACCAAAGGAGAAGCATGGAATGCAGGTTTCTAAAGGTTGTTAGAATCTGAAATCAACAGGAAAAAAAGGCAGAGCTCCAAACTGAAACTCGGGAACTCGAGTCCAGTAAGCTTCTTGCTACAGTAAAGGATTTAATCTCTTTGTATCGAAACAATAGGCATGCCTCTTTAAGGCCTCCCCTGACGCCCCTAAAAGTTACTTGCTATGCAGATGTTTACATAGAACAAACTGAAGTCAAATATTTTGCAGGCGATACTCGTAAATAGAATCTAAAGTGGCCACTTTCCCACGTGGGCGATAAGGACAGTAGAAAATGTGTAATGGCAGTTCCATAGAGCTACTGGCAACCTTAGGCCCACAGCAAATGCAATCTTGTTTTGTCAGCAAGCATATCGAAAATGTACTCAAGTGCACTGTTTAAGGGAAAAAACAGGGAGCCGGTTTGTTTATGGAGCACAAATATCAATAAGAAATCCAAGCACGGGGGACCTTGGGTTTTTTCAATAGAAGCTTCTGTGAAAAAAAGCACATCTTCCTAGTTCCATCCTAAAAAAATTAAAAATAAGCCTTTAATACGTAGTGGTGGCCATGCACATTCTTCGAAGAGCATAATTAATACAGCTATATGCATAGGCAAAAGATTATTTCGAGAACACGGATAATTAGGAAATGTGCAGTACATGAGTCCAGTAAAAGGGGAACTCATGGAAAGGCGGGTGGGGCCACAAAACGTCAACTAATCCCAAGCAGCCCGAGTGAGGAAATGGACAAGCCAATCCCCGACAGATTAACATGCAACTTGAAGCCATATAAAAGAAGACTGCAATCTCTGAAAGATAGAACAGAGTTGATGCTTTATCACAAACAGGATGGGGAAAAGAAAAGGTGGCTGAGCCAGTTAGCCCAGTCCCGTAGAGATACTCTGCATCCAGGAGAAAATGGTGCAAGGACCTAGGTGTAGGCTATAGTCCAAAGCCTAGTGATAGCCCCAATACATTCCTGCTGGAATTTTAAAGCTACCTTCTAGGGTCAAAGGTGGGGCAGGGGGAAAAGAAAAAAAAAAATCACAAAAGCGGTGTACTGTGACGGACTATAGATCCCAGAAGGGAGACCTTTTCAGGAGCAACTCCCAAGTTCAAGGCAGTATGCTGAGGTACTTGGAAATGAAGGACACTTCTGTGATGCTACAATACTGACCTGGTTGGTTAGAGTAGGGAACTGGACATTGGATCCTCTTAGAATTGTTGCACTAAGTTAATTTAGAACCTTTCCCTTTTGTATTTTAGCGTTTTTCCCACAAAGCTTGTGTAGGAATTCTTACAAACATCCCTGCAAGGAAAAATAAGGGGGTCACATGTTGCTTGTGTCTCGACTTGTCAGGTGCATCTTCACTGTGACAAATCGCATCAGCAGAAACCCAGAAGAAGCAGAGTTTGCTCTCTACAGTGCAAAGGATTCAGTGGTTCCTCTTGAGGACAGGGTTTTAATCAAGACTAAGGTAAGGATTCGGGTCCCTTGTATTTCCGGCAGATTGTGCCAAAATCTGCACTTGCCTCTAAACATAGTATCAACATGGGAAATGGATGACGGCCGTCTTGCTGATCAAATATAAAAACAGCAGGGAAGGCCAGCGTCCAACCGTCAACCAGCAGCAACCATCAAGGTGTGGCCTGGGTGGGCAGTAGAGCAATCACTCTACCTGACCTCAGACCATAGCAGACCAGGACATTAACACCAACCTGCTTAACAACTAGAGACAACTTTGAACATTAGCCTGCGTCACATCTAGATAGGATTGTGAATGTTAAAGTGCCACACTTACATAGAATTATGAATATTAGCCTGCGTCGCATCTAGATTGAATAGCAAATATTAGGCATTGGTAGTATTACCAATGCCACATTTAGCTAGAATTGTGAATGCTAGCTTGCTTCGCGTTTAGACAGGATTTTGATGGTGGGCAGTACACATTTGCATAGAATTGTGAATATTGGCGTGGGTCATACATAGACAGGATTGTGAATATTAGCCAATGCCAGATGTAGATAGAAATGCGGAGATATTCATGCACCACATCTAGAAAGCACGTAGAAATTTAGCACGTCACTTCTAGATAGCGAGGCCAATAACCAACCAAAAATTTCACCCCTCTACATACACCTCTCAAACTCTAACCAAACAACCACAACCCTAAAGCACCGAACCGCAACAAAAAAAAAAACCACACATAGCAGCGCACAACTTCACACAATGGCTACCGACCGGAAAGCACCCCCAAGCTCAGCGCAGTGTTAACCGAACTGAAGCTGCCAACCGCACATCACTGCTCTCTTGCACTTATCCCACTCGTTCCCACTAACTCACCCCCTTTCCTTTTCAGATCTGCCACAGCACCAGGGGACTACTCCGGTGGTGATAATGTTAAAGGATATTTGTACTGCGCACTAACATCCCTATTTGTTGCAGAAAGGACACATTGATTGGGCTTGGGAACTTAGATGTGGTGTGCTACAAGTTGCTGATATACAACCAAATAGGAAAGATGCAAAGGAGTTTGGTTCCAGCCACTGAGATGAGGCTTTCTCCAAGTTCCGAAAACTTTGAAGGGCCTCCAACTTTATTGCCACTCGGAAAAACTACCACCCTCCAGAAAAGCCTGTGAACTAGTTATCACTGAAGCATAGTGAAAAGAGAAACCAGCAACATTTCGTTGAAAGGCAGAGTTTATTGAATGTAGATAATCATCATAGCAGGTGAAGAAATCCAATTCCAGCTATTGATGCCAAAGCCGTTACAACAAGCTGTTTTGCAAATGGCACATCAATTAGCAAAACCACGTACTGTAGTGACTGAGCCAGGCATTTATCTGAGGGAGTGTTGAGACAGTGACCAGATCTGCTGCATTATCTCTGGAGCAGGACATTTAAAAGGTTCACCTTAAACCTCATCCCATTACCGACATACATTTCTCTTGGATAGGAATGGATACACTCAGAACCCTGGTTATGTATAGATTAGTCAGTTGGCTAAAAGATACTAGGATGCATTCACTCGCTTAACCAATAGCACACAGCACGTCCTTCAACATTTAAAACTACAATTCACCTCAGCGGGGTTTCCAAAATCCAGTTGCAAAAGAAGCCATTAAGGAAGTTAGAATACTAGGCTGGGAGGACAGGAGATGCTTTGCTACCATAGGCCTAGATTGCTATGCAAAATACTATGCTGGCTTCCACGGTGCTCACACTTTGCTATACTAAAAGAGGAGTATAAAACAGAAGAAAAAGCTACCAATATTGCCCAATTTGTACCAGGAACCAGAGATAGATGATCCTGGTTAGGAATGTGGTACCATCACATGACTGGTGTACCACGAGGATAGACTATGTAGGATTTAAGTCGGGAACTGGTGGTGGTCTTGCCTCTGGCATACATGGTCAGAGGTCTTGGGAGATTTCAATGTATTCAGCAGCCTGACCACTGCTAAAAAGACCAAATCTACCACATCAGCGGGTTAAAATCTTGGAAGCAAAGCAGTTATCCAACTTTAATGACTTCCACAAAATCCGAGGACAAAGGTAACC
This sequence comes from Ambystoma mexicanum, assembly GCF_040938575.1. Classification (NCBI taxonomy): domain Eukaryota; kingdom Metazoa; phylum Chordata; class Amphibia; order Caudata; family Ambystomatidae; genus Ambystoma; species Ambystoma mexicanum. The sequence goes on from NC_090941.1 coordinate 647,028,210, forward strand.
CCCTCTCTGAATGTAACCACCACCCAGTAACTAGTGACATGGCCTTACAAAAACAAACCCTGTAGGATTTTGCAGAACACTTCACATGTTTTTATTTTTAGATATACCCTGAATGCAGAGAGCATTTTTCACCACAATCCTGTACACCGTAGGGTATTTCATCTGCCTCAGACAAATCATGTGAGAAGAGGAAAAAGAAAATTCAGTTAGTGGAGAAACCGGATGCAAGGTGGTGATTCAGTATCAATCGTCTGCTGCCTCTTCTACAGTCCGACGCATATTCCATATCCCAAGTGGACAATTTAATATAATTGGAGCATCTTCTATTCCCACTGTCACAAAGGGTTCTGGCAGGGCATACTAACTCCCAAGTACATATAAAACGGCTTCTCCACTCCCAAGGGACTATTTCAGTTTGGAGAAGTGCCACTTGAGGTACAGATGGGGTCTAACAACATTCCAACGACTTACAGATTCAGTCTTAGTACTGCAGCTATAGTTTGCAGGAATTTATATCCGCGACATAATCCATAGTAATACATGAGAAGAATCAATTAGCCACTTGAAGCTGTTTGACTTGGTTCTATGTAAAACCGGGTTAATAATCCTGGGAAATGTCACTTGGCCCAGTCCTCAATAAAATGCTTAGGCTGGTGCAGGAAACTTTCTTGGTGGATGGGAGATTCACCTTTTAGACAGCTACCGCCTTCTCGGTTGCACTTTATTGAGTTACAAGTATGCTTAAAAATGGTTGGGTACCATAGACTGTTCATCCCCAATGCTTCCACCATAGTAGGCGGGAAAGTTACGAATGAACCCCACTGATGAAAGACTCCAGGTTAGTTGAAACATTTGATTAGGTTTCAGAGGTGATAAAAAGGGCCACCAAGCCTTGGAGACTGCGTTGTGCAGCCCAACAGTGCTAGACATGCCTCATGTACACCCCACCCCAGCCCTACTTGCTGCAGACTGACTGAAGTCTACAAAGGCGACCTTGGGCGAGTATTAGCCTATGAGAGAAAAGGCATGGCACAGCCCATATTGGCCATTGGCAAAAAGCAGTTTGTGGGGGCGGGAAGAGAGCTGGAGTGTCACACAATTAGCTGTTCAGTCAAAGCATTCAAATACTGACATTAAGGAAATTATGCCTCACTGCACAGAAGGCCCCTTAACTTGGTTAGCTTTGAACAAACAGTAATCCTTGCATCAGTCAATGGTTATGAAGTCTACAACCAATGCCTTCTCAGTGAGCATTGAGAAGACAAACTTCAGAAAAAGCTCTGGGGGTGGGGCACATTGAAAGGAAAGGATGTGTGTGATGGGGCAACTTCAGGAGGCATGAAGTGTGACTAGAGTACTCTAGTAGCCACGAGAAGCCAGCCGCCATATGAAGTGACATCTGCAAGAGGCACATGGGATATCCCCCAGAGTTCACCCATTCTCCCCACTTAAACCTGCATCAAGCTCCTGTCAACCCTTCAGGGCAGCCTTCCTATAATAGTCCATCATGGAATACATGGATTTGTCAGGAACACAATGCATGCAGTGAGCATGTCGCTCTTCCAGATTCGGTCTATGAACTTGCTTGAAGAAAGGTCTTCACCATGCAACCTCCTCTATTCCCCCACCCCCCACTCCACCAGTGGAGAGATCCAGGAGTGGAGAATGGATGGGAGATGAGGAGAAAAAAATAAAATAGGTGCTCGTGAACAGCGAAAGGCTAGCCAGTTACGCACATGCAGCGTGGTAGAGCAATCAGTAAAATAGGAGTTTATGGCAATGCAGAGCTGCGATAGTCTTGCATGAATCAAAGATGGAGGACACAATATTTGAGCCCTTGGCTCAGGAAGGCACACATTGGAGAACAACCGAAATTATGGAACAAGCAGCACTTCAGCCAAGTAAGAAAGAGGGAACACCTCGTGAAACAAGTGGCGGGGGCACAAATCAGAGAATCCCAAGGCAGAAGTAACAAGGGAAGGGCCCGGTCAATACCAAACACTAAAGTACTTTAATCCAGTAAACCAGAAGGAGGCCATCAATGAGGGGGTTAGGACCGTATTCCAAAGAGTCGGTGTGTCATCAGAGAAGCAGCAGGATAGAAGAGCATGTAGCCAAGCCAGTTAGCTCAGTCCCTGAGCAATGATGGACATCTAGTATATTAGTGCAAGGAGTCTGCTGAAAGCTATAATCCAGATCCTGGCATGAGTCAGCCAAATAATCACATCCTGCTCCTTCACAATGGACTGAGGGCTGTAGCTGAGATCCTGTTGATCAGCCCAAGACTGAGAGAAAAGCATCACTACACTGCTGGGAAAAGAACCTAGCAAGTGCTGGATATCTCGATCTATTGGGAATCTGAGAAAACCTTCGGCTGGTGGGTAGTAATAACATAGGGAGCTGGCGGTGAAAGGGGATGGATACATTCCTGTAGGTAATCCTACAGATAAGCGTGGACCACCCACTTACCAAAAATAGTCCAATGCACGCAACACATAATAGGTAGTCAAAATAACCCCACTCCCAGTAAAAGTGTTGCAACTGTGATGACATCCCAAACGTGCAACTAACCTCCAGGATAGGCCCAGATAGAAGTGTGCTGGGGTAGTTTAAATACCCTGAGATGGAGTGAACTGAGGGATGCTTCCAGGGCATCACAAGCCGGAGCACTTGTTGGTTAGAGTAGGTAACTGGATTAGGGCATGAAGCCCTCTACGAATAGACTCTTGTAATCTGTTTATTTACTCCTTTGTGCAGACACTATAGAGCCGCCTTATAAGGTTTTCATATAGCTCTTCTAGGAAATACTACAACCGTCATATCAAGAAAAAATAAAGGTGTTGAAATGTTGCTGATGTCTCATTGTCAGCGGCAGCCTCACTGAGACAACCCTGAAATCTGGTTGCACAAGAGTGACTAAAGTCAAGCTATGTAAAGCATATACATTTGCACTGTACCATTATACTGGGGGTACTGCTGTACATTATTTCACAACCAGCACTTAACTTGAATCCTTTCTTCCTTTGCAAAAATAAAATGCCAAATGTACCTTGAGCCCGGTTTTCCTCCGCACCACGTTTAATCATGTCTTTAATCGCCAACATACAAAAAAGTATGCTTCCTATTAAAACAATTTACATCTGCCTTGTAACATATTCCAACAAATTGGAATGAACCATTTTTCATAGATCATAAAATCTATTGTCGGACAGTACCATCAGAAGACAGTTTCCCAACTGCATCATCTCACTCTCCTTGTCTGCAACAACGATCCAATTTTTCTTCCCTGATCTTACGCTGCTGTTCAATAAATCTTGGACAAGCTTAGTTGCTTCAAGAATGCTACTGTGGTGATTTGGCCAGGTATACACAATTATTTTATTTATTAATGTGATACAGTTTTAAACAAATGTAAAAAACTTTACACATATATTTACATCAAATGTCTAAAGTGCAAGAATACAATAAAATTCCGGATCTTAATCAAATCCTTAATACGATTTCTAGATAATTAATTTGTGTATGGATTCAGGTCAAGGTCTGAGAGAAGAGAGAGAAACATCCTGTTCAAATTCATAATTAAAATAAAACATTTCATACTTGCACAGCAAGAATGTCATTACTTATCGGGGAAGGACCCCCTTGAGTTTAAATTCATGAGAGCAACTGCCACTCGCCAAACCTGAAAGAGTGCTAAATGCAATTTAGGATTATAGGTGTTAACACACTGCTTCCAAAAATCTGCCTGACCCATATAGTCTACATTATGAACAAATTCGCCAAGATACTTAATGTACTCTGTTCTCATCCTGCAGCAACACGTCAGCACATGTAGAGCCGTCTCAGGTTCGGTAGGGAGATCACAGATCCTACAATATCTTTCTGCTAAGCTTAGCCCCAGTTCAGGGCCCTGGGTAGACAGGATCGGTAGGTGATTGAGGCGCATTAATAGAATAAACCGCCTCAGGTGTTCAGATGGGCACTGATTTAGATAGAGTTGTGCCTTTCCATAGGTATATAGCACAAATAGAATGAAGCTATAGCTTTTCAGGCTATTAAGATGATTAAAATGATTCTGCCAATCCCACAGGTTGAGGCGATTGCGCATGCTGGTAATCAGAACTTCATTTTCCCGGCCCCATTCTGGTGACCAGCTGATTTCTTCAGTCAAAGACCGAATCTGGCTTTCAAATTTAGCCTGTCTACCAGCCGCACAATCTTCCTCAATCGTCAGAAAGAGATTGTTTGTTGGTTTATTATTGAGTCTGATATGGAATTCCATCCTCTTCCTTAGTACCATGGCTCTAAGGGAGAAGATTCCTAGCTCAAGTCTAATAATTGCCATGGGGATACACTGTGGAAGGCCGAGGATTTTTCTCCAGAACTTACCCTCTATCAGTTGTAGCCACCCTAGGTTCATATTTATCAGTGGGTCTAAACCATACGTCACCATAGGAGCCAAACATTGAATATATAACTGACGTGCTGCCCAAATTGAGAATCCACACTGTTCTCGTGTGAATTTATAGACTAAAGCTGTGAGTTGAGCAGCTTTTGTTTTGCGCTCCTGGATGCAAGTGAAATAGTTTCCTTTGCTATCAAATTCTACCCCCAAATATCTATACATATACGTGTATTCAATTTCGATCGCTCCCATCATCATTCTCGGTCTAGCCACTCTACCAGCAGTGTATAACAGCTTAGTTTTACTATTGTTAATGACTAGTACATTGCTTTCTGCATAGCGCCATAGCGGTTTGGCTGATCTCAGGATACCACTAAAAGTGTGATCCATGATCACCAAGTCGTCTGCGTAAGCTAGAAGTGGACAGTGGCAAGAACCTATTTTAGGGGGACAGTTATGAATCCCTAGGAGACATTTGGGTATATCTGAAATAAACAAGTTGTACAATGTTGGGGCAGTAACACATCCTTGCTTTATTCCTCGACTCTGGGGGATGGGTTTGGTCACCGAACCCAGGTTGTCCAACCTAACTTGAACAGTATTATTTGAATGTAATAGCTCCAAGTAACACAATAGAGGTTCAGGGCAGCCCAAATTCCTCAATTTGTTCCATAAAAGGGAGCGGTTGACCGAGTCAAAAGCCGCCTTAAAATCTATACATAGTGCGTATAGAGGGGGATTTGAACGAGAAAGAGCCTTATTTCTCAGAGTATTCATAATAAATATATTATTGGAAGTAGAGTAGCCTGCTCTAAAGCCGCTTTGGAATTGGTCTAATATCCCAGCTTTCTCTACCCATGTTAACAGTTCTTTCAAAATAAGTGCTGCAAACAGTTTCCCAGAACAATCCAGCATAGATAAGAGCCGGTAGTTCGTAGGATCAGACCTGCTACCTTTCTTGAAGACAGGTATGATGATGGCTGTCTGCCAAGATGTCGGTATACTACCTTCATGCAGTACCTTATCAAACAATATTTTCAAAAGGTTTGCCCAAAAAAGGGGATTACTCCTCAGCACCATATTAGAAAGGCCATTTGGCCCTGGGGCTCGTGAGGTATTTAATGCCTTAATTCTTATTTGTAGATCCTCCACGGAGACAGAGAAGGAACAAGTTACTTACCTGTAACTGTTGTTCTCCAGCATGGGTCTGGCATGGATTCACATGCTCATGAATATTCCCCGTCGTCAGGCTGGGAATCCTCGGTAAAGAAAAAACCAGTATCAGTTTCGTTTCTGATCTGTCTTTCGTAGTAATACCCAATCACTGGTCTCTGCGTCATACTGACCACAGCCAATGACTGCCCTCTACCTAAGCACCGCCTCTGGCAGCCATCTTCAGATTTGGAAGCACGTGAAGTGGCAGTATGACCAAGTGAAGAGCCGCAGAGGGGTAGGCGGGAGGGTTCGCATGTGAATCCATGCCAGACCCATGCTGGAGAACAACAGTTACAGGTAAGTAACTTGTTCCTTCTCCAGCATGGGGTCTGGCATGGATTCACATGCTCATGAATAAAGAATACATAGCAGTACACACATGCACAACCACGGGAGGTGGCAAAGGCTCAACATTAAGCATCACATCAACTCAACATTAAGCATCTTACCTCCTCACCAGGCTCACCTCAGGCGAACAGGTTGCGCAGCACTGCTTGGCCGACCCTGGACTCCTCCCTGGAATCCCGGTCGACGCAGTAGAATTTCGTGAAGGTGTGCGTCGACCTCCACGTAGCAGCCCTGCATATGTCCAGCAGGGGCACACCAGATAGGAACGCCGTGGTAGCTGCGATCGCTCTGGTGGAATGGGCTCTCGGACGGCCAGGCAGCGGTCGGTTTGCCAACCGGTGACAGTACATGATACAGCCGGAGAGCCATCTGGAGATGGAAGCCTTCGAGAGAGCCTTCCCCTGATTGACAGGTCCAAAGTTCACAAAGAGTTGTGACGTCTTCCGAAAACCTTTCGTGCGGTCCACGTAGAACTTCAGCGCTCTAGCTACATCCAGCGAGTGCAAAGTCCTCTCAGCCGGCGACGAAGGCGACGGGAAGAACACAGGTAACACCAAGGGTTCGTTGAGATGAAAGTCCGACGGTACCTTGGGCATGAAGGAGGGGTGCGTCCTGAGCACTACCCTCGTGTCGTGGAAAGTCAAGTACGGGGCCTTGCAGGAAAGGGCCTGGATCTCTCCCACTCGTCGTGCGGAGGTGATGGCCACGAGAAAAGCTGTTTTCCACGATAGAAACTTCAACGGGGCCGAGTGCAGAGGCTCGAACGGAGGTCCCATGAGTTTGGTCAGCACCACGTTGAGCTCCCACGCCGGGGCCGGAGCCTTCACCGGCGGGAACGATCTGAACAGTCCCTTCATGAACTCTTTCACCAGACGATGAGACCACAAGGACGTCCGGCCCGTGGTTCTGGTGTAACGGGAGATCGCAGCAAGATGAATCTTGATGGACGCGTGTGCCAGACCAGCTTTGGCCAGCGTCAGCAGGTACGGCAGCACTTGGGGAGCCGTAATCCGTAGAGGGTTAATCTTCTGTGCGTGGCACCAGACAGAGAACCTCTTCCATTTGTGTCCGTAGCATTTAAGAGTCGAGGACGCCCCGGCCTTTGCAAGAACCTCTCTGCAATCGGCCGGTATGTCGTATCCTCCAAACTCTAGCGCTGCAGGAGCCAGGCCTGCAAGTTCAGCGACTTCGGGTCGTGGTGGAGGATGGCGCCTCCTTCCCTGGAGAGTAGATCCGCGTCCGCCGGCAGCTTGATTGGCGGGGACGCCGACAAGTCCAGAAGGTCCGGGAACCATATCTGCCTCGGCCACGCAGGTGCGACGAGGATCATCCTGCACCGTGACCTCTTGAGCTGGTTGACGAGCCGGATTAGCAGAGGCAAGGGAGGGAACGCGTAGAGGAACAGGCCCTCCCAGGGGAACGAGAAAGCATCGCCCATGCTCCTCGTCTGGGGAAACCTGCTGGCGAACCTCCGGCACTTGGTGTTCGTCGCCGTCGCGAACAGGTCGATCTGGGGTGTGCCCCACCGTCGGAAGAGGCGATCCACCAGATCCTGCCGTAGTTCCCACTCGTGGCACGAGCGCAGCTCCCTGCTGAGTGAGTCGGCGATGGTGTTTTTTTATCCCTGCCAGATGAAACGGCACCAGAAGAATCCCTTGGGCGACGGCCCAATGCCACAGGTCCTGCGCCTCCTTGGACAGCGCTGGGGACCTGGTTCCGCCCTGTTTCCTGATGTAAAACATGGTGGTGGTGTTGTCGGTGAAGATCCTCACCACCTTGCCCTTGAGGGACGGAAGGAAGGACCTGAGGGCCCAAAACACTGCACGGAGCTCCAGGACGTTGATATGCAGGGACTTCTCCGTCGGGAGCCAGAGTCCCCTTGCGTGCAGATTTTCGGTGTGCGCTCCCCACCCTTCTAGGGAGGCATCCGTGGTCACAGTCACCTGGTGGGCTGGGGTCTGGAAGCCCATGCCCGCCGTCAGATGCGCGCGGGTGCCCCACCACCGTATCGCTCGTCGGAAACTCTCGTCGAGCTTGATCCTTTCCTCGAAGCTGCCCGTCGTCTGGATCCAGCGCGCATCCAGGAACTCTTGCAACGGGCGCATCCGGAGCCTGCACATGGGAATGAGGTAGATGCAGGAAGACATCATCCCGAGGAGGGACTTGATGGACCTCACTTTGGCCGCGTCGGCCACCAACATCCGTTGCACCTTGCCCAAGATGGTCCTGGTCCTCTCCTCCGACGGGGAGGCCAGAAGGGACACTGTGTCGAGCCTCGCTCCCAGAAACAGTGCGACTTGCGCGGGCACCAGGTGGGATTTGGCGTAGTTCACGGAGAATCCCAGGTCCGTGAGGAGTTGGACGGTCCTTGCCGTGTGGACCACGGCGAGCTCCCTCGTCTTGGCGCGGATGAGCCAGTCGTCCAGGTAGGGGTAGACGTGAATCCCCTCGCGGCGCAGCTGCGCCGCCACCGGTGCGAGGCACTTGGTGAAAACCCTGGGTGCCGACCGTAGTCCGAAGGGAAGGGCTTTGAACTGGTAATGACGCCCTTGGACCACGAATCTGAGGAATTTTCGGTGCCCCTTTAGGATGGGAATGTGGAAGTAGGCATCCTCCAAATCCAACGACGATAGGAAGTCTCCTTCCTCCAGCTGACCCAGGACGTGCTGGAGGGTGACCATCCGGAACTTCTGCGCCTTGATGAACTTGTTCAGGCGTCGCAGGTCCAGGATGGGGCGCCATCCTCCCATCTTCTTCTTCACGAGGAAGTAACGCGAGTAGACTCCGGAGCCCCGAAGCCTCTTTGGGACGAGTTCGATGGCGCCCTTTCTGAGCATCGCCTTTACCTCCAGGAGAAGTTGAGGGACGTGAAGTTCTTTCCTGGCCACGGGGGGGACGCGCGGGCACCTTCTTTGAAACTCGAGCGCGTGGCCCCGGGCCAGGGCGTCCAGCACCCAACGGTCGGTGGAGATGGACTCCCACACGCTGACGAAGCCCGCCAGCCGGCCTCCCACCGGGGTGCTTCGGTGGGGGCCCGACCCCACGGCCGGTTCAATCCTGCTTGGACGCGGCCTTGCCGCCTTGGCCTCCTTGGCGACGACGGCGGGGTCCGCCAGACTTGCCTCGTCCTCTGTAGGCCTCTTGCGACGACGAGCGGGCCGCTTGACGGTAGGAAGCGAAACCGCCGCCGGAACCTTTGGAGGCGCCCTTGCCTCCACCGCTCCGAAAGGGCGTCCGCCGTTGCTGCAGTACTCCAAGGGCCCGGGCCGTCTCAGTATCCGCCTTGATGGCCTGAAGGGAATCGTCCACTGTCTTCCCAAACAGGTTGTTCCCGTCGAAGGGCATGTCCAGGACCCTGGTCTGGACGTCCTGCCGAAAGTCCGTAGCCTTGAGCCATCCGCGACGTCGAAGGCAAACGCCGTTGCCCATCTGGCGGAACCCAGTGTCGGCGATGTCCGTCGCCACGGTGATGGCGTGGTCCGAGGCCACCTCACCTTCCTGCAGGATCTCAAGGGCCTCCGCCCTCTTGTCGTCCGGCAGAAAATCCAGCAGGGGAGCTATCTTGTACCAGAGTTCCCTGTCGTAGCGGGCCACGATAGCCAAGGCGTTGGCCGCTTTAATCGTCGTCGCCGCCGACGAGATGACTCTGCGTCCCATGGCATCCAATTTCTTTCCCTCGCCGTCCGGCGGGGAAGTCGACGTGGAGGCCGCCCCCCCCCCCCGCTTTCTTCCTGGCTGCCGCGGAGACGACGGAGTCCGGGGTAGGCTGCGCCCGGAGGCATAGGGGGGCCGAGTCCGGGACCCGGTACTTTTTCTCGTACCGGTCTCTTTTCGCTGGCGTCGTGGAAGGGTTCTTGAGGAGGGAAAGGCCCTCATCCCAAATGTCGTCCAACAGAGGCACTGCGAGGACCGTCTTCCTCTTGGCCTCGCGCCGTTGGTAAAGGAAGCCTTCCTTTTTCTTCTCCTCAGGGCAGAGTTGGAAAAGCTCGGATGCCCTGGCGATCATTGAGTGGAACGATCCAATCTCGTCGGGCGGAGAAGCCCTGGTGGGAGGCGACGACGGAAAATCCTCGTCGTATGCCTCGTCGTCCGTACCCGTCGCTGCCGTGTCAGTCCCCGTATCATCCCCTCGGGTGGACGGGGAGGAGGGCTGGACGGGGCGCGACGGTTGAAAAGGAGGCGGTGGATGGATCCTTCTTTTCTTGGTAGGGGGAACACCAGAAGGTCCCGGTTCTGGATCCCCCGACGGGAGAGGTTCCTCCGTCGGTAACGGTAGTCTCGTCCTTATCTCGGAGCATAAGGACTGTATAGCCAACAAAATGGCCGCTGAGTTGTCTTGCGGCGCTGGCAGAGGGGAATCCGACGGGCGAGCAGGGGCCCCGTCGGTATCCTCGACGATGTCGTCGTCGTCACCTGCGTCGGGGCCCATTCCGACGGGCTGGTCTTGTTCCACGCCTAGGCCGTGGCTTAAGACCTCGATCAGTTCCTCTTCTGAGGTTGAGGCCGAATCTACGACGACGCCCTGCCCCCCCTTCTTCCCCACGGAGGGTTTCACGGGGGTCCTATCGATGGGCACGAAAGAAGACTCCCTCCGAGGAGGCAGGGAGATTCTGGGCCCCGAGGCCGCCACCACTGGTGCAGCCTCCACAGGCTGGGCCAGGGCCGCCGCGACCGTTTCGATAGAGGGCTTGGTCGAATGGATCAAGGCCTTCACCACCTTAGGTGCGCTCACCGCCTTATCCTTGAGGGAGGGGGCACTGCCACGCTCCTCCTCTGCCTTAGAGCTCGACCGGGGTCTCTCCAGGAGTTTCGCCGGGTGCTCGGCCTTCCTCTTACCCGACCCAGAGCGTTGGCTCGTGGTTGATGGTGCCGGGGAGGGTGCGCCCTGCCTGGCGCCCGTAGAGCCCGACCGTTCGGCGCTCCCGGTGCCAGCGGACTCGCGGTGCTTGGCCTTATGTTGGGCCCCCGTCGCCGGGGCGCCCTCAAAGGTCTTAGAAGACCGCTCAGATTTCTTCTTCTTCTCGCCAGACGGGCTCTTACCCTCCAGCCAGCTGGCGAGACGTTGATGGCGGTCCTTCATGGTCCGTTCCGACATGTTGCCGCAAAACGCACAGTCCTTCTCCACGTGCATCTTGTCCCCATGAAGGCAGTAAAGGCAGAAAGAGTGTTCGTCCTCCTTGAAGACGTTCTGCAGCTGGCATCCAGGGCAGGCCCTGAACAGCTTTCCGGGCGTCGAGCTTCCCTTCTCCTGGGCCATCTCCGAGACCGGGCCTGAGAAGCTTCTGGAGTCCTCCGAAGTGTAGCTCGACGAAATCTTCACCCTTGAGGGGCACAGATGAATCCGACACGGGTCCCCGTTGATCGGATGTAGGATCGGTGGAGCTTGAGGCTCTTTTGACCGAAAGAATCGAAGTTTTTGTGAAAAAGCGCGAAAAAATAGCACTAACGCTCGAGAGCAATAGCACGAGGATCCCAACACATGAACGTGCGGTAAAAATCTGAAGATGGCTGCCAGAGGCGGTGCTTAGGTAGAGGGCAGTCATTGGCTGTGGTCAGTATGACGCAGAGACCAGTGATTGGTTATTACTACGAAAGACAGATCAGAAACGAAACTGATACTGGTTTTTTCTTTACCGAGGATTCCCAGCCTGACGACGGGGAATATTCATGAGCATGTGAATCCATGCCAGACCCCATGCTGGAGAATGGGGGGATAGGGGGTTTGCTAGCCGTGGGAATATAAGTCCCACAGCAGCTCCCCATGTTTCTCATTTCCAAAAAGGAGATCCATTTATCACACCCTATAGGATTAACCATACTGGATAGGGTTTTCCCTTTCGTCTTCCCCAGTATGGACCAAATTTTACGAGTGTTCTTACCACAATGTTCTGACAGTATGTTGCCACCTCTCTACCTTCCTTGTGTTTTTATGTATTTTTAACCATACTTGGTAAGTAGTCTTCAGCTTTCTTATTTTGAGAGCAATCACCTTTTTGGGGTCAGGGCCATTTCTTTTATACCTCATGTCTCCTCTAAGCTTGCGTTTCCTATCTCTGATCGCACGGTCGTATTTTAATTCGTTTGAAGCCTTGCCCACCATCAGGCCCATTTTACGAGAACCGTGTAACTCAGAGAATTTACTTATCCAGTTTTCTATTTGTTCCGGTGACTTTTGCATAAAGATATTTAATTGTTCGATACCCCACTCATCGGACGCCCTTGTGGCCTTTAGAATATTATTCGCTGACCAGGTAATACAATTTAGGGAGTGGTTGATTACGAGGTCTCCCAGATTTGCAAATGCAGCATTAGGGTGGCTGTGTCCCAATGATAATATCAGCGGGTCGTGATCACTCCATTTGTATTCGCTCACCTTCATATCTTTAACAATTAGCGCAATCTCTACACTAGTATAGATATAGTCTAAGGTGCTCTCACTACTCCCATTCTTCCAGGTGAATTTACCGGGGCTATCGTTTCTAGTTCGACCATTAATTATTTCAAGGTGCCAGCATTCAAAGAAGCCCCTCCAGCACATCCCCTCTTTATCCGTAAAAGCCTGATTCCATATACTGTTGCTCGTTAGAAGCTGATTATTGCTTGTACCACCGCTACTGTTGATTCTACAGTTTAGATCCCCGGCCAGAATTACAAAATCTCTGCCGTTGGTTAATTTCCAATCGCTTAAGAGATTGTGCAGGGAATCTTGTATACTTTCTCTATGCTTTGCGCCCGGGGGATTATATATATTTATTAATAATATTTCTTCCCATCTTGCTTTAATTCTAAGGGTCAAAGCAGCAGCACACAGATAGTTACTATCCACTGGAATCATTCTACTTTTCAATTTATTGGATATCCCTATAGCTAAGCCCCCATAAGGTCGTCCACGTATGCCTTTCTTCGCAAGGGTATGGTAAATAATATACCCGTCCATGGCTGTCTGCTGCAGCAGCCAAGTTTCTTGCAATAAAAAAATGGGATATTTACTTAATCATTGATAGGGAGCCCGTGTTGGTAAGAAAATGCTGATGGCCATGAGTATTCCAATTTAGCAGGGTTTGTTGTAAAACTAGAGGCAGCGAGTCTGCCAGCCATTTCAATGTATTTTGGATATCTGACATCTGTACATTCTTTCCCGTTTTTTGAGGGGGTATACCACTCTTGTTTGGGGCTGCCGTTGGCTCAGCGCTTGGGAGTAAGGGATCTTCCTTCTCTTTACAGGCATCTACTTCCACCCCCACTTGTAAAAGACATTTTTTATGAGATCGAATCAATTGAGCAGATGCCAGGACACAACAATGGAGGGCTGTAACATTGGGATTGCATACAGTAAGTGGTTGCACAAAAGAGAAGTCCTCCGAGCGGATTACCCGCAATTGTGGAATCAAATGCAATTTATTCAAGACCTCCGTTCTTGTCAGCCACTTATCCCTCTTCTTTTGATTTAAGTTTTTAATGATACATATTTTACTTGCATTAGGGATGTCAATTTCTGTTGTTTCCAATGGATTAGAAGGTCCCTTGTTGTCAACGTTATGTTGCCCATCTTGGTTCAAGCATATAGTGTCCTCTTCAGCTAAGCTAGTAGAAAGGTCAGAGTTCGGGTCCTCTATAATCGTGCTGGTGATTTCCTGTGATATATCTGGGATGATCCAGCTCGTTAGGGTCCCCATTCCTTTCTTAGCATTTTTCTTGGTTTTTCGCTTCTTGCGTTTTGATTTTTTTGCACGTGTTGCTGGAACGTTGGTGGCAGGTAAAGGGGAGGCTATTTCAGCCACCAAGCTTTTTGAGGCTAGGCGTCTTTGTTGTCGTCGCTGTTTTTTTGTCAGAGGTATTTCCAAGGCTTTCTCTATAGATTTATCTAAATTGTCGGTAGCCATCTATGGATCCAATCCCTCAGCTCCATTAGGGGGATGTTGATTGGGTAGATCTTGCCCCATGGGTATGATGGGATTGGGTAGCCCCAGCTGTATTATCGAGTTTGCGTGGATCCTCCCGCATAGTTTTAGCAGTATTTTCATGGCGAATTGGAGAGATGCCACTGAGGCTTGCAGTTCTATGATGGCTAGGTTGTTACAGTCCTCGGAGTTTCCGCTGTCTCCTGTCCATGCGTTCCGGATCTTCAGAGCTTATATAAAGATTTGGGTAAGTTGATAGCCGTTCCTCTGATAAAACCACTGGGGAAATAGAGGAGGGGCGCACGGGAAGGGTGCCCGATAAATTTGATGTTGAGTTGCCTGGTTGTCTTGGGCTAGTAAATCCCCCAGGCTTTTGCTGCTCCCCCTGAGCTGCGTTTAAAACCTGTGCCTCAATCACAAGTGGACAATCGTTTGATACAGTGGGGGGTTTGTTTAATGGGGCCATTGATTTTTGAATTGATAGGCATAGATCTAGAAGAGAGTTATTGTCAATATCATTGAAATTAGTATTATCCAAAGAAATACTGTTATTATGTTGAGATGGTGGTTGAAAGTTACTGGCTTCCGTTCTTGGTTTACCCCCAGCAATGGTTGCCTTGGTGTGGATTTTCCCAAACATAGGTGGAATAGTCCCTTTAATCGATCTACCCACCTCCTCTCTAGGATTGATATTCTTATTTTCTTTCTGCAGTGGAATGTCCCTAGGCCCTTCTTGGCCTTTACGTAGGTTATATCGAGTTTTATTCTGCCTTGTTTTGGCCATGAAGTTAGGTGGATTTTAACCTCCCTTCTTCTTAAGTGGGGGTAGTGATGGTGAAATAGGTACAGTCATATAGGTGCTGTCTCACTTAGATTATATCAGATTCCACAGTGTGCAAGAGTACACAGGTACACTGTGTTTATAGGTATATACTAAAAATGGCTCACCTCCTCAAGTTCCAAGTTGGCAGTAGCGCCACAGCACCAAACAGTCACGAAACAGTCGGCGCCCTTCACCCCTGTCGGGCTTAACGCCGCAAGGGTGGTAGCCTGTGTCTTATGGCTGTTCCCGAAGTCACGTGATAGATCACGTGTCATGCGTGGCTCCGCCTCCTCCAGGAAGCGTGTGGCACGGCTGACAGCGGCAAGAGTCGAGGAGCGACTCGCAGTGCCGGTCTGTGATCAAGGCTCCAATTGATGCAAATTTCGCAGTTCCAGGTAAAGGCACAATTCACGGGGCGGGAGGCAGCCTGGTCTTATGGCTGTTCCCGAAGTCACGTGATAGATCACGTGTCGTGCGTGGCTCCGCCTCCTCCAGGAAGCGTGTGGCACGGCTGACAGCGGCAAGAGTCGAGGAGCGACTCGCAGTGCCGGTCTGTGATCAAGGCTCCAATTGATGCAAATTTCGCAGTTCCAGGTAAAGGCACAATTCACGGGGCGGGAGGCAGCCTGGTCTTATGGCTGTTCCCGAAGTCACGTGATAGATCACGTGTCTGGCGTGGCTCCGCCTCCTCCAAGAAGCGTGTGGCACGGCTGACAGCGGCAAGAGTCGAGGAGCGACTCGCAGTGCCGGTCTGTGATCAAGGCTCCAATTGATGCAAATTTCGCAGTTCCAGGTAAAGGCACAATTCCACAATTAAAATATGCACAATTGTCCATGTAAACTCAATGTCAAAAACAGTCAAATTGATTGCTGGAAGGAAAAGGGCTTGGTTTAGAATTCGTGGGGGCAGAACATGTCCAGACAGCCATCCACCCCTTCTTCAGCAGCGATTGGTGGGAAGCATTGAATGTTTTAGAGAGGTTGTGGAATAAATGAACCAACGTTATATACCAGAAACATCTTAGACCATAGAAGATGTGAAGAAACTGCAGAATGTTAATTTGAAGCCTCAAACTACTGCCACAGTGCCATTCTGTTACATTTCCAGTTGAGGCAATAAGATTAGTTGATGGCAAATGACGACTGGTTGAATAAAGAGATTGCTTAATAGTCATGGCTGAACAAATCTACAGTACCGTGCGGGGTCAATGAAGTGGAAAGATATATTCGGACGATTCAAGTACTTAGTCAATGAAACCGAGCAGTTGGAATAAAGTTCAAAGTAAAACTAAAAACCAGAAAGGAGACACTCATGACTTACTGATGTGGCAGTGCTTCACATTTGACATGATTTAAGCAGTGCATGATAAATGGTAAAATGTGTACAGAGTCATAAAATAGGGGATTTACGCAAAGGTGCATAGCTAAGAGGAATAGAAGATGATGGTCAGGGAATTTAAAAAGGCCCCATTTGGTGTTGCAGATGAAGTAATAAATGTGTTTCAGTTACAAGTGGGACATTTGATACTTTGGTGCAAAGAGGAGTGTTGTGAACAATGGAGGAGGAAGGGGGTCCAATTTGGATGCAGCAGCACAACACGATTTGGCCACGGATTCAGGGATTTAAAACTACTATGGTGGCGATTCAGCACAGCACAAAATCATAACATAAGAGATGGTAGGATCTCGATTCAGAAATTATGAGAGTGACTGAGGGTTAACAGAAGATGGTGCTCACAACTGCATTGGGGATTGCATCCACATACTCAGGGGAAAAGAACTGTAGTAGGCATTATATTGTAGAATATGCCACTAAAGAAATAACATGTAAACACCACATATATGAATTGGATCAAAGACCAGAATCTTTTACTGTATGCTCAACTGATATCCTGAATAACACAGCTTTTGAACCTATTGAGTGAGCGGCCAATTGTTGACATTATGGAGTTGCAAGCCGAGTCAAGGAGAAAAATTGACAACCACTGTTCACCAGAACACCCAGATACTCCCCCAGCTCCATGTAGGTTTACACCAGACTGCGATAAGGATACTCCTGTTCTCTATCAATATATTTTACTCAAGACATTTTGGGGTGCATGATCATACCAAGTAGAATGATGTACAAGTCGTTACCCACCCAATTATACAGTGCACAGTTTCGGTGCTATAACATTAACAAAAAAGTCCTGAACATTCCCAAGATTCTGCTCCCCCTGATTTCTATAAGAGAAATCGAACCACAAATCATTTGCATACATGGTCTACTCCAATTCTCTCATGTATTATAATTTAGTAACTTTCTTGTATATGTTCTGAATAAAGAAGAAATACCACTTTCAGAGATTAAAAGGACATACCGTAAACAAAATATTGCCTAACACAAGAGTACACTGAAGTCAAACTTAATTTTACAAGGGCACAAATCTATTCCACATCATATTAGTGCACAACAGTCTGGTTAAATCACACAGTTAAGCACAACATTTTTCAGTCCCATGGTAAGAGCAGGAACTTCTTTAAGGGAACTTCAATAAGTGATGGACTGACAATGATCACCTAAAGGAACCATTTGAGAGCGTAGTGTGTGTGAAATCAATACCACTAAAGGTTGCAGTGAGCTTAATCCAACAAGTGATAAATATTAGATCAATCTGATCTTTCAATGGCTCAAAATTTGGACCAAAAGAAACAGTATTAGACTTCCATCCTATGCGTTAGGTGGACAGTTCTAGAGAGATAACCATTAGAATTACTCAAATTCTAATTGTTACAAAGGGATATCCAGGTGCCACTTCGTTACTTATTGGAATTGCTCAATAATGTTCTCAATGAAGGGGAAAAAGCTGGGATGTGTAAATGTAAACTCAAGTATATCCAATACTTTCCTTACAAACTACATGCATGGTTTTCCTGTGGACAGAAAGCCGGGGGGGGGGGGCAGTGCATTTACCAGCACGCTGTACATGAAGAAGCATGCTATTATAAGTACAGATAGAAAGGTGCCAACCATTTAGGTCATTAGGATCAATAGGGGGCTCCATCAAGCAATCAGAAGGCATGGTCTACAAATTCAGCTTCAAGACTCAGAGCATGCCGGGCACCAATTGGATGTTAAACCTGTATAGGTTAAAAACGAGTAGCAGCAGTACCACTATTTGCATAAAGTAACAAACTAACCACTCATTCAGTCATATCAAAAAGAATAGCAGTATCCCTTGCGTGACGAAGAGTACTTTTGCATATATAATCCAACCTCTATACTTACATATTTAAGGAGCTATCCAAGCAAGATTCAGTGGCAGTCATTACTAAATGAATACAGACTGAGCAGAGTTCTTTGGAGTATACATTTTAGAATCATTTAAAGCATAGGGGGGGGGGGGGGGTCGATTTGCAGAGATATTTGATTTGTTTTATTTGCATACATTTGAAAATGTGCAGCAATACAACCATTCCTCATAAAACTAACCACATCACCCCCAAAAGATAAACAGGCAGTCCTACCTTTATATGTAGCAATTTACAAAAGAACCCAGCACAGGGCCAAATCTATTACAGAATTATTTTATGGTAAGCATAACAGTTACCGTTGTTTCAACAGCTTTAAATCGGAAAAACATTCAAATGCTACATGAGAAAATTGAACAATATCCCAATGTTCCCATTGAAAAAGGTATCGATAGAAACAGATTCCTACATCAATAGTGTGTTCTCCTAATAGCATGTGCCTGATGCAAGATGGGATTGCATTTAAAGTTTGCTAAATGCACTGATTTACGCTCCCCTCTTTCTATCTACACCAAACTTATTTCTGTAATTTGCAAGAAAATTGGATATACTTATGAGTTTCCATTTGCATGTTCCAGCTTTTTTCCACCTTCCCAAAGTAATAGAAAGACATTACAATAAGGAACAAAGTGGCATCCAAAGGGGTCTTGTGGTTAGAGCCCCATTTTTTGTGTTTTCCCTAGGCAGGTCAACCTCTAGAACACGAACTCTGAGTAATGCTAACTCATCCCCCTACGACAACCTCAGCCCCTTCCCTAATATTAGGGATGGGATTCAACTGATGTTTCTCTCGAACCAAATTGTCAATAAAAAGGTAAGAGCAATGTATTAGTCATTACTCATTGGATTAGATTTAACATGCATCCTTTTGTGGTATGGAGAACACACTACCCATTTTCAAATGTGTTTCCTTTAGGCCATCATAGTCAGACCACCACTTGAATAATGTCCGGCTATTTGAAGGGGAACGGAAACATCAATGTGATGTGGAATTGATAGGTGCTAAAACTTTAATGTACGTTTTTCTTTTGTATTTATGTTGTTCGCCATCAATGTACCGTTGGGCAATATTTTAGGTTTACAGTAGGTATTTAAACATCTTTCAAATATCCCCTTTTAGAAATTAAATATAGGAGCGTTAAGAAAAGTAGACTTAGTAAAAACACACATTTGTCTTATTCAAGGAATCAATGGATGCAGAATCTTGAATGTGCCGGGCTGTGCCATTTTGCGATTTGGTACCTGGGATGCCCCACTTCTACTCAAATAACCTGGGAGCAATTAGTTGTTCTGGCATAACATGATCACGTAAGGTGAATAATGCACAATGCAAATTTTGCATCACAATTAGTCTTTCAATTGGCCAAAAGATAAGCCTTTCAAAAACATGAACCACTGATAAAAAAAAAAGCACAATTGTTTGACAGAGTACATAATTTAATATTTTCACTACACCAGGCTACATAGGGGAGCAAGGGTTGCTATCAGGAATGTTTCTATTGGTCAATTGCATCATAAAACGAGCAGGTTAAGGGTCATAAAGGCTACAGCCGTGGAGTAGGATGGGCAGAGGGACTAGTGTGTACAAGTTGGCCATAAGCACTTCAGAATTAAGACGAAAAGGGGTAAAGTTCACAAATAAAGGCGCACACTCTACAAGGAGCTTGAGTAAAGACTTGCTTTTGGCTTTTCTTTGTTGTACCTGTTTTGCAAAGGATAGCCTTGATGTTTGGATTCTGAATGGGACGCAAGGAAGTTATCGTTATTGATGGGAGCAATTTGGCTCTTGCTTGTAGTGTAGGCAATCCTGGTCATCTGGGCACCAGCAGTTACCAGGAGAAACGTTTCACTGTGCAGGCCAAATTATGCCAAACATACCTGTGTGACGCACACTATTTTGGAATGTGTATCAAGAGACCATTAGGACAGATTAGACATTTAAAACTGTAAGGGGCAAATAAGATAGACACCATATGTATGCTCTTCATATCACATTAGAATCAAATGTATAGTTTGCATCCAAACGAGATGCAGAGTTTCTGGCTAGGTGTCCTGTGACATTTAGAAGGATTTCGCTCTACATTCATTAGTGAGATGATGGAAAAGCGGTCGCCATTTCCCTTTCAAGACGCACAAAATCCTGTTCTAGATTACTGAGCCCAAAGCACCAAGATCAAACTATTGCTGGTAATTAATGAAAGGATCAAAACGGACAGAACTTCAACCGTATACATTTCCAGGTAAAATGTATGGCGAAGCACTGTATTTTAATATTTCAATCAGACATTTTCACGTGTACCTAGGGTTTCAAAGTTTATCAATGTAAAAGCGGTCTTGTATAGCACACATCTGCAATTTTGGTGCATTGGTGTACTTCTGCAAAGAATAACTGGTAGGTGTTAGTGGTATAGAGTGAGGGGCAGGTGCGAAACCTGGGGCGTGGAGTTAAGTTTGGAAGGACCAGAGTGCTGGGTCAGGTTTGTTTTTATGTGGTCTGTGGCAGTGAGACAGTTTTCAATATCTTTTTACATGCTTGATCCAGAGGAGAAAATAAAAGATCTGACAGTGCATCAACAAAGCGAGAATTCCAATTTCTGCTGGAATATGTTACAAGGCAGATGTAAATTGTTTTAATAGGAAGCATACTTTTTTGTATGTTGGCGATTAAAAACATGATTAAACGTGGTGCGGAGGAAAACCGGGCTCAAGGTACATTTGGCATTTTATTTTTGCAAAGGAAGAAAGGATTCAAGTTAAGAGCTGGTTGTGAAATAATGTACAGCAGTACCCCCAGTATAATGGTACAGTGCAAATGTATATGCTTTACATAGCTTGACTTTAGTCACTCTTGTGCAACCAGATTTCTATCGGCTTCATATCAAGCTAAAGGTTTAGCAGGGCATGCGATGACCACTGGGCGGGCTCACCAAGGTTAATGTGCAGTGGGCTTGTGCTTGTATTTATAAGCATGCAGTCTGTGTAGAATAAGTGAGCTAGCAGACCGGTGAAATGGTTTAGTAGGGGTGGTCTGGGGCTCTTAAATGAGTCCCGTTATTACAGTTATGGGGCTAAAGTGAACAGTCCTAGTTCCACTTTGCCATTGGGTTGATAACGGGGGTTTGGTTGTGTTATCAATCAGGATGAAGGGTTTTTACGGATTGGTTCCATTTTATGGTTATAGAGGAAGTGGATGTCTTCTGTCTAATGGGGGGACTGATCTGCCAGAGTCTGATCCTCAGCGTTCTTGTGTTGTGCATAGGCGTATTGAACAATTTGGTCAGTCTTGCGTAAATGGGTCCCATCACAATTTCATGCTGGTATAGGAAGGTTATAATGAGATTAAAATAAGAGTGGTTCGGCCTTATGGAGTTGCAGGGTCATGCTGTTGCATCTGAGTATTTCTAGTCCCAGCCTGGCTGGTAGCTTTAAGGTTGAAGGCTAAGATTGTTTTTTTCATGTAGGGTGCAGCTGCAGTGTTGAGCACAGTCATGTTAAGAGATTATCTGAACATTCAGTAAATTCCTCTATGTGCAATAGCCTGGGCATTCTGCCCCATAGCTTGGTTGACCAGAGTGAGGAGACTCCACTTTAGTCTGTCCAGCTAGAGTGTGCACGGGCATTGTTTGAACAGAGTTCTAATGGGCTTGCAATTAATGTATTTCCTCATTCATTTTGAGCACTGGAAGACATGCTAGGCATCAGAGGATTTTGAAATGTATTCCAGGTTTGACACGGCGGCCAGGGGAGTGCTTGGAAAGCTAGACGCCCCCCCTCCCCAGTCTTTGCAGTCTAAGGAGTGCTTTCACAAAATGTTTGACTCTTGAAGGGTGCTTGGTAAATATTCAGAGAGACTCTAGAACAAGCTGTAGTCATACTAGAGCATGGAGAGTACTATGTTGATTATCAAGGTTCTATGTGGTAAGATCAGGTATGACGCAATGCCCCAGATAGAAAAAGAGTGAAAAGCAACATCTTTTCACTATGGTTTTAACTTTAATTCCAAGTATTAGGGTGCAGTCCATGAACAATACAAGATTTTTGATGGTCCCAGAAAGCATTTCTTTAGGTAAAAGGTATTGAAGCTGGGTTGGATTTCATTTTATTCATTTTTGTGTCAGGAGTCAAAACGTGAGAAAGGTGACATGGTCTAATGTATATGCATTTGAAGTGTGGCAGTACTGTGACAAATGTAGTAGAGAAGAGATGGGCAATTTGGGCACTCTAGGAGGTGGTGCTGCTTAAGGGACTTAATCCACAGGTCCACTATTAGACTATGCTTTCTGAAAGAAACCTTTAACCCAATAAAGATTGCAATGTCTTCTAAGCCCATATCAGTCCTTTTAGTCGTATTTTGTGGAAGATGGTGACAAAGGCTGCACACATGTTAAGGAAGAGCACTTTGCAGGTTTGCGGAAGAGTCTTTTGGTGTCCCAAAACTAAGTCTGAATTCTGCTCCTAAAATCGCTTTCTTGTGATTCAAACAAGATTAGTTTCCACATGGTCCCGGAGTTGTAAGGTGATACAAGGAGAATGTTTGCAGTGTAGCGTGTTTTGGGTGACGGTTGTGGTGGGGAAATCAGGTGGAAGCTCACCAGGTCATTCGTGTTAGCTGTGGTTTTCTTTGAAGATTAGCATAAACTGTTTTGAATGTTTGCAGGACAACCCCTTGTTCGACTGAGGAGTTCAGCAGCATTTGAAATGGAGGGGGAAGTCCTGAGCTTTGGGTTATGCTTTCAAAGCCATTTAGGGACATGGGTAATCCCTGCTGCGCCGTTTTCTAGACTGCAGTATAACAGTCAGTGCATTAAGAGGTGGAACGTGCCCAATCACAATTGAGATTTTGCTTTGTGCTAGTTTTTTGTTGAGTTGAAATATGAAGTTTGTTTCCTTGGTGGTCTTGCATCTGTCAAATTCTGTCTTTACATTTGCAGAGCTTGACTCAAAGTTGTTGGGGTGGGGTTAGTGAGGTGTTGCAGGATGAGTTTTGCAAATTCATCGATTTTGAACATTTCCAACTGCCCATAATATGAGCTATTTTGACCATTATGTCTGCTCTGTAGATCTGGTAGCGAGAAATGGTCTGTTGAGATGTGTTTTTTCCTCCAGAGTTGCTCTAGCCTTCAAGTTCTTTCTTGAGATGGTGGATCACCCAACAGCTGGTGTCTTTTAGGAGCATTTGAAGGGCTTCTTTGGGGCCAGTACACAAAGGGTTTGTGAGGTTAATTTGTGGCAGTGAAGTTCATCTGGTGTTGACTGGTTCACAGAAGACCAATATAGTATGAACGTTTCTAGTTTGATGGGAAGAACATCCAGTTTGTTATCCTTCCATGGTCTGATCAAAGCAAGAAGACTTGATACATTGTTAAAGAAAGCTATAGTGAAAATGTCAAAATTATCGTGGGTGCCACATTTTTGCATAAAACTCAATCAAGGGGGTCTGGCTGCATGTGTGGGGGCTCTTGTAACTTGCTTGGTGTAGAGCGTCCAGATTTGCTGATGGGATAAGCAAGCGTCACAAACACTGCAGCTAAAAGCTGAAATCACAAAATGGTATTAGTTTTCTAAAATGTTTGTGTAGTTGAACAGGTATGAGGTTATGACTGGCTCTGGGGTTGAGTAAGTTGTGTGCAAGGTGATGCAATGTGTATGGAATGACTCAATCAGGATTGTCATTTTACTAACAACTGAGTCTCTGAAGGTACAGTGAAACCTCCTCTTGCCGCTTAGCAAGAATAATCTTGTAGTCCAAGGGAATGACCTTATGAATAACGGCTGAGTAGACAGTGAGCCAGCCTTTTGTGATGAATAATAGATCAGTCTTGTCCTTAACTGGGCAGGTCATAGAGAAATGTGCTGCATTTCAATAAAGCGAGGGTGTGAAGGCATCTGTTTGTGCGTTTTATCACTGCTTCCATTGTGTCTTGTATGTTTTTTCCAGGCTGTTGGCTGGTGTCGGGTTGCTCAGTTTTCTTGTGGGCTCCACGTTTGACTTAAAAAAAAAAAAAAACAGTAGGAACTTCTTTGGTAAGGATGGTTTTCTTAACTCCAATGGAAGTTAGGGAGGCATTGGTTGTGTGATCTGTTTGAGGAGTGATGGATTCTCCAGGTGTCAGGCTCTGTTGGTAGAATGCCCTTTTTAAAGCAGGGTCTCCGGTTTTGTGTTTGATGTTCCAGGAGGGTGTTTCTTCTCTTTGGTCTGGTCTTCAGTTTATCGAAAGGTTTGCATGTGATGTGGAAATTCCTGAATGTGGCAAGCATCTCAAGAGGAACCTTGTGATATAAGCGTGGTGCGATTTTAGGGCAGGTTGTCTGTCACAGCTTAGGCTTCTAGTAGACTGATTAGTCCGTGACTCATTGAGAATGAGCCGACTTTTTGAGCCTCTGGCAATGCTTGGGTTCTGCTGCCATAGTGTCCATATGCTATTGTGTTTGGGGCTACCGGTGAGCTTTCCCTGGCGAGTTTGTGGAGTACAGAAACAGGGGAATATTTCGAAGACCTCGGCGGAAATTCAGTGAAGAACTTCCAGAAAGCAAATATGTATATATAGCTTACAATATACACAATCCATGCAAGGCTGCCACAGACACAATATTTGTAGCCAAAGTGCGAATTGCCTGTGACTGTTGAAGCATCTGCATCAGAACAGCTCACTTTGATCCAATGTGGCGGGTAGACCTTAAGCATTACCTCTGAAAGTCACACCTGAAAGTCAACTTCAGATTCTTAACCGAACATTGTGATCGCAAGAGTACTTGTGCAAACCTGAAGACATCACTTTTACAGGTTTTGAAAATTTAAGAAAGTGAGTGCTGTTTGTGTGTCCATAGAACACTTCCATGCACCCAGTTTTCATGCTTAAAAGTGTTTTATAAAGCAGGGAACCAGCTCCTATTAAATTGGTGCAACAGCTTAACAAATACAAAATCCAGAGAACAAGCATCACTTAATAAAATGTGGAAAAAGTGTCATCCACCTAAACAAACACATGGATTTTATGTACTGTCTTTACCTAGGTCACAATGCAGACGCAAGACACGGAGAAGAGATTGTTTGGGAGAGGAGGCGCCATTCATTTTGGGAAGAAATTGCCCAAGCTGCAGCAAGTGAGCTCTGGAAAGGGGCAGATCCAAGGACTTGAACAGTATGCTCAAGAGGATTACCCTAAGACAAATAAAAGGGTGAGAAGCTATGACCCAGACTAGATAATCATAAAAGCGCTCTGCTGCTCCACTACTTCCATTACCCTATAGGACTCATACAGCAGCACGTCTAATGACCTCAATCAATGTGAGCGGAAACACCCTCTTTGACACACTAGTTCATGAGATAAAGGCATGAAAATCCAGTAGTAAGGTGTTGCCGAACAGAGCATTTTTTTTTTTAACTTCCAAGGCAAAATACTGAAGGGGGAGGTGGATTCAACTCTGTAAAACGGTCTTGCACAGCCTTCTGCCATTTGAGGACTTGACACTTGTAGCCCTGAAAGAAGGGGGTGGGAGGGACAGACTAAGTGGGATAGAGGTAAAGGCAGGTGCAATTCTCAAGGTGTTGATGCATGCAGGCCAGAACTACTAGAGCATCAATATGAAGCCACATTGTCAGTGGCATGGACCTCTGGGTAGGTTTCCTTAAGAGGGAAAAGCCAGAGATTAAACTGGAAGTGGGTATTGTGCGGCAAGATGAGCAGAGGTGTGGAGGCGATTCCAGAGGTTGGACTAGAGAAATGAGCTGGGGTGTTGCTCCGTTGGTGTAATATGTTTGTAGGAAGCTAGCCACATGTTTGGTTGATTTTCTGAGTAGTGAATGGTGGTAGGAGATTAAGGTGTGAGGAGAGTAGGGGGCCGTCAGTAATCTGGTTTACAAAGATTAACCTCTTGGGTTCAAGATAATTGTTCAAGTCAGGCAGAACTTTTTTTTCCCCTGCAGGGGGGACAGACCCGAAGAAAGTGGCACTCAAAAATTGCTTGGCTGAAGCATTGTGTTTGGGTGCAGCATGTTGGTGACGGAAGACAAAAGCACCATATGAACGATGTTAGACAGTGGGAGGTTTGTTGTTGGTTCAATGTGCTAGGGTTTGGCCTGGCCTGTAAAGTTGCTGTGCTAGTTTGTCATTTGTTAAATAAAATTAAAAATAAAGATCTTGTGAAGTCTAGGTGATATTCTTCAATTCACAACTGTCTGGGGGGAAAACCAGGCCTACCAGAGTAGTCCCAGAAGTGCATGTGGGTAAAAGAACAGACGATACTTACTGAGAACCACACAGCTTGGGACCAGTGCCTGAAATAAAAGTATGTTAAGTTCAGCACACTTCGAAGGCAATTGGAAAGGCAGGGGAGCAAGAGGAAAAATGTACTGTCTTAAAGTTAAGGGGGGGAACAGATCCAAGATGATTTGATAAGGGTACTAAAAACAAATGGGTGCAGGGGGACAGGATATCAATATGATGATTTGACACCCTACATAAGGATAGAACGTTTGTAAATTGAAATAAAACTACTAAGAAATACGTCTCTGAAAATACCATGAGAACTTTTAATGAACAGCATTCCCCCTAGCTGGAGAAACAGGTTTAGAGACATACAAATCTATGAACAAATTATTTACAATAAGAATAAAATACATTTTTATCATATACATCAATTATGACAAAGTGGAGGACATTCCGGGCCAGAGACTAGTTTGATATTCAGGACCAGTGACTACAATAAATTAAGAGTTTCAAATTCTGAGAAATATGTATGGGCAAGGCTAAACATTCACGGTTCAAACAAATATGAATCATTTCAACCGCTTTCAAAAAAATGTTCATCAAAGTGACATAATGCAGTATCATCCCCAACACAGCTAAATGAGGAGGATAAGAGATCTTCCAGGACATCCTCCTTCACTGAACTGTCACAATTAGAGTAGCTGAAACTCGATCCATTGACTACTGAATTACTGCAAACCACAGACCCCTTTCCTTTTGGGTAGTAATCATTATGGCCATTGCCTGGGTCAATGGTAGAAGGTAATCCATTTGACAACAGCGTAGGTAGCGATACTCCATTATCTTTCTCCACCAACATCTCCAACAACCTAGTTCCATCCTCTCCAAATGTTCTCATTTCCAATGAAGGGATTGGTGCAGGAGACAATAAATCTGCTAAGAATTCAGCATCACCAGGGCTACTGCATAAGGAATTGTTAGAACTCATGGTGTACACAGACTCCTTGTCTACGTTATCAATGTGTTCTTGCAATGCCTTCAATAGGTCGTGCAATGATTCACGCTTGCTAGTACATTCAGGGTGGGAAGGATTTTTCAATAGTTTTCTTACAGAATTTCCATCCTTTAGTTCATTTGCTAACATATCAAGAGATGACAATTCATGTTTTTTAGCCTTAAGTTTTCTTAACAGTTTTAAGCGAAGTCTATGGATTTTATGCTCTCTGCCAGAATCGCCATTTTTTTGTGCCAATTTTTGATGCCCATTTGAAATGTGTGCATGCTTCAAGGACTCATTGAGAGCATGTGATATGCTTTTCTCTGAGACGGACTGAAAAGCTCCAAATTTGCATGCAGAAGGTGAAACTACACTACCTAAACTTTGCTCTGTACAAGTAAAATGCTCCAAGGGTGAAGTGATATTTGCTGAACTTGAACATGACAATTTCCCACACTCCTTTGACGGACTTGCTCTTTCGCCGTTAGTGCTTCTACTAATGGTTTTGGCAGTAAAACCACCAAAATTACTGGGACCCTTCTCAAGCAGCTGCCCACATGTTGCTTTTAGTGGAGTCCGTTTTGAATATCTTCCCTGTCCACCAGACACTTGAGGAATACGGTCTACTGCTTTACCTGATCCAGGCTTCTGATTTGAAACAATAAGACTAGATGGAAGAACAGAGTGCCTGCCAATTAAACCATTTACCCAATTTGATGCAAACCCTTTCTTGAGATTCTTCGACACTACCGGGGAATGATTTGCAATTCCATTTTCCACTATATTCTTACAAGCTTGTTTTAAATCAGTATTTCTTTGCACAACCGTATTAACAATATTGTTTCCCTGAGTTGGACTAAACGGGGGGTCTTTGTGTGTAATAACTGAATTGCCAACATGTTTCTGTGTCTCAACGTTGGACAGTTCTGGAGGATGTACAATTGGAGGTAAGTAAGTGCTATGCTTTTCAAAAGTAGCTGCCGTAGAAGCCTTTGGGTCAGACTTTTCAGACAGCATGCACATAACAGGATTTTGAGACTCCTCACTGTCATTTACTATCAGAGTATTCAAAGATCTCCCTTGACATGAAGTTAGTAAAGAAGCAGATTCCTTTTCTTGTTGCTGCAGTGCACAGGTTGCCAGCATATCACCCATTCCCATGACCATGTGATTCTCATGAGGGCTCTCCATAGAACTGGTTGGAACTTCCACAAGAGTCAGGGTTATAACATCATCCTCTTTCAAATTCTTAAAACCAAAACAACTTTCCACCTCACCACTTGTGACATGTTGTGACATGGTTGATGGTATATCAGAAATATGATCTTTGGGCATTGCAGTAGGTGCACCTCTATGTACTTCATCACAGTGGTTAGAAGAAATGGATTGTGCATAGCTAAGTGGAAGACACTCTGCATGTTCATGTTGGAATTTTGCTTTGAATTCACTGATATGTTTAATGTTTTTCCTTTCCCAAAACACAATATGAATTTCTGAAGGGGGAACTCCAAACGTCTCATGGCACCAGCAATACGGACCTTTCAAATCATCACACTCCAACCAAGAATCTGAAAAAACAAAAAGACAACATTACTGAGATCACATTCAACACACCTATATGCTGCTCTGTAAAGCTGCACTACCAATATAAAACGCAATACCTTTTATATATTGCTAAATTGCAGGAAGTGAAGCCTACTTCGTGGTGCCCCATAACTTAGATGCGAGTCTCTCAGCAAAGAAAGCTGAAGGAACTAAAGTTCAGTTTTAGTTATGTCAAAATTTGGGACCAAACTTAAGCTTTTAAGGGCTCATGGATTTACTTCCAAAGAGCAAGCTTTTGCTGCGTGTAAATGTGCACATTTAAGTTCCTAAACATTATTTTAATTTGAAAGGACTATCATAGGTCACAAAAGCACAAATTGGACATCTCTAAATTCAGTATCTGCTTTTAAAACTGGAAAGTTGCATGAAATTCACAAGTATTACATATAACAAAGGGTCAATTTCTCATTGAGTTTGAATGGGTATTAATCTTCACTTGCTAGGTCAAAATTATCAGAAAGAATATGGGAACCTAGGATGCACAGCTACAGATTATCCAGTAACATTAACAAGAGGCCCAAATGAGAGCAGAACATTTTTAACAGCTCCAGTTTTGGGGCCAACGGCATTGGCCAAGCTGTTGAACATTGAAAATTGGATTGGCCAGAGCAAACTCAGAACTTCCAACATTGTTTACCACCCAAGTACCATTCTGAAATCAGGGGCAAACGTATTTGGCAAGCAACCCTAACACTGAAGTGGATTTCCATAAATTATTCTTGGGTGTGCCAGATGTACATCAACATGCAATTTGTCAAAGAAAGTAGCCTAGATGTATAGCTGCATGGCACCATTTGTACTAAATATGCTAATTTAAGTTCATAAAATAGGTTTTAATATCTACATATATAACCCAACAAACCATAAGATTATATTTTCTGCCAGCTACAGAAAACGATAAATTAGCACAACAGGAAAAGAAAAAGTTGAAAATGAATGCTCTCACCCTAATGCTGTGTGTTGCAAATTGTGGTAAGTCAGAGCAACAGTTTGAGGAATCGTAGGTAGCCAAACACCACACATTTGTCTCAGAATTATTTTGTAATCACTTCATGTCTAGGAACAGAAACCATCCCACTCAGAAGAAAAGCTCAATGCCCAGGGCAATCTAAGCGTGCACCCTTCAACTCCAGCTTTCTGCTGCTTTTGTAGTTGACCACATACTGCTTCTCAAATACAGGCCAGAGGTAGCCGGGATCGGAGGCCCCACACCACTCATTCGTCACATCTAGTCTTCCAAATCAAAATAAACATCTTACTATCAGAAGCGAACTTAATTGCTTTAAACCATCTCCTATAGCCCAAATCTATTTCAACATTCAAATAACCACATTTGCCAAATACAATTCTACACAGATACTGAATACTGACTGCCAAGCAAGAGTACAAAGTTCAAGATGCAAGCAACTAGCCAAACATAAGTCACTCTCCACCTAAATTATATACATCCACACCACACCATTTCTTAATCGCCAAGATTCAAATCTCACTAGTCAATGGCTAGTGGCGAGTGCAAATTATGTACCTTGCTGCCCACTACACCTATAACTTTGAAAGCGCAAGCAGCAGTGAGCCAGCATGGGCATGCTAAATTAGATGACTAATTAAAAAAGGAGAAAAAAGTCTCCAAAAGCAACCTCCCCAACTCTTCGTGGTCCATAGCCACAATGCACCCTGCACTGAAAGTGCATAACCTGGGGCAGGGTCAACCTCAGGCTCTACAAGTGTTTTGGACTACAACCCCCCCATCCCCCCATCAGTTCTAGCCAGCACAGGTCATGTGAGTGATAACAGGAGTCATAGTACAAAATACCTGGAGACCTGTGGGTTGCAGACCCACTGACCCAGGGGTTGTGATCGAGGGCAACCAGACCTTCATTTCACAAATTAACGTCACAAAACCAGTCTTCCAACACTTGCGTCACACCATGCCACTACTTACCAAGCTTCACATAATGCCCCTCATACTCACAGTGGCAATCTCAATATTGTTGATATTCGTTGTGAAACCAAACTTCAGAGGGTTGAAAACAAAATGATTGGGCCTGCATCATCCTCTGAAGTCTGGAAATCAGACAAGCACCCAACACTGCAGAGAATACGATGACTCTTTCTTCTGCATCGGATCTTTGGCCCTCAGCCACATTTAACTTCTTCCGTCTATTCCAGTTACAAAGTCCACCGACAGCCATTATAAACAAGGCCATCGAAAGCCACACCATAGCCTCACTTTACCAGACGCAACATCAAGCCAGATAAACTGCAGAGGATAACTGCATTGTTAGTCTATTTCCTGAAACGCCCTCCCCCAAAGTACTCAACAGCAGTCAGGCAGCATGAGCCATATAGAAAAAACGAAAACTTTGTTGCGTGTATTTCTGTAGTGTCTCCAAATCTATCACCACACCATTGTACTATTGAAAGTGTATAAAAGCTAACAACCCAGCTTGAAAGGAGGGACTAACAGATTAGAAACCTCTCCACATTACACATTTTCTTAGCCCAATTAAAGAACCCAAATGCTTCTGATCCCATTTGTTCTACGTAGTGATGTATGGAATCCAAAAACATTGAGACAATTCTTCACAGAAATGTCCCCATCATTATAGATGCTCATGTACAGAATACCTTTAGCCAAATCCTGAAATGTTCAACCCTGAATGCACTTCACGCAACGGAAATTATTAGATCAATTTAAGCAACCAAATCATCGGCAATTATGAAGCACCTGTACTCAAGATAGATTTCACCAATAGCTCCCTCTTCCAAGGAACCTTCAGAGACCAAGGGTAAACATGCTACAACACTAGTCTTAAAATCAGATGGGTCAACCTTCCTATGGTGGGCTACTTATAAACAAGTGAAAAGCTTAAGACAGGGCAGCAAAACGGCTTGTGTATTACCAAACTAGTTGAACTTCAAATGGACAACACCAACTCTCTGGTGGATGGAGCCAGCGTGTACCTCCTACCCAAATAAGATAAATTGATAAAATATATATCTAGTTTAAATCATAATGATTTGAATTTGCAATTGACCATGGCCACCAGCTCTACTGAACTGATGTATTTAGATATCAAGTTCAAGATTGTCAATGATCAACTTGCATCAGATCTTTACAGAAAACCTACCAGTGGCAACTCCTTTCTGCATGCAGCTAGCCACCAGCCAGCGCCCTCAATTAAATCAATACCATACAGGGAATTTCTGCGAGCTCACAGAAATTGTTCCTCAGAAGAAAATGTTCTCAATGAGTCTGCCAATATTTATGAGGGGTTTCTTCAACATGGCTACCCCCACGGGAGGTTATCAAAGCCTTTGATGAAGCTAAAATCAAGGACAGAAAAGAACTGAAGTGTGATAAAGCCATTAAACCCAGAAAATCGAATTCTGAAGACATTCGCTTTGCCACTTACAACCACCAGTAATAAGATGAAATCAATTCTTAAAAAACACTGACCAGTTTTGTTGATTGACAGAGACCTGCCCAATCACCCCTTGTTAACCTCTACTAAAGCACCCTTGCTTACTTCTATATTATTGTCCAATCATAACTCTCTGTGCAGTAGTCAGAATGGATGGTTAACTGGCATTCACAGAACGAATTGCTTTTACATTTGCAAAAACATGTAAAATGTGTAATTTTGTCTCTAAAGCCAAATATATAACCATGCCCAGGTGTGAAATGTGTACCTTCAAACCTAGGATTATCTGCATCTCTAAATTTGTTGTTTACCTTTTAGAATGATACATCGGTTCTACTATTGTCCGCTGAAACTTAGAATACTTCAGCATTATAGAGCAATAAAAAATACTGATTTTAACTACACGATGGCAGTTCACTTCCTTGAACATCATTTAAAAAAAAAGATGGGAATGGCATGATGGGACTAGTGCACATCCCCAAGTAACTATGAGGTGGGAATAGACAGCTGAAATTAAGACAATTGTAGGCAAAGCTTATAATTCATTACGAAACCCTCAAACCAGCAGGCCTCAATGTGGATGAACATTATGTATTTTTTAACTGTTAATTATCCATACCTCAACATTTTGTGCTCTCAGATAACAATTGCATACGATTATTTAGATTCTCAAGACAAA
This sequence comes from Ambystoma mexicanum, assembly GCF_040938575.1. Taxonomy (NCBI): domain Eukaryota; kingdom Metazoa; phylum Chordata; class Amphibia; order Caudata; family Ambystomatidae; genus Ambystoma; species Ambystoma mexicanum. The sequence goes on from NC_090941.1 coordinate 647,061,109, forward strand.
CAGCGACAGATCCTAACCGCTGAGATTGTTAGTGCCTATTCTGAATTTTGAAATTGTGAACTTTGATGAATTTTTCATCCGATCCATTGAAATAATGCATTTTGTCTTTTTAGTTGCATTTGATGAAGGATTTTATGAATGATTTGCTTAACACTCAATGATACATTCTTATGAATTTTAATAAGATTCTATACGAGTGACATTTTTATTCGATGTTAGACACCACTGCTACACAAATTGTTTCTATTTTTTTTTTTTTTTGACAATTTTTATATACCTGCACTTTTTGTATTGATTTTAGAGAATAGTTTTATGAAGTGATTCGTATGATTTGAATTTGGGTGACTAGTAGTGTTATATTTACTGGTGCAGTAGTATGCATTTTTCATATACTGCCAGCACTGGACATATATAACAGTATGAACAAAACTATTCTGACCCCTATTTCAATCTAAATTTTGTGGGACAATGAGTACGACCATTTGAGCATATACCATGTGCAGTAGTTCTTTATCAGGCTAATCCGACATGTTTCAATCAGTGGGGGTCATTGTTAGGGAAAATTCTCATAAAGATGCTAATTCCCTTCACCTTAGAGAACCCCAGCAACTTTGCTGGATTTTGAGGACTTACATTTTTTTTTTTTAACTGGAGAGAGCGTGAGCCTTTTCCCCACTCTCACATATTTTGATATGTGTTTTACTCTTCTGTTTCCTTTGGTTATGGAGTGTAACAAACTCCATAGGCATCATCTTTTCATTTGGGTCACACAGCACCCTCAGTGCAGTGGCAAAGGGAAGCCTTTTCAGGCTTTCTCAAGGTTTAAATACCTTCCCTGGGATAAACTACTGTTTCCCAGAGTAAGTAAAGTGAAATTGACTTTACTAGTCTTAAATTCCTAGACCCAGCACAACCTATCTTCTGATAGTACTCGTGTAGCAGTCAAATGCTACCCTTTCCTCTGAGAATGGCTGGTGGCAGTGGTTTTACAACTAGCATGATTTTACGACCGTCAGCGCTGGTAACGTTAAATCGCGGGAGCCATGTTTTTCAAGATGGCGTCTGAGCCGCCTCTGTAAAAACAGGTCCCAGTCTTTTTCGCCATTGCTTTGTGGAAAGGTCCTTCTAGAATTTTGCTCTGCGCGCCAAACCAGGTTTGGTCTCTGTTCATTCGCCTTTGTGGGCTTCAGGAGTGAAGACCGCCTCTGCCGCCCGAATATCTGGGGTGGGCAGGAAGTGAAGGAGGTGCCCGAAACTCCCTGTGCTTAGTCTCCTTGGAGACCCAAATGCACTCTGGTGATTGGCTGGCTGGCTGTCCGGCAAGGACAGCCACCCTGCTGGGCGAGTGACAGCTAGGCTGGGATGAATGGGAGAGAACTGAATAAAAGGCAAGTCTTTTGGCTTGGAAGGCAGAGTCGACCACTGGACGGAAGAGCTTGAAGTGGACGCCTGCTGCAACTCCTTGACCGTTGGTTTGCCCTGTGAAGCCCTGCTGCAGTGCCCACTTGCCAAGTTTGTATCGACAGAAGCCCCCCACCTCTCCCTTTGAGTTGGTGGGACCAATCAACTACAAAGTAAGCCACGTGGACATCCATCTCGGAGTTGGTTGATTTTCCTCAGAGTTGCTGCAGGAAACCGAATAGCCAGGGAGAGGAACACCAGATTGTGTGTGTTGCTCTTCACTGGCCTAAAGTTTTTGGAAGATCCTCCGAACTCCCATGAAGCAGGATTGACCAAGCCTGACCCCCCCGCCCTCCCCCGAGTGTGGGACCTCAGACGCAAGGAAAGTCCACCTTGACAGCCAGGAACCACGCTTGTTGCTATTTGCGGTAGCCGCGAGAAGCTGAAACGTGAAACAGCCACTGAAAGTGAAGTTGCCGGTTGGCAGTTTTGACAGTGCAGGAGTCCCCGGACGTCCTCCCTCTTGTCCCCATGACTGAGGCCCACTAACAGTGAGATCTGCAGAGCTGCACAGGAACAGAAGTCTTCAGCTGAATCTTTTCTTCTTTACCCAAGTACTCTAAAACAAGTCTAAGAGAAATTACCTCTTACTGTAGAAGTGCTTGTAACTTCTGCAACTCACAAGTCTAATCAGCTTGTGGCCCTACATTTGATTCTTCTTTTTTTTATCAAAGACTCCTAAGAACTTGTGCAAACACTTTTCCATTTACTTTCTTGAAGTGCTGCATCCTTTACAAAGACTTTTGCCCATTGACTTTGGCTTAGCCTATTGAATTGAATGACTCTTCTATTGCAATCTATACGTATTTGCCCTGCTTAAGAATATTGATCTCTTGTGTTCCAATAATCTTTGCCTATTACCAACTTTTAAGAGTGTTCTGAATGCCAACAGTAAGATATTAATGTCCCCAGCACCCTTGATATTGAAGTCACCTGTGGTTGTAGGTTGTGTCTGTGGGCAATCCCAAAAGGGTCTTGTCTGAATACGAAACTCAGAATGTACAGTATTGAAGTGTATGACATGTATTACTTACCGTAATAGCTTTTCTGATGATTGTACCTGCTTAGATTCAGATGCTGTGCATATGGTCCGACATCCAGTGATAACTGCCGAGCATTGCATCTCGTCTTTCGGGGACCGAAAGGGGACGTCAGAATAGGTGTGTCTGTAACACTATCCCCATTGTGACGTGTAGTGCACCCAAAATCCCTTACGCGACAAGGTCCCACCGATTGTATTTTTTCTGCCATGAGGGAGCCCAAGGCTTATGGTGAGTACATAAAGAGAGAAAGTAGTAAGACGTTTATGTTCCTTCCACCCAGGGCGGGGAGGTAGGGAGGGCGCATGTGAATCTAAGCAGATACAATCATCAGAAATGCTATTACGGTAAGTAATGCATGTCTTCTGATGCTTGTTCATCTGCTTAGAATCACATGCTTTGCATAGACTAGCGAGCAGTACCCGGAGTTGGAGGTGGGTTGTGAGAAGGAACAGTAGAGAAAAGATGTCTTAGTACTTCTTGTCCCACCTGAGAACTAGAATGAGTGTCTAGGCAATACCGTTTTTGTAAAGGTGTGTACAGAACTCTAGGTTGCCGCTTTGCAAATGGTCTCTAGGGGAACATTTGCAATGAATGCTATGGAAGCCCCAGTGCCCCCGAGTAGAGTGTTCTCTAGGTTTGAAGGGAAGTTCTCTCTTAGCAAGAGCGTAACAGTGTGATGCATTTGACAATCCACCTTGAGATAGCTGATTTAGAGACAGGGTCCCCCGCTCTACCAGCTGCCACTTAAATGAAAAACTGGTTCGTTTTCCTCAGTGGTTTAGTTCTTTCCAGGTAGAACATGACTGCCCTGCGCATATCTAGTGTGTGTGTAGGCTTCTTCCGGCCATGGTAGTGGGATTCTGGAAAAAGATAGGTAGTTCAATCGATTGGTTCACATGGAACTTAGAGATGAATTTAGGCGCGAATCTGGGATGAGTGCGCAGAACTAACTCATCCCTGTGGACTGTCACAAAAGGGTCTAGAACAGAAAGGGCCTGTAGTTCGCTAACCCTTTTGATAGAAGTGATCGCCACTAGGAAGGCTGTCTTATAAGTCAGGTCTTTTAGACTTGCTTTATGCATTAGCTCGAAGGGAGTTCCCATGAGCCTGGTTAAAACCACATTTAGATCCCATCCAGGAGCTGGGTGAGAAATGGGAGGATAAATCCTCTTAACCCCTAAAGGCCTTAATTACTGGTATCTTCCACCACAACACCTTTTGTTGTGATGTGGTGTAGGCTGAAAGCGCAGCCCGATGAACCTTTAGGGAATTTAAGACCAACCCAGTGTTTAACAGATGGGTTAGGTACAGCACAATGTGTGTGGGTGAGCAATCGATGGAATTGACGCCCATGGGGATTTACACCAGATGACAAAACTGTTCCATTCGCTGGCATAGCAATACCGTGTGTTAGGTTTTCTAGCTTCCCCGAGTATGTCCATGCATCTCTGAGGGAGCTGTAGGTGTCCAAACTCTGACTTCAGGAGCCAAGCTGCTAAGTTCAGAGTTTGTGGGCATGGGTGTATGGTCTCCCCTCCTCTCCTGAGACAACATGTTGTATGGGCAGGGTAGTTTTACTGGTGGGGAGAGGGACATTTCCATTAGATGCGCGAACCAGGGTTGGCGGGCCCACATGGGGACCACCAGTATCAAGGTCACTGGTTCCTGGTGCATCTTGTGCACTATCTTGTTGAGAAGGGAAGTTGGGGTGGGGAGGGGGCGGGAAAGCGTAAAAACAAATTTCCCTGACAAGGTTATCCAGAGACTGTTCCCCTTGGAACGGTTCTGGGGGTACCTGGAGGCATAGTCTTGGCATTGGGCGTACTCCCGAGTTGCAAACAGGTCGATCTCTGGGAAGCCCCATTCTGCGAAGACGTTGGACACAATGTCTTCGTGCAGACGCCATTTGTATTCTGTGGGCAGAGGGAAATCTCTGCCGAGTACGTCTGCCAGAAGATTGAGTTCCCCAGGAACATGTTGGGACAACAGAAACATTGTGTTTGAGAGCCCATATCCAAATGTTTTGGGACAGCTTGGATAGCCCGAGAGTGTGTGCCCCCCTGTTTGTTCAGGTAATACATGGCTGTACTGCTGTCTGTTAGGATCAGCACAGTCTTCCCTTGCAGTTGACGCTGAAAGGCTTTCAATGCCTTGAACACCGCTAATAGCTCCAGTAAATTTATATGGTTGGATGCTACTTGTGGGGACCACACTCCATGCGTGGTCTGCTGAAGCGGGTAAGCCCCCACCCCGTGAGAGATGCAAATGTTGTGAGAGTGGCTTACACTGCAGCGATGGTGAAGGTTTTCCCCTTCAGAAGTTTCTCCCTTGACCACCACTGCAGAGAGAGAACGAGGGCTGGCGAGACAAGTACCAGATATTCCCATTGTCTGCTGGCCTGACACCACTGGCTGTTGAGCCACTCTTGCATGGGATGCATGCGCAGCCGCACGTGGGGAACCAAGTAAATGCACAACGCCATCAACCCTAGCAAAACACATGGCTTTGCGTACCGTCACCTCCCGACTGGCTACATATTGAGGGATATGAAAAAGCATGTTCTGAACCCTCTCGGAGGGGAAGACGAGTCCGTCTTTCGTCCGGATTAGAGCTCCCAGAAATGGTTCGATTTGGCTGGGGACTAAACTGGATTTTTTCTCGTTGATTGAGAATCCTAGACTGAACAGGTGGTCTACTGTCTTTTAGGTGTGCAAAAACATGTTATATGTCGATATTTCCTGTGCGCTGGCAACATTGAAATATGAAAGTATGCATCTTTCCTGTCCAATGTTGCCATGTAGTCCCCCTTTTTCAACAGTGGGATCACCTCCTGTAGCATTACCATGCAAAACTTCTGAGGTTTTATGAACTTGTTCGCTGGGCGGAGGTCTAGAACAGGGCGCATGGTGAGGTCCATTTTGGGTACAAGGAAGTACACTGAATAAATACCCTTGTTTACCTGAAGAATAGGGACGGCTTCTATGGCGTCCTTTCCCATCAGCGCTTCCATCTCTTGATTCAGGATCTCCAGATGGTCCAGTGAAAAGCGTGAGCGCGGCAGTCTGAATTGTGGAAGTCGGGCAAATTCCACACAGTACCCGTGGGCAACCGTCTTTACGACCCACTGGTCTGAAGTTATCCCCTCCCATACCGTGCGGAAAGATGTTAAGCGCCCCCCCCCCGCCGACCAGGGTGACATGGGAGGGGACCTGGTTTTGATGGTCATTTCGGACCGGAGGCTGCGGCTCCTCTAGGATTGGGGCCTCTACCTCTGGCTTTGCCACATCACTGACCCCTTGGAGAATAGTATGCAGGGCTTCCTGATGTTGGTCCGGTGTTAAAGCTTCCCGTGCCATAGTTCTGACTTGCCCGGGACTGCCCTCACAAGAAGCGCCGAGAATGATTTCCTCTCTATGGGGGGGACGTTTTTGAGTGATTTAGAGTCTCATGCTCTTTTTTGGCTTTTTTTCTAGGGCCTCATCGACCACCTTTTCGAAGAGGTTAGCTTCTTCAATTGGTTAGCTTCTTCAATTTATTGATGAGAGAGGCTGTGTTTCAGCCTTAAACCCCGAGGTACAAAGCCAACTGTGCCTTTTGAGTAAGGTTCCTTGGGCCAGAGACCTGCCTGCTGTTTTAGCCGTGTCCAGAGTGTTCTTTATTACATTCTGGTTCACTTGCCTGCCTTCAGCCACAATAGAGAGAAGCTTGGACCCGACGTGCTCTGGGACCTCTTGGAGACCTTCCTGTATTAGGTTCCATTGAGCATCAGCATAACTCGCCAATAGCATAGTGTTATTCGCTATGCGTGTGGTATATGCGGCAGCCGAGGTTACCCGTTTACCTAGAGCATATAACCTCTTGGATTCTCTATCTGGAGGCGCCTCCCCCATAGCAAGTGGTACTTCTGCCCGTTTCCGGATGGTAGTCACTACCAGGGAATTGGGGGTGGCGTGCCCTTTAATGTATTGAGGATCCGAAGGAGCTGGCCGAAATAACTTTTCAACACTTGGGTTCACTGCCCGGGATTGAGCTGGCGACACCAGGAAGGGAGCCAATCTTCTTTTAATAGAATTAAGGAGGGGAATGGCCTAGCTAGAGGGAGGCTTCTCCTTATGAATATCTTCTACAAAGTTCTGCTCAGGCACTGCCTCTTGAGTTGAGATTTGAAAATGCTCAGCTGCCTTTTTAACATGGTATTGAAGGCCATTTGGTGGTCTACAGGCGAGGCCTGGCGAGCTGGGGTGGACGGAGGGGAATCCAGGCACAATAACATCAGTGTCCTGATCTTGAAGGGGGGAGCGTCCATGGGTCCGTCCCCACTTGCTGGGTTTCTTCCCAATTGTCCGTGGCATCCGCCTGGTCCACATCGTAATTCTGTAGGAAGGAAGGGTCTTCACCTTCACTGATAATGTCCTGATAAGTATCAATCTGGACGGTGTCTTCATGATGGAGGAGGCTGGAGGAGGCTGATCTTCTTGGAAATGTGAAGCATATTGAAGATTAGGCTCTCCTCACGATCTTTTCAGGGAAGGATGCTCAGAAAGATTGATAATTCTTTCAAGACAGTCCTTACACCCTTCAAATTTCTCCCTTGTCCATTTAGAGGACCCAGAAGGGCCTACAGGTGGAAAAGTGTGGTCTTCCGCCCTTTGGTGCCGAACATGGTCTCTCAGGGTGTTGGAAAGAGGCTCTTGACTATCCTCATAGGTATCGTGAGAATCGGGGCACCATGGCGTGTACAAAGATTTGTCCGCGGCCTGCCCCATGTTTTTGGGCGGAACAGGAATAAGCCCAACCGCAGAAGTAATTCTCGCGATGCTGTCTTCGATTACCGCCGAATCGGCATGAGTTAGTGGGTCCAAAGGTCAATCGGTAGATTTATTGCCTTCCTTAACGTTAGAGGGCCTAGCGGTCGGTTTTTCGCCTTGAGGCCTAGTCGTGATTTTTAGGCCTACCTCGGCCTTCGAGACTGTCGTAGCGTCGGATTTCCACGCTTTGCCGTGTAAACCTGATTTAGGGGTAGCGCCCTTGTTTGTTTTGGAATGCCCAGTCGCAAGACGCAGCTGCAAATGCGGGGAAGGCTTTGGATCTGAACGATCCGAGGAATCCACCGAAATTTTAGACTGCCCTGCTGGTGCCTTCACCTTTTTTGACGTACCCATCGAAATAGGTGTAGGGGTTGTGTGTTTAATGTAATGCGATTGTACGCCCCTGACGCCGGGTGTTGTCCCTGAAGTGAGACCAGAGTCAGGCCTTAAAGGGTCGGGGACGGGCGTGGCAGACCTAGAAGTGTGGTGGTGGGGCAAGGGGGTTCCACTTGCGACATACCGTACGCGGCCCACCGCTTTACACATCGCCCCGTAAGGGTCTTAGGCCAAAAAGAGTTTGCAATCCGCACACCGCTTTTCATCGTGATCTAAGGGTAGACAGGAGTTGCAGGTCCTGTGTTCATCCTTCCACGGTATCTGTTCCTACGCTTAGGACAGAACCTAAAAGGAGTCCTTTCCATAGCAAAAGGGGAAGATGAACAGACCTATAGGGTAAAGAGGGGGAAAGAGGAAAGACAACGGAAATATGGCCACCCTGACCCCACGCTCCCTACTGTAAAGGGCGGCCAGAAGGCCCAGCCAGGTGGATGCTTCAGCCGCAGGATCTTTAGGCGCCGAAATCCACCACCGTAGACAAGTCACCCGTAGTCTTCGAAGTTGTTCTTGCCGTCAAAATGACTTAAGGGGAAATAACCGACAAGTCGGTTTAGGATAAACAATGTCTTATGTAAGAGCTCTGCTATAGAGCGGAAAAAAACAATCTGAGTGACCTCGGCGTGTGAGGTATTTTGGGTAAACTACACATCATGATAGGGATAGTGTTAGACAAGCCCATGCCGTCCCCTTTCAGTCCCCGAAAGACCAGATGCAATACTCTGCGGTTACCACTGGATATCGGACCATATGCACAGCATGTGATTCTAAGCAGATTAACAAGCATCAGAATTGTGTATTACTAGTATATTGCTCCCTTCTAAAGAAGGCTTTATAACTGACTGATAAATTAATAATTGTTTATGCAAGAAACCTTGAGTGTAAGAGTGTATTTGAATACCTGTAACTGTGAATCTTTGTGTAACTCCAATAAAGCTCGCATTTCCCCTCTTGAGATAAGCCTGGCTGCTCAACAAGCTACCAAAACTGTTCAGTACAATCTTATACCAAAGGTTGGGTTGCCTATACCTGTAGTCATAGTTGTTTGTAGTGTTCCCAGAGGGTACTGCATTCAAATTTGCCTAACAGAGTTCACAATCAAATATGACAAACTAAGCGATCATGCTAAACTCACAATGAAATGGATTGCTAAACGTCACCCTCTGGAAAAGATGGAAAATATGGAAAGAACTCGACTCCGGTCTCAACCCTCTATGTATACCTGAAGACCAGATGCAAGGACTTAACACTTTCATAACATCGGCGAGAACAGACAAAGAAGAAATCAACTATGAATGGCTATTGAAGCCATATTTACAGCACAAAACCCAGGGCTGTCCTCACAAGATGACACACACACGTACTACGAGAACATTGCGCTCATAATCTATGAGAAAAGCGAAGAAATCAGCTTCCAGCGACAACGTGAGAAACATAAACCATCAAACAAAAATACAAAAACTGGCTCAAAAACACCAGAGCAAAAATCATCCAAAACAATGCAGAGTCAATGCTAACCGCTCTTAACAAGAGAAAGGAACAAGTTACTTACTTGTAACTGTTGTTCTCCAGCATGGGTCTGGCATGGATTCACATGCTCATGAATATTTCCCGTCAGGCCGGGAATCCTCAGTATAGAAAAAAAAAATCACTCAGTTTCGTTTCTGATCTGTCTTTCTTAGTAGTAACCAATCACTGGTCTCTGGGTCATACTGCCCCCAGCCAATGACTGCCCTCTCCCTAAGCCCCGCCTCTGGCAGCCATCCTCAGATTTGGTAGCACGTAAAGTGGCAGTATGACCAAGTGAAGAGCCGCAGAGGGGTAGGCGGGAGGGTTCGCATGTGAATCCATGCCAGACCCATGCTGGAGAACAACAGTTACAGGTAAGTAACTTGTTCCTTCTCCAGCATGGGGTCTGGCATGGATTCACATGCTCATGAATAAGAGAATACATAGCAGTACACATGCACAACCACGGGAGGTGGCAACAGGCTCAACATTAAGCAATACAACAACTCAACATTAAGCATCTCTTACCTCCTCACCAGGCTCACCTTAGGCGAACAGGTTGCGCAGCACTGCTTGGCCGACCCTGGAGTCCCGATCGACGCAGTAGAATCTTGTGAAGGTGTGCGTCGACCTCCACGTCGCAGCCCTGCAGATGTCCAGCAGGGGCACACCAGACAGGAACGTCGTGGTAGCAGCGATCGCTCTGGTCGAATGGGCTCTCGGACGGCCGGGCAGCGGTCGGTTTGCCAACCAGTGACAGTGCGTGATGCAGCCGGAGAGCCATCTGGAAATGGAAGTCTTCGAGAGAGCCTTCCCTTGATTCACAGTCCCAAAGTTCACAAACATCTGACGTCTTCCGAAAAATCTTTGTGCGGTCCACGTAGAACTTCAGCGCTCCAGCTACATCCAGCGAGTGCAAAGTCCTCTCGGCCGGCGACGAAGGCGACGGGAAGAAAACTGGCAACACCAAGGGCTCGTTGAGGTGGAAGTCCGACGGCGCCTTGGGCAAAAAGGAGGGGTGCGTCCTCAGCACCACCCTTGTGTCATGAAAAGTCAAGTATGGAGGCTTGCAAGATGGGGCCTGGATCTCTCCCACTCGTTGTGCGGAGGTGATGGCCACGAGGAAAGCTGTCTTCCATGACAGGAACTTCACAGGCGCTGAATGCATAGGCTCGAATGGGGCCCCCACGAGCCTGGTCAGCACCACATTAAGCTCCCACGCCGGGGCAGGAGCCTTCACCGGCGGGAATGATCGGAATAGTCCCTTCATGAATTCTTTCACCAGGCGATGCAACCACAAGGACGCCCGTCCCGTAGTCCTGGTATATCGGGAGATGGCAGCCAGATGTATTTTGATGGAGACGTGAGCCAGTCCAGCTTTGGCCAGCGACAGTAGGTACAGCAGTACTTGAGGGGCCGTAATCCGCAGAGGGTTAATCTTCTGTGCACGGCACCAGACGGAGAACCTCTTCCATTTATGTCCGTAGCACTTGAGAGTTGAGGACGCCCTGGCCTTTGCAAGAACCTCTCTGCAGTCGGCCGGGATGTCGTACCCTCCAAACTGTAGTGCCGCAGGTGCCAGGCCTGCAAGTTCAGCGACTCCGGGTTGTGGTGAAGGATGGCGCCTCCTTCTCTGGAGAGAAGGTCTACGTCGGTCGGCAGCTTGACTGGTGTCGACGTTGACAAGTCCAGAAGGTCCGGGAACCAGATCTGTCTCGGCCACGCCGGTGCAACGAGGATCATCCTGCACCGGGACCTCTTGAGCTGGTTGATGAGCCGGAGCAGCAACGGCAGCGGAGGGAACGCATAAAGAAATAGGCCGTCCCAGGGGAACGAGAAAGCATCGCCCATGCTCCTCAGCTGGGGGAACCTGCTGGCGAACCTCTGGCACTTGGAATTCGTCGCAAAGAGATCGATTTGGGGTTCGCCCCATCGTCGGAAGAGTCGATCCACTTGATCCTGGAGTAGTTCCCACTCGTGGCACGAGTGCAGCTCCCTGATGAGTGAGTCGGTGATAGTGTTTTTTATTCCTGCCAGATGAAGAGGCACCAGGAACATCCGTTGGGCGACGGCCCAATGCCACAGCTCCTGGGCTTCCTTGGATAGGGCCAGGGACCTGGTTCCGCCCGGCTTCCGGATGTAGAACATCGTGGTGGTGTTGTCGGTGAAGATCCTCACCACCTTGCCCTTGAGGGACGGAAGAAAGGACCTGAGGACCCAGAACACTGCGCGGAGCTCCAAGATGTTGATGTGGAGTGACTTCTCCTCCGTCACCTGGTGAGCTGGGGTCTGAAAGTCCGTGCCCGCCGACAGATGGGAGCGGGTACCCCACCACCGGATCGCCTGACGGAACATCTCGTTGAGGGATCCTGTCCTCGAAGCTGCCCGTCGACTGAACCCAGCGGGCGTCGAGGAACTCTTGTAAGGGGCGCATCCGAAGCCTGCAAAGGCGCACCAGATAAATGCAGGAGGACATCATCCCGAGGATAGATAGATCTTACCCTGGCCATGTCTGTGGCCAGCAGACGCTGCACCTTGCCCAGAATGGTCCTGGTCCTTTCCTCCGACGGCGAGGCCAGCCGCGCCACTGTGTCGAGCTTGGCTCCCAGAAACAGGGCGACTTGCGACGGAACCAGGTGGGATTTTGGAAAGTTGATGGAGAATCCCAGGTCCGTGAGCAGCTGGACGGTCTTCGCAGTGTGCTCCACCAGCAAGCTCCCTTGTCCTTGCCCGGATGAGCCAGTCGTCCAGGTAGGGGTAGACGTGGATCACCTGTAGGCGCAGCCGCGCCGCCACCGGTGCGAGGCACTTGGTGAACACCCTGGGTGCAGACTTCAATCCGAACGGGAGGGCCTTGAACTGGTAGTGCCGCCCTTGGAGCACGAACCTGAGGAACTTTCGGTGTCTTTTTAGAATGGGGATGTGGAAGTACGCATCCTCCAAGTCCAACGACGACAGGAAATCACCCTCCTCCAGCTGTCCCAGCACGTGCTGGAGGGTGACCATACGGAACTTCTGTGCCTTGATGTACTTGTTCAGTCGTCGCAGGTCCAGGATGGGGCGCCATCCTCCTGTCTTTTTTTACGAGGAAGTACCTTGAGTAAACTCCGGAGCCCCGAAGCCTCTTTGGGACGAGCTCGATGGCACCCTTCTTGAGCATCGCCCTTACTTCCAACAGTAGTTGAGGGATGTGATTTTCCTTCCTGGCCACGGGTGGAACGCGAGGGCACTTCTTCTGAAACTCGAGGGCATACCCTTGGGCCAGGGCGTCCAGCACCCAACGGTCGGTGGAGATGGACTCCCACACGCTGACGAACCTCGCCAGCCGGCCTCCCACCGGGGTGCTTCGGCGGGGGCCCGACCCCACGGTCGGTTCAATCTTGTTTGGAGGCCGCCTTGCTTCCTTGACCTCCCTGTCGACGACAGGCACCACCTGACTTGCCGCGTCCCCTGTAGGCTTCCTGGGATGAAGATCTTGCCGCTTGGCGTTATGTGGAGGAGCCACTGCCGGATCCCTTGGAGGCACCTTGTCTGCCTCCGGAGCTCCGAAAGGACGGCCGTCGCCGTTGGAACACTCCCAGTGCCCGGGCAGTCTCTGTGTCTGTCTTTATGGCCTGAAGGGACTCGTCAACCGCCTTCCCAAACAGGTTGTTCCCGTCGAAGGGCATGTCCAAAACCTTGGTTTGTACGTCCTGGAGGAAATCCGTGGCCTTGAGCCATCCTCGTCTCAAGCAAAACGCTGTTGCCCAACTGACGGAAACCGGTGTCGGTGATGTCAGTTGCCACCGTGATGGCGGGGTCCGAAGCAATCTCACCTTCCTGTAGGATTTCAAGGGCCTCAGCCCTTTTGGCGTCCGTAAGGAAGTCCAACATAGGGGTGATTTTGAACCACAACTCCCTGTCGTAGCGGGCTAAGATAGCCAGGGCGCTGGCCGCCTTGATAGTGGTCGCTGCGGATGAGATGATCCGTCGTCCCATCGTGTCCAGCTTCCTGCCCTCGCCGTCCGGCGGGGAAGCTGATGTCGAGGCCGATGCCCCCCCAGCTTTCTTCTTTGCCGCCGCCGAGACGACCGAATCCGGGGTAGGTTGCGCCCGAAGGCACAAGGGGGCAGCGTTGGGGACTCGTGGTACTTCTCGTACCGGTCCCTCTTTGCCGGCGCTGTGGCAGAGTTCTTGAGGAGAGCGAGCCCCTCATCCCAGATGTCATCTAGAAGCGGTACGGCGAGGACCGTCTTCCTTTTAGCCTCGCGCCGTTGGTAAAGGAACGCTTCCTTCTTCTCTTCTGGGCAAAGCTGGAAAAGCTTGGATGCCCTGGAAATCATGGCATGAAAGGATCCAATCTCGTCGGGCGGGGACGCCCGAGCAGGGGGCGACGGGGGACACATCCCGTCGCCGCCTCCGTCATCATCTGTACCTGTCGTAGCCGTGTCCGTGCCTGTATCATCCCCGTGGGTAGTAGACTGGGGGAAGGGAGAGCAGGCCGCAGAGGTGGGAGAGGTGGCGTAGGATGTGTCGTCCTCCTCTTATGCGGTGGGCTTTCCGAAGGTCCTGGCTCCGGTTCCCCAGTCGGGTCTGGCTCAGGTACCTCCGTCGGAGGAAGGGGAAACCTTGTCCTTATCTCCGAGCATAAGGACTGAATCGCTGACAAAATGGCCGCCGAAGTGTCCTGCGGCGCCGGAAACGACGGGCGCAAGGGCTCTTGAGGAGCCTTGTCGGCGACACCGTCGCTCTCGTCGTCGCCCTCGTCGGGATCCCTCCCGATGGGCTGGACCTCTTCCACGACTTCGATGAGCTCTTCTTCAGAGGTCGTGTCCATATCCACGATGGCCACCAGCCCCTCCCCCATCTTTTCCAACGAGGACTTTGTGGGGGTCTTCTCAATGCGCCTGAAAGACGACTCCCTCCGCGGTGGCAGGGAGACTCTGGGTCCTGAGGGCGCCCCCACTGGTGTAGCCTCCACAGGCTGAGCCAGGGCCGCGGCAACATCCTCAATCGAGGTCTTAGCAGGGTAGATTAAGGCCATCGCCACCTTCTGGACGCCTGGGGCCTTCACCTTGGGGGGGGAGGGTCCGATCCTCGCTCCCCCTCTGCCGGAATCTTCCGCGATCGACCGGGGCCTCTCCAGAAGCTTCGCCGGGTTCTCGGACTTCCTCTTAACCGAGCCAGAGCGTTGGCTCGTGGTTGATGGCGCCAGGGAGGATGCGCCCTGCCTGGCAGCCAGGGAGCCCGACCGTTCGGCGCTCCCGGTGCCCGCGGACTCGCGGTGCTTAGCCTTTTGTTGGGCCCCCATCTCCGGGGCGCCCTCACAGGACTTAGAAGACCGCTCAGACTTCTTTTTCTTCTTCTCGCCCGACGGGCTCTTCCCTTCCAGCCAGTTGGCGAGACGGAGGTGGCGATCCTTCATACGAATGCTCGTTCTCCTTGAAAATATTCTGAAGCTGGCATCCAGGGCATGTCCTGAACAGCTTCCCGGGCGTCGAGCTTCCTTTCTCCTGGGCCATGTCCGGGGTAGGCCTCGGAACTTCTGGAATCCTCCAAAAGCGTAACTCGACGAAAACTTCACCCTTGAGGGGCGTAGAAAACTCCGAAAAGGATCCCCGTTGATCGGATGTAGAAACGGTGGAGCTTGAGGCTCTATTTAACTGAAAAATGAGAAAAATCTCCTGAAAAAGCGAGAAAACGCAGCAAAAGCTCGAGAGCTACAGCACGAGGACTCCCAACACTTGAACGTGCGGTAAATATCTGAGGATGGCTGCCAGAGGCGGGGCTTAGGGAGAGGGCAGTCATTGGCTGGGGCAGTATGACCCAGAGACCAGTGATTGGTTACTAAGAAAGACAGATCAGAAACGAAACTGATACTGATTTTTTTTTCTATACCGAGGATTCCCAGCCTGACGGGGAATATTCATGAGCATGTGAATCCATGCCAGACCCAATTGCTGGAGAACACTAGAGACTTGTGGACAATACTTAACCGGACGCAACCATCAATACGACTACTAGTTTCAGAGGTTTCTGAAAATGCATGGGAAGACCACTTCCGAACACTTTACAACAGAGGCTCAGATCAAGTAGACTAAGCTGACACCAATACTGCCAACAACAAACCATGGTACAAACAATGGGACAAAATCCTTCAAAACAATAATAAATTGTGTGCAAATCTTCAAACTCATCTCGGAAATTAACTGCATACCAATTTCTTGGAAGCCAGCAATCATTGTTCCCGTTTTCAAAAAAGGCGAAAGAAACTTACCACAAAACTACCGCCCACTGGCGATGCTTGATCCAATTGGAGAGATCTTCGCCACAATTTTGGTGAAAAGATTCAACGAATGGACCAAAAAACACAACAAACAAGATCCTCGACAGACTGGATTTGTAAAAAACACTGGAAACAACATTAATCTGCCAATACTAAACTTACTGAAACAAGAATCATTGAGAACCCAAACAAACACCCACGCCATTTTTGTAGATCTTGAAATGGCCTTCGACAGTATCAATCGAGAGAAGCTCTGGGCAAAACTTCCAAAACACAACTGTCCCACCAAGCTGCTGGAACCCATCAGAGCACTATACAGCAACACCTCCGTCAGAGTTAGATTGACCAATGGTGGGCTTCTATCCTCAGCGATAAACATGACAAATGGACTCCAACAAAGATGTCCCCTGGATGCCACACTTTAACTTCTACCTTTTCGACATTGGAGAAAACCAAAAAATTGCTTCAACAAATCCGCAGAGACTAAACACAACACCAGTACCGTAGATACTGTACGCAGATGACATTGTAATCATGGATAAAACTCAAGTTGGCCTACAAAAAAGGCTGAACAGTCTTGAAAAATTCATAAGGATTGACATGAAAATTAATGTGGAGAAAACACAAGTAATGTCACTGGGACCCTGCTCCACCAAACAAAATGCCTTGCTACGATTGCACCTAGCCGGAAATATAGTAACCAAGGAGATCAAATATCTTGGGGTATGGCTCTCTCAATCCCGAGTCGATCAAACATGGACCTGACATCTAAAGAACCGAACACTCACCCTAGCCAGACAGGACTGACTATCCACAGAAAATATGGAAAGTACACTATGAAAACTATCATCACCTTCTACAAAGTTAGTGCGATACTCCTATACAGCAGTGAAACATTACTAAACGCGCCTCCTAACATCTGTATCTTGATGGGACTATTCTGGCTTAAAGTACTCTCCTTACCCCCCCAACATTTCCTGCACCCAGAATTTGACACAAACTGGGCCTACAATCTTTAGACTCCATTAGAAATTGGAAGAAACTATGTATAGCGAAAGATAATCAACAGTGAAGACATCCTGAAAATCTGAATTCTGAGCAAAGGCATGGAACCACCTCACACGTATAATCTCGAAATATGTAAAGAGGCATGCTTCATACTCCTCAACCAAAATGACATCACCACAGAGATGCTGATAAACAGACCCACGAAGGCAAAACAGGAAGTCAAAGAGAACGACTGGATAAAAACACAAGACAAGGCCTCGTACAAGCTGAATATAAGTTCAGAAGTAATGTGAGGTGTGAATAACCCGGAAAGAGACTGTGCCAGATATTTGCAAATAACGTTTAATACTCAAAAATGCCCTTAAAAAGATGACACGCGTTTCAGTCCTCCAAGGACCTTTTTCAAATCAGGGCTAATGGTCTGTCGTAGCACCATATAGTCATAAAACATGAAAACATAAGAGGATAATCACATTGATAGACATGTGTAAATATCAAAATTAAAGTGACATGAAAAGGCTAATTATGCACCTAAGGTTAAAGTACATATGCATGAAACGAATATATAGAACAATGGAAATAAAAACCAGACAAAAATAGGGTGGGGAAAGGGAGTGGAGAAAGCAAGAGGTATTAGTTGAGATACGGTGTACTTTGATTGATCATTTTTGAATTCATTAGTGAAGGCTCATGTCAAGAAGTGTAAAATTATTTACCTTGAAGTCGTCTAATGCCCCTGTCACACAATGTGAAATTAAACTTCCATATAATTAACGGGTTAGATCCCTGCAAATGTGAGTTATCAAAATCAAAATACTGTCATAGATGGTCTGAAAATTCAGATAAAGGGGTTGTGGAATTAATTCAGATAAAGGGGTTGATCGGAATTAATATAAAAGTTCTTCCTTCTCGTTAGAGCGACAATGAAAGCGTTAAAAAGGAATATAACAGGAAATGTAGCAATAAAGTTTGATTAAGCTGCTCAGGCGGTATTTAAATAGTCCTTTCCGATTCCAAAAGGGATAAGCAGTATGTCGGTGCATAAAAATTCATACGTGTGTGGTCTAAGTTGTTACAGAAGCAAGTAAGTAAAGGCGCACGTTCCCTTGCGTGAAATTACACGTATTACTGAGTGTGACGGCCCGTGAAATGCCAGACGGTCTCTTACCTGATGTTTCCATTTCAAGCGTCTGATCACGAGTTGCTAAGAATCCTGAGGGGGCGCCATTAGGCGTCCTCTCTGTGATTGTATATGTTGCTATGGTAATGAGTACCCTGGTCAGTCCTTATTAGCCCTGATTTGAAAAAGGTCCATCTTTTTAAAGGCATTTTTGAGTATTAAACGCACAAAAGAATACTTGGCAGCAACTAAACAAATAACCAAGGAAGAAATATCTTGATGAAATGCTCTGCGTTAACTGGACGACAAAACCAGTACACCAACATGACGCATCTGCAGAGAACAAGCCAAGGAGAAGACGCATGGAATCAAATAATCTACGCCAAGAATCAGAAACTAATCATCACGATTATCCAATTCTGGACTTTCACCATGACAAATGAAACCAACTAGATGAACCCTCTCATTCTCTACTCGATGTACGTGAATCTAACTGACACAAACCTTAATGTAAAAGTTTGTAACACAAACTAACATTTAATAATAAATAGGCATCATCTTTACATTGTGTCACACAGCACCTTCAGTGCAGTGGCACAGGGAAGTCTCTCAGATTTCCCAAAGGTTTAAATACCTTCTCTTGGTGAAACGAATTGACTACTTACGATTTGTAACTTTCTGACCCAGCACACACTATCTTACCATAGGGTGCTGGATGGGTTATTTAGTATCCCCTTTGGCTAGTTTCTCATAACATTTTTTTATGTACCCTTTCTTCAGTTAATGGCTGGCGTCGGTAGTTTACTTTTTACTAGCATTGTGTGTTTTTACTGTGGGCTGTGTTCGCATCCATGGGTGCCCATTTCGTCAAAATGGCCCTGGTCGTCCTTTTTTCACCATTTTCTGTTGGAAAGGTCCTTCTTGAGAGTTACTCTGCGCGCCATACCAGGTTTGGTCCCTTTGTTTTGTCTTTGGCGGGATTCACGAGTGAAATCCGCCTCTGGCTCCAGTATGTCTGGCAGGGACAGGAAGTGAGGGAGGGGCCCAAAACCCCCTGTGCTTAACCCCCTTGGTTACAGGAATGCACCCATGATTGGCCAGCTGGCTGTCCAGCAAGGAACAAGTTACTTACCTGTAACTGTTGTTCTCCAGCATGGGTCTGGCATGGATTCACATGCTCATGAATATTCCCCGTCGTCAGGCTGGGAATCCTCGGTAAAGAAAAAACCAGTATCAGTTTCGTTTCTGATCTGTCTTTCGTAGTAATAACCAATCACTGGTCTCTGCGTCATACTGACCACAGCCAATGACTGCCCTCTACCTAAGCACCGCCTCTGGCAGCCATCTTCAGATTTGGAAGCACGTGAAGTGGCAGTATGACCAAGTGAAGAGCCGCAGAGGGGTAGGCGGGAGGGTTCGCATGTGAATCCATGCCAGACCCATGCTGGAGAACAACAGTTACAGGTAAGTAACTTGTTCCTTCTCCAGCATGGGGTCTGGCATGGATTCACATGCTCATGAATAAAGAATACATAGCAGTACACACATGCACAACCACGGGAGGTGGCAAAGGCTCAACATTAAGCATCACATCAACTCAACATTAAGCATCTTACCTCCTCACCAGGCTCACCTCAGGCGAACAGGTTGCGCAGCACTGCTTGGCCGACCCTGGACTCCTCCCTGGAATCCCGGTCGACGCAGTAGAATTTCGTGAAGGTGTGCGTCGACCTCCACGTAGCAGCCCTGCATATGTCCAGCAGGGGCACACCAGATAGGAACGCCGTGGTAGCTGCGATCGCTCTGGTGGAATGGGCTCTCTGACGGCCAGGCAGCGGTCGGTTTGCCAACCGGTGACAGTACATGATACAGCCGGAGAGCCATCTGGAGATGGAAGCCTTCGAGAGAGCCTTCCCCTGATTGACAGGTCCAAAGTTCACAAAGAGTTGTGACGTCTTCCGAAAACCTTTCGTGCGGTCCACGTAGAACTTCAGCGCTCTAGCTACATCCAGCGAGTGCAAAGTCCTCTCAGCCGGCGACGAAGGCGACGGGAAGAACACAGGTAACACCAAGGGTTCGTTGAGATGAAAGTCCGACGGTACCTTGGGCATGAAGGAGGGGTGCGTCCTGAGCACTACCCTCGTGTCGTGGAAAGTCAAGTACGGGGCCTTGCAGGAAAGGGCCTGGATCTCTCCCACTCGTCGTGCGGAGGTGATGGCCACGAGAAAAGCTGTTTTCCACGATAGAAACTTCAACGGGGCCGAGTGCAGAGGCTCGAACGGAGGTCCCATGAGTTTGGTCAGCACCACGTTGAGCTCCCACGCCGGGGCCGGAGCCTTCACCGGCGGGAACGATCTGAACAGTCCCTTCATGAACTCTTTCACCAGACGATGAGACCACAAGGACGTCCGGCCCGTGGTTCTGGTGTATCGGGAGATCGCAGCAAGATGAATCTTGATGGACGCGTGTGCCAGACCAGCTTTGGCCAGCGTCAGCAGGTACGGCAGCACTTGGGGAGCCGTAATCCGTAGAGGGTTAATCTTCTGTGCGTGGCACCAGACAGAGAACCTCTTCCATTTGTGTCCGTAGCATTTAAGAGTCGAGGACGCCCTGGCCTTTGCAAGAACCTCTCTGCAATCGGCCGGTATGTCGTATCCTCCAAACTCTAGCGCTGCAGGAGCCAGGCCTGCAAGTTCAGCGACTTCGGGTCGTGGTGGAGGATGGCGCCTCCTTCCCTGGAGAGTAGATCCGCGTCCGCCGGCAGCTTGATTGGCGGGGACGCCGACAAGTCCAGAAGGTCCGGGAACCATATCGGCCTCGGCCACGCAGGTGCGACGAGGATCATCCTGCACCGTGACCTCTTGAGCTGGTTGACGAGCCGGATTAGCAGAGGCAAGGGAGGGAACGCGTAGAGGAACAGGCCCTCCCAGGGGAACGAGAAAGCATCGCCCATGCTCCTCGTCTGGGGAAACCTGCTGGCGAACCTCCGGCACTTGGTGTTCGTCGCCGTCGCGAACAGGTCGATCTGGGGTGTGCCCCACCGTCGGAAGAGGCGATCCACCAGATCCTGCCGTAGTTCCCACTCGTGGCACGAGCGCAGCTCCCTGCTGAGTGAGTCGGCGATGGTGTTTTTTATCCCTGCCAGATGAAACGGCACCAGAAGAATCCCTTGGGCGACGGCCCAATGCCACAGGTCCTGCGCCTCCTTGGACAGCGCTGGGGACCTGGTTCCACCCTGTTTCCTGATGTAAAACATGGTGGTGGTGTTGTCGGTGAAGATCCTCACCACCTTGCCCTTGAGGGACGGAAGGAAGGACCTGAGGGCCCAAAACACTGCACGGAGCTCCAGGACGTTGATATGCAGGGACTTCTCCGTCGGGAGCCAGAGTCCCCTTGCGTGCAGACTTTCGGTGTGCGCTCCCCACCCTTCTAGGGAGGCATCCGTGGTCACAGTCACCTGGTGGGCTGGGGTCTGGAAGTCCATGCCCGCCGTCAGATGCGCGCGGGTGCCCCACCACCGTATCGCTCGTCGGAAACTCTCGTCGAGCTTGATCCTTTCCTCGAAGCTGCCCGTCGTCTGGATCCAGCGCGCATCCAGGAACTCTTGCAACGGGCGCATCCGGAGCCTGCACATGGGAATGAGGTAGATGCAGGAAGACATCATCCCGAGGAGGGACTTGATGGACCTCACCTTGGCCGCGTCGGCCACCAACATCCGTTGCACCTTGCCCAAGATGGTCCTGGTCCTCTCCTCCGACGGGGAGGCCAGAAGGGACACTGTGTCGAGCCTCGCTCCCAGAAACAGTGCGACTTGCGCGGGCACCAGGTGGGATTTGGCGTAGTTCACGGAGAATCCCAGGTCCGTGAGGAGTTGGACGGTCCTTGCCGTGTGGACCACGGCGAGCTCCCTCGTCTTGGCGCGGATGAGCCAGTCGTCCAGGTAGGGGTAGACGTGAATCCCCTCGCGGCGCAGCTGCGCCGCCACCGGTGCGAGGCACTTGGTGAAAACCCTGGGTGCCGACCGCAGTCCGAAGGGAAGGGCTTTGAACTGGTAATGACGCCCTTGGACCACGAATCTGAGGAATTTTCGGTGCCCCTTTAGGATGGGAATGTGGAAGTAGGCATCCTCCAAATCCAACGACGATAGGAAGTCTCCTTCCTCCAGCTGACCCAGGACGTGCTGGAGGGTGACCATCCGGAACTTCTGCGCCTTGATGAACTTGTTCAGGCGTCGCAGGTCCAGGATGGGGCGCCATCCTCCCGTCTTCTTCTTCACGAGGAAGTAACGCGAGTAGACTCCGGAGCCCCGAAGCCTCTTTGGGACGAGTTCGATGGCGCCCTTTCTGAGCATCGCCTTTACCTCCAGGAGAAGTTGAGGGACGTGAAGTTCTTTCCTGGCCACGGGGGGGACGCGCGGGCACCTTCTTTGAAACTCGAGCGCGTGGCCCCGGGCCAGGGCGTCCAGCACCCAACGGTCGGTGGAGATGGACTCCCACACGCTGACGAAGCCCGCCAGCCGGCCTCCCACCGGGGTGCTTCGGTGGGGGCCCGACCCCACGGCCGGTTCAATCCTGCTTGGACGCGGCCTTGCCGCCTTGGCCTCCTTGGCGACGACGGCGGGGTCCGCCAGACTTGCCTCGTCCTCTGTAGGCCTCTTGCGACGACGAGCGGGCCGCTTGACGGTAGGAAGCGAAACCGCCGCCGGAACCTTTGGAGGCGCCCTTGCCTCCGCCGCTCCGAAAGGGCGTCCGCCGTTGCTGCAGTACTCCAAGGGCCCGGGCCGTCTCAGTATCCGCCTTGATGGCCTGAAGGGAATCGTCCACTGTCTTCCCAAACAGGTTGTTCCCGTCGAAGGGCATGTCCAGGACCCTGGTCTGGACGTCCTGCCGAAAGTCCGTAGCCTTGAGCCATCCGCGACGTCGAAGGCAAACGCCGTTGCCCATCTGGCGGAACCCAGTGTCGGCGATGTCCGTCGCCACGGTGATGGCGTGGTCCGAGGCCACCTCACCTTCCTGCAGGATCTCAAGGGCCTCCGCCCTCTTGTCGTCCGGCAGAAAATCCAGCAGGGGAGCTATCTTGTACCAGAGTTCCCTGTCGTAGCGGGCCACGATAGCCAAGGCGTTGGCCGCTTTAATCGTCGTCGCCGCCGACGAGATGACTCTGCGTCCCATGGCATCCAATTTCTTTCCCTCGCCGTCCGGCGGGGAAGTCGACGTGGAGGCCGCACCCCCCCCCGCTTTCTTCCTGGCTGCCGCGGAGACGACGGAGTCCGGGGTAGGCTGCGCCCGGAGGCATAGGGGGGCCGAGTCCGGGACCCGGTACTTTTTCTCGTACCGGTCTCTTTTCGCTGGCGTCGTGGAAGGGTTCTTGAGGAGGGAAAGGCCCTCATCCCAAATGTCGTCCAACAGAGGCACTGCGAGGACCGTCTTCCTCTTGGTCTCGCGCCGTTGGTAAAGGAAGCCTTCCTTTTTCTTCTCCTCAGGGCAGAGTTGGAAAAGCTCGGATGCCCTGGCGATCATTGAGTGGAACGATCCAATCTCGTCGGGCGGAGAAGCCCTGGTGGGAGGCGACGACGGAAAATCCTCGTCGTATGCCTCGTCGTCCGTACCCGTCGCTGCCGTGTCAGTCCCCGTATCATCCCCTCGGGTGGACGGGGAGGAGGGCTGGACGGGGCGCGACGGTTGAAAAGGAGGCGGTGGATGGATCCTTCTTTTCTTGGTAGGGGGAACACCAGAAGGTCCCGGTTCTGGATCCCCCGACGGGAGAGGTTCCTCCGTCGGTAACGGTAGTCTCGTCCTTATCTCGGAGCATAAGGACTGTATAGCCAACAAAATGGCCGCTGAGTTGTCTTGCGGCGCTGGCAGAGGGGAATCCGACGGGCGAGCAGGGGCCCCGTCGGTATCCTCGACGATGTCGTCGTCGTCACCTGCGTCGGGGCCCATTCCGACGGGCTGGTCTTGTTCCACGCCTAGGCCGTGGCTTAAGACCTCGATCAGTTCCTCTTCTGAGGTTGAGGCCGAATCTACGACGACGCCCTGCCCCCCCTTCTTCCCCACGGAGGGTTTCACGGGGGTCCTATCGATGGGCACGAAAGAAGACTCCCTCCGAGGAGGCAGGGAGATTCTGGGCCCCGAGGCCGCCACCACTGGTGCAGCCTCCACAGGCTGGGCCAGGGCCGCCGCGACCGTTTCGATAGAGGGCTTGGTCGAATGGATCAAGGCCTTCACCACCTTAGGTGCGCTCACCGCCTTATCCTTGAGGGAGGGGGCACTGCCACGCTCCTCCTCTGCCTTAGAGCTCGACCGGGGTCTCTCCAGGAGCTTCGCCGGGTGCTCGGCCTTCCTCTTACCCGACCCAGAGCGTTGGCTCGTGGTTGATGGTGCCGGGGAGGGTGCGCCCTGCCTGGCGCCCGTAGAGCCCGACCGTTCGGCGCTCCCGGTGCCAGCGGACTCGCGGTGCTTGGCCTTATGTTGGGCCCCCGTCGCCGGGGCGCCCTCAAAGGTCTTAGAAGACCGCTCAGATTTCTTCTTCTTCTCGCCAGACGGGCTCTTACCCTCCAGCCAGCTGGCGAGACGTTGATGGCGGTCCTTCATGGTCCGTTCCGACATGTTGCCGCAAAACGCACAGTCCTTCTCCACGTGCGTCTTGTCCCCATGAAGGCAGTAAAGGCAGAAAGAGTGTTCGTCCTCCTTGAAGACGTTCTGCAGCTGGCATCCAGGGCAGGCCCTGAACAGCTTTCCGGGCGTCGAGCTTCCCTTCTCCTGGGCCATCTCCGAGACCGGGCCTGAGAAGCTTCTGGAGTCCTCCGAAGTGTAGCTCGACGAAATCTTCACCCTTGAGGGGCACAGATGAATCCGACACGGGTCCCCGTTGATCGGATGTAGGATCGGTGGAGCTTGAGGCTCTTTTGACCGAAAGAATCGAAGTTTTTGTGAAAAAGCGCGAAAAAATAGCACTAACGCTCGAGAGCAATAGCACGAGGATCCCAACACATGAACGTGCGGTAAAAATCTGAAGATGGCTGCCAGAGGCGGTGCTTAGGTAGAGGGCAGTCATTGGCTGTGGTCAGTATGACGCAGAGACCAGTGATTGGTTATTACTACGAAAGACAGATCAGAAACGAAACTGATACTGGTTTTTTCTTTACCGAGGATTCCCAGCCTGACGACGGGGAATATTCATGAGCATGTGAATCCATGCCAGACCCCATGCTGGAGAAGGACAGTTACCCTGCTGTGTGATTGTCAGCTAGGCTGGAATGAATGGGAGAAACCTGCATAAAAGGCAAGGCTTTTCGGCTTGGAAGGCAGAGTCGAACACTGGACGAAGGAATCTGAAGAACAACTTGGAAGAGACGCCTGCTGCAACTCCTGGAACGTTGGTTTGCCCGGTGAAGCCCAATCGCTGTGCTGAAGCTCCGAATTCGCCTCGACTAGAGAAGCCCTGCAAGGACTTCTCCCCTTGAGTTGGTGGGACCAATCTACTCCAAAGTAAGCCCGTCGGGACATTCTTTCGAAGCTGGTTGCATTTCCACTGCAGTTGCTGCTGGAACCGAAGAGCCAGGAAGAGGAACACCAGATTGTGTGCGTTGCTTTTAAGTCGGACACGAGTGCTAGGAAGATCGTCCGGACTTCCCTGATGCAAGACTGACCAAGCCTGAGCCACCTCACAGTGCTGGGCCCCAGAAGCAAGGAAAGTCTGAAGTGGTATCCGAGAACTGCGGTGTTGCTATTTGCTAACAGACGTGAGGAGCTGAAATCCTGACAGACCGCTGAATTGAAGTGTGCCCATTGCTGCAGCTGACCGTCCCATTGCAGAGCAGGAGTCCCCAGACGTCCTCCCTCATGTCCCCACGACTGAGGCCCAGGAACAACAGGATCTGCAGAGCTGCACAGGAACAGAAGCCAGCTGAAACCATTTCTTCAAACCAGAGGTACTGTAAAGTCATAAGAGAATTTACCTCGTGTTGTGTAGCCTTACTTGCTCTCAGTTGAGACCAAATTGGTTACCTTGCAGAGTTGTTAAAGATTTGCCCTTAACAAGCCTTCCAGCTTGTGGCCCTTCAAGTGTTCTATTTTCTACAAACCTTTCTACAAACATTGTGCAAGACTTTTTACCTACCTGCAAAGAAGATCTTCAGCTCCCCTTGACATTGTGCAATTAACATTGGCTGCCCTGGCTCCCTGGGTGACTCTTCTTATCTCGGACCCCCAGGAAAGGGGTAATTTAGTGAACATTGAAAGGTTTCAAAAGTACTTACCCGTTTATGAAATTTGTTAACCTTTGTTTTATTCCTCTATTCCATCTTTTCCACCTAACTCAGTATTGCTCTAAATGTACCAGGGACAAGTCAATGTCCACAGTGTCCTGGCTATTTAAGTCACCTGAAGGTGTAGGAAGTGTGTGTGCCATCCCCAATGGAGAAAAACTAAATGTGTTTTGAAGTTTATTTAGGTGTTACATATTTTTCTCACTTTCTGAAGAAGGATTATATAACTGACTGACATTTAATTGTTTTATCAAGAAACCTTCAGTATAAAAGACACCTTAAGTGTTTATTTGGATAACTATATTGTGAAACTGTCACAACATTACTGCTCACATTGACCCCTCTTGAGATAAGCCTGGCTGCTCGACCACACTACCAACCTGTGTAGTTCAGACTTATACCAAAGGTTGGGTGCCTATTGCCAGGAGGTCAAGGTAACTGTAATGCACCCAAAGGGTACTGCATACAATGTTGCCTAACACCACGCATCCTTGAGGTTTGTGAGGACAGTACTGGATTCTAAAAACGCCTTTATAAGCGTGGTGATGAAAGGAGCAATCTCAGTTACCACCTCTTTACTAAGAATGGCAGGGCATATGTCCCCCTGGCATTTTGACAATTTAAGACCTTCAATGATTTTTTTATCACTTCCGGTACTGAGACTGGTGTAAATTGGAATGGGAATTTACGGTGGCTTCAGAAAATTCAAAAGGCTGGGTGCCTGATGGCAAGCAGAGTTTTTTTGTCTCTATTTTAGTCTGAAGGATGGTCATTTTGTTTAGCAGAGCTTTTTGAATATTCTCGCACCAAGTAGTGTCTTTTATGCAATGTTCCTGGTGGGCTACTGGGGTTTCAAATTCTCCAAGGATGTCAACTAGTTCTTTTGTACCCGATTTAGCTTTTCTAATTCTATCATAGGGGTCTCTTTTCGTTTGGTGGATAACATTTTTGTAGTTCTTAGAAGCTGTGACAAATTTCTCTGATAAGGGACAGCCCCCTCCCACCCCACGTGCTTTCGGCTGCCCTCTTAGTGTTGCCTAGATTTTTTTTTTTAGGGACGTGGTATAACGCTTATTTAGATGGGCAAGTTGTTTAGCTTTTGTTAGAATCTTGTTATTGCAGTTAAGATCAGCAATCCAATCAAGCGTTCTGCCCTTATGCGTTGGGTTTGTTAGCCGATTCATGAAACCTAGTTCAGTTATGGTGTTGGCTAATGCTGAGGTGTTATCTTTGGGGTTATGGAGTCCTAGATTAAAGTCTCCAAGTAATATGATTTTAGACCCAAGTTTAACATTGTGAGTATCTGGGTGATCTCTTCATCCAGGGAAGCTACTGATCCTGGGGGTCTATACAGGAGATGTATTGTTAATGTTGATTTAGTGGTAAGGGGTAATTTCAGTGAGAGGAGTTCACCCACGGTGAATGGTTCGATATTTCTTGTACGCCCAATAGTTTTTTTTAGCGAGGATTGCTACAGAGGGGACATGTATATCCCTTTTTCAGTAAGGCGAACACTTCATGAAGGGTAGTCATTCTGAGCTTTAGGGTTTTACATAGTAGTTTGCTGGGCTTAAGTCTAAAAACTGGTCTCGGTTTGGTCCTTTTTTTGGTGACTAGAAAATAGAGTGATTAAATCCCCTCGTTTGTCCTATGCTAAGGTACAGGTTCGATGAATCTGAATTTGGACCCCTGTACTAAGACTCCAAGAAGCAGGAGCTGACCAGGAGTAATTCATATGACCCAGGAGCTATTAAGGTCTTGTACATTTTTTTAGGATAGTGTGTGCATAGAAAATTAATTGAAACAAGAGCTGCAGAAGATACATATTCCTAGAAAAAAAGGTTCATTATAGATGCAAGACACCACTTTTTATTAACAGTGGAATGCCTGAAAAAGGTTGAACTTGCCTTTATTCACAATGTGATATAAGGACCCAAGACCCAAAGAAATGCATGACAACACTCAACTCCTCGCCCAGCTTCGTGTTATGCAGATGACCACCTTTAGGAGAGATTGTATGCAGTACCCTTCGGGTGCACTACAACAACCCTGACCTCCTGGCAGTAGTAACCCCACCTTTGGTGTAAGTCTGTACTACACAGGTTGTTAGTGTGGACGAGTAGCCAGGCTTATCTCAAGTGGGGTCAATGTGAGCTGTAGGGGAGTTACACAAAGGTTCACAGTGACAAGTATTCAAGCAAACACTTACACAAATTGTTCATTTATTTGCCAGTCAGTTAATATAAACCTTCTTCTGAAGGGAGCACTGTAAAACACCACACAAATACTTCAAAAGTATACAGCCTCTTAAGTTTAGAATCAGTAACTACCCATTTGGGATGGCATACAGCAGAGACCTAAACCCACAGGTGACTTCAATTGCTAGGGTGCTGTTGGCATTAAATGAAGTACTGTTGGCATTCAGAATGAATTAAGAACAAGTCTAAAAGGAAAAGATTAGAGCAAACAAGATACCACAAATATTTCTTAAGCAGGCAAATACTTTCAGATCCCCCAATAAGAGTCATTCACTTAAAACAGGGTAAGCCAAAGTCAATAGGCACGAGTCTATATGGGCTGAAGCACTTCTTTGAAGGTAAGTAGAAAAGTCTTTGCACAATGTTTCAGAAGTCTTTGAAGAAAAAGATGAATCAATGTAGGGCAAAAAGTTGTACGACTTGTGAGTAGTAGAAGATCCAAGCAACTCCACAGCAAGAGGCAAGTTCTCAGACTTTGTACAGTACCTTTAAAATGAAGAAAAGATGCAACAGATCACCCCTGTTCCTGTGCAGCTCTGCAGATATCACTGTCCCTGGGCCTCAGTCATGGGGACAAGAGGTAGGATGTCGGGGGACTCCTGCACTGGGACGGTCAAAACATGCAACCGGTAAACTTCACTTTCAGTGGCTGTTCAGAGTTTCAGCTCCTTGCATCTACAGCAAATAGCAACACTGCGGTTCCTGGCTGTTGAGATGGACTTTCTTTGCTTCTGGGGTCCCGCACTCTGTTGAGGGTGCTCAGGGTCGGTCAGTCCTGCTTCCTGGGAGTCCGGAGGATCTTCCTGGAGCTCTAGGCCAGCTTACAAACAATGCACACAATCTGGTGTTCCTCTCCCTGGCTATACGGTTTCCAGCAGCAACTATGGAAATTCAACCAGCTCCGAGATGGATGTCAAGGTGGCTTACTTTGAAGTTGATTGGTCCCACCAACTGAAGGGGAGAAGTCGTCCTTGCAGGGGCTTCTCCGTCGATGCAAACGTGGCATTTGGGCACTGCAGCAGGGCTTCACCGGGCAAACCAATGGTCCAGGAGTTGCAGCAGGCGTCCTCTACAAGTTGTTCTTCGGTTCCTTTGTCCAGTAGTCGACTCTGCCTTCCAAGCCAAAAGGCTCGCCTTTTATTCAGTTCTCTCCCATTCATTCCAGCCTAGCTGTCACTCACCCAGCAGGGTGGCTGTCCTTGACGGACAGTCAGCCGGCCAATCAACACAGAGTGCATTTGGGTCTCCTAGGAGACTAAGCACAGGGAGTTTCGGGCACCTCCCTCACTTCCTGCCTTCCCGAGACACCCTGGAGCCAGAGGGGGGCTTCACTCGTAAATCCTGCCAAAGGCAAAATGAACAATGGGACCAAACCTGGTTTGGCACGCAGAGTAAATCAAGAAGGACCTTTCCACAAAGAAATGGCAAAAAATAAGCCTCGGGGCATTTTGACAAAACTGGCACCCTTGGGTGCTTTACAGCAGGTGCGAACACAGCCCGCGGTAAATGCACACCATGGTAGTTAAAACAAAACCATTGCCACCAGCCATTCAGTGAGGAAAGGGTAACAAAAAATGTTACATGAGAAGCTAGACAAGGGGATACTAGGTAACCCCTCCTAAGATAGTGTGTGCTGAGTCTAGAAAGCTACAAATGTAAGAAAAGTCAATTTCACTTTACTGCTGTGGGAAACAGTTTATCACAGAGAAGGTATTCAAACCTTTGGGAAATCTGAAAGACATCCCTGTGTCACTGCCCTGAAGGTGCTGTGACACAATGTAAAAGATTATGCATATGGAGTTTGTCAGACTCCATAACTAAAACAAACAGTGCTAAAAATTCCATTAAAATACACGAGAGAGTCTGAAAAAAGTGTCTCACTCAATCCAGGTTAAGAAATCAAGTCCTCAAAATCCAGAAATTTGCCGGGGGTTTCTAAGGTGGAGGGAATTAGTGCATTTCTGAGAATTCTCCCTAACAACCACTCTTTTTTAAACTTCCTGCTGGCCTTCTTGCACCTTCCATTATCCCTGACTGCCTATCTGCCATCCAGGCCCTGTGCACATCCAATGATCTCTGCCTCAATGCCAGCAAAACTGAGATCAATCCTATTGGGACCCCTTCTCCCACCACCTTCCCTTCACTCTGGCCGTCCTCCATGGGCTCTCCCCATGCTCCATCTGAAGCCAGAAACCTTGGAGTCATCCCCTCTCTCCTTCCTCCCTCACACTCAGATCATTGCCAAGAAGTCCCACTTTAGAATTCCTTTGAGAAGGAAGAGCTGACCTTTTCTCACTTTCCCCCCAGGTCAATGTTAACTGAGCCCTGGTTCTCTCCAGGCTCGACTACTGCAATAGCCTCCTCCTGAATCTACCTTCTTCCGCCCTGTGTCCCCTCCAGCTAATCAAGAATAGGGCAGCAAGAATTCTACTTATCCTCATGCACAGAGACCCCATCTCTCCTGCCCTAAACACTCTTCACTGGCTCCCAGTTGCTTCACGGATTACATTCAAATCCCTTTGTATCATCCACAAAGCTTTCTGGGGCCTGTGACCACACTATCTGCAACTCTCTCACTAATATTCCCCTTCTAGACCTCTGCGCTCCTCTGGCACCAACTCTCTGCATGTAAAGTGTTTCACTAAACAGAAGGCAGGGGGCGTCAATCGCTTTCCTCAGCTGGCTCCCTTCTATGGAACATTCCCCTCCCTCTGCGTCTTCAGCACGACTTCCTTAAATTCCGTAAGCTCCTCAAGACTTTCCTCTTTACCGCCTCCCTCCCCCCTTCTTTCCGCTACTAATCTCACAGTTGCTTGGGTTGGGTACCTGGGCCCTGACCTCCCACACTCCATCACCCCCAGTTTATGTCTAGCCTCAGAACTTGCCTCCCCACAACCTCTGTTCTGGAGGCTCGCACTTCTTACCATACACTTTATCTGTTGGTCACCCACGAGCGCCGCCACACCATCACCTACTCCCACTACCCAGTTCCGAATACGCACAAGGCATAGTAGGCTTGTCATTTCTTTTTCCCCTCCAATGGATTTAATATCTTCATGTTTAATGTCTCATTCCCATGCCCCCTCGCTGTTGTCCTGTGGGCGCTTTGAAACAATTTACTTGCTGTACATGCGCCCAACAAGCGAACAATAAATAAAATAAACCTTTTTGTTGTTATGTTATACTATCCCTCCATTCTTTTTCACACACTACACTGAAGAGGAAGTACTCAAAATCATTCAGGATTTCAAAGCCACATCCTGTTTAGCAGATGATTGCCCCACCAGTATTCTTAAGGAGTCATTAGAGACCCTGCTCCCATGGATCACCAAACTGGTTAACCTCTCCTTTGATGAGGGTCTGGTGCCGGACATGCTTAAGTCGGCATGGTTCACTCTTCTACTGAAAAAAGGCCTCGACCCAGACAACAATGACAATTACCGACCCATAACTAACGTGCCCTATGTTCTCAAGATACTTGATAAACTGGCCTACTTACAGCTAGAGGCCCATGTTGAAAAATACAATATCTTGGGCACCAGTCAGTCGGGATATAGGGCTTGTCATGGAACTGAGACAGCTATGCTGGATCTCAAATCTACACTTGCTAGCATAGCTGACAAAAAAGCCAAGCTGC
Source organism: Ambystoma mexicanum (assembly GCF_040938575.1). Classification (NCBI taxonomy): domain Eukaryota; kingdom Metazoa; phylum Chordata; class Amphibia; order Caudata; family Ambystomatidae; genus Ambystoma; species Ambystoma mexicanum. The sequence continues at coordinate 647,092,880 of NC_090941.1, forward strand.
TCTGCTCATGCTATTGGACCTCTCCGCGGCCTTTGACCTAGTTGATCACAGCTTACTAGTGTCAAGGCTCGGAGAGGTCGCCAACTGCTCTGCAATCGAATCCAAATGGATCGCTTCCTTTCGGGGTCCCAGAATGGTAAGGGTTTGCGTGGGTGATAAACAATCTTCCCCCATCTCTCAGACATGTGGTGTCCCTCAGGGCTCCCGTCTGTCGCCGCTGCTTTTCAACCTTTACATCCGGCCCCTTCTCGATCTTTTGAACAAACTAGGAGTGCAATATACAAACTACGCCGATGACACTCAGGTTGTTATTCAGTTGAGTGGCTCATACAGTAGTGACTCGGTAACTATTAACCGAATATATAAAGCCATACAAGATTGGATGGCTTGTAATTCCCTGGCCCTTAATGATAAAAAGACTGAACTCCTTATTGTGGCATCTAAAAACACTCGGGCAAAACTGGATCCTAACTACGCCTCTTTTCATATTGCCAACACCACCATCACAGTTCAAAAGAAAGTCAAGACCTTGGGAGTAGTTCTTGATGAGGTACTCTCCATGAAACCCCATATTTCTAACATAAAATCTAGTTGTAGTGCTATAAACAAGACAGATATATTCGACCATTCATATCGGAAGAGAACTGCACTGATAAATTCAAGACTGGACTATTGTAACAGCCTCCTGGCGGGCACCACAGCCTCCAATATTCAATCCCTACAAGTGGCACAGAACAATGCTGTGCGTAACATCTTCAATCAGTCACGTCGCACAAACATCTCTACTTTTAGGAAAAGACTCCACTGGCTACCCGTTAAACACCGCATAACGCATAAGATGCTTACTACGACCCATAAATGCCTCCGTTTTAGCAGCCCAACCTATCTGTCATCCCGTATAGGCATCAAACCCAACGTGAGGAACCTTCGCTCTTCTTTGGCGGTTACTCTCAATTATCCCAAATTCAGGACAGCCAAATTTGGAGGCACAACACTGGATGCTTAGGGTCCCCTTTTGTGGAACACACTTCCAGCAGGTATACGGCAGATCCAGAGTTACACTGCGTTCAAACGTGCCGTCAAGACTCACTTATTCAACTTGGAATAATTTCCTGACCCATTTCTCCTTTTGCACTTTGCTTGTTTGTCCTTGTCTTGTTTTGTTCAATGTGCGCCCTGAGGCCCACTGGCATGTTGGCGCGTTACAAAAATTAAAATAAATAAAATATGGTCTCTCTTGAACACTTACCGACTAGCTTTTTAGGATTCTCATGCAGTGTAGCTTCATATTTATTTCCTTTTTATTTACTGTTACGTCAGCCTCCTTTTTCCCCTCTTGCTACATCTCACATGGTCATTCATGTCTGCTGCTACACCGATGACGGTCACTAGAACACGGTTTCTATTGCTACATTATTTTGCTATCCCCTCAATGACTGACATGTTTCTTTCTGCTGCTGCCGCCTCTTTCTCTGTTACCACCTTGTTTTCTCTTCTGCTGCTGCACCCTATATCTAACCCACCTTATGCTTTCCCTTATTAGGTGAAGAAACAGGCTAATGTTTTAAAAGTATCTCTGGGCCGTGCTTTGGGTTAAGACTGGAAAATGGTGCAGGCGTGTAATATAATGGATGCCAAGATGTTTTCTACAGGTGCTACAAGACTCGAGCCAAAAGGTCTATCGCAGGAGTTATTCAACCATATTTAAAGGCCCTCAGTAGGATGAATGGTTGAGTTATACCTACTATGATTCCAACCTGAGATGGAACAAGTTACTTACCTGTAACTGTTGTTCTCCAGCATGGGTCTGGCATGGATTCACATGCTCATGAATATTCCCCGTCAGGCTGGGAATCCTTGGTAAAGAAAAAATCAACATCAGTTTCGTTTCTGATCTGTCTTTCGTAGTAGTAACCAATCGCTGATCTCTGCGTCATACTGACCACAGCCAATGACTGCCCTCTACCTAAGCCCCGCCTCTGGCAGCCATCTTCAGATATGGTAACACGTGAAGTGGCAGTATGACCAAGTGAAGAGCCGCAGAGGGGTAGGCGGGAGGGTTCGCATGTGAATCCATGCCAGACCCATGCTGGAGAACAACAGTTACAGGTAAGTAACTTGTTCCTTCTCCAGCATGGGGTCTGGCATGGATTCACATGCTCATGAATAAAGAATACATAGCAGTACACACATGCACAACCACGGGAGGTGGCAAAGGCTCAACATTAAGCATCAAATCAAACTCGACATTAAGCAATTCTTACCTCCTCACCAGGCTCACCTTAGGCGAACAGGTTGCGCAGCACTGCTTGGCCGACCCTGGACTCCTCCCTGGAATGCTGATCGACGCAGTAGAATTTCGTGAAGGTGTGCGTCGACCTCCACGTAGCAGCCCTGCAGATGTCCAGCAAGGGCACACCAGATAGGAACGCCGTGGTAGCTGCGATCGCTCTGGTGGAATGGGCTCTCGGACGGCCAGGCAGCGGTCGGTTTGCCAACCGATGACAGTACATGATACAGCCGGAGAGCCATCTGGAAATGGAAGCCTTCGAGAGAGCCTTCCCCTTATTGACAGGTCCAAAGTTCACAAAGAGTTGTGACGTCTTCCGAAAACCCTTAGTGCGGGCAACGTAGAACTTCAGCGCTCTAGCCACATCCAGCGAGTGCAAAGTCCTTTCAGCCGGCGACGAAGGCGACGGGAAGAAAACAGGCAACACCAAGGGTTTGTTGAGGTGGAAGTCCGACGGCACCTTGGGCATGAAGGAGGGGTGCGTCCTGAGCACTACCCTCGTGTCGTGAAAAGTCAAGTACGGGGCCTCGCAGGAAAGGGCCTGGATCTCTCCCACCCGTCGTGCGGAGGTGATGGCCACAAGAAACGCTGTTTTCCACGACAAGAACTTCAACGGAGCCGAGTGCAGAGGCTCGAACGGAGGTCCCATGAGCTTGGTCAGCACCACGTTGAGCTCCCACGCCGGGGCCGGAGCCTCACCGGCGGGAACGATCTGAACAGTCCCTTCATGAACTCTTTCACCAGACGATGAGACCACTAAGACGTCCGCCCCGTGGTTCTGGTGATCGGGAGATCGCAGCAAGATGAATCTTGATGGACGCGTGCGCCAGTCCAGCTTTGGCCAGCGTCAGTAGGTACGGCAGTACTTGGGGAGCCGTAATCCGCAGAGGGTTAATCTTCTGTGCGTGGCACCAGACAGAGAACCTCTTCCATTTGTGTTCGTAGCATTTAAGAGTTGAGGACGCCCTGGCCTTTGCAAGAACCTCTCTGCAGTCGGCCGGTATGTCGTATCCTCCAAACTCTAACGCTGCAGGAGCCAGGCCTGCAAGTTCAGCCACTTTGGGTTGTGATGGAGGATGGCGCCTCCTTCCCTGGAGAGAAGATCCGCGTCCACTGGCAGCTTGATTGACGGGGACGCTGACAAGTCCAGAAGGTCCGGGAACCATATCTGCCTCGGCCACGCAGGTGCGACGAGGATCATCCTGCACCGTGACCTCTTGAGCTGGTTGAAGAGCCGGATCAGCAATGGCAATGGAGGGAACGCGTATAGAAACAGGCCCTCCCAGGGGAACGAGAACGCATCGCCCATGCTCCTCGGCTGGGGAAACCTGCTGGCGAACCTCCGGCACTTGGAGTTCGTCGCCGTCGCGAACAGATCGATCTGGGGTGTGCCCCACCGTCGGAAGAGGCGGTCCACTAGATCCTGTCGTAGTTCCCACTCGTGGCACGAGCGCAGCTCCCTGCTGAGTGAGTCGGCGATGGTGTTTTTTTTATCCCTGCCAGATGAAACGGCACCAGAAACATCCTCTGGGCGACGGCCCAATGCCACAGATCCTGCGCCTCCCTGGACAGGGCTGGGGACCTGGTTCCGCCCTGTTTCCTGATGTAGAACATGGTGGTGGTGTTGTCGGTGAAGATCCTCACCACCTTGCCCTTGAGGGACGGAAGGAAGGACCCGAGGGCCCAAAACACTGCACTAGGCTCCAGGACGTTGATATGGAGGGACTTCTCCGTCGGGAGTCAAAGACCTCTCGCGTGCAGATTTTCGGTGTGCACTCCCCACCCTTCCAGGGAGGCATCCGTGGTCACTGTCTCCTGGTGGCCGGGGGTCTGGAAGTCCATGCCCGCCATCAGATGTGCGCGGGTGCCCCACCACCGGATCGCTCGTCGGAAACTCTCGTCGAGTGTGATCCTCTCCTCGAAGCTGCCCGTCGTCTGGATCCAGCGCGCGTCCAGGAACTCCTGCAACGGGCGCATCCGGAGCCTGCACAGGGGGATGAGGTAAATGCAAGAAGACATCATTCCGAGGAGGGACTTTATGGACCTCACTCTGGCCGCGTCCGCAACCAGCATCCGCTGCACCTTGCCCAAAATGGCCCTCGTCCTTTCCTCCGGCGGAGAGGCCAGAAGCGACACTGTGTCGAGCTTCGCTCCCAGAAACAGTGCGTCTTGCGCGGGCACCAGGTGGGACTTGGCGTAGTTTATGGAGAATCCCAGGTCCGTGAGAAGTTGGACGGTCCTTGCCGTGTGCTCCACGGCGAGCTCCCTCGTCTTGGCTCGGATGAGCCAGTCGTCCAGGTAGGGGTAGACGTGGATCCCCTCTCGGCACAGCTGCGCCACCACCGGTGCGAGGCACTTGGTGAACACCCTGGGTGCCGATCGTAGTCCGAAGGGAAGGGCTCTGAACTGATAGTGACGCCCTTGGACCACGAACCTGAGAAACTTTCGGTGTCCCTTTAGGATGGGAATATGGAAGTAGGCATCCTCCAAATCCAACGACGACAGGAAATGGCCCTTCTCCAGCTGACCCAGGACGTGCTGGAGGGTGCCTTGATGAATTTGTTCAGTCGTCGTAGGTCCAGGATGGGACGCCATCCTCCCGTCTTCTTCTTCACGAGGAAGTATCTTGAGTAAACTCCGGAACCCCGAGGCCTCTTTGGGACCAGCTCGATGGCGTCCTTCCTGAGCATCGCCTTTACCTCCAAGAGAAGTTGAGGGACGTGATGTTCTTTCCTGGCCACAGGGGGGACGCGCGGGCACCTTTTTTGAAACTCAAGCGCGTGACCCTGGGCTAGGGCGTCCAGCACCCAACGGTCGGTGGAGATGGACTCCCACACGCTGACGAAGCTCGCCAGCCGGCCTCCCACCGGCGTGCTTCGGTGGGGGCCCGACCCCACGGCCGGTTCAGTCCTGCTTCGACGAGGCTTTGCCGCCTTGACCTCCTTGGCGACGACGGCGGGGTCCGCCTGACTTGCCTCGTCCCCTGTAAGCTTCCTGCGACGACGAACGGGCCGCTTGACGGTAGGTGGAAAATCCGCCGCCGGAACCTTTGGAGGCACCCTGTTTGCCTCCGCCGCTCCGAAAGGGCGGCCGCCGTTGCTGGAGAACCCCAAGAGCCCGGGCCGTCTGTCTGCCTTGATGGCTTGAAGGGAATCGTCCATTGTTTTCCGAAACAGGTTGTTTCCATTGAACGGCATGTCCAAGACTCTGGTCTGTACGTCTTGACGGAAGTCAGTAGCCTTGAGCCATCCACGCCGTTGCCCAACTGGCGAAATCCAGTGTCAGCGATGTCCGTCGCAATCGTAATGGCGTGGTCCGACGCCACCTCTCCTTCCTGCAAGATCGATAGGGCATCCGCCCTCTTGTCGTCCGGTAGGAAGTCCAGCAGGGGGGCCAGTTTGTACCACAGCTCCCTGTCGTAGCGGGCTACGATAGCCAAGGCGTTGGCCGCCTTAATCGTCGTCGCTGCAGACGAGATGACCCTGCGTCCCATCGTATCCAATTTCTTTCCCTCGCCGTCCGGTGGGGAAGTCGACGTAGAGGCCGCACCCCCCCCGCTTTCTTCCTGGCCGCCGCGGAGACGACGGAGTCCGGGGTCGGCTGTGCCCGGAGGCACAAGGGGGCCGCGTCCGGGACCCGGTACTTCTCGTACCGATCCCTTCTAGCCGGCGTCGTGGATGGGTTCTTGAGGAGGGCGAGGCCCTCATCCCAAATATCGTCCAGTAGAGGCACGGAGAGGACCGTCTTCCTCTTGGCCTCGCGCCGTTGATAAAGGAAACCTTCCTTCTTCTCTTCCGGGCAGAGCTGGAAGAGCTCGGATGCCCTGGCGATCATGGAGTGAAACGATCCAATCTCGTCGGGCGGGGAAGCCCGGGTGGGAGGTGACGATGGCAGATCCTCGTCGTAAACCTCGTCGTCCGTACCCGTCGCGGCCGTGTCAGTCCCCTATCAACCCCACGAGTCGTGGGCGGGGAGGAGGGCTGAACAGGGCGCGATGGCTGAAAAGGAGGTGGAGGATGAATCCTTCTCTTAGGGGGAGGGCTCCCAGAAGGGCCTGGCTCCGGGTCCCCCGTCGGGAACGGTTCCTCCGCTGGTGGTAATGGCAGTCTCGTCCTTATCTCCGAGCATAAGGACTGTATAGCCAACAAAATGGCCGCCGAGTTGTCTTGCGGCGCTGGTTGAGGGGAGTCCGACGGGCGGTCAGGGGCCCCGTCGGCACCCTCAACGTTATCGTCGTCTCCTACGTCGGGATCCCTCCCGACGGGCTGGTCTTCTTCCACGCAAACGCCGTGGCTTAAGACTTTGATCAGCTCTTCCTCAGAGGTTGAGGCCGAATCCACGACGTCCTCCTGCCCCCCCTTTTTCTTCTCCGTCGGAGGTTTCACGGGGGTCCTGTCGATGGGCATAAAAGAGGACTCCCTCCGCGGTGGCAGGGAGACTCTGAGCCCCGAGGTCGCCACCACTGGTGTAGCCTCCACAGGCTGAGCCAGGGCCGCCGCGACTGTCTCGATAGAGGCCTTGGCCGGATGGATTAAGGCTTTCACCACCTTAGGTGCGCTCACCGCCTTCTCCTTGGGGGAGGGACACTGCCTCGCTCTCCCTACGATGGGGCCTTCGAGCTCGACCGGGGCCTCTCCAGGAGCTTCGCCGGGTGCTCGGCCTTCCTCTTACCCGAACCAGAGCGTTGGCTCGTGGTTGATGGTGCCGGGGAGGATGCGCCCTGCCTGGCGCCCGGAGAGCCCAACCGTTCGGCGCTCCCGGTGCCAGCGGACTCGCGGTGCTTGGCCTTGTGTTGGACCCCTGTCACCGGGGCGTCCTCAAAGGTCTTAGAAGACCGCTCGGATTTCTTCTTCTCGCCTGACGGGTTCTTCCCTTCCAGCCAGTTGGCGAGACGTTGATGGCGGTCCTTCATGGTCCGCTCCGACATATTGCCGCAAAACGCACAGTCCTTCTCCACGTGCGTCTTGTCCTCATGTAGGCAGTAAAGACAAAAGGAGTGTTCGTCCTCAAAGACATTCTGAAGCTGGCATCCAGGGCAGACCCTAAACAGCTTTCTGGGCGTCGAGCTTCCCTTCTCCTGGGCGATGTCCGAGATGGGCCTGAGAAACTTCTGGAGTCGTCCAAAAGCGTGGCTCGACGAAATCTTCACCCTTGAGGGGCGTAGACGAATCCGACACGGGTCCCCGTTGATCGGATGAAGAAACGGTGGAGCTTAAGGCTCTTTTTGACCAAAAAATCAAAGTTTTTTGAGAAAAAACGTGAAAAATAGCACTAACGCTCGAGAGCAATAGCACGAGGATCCCAACACTTGAACGTGCGGTAAAAATCTGAAGATGGCTGCCAGAGGCGGGGCTTAGGTAGAGGGCAGTCATTGGCTGTGGTCAGTATAACGCAGAGATCAGTGATTGGTTACTACTACGAAAGACAGATCAGAAACGAAACTGATACTGGTTTTTTCTTTACCGAGGATTCCCAGCCTGACGGGGAATAAATCCATGCCAGACCCCATGCTGGAGAAGCATAGATTTTTACTTATTAAAGACCTGTGCATTTGGTGCATTAACCAAGTAATTTCACTAATAAAACAATGGAAAGTGTTATATATCAAACAACACCAAAACATTAGTGAACAGTTATTTAGAAAAGGCAACTCACACAATGGATTTATATTTTTATAGCCGACAACCTGTTGCAGAGGTATTGCCCTAACTTTCCTGGTCCGACTTGACATTTCTATTGACATGCATTAGACTTATGCATATTTTGGAGAGACATAAGTAAACAGGCAATTTTTGGCTTAAGTGTGTTTTACAGCAACAGGAATGTTTTACAAAATAGAATTCTTAACACAATGACAAAAGGTTAGACAACTTAAGCAACCTCTATTAATGTTACAGTGAAAGGTCACATTAGGGCAAATGCCAAGCTCTAATTGCAGGCATAGTTTGTAATCTGCTGTGATGTACAGCTAATGCCAGTTACAAACTAGTTACAATGTAAAAGTCGACATGCAAGTGCAGAGACTTGCAAGCAAAAGCAACATTGGTTCTTTTTTAAATCTGTAGTCTCCATTTAGAGCTATATGCCACACAATGGTGTTTCCCAGAGCAAGTACTTGGATGGCCTTGTGTACCAGTTCATAATATAATTTTACAGCCATTAAGTTTTGCAAGAAAAGAGGCCATCAGGCCCTCTTATAGAAAGGCTTTACAAGATATACCAGTAGTGTTATTGCTTTCCAAGTTCCTCATCCACTGCTGCCACAAATAGGTGAGTTTCCACTACTGGTGTATCTACCAAATTAGCTTGCATCTCTGGTTTAAATCCTGCACCCATAAGCCATGCAGATGTCTTTATGACAGCCGCACATGCTATCCTTTGGCTCGCTGTCTCTGCCTCTTTTGAGCTATTTTCTTTAGAATTGCATTTGGAGAATTCTTATCCTCAAGAGTTGATTTTCCAGAAGGCTTCTTGTATTTCCCAACGGACCTGCTTGGCCAATCACTCCTATTGTAATCCATTATATCTGGCCATGAGTGCTGTGGCGTTTGAAATGCTTGCACAGCAGAGGTGGATGTGCTTTTGACAAATGTTAATGTTAAAGGATATTTATACCATGCACTATCACCACTGGAGTGGTCCCCTGGCGGATCTGAAAGAGAAGGGGGGTAGGTTAGGGGCGTGTTAGTGGAACAAAGTTTGGAGAGGAGCAAGGGAGCTGCAATGTACTTTTGGCAGCTTCAGTTTGGTTAACAGTTCGATGAGCTTCTTGGTGTAGTATCTGGTCTGAATTGGTCGGTTGCTGTTGTGTGAAGGTCTGTGTGGTGTGTTTGTTGCTGTTTGGTGAAGTGCGTGCAGGTTGCTGCGGTTTAAGAGGTGTGGTTGTGTTTAGAGTGTGAGAGGTGTGTGAGGAGCGGTGAGGTTTTTTGAAGATTTGTGGGGGTGGTTAGTAGCCTTGTAATTCGGTGAGATGCCCACTCCGGTTGTGGGTCTTTGGGGATTTAGAGATGGCGGTCTTCCTATCAGTGATTAGGATTCAGCCTGATAAGGCTGCCTCATCTCTGTCAATATGTTAAGTTAGCTAGTCTTTGCATTTCTATCTTTGTATTTGGCCGGCCCCTACATCCCGGTTTGTGGTCGGTGTAAACCAGTCCTTTTGGATCGATCCGCATGTTACCTGCACCCCTACCCTACTTCCTGTCCGAGTTGGAAGTTGTGCCTTTATGTTAAGCACATCTGCTATTGTTCTGTCGAGATTGGGTTGTTGCTCGTGTTCTATTCAACCTAGCATTGCATCTCTTGTTATTGTAGGAGTTTCCCTTAGTCGGTCCTGGGTGTTGTCTGTGCAGTCTTATATTCTGTCAGCCTGTCCTTTGTATTTCCGGTTTGATTGTTTCAGTTGTCTCTGGTTCTGAGGGGTTGAAGAGCCAGGTTTTTAGTAGTTTTCTGAATTTTAGGTGGTCTTTGGTATTTCTTATTCCTTTCGGGAGGTTGTGCCAGGTTTTTGCCGCTAGGTGGGAGAAAGCGGATCCTCCTAGTTTTTTCCTGACGTAAGGTTTTGGTTCCAGGCGAATTACATTGCTTGATATGGGGAGTCTCGTTGGTTTGTAGATGGTTGTTTTATTATGTAGGAACTCTGCTCCCTGTCAGTCGATTTCCCTGTGTTTTGAATGGGATACGATGTTTGATTGGAAGCCAATGTAACCTTTTCAGCGCTGGAGTGATTGGATCGTCTTGACAGTTCCAGGAGGAGTCTAGCTGCTGCGTTTTGGATGCGTTGCAGTTTCTTCAGTTGTTGTTCTGGCATCCCAAGGTAGAGGCTGTTTGCTTAGTCTAATCTTGACATGAGGGCAATGATTGACAGGGTTTTGTGGCTGAAGGAGAGGAAAGGTAGAATTCTTTTGTTGAGTGAAGGAGGAAGAAGCATTTCTTAATTATTGTGTTTGTGGTTCTAAGGTTAGAGTGCTGTCCATTAGGACTCCCAGGTTTTTTACTACCTTAGATGGTGTGGGCGCAGTTCCCAATTCAATCGGCCAGGGGATGTAGGTGGTGTTCTCTTGGTTTTTGGATATAAATCATGATTTCTGCCTTTCCTGGGTTGATTTTTAGGTTGTTTGCGTTCATCCATGTATAGACTTTTTAGACATGCTACTAGAGTTGAGCAATCTGCTTGAGTGTCTTTGATTTTGTAAATTTGAGTGTCTGCGTAGTTGTAGCATGTAATGTTGAATTTTTTGAAAATGTTGATTAATGTTGTCTGGTAGATGTTGAAGTATAGTGGTGATAGTGAGGATCCTTGGGGTACTCCAGAGTCAACTCCTGGAGTAGATTTGAAGGGTTTAATCCATACAGTTTCTGTTCGCTGGGGATTATTTGATCCAGAGTAGTGCCAGGTCCGTTATAGCTATGTCTTCTAATCTTTTGATCAGGGCGTTATGGCTTACTGTGTCGAAAGCAGCGGAGAGGTCGAGCAGAATCAGGGCCGAGGTTGTGTTGGAGTCTGCGTTTGTTTTTAGGTTGTCCCAGATAGATAGGATTGCCGATTCTGTTCCTCTTGTGGGTCTGAAGCCGACTTGTGCTTGGTCTAGCAGCTGGTGTTTTTCTACGTGTTCTTGGGTTACCTTGTATACATACGTTTCTAGGAGTTTTGTCGGGTAGGGAATGTTTGAAATCGGCCTGTAGTTGGGGGTCTTGCACATCACCACTGGTTCTTTAGAAGAGGTTTAATTTATGCTGATTTGAAGGATTGTGGTACAGTCCCTGTCGCAAGTAGCTTTTCCAGGTTAAGTCTTGGGTTTTTGTGTTCATCTGGTTCTTCCAAAGGTTTTGGCTGTTGAAGAGAGGGTCCTCTTGTTTTGGTGATGTGTTGGGTTAGGGCATTGTTCGTGTTGCCTCTTGCTTTGTCCGTTTTTCTGCACGGTTGTGTTTGGTTGTCGGTCTTTCTTGCTTTATTCATTGGGTCAGTTTGTTCTGGCGAGTGGTTAGTTGCGAGGTATGGTGTTGGGTATAGGGATTTTTCTTTTCTCACAGTGCTGGTTCCGTTTTCATTCATGTCAGTGGGAGTGTGTTCTACAGTTGTGGATCTTTGGTGGCGTTCAGTTGGGTTTGATGTTTCTGGTCTTTGTCTTTCTTTTGGTCCAAGCCGTTTTCGCAGCATGTTGAGTCATTTGGCAGTCTGCTGTGGGGTTGCATCTTGTTTTGGGTTGTCGCGATTGCGTTCTTGTGTTTGGGTTGGGTTTCCTTCAGGGTTCAGGAAGCAGTATGCAGGGCGTTGGCCCTCGTGCAGTGCTTTGTTGGCTGGCTGTTTTTTGCTACGATTGTACGGTTGCACACATTTTTTCCAAGTGGTTTACTTGGTTCGTTGTTGTAGAGTGAATCTATTGTGCTTTAGTTTGGCTGTCTTGTGGTGTTGGAATGGGTGTGTGGGCACTGTCTGGTGGGGGAAGTCTAGGTGGGGTTATATTGTTGGTGCAGTTCAGGTGCTATCCCAATATGGTACTCTCTGTCACAGATTGACCCCTTATATAGTTGCAGTCCGTAGGTGATGGTTCCACCCTTGGCTTGACTGCTGTAGGGGTGGCGGGCTTTGCTAAAGAGAGGTTAAGTCTCTTTAATAGAGAAGTTTTACGAAACACTGTTTCCCTCTAGTACGTCCACTATGAAGTCTGTTTATTCAGTAGTTTTTCACCAGAATACCAAACCGCTGTGCTGCTTTAGAGACTGTATATGAAGGTGTCCTCTGCAGGGGATGAAAACACCGCTGGCTCTTCCTTATCAGGAGGGACCATTATAAAGTCATCATGAACTACAGTTTTCCAGATTTAGATGCAAGTCTGCGTCCTCTGTATTCGTGTGTGGAGTAGGTCTTTTCCTTGGAGCTAGTCTGGTATTGAAACCTAGCCTTTTTTAAGGCATCCCCCCTTAAGGTGGTGCAAATGTCCTTTTCCTGGTTTGTTAATGGCTTTCCATAAAGGAAACAACTTTTGCCATGGTGTCGCTAATCTCCCTAGTGGACCATTCTTTTCAACGATGAGTGGTGTCCTCAGATGTCAGGGCATTTGGGGGTCAAAAACTGATGCTGGTGGTCCCCTCCCCAGAGATGTCCACTAAAGTCGCCTTTTTCATTGTCTCCAAAATGGAACTACTCACTTCAGTGTGGTCCTGTTTTTATGTAGGGGTGGTAGGTTCCTTGGGCGTGATCTTTTCCCTACCCTTGTGTGCATGTTTTCCCTTTACAGTGTCAGTGTACTGTGCTTGACATTTGAGACGTGTTGGGGCGTTTAATGGTCGATGAGGGCCTTTCGGCACATTTTTCTCACACGTCCGGTTTGTGTGCATTTAGCAGCCTCTGGATCACCAGAACTCGTGTGAGTGGCTGTCGGAGCTGGGGATCGACTGCAAGGCTTTCCCTACTGGCGCCTGTGCTGGTCAGATGCCTGGATTTAAAACCTAAAGCACCTTCCATTTCTTAGCAGTCAAGCCCTTGGCCGAATGACTGCATTGTGCATGTGTCGCCAATGCCTTCTGACAATGCTCTCAAAGCCTTTTTGGTTTGAACTTTTGATACGCCAGGCAACAATCTTCCACGTGACCGCAGAGTAAAATGTTATTGGACACCTTGTGTACATCACACCAAGGTAATGTAGAACTGCACCACAAGCAAAACTTAAAGGCAGTATTCTCTATAGGGGAAATTGAGGCTTCAACATGGCCTTCGTAAAGGGAAAAGTGAGGGTGATATAAGGTCAAGGGAGAAACAAGGTCTATGATCATATAGATCGATATGTATGTAAACAAACACAATCTCCCTCACTGTAACACCTCAAAGCTGTAGTCGCCGCTCTTTCAACATCCGCCGCTCTCAGCGGCGCTTGTCGATTTTCCCGTTCTTCCATCGAAAATGTCTCTCCGTCTCAAAGGTTCTGCAAACCCATTGTGGAAAAAAACAATCTGAGGAAGTCGACCTGTGAAGGATTGTGGAACCCTGTACACGTAGGATAGGATTAGTGTAAATTGAACGCACCCTTTGACGCCCAGTTTTTCAAAAAAGCTGTAATACTACGAGGCGACCACTAGACGGCGGGCTAAGCATAGCATGTGAATCTAAGCAGATGCACAAGCTTCAGAAATACAAATTACTTAATGTGTAGAGCCAATGGGATCCAGCCCTACATCAAGTGGTGTTGCCAAGGGAACGGGCTCCAAATACAATGTTTACCTAAACATTTTGCACTCCTTTATCTTGGAAATTTGGCAATAAAGGGATTTGTTAGGTAGTAAAAAATGTAGCCATCATTCTAGACTAGAGTGTTTTTACAAATAAAAATATATTTTAAAACAAGCCATTTTCTAATAGATAATATCTGTGACTTCTAATAACTGCTAATTAAAAGATGCTGGTTATTGGCTTGCCAGATGTCAAATTGGTGAAATGATGAGCAAAGCTCCCTTTTGGCATGGGCTGCTGCAGACTGGTCCGAACATACCAGAGAAGTGTGACAGGGACAGACATATCCTACACCCCCCTCTGTATGCCACTATGCCCTTTGTTCTATGCATAGCTACTGAGTGTCCTGGTCTGACACTGTGGCTTTTCACTCAATCATTTGCCTTCATTCTCTTTGGCCACCAGTGTTTCTAACATGTGCACTTAAGGGGGACGAGGGGTTTCTCGCTGGCCTACGACTTGCAGCTACACACTTCGATAACAAGGGCGGTGTTAGGGAGAATTCTCAGAAATGTGCCAATTCCTCTCTACCTTAGAGACCCCCAGCACTTTTGCTTGACTCTAGGACTTTGACATTTTTAACCTGGAGAGAGACCTTTTTCCCCCATTCATGGAATTTTCTGTGATTTAATCCCATTTCTTTTGGTTTTGGAGTCTATCAAACTCCATAGGCATCTTTGCATTGTGACACACATCACCTTCAGTGCAGTGGCACAGGGAAGTCTTAGATGTCCCAAAGGTTTAAATACCTTCTCTTGGTGAAACTACTATTTCCAAGAGCATTGAAGTGAAATGGACTTTATTTGCATTTTGTAGCTGTCCCATTTGTCTGGTTTCTCAGGTAACATTTTTATGTTACCCTTTCTACAGTTAATGGATGGTGCCAGTGGTTTACTTTTACTACCATTGTGTTTTTTTTACAAAATGGCACCATTCTTCTTTTTTCGCCATTTCTTGTTGGAAAGGTCCATCTTGAGATTTACTCTGCATGGCAAACCAGGTTTGGTCCCTTTGTTGGTTTTGTCTTTGGCACGATTCACGAGTGAAATCCGCTTCTCGCTCCAGTATGTCTGGCTAGAAGTGAAGGAGGTGCCCGAAACTCCCTGTGTCTAATCCCCTTGGTTACAGGAATGCACCCAAAGGGGATTGGCCGGCTGGCTGGCTGTCCGGAAAGGACAGCCACCCTGCTGTGTGATTGACAGCTAGGCTGGAACGAATGGGAGAAACCAGCATAAAAGGCTAGGCTTTTTGGCGTGGAAGGCAGAGTCGATCACTGGACGAAGGAATCCAAAGAACTTGGAAGAGACACCTGCTGCAACTCCTGGACTGTTGGTTTGCCCGTTGAAGTCCTGTTGCTGTGCTGAAGCTCCGAATTTGCCTAGACTACAGAAGCACTGCAAGAACGACTTCTCCCCTTGAGTTGGTGGGACCAATCAACTGGAATTTGCCTAGACTACAGAAGCACTGCAAGAACGACTTCTCCCCTTGAGTTGGTGGGACCAATCA
Organism: Ambystoma mexicanum; assembly: GCF_040938575.1. Lineage (NCBI taxonomy): Eukaryota > Metazoa > Chordata > Amphibia > Caudata > Ambystomatidae > Ambystoma > Ambystoma mexicanum. The sequence goes on from NC_090941.1 coordinate 647,107,903, forward strand.
ACTCCAAAGTAAGCCTGTCTGGACATCCTCTCGAAGCAGACTGTATTTCCACTGCTGCTGGAACCGAAGTGCCAGGGAGAGGAACAGCAAACAGAGTGCATCACTTAAGTCGGACCCAAGCTTGTGGAAGATCCTCCGGACTCCCAGTTAGCAAGATTGACCAAGCCTGAGCCACCTCAACAGAGTGCTGGACCCCAGATGCAAGGAAAGTGCAGAGTGGTATCCGAGAGTTTGCGGTGGTGCGATTTGCTAAGACGCGAGGAGCTGAAACCGTGAAGTGCTGCTAAATAGAAGTTGGTCCTTTTCTGTCGCCGACCGTCTCGTTGCAGGAGTCCCCAGAAGGCCTCCCTCTTGTCCCCACGACTGAGGCACAAGAACAAAAGGATCTGCAGAGCCACAAGGGAACAGAAGCCAGCTGGAACCATTTCTTCTAACCAAAAGGTACTGTACAGTATAAGCAAACTTACCTATTGTCGTTGTAACCTTACTTCTCAGATGAGAATTGTCTTTGTTACTTCTGTAGAGTTGCTGGCGTGTTTTTCTACTTTTCACAAGCCTCCAAGCTGGTCACCCCACTTTGATTCTACTTTTTCTACAAGGAATTCTAAAACATTGTGCAAGACATTTACTTACCTGCAAGAAGTGCTTCAGCTCACCTAGACGTTTGCCCAATTGACATTGGCTGGCCTGGCTCCCTGAATGACTCCTCTGCCTGTGTCTTGCCTTCCCCTCCAGGAAAGGGTTAATTGACTTTGCATTGGGGGTTCAAAAGTACTTACCTGTTTCAGAATATGTGGTGATCTCTTCTTTTATTCTGAAACCTCTTTAACACTCCTCTCAGTATTGCTCCGAATGTACCAGTGATATATTGAAGTGTAGTGTTCCCTAGCTATTTAAGTCACCCGAGGATGTAGACTGTGTGCCCCATCCCAAATGGGTACTTGCTGATTTAGAGAAACTAAGTGTGTATTGTGGAGTGTATTTGTGTTACTATTATATTGCCCCTTCTGAAGAAGGCTTATTCAAACTGACTTAAATTAATAATTGTTTAACCAAGAAACCTGAGTGCCAGTGTGCATTTGGATACTTGTCACTGTGAATCTCTGTGTAACCACCCTACTGCTCACATTGACACCTCTTGAGATAAGCCTGGATGCTCAGCCACACTACCAACCTGTGCAGTACAGACCTATACCAAAGGTTGGGTTCCTATTGTCAGGAGGTCAAGGTTGTTGTAGTGCACCCAAAGGGTACTGCTCCTAATCTTGCCTAACAGGTGTGTACAAAGTCAAGCAACAAAATATAGGAGCACGACTGCAGAAACCCCATGAAACCTACATCTGCAACAATGGGCCAAGTCCTCACCGGTCAAGACAATCAGTGTCCCCAACATACATCCACATGGTCAAGAAATCTACGTAGGAGCAAACTTCTAAAGCAGAAAAACATTTTGAATCATGGCTCTGGACAGGTTGCCAGTCAAAGGATCGAATCTAAAGGGTCGACAGGTCAAAGGATCGAATTTTTTTTTCACATATATTTTTTGGGGTCCAACCCCCTTTTTTTTTGCTAAAAACATTTTCCCTAAACGAAAACCTAAAAAAATATATATAATTAAAAAAAAAAAAGAAAAAAAAAAAAAAATCGATCCTTTGACCCGTTGACCCTTTGGTGTCGATCCTTTGACTAGACACCCTCTGGACAATCTGCAACAGCAACACTAAACGTCTGCAGCCAGAATACACGGGGCATAAGAATGGAGATCAGTATACATGTCTAACCCCGTTTCCATAGAGGAACTGCAGGATCCAGAGACAGATTCAAACTCCACCCTAAATTCACATACTGAGGAATTTTGTTTTTTGCTCCTAATAGAAGGCACAGAATTGTGTTTGACACTTGCACACTACAATCCAAGCTATTTAGAGGGGAAAACATTTCATGACCTTCCCCTTACATGTATTGTAGAAAGAGGCTTGATGAAATGGAGACCAACCTGTCCCTCTATGCATCAACTATTTCCATTATTTAAAGCATTCTATTGAAGCATATCAACAGTAGCAAACTGAGACATGGCATTGGGGCATGAGAGGAGGGAACATAACTAACCAAATAGCCTTCAGTATTTGCATACCATTTAAGGTAGCACAGAATAATTGCCAGTCAAAGTAATTGGGGGACAATTAAGTGTCGGAACACACTGTTTGGAAGGATGGAGGTGGGCTTTAAAGGGGTGGCAGACTCTTATAGGGTGAACATAAGGTGCTCCTTGAAGCAGCCAGGCTTTTTATATTTCTTTTGAATTGAATGAGCGTGGAAGAGTGATAAGTGCATGATGGTTTCAAGTCTGCAGCTTATCAAAATGAGACCCAATGGCGCTCTAATCTGATCAAACCTTCATGGCAAATCAATTAAAATGTCATTACTTGTGTAACCTCACTTCAAAACCATAAATCATTTCAATTTTATTTATACCAAAAATTCTCATATCTGCAATAACCTCACTACTTCACCACACAATCTTTTCAAATATATTCAATCATGATATTTTACAATGTTACAATCAAATTAACACAAACCTGTTTTATCAATAAACAGTTCTTTAAAACAGTCTTTATAGATCATCTGCCCTTTTAACAACGCGTTTCGGGTATATGGTCCAACCTTCTTTGGGGAAATATGGACTGTCTTTTTAAAATTGTAAATGACACTAAATTAACTTTTCAGACTTTTTGGTTAATCGTGAAATTGAGTGAATAGTAAAACCACTAACCTTGGTCTTCCAAAGTAGGAAGAACATTTTATAGATCATATAATCACCAGTGCCTAGAGACAATGAGTGAGCATAACTATTGTGATCTTGGCACATTCACAAATCATTTACGTCGATTGTATCTGGAGGATAGCTCAGGGTCAACATGCTCTCTTTGGAAGCAAGACGACACAGAGCAACACAGGTTCGATGCCCGGGTCCACATTTGGAAACCTCTGGGTATTAAGCATGTTATAAATAACGAATTACAATAAAACAAGATGCAGGCAATGAATCCATAAAGAAAGAATATCGAGTGGGATCTTACATTTTCTCTCCAAATACCCATTGTCAAGAATAATTGTAATATGACGGATCAACCTAGTTGTTGCAGAAGCTTATTGGTTAGAACTGTGTGACAATACGGTCCTAAATAAAACTTCTTGATTATGTGATTTAGGTCAATCAGATTTAGTGTTTAGCACTATTTACTCTGAAGTGATGATTACTGTGACCATGTATTTCTGGCTCACTTTAACAATTCTGTCATTGTGAAGTTTCTGAAATAATATACTACATTAGGTACCTCTAAGCCAGCTATAGAGTTAGAGTTTACATCCTAGGATTCTTTTAGATATTAGGACCCTAGTGTGATTTGGTCTATGCTTCCTCATAAATTTTAAATAACTTCCCCATTTACTGAATTTTACATGAGTAAGTCTTGATGCACTTAGAATAAATATTCATACAGTGACTACTTATTTTGGGGATGGTGCGATCCTCCTGTCAAAAGCGGAATCAAGATTTATTCAATTTTTCACAATTTCCAAAATCAAGGGGAGCCGGATTTAACTTTAAAGTTATAGTGATATTCGGTTATATTTAAACAATAATTAGATCTGTATCACTTTATAAGGTATAACATAAAAGTAGAAGTACATAAATCCACATTAGTGGTCATAGGGATGACCACTAATGGAGATCTGCTGCGCACATGCTCTGTGGTTACTATTTGTTGAATGTTGTCAGCGCATTCAATTTAGGTGTAGCTGGAAAGTAGTCCACGTTTTGAATCTAGATGAGGATAGAATGTAGCCAGGGTAGGGATTCTAGGTGAATGCTGAATGTAGCTAGTGCACCGAGGCATTTGTGAGAATACAGCCAGTTCATTTAAACCAGTCGCACTCCATGCTTATGGCACTTCAGCAGCAGGCACGGCTGCACTCCTGCATGCATGCACCTCCATATACCAGACTAAAAAGACAAAGCTCAACATCTCTGCCATTCGAATGCAGCGATCTACAAAAAAAAAATTAGGCCTACCTGCAGACATATCAAGTCTTTTACTTGCGCACTATTGACCAACTCACAGCACCCATCCACATGCCTGACCATCATGGGTAGCTTATTGCAGCTCAGCCAGCCCGCAGTGATGACTCATGAGTAGTCTCGGATACAGGGGCCTATTTTGATTGCTATATTTCTTTATTGAAGAAAAAAGGGTTAGGAAAAAGCCTCCACCAAAATAACTGGTGTCCAATTCAGGAGGTCAAAAAAGTAAAGGTCCTCTGTCCGAAACCTAAGCTGACCCTAAAAAAAATAAATAAAATAAATACATTTAAAAAAAAAAAAAAACCTTGTTCATACAGAGTCTATCAACCGGGTTAAGGTGCAACATATTCCTGTTCTTAAAATAGGTGTTTGTTTAAAAATCACAATTTTCAAAAAACGTATTCAAAGCAAACTGATTACATAACGCCCCTCACATTCTAAACAAATGAGAAAATGAAAGTGAATGTTCTTTTGGCTGCGTCCTTGCAGCTCTACTTTGCAAGTTCAACTTAAGTTCCAAAACAGTGCAAAAAGGAAAACCAGCCAATGTTCCAGAAGGATATGGAAGAGGATCACTTCTCCCTGGAATTGCACAGTTCCTTTATAACAGTCTTAAGTTTGTTATAAACAGGTCTTCACAGGTCTTCACTTCGGTTTTCCAATCTCACCACAAAAAATAAAATAAGTTTTCCTCTTGTTCACAAGGCTTGCAGAGTAAAGAGATTGCTTCTCCTCTCGACAGAGGACTCAAATGTATACAGCTTTAATGTCCTTCAAAACAGTCTACCTGGTGGACTCCTGCCAGGTTTTACTGAAGCATCTCAATTCATAATTTGTCAAAACAGCTGGTATACTCTCCTGCCAGGCATTTCTCAAGTTTACTTGTATTATACTTTACAGTTTTATATTCTCTTCACATGCCTGGTATACTCTCCTGCCAGGACTTTGCCAAACTTCATAGGTTTTTCCCTTTCGCAATATTGGGTTCTTGCCCCTCTCCTGTTGGCTGTTGTCAATGATTGCTCTTTATTCACTACTTCCCCATCTCAGGCTTCCCTGGTTTTCTTGCAACAGTTATTGGTTGCTTTAATGTTCCAGCTCTTTTGTTCACGTTCTCTGAACGGAGCCCTCTCTTCTCAATCTCTGCGGTTCACAGTGCAAAGCCCCCCAGTGTCCCCCTTTGCTTGCCTGGGCTGAATGGTAGTTTTCTGGATGCTTAAGCATCTCCTCCAGTCTCCATTCTTCTCACCGCTCTGGCATTCACATCAGAGCTTCCACTGCTCAGTGTATTGAGACAGTGGTCCTCCCGGTCTAGAGTCTCTCCTGCAGGCCACAATCAGTCTAGACCGTATCACATGCTTCTTGTTACTCTGCACTGATCTTGTCCTGTTCCTCATCCCGGTGGATTCATGATGTATTTGCCCATGGCTTTCAATATCCTCTGCTGCACCGTATTCAATGCAGGTTTCAGATGGATATAGGACTATTAGTCCTCCTGAGGTGGGCAGGGGTCATTATGCATTTCCCATGGCGAACCACCTCCACTCTCCTGAGGAACGTCTCCCCATGTGGTCCTCCTGCAGATAGCCACGCTAGGGTTGGCGTAATATCTTCTGCCCTTCCCTGGTCACATGGGGATAAGACTTTCCCCAGGGAATCCGCGACTACTTCGTCAGATTCACCACACCACCCAATTCCATATCTTAGCCAAATGCACACATGCATTCTATTCCTCTTGACAATGTTCCCATATATTGGACTTTGGTCCCACAAGGGCGCTCCCACAACAAGTGCGTTGGGACCATACGAATGGGAAAAAGGCACTATATAAATGACATACTACATAGGATATTGGATTAAGTTAATCAGTTGTGGTATGTTTTTGTAACACTCAAATATGGCTGCAACTGTGGGCCAGAAGCGATGACGAGTCCCCATATGATGTCATGCGTCAAGGATCACGTGACCGGGAAGTCGTTTAAAATACAAACTACTTGAGCCCTTTTCCACACTCTAAGGCAATCTTGAAACTGAAGTTCTTAGTATTCAGACAGTAGTTCCAAAACTGATTTTATAGCATCGAAATCGTAAACGAATCTCGTCAGAAACATGTACACATCTAAGTTTCATACAAAAGAATCAGAATATGTGGATTTGTCTTTAAATCACTAATTAGCCCACAGTCTCTACATATGCCACCAACCTCTAGGGTTAACTCTGCACCTTTTACAGCCATGGTCTGGAGTCTTGGTTCTGGTGCAGGAACAGAGTCAAATAACTTTGCATTTACAGACATCTATGGCTTTAGTTTACGAAAGGGGAAGTATTGCTTCAATTTCGCCAAGTGTTCATAATTCAAGTGGCAGTCATGCAACAATAGTTTTTAAATTTACGTTGTAATGTTGTCTAGTTCTCCGACCAATCAAGGACCCACCCAACCTCTAACAATATTTAATTCTCAATATTAAACACTTTCAAAATGTTAGATCCATCTCACTGCCAAACAAAGTAATGAGCAGGCTGGGGATTTCTTAACTTTGATATACAAGCTGGTCCTCTTATATCTGACCTGCCATATCAAAGAGGTCAGGCCTAGTTCTAACCTTATAGCAGCCATAGGGGCACATTGTCAGTTTCTATAACCTGTCCTCCAGTACATTAAGCCATTACGTTTCTTAAAGTCTGCCCCGATTGCTATCAACCCATATACCACGGTTGGGCAGAAGATCTGATTATACAGAACAGGCCTTTCATGCTAAAATCAGCAGTAAAGATGGTCAATTTGCTAATAAGGAAACCAAATGTAACAGCCTTCTTGTATACAACCTTCTCCATTCCCATATTAAATGGGACAGGTGGGCCCAAATGGTACGATTCAGTCCGTTCACAAATGACAACTGAGATATTAATCCTACACATCTTCAATTTCTTGTGTCCAAAATACATATTTGGACTTCAACATTTACACAAAGAACATTTTCATTTGTGTACTCACAGAGCGTGTATAGATTTTTGTATAATGGATAGTGTATGATCTACCAACACAATTTTGTTGGCATAAGGCTACACCAGGTGACGGTGGCCTATTTTGGCAGGGCAGTTTTGCATGTTCAATCTGGTAGGTCCGCTAGATACAAGTTAAATAGCAAGGGGGCAAGCATCCACCCTTGCTTTAACCCATATGTGTGGGTATGCTGGGCGTGCATGCCCCAGTGTAACTCAAGTGAACTTGCAAAACAGGAGTAACGCCCCATTTTAAGAAGGCCGTATTTACTGTTTCAAAGGTAGCTTGGAAATCAATATAAGCCACGAATAAAGGGGATTTGCCTTTTCCTTTAGCAGCTTTGACCAATATAGTACTAATAGGTTATGTTATGGTGATTTGTACTGTGCACCACTAACATCCAAGGGCAGTCTCCAGGCATAGAACAGCCTTTTCAGAAGCCTAAGGGGCTTAATACTTTCTTTTTCTCCACCCAACTATTAAGATCCCGTAATATCATAGAAGCCAATAGCTTCCCCGTAACATCCAACAAGGAAAGAAGCTTGCCATTATTTATAATCCAATTGTGAATTATTTGTATATATTGGTACTAATATGGCTTCTTTCCATATGGACGGGATAATGCCCTGGTTACAAACCTTTTGAAACAGGAGCGTTCATATATCTGCCCAAACTTAGCCAGCATTCATCAGTACTATGTTTGACAAAGCATTTGGACCTGGGGCCTTTGATTTTTTTGAGTTTGTTAATCGTTGCCAATATCAAGTTGCAATGCATTTACATACCTGGGTGGGCGTTTGCTACATAGGTTTGCACCCATAACCGTGTCAATCACAGTGTTAGTGGTCTAGGAGGAACTGATTAACTTACACCAGTCCTCCTCACTTACGGGATAGACCATTATCTGTTGGCTATTCCTGTGTTGTCTCACCCACGACCACATCCTAGTCATTTCACCACTACTCAATATTCCAACCATAGTCTGCCATTGCGAAACCAATAATTTCTGTTTTTGCTTAATCCAATCATGCCTACTTTTGAGCTTCCTACAGTGGCTACCCATTTCCACAGCCCGTAAATTGGATCTTCTGACTGTACGCAAGTGACGTTTGGCATCTCTCGTCTGTTCGTCACAATGGTTTTTGTAAGTCTTCAGGAAATCCTACTTCCCACAGCTACCTTGGACATATCTTTAATCTAACACTCCATCTCCTGAGCCATTAAGGCACATACGCTTGACAATTCGTCATTATTTAGATGTAGCACAAAGCAACACATTGCCAGTATATTTGTTTACCAATATATTTGGTTCCCAGCCCCGTTTATTTCTACATCAATGTATCGTTCTTTGTTAGTATCTATTTCTAGTATTAACTGGATGGGAGAATGATTATATGGGATACATAACTCGCTGTAATCTTATTTTTGATGCTTGCATCTGCTTAGATTCACATGCTAAGCATAGGCCGACAGTGGTAGCTGTTAAGCATTGCATTTGTTTTCAAAACTCGAAAAGGGACGTCGACGGGGGGGCCAGTAATACTATCCCAAGTGCGGCATACACTGTACCCATGATCCTTCACGCATTGAGGTCCCTCAGACTGTTTTGTTTCCGACATGTGGTAGCATGAAGTGTAGCGGGAGTACAGATGTAATAAAGCAAATAAGAGTAGATAAACCAGAAAACATCTATGCACCTTCTACAGCAAAGGGGAGGAAAGGAGGGAGCATGTGAATCTAAGCAGATACAAGCATCAGAAATACAATTACGATGAGTAACGCATCCCTTCTGAGGCTTGTGCATCTGCTTAGATCACATGCTATGCATAGATTAGTGAGCAGTGTCTGGAGAAGGTGGTGGGTTTAAGAGAAGGTACAGCCGCAAATCGATCTTTTAGCACTGCTGGTCCCACCTGTGAATCTGCTTTAAAATGTGTGTCAATGCAGTAGTGTGGAGTAAAAGTATGTATAGAGCTCCATGTAGCCGCTTTGTAAATGGCATCCAGCGGGACGTTTGCAATAAAGGCAAACTTAGCTCCTGTACCCCGGGTAGAGTGAGCTCTTGGTGTGAAAGGCAAAATGCTTACGCTTTGCTACTCTCTATCTGGAGATGGCGTTCTTTGAAACGTGATCACATTCCCAGCCAGGTGCTATGGAGACAGTTTTTCTGTTTTTCGTAGCGGTTTTGTCTTGTTTACATAGTAAAGAACCGCCCTCCTTACATCCACTGTATGGAGGTTATTCTCAGCTGGGCTTGAAGGGTTTTGAAAGAAAGCAGGTAGTTCAATGGACTGGTTTACATGGAATTTGGATATCAACTTCAGTGAAAACCATGGGTGAGTTCTTAGTACCAACTTGTCTTTGTGGATAACAAAGAATGGGCCTTGCACTGAAAGCTTGTAGTTCACGGACTCTTCTTATGGAGGTGATGGCAACCAGAAGAACAAGTTACTTACCAACTGTAACGTTGTTTCGACTGGATGTTCCTCCCACGTATTCCTCATCTTGTGATAAATCGTTATCTCCAGCTTCGCTGCTTCGGAAAAAAAAAATTCTCGGCAGAGGGCGCTGTGCTCGAGGTCGTGGCGTTGATTGTCCCTCAACGTACTCTGTCGACATCACCGATGGTATAAGTAGCTCGAGCCGCGCCTGTTGCTTCAGTTCTGTTTTTTTGATGAAATATATATATATATAGGAGGAACACCCAGGCGTGTCCCATGACCGATGCATTCTTCGTGAGAGGAAAGTGTAAGAAAACGTAAACTGTACTGTGGGGTAGGATGGGAGGGTCGATGAGGAATACGTGGGAGGAATATCCAGTCGAAAGAACGTTACAGTTGGTAAGTAACTTGTTCTTCGAATGGATTGTGTCCTCCCACGTATTCCTCATCTTGTGATAGGCTCCCATAGCAGTATCAATTTTTTTTTTTGGAGGTGGGAGTACCATTTCAGTTTTCATGGACAGAATGCAGAACTGCCTTTGCAAATAAACCCTCGTTAGAGGAGGCAGTGTCCAAACAATAATGTTTAACAAAAGTATGTATTGTTTTCCAGGTTGCAGCTGCACAAATGTCTGCTGCCGGGACTCCCCTCTTTAGAGCCGCAAAAATAGCCATTCCCCTTGTAGAATGGGCATGAAGCCCATCTGGTGGTTCTTTTCCTGCTAGTCTGTAGCATTCAACTATGGCTAATATGATCCAGCGGGAAATGGTCTGTTTTGTTACAGATAAGCCTAATTTATGACCAGTGTAATCCACAAACAGTTGGTCATCTTGTCTCAATTTAGCCATCCTAGAGATGTAAAAACTAAGCGCCCTCTTGGGATCTAATCTGTGTAATCTCTCCTCTTCTTTGACCAGATGAGGAGGATAAAACATAGGTAGTACTATTATTTTGTGACAAATGGAAGTCCAAGACTACTTTTGGCAAAAATGAAGGTTTAACTTTAAGGACTACCTTATCTTTATAAAGCATAGTACATGGTGGTTTGCATGAGAGAGCCTGAAGTTCGCTAACCCTGCGGGCTGATGATAGGGCCAGAAGGAGGACAGTTTTTAGAGTCAAAAGCCTCAATGGACATGAGTGCAGAGGCTCAAAAGGTATGCAAGTCAAGAATTTTAATACTAAATTTAAGTCCCAGGCTGGTACATGAAAAGGTACTGGAGGGTATACATTAGTGAGCCCCTTTAAGAATTGAATTATTAATGGTATTTTGAAATATGAAACCTCTTTCGAGGAGCGCTTAAAAATGGACAGCGCAGCAAGGTATCCTTTTATTGTTCCCATCTGGAGCCCCAGATTAGCTAGATGTAGCAGAAGGGAAAGCACCCTTGGGGTGCCACACTGAAAAGGGTCCACATCCTTGTCTTTGCACCAGTTACTAAACCTATTCCAGCGACATCGGTACAAAGACTTTGTTGCTGGTCTTCTGGCCGAAAGCAAGATTTCCATTACGTCATCCGGAAGATCCCAATCCGTGTACCTCAACCTCTCAGAAACCATGCGTGAAGGTTGAGTGTCTTGACCTCTGGATGAGAACCCAACCTTCCTCTTGCGAGAGAAGATCCTCTCTTTGCGGAAGACGTATTGGAGGGCAGATGGACATGTCTAGAAGGTCCGGGTACCACGTTCTCCTGGCCCAATCCGGGGCAATTAGGATCATGGTTTTCCTGAACTTTCTCAACCTCCCGATTACTTGAGGAATCACAGGGACTGGGGGAAACGCGTACAGCAGTGGAAACTTCCACTCCATTACGAATGCGTCTCCCAGAGCTCCTCTTTGAGGAAATTCCCGAGCAGTACTGATCGCACTTCCAGTTGATCGCGGTGGCGAAGAGATCCACTTGAGGGGTTCCCCAAAGGGCAAAGATCTCCAGAAGGACTTCCTGAGCCAGCTCCCACTCGTGAGAGACCGTGCTCTGCCTACTCAGAGCGTCTGCCGCCATGTTCTTCTCTCCGGTTAGGTGAATTGCTGACAGATTCCTTCTCATATTGCCCAGAACCAGAGCTGCATTGCCTCTCTGCACAGTGGCAGTGACCCTATACCTCCTCTCTTGTTGAGAGTACATGGCCACTGTGTTGTCTGTCATTATCAGAACATTCTTTCCCTGTACAGAGGGCAGAAAGGCCTTCAGAGCTAGTCTGATTGCCCTCAGCTCTAATAGGTTGATGTTTAGTTTGGACTCCGATGGAGACCAACGACCGCCGAATGTCAGATCGTTGGTGTGTGCTCCCCACCCCGTGAGTGAAGCGTCCGTCACTACCGTCATCTCCGGCCATGGTTGCCAAAAAGACTCTCCCTTGAGAATGTTGTTTTTGCAAGCCCACCATAGAAGATCCTGAGCAACTGCGCTCGGAACTTGCAGAAGAGCCAACATATTCCCTGAGAACTGGGACCACTGAGTGCCCATTGAAGGGATCTCATTCTCAACCTGGCCTCTGGTACTAGGAAAATGCAGGATGCCATGAGGCCGAGCAACCTGAGAAAATCGAAGGCTGGTAGACGTTGGGCATCCTGGAATTTTGTTACCATCTGCTGGATGTGGAGAGCTCTCACTTCGGGAGGCGAGGCTTTTCCTGATGAAGTGTCCAAGACTGCTCCGATAAACTGGAGTTTCTGGGCTGGTATCATGTGGGACTTCTTGAAATTGAGGGAGAAGCCCAGTTTGTGGAGGAAGTGGCAGGTGATCGAAAGATGTTCCTGAGCTTGTTCTGGAGAACTTGCTCTGATCAACCAGTCGTCCAAGTAGGGACATATGTGAATACCTCCTCTCCTGAGACTTGCTGCCACAACCGCCAACAGTTTGGTGAAAACCCTTGGGGCGGAGGTCAACCCGAATGGCAGAACTCGAAACTGATGATGAGAATTGCCAATCGCGAACCTCAGGTACTTTCTGTGCTTTGGATGGATTGGCACATGAAAGTAAGCATCCTGAAGGTCCAATGATACCAACCAATCTTGGAGTTGGAGAGCCTGAAGGATCTGAGAAAGAGTCACTACCTTGAACTTGTCCTTCCTGAGGAACTTGTTCAAGTTTCTCAAGTCCAAGATGGGTCTCAGTCCTGCGTCCTTTTTTGGGATGAGAAAATATGGGGAGTACCAACCCCTGTTCCTCTCTTCTACAGGTACCAGTTCTATGGCACCTTTCTCTAGCAGGGTTAAAATTTCCTGCAACAGGAGCGGATCCGGAATTTTGGCGGAGTTGGCTCCCGGTGGATGATTCTGAGGCCTTTTTAGAAAGGGGAGATAGTAACCTTGGGCTACTGTTTCCAGTGCCCAAGCATCTGAGGTAATGCCCCGCCATTCCTTCAGATGTTGAGAGATCCTTCCTCCCACTGGTGTTTTGTGTAACAAGGTCTCGGAGGGATTTGGAGGCGGCTGCAGGAGTGGCTGAGGGTACAGATGCCACTCCTGAGGCTGATTTTGGACCTCTTCCTCGTGCTCCACAAGGGAAGTTCCTTTTGCCCCTTTGAGAAGCCTGTCCTCTTCCTCTACCAAAAGATGAGTAGTATTGAAAAGAACACCCCTCCAGGAAGATGAACCGGAATAGGGTTTTAGAGGCTGGCGCAAAGAGGCGCTAAGTGATTTAGCTGCCGCTTTCGAGGTCTGAAGTTTTTCTAGGCTTTCATCAGCCTTTCTGCCAAAGAGCGTCGAGCCATCAAAGGGCATGTTGAGGAGTCTAGCTTGCACGTCCGGCGCAAATCCCGACTTCCTCAACCACGCAAATCTGCGTAGCACAACGCTTGCAGCCATGGATCTGCTGATACTATCAGCAGTATCCAGTCCAGACTGTAGGCATGCCCCCATTGCCTCCTTCCCGTCTTTGACTATATTCAGGAAGCCTGCCCTTTCCTCGCCTTCCGGAATATGATCAGCCGTCGCCGAAATACAGTCCCACAGGGTATGGGTAAACCTGGCTAGGGTACAGGTGACATTTGCCGACTTAAGTGCCATACTGCCTGACGTGAAAACTTTACGTGCCCAGGCGTCAATTTTTTTATCCTCTCTATCTGGAGGGTTAGTTGGATAAGCAGTTTGTTTTGAAGTAGATGCTGCTTGAATGACTAAACTCTCTGGAGTCGGATGTTTATTCAAATATTCAGGATCCGTTCCAGCTGGTCTATATTTTCTTGGAAAACTGCTATCTGCAGCAGCAATAGTTTCTGGTTTCTCCCAGTTTTTCTCAACAGTCCTTTGAAGGGCCCTGTGAAAAGGGAGAACAGGATCCTTCTGAGGTCCCTTGACAATAATATCCGTCATGTCATCTTGTTCAAAAATGGGTGAAGTATTACCCCAACCCATGTATTCAACTACCCTGGTCATAAGACCCCTGTACCCAGCATATGCATGCTCTGCAGGATCAGGTTTGGCAAACTCTAATTCTGGGGATGTGTCAACTCCACTGGCAGAATGTAGAGTATCACTCGGGTCTCTCATTCTAGATTCCTGGTCAATAAGTTCTTCAGGAACTTGTCTTGTACCATAAGTAACTCCCAAAGGAGTAACCTCGTCTTCTTCTGAAGCAGACTCTTCATAGATTGCAGACATAGATTTGAAAAAGTCTGATCTGGGCAAAGGAGTGAATCTCCTTTCTTCCTCTTCCATCTGCTTCGAAGGAAATGGCAAATCCCTTGAAGTTTGAGGGTGTCTTCGAAGTCTTCAAAGTTTTCGAAGATGACTTCGATAATGGCGTTGATGACGCATTTGGCTTTGACGTCGAAATTATCGACGTCGATGGCATCGACGAAGTTGAAGTCTTCGACAACTGGTTTCTTGGCCGGCACTGGAGAGGTGCTCGCCTCTCGAAGATTCTGCGACGGTTTTACGTCGACTCAAGGTTTTTTATATTCCTCAACGTTACAGGTCTTGGCCATAGTAGCCTTGGACTTCCCTTTGTCGTCCAATGGAGCAAGGTTCTTTCGGGGTTCTTTCGAGGGGGGCAAGGCCGCATTCTCAAAAACCTCCATCTTTTTGCGGAATTCTTCCCACTTACTGGGAGAATCCGATTTAGTCGGACAACGAATTTCTTCGGTCGACTCTGAAGAAGATGAGGGAGATCTATGTCTCCTCTTCATTTTTTTCGATGACGACGAAGAATGTCTCGATCTACTCCTAGATCGAGATCTCTTCGAGTGCCTATGGCGATCCGATCCCTTAGAATCAGTCGTTTTCTTATGTCTTTTTGACGAAACCTTTTTTGAGGCCTCCCTCCCCACCGACAGTTTACCTCTCCTGAAGAGCTTTTTCGGTCATCGATTGGCAGGACCCGCAGTAGTCGGTTCGGTGACTGGAACCGAGACACCAGAGACAAATCCGGTGGGGATCGGTGATTGACATCTTAGATCCACAATCTGCACACTTTTTAAACCAAGTTCTGGGCGCCAAAGGTGTTGAAGATGACATTTTCTTCACAGAAAATAGAAGCGCGCCGTTCTCGATAGCGAAGCGATCGGAAAAACGGAACTGAAGCAATAGGCGCGGCTCGAGCTACTTATACCATCAGTGACGTCGACATAGTACGTCGAGGGACAATTGATGCCACGACCTCGAGCACAGCGCCCTCTGCCGAGAATTTTTTTTTCCGAAGCAGCGAAGCTGGAGATAACGATTTATCACAAGATGAGGAATACGTGAGAGGACACAATCCATTCGAAATGCAGTTTTTTTATGTTTGGTGTTTAAGGCTTGATTTGTGCATATGCTCAAAGGGGGACCCTATGAGCTTTGAGAGAACATTTAGATTCTACCCTGGGGGTGGGTTTGAAATGGGGTGGGGGTAAAGCCTTTTTACTCCTTCCCATGAATGCCTTAATGATGGACTTTCCACCAGGACACCTTGCTTTGAGAAGTGGTGTACGCAGCTAGAGCCGCTAGGTGAACCTTGATGGAGTTGAACACTAGACCGGAGTCTAGTAAGTGGAGCATGCAATGAAGAATGTGTGATCGAGTATATTCAATAGGTTTACATTTTTTTACTAGAAATTCATGCAATGAACGTATAGCTAATTCCAACTCTAGTATGAAAGAATTATTCACAATCCTAAAAGAACTAGAGTCCCCCTATCTCTCCATCCGATACCTGCATTAAATATAAGAACTGGAGCTCAGAGATACAAGCACCAACCAACAAAATCAACACTCTTCAAACCAAAATAAAAAATAAGAGGGACTCTTTGAACTTATCCCATCCAACTCATCACGACCCTCCACCAAATGCGAATATCCTTGATCCAAATATCACATTCCGTTTCACTACAACGATCCTGTTAGTAGAAAAAACTATTCTTTCTCTCAAACTGTCTAATTGTAAAGGAGATATCTGCCCAGCGCACATCATAAAAGAGGCTGCGAGAGACCTCTCCCCCTTCATCTCCAAACTGATTAATGCCTCCTTTGCCTCCGGCACCATCCCAGCCAATCTCAAACAATCATGGGTGCTCCCACTTCTCAAGAAGCAAACCTTAGACCCACTTATTGCTACCAATTACCGACCTATCACAACGGTACCATTTTTACTCATAATTCTGGATAAAATTGCATATTTGCAGATCCAAAAACATCTCGAACAGCACAAACTCCTAGGGGTCCGACAATCAGGATTCCGACCACTACACGGGATGGAAACAGCACTGATAGATCTGAAGACTCAGATCGATGAGATGAGGGATCAAGGGAAAACAGCATTATTGCTGTTACTTGATCTCTCAGCTGCATTCGACTTGGTCGATCATAAGGTCCTCTGTAGGCACCTTGACACAGCAGCCCATTTCTCCATTGGCGCTGTTAAGTGGATAGAATCATTTTTGAGTGACAGAACCAGTAGAGTATTCTCACCCTCTGCAGCTGCGGATCCCACCCCTATCATGTGCGGGGTCCCTCAGGGTTCCTGTGTGTCCCCAACTCTTTACAAAATATTCACCAAGCCACTGTTCAAAGATCTGGACCTTCTGGGTGTCACCTACACTGGTTACGCAGATGACAATCAGATTCTCCCCACTCTTTCTGGGGATCATTGCAAGGACTTGGCGTTGGTGAATAGAATCTATCTCATCATTCAGGCATGGATGGCCACTCACTGCCTATGCCTGAATGATGACGAGACAGTTGATAATCCTCGGCTCCCCCTCCAACATTTCCAAACTAGGTCATGAATATGACTCCATCGACGGCAACTCCACCATTGTCTCCAAAGAGGTAAAAACACTTGGTTTCTACCTTGACGCAACGATGTCCTTCAACAAACAAATTCTCTGGCTTCTACCACAGCCTACACATGTAAGCTGATTAGAGCAGGTAGGCCCTTCCTTTCCAATGACAGTTGCCTTATACTGGCCAGAGCATTAATTCTATCAAGACTAGACTACTGTAACGCCCTATACAGCAGTGCCAATAAAACCATTATCCAAAAACTCCAAATAATACAGAACAATGCCATTAGAGCTGCACTAGGCACATCTCTGCAATCAGACAACATCACAAATGGCCATCTACCCTTAACAAAATACAGCTACAAATCGCCTCCCTGACACAAAGCACTACACAATGTCGCACCGAGTTACCCAATTGACAGAATATCCAGAAGAACTTCCAGTAGACCCTCTAGAACGGTCAACATTAATTGTCTGGTAGTACCCAGATTCAAATCTTCTAAGATTGGCGGCAATAGCTTCCCTGTGAAGGCTGCTAAACTTTGGAACTCCCTGCCTCATCAGTTGAGCTGACCGGCCCTATTCTTTCTTCAGAAAGAACCTCATCACGCACCTTAATCCGACTGAGAATTAGTCTCCTCGGAAACTTAGGTACGTCAGTACGACCTGCTGATTGATTGTACATTTGTACATCCCTACATACTAAGATGTAAATAGCTCTGCCTCTCTGTGCAATTTGACTTGTATATTGTGTTTTGTATTATCTGCCTGTGTAATGTGACTACTCATATATGGCCTGTACATTATGTAACTTTTGTAAGCTTCGCATATCCTTGCTGCGCCCTGCTACTCCCGGGTCTGGTGCGCCTTATAAATGCAATAAACAAACCATATTACAAATCTTTTCCATTTGTTAAAATAATAATGTCTGGTGTTTGGTTTGTGTGCCTCCTTGAGGATTTCCATACACCTTTGAGGTAGTTTTAAATGGGCAAACTGACTTCAGGAGCTAAGCTGCAAAGTTAATGGATTGAGGATGTGGGTGCAACATTGTCTCCCTGAGCTGGGTGAGCATGTTGGAGGGGCACAGGAGTTTGATTGGATCGCAGTTTGCGCAGATGCACCAACAAAGGTTGTCTTGCCCACATAGGAGCAACCAGGATTCGCATCACTTGTTTCCCGGTGCATCTTGTTCACTATTCTGCTCATTAATGGTAGGGGATCATAGGCACATTTCCCTGACCATGTCATACACATGGTGCTCCCCTTCGACCCAGGTTGGGGAAACCTGGATGCGAAGCTCGGGCATCGTGTGTTTTGGCTTGTGGCGAACAAGTCTAAGGGAGGATAGCCCCAGAGGGAAAATATATAGTCTGACATTTTTCTGCTGAACTGCCACTCTTGTTCTTTGGGTAGAGTATCTCTGCTTAATTAGTCTGCCAGAGAATGAAGTTCCCCTGGAACATGTTGCGACACTAGGAGCATGTTCCACTTGAGTGCCCTTTTCCGCATTTTATGTGCTAGCCTGCGAAGACGCAGTGCGTACTTACCTGCATGTTTATGTAAGACATGGCAGTTGTGCGGTCAGAGGATTTGTGCCATTTGGCCTTACAGATGCACTTGAAAGGCTTTTAGGGCTTTGAGCAGCGCTAATAGCTCCAAAAGGTTTGTGATTTTGGGCTGCAATATGGGTCGAAGGCCATGAGCTGTGTGGTGAAGGTACTGGGCTTCCCACCAGGTGAGAAATTAGTCTGTTGTGACAATCGCTTGCAATGTAGGGTTGTGAAAAGGTTTTCCCTTCAATAGATTTTATTTTGTCCACCATGCTTGCATTTGGAGCAACCGTGGGGGCGGTCAGTTAACTGTATGAAGCCATCATCCCGAGCAAGCGCATCGCTTTGCGTAGTTATTTGGCAACCGGCTAGATACGGAGGTATTTGCAGCCGTATGTTTTGCACTCTTTAGTTTGACGGAAAGCCTAGACCTTCTGTCTTTATGACCGCTCCCACGAACTGTTTCGTCTTGCTTGGAACGAGGCTGGATTTGATTCTCATTGATTGAGAATCCCAATTGGTACAGAAGATTGTTCTTTGGGTACTTTGGTTACAAATTTGAGGTGATTTCCCAGTTATCAGTCAGTGGTCCAGATAAGGGTTCCCCTGCAATTGATTCTGTGTAGGGGCGCTGCCACTACCACTAGTACCTCGGTGAATATCCTTGGCGCAGAGGCTATGCCGAATGGTAGAACCTTGAATTGGTAGTGTTGGTTTGCAATTTTGAAGCGCAGGAATCTTATGTGCACTGGGAACATTGAAATATGAAAGTATGCATCTTTCATATCCAAGGTTGCCATGTAGTTCCTCCGTTATAGCAGTGGGATTACTTTGTTGTGTTATGCAGAATTTCTGTGGCTTGAAATAGGTGTTCGAAGGACGCAGGTCTAGGACAGGGCGCATGGTGAGATTTCTTTGGCACAAGGAAGTTCATTGAATAAATATCCTTGTTTACCTGGTTTGCCGGGACAATTTCAATAGCGTCCTGTAGTAGCAGTGCTTTGACCTCTTCTAAACAGAAAGCGTTCTTCCTGTGTAGTTTGTCTTTGCGGGCAGGTGGTTGGCTGGTGTTTGTATTAGCTCTATACAAGAGCCCCCCACTGCCACGGTGGAAAGTATCCACTTGTCTAATGTGATTTCCCCTCCCCCTGTAGCAGGTGGTCATTGCTTAGGAGGGGGGTAGCCCCCCTCTTGAGGATCTGCCTCCACTTCTGAACCTTCTGTGGCTCCTTTGAAAGTTCTGTTGGGAGGACTGCCTTGAGAGGAACCCCAGGACAAACTCTGCCCACACTGGTTGTAGTTGGAGGAACGCTGGGAGTTTTGTCCTCTAAACCGGCACGTATTTGAAGCTCCTCTCTGCACAAAGCATTTGTGAGTTGACCAAGGGATTTGAGTATCATATTACTCCTTAGTACTTTTTAGTGCGTCCTCGACCACTTTGCTGAAAAACGCGTTTGGCTTGATGGGCACGTTTAAGCTGGTAGCTGGGTTTCCAATTTGAAACCCGATTGGCGAAGCCATACATGGCGTTTGATGAGGATACCTTCTGCCACAATTCGCCCTGCATAGTCTGCTGCGTCTAAGCTCTTTAAGAATGCAGCTTGCTACTTGTCTCCCCTCAGCGACAGTTTGTAAGAGCTGTCTTTAGGGGTTCTGGGACAGAGTATTTGTTATGCAAGCTCGTCTTACTTGTGGCAATTATAGCTGGACAATAGCGTAGTGTTGTTCGCTATCCTCACTTGTTAAGCAGCCGAGGAAGCTACTTTTCTGCCAAGGGTGTAGATCTTCTTGCTGTCCTTGTCAGGAACGGCTTCAGCAGAGGCTAAAGCCATTCCTGCTCTCTTCCTTGTGGTGGGGACTAGCAAAGAGTCAGGCTTTAGTTGCACCCTAAAGTACAAAGGGTCTGATGGGCTGGTCTAAAAAATGTTTCAATGCGTGGGTTGACTGCCCTAGTCAGATTGGGGGTAAGTAGAGCAGGCTGGATACGCCTTTGGACAGGTTGAAGCAGTGGGATGAACTGTGCTGCAGATCTTGTATCTCCAAGGATGTCCTCTACAAAGTCTTTATCGACTTGCGCTTCTTGGGTATCTATCTTAAAGTGTTCCGCAGCCTTTAAGTGCAAGTAATTGTACGATAGCGGTTGTCCACCAGGGAACCAGCCACTGGTTGGCCGGTATGATCTGGGGATTGGATGATGTATAATAATAATAATAATTTGGCATTTATATAGCGTTACGAACCCTCAGGTATCTGAGCGCTGCTTATTATTACCCACGGTGTGTGGTGCTCATTTATCGACCTCGGAAGGATGAAAGGCTGAGTTTGGCCCTGCCGGGATTTGAACCTGCGTCGGGAGGCTCTGCACGGGTATCAAAGCGAGTGCTCTACTCACTGTGCCACTTGACCGGATATGTATACATCCCCCCCTCACAGTATTGGTCTATGTCCCCTGTGTCCCCCCTGGCCTTATGGGTCTGTAAACGAGCCAGGGTCCTGGGAGCCTTGAGTGTCGTAATCTGTGCCTTGAGCCACATCTTGATATAACAAGGTATTAGCTTATGGTGCATCCAGGTGGGCTCTTGGCATTGGCTTTATCGCTTTTAGGGGGCCCCTGCTCATGGAAGCTGACTTTGGCGTCTGTTTCAGGGGCCCATCATGTGATGATTGCGACCGCAATGGTCCAGAGGACAGGGACTTTTCGGACCTCTCCCCAACACTGCGTGTGGCCCGTAGACGTCGACGGTTGGCCCAGGGGGTGTGTGCTTAGTGTGGCGTGTCATGGAAGTGCTTGAGCCGCCGGGTGTCTGCGTAGAACTGCCGGCCTGCCTGTTGGAGTCAGGGGCTCGCATGCGGGCATCCATCGGGTCCTGATCTCCCTCTGCGTCACTTAGGATGCCAATGCTGCCTTCGATGGAGGCTCCCCCAAAGACCATGGTGGCCTTGGCCTGCATGGCGTGGTGGGCCCAGCATTTAGTTTTTCAGTCCTCTAAAGTTTTTAGCCTGACCAATTTGCAGGACTTGCACTGTTCTTTGGCATGATCGCTAGGGAGGCACACATTCAGTGTGAATCCTTCCAGGGAAACTTCCGCCTCCAGGTAGGACAGAATTTAAAAGTAGTATTTTCCACTGTGTGGAAAGATGGCCACCTGGCGGAATACAAGGAAGTATAGGAGAACATGCATTCATCCAATTGCGATAATAGGACCTTCACCCGCCCCCAACCCCCTCTCCCTACTGTACAGGGCGGAGGCCCCCGGTTGGGGCCTAGATCGGCCTTGGACAAAGTTCGTCAAGACCGGTGTCTGTCGTCGACGGATGTTCTGGTCCTCGAAAGCTTTCGCCAGAGACCTTGCGGTGTACAGTCTAACGGACAGAAAGAAAGGCCAACTTTTACGGCATCAGCCAGAAGGAACACTGATATGCGTCCAACTACGATGGTGGAAAAAAACAATCTGAGTGACCGTGATGTGTGAAGGACAATGGGTACCAGTGGATGTCACACTAGGGATAGTATTACTGGCACAGCGTGTCGAGGTCCCTTCGATTTTCAAATACAAAACATGTAATACTCCACGGCTACCACTAGATGTCGGCCTATGCATAGCATGTGATCTAAGCAGATCCACAAGCCTCAAATTTTATTTCCAACATTCATTTCTTTTACCAATTGTGTTAACCCATGACCCACATAAATAGTCCACGGTTGCCTTCCCAATCCCACTTTGCCATGTATGTTTCCCCGGGTGGTCTCCTTTGGTTCTCCCATTCAGCATAAACAGGCCACAATCCTGTAATAAATTAACCCATCTGTGACCCTGTATGATATCATGGCTCTCACTGAAAATTCTAATAGACAATTATATGGGCAGTTTCTTCCATTGTCAGCATACCAAACAGGCATCAAGATCACCACCATTTATTATCCATTCACCGTTTCCACCGTCTGCCCATTCTCAAAAATAATCCGTATAGTCTTAAACATTATTGCATTAGGAAATGTTACCACAGCTGCCATCGCCTTTTTGTTATTAGAAGGCAATACCAACATGCCACCAAATGGACGACCCCTTTCTCCACCGTTTGCAAGATTGCTAAATCTACTGCAACCATAAAAGGCTTCAAAAGCAAACTCTCCTGAATCAGTGTTACATCAACATCCACCAATGTACTTACAGAACCCTTCTTACAACAAAAGTGACGGTGCCCCCTAGAATGCCATGTGATTATTTTTAGGCATCAGGGTCCATCCATTTC
Source organism: Ambystoma mexicanum (assembly GCF_040938575.1). Classification (NCBI taxonomy): domain Eukaryota; kingdom Metazoa; phylum Chordata; class Amphibia; order Caudata; family Ambystomatidae; genus Ambystoma; species Ambystoma mexicanum. Next base: position 647,130,446 of record NC_090941.1, read on the forward strand.
CCGGGTTCGCTGGTATATATCCCTCGTACCATACGCATTTGCTCTCATCCTCAAGAATGTCATGTGCAGGGTGTTTGTAACCAAGCTGTTAGGTAAGATTTTCATAGAAATGGTAAATCTTCCTGACCTGAGTCAACCTCAGAATTTTGCTTTGCTAGTGGGATATTTTTCCTCAATACCTCTGAGCGAGAAACTTTTTTCACACTCACAGTATCTTTTACTCTTCATGGGTGTCATTTTTTGACTCTCCATAGTATCTTTTTAAAGTTATGCTCTTTAACAACGTATTGGCAATAAGTGGCTGTTGTTGCTGGGTTGCCCTAGGGGCTCCCCTTTTAACTTTCTTTAGCTAATCTTGAAAGAACTACAGTTCCCAAGGGCAGAAAGGATCTTTGGATCCCGTTTACAATGTATTCTGTGAAGCCAGCACACCCCACCTTATGTGGAATGCTCGGGAGATCCAGTGTATCCCCTTTCACACTAAAGCAAACAATTCTGTTACAGGGACAAGCTTACCTTCAATGGCTGGTGGCAGTGATACCTTGTATTCATTTGGTGCACCTTTACCGTGGGCTATGTTCACAGCTGCAGTAAAGGCACCCAAGGGTGCTCATTTTACCAAAATGGCCCCCCGTCTTTTTTGCCATTTTAGTGTTTGTCCTTTCTTGTTCCTTCCCCTGACAACCAGGGCGGGAAATTCCTCTGATTTAATTTCTTCGGCACGAGTCCCCTGGACTCCGTGCCCAAAACTCCACAGCCCTTTGTCTTCCTCCTTGCCTGAATGGGGACAAATCCCAGTGGGGGGCTGGCTGTACTAATTGGCCAACCAGACTACCCCTTGTAAAATGTGGGTAGAGAATGCAGAGGTTGTGCTGTAGTTCCTGTTAAATACTGCAAACCTGGAAGCTGAATAGTCGTCGACCACTGCAACCGAAACAAAGAGGATGAAGGAAAAGCAGCTGAAACTATTTCTAGTGACTGGAGAGCCTGCTGTGTGACCAGAGCCTGCTGTAGCCCTTCCTTCCAATCGCCCTGGGGACTCAAAACGACGACCCCTGACCCAGAGCCTGGTGGAACCCACTAGACTCCAGAAGACCTGTATTTTGAGCCATCCCACGCATTGATGAGACCTTGCATTGCTGCAATACCCCAATACCTTGGGACCTCAAGCCACTGGAACAGTCACAGTCTTTCGAATTCCGAATCTCACTAAACCTTTGTGGGCATCCTGGTGGATCTTCAGAGACACTTGTTAGGCAGAGTTTGTATGCAGTACCCTCTGGGACCACTACACACATCTATGACTACAGGTACAAGTCTGTACTATACAGTTTTTGGGAGCGGAGCTGAGCAGCCAGGCCTATCTCAAGAGGAGAATGTGAGCAGAAATGATGACATGTCTACAATCACAGGTATTCAAATAGACTTACACTCAAGGTTTCTTGGTTAAACACCTATTAATTTATTTCACAGTTATAAAACATTCACTAGAAGGAGGCAGTTAGATATTATACACAAATTTACTTCAGTACTACACTCAAGTTTGAGGCATTTAAACTACTTTGAAGGAGGAGTAAAATGGCATTCAGAATACTTTGAAAGAGGAGCAAAATGGCATAGGTTACCAGAACATCGAAAGATTACAATTATTCTTAGACAGTGCAGATACTTTGAGTTCACCAGAAGAGTCAATAAAATTCAATAGGTTAGGCCAAAGTCAATGGGCTAAAGTCTTGGATAGGATAAAATTGGTTCTGGTAAGTAAACGGTAAAGTCTCTGTAGAAGTTCTCAGAAGTAGTTTGTAAAAAGAAGAATCATTTGTTGGGTCACAAGCTGATTAGGCGAGTTGCAAAAGTTTCACACACTTTCACAGTGAGGCAAGTTCTCTCGGTCGGGTTTTCACAGTACCTTACAATGAAGAAAAAGAAGCAGCTGAAGACTTCTGTTCCTGCAGATCTCGCTGTTCCTGAGCCTCAGTCGTGGGTACAAGCGGGAGGACATCGGGGGACTCCTGCACTGCACCGGGACTGGTCGAAAAGCTGGACATTGCAAATCTTCAATTCCGGTAGCTGTAATCAAGCACACAAACTGGTGTCCCTCTCCCTGGCTATTCGGTTTCCTGCAGCACTCTGAGGAAAATACAACCAGCTCAGAGAATGGTATCCCGGTGGCTTTGTGTAGAGTTGATTGGTCCCACAAACTCAAAGGGAGAAGTCTTCCTTGAAGGGCTTCTCTGTGGAGATGAACTTGGTGATTCGGACCTGCAGCAGGGCTTCACCGGGCAAACCAACAGTCCAAGAGTTGCAGCAGCCATCCTCTTCCAGCTCGCCATTTGGTTCTTTCGTTCCAGTGGTCAACTCTGCCTTCCAAGCCAAGAGACTCACCTTTTATTCAGTTCTCTCCCATTCATTCCAGCCTAGCTGTCACTTACTCAGCAGGATGGCTGTCCTTGCCGGACAGTCAGCTAGCCAATCACGCCAGCATGCTTTTGGGTCTCCTAGGAGACTAAGCACAGGGAGTTTCGGGCACCTCCCTCACTTCCTGCCCACCCTAGACACTCGGGCGCCAGAGGCAGTCTTCAGTCCTGAAGCCCACCAAAGCTGTAGGAACAAACCTGGTTTGGCACGCAGAGACAAACTCTAGAAGGACCTTTCCAAAAACAAACCGCGAAAAAAGAAGACCGGGACCTGTTGAAACAACGGGGGCTCAAACGCCATCTTGAAAAACATGGCTCCTGCGATTTCTCGTTGCCAGTGTTCGCGGTAGGGAAAAATCATGGTAGTTTGTTGTAAAACCATTGCCACCAGCCATTTCGAGAGGAAAGGGTAGCATTTGACTGATACATGAGTATTTAGACACGGGGGATACTAAGTAGTCCCTCCAGCACAATTGTAAGATAGGGTGTGCTGGGTCTAGGAATTCAAAAAACAGTGAAGTCAATTTCACTCTACTGCTCTGGGAAACAGTAGTTGATCCCAGAGAAGGTATTTAAACCTTGGGAAAGCCTGAAAGCCTTACCTGTGCCACTGCACTGAAGGTGCTGTGCAACACAAACAAACAAGATGATGCCTATGGAGTTCAAAGAAAACACAAGGGTAAAACACATCAAAATACATGAGTGGGAAAAATGCGCACTCTCCAGGTAAAAAAATCAAGTCCTCAAAATCCAGCAAACTTGCTGGCGGTCTCTAAGGTGAAGGGAATTGGCACATTTGAGAATTCTCCCCAACACTAATAGAGTCCGTAAAGCCCTGGAAAACAAAGTGCTAGACATTTGTAACAACGAGAATTCAACGGCGATATTCTGTCTTCTCTGCTCCTTGAAAAGGCGCCAAATCCACAGATCCGCATTCAGCCGCGAGGAAAACCTTGCCTAGAGCCTTCTTTATCGGTCCCTGCTGGAAAGTTCCTTCTGAGGTCTTGTTTTCAGTCACCACGACAAGGAATCCACGGACCGGGTATTTGGCTGCAGACCATGAAGTCCTCCTGCTGCAAAATCTTCAATACAGAGGTACTGTGTTGGCTTGAGTCTCTTAGGATTGTGTAGCTGTGGGGTGTTTTCTGTGATGGGGAGGCCTCTCATCCAGTGCACCCAGTTCCACTGCTAGAATCCTGCTAGGGCGTCTACTGTGAAGCCCCTGCACCCTCTACTAACTTTAAAGTAAAGTACTCACCTGTTTGAACATTCTTCCTAAGGAACTCTGACTTCTGCTATTTAAGAACCTATCCTGACACTGCCTGTTGGACACTAGATCCTAGTGACCCCCCCCCCCCCAACCCCCTTCTGCCATTGAGAACATATGCTCCAAAAATAAGGGAAAGACGTTTAAGGGATTGGGCCTTTTGCCTAGAAAAGAAAATAAGTGTTTAAAAGTAACTTACTTGTAAAGCATTGGTTGGCAACTGTAATTCTAAGAGTGAACAGTTACAAAAGTTCTTGCTTACCTTGGATGTGTAATGCACTATTCTTAAAAGTATGGTTAACATATTTTCTTCCTTAAAAACTGTTTTGCCATTCTAATAGAAAGTAGATGTGAAGGTAGATTACTCACCTGCGATTAGGTTGTGCCTCTTCCGAAAAGTAATGTGTTGGTTTCACCAGATTAGTCCTATTGGGATAATTTCACGAGTGTCCCCCAAATGGGTCTTGCTTCCCCTGACTTGCCGTTAGCCTGTCCAGAATACGTCTGTATTAGGTTGCTGCCTACCTAGAATAACAGACATTCAGTAAATTGTAACATTAGGGTTTACTTTCCCTGTGCCGAGTCTGTGGTTCTAACTGTCCCTTATAAGTCCTACATCAGTCACTTGTATAGTTGGGAAAGATCTAACCTGGACACCTTGTGTGATTTTAAAAAAGTATATGGGTTTTACTCACATTGAGTTAGCCGAGTACCCTCCCAAAAATAGGTTACAAGAGTTACTGCTTATCTCAATCTGTGTTTCAGTGATCTAAAAAGCACTTGCAATTGAACATTACATTCTTAGGTTTTACTCACCTCGTATAACCGTGTTATCACAAAAGTAGTTCTAGGTTTTTACTGTACCTGGAATAAGTGTTCCACTAACCACAAAAAGTCTATTGTCCAGTTGACTGATTATGTGATTTGTCCTGAGAGTCACTGTACAACTGGCAGGGTCTACTGCCCTTGCATTACTGAATGTAATTGGGAAAGTAACCATTGGTGTTTACTCCCCAAGAATAGGTGTGACCTATACTGAAGGTATATGAAAAGGTTTTGACTTCCCTAGAACTACTTTTAGGGTATTCCAAATAACGTTTATACTTTGGTCTGTGTACGTTCAAGTATTGTGTTGGGTTTCTAAAATTGTGATTTCATACAATGTGTTAGTACTCATTTACCCCTAGATTTATCTGAGCCTACTTGTATTTAGATAAATCATTTTTACATACATAGTGTTTGTTTCTCTTTGGACCTCCCAAGATAAGCCTGGCTGCTCTGTTTACACTACCTCGGTCTACGCTACCTTGTACTCCGGTGGTACAGCCTTATACTAAGAGTGGAGTCATGTACTGCCTCAGTTGAATGGTTTTACTAAGCCCTTAGTTGGACTTCAGAAAAACTGTCCTAAAACAAGCTTTTAAGTGGTAGAGGGGAGGTGCTTTAGTGGAAGGCAGTTACTCCATGTCTTGAAAAATATTGGTGTTTTACAGCTGATATATCATACCTCATCCTTTGTAAGTTCACTGCGCGAGTGAGGTCCACATTGTCACTTGAGTAGCAATGAACTTCAGTTGTCTGCTTTTTTGCAGTGTCGTTCATCTCTACACAGTCACCAGTCATTAAAACACACAAGGACGCTGTTGGGGAGAATTTTCAGTTTGGTGCTAAATTGCTCCCACCTTAGAGACCCCCAGCTCTTTTGCTGAACTTTGGGACTTTGAACTTTCAATCCTATGTGTTTTCTGTGTTTTGACTTTGGAGTGTGAAACTCCATTTGCATCATCTTTACATTGTGAAGCACAGCACCTTCAGTGCAGTGGCACACGGAAGTCTTAGATTTCCCAAAGGTTCAAAAAACATTCTCTTGGTGAAACTACTGTTGCATAGAGCATTGAAGTGAAATTGACTTAGTATCCCCTTTGTGTAATTTCTCATGTAACATTTTTATGTTACCCGTTCTACAATAAATGGCTGGTGGCAGTAGTTGACTTTTTCCTACGATTGTGTTTCTACTCCGGGCTGCAGCTGCAGTAAAGCACCCATGGGTGCCCATTTTCACCATTTCTTGTTGGAAAGGTTTATTGAGATTTACTCTGGGCGCCAAACAAGGTTTGGTCCCTTTGCTCGTTCAGTCTTTGGAGGGACTCACCAGTGAAGCCTGCCTCTGGCTCTAGCGTGTCTGGCAGGGCAGGAAGCGAGGTAGGTGCCCGAAACTCCCTGTGCTTGGTCTCCTTGGTTACAGGAATGCACCCAAAAGGTGATTGGCTGGAGGGCTGTCCTCAGAGGACAGCCACCCAGCTGTGTGATTGACAGCTAGGCTGCGAATCAATGGGAGAAAACTGAATAAAAAGGTGAGGCTTTTTGCTTAGAAGGCAGAGACGACCACTGGACGAAGGAATCTGAAGAACTTGCAAGAAACGCCTGCTCCAACTCCTGGATTGTTGGTTCGCCCGGTGAAGCCCTGCTGCAGTGCTAAAGCTCTGAATTCACCTCGACTAGAGAAGACCTGCAAAGGACGACTTCTCCCATTGGGTTGTTGGGACCAATCGACCCCAAGACGAGCTCATCTGGAAATCCTCTCGGAGCTTCATTGCTGCTGCAGGAACCGATTGCCAGGGCGAGGAACACCAGAATCGAGTCAGTGTCTAAGTCGGACCCGAGCGCCAGGAAGATCTGCTTACCTCAGACTTTGTGCTTGGCCTTTCCCTCAGAAAAGGGTTAATTTACTTTGCATTGGAGAGTTCAAAAAAAGGTACTTACCTGCTTCAGGATATTTGTTAACCATAGTTTTATTCCCCCATCTTCTCATTTTGATATCAAACTAAGAATTGCTGTCAATGTGCCAGTGATCTATTAATGTCCACAGTGTCCTAGTTATTTAAGTCACCTCAGGGAGTAGGAAGAACCTGTGTGCCATCCCAAATGGGTATTTACTGATTTAACGAAACGGAGCATATTTTGAAGTATATTTTTGGGTTACATATATTTACTCCCTTCAAAAGAAGACTTATTCAACTGACTTAAATTCATACATAATTATTTAATCAAGAAAATGTAAGTGTTTACTTAGCTACTTGTCACTGTGAATCTGTGTAGCCACTCTACTGCTCACATTGACCCTCTTGAGATAAGCCTGGCTGCTCAGTCACTCTACCAACATGTGCAGTAGTGGAAAATGCTATTCATCTCAAGTGATATTTGATCCAAGGCAGACTGCAAGTGGTTCATCTGCATTTTTTGTCAACTTCCATTAGGCCTGGCTGCTCAGTCACTACCAACTTGTGTAGTACAGCCCTATACCAAAAGGTGGGTTACCAAGTAGACAAGTGTTGTGTAGTCTCACACTATGTTACAAGATCAATTCTTGTCTTACATGACAAGTGGGAGAAGGAGTTACAATGTAACCCCCCCCCCCCATCTCTCCTCATAAGGTGGTGGGTGCTTGACCCACTAAGAGCAAGCCAAGTAATGTTTGTAATCTTACTACTCTTGGGAACTGTAGTTCACAGAAGGCAAAGTATTTGAACATGAAAGAAAAGTCCAAGGGTGCTGTGTGTCACCAAGTAAAACGAAGATGCTTGTATTCACATATGGAGGTTACCAAACTGCATAAAATAGTAAGAATGCAAATGCCAGTTAGAGAAAAAGAATAAAAGTGGTAAACAGTTCCACTCAGGAGGCTAAAGGCAAAGGTCCAGCAAAAGTGCTGGGGGTCTCCAGTTAAAGGGAAATCGGGAGAATTTCAGGTTCTGTGCTAACAAAGTACCATGGTTGAATAGAGATCTGTGTATTGTGCCTTTGGGATTAACAAACAAGGCAGCCGTTGTTGCTTTATCACGGTTTCATTTCTTTAAAAACAATTTAAAGCACACAGAAAAGTCCAAAATAGAGTTCTGATACTGTTGATATGACAACTGGACGTAACACTAATCAGTAGAATAACTGTTAATCATGAACATTTCTTAGGCAATGTTAGTTTGAATTTATAGAGAAAAAAGGAACAAACAAAATAAATATTCAAAGAATTGATAAAAGTGAATGCAACATTGAACTGATTTTCAATTACAAGTTCCACCGACCACCTGATGCTGCTCAGACACATGAGAAAGAAGGATGCTTTGGAATCCTCATTGAAACTCAAATTCTTAGATTATGTAAGATCGCCAGGGGACCACTCCTGTGGTGATCATGTGCGGTACAAATATCCATTAACTTGTGTATATGAACAATATTTACAAGACATTTTTGTGAAGACTAGTTGTAAAGGATTTTAGTTGAGCCATATTCAAATGTGTGATTTAAGCCTACCGTGTTAACTACAGGCCATACACTTGCTTCAGGTAAAAAAAAAAAAAGACTAGATATTCAAATTAAGTAATGACCGCAAAGAAGCTTTAATTCTCGCCATTATCGCACACAGTTTGACATCAAGTCTGAAAGGCAAAAGCTAAACATTTGCATAAGAATGTCTTGAAATCAAGGCTGTGAGAATCATGTTTTTTGTTCCAAGAATCCATCCGAAGAAGGTCATTTAACCAAAAACGTGGATATTTATGATTGCTTATAAACAGGTGATGCGGGTTCACAAACTATAAATCATCTGACATTTGATGAAACTGCAGAGTATGACAATGCATTACTTACCGTAAAAGCATTTCTGATGGTTGTATCTGCTTAGAGTCACATGCTGTGCATAGGTCCGACATCCAGTGGTCACTGCGGAGTATTGCATTTTGTTTTTCGTAGTCGAAAAGGGGACGTCGACAAGGCGTGTCTGTAACACTATCCCTATAGTGACGTGCGGTGTACCCACAATCCCTCACGCGTCGAGGTCCCTCTGTTTGTATTTTTTGTGCCCTGAGGGAGCCTTCTAGACGTGAGTGAGTACAGAAAAGAGATATAAAAGGATGTCTATGTTCCTTCCATCTGAGCGGGGAGGAAGGGTGGGCACATGTGAATCTAAGCAGATACAACCATCAGAAATGCTTTTACGGTAAGTAATGCATGGTCTTCTGATGTTTGTTAATCTGCTTAGAATCACATGCTGTGCATAAACTAGCGAGCAGTACCCGGAGTTGGAGGTGGGTTGTGAGAAGGAACAGTAGAGAAAAGGTGTCTTAATACTGCTTGTCCCACCTGGGAATCAGCTCTAGAGTGGGCATCTAGACAGTAATGTTTTGTAAAGGTGTGCACAGAACTCCAGGTTGCAGCTTTGCAGATGGACTCAAGGGGAACATTTGCAATGAATGCTATGGATGCCCCAGTGCCACGAGTAGAGTGTGCTCTTGGCTTGAAGGGTAGTTCTCTCTTAGCAAGAGTATAACAGAGTGATGCATTGAACAATCCATCTAGATATAATGGACTTTGATACTGCATCTCCTTCTCTTCCTGCTGCCACCGAGACAAAGAACTGATTAGTCTTTCTCAGTGGTCTAGTTCTTTCCATATAAAACATGACAGCGCTGCGCACATCAAGTGTATGCAGGCTCTTTTCTCCTAGATCTGAAGGATTTTGAAAGAACGTTGGTAGTTCTATTGACTGGTTGACATGGAATTTCGGTGCAAACCTTGGGTGTGTGCGTAGAACCACCTTATCTCTGAACCGTTACAAAGGGGTCTAGAACAGAAAGAGCCTGTAGTTCACTTACTCTCCTAATGGAGGCGATAGCTATTAGAAAAGCAGTCTTAAGAGTGAGGTCTTTAAGAGTTGCCTTGTGCATGGGTTCAAAGGGTGAACCCATGAGCCTGGTGAGTATCACATTTAGGTCCCAGCCGGGAGCTGGGTTTGCTATTGGAGGGTGTATCCTTTTTACCCCTTCCATGAAGGCTTTGATAACTGGGACTTTCCACCATGACACTGAGTTGGGAAGTGGTGTATGCAGAAAGTGCCGCTAGGTGGACTTTAATAGAATTGAATACTAGACCCGAGTCCAGCAAATGTGTCAGGCACAGGACAATTTGTGTGGGAGAGCAGTCAACGGGGTTGATGCTTCTTCCTCTACACCAGATGACAAATCTCTTCCATTTGCTAGAATAACAGTGATGAGTGTTAGGTTTTCTAGCTTCCCTGAGGATGTCCATGCACCTTTGTGGAAGTTGTAAATGTCCAAATTCTATGACTTCAGGAGCCAGGCTGTAAATTCAAGGTTTGAGGGCATGGATGCAGTGTCCTGCCCTTGTCCTGTGACAGCATGTTGTACGGGCATGGCAGTTTCACTGGTGGAGATAGACATCTCCATCAGATGAGCGAACCATGGTTGCCGGGCCCACATAGGGGCCACTAGTATCATGGTGGCTTGTTCCTGGTGCATCCTGTGCACAATCTTGAGAAGGGGAGTCGGGGGGGAAAAGCGTAAACAAATTTCCCTGACCATGGAATTGTTAGACCGTTCCCCTTGGACTGGTTCTGAGGGTACCTGGAGGTGTAATCTTGGCATTGTGAGTTCTCCAGAGTTGCGAACAGGTCTATTTCTGGGAAACCCCACTGTGTGACGTCGAAGATGTCTTCGTGTAACCGCCATTCGTACTGTGCGGGCAGGGGGAAATCTCTGCTGAGATCGTCTGCTAGCAGATTGAGTTCCCCTGGTACATGTTGTGACAGTAGGAACATGTGTCAGAGCCCACTTCCAGATGTTCTGGGACAGCTTGGACAGTCCTGGAGAGTGGGTTCCCCCTTGCTTGTTGAGGTAGTACATGGCTGTGGTGCTGTCCGTGAGGACCATCACCGTCTTTCCTTGTAGGTGTTCCTGGAAGGCTTTCAGTGCCTTGAAGACCGCCAGTAACTCCAGTAGATTTATGTGCTTGGATGCTACGCTCGGAGTCCACACTCTGTGAGCAGTCTGATGGGATAGGTGAGCCCCCCCATCCTGCGAGGGATGCGTCTGTGGTTAGAGTGGCTTCCACTGCGGGTGTGGCAAAAGGTTTCCCTATTAGCAGGTTTTCCTTTGTCCACCACCGTAGCGAGAGAACCAAGGCCTGCGAGACCACCACTAGATCGTCCCATTGTCCGCTGGCCTGACACCACTGGCTGTTGAGACACTCTTGCATTGGGCGCAGACGCGCGTGAGGTACCAAATAAATACATGGCGCCATCATTCCTAGCAAGCGCATTGCTTTGCGTACAGTCACCTCTCGACCTGCCACATATTGGGGGATCTGAAACAGCATGTTTTGGACCCTCTCGCTGGAGGGGAAGACGAGGCCGTCCTTTGTTCGAATTAGAGCCCCTAGGAATTGTTGGATCTGGCTGGGGTCTAAGCTGGACTTCTCGTTGATGGAGAAGCCCAGTTGGAACAAAAGGTCTACAGTCTTTTGGGTATTGGAGAAGCAGGTTTCGTAAGAATACCCTGTTATGAGCCAATCGTCGAGGTAAGGGTATACTGGGATGGACAACCTGCACAGATGTGCCGCTGCCACTGCCAGTACTTTCGTGAATACCCTTGGTGCTGATGGTATCCCGAAGGGTAGCACTCTGAACTGGTAGTGTTTGTTTCTCTATCATGAACCCGAGGTATTTTCTGTGCGCTGGCAACATTAAAATATGAAAGTATGCATCTTTCATGTCCAGTGTTGTCATGTAATCCCCTTGTGATAGCAAGGGGATTACTTCCTGTAAGGTTACCATGCGAAACTTTTGGGGTTTGACAAATTTGTTCGCTGGGCGCAGATCTAATACAGGGCGCATGGTTAGGTCCTTTTTGGGTACAAGGAAGTACACTGAATAAATACCTTTGGTTACCTGAGATAGAGGCACAACCTCTATAGCTCCTTTTTCCAGTAGCTGTTCCACTTCCTGTAGAAGGATGGCAAGGTGTTCTGGTGTCATGCTTCGTCCCCGTGGGGGTTTGTATGTTGGGGAACTGTCGAATTCTATACAGTAGCCGTGGGCTATGGTTGATAATAGCCAACGGTCTGATGTTATTCCCTCCCATGCTGGAAGAAACGATGTTAACCGGCCCCCGACCGGGATGCATGGAAGGGGACCCGAATCTTCGGGTCATTTGCTGTTATTGGCCTGGGAGCCTCTAGGGGTAGATGCCCGACCTCTCCCCTTGCCACGGCGTTGGCCTCTCTGATTGTACTGGCCACTATTACCCTGGTTAGAGGACCAGTTGTTGGCAGAGTATTGTTGTTGTTGATTCTGCTGCTGGCGTTGGCCACGAAAAAAAGCGCTTATTGCCATAGCCGCGTCTGTTAGGGGGCCTAGAAATCTGGTCAAGGGTCTTGATGGTGTCAAACTCCTTTTTAGCATTTTCTAGGGCCTCATCAACTGCCTTACCGAAGAGATAGGTATCCTCTATAGGTTTGTTGATCAGGGAAGCCTGTGTTTCAGGTTTAAACACCGAATTGCGCAGCCAGACATGGCTTTTGAGGAGTATCCCCTGGACTAGGGAACGCCCAACAGTCTCTGCAGCATCTAAAGTGTTTTTAGCAATGCTTTGGTTCACTAGTGTCCCTTCTGTGATTGTGGCCAGAAGGCGTGTACGCAGGGGTTCTGGTGCCTCTTCAGCGTCGCTACGTAGCTTGCTCCACTGTGCGTCTGCGTAGCTTGCTAGTAAAGAGTTGTTGTTAGCGATCCTTGCTGAGAAAGCGGCAGAAGCTGTGATTCTTTTCCCCAGGGCATACAGCTTTTTCCCCTCCTTGTCTGGAGGTGCCTCGCTGGTGGACAGTGGCACCCCTGCCCTCTTCCTTGTATTAGTTACTACAAGGGAGTCTGGTACGGAGTGGCCCCCGACGTACAAAGGGTCAGAAGGAGATGGACTGAAGAGTTTTTCTATTCGAGGGTTGACCCCTCTTGACCAACGCAGGAGTGGATAGAGAAGGGGTGATTCTTCTTTTTACTGAAGCACGGAGTGGAATGGTTTGACTGACAGGGGGTTTCTCCTTAATTACTTTTTCCACAAAGTCAATGTCAGGAGAGGTCTCCCCTGTGTCTAATTCGAAATGCGCTGCTGCTTTGCGCAACAGTGCATTAAACGTAGGCTGGTCATCTATAGGAGATGTGTTCCTAATAGGCGAGTCTTTGGGAGGAGATCGGGTTATGGCATCAGGGTCAGAGTACGCTGATGGGGACTGCCAGGGGTGTGAGGTAACTACCTCTAGTTCTTCTCCGAAGCCCCCTGCACCTGTATCTGGATCTTCTTGAAAACCCTCCTCCTCTAGGTTTCGTTCTTCCTCTACACCCAAAAATTCATCCTCTTCCTGAAAATGTTGTTCCTCTTCAGTGAGGTCATACACATCTAATTCCCCATGTGAAGGATTAAACAGCCTAGGAAATTTGACCCTGGGTCCTCCTGGGGTCCTTCTCTTGGTCTTTTGGGTGTTGGTAGGTTTTGGTGTTCCATAAACCTTTCCATTTTCTCCATACAGAAATGGAGTCTCTCCAGAGTTTCATGGGGTACCCCTGAGTAGTCTGGGGGGTGGGGGGGGGGGGGTGTCGAAGAAAGGCTTCCGTCGCCGTCTGAAAAACCTTCCGGTAGGCCAGGAGTACCTCTAGATGAAGGGGGCAGTTCCTGGCTCCCCTTTGGCTTTTTCGGCGTGTCTTTAGCCCTTTGCGCGGTATTCGACGTGTCTTTCGTCGTCCGCGTATGGGTATCGGCGGAAACAATCCTCGCTAGGCTCTCGACAAGTAAATTGTCTGTGGAGGTTTCTGGTCTCGACGTTACGGGCGTTGCGTGTTGTACTGCGACAGGCGCTCTTACATGGAGCGTTACGTCGGATGGTTTTGGGGTAGCGCCTTTATCTGTGGAAAGCACAATCGCTGGTCGCGGCCTCGTTTGCGAGTGGGGCTTTAGACTCTTACGGTCTGAGGTAGACGCCGGGGTGCCCTGCTTCTCCTTCGGCGCTGATGGATTCTTCGTCTTCGAAGAAGAGCCGTGGGTTGTGTGCTTATGGGAGTGAGTCTTTTGTGCGTCCTTGTCGCCGGGGTGTTCATCTCCATAAGCAGGGTGTGAGCCGAGCCCGTCGGGGCCGGGGACGGACGTCGAGGAGCGTGAGCGCTCCCTCGAGAGGTTTAAGACTTCTGCAACAGAGGTCGTGTTATCACCTTCCTCGTCAGTTTCCGCGACGGCGGGTGAGGAATCGGACTTCGACATGGCGTAGGCCGCCCACCTCTTGACTCTACGTTCTTTTAGAGTTTTGGGTTTTAAAAGTTGACAAGCCGCGCAGCAGTCTTCATGATCGAGGGGCAAGCAACGATTACAGCGTTTATGCTCGTCCTTCCAGGTGTACTTGCCCTTGCAGCGCGGGCAAAACCTAAAGGGTGTCCTCTCCATAGCTGAGGCAATAATTTGTGGTTATAACCCCGAGGGGAAGGGAAAAGGAAGGGCATTCTCGAAGAGAAACAGGATAGTTCCACCTCCACTCTCCCTACTGTATGTTGGCCGGCGAGGCCAGGCCACGTGTTCGGCAGTGCCGAAGGATCTCCTCCGTCGAAGATCTTGTTCGGCGGAGAAACAGCTTCGCAGCTACGTCGAGGGGAGGGATCTATGTGTTAATGTAATAAGCCAGGACCAAGGTCCAGGAAATATGTTTTGCAATGTCTCTCGAGGAGCTCCGCGTAAAGGCGACCAAAAGCTCGGCAGAAAAAAAACAATCTGAGGGACCTCGACGCGTGAGGGATTGTGGGTACACCGCACGTCACTATAGGGATAGTGTTACAGACACGCCTTGTCGACGTCCCCTTTTCGACTACGAAAAACAAAATGCAATACTCCGCAGTGACCACTGGATGTCGGACCTATGCACAGCAGGCGATTCTAAGCAGATTAACAAACAGAAATTCATTTACACAGATTTATTTTTCCACAAAACTGCTTTCGCCGAGCATTGGTCTTAATAGTAGTGTTTCCCATTCACAACTATACTAATGTCCTTCCTTAAGGGTACCATACCACAATCACAATTACAGAGTATAAAGCAGATGCATCAAAATACCATTGCAAGGCAAAGGACCCATCTGTCCAAGGCCAGGTGCTGGTTTACGTCCGACAGCTCTCGATTTTCTAGGTTGCACGATTTTTAACATTTTGTAACAACATTCGTATGAAATAAAATAAGTGTGGCATTTATTTGCTGAAGGGCAATAGGCAAAAGATGCAAACAATGTGTCTTACATTTGAGATTCAGATGAACGTGCAGATAAATCATGTTGAGACACGTACTTATGGTAGCATATCAGTCAGCATGGCTAGATTTGTTTACTTGCATTTAATGCACCTGTTTTTTGTTGAACAAACAGGAGACTTTTAAAAAAGGGACATTTTGGAATCAATCGAGAAGTGGCAATTTTATTTTTTAGAGTGCATAGTTTCCAAGCCTCCCTACTTTCTAACTATTTTCACAGAATAAGGGTAAACCTGCATATACCAAGTGGAATGAGAAATTGACCAGTTGTTAGTAATACTTGTGAAAATGTTTCTCTATCTCCAGCCATTTTTTTTTAAACCTATGAAGATAGTGTCAGCCAAAACATTTGTTTCTAAATTCATAGACCACGGAACTACTACTCACCTGTACTAGTTCTCTGGTGTTCGTTTCATAGATTTGTATGCTCTGAATATTCTAAGTTGAGGTGGGATTCTGTGATTTTAATAACAAAAGTTCTAAAACCGTATTAACACTAAAATGCAATCACCTAACTGTTGGTTCCTTTTGTCCCGGTGTGCCTGGGCCCCGAATCGGTCACCATAGGCCCTCTTCAGATTCTAGAACAGAGGCTGCTTCTGCGAAATACCTTATGGGTGGGTTGCATGCAAGTGGATAAGATACAAAACTGAAAAGCTGTAATAGAAAGCACATTGTTCCTTCTCCAGCACACACTTTTCCAAAGATTTCCATCCTCTGAATACATAAAGCAGCGATTACTCAGCAAGTAGAATGATGGGGCTGAACTGAAATGGCTTCTCCTAAACCCGCCTAACCGATTTGAAACTCATTGCTGGCATCAGAATAACAGTAGTAAAGTTTAGCAAACCTTTTCAAGTGTCCAAATTATTGCTCTGAATATTTCCAAGATTTCAACACTATTTAAATAAGGGTTGGACTCTTAATTTAAGATCCAAAGGCTACAAACAATGGTTTCAAAATTCTTTACTCTTGTTTTATCTAGCTCTTACAGCCCATTTCCCATCAAGATTAGGCAGAGATTTTTCAGCTGGTGCGGAAGAGTGTGGTAAAGATGCAGACTGCTTGACATGAAATTCAGTTGGCACGTTTGGTGCACATTTTTCATGGAGTCGGAACAATCCCCATACATCGGGGGTCTGCAAGCCTCGGCTTGCCAGATGTTTTGGACCACAAATCTAATTAGCCCTAACCAGCATAGTCTATGGTGAGCCCTCATGTGGGTCGTAGGTCAAAACTTCTGGAGAGTCATATCTTGCAGACTCCTGCTATATATGAAAAATGCAATAAAAGGCACCTTGTTTGAAAGGCCTCGTTACTCTAACTTCACTTGACATAAATGATTAAAAACACAGATTTTGAACACTTAAAAAAAATATCTATGCAAACGTGCATGCATTTTATAAATCTACCACTGACTTTTTGGCTTAACTTCTCATTTTCAACAGTCAAAACACACCCATAAAGCATTTAAGGAGTTTGCACTTTTACACCACTTAACTGCGTAAGTGGGCAGAGCCTACAATGATTCCTTAAGGGAATTAAGGAGACTCTCCCATTGCACTTAAGAGGTTAAAAGCACAATCTTTCACATGGAGAAAAATCAAACAAGGAAACAGACAGCTAGTTTAAAAAGGTGAACGATGAAGCATTCTACCAAGCTTCCCCAGTATCCCATCATGCAATGTAATGGCAGCTGAGCCTGCTGTTCCTCTTTAATCATGAAAAAAATGAAGGACCAGAATGTTAACTATTTAGTTTGGTGCGGAATTCTCCATTGAGGTAGGGTAGTTTGTAAATATTGAGGATGGTCATGAAAAAGTAACAGGATTAAAAGTAACCTTCCTTTCTCCATGATAGGCTCTTCATCAATATTTATAAACTCTTGAATAGAATAGTGAGTTTACTCCTACACCGGGAAGATGCAGAGACAGGACAAAAACATTCCAATTCTCTTATCCAAATGCATTACACAAGGATGCTTGCATAACTTGAACATCTTGTATTGCATCCAAATTCAGACGATTCTTCGCAAATGTGTGAATGGATATCCATGTTACAGCTTTACAAATTTCAGCAACTGAAATATTCCTGAGGGAGCATATCTCCTTGTGTTGTGAGCCATAAATCTCCCAGGGAGAGTTTTGTTTATCTTTTTGTGACAAAGGGACATACATGAGACTATTCATTCTGGCAGATGGTCATTTTAGACTGCAGTAGTGCATAACTAGGGCTACATGCAGCCCATCAGGACACTGATAGCCCTCGAACGTCACAAGAATTTAATAATGAAGTGTTGCGTGGCCTAAAGTCAGTTTTTGTCTTTGAATCTAGATACCCATTCAAAACATAATTGAAGTCATAATACAAATCAAAGTGGTAATGTAGTATATCACACAGTTTACAGTTAAAATATAGCAATACCTAAAAGACACTTCAAAACCTATGCTGCATCCATTTAAAAAGATGATTTGAGTACCAAAATGCTAATAAAATCAAAGTGGTAATGCAGTGTGTTAGTCAAGATTGTATGCAGTACGCTGTGGGAGACTGCACCAGCGTTGTCCTCCTGAGAATAGTTAACCCAACCTTTGGTATAAGCATGTACTACAAATGTTGGTAGAGTGAGCAGCCAGGCTCATCTCAAGAGCGGTCAATGTGAGCTGCAGGGTTGTAACAGATTCAGTGACCAGTATCCAAATAAACACTTACTCAAGGATTCTTGATTAAACAATTATTTATTTAACAGTCAGTTTGAATAAGCCTTCTTTAGAAGGGAGCAAATATATGTAACAAACATGTACTTCAAAATACTGTTTCTGTAAATCAGTAGATACCCATTTGGGATGGCACACAGACACTTCCTACACCCTGAGGTGACTTAAATAACTAGGACACTGTGGACATTGATATATCACCGGGACATTTTAACTGTAGTGACCACCTTACTCCTAGTCCATAGTCCCCTTTCCTCCATGGGACATCACTCCGTCCTGTGGGACGGGACCGGAGCACTTTGTAAAAAGCATCCAAAAAGTTTGCAAAAATGTGTCCTTCCTCTTTCTTGTGTGGGCCCGGCACGCGGCTGTAACCCCGCCCACCTTGGCTCCGCCCCGCACATCGCCCATCAGCCCTTTTCTATTGCCAGGTGTAAGACCTATTAGCAATAACAGAGAAACCTTATTAGAGGGGATGGCGGGCGGGCGTATGGAGGAAAGGGACTATGGACTAGGAGTAAGGTGGTCACTACGGTGAGTAACCTGGTTATACTCCTACGTCCCGTCCCCTTTCCTCCATACTTAAGGGAGATTCCCAAGCACTCCTTACAGGAACTACGGGTGGATGGAAATACCCCTTACTGAAACAGGTTCTTCAGCACAGACTGACCAAACTGAGCATCAGCTCTTGAGCTCATGTCAAGACAATAATGCTTACAAAAGCAGATGGGGAGGCCCAAGTAGCTGCCCTAGCGATGGACTCCCAGGGGACATTTCTGAAAGGCAACCGTGGCTGCCTTGCCCCGCACCAGGTGCGCATGAATACCCTTAGGAGGCTTCAGCCCTTGGACGGTGAAAGACTCTGTAATGCAGGCAGCGATCCACCGAGAAATAGTCGCCTTAGATGCCTGCTTACCCTGAGGGTTACCAAAGGTCACAAACAGTTGAGAAGAACTGCTAAGCTGGGACGTTCTGTCCAGATAGAAACTAAGAGCCCTTCTGACATCAAGACAATGCAGAACCCTGTCTGCCTCCGAGGTAGGGTTCAGAAAAAAGACCGGCAGGGAGATCGACTGATTCAGATGGAACTCAGATAGCACCTGCGGCAGTAAAGCAGGATTTGTCCGTAGGACTACCTTATCCTTGTGAAAGACCAAAAAGACCAAAAAGGGGTGCTCCGTCCGACAAGGCCTGGAGCTCACTCAACCGCCGAGGTAACGGCGACCAAAAAGGACACTTTCCAGGATAGGTACTGGAGGTCCACAGCGGCCATTGGAGCATTCCAGTATTAGACTGGAATGAAGAGGATGCGCACAAGGAACTCTAGGTTCACCCACAGAGCCAAGTCCTACACCTGAGGCAGATGGCGTAGTTGTAGGAGTAGCACCCAAAATGGCCGACGCGGTCATGGCAGGATCACCTGATGGGAACTGCGGCAAGTGAGGAAGTGAGACAGGGGTACCCGTTGATGGATCAGGGGTCTTAAGTTTAGCTTTAACGTAAGGAACCTCAGCAGAGCCGGTACTATGAGGCCTGGAATGTTTCTGCGACATACCAACTGCCAAATTAGCCTTCCCAGGAAGGACCTCGGCACTGCCGGTAAAAGAATGTTCCTTCTTTGCCCCCTCAACAGATCGGGCGTCGCCGCAAGAGCGGCAACGGTGAGAAACAACCTTCACCGATAAGGCCTTGCCAGGCCACTCAGAAATGTTGGTAGCTTTAGCCTCTGTACGAGGAACCTCGGACCCAGGTCCGGTAACAGCCTTACTAGCGCGGGCCTCAAACATCCGTTCGGTAACACCAAGCCCAACCAAGGCCTCTGGCGCACCCCAGTCTTATTTTTGAGGGAAGCCGATAGAGAGGCCTCAGAGCGAGCTCCGGTACCCCATGACTCAGTAGAACTGGGTCTACAAGCAGACCCCACAGGAGGGGCCTCGGAGCGTGCTCTGGTATCCACAGGCCCCTTACGGAGACCCTCAGAGAAAACTCTGGTACAATTATTAGGCCCAACGGGCACCTCAGGGCGATCCCCGGTGACAGAGCGATCAACGCCCCTCCCGGCACGGGAAGAACCCGTAAAGGTGTCTCGCGGCCGGGGTGCTCTGAAAAGTAAAGAACTTACCGGGCGCTTCTTTTCGTCGATAAACGCTTGAAAATGCGAAGGGGGGGTTCGTCGGAACACCACCTCCCACCGCTCCAACCGACGTTGAAGAGTCCGGACTGAAAGGGAATCACAGAAAAAACAGGAATCCCAACGGTGATCTGGACCCAAACACTCTAAACAAAGAGAATGGGGATCCGCCCTCGCGAAGCGTCTGTGACACGAACAATCAGGAAAGTTTAGTTTGAACGACAGAGTAGTACACAATCGCTAGCGAGAGCCAGAGACGAAAAAAGGGAAGAAAAACTTCCACGGATGAAATTGCGTCCAGTCCCAAACGAGCGGAGAAAAAGGACTGATGGGCGATGCGCAGGGCGGAGCCAAGGTGGGCAGGACGTAGGAGTATAACCAGGTTACTCACCGTAGTGACCGCCTTACTCCTAGTCCATAGTCCCCTTTCCTCCATACACCCGCTGTCCCCTCTAATAAGGTTCCTCTGTTATTGCTAATAGGTCTTACACCTGGCAATAGAAAAGGACTGATGGGCGATGTGCGGAGCCAAGGTGGGCGGGGTTACAGCCGCGTGCCGGGCCCCGCACAAGAAAGAGGAAGGACACATTTTTGCAAAATGTTTGGATGCTTTTTACAAAGTGCTCCGATCCTGTACCACAGGACGGAGAGATGTCCCATAAGTATGGAGGAAAGGGGACGGGACGTAAGAGTAAGAGCAATAGGGAATATGGTGTAAAAGAAAAGGTTTTGGGAATAAAATGATGGTTAACAAATATTCTGAAGCAGGTAAGTACTTTTTGAAACCCTCCAATGCAAAGTAAATTAACCCTTTCCCAGCTACACAAGTTATAGAATGTGACTTTTGTTGAGGGATAGTTAAAGCACAAAGTCAGGGGATAGAGGAGTCTTTCAGGGAGCAAGGACAGCTAATGTTAATTGAGCAAAAGTCTAGTTGAGCTGAAGCACTTCTTTCAGGTAAGTATAAAGTCTTTCACAATGTTTTAGAAGTCTTTGTAGAAAACGAAATCACTGTAGGGCCACAAGCTGGAAGGCTTGTGAGGGGACAAACCTGCAAGCAACTCTGCAAGAGCAACCAAGACAAGGCTCAACTGAGAACTAGCAAGGCTAAACAAGAGCCAAGTCCAAGTCCCCTTAGTTACACATAACCTTTGGTTTGAAGAAATTGGTTCCAGCTGGCTGCTGTTCCTGTGTAGGTCTGCAGATCCTGTTGTTCCTGGGCCTCAGTCGTGGAGACAAGAGGGAGGACGTCTGGGCACTCCTGCGCTACGAATTGAAGGTCATGGCAGCAATGGGCAAACTTCAGATCAGCGGCACTTCGTAGTTTGTTTCTCGCGGCTCTCGCAAATAGCACCACCGCGGTTCTTGGATACCTTATGGACTTTCCTTGCATCTGGGGTCCAGCCCTCTGTTGAGGTGGCTCAGACTTGGTAAGTCCTGCTTCATGGGAGTCCGGAGGATCTACCTGGAGCTCGGGTCCGACTTAAAAATGACACTCACGAAAAATAAAAGGGGGAGAAGGGGGTTGGGGGGTGGGGGGACTGGCAATCATCCATGAGGAACACCTGGCTATCAAACTGGCAGATCCACTAAACATCGATAAAGGCGATTCCATAATACTAAGCCTATCAGTAAACCCCAAAAAAACCTAAAATTCATACTGATTTACAGACCACCAACCTACGATGCAACCTTTGTAGACGCCTTCACGGAAGCAATCACCATCCTAGCCATCAAGCACAATCCTCTGATGATCCTCAGAGATTTCAACTTCTGGTTCGAAGAAGAAACCACAAACACACAACAATCTTTAAACACCAAACTAGCTGCAATGAACCTACAACAACTAGTCAAAGGAGCGAAACACTCGGCAGGGTATAGACTTGATGCAATCTTCGCCAATAAAAAAACTCATTACCACAGCACCCCCAATTCAAATACTCTGGAGCGACCACCTCAACATTCCATTCATAATCACAATGGCCATTCCAATAAACAAGCAACAAGACAGACCATCTATCACCATGAAAAGAAACTGGAGAACCATAAAAAATTCCAACCTAATTGAACTCCTTGAACTGAGCAAACCACAAGCAACAATTATGGAAGAAGCCAACCTGGACAAAAAAGTAGCTTTACTCCACACTTGGATCGCAACAACCATAGACGACATCACACAAAAGAAAAACCTTCCACCTCGCGCAAAAAAACAATGGCAAAATGTTTCACCCCAGTACTCCATGAAAGGAAAAAAAAACGAAAACTAGAATTAGAATGGAGGATCAACAACAACGCTGAATAACAAACTGAAATTTCTGCAGCAGATCCGCTCATACAAAAAGCGAAGAGGAATCACTACGATAACCGAATTTTCAAAGCACCAAACACCCAAAAAGAAATCTTCAAAATCAAACGAAATAAAAAACCCACCTGGATGTAACACGCCAATTCCATCGACAAAACTTTTTAATGACCTAGGAGAACACTACAAAAATAAAATCATTACCATCCAACAAACCATGATGCAAAGCAATTAGAGCTGCAAAGTCCTCTTTTTTAGGGGGCTGTGTGGCAGAGGACTACTGCAAACATATAAAGAAAATGCCACAGAAACAGCTACCCGCCTACACACATACTAGGTGTGTCTAGTTGCAAAAAGTGCTACCTTTCATGTCGGTGAATTGATTACGACAGAAGCAATAGAGATATACATCTTTTAATTTATGAATCAAAAACACTCAATAAGATTTAGGTTAGAAAAGACAAAATGCATTTTGTTTGTACATATCACATAAAAAAACATAGTGAAAGTCAATATTTTCCACCAAAAACAATTTCTTTGCGTTTAACACAATCATCGTATGCTGGTGATGTTGTGGGATTAGTAAAAGTGTGAGGTGAACATCATCTTGTTGAATGAAACCTCAAGTTGCAATTAGCTTGTCCTTGACTCGGTCTGTCGACACCGAGGAGTGCGTTTCTAGGTCCTAGCACTATTAATTGAACAAAAGAGAAACACTCTGTAGCCAGTGCTATCAGACGTGTGCTGGACCCGTCTTCAGGACTTTATATGCAAATACCCAGAATTGGATGTCACAAGTAGTTCATTGGTTGATGCCCTTCTCAAGTGGCAATCTTTCAATTGCTTGGTGGACGTGTGTGGCCTTTAGTTAGGTATGATTGTGGACGAAATTCAATGGTCCGGACTGTGATTCTTCACAATGATTAGAGCTTTCAGTAAAAAGCGAAATGTGCTTTTATTAGCTTCAGTAAGCCGCTGTTAATGTTTAACAGCGATCGAGCGTGAGAGCCATTTCCAACAACTTTGCACGAAGATCATGCGAGTACCACATCCCGACACCATCGGACAGGACGCGTGAAACTACGCTTGCGGCTTGCTGAAGCTAATAAAAGCACATTTCGCTTTTTCAACTACAGACCCATCTCCAATATCCCGTACATAGCCAAACTGCTACAAATGTACATTTACAAAACAACCCAAGAATTCATAGAAGAGCACTGCCTACTAGACCAGGCACAAGTTGGCTTCAGGCCAATAAGAGGAACGGAATCCGCTCTTATCTATACGGAACGACCTAAAAACAAATGCAGACTCTGACAATACTGCCTTGATACTTCTAGACCTATCTGCAGCATTCGACACAGTCAACCACGACATCCTCATGGCGAGATTAAAAGGACTGGAAATAACAGACACCGCCCTATTTTGGATCAAATCGTTCTTAATAAACAGAATGGAAACCTATGGATGAAACCTTTCAAGTTCAACCCAAGAGACTCCACATGTGGAGTACCACAAGGATCATCTTTTCCCCCGCTCTTATTCAACGTCTAGCTATAAATCAAAATCATCAAAAGACACGGCCTCCCATGCTACAACTACGCCGACTAAACAAATCTTCAAAATACAAGACTCCCGAGAAGAGAACACAACACTAGAGAACTGCCTTTGTGATGTATTTAACTGGATGAACCTGAACCACCTCAAAATTAACCCAGGCAAAACAGAGATAATGATTGTCACAAAAAACAGAGGAGACTCTATACGTCCCCAGTACCATCGTTGATTGTAAAAAACATGGGGGTCCTGATGGACAACAAGCTCCCTCTAAAGCCACAAGTAAACCCTCTACTCAAGAAATGCTTTCTCCTGCGAGCAGAAAAAAGGATCATACCATTCCTATCATTCACCAACAAAACACTTACCATCATAGCTCTCATGTCCAGATTAGGTTATGTCAATAGCCTATACCTGGGTATGCCTGAACTACTACTAAAAAACTACAATGCATATAAAATACGGCAGCCAGACTCCTTCTCAAACTACCCCGAAAAGAACACATCACACCGGCACTAAAAATACTAAACTGGCTACCAATAAAACAACGAATAAAATTCAAATCAATGCGCATCACGCACAGAGCAATACACAACCAAGGCGCTGAATTCCTCAGGGATAAATTATGCCTACATCAGCCAACAAGAACGCTCAGATCAAGCAATGACATCCGCTTGGAACCGAAACCCTACAACAAAAGAAAACTAGGAGGATCCTCTTTCTCGCACCAGGCTCCAAAAACTTGGAATGACTTGACAAAGGATATACGGAACACAAGAAACCACCATTCAGGAAACTGCTCAAATCCTGGCTCTTCAATGCGTAACCAACGACCACCCACAAGAACACCGCTAAAACAATGATGAATGTAGAAACCAATCCCAGTTCCCAACAAGCAATAGAATACAAACAGAGCCTAGGGAACGCATTCCACGACTCATCATACAGCACAATGAGCGATATGCATGAGGGGAGGACAGTGAAGACTGAAGACCTGGTCCGAGCTGTGGAAACTCAAAAGCGACACTTGGAAATGTGAATGGTGGCAAATGGTGGCATGTGCCACGCCTGGATGGGATTGTGGATGTTGGCTTGCGACAGATATCAATTGGATGGAGGATGTTTGGCAGGTGCCACACCTGCATCAATGTGTAAGCGTCGACAAGTGACACATTTAGAGTTATGAATGGTGGCATGTGCCGCACTGGATGGAATGTTGAATGACCCTCTCCCCCATTAGGCAGGACTCCCAAGTCTGGACGTGCCTAAATCTCTGTCCGTTATATGCTGAAGTCCACCCACTGTGCAGCCTAGACCTTTCTCCCACTATGCAGGACTGTCTTTTCTAGGGATAGCTTTCGTCTTTGCATGCTGTATGAGTCTTAGTTTATTGTGAAGTCCAGACCTCTCCACGAAATGGCGGGACACTCAAACCTAGGTTTGGTATACACACCTGTCCATTGTATGCTGAAATGGAGCCTACTGTGGGACCAGGGCCTCTCCATGAAGGGCACGTGAAATCATGGCATTTAAACATACTGTTAAGATTCTTTCCTAATCATATAACCTACTAACCAAAAAGCCCAAACTACCTGCATACTTAACTCACTCAAAAAACTCACAACCCCCTCTCGCATCGCAAGCCGCATGCACTTCACCACATTGCAACAACACATAAGCCGCACCAACAGCACACAAGGACCGACATCGATCAGATACTCGCACCAAAGCTCAGCACACGGTGTATACAGAGTTGAAGCTGCCAACAGTTCGCCACCCCTCTCACTTTCCTACTCCCTCTTCGCCTTACTAACCAATCCCGCCTTCTCGTGTACAGATCTGCCAGAGCGCATGGGGACCTCAGTTGGTGACGGTGGGCGGTACAAATACCTTTAACACTCGATTCTGGTGTTCCTTTCCCTGGAAATCGGTTCTTGCAGCAGCAATGGAAGTACAGCCAGCTCTGAGAGGATTTTCAGATGAGTTTGTTTTGGGGTCCATTGGTCCCACCAACCCAAGGGGAGAATTCGCCCATTGCAGGGTTTCTATAGTCGAGGCGAATTCGGAGCTTCAGCACCGCAGCAGGGCTTTCCGGTAAAGCCCGGGCAAACCAACGGTTCAGGAGTTGCAGCAGGCGTCTCTTCGAAGTTCTTCTTCAGATTCCTTCTTCCAAAGGTAGACTGCCTTCCAAGCAAAAAGCCTTGCCTTTTTATGCAGGTTTCTCCCATTCATTCGCAGCCTAGCTGTCAATCACACAGCAGGGTGGCTTGTCCTCCAAGGACAGCCAGCCAATCAACTTTGGGTGCATTCCTGTAACACAGGGGATTAAGCACAGGGAGTTTCGCGCACCTCCCTCACTTCCTTCCACTGCCAGACTCAGTTATTGTAGGTAGGCAACAACCTAATGCAGACTTATTCTGGACAGGCTAGCAGCAAGTCTGGGGAAGCAAGACCCAGTTGTGGGACACTCATACAATTGCCCTCAAAGGACTAATCTGGTGATACCAACACATTACTTTAGAGAAGAGGCACAACCTAATCACCGGCGAGTAAAATACCTTCACATCTACTTTCTATTAGACTGGCAAAACAGTTGCTAAGGAAGAAAAGATGTTAACCATACTTTTAAGAATAGTACATCACACATCCAAGGCGAGTAAGAACTTTTGTAACTGTTCACCCTTAGAAGAACAAGTTACTTTCTTACCTGGTAACGTTCTTTCGATGGGATGGTCTGACGACGTATTCCATATCTATGACATGTAATCACCACAGCTGTGCTGCTTCGGAAACTTTTTTCGGCGTCTGCGTCCTGCGTCGATGTCGATGTCGATGCACCGTCGTCGAGGACCTCCTCTGACGTCATCCGATGTGATAAGTGGGACGCACGATGCCCGTAGCCTCAGTTGTAGTTTTTTCCCCCAGAACGTGTGACATTAGTCAACTGCCAGTCAGACACAAAGCCTTGCGGAACGTGAGCTGCAATCCCAAAAGAAATTCTGCGGCGGGGAAGGCAGGGCGGGAGCGATATGGAATACGTCGTCGGACCATCCCATCGAAAGAACGTTACCAGGTAAGAAAGTAACTTGTTCTTCGAGAGGATTGGGTCCTCCGACGTATTCCATATCTATGACAGACTCCCAAAGCAGTACCAGAGCAAGGAGGAGGGAAAGAATTTAGAATCAAAATTTAGAATAGCCAATCAAATAGCAGAGCAAAGGACCGCCTTGCCAAAGGCCAGATCCTGTCCTCGGATGGAATCGAGGGAATAGTGACGTACAAATGTATGTACTGAAGCCCAGGTGGCTGCATCACAGATGTTGCGAATAGGAACACCCCTCTGCAGGGCAGTAGATGCAGCCATACCCCTGTTAAAATGGGCCCGCAAGCCAGCCGGTGGGTCCTTACCCGCCAAGCGGTAACACTCCGAGATGGCCAAAATAATCCAGCGAGACAGTCTGTTTCGTCACAGCTTGCCCCAAACGCTTTCCAGCGTAACCAATAAAGAGTTGATCGTCCACTCTGACCCGGGACATGCGCGAAACATAAAAGCTCTCCTAGGATCAAGCCTATGGAGCCTCTCCTCTTCCTTACCAGGATGCGGAGGAGGATAGAATGCCGGAAGAACAACCTTCTGGGCCAAATGAAATTCCGTCACTACCTTCGGAAGAAAAGAAGGACGAACTCGAAGGACAACCCTGTCCTTGTGAAATACAGTGAAAGGTGGCTTAACTGAAAGTGCCTGTAACTCACTCACGCTGCGAGCGGAAGTAACCGCAACTAAAAACACAGTTTTCAGAGTTAACAGCCTCAAAGGGCAAGAATGTAAAGCTTAAACGGAGCACCCATAAGAAACCTAAGAACAAGGTTTAAATCCCAACCGGGCACCAGGAAAGGTGACGGAGGGAAGACATTAGTGAGCCCTTTCAGAAACTGTGAAATTAAAGGGATTTTAAAGTAAGAACACTCTTCAGACGAGCGCTTAAAGATGGACAGCGCCGCCAGGTAACCTTTAATGGTACCCACTTGCAAGCCCCTGTGGGCCAAAGAAAGCAAAAAGGACAGAACGATGGGGATGTCACATGCAAAAGGATCCACATTCTGAACTCTGCACCAGTCGCAGAACTTACGCCAACGGCAACGTTACAGGGACTTTGTTGCTGGCCTTCGGGCCGAAAACAACACCTCCATCACGTCTTCAGGGAGGTCCCAATCCTTATACCTCAACCTTTCAGAAGCCAAGCGTGAAGGTTGAGGGATCTGACCTCTGGATGGAGAACCTGACCCCCCCCTCCCGTGAGAGCAGATCGTCTCGGTAGGGAAGACGACGTGGAGGGCAGATGGACAAGTCGAGAAGATCCGGGTACCACGTCCTCCGAGCCCACGCCGGGGCAATGAGGATCATCCGGGAACCGAACTTCTGTAACCTCCGCAGCACTTGCGGGATGACGGGGACTGGAGGAAACGCGTACAGCAGCGGGAATGACCACTCCACCACGAACGCGTCTCCTAAGGCTCCTTTTGGAGGAAATTCCCGCGAGCAAAACCTTTCGCACTTCCGGTTGACACTGGAGGCGAAGAGAGCCACTTGAGGGGTCCCCCAAAGGGCGAAGATCTCTAGGAGTATCTCCTGAGCCAACTCCCACACGTGAGAGATCGCGCTCTGCCTGCTCAGAGCGTCCGCCGTCACGTTTTCGTCTCCGGCCAGATGAACAAACGAGATCGAAACTTCCTGCTGGATGGCCCAAAACTCAAGCTGCATCGCCTCCCTGCACAGAGGAAGTGACCCTGCCCCCCCCCCCTTTTTGTTGAGGTAGTGCATGGCCACTGTGTTGTCCGTCAGGATCAGGACACTCTTTCTTCGCACAGTCGGCAGAAAAGCCTTCAGGGCTAGCCTGACGGCCCTCAGCTCCAACAGATTGATATGGAGTCTGGACTCCGACGGAGACCAACGACCACTGACTGTCAGTCCGTTGGCATGAGCCCCCCATCCCGTGAGGGATGCATCCGTCACAATCGTCACCTCCAGCCAGGGAAGCCAAAATGGAGCCCCCTTCATCAAGTTGCCTTCGACGGCCCACCACAGAAGGTCCCGGGCGACCGAGGGCGGCACCTGAACCGGGTCCGACATCCTGCCGGAGGACTGCGACCATTGCGTCTTGAGTGCCCACTGCAACGATCTCATCCGCAGGCGAACCTCTGGCACCAGAAGAATGCAGGATGCCATGAGGCCGAGCAACCTCAAGAACTCGAAAGCTGGGAGCGTCTGGGCATGCTGAAACTTGTGCACCATCTGCTGAATGTGAAGAGCCCTCACCTGGGGAGGAAAACACTGCCCCAGGGAAGTGTCGAGCACTGCTCCGATGTACTGGAGCCGCTGTGTTGGCGTCAAATGGGACTTCTTTAAATTGAGGGAGAAGCCCAGCCTGTGAAGGGAGTGCCAGGTGACGGACAGATGATCCAGGACTTGCTTGGGAGAGCTCCCCCTGATCAACCAATCATCCAGGTAGGGGTAGACGTGAATCCCCCCCTTGCCTGAGATGCGCTGCCACCACCACCATGAGCTTGGTGAAAACCCTCGGGCGGAGGTCAATCCGAACGGCAGGACCCGAAACTGAAAGTGCGAGTCGCCAACCGCGAACCTCAGGTACTTCTTGTGCTTGGGTTGGATCGGCACATGGAAGTAAGCATCCTTGAGGTCGAGTGACACCAACCAGTCCTGAAGCTGAAGGGCCTGGAGGACTTGAGAGAGAGTAACCATCTTGAACTTGTCCTTCCTGAGGAGTTTGTTCAAAC
The DNA here is from genome assembly GCF_040938575.1 of Ambystoma mexicanum. NCBI lineage: Eukaryota > Metazoa > Chordata > Amphibia > Caudata > Ambystomatidae > Ambystoma > Ambystoma mexicanum. The sequence goes on from NC_090941.1 coordinate 647,159,760, forward strand.
CGCGCAAGTCCATGATGGGTCTCAATACCCAGTCTTTCTTCGAAATCAAAAAGTAAGGGGAATACCATGCCTTGTTCCTCTCCGCTACAGGCACCAGTTCTATGGCGCCTTTCTCCAGCAGGGCTTGAATTTCCTGCGCAAGGAGCGGATCCAGACTCCGCAAGGAGCGGATCCAGACTCCGCAAGGAGCGGATCCAGACTCTGCAAAGAGGTTCCCCGGTGGATTGTCGCGAGGCCTGTGCCGAAAGGGAAGACAGTAGCCGTGGGTTATGATCTCCAGAACCCACACATCTGAAGTAATGGCTTGCCACTCTACAAGATGCTGCGCCAGCCTTCCCCCAACCGGCGAACCATGGGACATGGCCTCATGTCTGAGTGGGAGCGGCTGCGGCATTACCTGAGGGCAAAGAGGCAACTGCCTGAGCGGCCTTGGCACCACGGGTACCCTGTCGTCCACCTCTGGGGTACCCCTGCGTTGGCCTCTTTGACTGCCAGCTCCTCTCGCTTTACTGAAGGACGAGGAATAGCGAAAGGAACCACCCCTCCACTGCTGTCCCCTAGGACCAAAAGGCGGAGGTTGGCGAACTGCAGCGCCCAACGACTTCGCTGCAGCTTTTGAGGTCTAACCTCTCAAGGCTCTCGTCAGCCTTGCTGCCAAAAAGGTGTTCACCGTCAAAGGGCATGTTGAGGAGCCGGGACTGCACATCAGGAGCAAACCCCGACTTCCGCAACCACGCAAACCTGCTTATAACGGTGCTCGCCGCCATGGACCTACTGACGCATTCAGCTAAGTCCAAACCCGATTGAACGGACTCACACATGGCATCCTTACCATCCTGGACCATAGCAAGGAAACCATCCCGTTCGTCCCCTTCGGGAATATGTTCAGCTGCTAACGCAACACAGTTCCACAGAGTGTGTGTGAAACGAGACAAGGCACAAATGAAGTTGGCCGCCTGAAGCGCCATACCACCAGAAGAAAACACTTTCTTCGCCCAGCCATCAAAACGTTTGTCGTCCCTATCAGGAGGGATGGTAGGGTACGACGCCTGCTTTGCCGGGGCCGTGGCCGCCTGCACCACCAAACTCTCTGGAGTGGGGTGCCTGGTCAAGTAGCAGGGGTCGCTACTGGCTGGACGGTATTTTCGCGACAAGGATCTGCCCACCGCCGGGAGACTCTCCGGAGCAGTCCAAGCCGCCGCCACCCTTCTCTGTAAAGCCATATGGAACGGCAGTACCGGGTCAGTTGGGGGACCAACATCAAGGATGTCCGTTAGATCATCCTGCACAAACTCCCCTGGGGGAGCAGACCATCCCAAGTACTCAGAAACCCAAGCTACAAAATCATTATATTAAAAAAAGACAGTCACAAGTGGGCCTGTACGAGGAATCGGCATGAGAGCCAGGCTCAGGCCTACAAAACTCCACCTCCGGAGAGGTGTCCAGTCCACTGGCATCATGCAGTGACTGCCTCAAATCGTCAAACTGACTAGGGCCCGAGACAATTTCATCTGGAACCCGACTAGGAACCAGGCCATCGGAATCCTCATCCGCCTCTGAAATATATTCCAGGTGGCGAAAAGAAGGCACCCGAGAGTGCTTGCTCTTAACCAGAGCCTTCCTAGGGGTTCCCCCGTGCCACGGGGTACCTCCGACACGAAAGGCGTTGATGGCGTCGAGCGAATCGGCGCCGAGAGAACAGGCATCGGCGCCGAGAGGGTCGGCGTTGAGGAAATCGGCGTCGACGTCAGATGCAGCGCCGCCAGCATCGGCGGCGTCGACACAGCCCTCGAAGCCGGAGCCCCGAGCGTGTCCTTCGACGACCTGAGCGTCGACGGCTTCGACGACTTCTTCGAAGCCGGAGCCTCGAGAAAACCTGTCGACGCCCTCGACGCCTCAGACGTCGATGTCTTCCTCGAAGACCTCACAGGTGCACACGGTCTCGAACGCGTCGAGGACCGGGACCTGGAACGGGTACGTCGAGAACGAGTCTCCTTGTCCAAACGGGACCTCTCCCGTGACTCGTGCCGACCACTCTTGCGAGCGGTGTCTCTCGACCTCTCACGACCGACCCCACTCGGGGGCGCGGACGGCTTAGTACCATGCAACTCGAGAATCGCCAGCATTTTCTTCCCGAAGGAAGCCCATTCCTCCGTCGTCGCACAGCTGGTGGGGTAAGCGACGTGCCGGTCAGAGTCCTCCGAAGAGGACCTGGAAGACGACCGGTGTCGGCGCTTCCGAGAATGCCTCGAAGACCGACTCCTAGAAGGAGACCCACGAGACTTCCGACGATGACGCGGAGAGTCACCTCTCGAATCATCCGTCGAAAGCCCCGCAGACTTCGACTTCCGGGGCTTGGACACCCGACCTACCGACAACTTCTTACGTTCGCGTAAGGCTTTGGACTTGAGCGACTGGCAGTCGATAGTCATCCGTGTCGTGGGTCTCCCCGAGGCACCAGAGGCAGGCGTCGTGCGAGTCCGTCACCGACATCTTGGACCCACACTCCCCACACTTCTTGAAGCCCGGACGCAGGGTCGAAGACGAAGTAGAAGACATCTTCACATGAAGGATTTTCACAAAAACGAACAGGTTCGAAGAACCGAGAAGAACAGAACTCCAAGGAGTCGAGGCGTTAACCGAGATTCATGAAGCAACACGTTCGCGGAAAAAACGGAACTGAGGCTACGAACGTCGTGCGTCCTACTTATCACATCGGATGACGTTGGAGGTCCTCGACGACAGCGCATCGACGTCATCGACGCAGGAAAAAGTTTCCGAAGCAGCACAGCTGTGGTGATTACATGTCATAGATATGGAGTACGTCGGAGGACCCAATCCCCTCGAATTACAGTTACCAACCAACTCTTTACAAGTAAGTTACTTTTAAACACTTATTTTCTTTTCTAGGCAAGTCTCGATCCCTTGAAAGTCTTTCCCTTATTCTTGGAGCATGAGTGACCAACAGGCAGTGTCAGAATAGTTTCTTTAGTAGCAAAAGTCAGAGTTCCTTAGGAAAACTGGGCAAACAGGTGAGTACTTTACTTCTAGGGTTGGAAGAGGGTCCAGGGGCTTCACAGAAGACACCCTAGCAGGATTCCAGAAGTGGGACTGGGTGCACTGGACGGGAGGCCTCCCAATCACAGACAACAGATTAAGGGGAGGAAAAACCGAAATTATTTTAAGTAAATACCCAAGCCAGCACAGTACCTCAGCACAAAAGATTTTGCAGCAGGACAACTTCAGGATCTGCAGTTAAAAACACGGTTGGTGGATTCCTTGTTGTGGTGAACTAAAACAGGACCTTGGAAGGGACTTTGTTGCAGAGATCAACAGTGAATGCTCTACGCAAGGTTTTCCTCGCAGCTTAAACGGCTCTGTGGATTTGGTGCCTTTTACAGGAGCACAGACGAAGACAGAATATCGCTGGTCGGATTCTCATTGTTACGAAACGTCCAGCACTCTGGTGAGGCGACTTTTCGGACTTGATTCGCGTCCCTGGAGATATACCAGGATGCCCACGAAGTTTCAGAGAGATACGGAAGACCGTGCACCGCCCAATGGCTCGAAGGTCCCAGGGTATTGCAGCCCCACAAGGTCGCAGCACGGTGTGGGATTGCTCAAAATGCAGGTCTTCTTGAGTCTAGTGGGTCTCACCAGGCTCTTGGCCGGGGTCATCGTTTTAGGAGTCCCCAGGTCAAATGGAAGGAAGGGCTACAGCAGGCTCAAGTTACACAGCAGGCTCTCTGGTCGCTGGAAAAGTTCTCAGCCGCTTTTCCTTAATCATCCTCTTCGGTTTTGGTTCCAATGGTTGACTAGTCTTCAGCTTCCAGGTTCGGAGCATTTAACAGAAACTTCAGCACAACTTATGCATTCTCTCCCTGCATTTTATAACAAGGGGCGGTCTGGTTGTCCAATCAGGACAGCCTGCACCGCCCACACTGGGATTTGTTCCCATTCAGGCAAGGAGGAAGACAACATTCTGTGCAGTTTAGGACTCCTCCCTCGCTTCCCGCCTTCACAGACAGACTGGACCCTGGGCAGGGAGTCCAGGGGACTCCTGCCAGAGATCAAAATCAGGAATTACCCACCCCGGATGTCAGGGGAAGGAAGAAGAAAGGACAAGAAACACAAAAAAACAAACAAGACAGGGGCCATTTTGGTAAAATGAGCACTCTTGGGTGCCTTTATTGCAGCTGTGAACACAGCCCACGGTAAAGTTGCACTGAATTAGTAAAAAGGTATCGCTGCCACCTGCCATTGAAGGTAAGTTGTCCCTGTAACGGAATTGTTACAGTTTTAGTGTGAACGGGGATACATTGTACCTCCCCAGCACGCCACATAAGGTGGGGTGTGCTGGTTTCACCAAATAAAACATAAAAAGGGATCCAAAGATCCTTTCTTCCCTTGGGAACTGTAGTTCTCTCAGGTTTAGGCAGAGAAAGTTAAAAAGGGGAGCTCCTAGAGCAACCCAGCAACAACAGGCACGTATTGCCAAAAAGTTGTTAAAGAGGATAACTTTAAAGAGACACTATGGAGAGTAATAAATGACACCCATAAAAAGAGTAAAAGATTATGAGGGTGGAAAAAGGTTCCCACTCGAAGAGTTATAAGGAAAAATAATCAACCAGTAAAGCAAAAAGGTCTGGGGTTGACACAGGTCAGGAAAGTTTACCATTAATATTAAAATCTTACCCAACAGCAGATGAATGGATCCTGACCCGCTTGATTGTGCTGTACACCAAAGTCCTTAGCCTTGAAAGCATAAGATGCTCCAGTGGATTAGGTTACTTATTTCAGGATGTTCATGAAGCCCTTTGGGAAGTTGAGCACCCATATTGCATGAGCTCATGCTTCAGAATTGGTCTAAGACTGTACCTTTCAGTCTGGAGGGATCCAGTCTTCACGAAAATGTTGGCAGACATCGAGTGACGGTACGCATACCACAACTGGAGTGGCCAAGTTGGGGAAACAACCGTCTGTTAAGGAGAATTCTCAGAAATGTGCCAATTCCATTCTAACTTTGCGTCCCCCCCAGCTCTTTTGCTGGACTTTAGGACTATTAATTTTCATCCTGGAGCTAGCGGGACCTTTCCCCCCCACTCATTCATTATGATTTGACTTCAAACCTGTGTTTCTTTTGGTTTTAGAGTCGGACAAACGTCATAGGCATCATCTGTTTACATTGTGAAACAGCACCCTCATTGCATTGTCACAGAGAAATCCTTTGGATTTCTGCTAAGGTTCCAAGAGTAGTGAAGTGAAGTTGACTTTACTTACATTTTTCTCTTTGTAGACCCAGCACACTAGTGCTGGAGGGGTTACCTAGTATCCCCTTGGTCTACCTTCTCATGTAAAAAAATGTATGTTAACCTTTCAACAATTGGTAGTGGTTTACTTTTTTATCCCATTGTGCGTTTTTACTGCAGACTGAATCCTCAGCTGCAGTACTGCACCCATGGGTGCCAATTTTGTCAAAATGGCCTGGTCTTTGTCATTTCTTGTTGGAAAGGTCCTTCTTGAGATTTACTTTGCGCAGCAAACCAGGGAGGGAGGTTCACGAAACTCCCTGTGCTTAGTCTCCTTGGTTACAGGAATGCACCCAAAGGTGATTGGCCGGCTGGCTGTCCTTGGAGGACCGCCAGCCTGCTGTGTGAGTGACAGCTAGGCTGCAAATGAATGGGTGAGACCTGCATAAAAAGCGAGGTCGTTTGCAAGGAAGGCAGAGTCGACCACTGGACGAAGGAACAGAAGAAAGAAACCGGAAGATAAGCTTGTGGCACCTCCTGGACTGTTGGTTTGCCCGGTGAAGCCCTGCTGCAGTGCCAGAGCTATCTCGATATCGTCTAGAGAAGCCCGGAACGGATGACTTCTCCCCTTGGTTTGGTGGGACCAATCGATCCCAAGACGAACTCAACTGGAAAAGCCCCCCCCACCTTTTGTGCTGGCTGAACTTCCATTGCCGATGCATGAATAGAGTGCCAGAGGACAGGAACACCCGAACAGAGGGCATTGTTTTTAAGCCGGACCAGAGCTCCAGGAAGATCCTCCAGACTCCCTCAGAAGCAAGGAAAGTCCACAAGGTACCCAAATACCGCAGTGGTGCTATTTGCGAGTAACCAACTGCGAAGTGCCGCTGATCTGAATTGCGCCCATTGCTGCCGCCGACCTTCGAATCATAGTGCAGGAGTCCCTAGACGTCCTCCCTCTTGTCCCCGCGACTGAGGCCCATGAACATCATGTTATGCCGGAACTACAACAGGAACAGAAGCCAGCTGGAACAATTTCTTCAGACCTAAGGTACTGTGAACTAGGGGGTGCTTACCTCATGTGTGTAGCTTGCTCTCACTGAAGACTTGCATTGGCTGACCTCTGCAGAGTTGCTTGCATCTGTGCTCTTCACAAGCCTCACAGCTTGTGGCCCAAAAGTGATTTCTTTTTACAACAAAACTAACATTGTGCAAGACTTATCTACCTTCAACAAGTGCCTCAGCTCCCCTAGACTTTGCTCAAGTGACATTGGCTGTCCTGGCTCCCTGAAGAGACTTAACCTCTGACTGTTTACCTACCCCTCCAAAAAGTCATACATACCTTAAGGGTTAGGAAAGGATCCACATTGCATTTGGGGGGGAGGGGGTTCAAAAGTTTTTACCCGTTTGAGAAACTTGTTAACCATTGTTTCCTTCCCCAACCTTTTCCTTTTTGCAACAACTTCAGTATTACCATTTAAGCGTGAAAAGTGATATTTTAATGTCCACAGTGTCCTAACTAATGAAGTCACCTCAGGGTGTAGGAATATCTGTGTGCCAGCCCAAAAGGGTATCTACTTCATTGAACTGAAGGAGTGTATTTTGAAGTGTATAATTGTTGCCAATTGCCCCCTTCTAAAGAAAGCTTATTTCAAAACGGATTGTTTGAATTAATAATTTAATCAAGAAACCCCAAGTATTTGGATACTTGTCACACTGAAACTATGTTGCAACCCTACAGCTCATATTGACCCCTCCTGAGATTAGCCTGGCTGCTCAGTCACACTACAAAATTGTGTAGTACAGACCTATACTAAAAGGTAGGGTAATCTATTACCAAGAGGACAAGGATGGTTTAGTCTCTAACAGGGTCACTGCATACAATCTTGCCCAACACCGGTGGCAGGTGGTGAGGATCTATTGTAGAGTTGTTACATTGAGTATTTTGCTTTGCGGTTCACCTAAACCCCCACAAGGCTAAGCTCCATCAGAACAGCAATTGTAAGATGGCAAACACGGATAAACTTCAGTCAGGAAGCCCAGATCATTTAAACAGTAGATCAACTGAAAGAAATGAGTGAAGTCAGGAATCCTACTGTAAAAGTAAAGAAAAATTAGTTAATTACAAGGTTGTTCAATCACCAAAGTTTGGGTAGTAGGCCTGCAACCCCTACCAACCCAAGAAATATGGAAATTGACAATGAGGATGATAGTTCAGAGTCTAACCCTAATGTACAGGAGGCGTCAGAGGAGTCCAAAGAAAGGAGCCCCTTTTTGCAACAGTCTGCCCTTTTGCCTCAAGCCATGTCCACTGGGACCCCACAAGGTCCAACACTGAGTCCAGAATTTGGGTCCCTTGAAACAATGAGGCTTGAATCTGAATTCAAAAAGTAGAAAGCTCAAACTGAAGCCAAACATCAGCTCAAACTGAAGCCAAACATCAGGACATCAAGCTCAAGGAAAGGGAAATTTAACATGCTCTTGAAATGAAGATTGTCCCTTGAAAATGCTTCCCACCCAGAGTCATCTAGGTCTTCCAGTCCCTAGAGGCCTCGCCTGCCTAAAGAAGCAGTGAGTATGTATGATATTTTGGATTGGTTGGGTGCCTTTGAATACAATCCTGGGATTCAGCCGATTTCCTGGCTTTTGTCTAGGCTCCCCCAGATTGCAACTGATGCTGTAATGGAGGTGGGTGAACTTGAAATACAGGAGAATGTGAAGCTGACCTTAATAGCCAGATTTGGGAAAACTCCTTCCTAGTACCCTAAGAGGTTTAGGACCCTCAGAAAGACTGATGGTACCCGTTGGGCTACCTGGGTTTGTGAATGTTTGAATAATTTAGATTGTTGGGTTAAGGGTTACAGAGTGAACACCTTTGAAGGAAGGAGTAATCTTTTTGTTGGAATCTATTTTTGATGCCTGCTCTCCTGAGCTGAGACAGCACTTGGCTGACTCAAATGAGATTGATCCCAAAAAGTTAGCAAAGGCTGCTGACTTGTGGGTTGCCAACAGGGCCACTAACAAGGAGTCTCGGGCCACTCACAAGAAGGATGGGGGGGAAGCAGCACAAGGAGGGAAAAGAGAATTCTAATTACAACCACCCAAAAGAGGGCCACAAACGGAAAAAGGGTAAACACCATGGGAAAGCAGGTCAGTCTAGTGAAACCTCTGATGCTAAACCAGAGAGATGTCAGCCCCAATTCCAAATAACATTTGGTAAATGTTATGCTTGTGGGTCAACTGACCATGTGAAAGGGGATCCCAGATGTAAGGGTAAATCTTCAGGGGTCCACACTGCCTCCTTAGCCTACATCCCTGAGGGAGAAGTTCATATGGCAAGAGGTAACTTTCAACTATTGGCTTAAGACCCCATCGGAGTCTCAGCCAGTGTTTGCGTCCCTGGGTCTGTGGGAACAGCAGAATGTAGATGTGTACAACTGTTCTAGATGGCACAAAAGAATACTACAAGGACAGTGTCCTTGTAAATGGCCAGGAGGCCCCTGCCATTAGAGACACTGGGTCCAGCATTACAGTGGTGGATGAAAGTTTCTTCGAGCCTGATGATGTTGCCAAGGTGCCCAAAGGTCATGTTAGGGAGAATTCTCAGAAATGTGCCAATTTCCTCCACCTTAGGGACCCCCACCCCACCCCCAGCAACTTTGCTGGATTTTGAGAACTTGATTTTTTTTTTTAGCTGGAGAGTTTAGATCCTTTTACCCACTCATGTATTTTAATGTGATTTTGAACTCTTTCTTTTGGTTGTGGAGTCTGACAAACTCCATAGGCGGCATCTTTTATATTGAGAAAAGGATGACTAAACTGGAAAGGACACCGACAGCCCCAGAACTGACAGGGACGCTCTCACGGCACCTGGACGGGCGACATTGGATAAACTGAAACACAGGTCACACCCATGGAGAGAGAGTCAACTACCCCAGCCAATCCCCACCCTACATCTTCACCCGCCCCTTAGTTGCTACTGGGAACCACAGTGTTGTGGAATTGTCGAGATATTGGCAATCACCACACTAGCTGAGTTGTGGACAATGGCAGGTGCACTGGCCACAGGAGTATGAAGGGAGGACAGGTGGGGTTGTGAGGGAGGCTGGTGGAGGTGGGGTTGGGGGGCAGATGCGAAAGGGACCTTGAATGCCAGACATGCCCAGATCAGGACAGAGGCGCATCTAAGGGGAGACTACGCAAGCGCAGCGCCTCAATTCAGGATAGAGATGCCAACTAACCAATTGCACTAACAATTTCCCCCTATGCATACACCTCTCAAACTCCAAACCAAACAACCACAAACCTACAGCACAACAAAGCACACAAACTTCACTACACTGCAACAACAAAACAAAAACAGACTGGCACAACAGTACACAACGACTACCGGCCGCAAACAACCAAGGCCCAGCCAACGGACCCAGCGGGCTGAGGCCGCCAACAGCACATCACTGCCCTCTTGCACTTTTCCTGCTTCCTCCCACTAACTCACCCTCCCTTCCTCTTTTAGAGCCGCCAGTGCGCCACGGGACCACTTCGGTGGTGATAGTGCGCAGTACAAATGTCCTTTAACATTGTGTCACACAGCACCTTTAGTGGAGTGGCACAGGGAAGTCTTTCAGATTCCCCAGAGGTTTAAATACCTTTTCTTGCATAAACTGTTTCCAATAGCAGTAATGTGAAATTGACTACTTACAATTGTAACTTTCTAGACCCAGCACACACCATCTTACAATAGGGTGGTTGAGGGGTTACTTTGTATCCCCTTTGTCTAGCTTCTCATCTAACATTTTTGTGTTACCCTTTCCTCACTGAATGGCTGGTGGCAGTGGCTTACTTTTAACTACCGTGGTGTGCATTTTGAAAAGCACCCCAAGGGTGCCATTTTTGTCGAAAGGGCCCCAGTCTTTTTTCACCATTTCTTTGTGAAATGGTCCTTCTTGAGATTTACTCTGCGCGCCAAACCATGTTTGGTCCCTTTGTTCACTTTGCCTTTGGCGGTATTCACAAGTGAAGCCCGACTCTGGCTCCAGGGTGTCTGGTGGGGGCAGGAAGTGAGGGAGGTGCCCAAAACTCCTAGGAGACCCAAATGCACTCTGTGGTGATTGGCCGGCTGCCTGTCCGGAAAGGACAGCCACCCTGCTGTGTTATTGACAGCTATGCTGGTATTAATGGGAGGAACCTGCATAAAAGGCAAGGCTTTTTGGCTTGGAAGGCAGAGTCGACCACTGGACGAAGGAACTGAAGAACTTGGAAGAGACGTGTGCTGCAATTCCTGGACTGTTGGTTTGCCCGGTGAAGCTCTGCTGCTGTGCTGAAACTCCAAATTTGTATTGACAGAAGTCCCTGTAAAGACTCCTCCCTTTGAGTTGGTGGGAACAATCAACTCCAAAGTAAGCCACTTGGACATCCTCTCAGAGCTGGTTGAATTTCCACAGAGTTGCTGCTGGAAACCGAATAGCCAGGGAGAGGGACACCAGATTGTGTGTGTTGCTTTTAAGCTGGCCAAGAGCTCCAGGAAGACCCTCTGGACTCCGAGGAAGCATGACTGACCGAGCAGTAGCCCCCTCAACAGACTGCGGGATCCCAGATGCAAGGAAAGCCCATCACGACAGCCAGGAACCGTAGTGTTGCTGTTTGCGGTGGACGCGAGGAGCTGAAACACTGAACAGCCAGTTATTTGAAGTTTGCCAATTGAGAGCGGTGACCGTCCCATTGCAGTGCAGGAGTCCCCAGAAGTCCTCCCTCTTGTCCCCACGACTGAGGCCCAGGAACAGTGAGATCTGCAGAGCTGCACAGGAACAGAAGTCATCTGCTGCACCTTTCTTCAACCTAAAGGTACTGTAAAGTCTAAGAGAACTTACCTCTTGTTGTGCAACCACTTGTCCTCGTTGGAGACTTGCTCGGTTGGATGTGTAGAGTTGCTTGCAGCCTCTTTACCTCACAAGCCAAAACAGCTTGTGACCCTACTTTGAATTCTTCTACTTACAAATAATTTGAAAACATTATGCAAGACTTTGTACCTACCTCTGAGAAGTGCTCCAGTTTCACCTAGACCTTTTCTCAATTGACTTTGGCTTAGCCTGGCTCCCTGAATGACTCTTTTTCCCTCTGTGAATGTGTTTGGTCTTCCTTCCAGGAAAGGGTCAACTACATTTGCAGTGGGGGGTTACAAAAGTACTTACCTGCTTTGAGAAATATTTATGAGATCTCTTGTGTCATAAACACCTCTCTTGACAAACAAACCCGTTTCTAAATGCAACAGTGATATATTAATGTCCCCAGCACCCTAACTATTGAAGTCAGCTGAGGGTGTAAGTAGTGTCTGTGGGCCATCCCAAAAGGGTACTTACTGATTTAGAACTATGAAGAGTGTATTTTTGAAGTGTATTTGAGTGTTACTGTTATACTGCACCCTTCTGAAGAAGGCTTATTCTAACTGACAAATTAATTGTTTATTCAAGAAACCTTGTGTGGGTTTATTTGAATACTTGTCATTGTGAATCTCTGTGCAACTCCCCTACAGCTTACATTGACCACTCTTGAGATAAGCCTGGCTGCTCAACACACTACCAACCTAAGTAGTACAGGCTTATACCAAAGGTTGGGTCCCTATTGCTAGGTCAGTTTTTGTAGTGCACCCAAAAGGTACTGCATACAATCTTTGCCTAACAGGTCCCACTAAACTTGCTGGAGGCCCACTCCAGATGGTTCCAATACTGCCAGCTCTCATCCAGTGCAATAATACGACTAGGAATACCTGTTAGTGTACAAATTGAGGTGCCTTGGAGAGTCCTATTGGGGAATAACTTAACAACTGAGTTGCGTCAAGCACCCTCAGGCCTCCCAGTGAAAGGATGCAGGAGCAGACTAGAATGGCCAGAGAGGCAACTTTAGATGACTCTCAGTGGGAAGTTACAGAAGTTCCTGTAACTCCCAGTCCACAGGAAGGGTACCCTTCTAATTCCAAGCCAAAGAACGAGACAAAGGGGAAATCCAAGGTCTCAGGAAAGAAGAAGGGTGTCACCCCTGCTCAAAGGAAAAGGACATCCTCGAGAGGACAGCCCAAGGTCAGACTTGTGACCCCTCCACCAGATGAGGCTGAGTGGGAGGATCAAAAAGAAAGTGGTGAATCAGCTACTGCTGAAAGAGGCCCTTCCCTATGTTGGAGATCTGGATCCTAAAGATCATCCTGTAGGTCAGACTTCAGCAGAGGTCAAAGAGAGTGTCCTAATCTTGAAGGACTTTGCCAACAGGCAGCTTGCCAGCTGGAAGGGCAAGAGCCAGGGAAGCACAGGCTGTGCTGGGAGGATGGCCTCCTCTACAGTGAGCCTATTGAGTCGACCTCAGGGGACTACAGAAGACTTGTAGTGCCCCAGGTGGTGAGAACCCAATTTCTACAGATAGCCCATGACATCCCACTGGCTGGTCACTTAAGTTTTAAGAAGAACAAAGAAGATCTCTCTGTATTTCTACTGGCCCAAGACAGGGTTGAATGTAGATAAATTCTGTAGAAGCCGTCAGACTTCTGGCAAGAGTGGAGCCAAGAATGTGTCACCCTTGGTGCCTCTCCCAGTGGTTGGAGTTCCTTTTGAGAGGGTGGGGATTGACATTGTTGGTCCCCTTGACCCTCCCATATCTTCAGAAAACAGATATTAGTTTTGGTAGACCATGCTATCAGGTATTCTGAAGCCATGCCTATGACGGCTGTTACTGCTCAGGCAGTGTCTAATGCTCTTTTTTTTTTTTACCAGAGTTAGTTTTCCGAAGGAGGTCATTTCAGACAGGGGAACCAATGTTGTGTCCCTCTACATGCAGACCATGTGGAAAAACTGTGGAGTGACCTACAAGTTCTCAACAGCCTACCATCCCCCAAACCAATGGGTTGGTGGAGAGGTTTAACAGAATAATGAACAGCATGATTGGTGCTTTAGAGGAACCCCTTAAAAGAAAGTCGGACCTTCTACTGCCATGCCTTCTCTTTGCTCAACAGAGTGCTTGACCCCAGGTCCGGGGAAAGTCCATAAGGTATCGGAAAACCACAGTGGTGCTATTTGCGAGAGCCGCTGAAGCCGCTTTTTGCCACTGATCTGAAGTTTGCCCATTGCTGCCACCAACCTTCAATTCGTAGTGCAGGAGTCCCCAGGCGTCCTCCCTTTTGTCCCAACGACTGAGGCCCAGGAACAACAGGATCTGCAGACCTACACAGGAACAAAAGTCAGCTGGAACCAATTTCTTCAAACCAAAGGTACTGTAAAACTAAGGGTACTTAAATCTTGTTTTGTAGCCTTGCTATTTCTCAGATGAGACTTGTCTTGGTTGCTTTTGCAGAATTGCTTGCGGCTTTGCCCCTCACATACCTTCCAGCTTGTGGCCCTACAGTGATTTCATTTTCTACAAAGACGTCTAAAACATTGTGCAAGACTTTTTACTCACCTGCAAGAAGTGCAGAGTAACAGAGTAACAGTTCTGCAGTGGACTGTGTTGAAGTCTCTCTACAGTCTCCATTTCGCAGGTGGACCCAGAACTCAAAATCTCTTCCGTGCCGTGGAGCGGCCACCGAGTACCATAGAGTAACAGTCCTGCAGGGCTGCCTGTCTGCTGTGGACCACTACCACCGTTCTCTAGCTCCCACTCCAAGCCCCTAACCAGCGTGGATGTAGGTGGAAGGCCACCTCCTGAGAAGTGCTCGCAGGCGGAAGGAAGAAGAAAGAGCGTCAAGAGCCCCCTCGCTGGACGTAGTCTCAGAGCCGCCTACTTCCTATGGGGAGCGACCACCGCCGCTTCCCCCAGCCTACCTACCACAACCAAGCGGGATTCAAGCTTTGGCTCCGGCTGCTCCAGTTGAATACGCAGGTAACAGCATCGAGGGACACCCGGAGGCTCCAGGTAAGATCCGGCTACCATCACCCTTGTCCACTCAGCTGTCGACCCAACCCCGTCTCCTTGGGCACCAAGTGTCAGGATGTATTGACCAGACGAAACAGTACTCTAACACTCCTGATATTTTGGACCCCATTGAACACACGGTTGAAATCGTCCCCGTGGATATTACAAAGAACCTTACTTTGTTCTCGCCTTCAACCCCTGTTACTTTGGCCCGAAACAACCCGAAACCTAAAGTATTGAAAGAACCATGTCAGCCTCAATCAAGCCTTGGGGATCCGACCACTCTCACGCTGCATATGCAAACATTACAACCCTCGCCCAAATCCACGTTGCATCTAACAAGAAACAATGCCCTCTTACCGGTGGAGAGCAGACCGATGGATGCCTATGTTGAACCCGGGGCGTCGGCGGCTTGTTGTCTGGACGAACCTCTGCCCCCCTTCCACTCGCTCGCATGGTGCGCGGATGGCGCTCTCAGAGGGAGATGTGGAGTGCCTTGGAGCGGCGTCTCAGTCTGATCAAGGACTAGTGGCGAGCGCACTGAATACAGGGGGTGGGGGGGGAGAGGACCCGTCCTTCCGCCTACAGCCGTGCCACTCTGCCCCTCGAAAACAGAACCACCAAAGAACATTTCATCGACAAAGCAAATGCGAAGTAAAAGTAAAAAGCAAACTGCTTAAAATGCAAAACGAGGGACCAATCCATCAGCACGAAAACATGCAAAGCCGCTATTAAGGAAATCACAACAAAAGGCCCAGCATGGGCACAGGACCACTGAAATCTCAACAAAACGAAAGCACAACTCACAGACTAATCATTGCGAGACCAAAGACAAAGAAAGAATTGGTTTTGCAGTCTACAACTAACAGCAGGACAAAACTCTTAAAACCCCCGAAGCGGGTGTATAGGAAGATTAAAGGAAATTGTCCGTTACTGTCAGCAAGCTTGAAAAACTTTTTCTTAAAGCAGAAACTGATTGGCGATGATTTGCCTGCTACACCTGTCCACGACCTTTCAGATGCAGAACTCCTGGAGTGAGCTGCAGATGCCTTGGAGACAGTTACACTTTCTTCCTTACAGGCTCAAATCAGAGAGAGCCACGAAATCACCTGTCCAGAAATACCATCTGTAAAAGCACCCGCTCCATCTGACCCAAGCCTGGAAATCCCTAGGCTAGCTGAACAGAGTAGGAGGGCAATTGACATACGAAACACTGTTCCAGGGAAAACGTCTTCACACAAAATACTGGATCAAAGTATTAGAACTCCAATAAATTCAAATCAAGATCTGGTTGAGAAAGTTCCAGACCGCCCCAGCATACAAAGCAGAAAGAATACATCAGGCTCCGGCCTACAGACCAAAACGTGACCAATACTCTCACCTACTCTCAGTACCAGCAATTCAACAGAGCCAAAGCGGGCGGCACCAGCTTTGAAGTACTAGCCCCAGAAGCCTGGAACGCGCTTCCACTCAGCTTAAGAAACGAAGAATCCCACACAGTTTTCAGAAAGGTGCTAAAAACAAAGCTATTTAACTAGACCACCGCCAAAATGTACTGTTCCTCTCTTACCATGGAACACCAATTGTCATTAACATGTATTCCTGCCTATGTATTATCCTTGCTATTTTGTATCACTGTTTCTGTCTAATCTGCCATCTTGTATTAAGTGAATATTCTGTAACAGCGCCACGATGCTCCAGGGCCGCTGGGCGCTTTATAAATTCAAATAAATAAAGTGGTACCTTGTCTAAATGGTCAGAGCCCTGGCACTTCGACTCCACACCTTGCCAGTTCTCCACAAGATGCGAGTTCCCCTGACCTGGACCTTGTGAAAGGCACAGCACTCAACCCACAGACCATTAACCCAGTACACTCTCCGGCTACACCAAAAAGGAGCAGCAGAACCTTTAACCCACCTTCCACGTCCCCTGTCCAACTTGGAGAACCGTGAGTTGGTACAGAACTCTCCCCAAAGAGGTGATAGAAGATCTGAGGGCCATCAGGACCAAAGAACAAACAGTACCCCCAAGGAAACCGGATTTGATCTCCATCATGTCAACTGTCACCATCGCCCCCTTCTCAAAGTTATATGAAGGAATAAACAATACTATGAGGGATCATACTACCCTCATAGCCATGATGCACACCTAGTCTTTTTGGAAGGCTTCATCACAGCCTTGGAGAAACCTCCAGACCTGGCACATAAGCCCACAATACCTTCTCTGGACATAGGCTGTCAACCTACAGATCAGGACGTTAACAAAAGCTTTCCCTCCACTAAAACAACTTCGTCCTGCCAAATAGATCTCACGAAAGAAACATTTAAATGCTCAACGCAAACACCTACTTCCCCAAATCCAACACAAGTTAAAAGGAGTAAAAAAAAAAATGATTCCAGGCCAGAAAAGTGCTAAACTCGTTGCCAATCAGGCAAGAGGACCAAGCAACGGATGTGTAGTTTTGAAACTAGCAGACCAGTTGCAGTGTTCTCTTCCCCCCCACCCACCCGCCAAACAAACCCGTAAGGTGACACTCGAAAACTGCACTGAAGAACCTACCAACAAAGACTATTGTATTTTTGAGAAAAGAAACCTCAACCCTCCTGGGCAAAAGGACAGAATAGTTAGTTGTTCAAACGGGGAACCTACCTATGGGCCCAAAGGAGCGGGACCTAAAACCTTTTGTGATGATCGTTCAGCTAAACGGGCAACCGAAAAGGTCTTGGTAATTGAACGCTGCCTCCCACTGGGGCCTTTGGTGACATCCATGGCCCGAGAAACAAACCTCCCAGACATAGAAGTGAATCGTCAGATACTCTTACGGACCTGATCAATCTTTCACAACAGCCAATCGAGGAACTGGAGGAAGACGACTTGGCCGACATACGCCCGAAACCTGATACTCAACAGGAATCATCAGAAACAACGATAAGAGCAGTATGAAGTCCACACGTGCCCAACCTACCTCGATTTCAAACACTATCAGAAACAAGAAAGGGCACAATAAACAAAGAGTGGCCACCTGCCCTCCGCTCTACCCAAGGATCGTCGCGCACTATAAATACGCAAGTCCAAAAGCCTAAACCCTTGGCTCAGGATCACGGATGGACATCAAGGGAGCAGAATAAGTTGATAAGTAACCCTTGCACCAGCGTAATAAAGACCTACCTAACAACAAGGCAGGCGTTGCCAGCAACCACAGACATTCTTCAAAGGTCAGGCCCAGAAGTTCCATTTCACCCAGACGTCAGTGTGATATCCCCAGATACGACCAAAATGCAGTACATCAGAGAAACGATCAGAGAGAAAACCGGTTGTTTAAGTTCAAATCTATATTCGACAAAAGTAAAAAGCTAATCCTGAATCGTGAAACAATCGTACAGATTTTACACAGCATTCCAAATTTGTGCCAACTAGTGTCCGATGACATCAAAATCGTGGAATTTGGCATAAAACATCGAACGGACTGTCTTCCTCCACGTACCATCTCAAGTGGTACGAACAATGCCGTCTAAAGAGATAGAAAATCTCTGAATTTTGGGATTGGACTTAACACCAGTCGAACAAGCTCGACCTATAGCTCCACTAAGGGAACTTTCAATAAACATAGATAACGACCAGCCTCAGAAAGTATGTGAGGAGGCATCAAGTCCTACTTAAGAGTTAAAATGAGCCTCAGACACAATTCGAATAGCTGACTTATCTGGACCCATTGACCATAGGAAGAAAGCGGACTGGTCCAGGATCGGC
This sequence comes from Ambystoma mexicanum, assembly GCF_040938575.1. Lineage (NCBI taxonomy): Eukaryota > Metazoa > Chordata > Amphibia > Caudata > Ambystomatidae > Ambystoma > Ambystoma mexicanum. The sequence continues at coordinate 647,177,651 of NC_090941.1, forward strand.
GATTACGATCACGGTTATCCAAGAGAACAGGACCCTAGAGTCACAAACACCTGGGCGGTCTGTGGAGAAAGAAAAACTATTCCCCAGCCGAAGACCGGTCATGGATTCAAGACGCATTTTGTAAAATAAGAGCATAGCCATCCAGTTTGCTCCAAATGGCCTCCCATGACACCCAGGCAAGTACACATCGGAACTTGGAGCCACCTGGCATCGCCCAACCAGATAAAGTAAAACCATTGAGGTTGGCTTGCTGGAACACCAGGGGATGTCACCATCTAATGACTCCTAGCGACATAAACCTGGTCGATTACGGTATCTTATGCCTACAAGAGACTTGGTTTGTTAACTGCCCATATATAGACGGCTATTAAGTAACTGCAGCATTGGCCGCAAAGGGAGAGAAAGGTCGTCCCTACTCTGGCCTTTTAATAGCAGTTCGAATCGGGGGTTTGTCACCAAAATGATTCACTCTGACCTATTTTGTTTGGCAATCATTATCGAATGGTCAGCGAACTGTGACGCCAGCAAGGGAAAGAACACTGGAAACTTGTTAGTAGTGACATGCTACTGGAACCCGTTAGCGATTTCAGATGTTAAATTTATCGAACTGGTCACCTCAATCCTTGACAGCTCATTGGCAGAAAACGAGATGGACCATACTCTAATTTGCGGAGATGTAAACGCTGTCTTCGAACCTGCAAAGAAGCTGCAAAGAAGCTTACGAAGCCCCAAAAAGCAACCTGTATGGCCCTACAAAGAGGTAAAAAAATGGTCAAGATTTATGAAGGATAGAGACTTTTACCAACTAAAAAAAGAAGGAGGGCATTGACTGTATAAACAAGCCTACATGGGAAAGAACTTCAAACCCCCGACCTGGATCACATTTTTGTCACTTTCGATCTTTTCCAACTCGACAATCCTATCACTGTTAAAAGAACTACAAACAGTGACCATAACCTCTTAGAATGAAGGTTACATCAGGTAAACACCAGCTGGCAATCTATGACGAAGACTGGGGTGGAGATGAACATTGCTTGCAATAGATTGCGCCTGAAACCTGAAGATGTAGCAGTCATAAAAGCGTATTCTGCCTCTAGAATTCACGGCAAAGCCCCGCAAACAATGATTGACTACAGACCGTTGCTAACTCCATTCAATAGCTGCCCTTCAAAAAAATAGCAAAAACACCTTGCGCCGTCACTCATTTGATCCCATCTTACTTGAGAAAAAAAAAGGCGGCGTATCTAACAGCAGGCTGCAAAATCAAAATCTTAGCTTTAAAGCCAAAGCTGCAAGAACCATCAAAGAGTACAAATCTTGGATAATTAACCAGACACATGTTGCTACAGCAAGACGCTGAGCAAATGTTAAGAACTTTCAGTGGAAAAGAAATCCAAGCATTCTGGTCATTGATCAAAGGTGCCTCGAATACAAAACAGGCGGTCCTATCGAATAGCGTGAATGAGAGGACTCCACTCTCTCCACGGATCTAAATCAATCCCATGTCCCCGAGAACTCAAACAAAGTTGGCGTATCGTGGGCTTGTGAGTATGAAGCATCTGACATCATGGGAAAAATAAAAAAACTTAACAAATCAAGGGCCCGTGGCACAGACGGCCTGACAAACGCTATGTTAAGGGAGCATCCTTACGTATGGTCGCTTTTTATCCAAGCAGTTTTTAGTGACATCTCTAAAGGAAGGCTAATTCCAGACTCATGGAAATTAGCAATAATAGTTCCCACTTATAAGAAAGGCAACAACTCTGACCCAAAGAACTTTAGGCCCATAGCGTTGCTGGACGTGATAGGGAAAATCTTCAGATCCTTCCTTTTGGATACATTTTCAGCTTGGACTTTACACGCGATCGACCCATTCCAGACTGGATTTGTTAAAACTGTGGGTACTTCAGCAAACATTATGCTACTAAGCATATTGAAAGACAAGACACTCCAGCAAAGGTCAGATCTTCAAAGTATTTGTGGATTTTGTCCAAGATCGAGTCGATCGCCAACTTCTATGGAGCTAGATGGAAGCCTTAGGATGCCCAGAAGTAGTAAAGGGCCCTCTGAAAGCGCTCCATACAGACAGAAAAATCCAAGTTCGATTAAATCAAGGAGGGCTCCGGTCATCCCAAATTCCAAGACACCGAGGAGTAAAGCAGGGATGCCCTTTGGCCCCAGCTATATACAATTTTTTCACCTCGGATATCCATCACTTTGAGCCTACATTGAAATCCTTCCCACCATCTATGGGAGGGGAGAAAGTGACTTGTTTGATAAACGCGGATAACCTCATTGATTGATCAAAGAAGAATTAGCTTGCAAAGACAGCTGGACAGTTTGCAGAGATGCACCATTCTAAACCACCTGGAAATAAACCAATCCAAGATCAAAGCTATGTGTTTCAAACGAGGCAACAAGAAGACCGAGCCCTTTACATGGATTGGACTCAAATCCAATTGAAAAAGTCGAGACCTTTTAATATGTGGGAACGACCACTAACAGCAGCCTGGTAGAGACTCCGTTTCTTGAAGACCTACAAGTTAAAGCCAAACAATTGACCAGCCAAGAAAAAATCATGGACGTTAAATTTGGCAGATTCTCATTGGCGGCAGCCATAATGTATTACAAGGGAAAAATCATCCCCTCATTAACATACAGCACTGACGGTATCCTGGGCGCGATTAGAATCAATTATCTGGAGAAAATAAACTTCAGTTCAACTCGATGTGATTCGTAGAGAATTATCACCATCATCGATCGAAGCAGCAGTGGACTGGAAACGCCTGACCTTATACCGAAAAAAAATTATACCAAATGGGCCAAAGGTACTGGGACTAATCAACAGGGGAATCGTGAACAAATCACCGCTGCGACTGACCTATTGGGCCAGCCATCTTAAGACAACCCTGGCAGACTTGTGCTGCTCTGAAGATGATCTCATCGTATGCGTGTGAAGGAAAAACTGTTTTGTGCTGACTGGATTTTCCAGACCGTCGCTACAGGGAAACCTTCATGAGAGCACGCCTTAACCTAATCCAAACTAACGAAATCTTGATCATAAGAGGACTGAGTCAGTCACCCGGCTGTCAATTCTGCAAGAACGAGGTAGTGACAATCAATTAAACACGTGATCTACTGTCCTGACGTGACTACCGTGCGACAGCAGTTTCTAACACCTCTTTTCCAATCTCTGCAAACATTGGATGATGACCAACGAAGGTCCACCCTGATGAGTGGAACTTCTACCTTATGGGTGACTGCTGTAGTCAGATTCATTCGGAAAGTCTTTCCACCAACTCCTGCAATCCTCCCGATTAACTTGTAACCTAAGAACTTAATGACGGAAACTTTTAGAACATTTAATTTGATGGGAAGAGGAAACCCAACAGTGGATATATGGGATCAATATGTATGTTTGTCTTTGTAAAAATTGCAATGCAATTTAAAAAAATAAATAAATGGTTCAGCTCACCTAGACATTTGCTCAATTAACATTGGCGGTCCTGGATCCCTGAAAGACTTCTATCCTCTGACATTGTGCTTTATCCCTCAACAAAAGTCACATTCTATAACTTGTGTAGCTGGGAAAAGGTTAATTTACTTTGCATTGGGGGTTGAAAAAGTACTTCTCTCCTTAAGAATATTTGTTAACCATTGTTTTAGTCCCAAAACCTTTTCTGTGACACCAAACTCAGTATTGCTCTAAATGTACCTGTGATATATCAATGTCCACAGTGTCCTAGTTTTTTAAGTCACCTCAGGGTGTATGAAGTGTGTGACACATCCCAAATGGGCATCTACTCATTTACAGAAACAGAGTGTATTTTGAAGTATATTTTTTCTGTTACATATATTTACTCCCTTCTAAAGAAGGCTTATTCAACTGACTCTTAAAATAATAAATAATTTTTTAATCAAGAAACCTTGAGTGCAAATGTTTATTTGTATACTGGTCACTGAATCTCTTACAACCCGACAGCTCACATTGACCCCTCTTCCCCCCCAACACCCGCCTTAACCTGCTTTTGCCCTCATCACACAATAGCCTGGCTCGGCCTGCAACCCTGTAGTCCCTTACCTCGCACTCAGCTTGTGGACCTTGCTTCCCCTGCACTCTGCTTTCCCCTGGCAATTGCCTTTTCTCTCACGGGCCCGTCGCCCTGACCACCAGTACTACTACACCCGAATGCACTTCACTTTACTGAATGTCACAAGGCCTAGTAGGATCATTTTTGTTTTGTCCACCCTGTTCCACCACCCCCTTGTCATGTTGCAGTGCGAAATTCTGTATAGGTCCATTATAAATACCCAATAGATAAAATAAATGTGTCTCCCAATATAAGCCTGGCTGCTCAATCCTTTGGTTAGTACAGACTTATACTAAGAGTTGGGGACCTGTATACCAAGGGATAGTTTTATAGTCTTACCTCTAGGTGGACTTTAGGAAAACTAGCCCAACACCGATCAGGTTCCCCATAACAAAATGAGGAAAAGGTCAGGGGAGTGAAGCTAAATGCTTAATTTCTCTGTAAAAGGTCAGGACAGTTTCAAAAACAAAAAGCAAAAAGTTTGGGGGTCCATAGAACTATGGAGGGAAAGTTGCCAAAGAAATCTTTCCTAATATCGGGCAAGATTTCTGTCTTTTTCAGTTAGAAGTCTGTTTTCCAGAAAGTAACAGGCATATCGTCAGAGTGGGTACCTTGTATCCGGCCTGTTTGCTTAAATCAAACATGCGCTCTTCTGGTGGTCGAGAGATTGCTTCTAACTAGCGTGAGGTTCTAGAACTTGCAAACCTACACAGGCCTGCAAACCTACACAGGCCTGCTATTCAAACGGTATTCTTGTTTTTGAGAATCCCTAGCTTCACAATGGGACAGGTATCTGCCCTCACAATGGATGACCAACACTGGTAAGATTGTGGTACCAACAGAAGTGTTATGGAGAGGTTTAAAACTCCTAATCATGTTTCCGTTGCATGAACATGGAGCCCCTAAACATTTGGGGCTCTCAGGCTTCAAAGAATTAACATGCACTTTAACTAATACTATGTTGGGATCTACTCCAAATATGTTAGCTAGCTACTATGAGTGCAGAGCATGGCAGCCATAATATGATTCAACCTTAAAAGCTCCAGTTGTGCAAATCTAGCCCTAAAACCATTTTAACTGCCTCCTTGGTGAATTTATGGATTCAATTGCATACAGTTTGCACAACATACCAAATCTGATAGAACAAAGACCAAGGTTACTTTCTGAAAATGGCCTACTACCAGCAAATTAGTATATTTAGATCAGCCAACGTGCAGTCAAATGTCAAACTTAGGTAGGTCTGTGTAGGTACAAGACAAGACTTTAGAATACTCTGAACTCGGGCATGACCCCAATCTTTTAGGAGACTATGGCAAAAGCAGGCCAGTGAGGGCCAGTGACATACATGGCAGCAACTGAGAAATACCAAACTGTGGAGATCTCTTCAGCAAGAGTTGAAATACCCACAAATGATCCAGGGACACCACAATCCTAACCGGCCACTGACCTCGTCTAAAAGCAATACCATCTTAAAACAAAGTTCACATTTTTTCGCTGGGCTTACGCTCTTAGTGCACAAAATGTACATACTTTTACAGGCTTCACTTTAGAAAAAGATGTGTTAAGCAAAATTGTATGGAGTAACCCTGTGGGAGATTACAACAGTCGTGTCCTCTTGGTATTAGGTAACTCACATATTGGTGTACGTCTGTACTACACAAGTTAGTAGAGTGACTGAGCAGCCAGACTTGTCAAGAGGCGTAAATGTGAGCTGTAGCGGTGTAGCATTGAAATCCACAAATACAAGTATCCAAAGAACACTTACACAAGGTTTTCTACTAAAATAATGTATTTAACAGTCAGTTTTAAATAAATATTCTTTAAAAAGGGCAGTGTGCAACAATCAAAAGAATACACTTCGTAACACGTTCAAGATAAGCAAGATAAGCAAGTAGATACTCTTTAGAGATGTGTCATACACACTTCCTACACCCTGGGGTGACTTCAAATGTATTGGTATTTATAGATCACTTTTTGCACTTGGTAAAATTCTGCGGTGGTGGAAAATGAAAGGTTAAAGGAAGGAAAGCAGGTTAAACATTCTCAGAGCATGTGAGCACTTTTCAATCTTCCAATTAAGTCTTTCCGAGCAATATTAGTTCAAAGCCAATGTACCACCTATGAGGGACAGTTAGAATCAAAGTCAATGGACTAGAAGAGTCTGCAGAGTGCCAGGACAGCCAATGTCATGTGAACGTCGTCTACGGAGCTGAGGCACTTCTTAGATAGCACAAAAGTCTTGCACAAAGTTACAGAGTTTGTAGAAAATCACTCTAGGGCCACAAGCTGTTAGGCTTGGGAAAGTCAGAGCGAGTCAAAGAGCAGCTGCTGCAAGTCTCAAGTGAGTTACTCAGTTATTCCGGGATAAAAATTAAAAGTCCAGCAAAAGAGCTGGGGGTCTCTACAGTTGAAGGGCATTAGCACAGAAATGAGAATTATCCCCAAACAATGAGGAATTGAGGAGAGGATATGGGAGGTGATTAAAATGCAGTAATGGGACAAGGATGGTTGTTTTTAGGAGCCCTAGGTTCATTGTAGGGGGATAACAGGGCGCCGTATTTGAGAGATTAACAGACCCTCAACTGATCAAGAAGCAGTGTTCCCCTACCAAGATGCTTCAGCAGCATGTTCTGCACAGCATGCATCTCACTGCAGGAAGAGTTTTTTTTTTTAACCTTTTAGGGCTCTGAACTAGAGAAGGTGATTTAGTGCCTTTACAGAGCTCATGGTGCTCGGCCAGGTTCACACACTGGTGCAGTGTTTGCTGCCTATAGCCGAGGCATCAATCATGCTGAAAAAAAAAGTATAAACTTTTTTTCCTCCTGCTCAGTGGATTTTGTCAACCTTCGTGTAAACTGGTTTTAAGCATTAAAGACCAGTTCGCCAATTTGTGATAAAAGGCAGTACAACTCATAATAAAACAATCGTACATTATCACAGGTTTTTTCAATTAAAAAACAATTTAAGAAAATACAGTCAAACCCGAATATGCTTTGCTCTAATTGAGAACATTATAAAAAAAAAAATTCAAAGCACAAGCTTTTGCCAAATTATGAGCTTTTGAAAGGAATTATCACAGTGTGACCAATAACTTAAGTGAACATAGAAACTGATTTCAGTTTCTTCCTGGCCAGGGAAAAACTGACAAAGGTTAGGGAGCTCTACCATATTGCGCCAGAGAAATAGGTTAGTCTTGGTCCAACTACCAGTTGGAATTTTGCAAGCCATTTCTTTCCACAAAATCCGGATCAAATAACTCAAACTGTCCACTTGAATGTATGATTCGTAGTGTGCAGAATGTGTCCTTTTGCAGTTAAGCTTGCCCTCAAAGAGCAGTTACCTTCTCTATTCAATTTCATTGTGTATCTATCCCCCTGAACAATCCTTGATGGGGGTTGTAGAAAGGTAACAATTACCCACAGTCAATGGGTCTAAAACGCTTGATCGAGGTTTAGTCAAAATTACAGGAGCAGACATCCAGGACCATACAAGAAAAGGCTGCACCCGGTTTTGAAAGCTTTAGGAATGTACAAATAAACCACACCCACTGCTGACCCTTGACACTCTGGCCCAAAATCTCTAATCAGGCACGAACTCCCATTACAAAATAATGTTACTGTACAAATAAATGCATGCAAGAAAGGATCATTTCTAACAACTGCAATTAAGGAAAAAAAGCAAATGCACCGAGTTTACTTACCATCTGGAGTCAAGACCCAGGTAGCAAAATGATTTGTTTGGTATTGGATAACCACAGTTACTTCATAAGAACCCCCTTCAAATTGAAACGAATAATCCTTCAAGTTACCATGTGGCAGTCCTTCAGAGAAGTGCAACATGAACACAGCAGGCACCCTAAAAGAAAAGCACTACACTGTCAAACGGCATAAACCTGATTTGAAAAGCTCTTAATACAAGGCAAATCACAAATGTTTGCAGCTTTCTTACCTGACTTTCACAGGGTTTTCTTTTCAAGCACAAGTGAAAATAAACTGTTTTTGCACACTTTCAGATTGCATGATGTTAAAATTAGATAACCAATTGAAAGGAGGGCGCTGACCGAGCCATAAATGTTTTGTGCATTTAAACTATATTTCTCTTGAAACTTGAAAGCTTAAGAGAAAGTTTGAAAAGGGTTAATTTCTGCATTTGAATACAAATCATTTTGTCAAAGCAATGTTTTGTGTTTTGCTATAATAAGCACACAGCAACTTATCGTTTGTCTCACTAGATTATGAATAAACATGATAAAATGTTGGTTAGGGAGTGTTGAACAGTTTTTTTTAAAGTCCAACTAAGGCTTAGTAAAACCATACAACCGAGACAGTACAAAACTCCACTTAGTATAAGGCTGTACCACCTGAGTATTCGGTAGCATAGACAGAGCACCCAGGCTCATTTTAGAAGGGAGCGAGTGTGCGGGAAGGTACAAAGAACCTGTAGCATAAAAATGGTTCCAAAGAAACACTTCCACCAGAAGTAGGGCTTCCAGATTTCCGTTTTTACTGATTTTTACACATATACAAATGGAAATCAATCTGCTTTCTGTCCATTTATAAAAACAAAACACGTCTGTCTGGTTCCCTGCGATGTCACTCACATCTCAGGCCAATCACATTGCAGATTGGCAGCATGGAGAGTGTAAAAGTTGTACAAATAAAGCATTAAAACTGCTGACAGCATATAGCGTAAGACAGCAGCAGTCACAGAAGCAACCGTTTTTGTTACGGAAAAAATTGAGCTGGCATTTCTTTCCTGTATGGCTGTATGCTAAAAAAAAAATCATTAAAATAAAAGCAGAAAAATACTGGTCGCAAATTCTCTTTTTATATGACAAACATAAAAGTGAATGAATACAGGCAGAAATAATAGAAAAATAAACAAAACCAGAAGCCTTAATTATAACAAATAAAGGTTTATTATAGACCAAAGGATTTCCGGGCTATGCAGCAGCGGGCTGCACACACCTAGCTTGACCAACAAAGCGTAGCTGGTGTTATATGATCAATAGAGGCGCCCCCTGCCTTCTAGGTAGAACCCAGTAACCTGCACCAGAGGCAGAGATGTAACTATGCTTGATTAGACTAGAGAATCATGCAATAATCCAGGAAACACCACTAATTAAACAGCCTGTTAACAGGTTACCCATGTGCACTCTTTCAGGACAGTCTCAATGCCGTCGTTAGTGTTTTTCTGAAATACAACTAAGGGCTTAGTAAAACCATTCAACTGAGGCAGTACAAGACTCCACTTTTAGTATAAGGCTGTACCACCAGAGTTCAAGGTAGCGTAGACCGAGCAGCCAGGCTTATTTTAGGAGGGAGAGAGGGCTGTAGTAGCAGTACAAATGAAATTGTAATACAAATGGCCCAAAAACACAAACACAATGTATTGTAAAAATAAAGGTTTTATTTAAATAGATGTAGGCCCTGATAAATCATGGAGTAAATAAGTACTATCACACATTATATGTAATCACAATTATCAAAAGACAACACTGTTTGAAAGTGCACAGACCAAAGCATAGACCTTATTTGGAACACCCAACAGTAGCTCTAGGGAAGTCACAACCTTTTCATCCACATTCAGTATAGGTCACGCCTATTCTTGGTTACTTGCACAATTACATTCAGTAATGCCAGGGCAGTAGAACCCTGCCAGTTGTACAATTACTTAGTAATAAATCACATAATCAGTCAACTCGACGTAACAAGTTACTTACCTGTAACTGTTGTTCTCCAGCATGGGTCTGGCATGGAATTCACATGCTCATGAATATTCCCCGTCAGGCTGGGAATCCTTGGTGAAGCAAAAAATCAGTTTGTTACGTTTCTGAACTTTCTTTCTACTAATAACCAATCACTGGTCTCAGGGTCACTCTGCCCCCAGCCAATGACTGCCCTCTACCTAAGCCCCTCCTCTGGCAGCCATCTTCAGATTTGGTAGCACGTTAAGTGGCAGTAGGACCAAGAAAGAGCCGAAGAGGGGTTGGAGGGAGGGTTCGCATGTGAATCCATGCCAGACCCATGCTGGAGAACAACAGTTACGGGTAAGTAACTTGTTCCTTCTGCAGCATGGGGTCTGGTATGGATTCACATGCTCATGAATACAAGAATACATAGCAGTACACATGCACAACCAAAGAGGCGGCAAGGCTCAACATTAAGCATCCTTTACCTCCTCACCAGGCTCACCTTCAAACAAACAGGTTGCGCAGCACTGCTTGGCCGACTCTGGACTCCCCCTGGAATCCAGATCAACGTGGTAGAAACTCGTGAAGGTGTGAGTCGATCTCCACGTAGCAGCCCTGCAGATGTCCAGCAGGGGTACACCAGACAGGAACGTCGTAGTAGCAGCGATCGCTCTGGTCGAATGGGCTCTCAGACGGCAGGGCAATTGTCAGTTTGCCAACCAGTGACAGTGCATGATGCAGCCGGAGAGCCACCTGGAAATGGAAGCCTTGGAGAGGGCCTTCCCTTGGTTCACAGCGCCAAAGTTCAAAAACAGCTGTGATGTCTTCCGAAAACTCTTTGTGCGGTCACGTAGAACTTTAGCCCTCTAGCCACATCCAACGAGTGCAAAGTCCTCTCAGTCTGCGACAAAGGTGACAGGAAGAAAACAGGCAACACCAAGGGCTCGTTGAGATGGAAGTCCAACGGCACCTTAGGCATGAAGGAGGGGTGCGTCCTCAGCACTACCCTTGTCTCGTGGAATGTCAGATACGGAGGCTTACAGGAGAGGGCCTGGATGTCTCCAACTTGTTGTGCAGAGGAGATGGCTACAAGAAACGCTGTCTTCCACGATAGGAATTTCAGCGGTGCTGAATGCAAAGGCTCGAATGGTGGCCCCATGAGCCTGGTCAGCACCACATTGAGCTCCCACGCCGGGGCCTTCACCGGCGGGAACGAGCGGAACAGTCCTTTCATGTACTCATTCAGCAGGCGTTGCGACCACAGCGACGACTGTCCCAGAGTTCTGGTGTAGCGGGAGATAGCCGCCAGATGAATTTTGATGGAGGCATGCACCAGCCCTGCCTTGGCTAGCAGCAGCAAGTACGGCAGAACTTGAGGGGCCGTAATCCGTAGAGGGTTGATCTTCTGTGCACGGCACCAGACAGAGAACCTCTTCCATTCATGTCCATAGCACTTAAGAGTTGAGGAAGCCCTGGCCTTGGCAAGCACATCCTTGCAGTCCGCCGGGATATCATAGCCTACGCATCCGTGCTGCAGGAGCCAGGCCTGTAGTTTCAGCGATCCTGGGTCGCGATGCAGGATCGCTCCTCCTTCCCTGGCGCGAAGATGCAGATCTTGTCTGTTGGCAACTTGACTGGAGGGGACGCTGACATGTCCAGAAGGTCCAGGAATCAGATCTGCCTCGGCCACGCCGGTGCGACGAGGATCATCCTGCACCGGGACCGTCTAAGTTGACTGATGAGTCGCAGAAGCAACGGTGGGAACGCATAGAGGAACAGGCCATCCCAGGGGAAGGAGAATGCATCCCCCAAGCTCCCCGGCTGGGGAAACCTGCTGGCAAACCTCCTGCACTTGGTGTTCGTCGCTGTTGCGAACAGATCGATCTGGGGATGCCCCATCTTCGGAATAGATCTACTTGATCTAGGTCAAAGCTCCCACTCGTGGCAAGAGCACAGCTCCCTGCTGAGTGAGTCGGCGACGGTGTTCTTCACTACTGCCAGGTGAAAGGGTACCAAGAACATCCCCTGAGCGACGGCCCAGTGCCACAGATCCTGCGCTGCCTTGGAGAGAGCCGGGGATCTGGTGCCCCCCTGCTTCCGGATGTAGAACAGGTGGTGTTGTCGGTGAACACCCGTACCAATTTGCCCTTGAGGGACGGAAGGAAGGACCCGAGGGCCCAGAACACGGCCCGGAGCTCCATGACATTGATGTGCAGCGACCTCTCCTATGGGAGCCAGAGGCCTCTTGCGCGGAGATCTCCGGTGTGCGTGCCCCATCCCTCCAGGGAGGCGTCCGTCGTCAGTTTCCTGATGTGCTGGGGTCTGGAAGTCCATGCCCGCCACGAGGTGCGCATGGGTGCCCCACCACCAGATCGCTTGTCGGAAAGACTTGAGGGAGATCTTGTCTTCGAAGCTTCCCACCACTTGTATCCACCGGGCGTCAAGGAACTCCTGCAGCGGCCGCAACCTGCACAGACGCACAAGGTAGATGCACAACATCATGCCGAGCAGGGACTTGATGGACCTCACCTTGGCAACTTCCATGGTCAACAGCCGTTGTACCTTGCCCAGGATGGCTTTTATACTCTCCTCTGATGGTGAAGCCAGCCGCGCCACTGTGTAGAGCCTGGCTCCCAGGAACAGGGCGTCCTGCGATGGCACCAAGCAGGACTTTGCATAGTTTATCGAGAACCCCAGTTCCGTGAGTAGGACGATGGTCCTTGCTGTGTGGTCGACGGCGAGCTCTCTTGACTTCGCTCGGATAGGGGTAGACGTGGATCCCCTAGAGGTGCAGCCGCGCCGCCACCAGTGCCAGGCACTTGGTGAAGACCCTTGGTGCCGAATTCAACCTGAATGGCAGTGCCTTGAATTGATGGTGCCGTCCCTGGATCACGAAGCGCAGAAACCTTCGATATGATATGGCATTTGTAACGCGCCTATACACAAGTGTTTCAAGGCGCGATGAGGCAGGGAGGGGGGAACAAGGGGAAGACAGACAACGATCCTACTAGGCCAGGTGTCATTCAGACCGCGCAAGTGCAGGGGTAGGGGGAAGGGAAAAGTGCAAGGGGGAGGGAGGGAGTGCAGTACAAATAAGTAGAATAGAAATAAATAAATAGGGCCAGCTGGTGGCAAGTGCAAGGTAAGTGCAGACAAGTGCTGGGGGGGGCTGTAGTGATACAGAGACAGTCCCGCAGTGCAGGGGTTGCCAGGGAGGCAGTGCAAGTGAAGAGTGACTGGGCCCAGGACCGAGGTCGGTGAGAGTGGCCCAGTTGCAGAATCAGTGCAGTTTTGGTGAAGAATTTAGCAGGGGAGAGGGAGAGAGAAAGCAGAAGTGAAGAGGAAGGTTTTGAGGTGCTTCCGGAACCGGAGATGGTTCTCCTCAAGTTTCAGGGAGGCAGGAAGGCTGTTCCAGAGGGAGGCCCCTGCCGCGGAGAGAGATCTACCCCCAGCTCGTTGCTTCGAGAAGCGGCTGACCCTGAGGGAGTTGGAGACGGATGAGCGTAGGGCTCGGGAAGGAAGATATTTAGGAAGAGAGAGTTGAAGGTATTTAGGCCCCAGAAGGCCTTGTGGACAATGCAGAGGGTTTTGAACTTAATCCTCGCAGCCACTGGGAGCCAGTGTAGAGATTTCAGTCCTGGAGAGATACGGTCCCTGGGCTTGAGGCCAAGGGCAAGTCTCGCAGTTCTGTTCTGGATGAGTTGCAGAGGGCGGAGAGTGGAGGCAGGCAGATTAAGATAGAGGCTGTTACAGTAGTCCAGCTTCGAGAGAACCAGGGCTCGGGAGACAGTGAGCTTCTGGGGGAAGGAGAGGAAGGGAAGAATACCTCCGAGGAGGTGCAGCTGGTAATGTGACTTCTTAGAGACGTCAGATATATGAGGAGAGAAGGAGTGTGGAGTCGAAGATGACCCCGAGGTTTTTTGCCTTGCAGGTAGGAGCAGGAAGAGGGCCAAGAGAGGCCGGCCAGAGAGCTGCAGGGAAGGAGGGAGTGGGTGTGCCGATGAGTAGGATCTCAGTCTTACTAGCATTAAGGCAAAGGTCATTGGCAGCACACCATTCCTGGATAGCAGACAGACAGTCAGAGATGAGGGAGGGAGAGGAGGAGGCTGAGGGTAGCCTGAAAATGAGCTGGGTATCGTCCGCATAGCACTGAAAGTTGGGGCAGAGGGCGGCGATGCGGTGGGCAAGGCGTGCCAGATACTGGTTGAACAGCCAGGGAGAGAGATTAGATCCCTGGGGAACGCCACAGGTGGAGAAAAAGATGTCAGAGAGGAAGGACCCAAGTTGGACCTGGGAGGGTCGATTGGAAAGGAAAGAGGTCAGCCACGCCAGAGCCTGACCAGTGATACCCAGGTTATCACGGAGGCGGTTGAGCAGGATGGCATGGTTGACAGTGTCAAAAGCAGAAGAGAGATCGAGCAGAATGAGAACACACGGAGTGTTGGAATCGAGGTTCAAGAGCAGGTCCTCACGGATGTTCAGGAGAGCAGTTTCCGTGCTTCTGGCCGCTCTGAAGCCAGATTGATGGTCATGAAGACTATCAACAGCTTCAGCATGGAGGTTAAGCTGGGAGATGGCCAGTTTCTCCAGGAGCTTGCCCAGGAAGGGAGTGATGGAGATTGGGCGATAGTTAGCCGGACAGGAGGGGTCGGCAGAGGGTTTCTTAAGGAGAGGGTGCACAAGGGAGTGCTTGAGGGGGGGGATGGGAAGACTCCAGAGGCGAAGGAGTGGTTGCAAAAGTCAGCCAGGGCAGGAGCCAGGGAGTCGATGTGGTCCTTGATAGTTTTGGAGGAACAGGGGTGAATCTGTTTAGACGAGACTTTCATAGATCGGACTTGTCTGGAAACCTCGTCAGCAGAAAAAAGGGGAAAGGCAGAGAAGGAGGGAGGAGGGGTGGCTGCAGAAGGGCCAGAGGAAGAGCAGGGAAGAGAGGGGGGGAGGTGATAGGAGGAGAGTGAGGACAGGATGTCCTGAGTTTTAGAGATGAAGTGGGAGGCCAGTGCAGAGGGCCTGGGAGGGGACAGGAGAGGTAGAGACTGCAGCAGGGTTGGCAAGCTCCTTGCAGATTTTAAAGAGTTCAGCCGAGTTGTTAGATGCCGCAGAGATGTGGGCTTGGATAAGGGCTCTCTTCTTGGTGAGAACAGAGAGACGGTATTGCCTTTGGAGCAGGCGGCAGGCCAGTTTGTCAGAGGATGAACATGAAGCACGCCATTTCCTCTCTGCCACCCTGCACTTGCGTTTTAGGGTGACGAGATCTGAATCATACCAGGAGTTACATTTGGCTTTGGGCTTCAGGCGGATTTTCATGACAGGGGCAAGGATATCAAGAGTATCAGATATAGCAGAGTGGAGCAAGGAGAGGGCTGTGTCAGGGTGGGAGTCAGACGAAGGGGGAGAGGGAGGCGAGAAGGTGGCAGCGAAAGCCGCAACTGACACGCGCTTCATGGGTCGGATGACCGAGAAGGTGGGTGGCAATGATGAGGGTGGCTTTGCCTGTGGGGTAGGGAGGGTGAGGTGGGAGGATAGGAGAAAGTGATCACTCCAGGAGAGAGGAGTGGAGAGAGGGACAGAGAGGGGAAGGTCAGAAGAGATCAGAGCATCAAGAGTGTGCCCTGCAGAATGAGTAGGCCCAGACGGGAGAATAGAGAGTGAGAGAGAGTCGCAGAGGTCACGAAAGGGGGACAGGAGGCATCTAGGTGGATGTTGAAGTCACCAAGAAAGAAGAGTTGAGTGGTAGAGGACAGGAGTGAGGAGGAGAGGTCAGCCCACTCAGAGAGGAAGGAGGAAATTTGACAAGGTGGCCGATAGATAGTAGCCACGGTAAGGGAATGGCTAGGAGAGAGAGAGAGAGAGAGAGAGAGAGAGAGAGAGAGAGAGAGAGAGAGAGTCGGCAGACAAGACATTCAAAAGAGGAGTAGGTCTGCGTAGGAGTGACAGTGGCAGGAATCCACTCAGGGAAGATAAGGGCAACACCCCCCCCCTGCACGGTTGGGCCTGGGCACAGAGAGGATCTTGTAACCTTCAGGTAGGAGTGTGTCAAAGCTCGTGACAGAGCTGGCTGTGAACCATGTCTCAGTGAGACCGAGGACGTCAAGGTCCAGTTCCTCAAGAAGGCGACAGATATCAGAGGAATGCTTGATGGCAGAGCGAGAGTTAAGAGTGGCAAAGTGGAGAAGGTTGCCATCCTTGAAGGACTTCCGGGGAGGGGTACAGATCAGAGGTACGCCCTGCGGAGGTGTAGAAGGAGGTGAAGAGGGAGTGCGAGAGGGGGCAGGGAGGGAGGGTAGAGGCAAGGTAGCCGAAGACAGGGGGGAGACAGCAGGGGAGGAAAGGAAGTTGATGAGGCAAGGGAAGCGTCTATCAAAGAGGTGAAGGTTGGCCTGAGGGCCTCGGACCAAGACGGTTCAATTAGCGTAGACATTAATGATGGCCTTAGAGGAGCGGAAGGGGGCCAAGAGGACATCCCAACGGGTGCCACCATTAATGGGAGAAGAGGAAAAAGGAGAGAGCACAGAGACCATATGAAGGGTCCATAGGTCAGGTGAAGGCACGAAAAAGAGGATGTCAGTGAGAGTTTCCTTAGAGCAGGCACTAGTGTAGGTGTCAGCGATAGGGAGGCCTGGGTTGGAGACCAGGATGTCCTTTTTAAACTTTTTCCTACCAGATTTAGTGAGGAGAGCAGGATAGTCAATAGAGAAGCAGTTAGAGAAGATAGGCGAGATAGAGAGCACCATGGAGTAGGAGGGAGTGTGGGGGCGGGAAGACAGACGATACGAGAAGCACGCAGGCAGGACGTGAGCGGCAAGCCCAAGTTTACCACATTTCAGAACAGTAAATGAGTATTAGGTACAGAGGCCACCTAAGTTAGAGAATCCTGCTAGGGGAGAAAAAAAACCAAGTTTACCACAATTTCATAACAGTAAATGAGTATTAGGTACAGAGGCCACCTAAGTTAGAGAATCCTGCGAGAGGAGAAAAAAACCCAAGTTTACCTCAACTGTGGAACACAGTGAGGTGAAGACACCATGCGAAGGAAGTGACCAGGTGTAGGTGGGGTGGGCCGCGCGAAGGTGGAAATGGCAAAGTACAGGCGCCTTGCGCCCCCTGCGGACACCTGCAGACACAGGGAGCCGCAACTGAAGGAGTCGCCCTTGGGGCCCTTAGCCGCAGGGGGCTGCCGGGCAGAGGGCTGCCCCAAGGATGTCCTTTGTGTATGGGGATATGGAAGTAGGCATCCTCCAGGTCCAGCGACGACAGGAAGTCCCCCCTCTTCCTGCTGTCCCAGCACATGCAGAAGGGTAACCATTTGGAATTTTTGAGCTTTTATGTATTTTTTGAGGCGGCAGAGGTCTAAGATGGGTCGCCAGCCACTGGGTCTTCTTTAGGACAAGGAAGTACCGCGAGTATACTCCAGAGCCCCAGAGTCTCTTCGGGACAAGCTCTATCGCGCCCTTTTTCAGCATCGCTCATACCTCCAGAAGTAGCTGTGGAATGTGGTTTTCTTTCCTGGCCACCGGTGGAAAGTGTGGGCACTTCCTTTGGAACTCCAAAGTGTGCCCATGGGCCAGGGCATCCAGAACCAACGGTCGGTTCCTCGTCAACCTGCCGTTCTTCGTCGGCTCCACCCTCGCTCTCCCCGTCCGCCTAGTTGGGATCCTTCCTGTAGGTCCCGACCTCGAACCTCTTGTCCAGGACTAACTTGAGAGACAGCTCGTCCTCGGAGGAGGCATCGGAGTCTGCTAGGACTACCGCACCCCTCACTCCTCAGCCCGGGGCTTCACAGGGCTCTTTTTGGTCGGTTGGAAAGACTATTCTCTCTGGGATGGCAGGGAAACTCTAGGCCTGGAGGCTGTCTCCACTGGGGTCGCCTCTGCGGGCTTCGCCAGGGATGCCACGACTCCCTCAATTGAGGCCCTAGCCGGGTGAATCTGGGCCTTCACGACCTTAGGCGCGCGTCTGAGGCCTTCACTGTGGGGGGAGGGTTACTGCCTCGCTTCCCCTTGGGTTTTTCAGTCGGGACCGACCGGAGCTTCTCCCGAAGCTTACCCGGGTTCTCAGACTTCCTTTTCACCGAGCCGGAGCGTTGGCTCGTGGTTGACAGTGTCGGTGACGTTGCGTCCGGCCTGGCAGCCGAGGAGCTCGAACCAACGGCGCTCCCGGAGCCCCGGACTTGCGTTGCTTTGCCTTCTGTTGGGCCCCTGTCGCCGGACCGCCCTCAAAGGTCTTAGAAGACCGCTCAGACTACTACTTCTCACCTGCTGCCAGGCTCTTTGCCTCCAGCCAGTCAGCGAGTTGTTTATTCTTGCGGAACGCACAGTCCTCCTCCACGTGTGACTTGTCGGAGTGCAGGCAGTAGAGACACCAGACGTTCTGTAGGCCACATCCTGGGCAGATCCTAAACAGCTTGGCTCCAACGGGCGTCGAGTCTCCTTTGTCTTGCGCCATGTCCACGCAGGGTAGGACTCAAACATCTTCCAGAATCCTCCAAGAAGTGAAATTCAATGAAAAATCACCCATGAGGGGCATAGAAATTTCCAAAACGGGTCCCTGTTAATCGGAAGATGAATCGGTGGAGCTAGAGGCTCAAATTGACCAAAAAAATAAGAGTAAACTCTTTGAAAAAACACAACACGCAGTAAAATCTTGAGAGCTAAGCACGAGGACTCCCAACACTTAAACGTGTGGTAAAAATCTGAAGATGGCTGCCAGAGGAGTGGCTTATGAGGGCAGTCATTGGCTGGGGGCAGCATGACCCAGAGACCAGTCACTGGTTATTAGTAGAAAGACGGTTCAGAAACTAAAATGAAACTGATTTTTCTCTTTACCGAGGATTCCCAGCCTGACAACGGGGAATATTCATGAGCATGTGAATCCATGCCAGACCCCATGCTGGAGAAAATATACATTTTGTGAATAGTGGAACACTTATTCCAGGTACAGTAAAAACCTATAACTACTTTTGTGATACCATATGGTTATAATAATTAAGACCTAAGGATGTAATATTCAATTACAGGTGCTTTTGAGATCAATGAAACAGGTTGAGATGAGCAGTAACTCGTGCAACTTATTTTTGGATGGAACACAGCTAACTCAAGGTACATAAAACCCATATACTTTAACCTTACAATGAAATCCAGGTTAGATCTTTCCCAGCTATACAAGTACTTAAATCTACAACAGCACAGGGAAAGCAAAACCCAATGTTACACTTTACTGAAGGACTTAGTTATTCTAGGTAGGCAACAGCCTAATGCAGACTTATTAAGGACAGGCCTACAGCAAGTCGGTGGAAGCAAGACCCAGTTGGGGGACACCTACAATTAGCCTAACAGGCATAATGTTAACAATACCTTTAAGAGTGCATCACACATCCAAGAACTTTTATAACTGTTCACTCAGAGTTACAATTACCAACCAACTCTTTTACAAGTAGGTAACTTTTAAACACTTCTTTTCTAGGCAAAAGGCCCAATCCATTAACGGTCTCACTTATTCTTTGAGCATGAGTGTTCTCGTGGCAGAAGGGGGGCCACTGGGATCTGGTGACCAACAGACAGTGTCAGAATAGGTTCCCAAGTAGCAAAAGTCAGCATCCCTTAGGAAGATTGGGCAAACAGGTTAGTAGATAGTTCTAGAGTTAAGAGGGTCCAGAGGCTATGCAGAAGACACCCTAGCGGGATTCTAGCAGTGGGACTGGGTGCACTGGACGAGAGGCCTCCCAATCACAAAACACTCCACAGCTACACAGAAATCCTAACAGACTTAAGGTAAGTACATACCCAAGTCAACACAGTACTTCAGCATATAAGAGGATTTTGCAGCAGGATGACTTCAGGATCTGCAGCCAAATACCCGATCAGTGGACTCCTTGTCGTGGTGACCGTAAACAAGACCTCAGAAGGAACTTTGCTGCAGGGATCAATGGAGTAGGATCTAAGCAAGGTGTTAGGCAAGATCGTATGCAGTACCCTTTGGGTGCACTACAACAACCCTGGCATCCTGGCAATATGAACCTAACCATTGGTATAAGTCTGTACTAAACAGTTTTGGTAGCGAGTTGAGCAGCCAGGCTCATCTCAAGAGGGGTCAATGTGAGCTGTAGGGGCGTTATACAGAGATTCACAGTGACAAGTACTCAAACCTACACACAAGGTTTGAGTAAACAATTAATTTACCAGTCAGTTATAGTAAGCCTTCTTCAGAAGGGAGCAATATAAAAACACACCAATACACTCCAAAAATAAACACTTTGTTATCTAAATCAGCAAATCACCATTTGGGATGACACACAGGCACTACCTACACCCTCAGGTGACTTTAATAGCTAGAGTGCCGTTGGCATTAATATATTACTTTTGCATTTAGAATATTCTTGGGAGTAGTGTTAAAGAAGAGATTTCAGAATAAAACAAGTAGTCACAGTTATTCTTATGTAGGTAAGTACTTTCAAAACAACCCCCAAATGCAAAGTTAGTTAACCCTTTCCTGCAAGGAAGGCAAAATACATAAGCAGAAGAGAGAAGCGTCATTTAGGGAGCTAGGCTAGCCAATGATAAGTTAGCAAAAATCAAGGTGAACTGAAGCTCTTCTTGCAGGCAAGTAGAAAGTCTTTTCCAATGTTTAAAAAGTCTTTGTAGAATAGAAGCAATCAAAGTAGGGCCACAAGCGGATTAGGCTTGTGAGGTAAGGAAGCTGCAAGCAACTCTACAACGAGGACAAGTGGCTACACAACAAGAGGTACGTTTGTTAGGGAGAATACTCAAAAATGTGCCAATTCCCTTCACCTTAGAGACCCCCAGCATCTTTGCTAGATTTTGAGGACTATTTTATTCCTGGAGAGAGTGTGACCCTTTTTCCCCCCACTCTCGTGTTTTACCCTTGTGTTACCTTTGGTTATGGGGTCTAACCAACTCCATAGGCATCATCTGTTTCATTTGTGTCACACAGCACCCTCAGTGCAGTGACACAGGGAAGCCTTGCAGGCTTTCCCAAGGTTTAACTACCTTCTCTGGGATAAACTACTGTTTCCCAGAGTAAGTAAAGTGAAATTGACTTTAGTAGTTTTAAATTCCTAGACCCAGCACACCCTATATTACAATAGAGTGCTGGAGCGGTTACTTAGTATCCCCTGTGTCTAGTTACTCATGTAGTAGTCAAATGCTACCCTTTCCTCTCAGAATGGCTGGTGGCAGTGGTTTTACAACAAACTACCATGATTTATCCCGACCGCGAACTGTCCGCAGCTTCGGTAACGTTAAATCGCGGGAGCCATGTTTTTCAAGATGGCGTCTGAGCATCCTTTGTTAAAACAGGTTCCTGTCTTTTTTCGCCATTTCTTTTTGGAAGGGTCCCTCAAGTTTATCTCTGCGCGCCAAGCCAGGTTTGGTCTTTGTTCATTTGCCTTTGGCGGGCTTCAGGATTGAAACCCGCCTCTGGCGCCCGAGTGTCTGGGGTGGCCAGGAAGTGAGGGAGGTGCCCAAACTACCTGTGAGACCCAAATGCACTCTGGTGATTGGCTGGCTGACTGTCCGGCAAGGAAAGCCATCCTGCTGGGTGAGTGACAGCTAGGCTCGAATTAATGGGAGAGAACTGAATAAAAGGTGAGTCTCTTGGCTTGGAAGGCAGAGTCGACCAAAGGGCGAAGGAACCAAAGAAATGCTTGAAGAGGACGCCTGTTGCAACTCCTGGACCGTTGGTTTGGCCGGTGAAGCCTGGTTCGAGCTCCTCGGCTGCAGGTCCGAATTGCCAAGCTCAGCTCAACAGACAAGCCCCTTCAAGGACGACTTCTCCCTTTGAGTTGGTGGGAACAATCAACTCTACACTAAGCCACCTGGCTACCATTCTCGGAGCTGGTTGCATTTTCCTCAGAGTGCTGCAGGAAACCGAATAGCTGGGGATAAGGACACCAGTTTGTGTGCTTCACTACAGCTAGCAGAAATGAAGATTGCCATTTGCCAGCTTTTCGACCAGTCCCAGTGCAGGAGTCCCCGACGTCCTCCCTCTTGTCCCCACGACTGAGGCTCAGGAACAGAAGTCTTCAGCTGCATCTTTTTCTTCAAAATAAGGTACTCTGAAAACCCGGCCGAGAGAAATTAACTCACTGCGAAAGTGCTTGAAACTTTGGCAACTTGCCGGCCTAGTCAGCTTGTGACCCAACATATGAATCTTTCTTTTATGAACTACTTCTGTGAACTTTGGCAAAGACTTTTCTGTTTAACTACCAGAACTGCTTTATCCGATACAAGCCTTTAGCCCATTGACTTTGGCCTAACCTATTGCATTGAATTGACTCCTCTGGTGAACTCAAAACATTTTGCACTGTTTAAAAGTAACATCTTTTTATTGACCTATGCCTTTTTGCTCCTCCTTCAAAGTAGTGTAAATGCCTCAGAACCTGATAGTGTGAAGAACTGAAGTATATTTTTGTGTGATCTAGATTGCCTCCTTCTAGTGAATGTTTTATAACTGACTGAAATAAATTAATAAGTGTTTTACCAAGAAATAAGAGTCTAATTGAATACTTGTGATTGTAGACCTCTGTGTAACATCCTTACAGCTCAAATTCCCCTCTTGAGATAAG
Organism: Ambystoma mexicanum; assembly: GCF_040938575.1. Lineage (NCBI taxonomy): Eukaryota > Metazoa > Chordata > Amphibia > Caudata > Ambystomatidae > Ambystoma > Ambystoma mexicanum. The sequence continues at coordinate 647,200,017 of NC_090941.1, forward strand.
CCTGGTTGTTCAGCAATGCTACCACAAAACTGTGTAGTACAGCCTTCTAACAAAGGTTGTTTTTGCTTACACCTGTAGTCCTAGTTGTGTGTAGTGGTTCCAAAGGGTACTGCATACCAACTTTGCCTAACAGGCAGCAGCAATGGGCAAACTTTCATTCAGCAGCACTTCGCGGTTTCAGCTCCTTGCGTCTATAGCCAAGACCACTGCAGTCTCTCGGATACCACTCTGGACTTTCCTTGCATCTGGGGTACAGCACTCCGTTGAGGTGGCTCAGGCTGGGTCAGTCATGCTTCCTGGGAGCCCAGAGGATCAGGACACTCACTTGATTCTGGTGTTCCTCTCCCTGGCACTTTGGTTCCTGCAGCAGCAATGGAAGAAGAGCCAGCTCAGAGAGGATTTCCAGATTAGCTCGTCTTTGGGTCGATTGGTCCCACCAACTCAAAGGAGAAGTCGTCCTTTGCAGGTATTTTCTAGTTTCAGAAAATTCAGAGCTTCAGCACAGCAGCAGGGCTTCACCAGGCAAACCAACAGTCCAGGAGTTGGAGCAGGCGGCTCTTCGTTTCTTCTTCAGATTCCTTTGTCCAGTGGTCGACTGTCTTCTAAGCCAAACAACAAGTTACTTTCTAACCTGGTAACTTTCTTTCGATGGGATGTTCCTCTGACGTATTCCACATCTATGACAATCACCAAAGCTGTGCTGCTTCGGAAAAATTTTCGGCGGTGTCCTAAATCGATGTGCTGTCCCTCGAGGGCCTCTGTCGAGAGCCGATGTTACCGGATGTTATATGTAGGGCGCATAACGCCCGTAGCCTCCGTTTTTTCCCAGAACGTGTGGCACCAATCTTCTGCCAGTATGACTACAGAAAGCCCTGTGGAAACGTAAGCTGCAATCGCATAAGAATTTCTGTAGAGGGGCAGGCTGGAAGTGTGCAATGTGGAATACGTCAGAGGAACATCCCATCGAAAGAACGTTACCAGGTAAGAAAGTAACTTGTTCTTCGAGGGGATTGTGTCCTGCGACGTATTCCACATCTATGACAGACTCCCAAAGCAGTACTAACGTATGGAGGTGGGAAAAGAATTTAGAATTTTAGAATGCCCAATCAAATTGCAGAATAGAGGACCCCCTTGCCAAAGGCCAAATCTTGCCCATGGATAGAATCCAGGGAGTAGTGTTTTACAAAAGTATGGACAGAGGCCCATGTGGCTGCTTCACAAATATTACGAATAGGAACACCCCTCTGCAGAGCAGTGGAGGCAGCCCATTCCTAGTAGAATGAGCCCGTAAACCCACCGGAGGGTCCTTTCCCGCCAGACGGTAGCATTCAGAGATTGTCAAGATGATCCAACGGTACAAGGTCTGCTTAGAAACAGCTTGACCTAAACGCCTTCCAGCGTATCCTACAAATAGCTGATCGTCCACTCTGACCTGGGACATGCTTGAGATGTAGAAACTTAAAGCTCTCCTAGGATCCAACATATGGTGCCTTCTCCTCTACCTTATCAGGATGCGAAGGAGGATAAAACGCCGGAAGAATAACCTTCTGGCTCAAACGAAATTCCGACACAACCTTTGGAAGAAAAGAAGGACGAACCCTAAGGACAACCCTGTCCTTATGGAACACTGAAAGGTGGCTTGGTGGAAAGTGCCTGCAACTCACTCACTCTGCAAGCGGAAGTAACCGCAACTAAAAATACAGTCTTAAAAGACAACAGTCTCAATGGAGAAGAATGGGAGGGCTCAAACGGAGCTCCCATTAGGAACTTTAGAACCAAGTTCAAATCCCATCCCGGCACCTGGAAAGGGGACGGTGGAAACACATTAGTTAGCCCTTTTAGAAACTGAGAAATCAAAAGGAATCTTAAAATAAGAACACTCCTCAGATGAGCGCTTAAATATGGACAGCGCTCCCAGGTAACCCTTAATGGTACCCACTTGCAGGCCCTTGTGGGCCAACGAAAGCAAAAAAGACAGCACCACAGAAATGGCACATGAAAAAGGATTCACATTCTTTACCCTGCACCAGTCGCAGAACTTTCTCCAATGGCAACGGTACAGGGACTTTGTTGCAGACCTTCTGGCCGAAAGCAACACCTCCATCACGTCTTCAGGGAGGTCCCAATCCTTTTACCTCAACGTTTCAGATACCAAGCATGAAGGCTGAGAGACTTGACCTCTGGATGGAGAACAAGACCCCCCTCCTGTGATAGCAGATCGTTTCAATAGGGAAGACGGCGTGGAGGGCAGATGGACATGTTGAGAAGGTCCGGGTACCACGCTCTTCTGGCCCATGCCGGAGCAATGAGGATCATTCGGGAACAGAACCTACGTAACCTCCGCAACACTTGCGGAATGACGGGGACGGGAGGAAACTCGTACAGCAGTGGGAAGGACCAGTCTACTACCAACGCGTCCCCTAAGGCTCCTCTTGGAGGAAATTCCCGAGAGCAGAATCTTTTGCACTTCCGGTTGACACTGGTGGCAAGGAGATCTACTTGTGGGGTCCCCCAAAAGAACTTCCTGAGCCAGCTCCCACTCGTTAGAGACTGTGCTCTGCCTGCTCAGAGCATCTGCCGCCACGTTTTCGTCTCTGGCCAGATGAACTGCAGAGAAATCTCCTGCTGGATGGCCCAGAACCGGTGCTGCATCGCCTCTGCACAGTGGGAGAGACACTGCTCCCACGTTTTTGTTGAGGTAGTGCATAGCCACTGTATAGTTCGTCAGAATCGGGACATTCTTCCCCCGCACAGATGGCAGAAAGCCTTCAGGGCTAGCCAGACGGCCCTCAGCTCCAACAGATTGATATGGAGTCTGGACTCTGACGGAGACCAACGACCACTGTCAACTCGTTGTCATGAGCTCCCCATCCCGTGAGGGATGCGCCCGTCACGATAGTTACCTCCGGCCAGGGTAGCTAAAATGGAGCCCCCTTCATCAGATTGCCTTCGACGGCCCACCACAGAAGATCCTGGCTGACCGAGGGCGGCACTTGAACGGGATCCGACATCCTGCCGGAGGCCTGCGACCACTGCATCTTGAGAGCCCACTGCAGAGATCTCATCCGCAGCCTGGCCTCCGGCACCAATAGAATGCAGGATGCCATGAGGCCGGGCAACCTCAAGAACTCTAACGCCGGGAGAATCTGGGCATGTTGAAACTTGTGGACCATCTGCAGAATGTGATGAGCCCTCACCTGGGGAGGCGAACACTGCCCCGGGGATGTGTCGAGCACTGCTCTGATGTACTGGAGCCACTGGGTAGGTGTCAAGTGGGACTTCAAGTTGAGGGAGAAGCCCAGCTTGTGAAGGGAGTGACAGATGATCCAGGACTTGCTCGGGAGAGCGCGCCCTGATCAACCTATCGTTCAGGTAGGGGTAGAGATGAATCCCCCTTTCCTGAGATACGCTGCCACCACCACCATTAGCTTGGTGAATACCCTCGGAGCGGAGGTCAATCCGAACGGCAGCACCCGAAACTGAAAATGAGGATTGCGGTTGGCGACTCGCAGGTACTTCCTGTGCTTGGGTTGAATCAGCACATGAAAATAAGCATCCTTGAGGTCGAGAGACACCAACCAGTCCTGAAGTTGAAGGGCCTGGAGGACTTGAGAGAGAGTAACCATCTTTAACTTGTCCTTCCTGAGGAGCTTGTTCAAACCACGCAAGTCCATGATGGGTCTCAATACCCAGTCTTTTTTCGGGATCAAAAAATATGGGGCATACCATCCCTTGTTCCTCTCCTCTACAGGCACCAGTTCTATGGCACCTTTCTCCAGCAGGGATTTGATTTCCTGCGCAAGGAGTGGATCCAGACTCTTCAAAGAGCTTGCCCGGTGGATTGTCGTGAGGCCTCTGCCGGAAAGGAAGACAGTAGCCGTGGGCTATGATCTCCAGAACCCACACATCTGAAGTAATGGCACCTTCGAGTACCTTGTTTTCCAACTCTGGTACTCCTACGTTGGCCCCTTTGACTGGCAGCCCCCCCCTCGATCTACCAAAGGAAAAGTATCGAAAGGAACCTCCCCTACATTGCTGTCCCCTAGGACGAAAAGGCGGAGGTTGACGTACTGCAGCGCTCAACTTTGCTGCAGCAAAGGAAAAGTATCGAAAGGAACCTCCCCTACATTGCTGTCCCCTAGGACGAAAAGGCGGAGGTTGACGTACTGCAGCGCTCAACTTTGCAACATCTCAAGGCTCTCGTCAGCCTTGCTGCCGAAAAGATGGACACCATCAAAGGGCATGTTGAGAAGCCGGGACTGAACATCAGGAGCAAACCCCGACTTCAGCAACCACGCAAACCTGCGCATCACGGTGCTCACCGCCATGGACTGGCTGACACAGTCTGCCACATCCAGACCCGACTGAACAGATTCACACATGGCATCCTTGCCATCCTGAACGAGGGCAAGAAAACCATCCCATTCCTCCCCTTCGGGAATAGGTTCAGCCGCCAAAGAAACAATTCCACAGAGTGTGAGTGAATCTTGCCAAGGCACAAACTGAGTTGGCTGCCTTTAAAGCCATACCCCCAGATGAAAACACTTTCTTCGCCCAACCGTCAAAGCGCTTGTTGTCCCATTCCGGAGGGATGGTAGGGTACGCAGCCTGCTTTGCTGGGGCCGTAGCCGCCTGCACCACCAAACTCTCCGGAGTGCGGTGCGTAGACAAGTAGCAGGGGTCGCCACTGGCTGGACAGTATTTTTTCTGAAGCGACTTATTCACTGCCGGGAGACTCTCCGGAGCAGTCCAACCGCTGCCACCCTTCTTTGTAAGGCCATATGAAATGGCAGCACCTGGTCAGTGGGTGGCCCTTGGTCCAATGTATCGGTTAGGTCAGACTGCAGAAAATCCACAGGTGGCGCAGACCACCCCAAGTACTCCACCTTCGACATGAAAAGCCTGCACGAAGACTCTGCGTGTGTACCAGGCTCAGGCCTGCCAAACTCAACCTCTGGGGAGGTGTCCAGACCACTGGCGTCATGCAAGGATTGATGCAGGTCTTCCATCTGGCTATGACCAGACAACAGTTCGTCAGGAACCTCATGAGGTACAAACCCCTCAACATCTGACCCTTCATCCACCTCTGAGATGTGATCCAAAGGCTGGAATAAATCCCTGGATGAGGGTACAGAAAAAGGCTCAAACACAGGCCTCACTGATTTACTCAGGGCCTTCCTCTAAGCTTCCGCCATCCTCTGGGGTACCTCCGGCAAAGCCTCCTCAAAAGGCGTCTAGGGAATCGGCGTTGACGTCGAGCGAGGCGCCGATGACTTCGACAACAGCTTTGAGGCCGGAGTCCCAAGCGTGTCCTTCGACAGCCTCGGCACCGACTTCCTCGGAGCCGGAGCTGCGAAAGAGTGCCGCGACGGACATGGCGTCGATGCCTTCTTCGAAGGCCTCACAGGCTTCAATGGTCTTGAGGGCTTCGAGGACCGGGACCTGGCTCGGCTAGTGCCATCGACCTTGTCCGATCGGGACCTTGACTGTTCCCGATGGTTGCGCTGACTGCCCGAAGGCGTGCGAGCGGTGGCCCTAGCATGTTCCTTGCCAGCTTCTCTCAAAAGGCGCGGACGCAACAGTGCCCTGTGATATGAAAATCGCCATCGCCTTGCGAAATGCGTTCCATTACGCCGGAGATTAATGCTTGTTGGGACAAGCAACCCGCCGTCTGGCAGAGTCCTCAGACGAGGAAGGCGACGGTGACCGTGCTTCCGTTAATCCCTAGAAGAGGAAGAGGAATGGCGGGAACCACTCTGGGACCGAGACCCCCTGGACTTACACCGACGCAGAGAGTCCCCCCTCGAATCGTCAGTCGAAAGCCCAGCGGATTTCAACTTACGGGGTTTGGAAACCCTACCTACAGACAACTTCTTCCGCTCATGCAAGGCCTTCGACGTCAAGGACTGGCATTCATCGCAGTCATCAGTGGCGTGGCTCTCGCCAAGGCACCACAGGCAGACGTCGTGCGGGTCTGTAAGCGACATCTTGGAACCGCAGTCCTGGCACTTCTTGAAGCCCGACCAGGGGGTAGAAGACGACAGACATTTCACAAACAACCAAGTTCGAAGAACCGATTCAACAGGAGAAGAACCGAGGCGTGCCGAGATTCCTAAGCGAACATGCTCGTGGAAAAAAACGGAACTGAGGCTACGGGCGTCGTGCGTATAACATCCGGTGAGGTCTGCTCTCGACGGAGGCCCTCAAGGGACAGCATATCGACGTAGGACACAGACGCCGAAATATTTTCTGAAGCAGTACAGCTGTGGTGATTACCGTCAGATGTGGAATACGTCAGAGGACACAATCCCCTTGAAAAGCCTCGCCTTTTATGCAGGGTTCTCCCATTCATTGGCAGCCTAGCTGTCAATCACACAGCAAGGTGGCTGTCCTCCAAGGATAGCCCGCCAGCCAATCACCCTTTGGTGCAGTCTGTAACCAAGGAGACTAGACAGTTTCGGGCACCGCCGTCACTTCCTGCCCCCGCCAGACATGCTGGAGCCAGAGGCAGCTTCACTTGTGAATCTCAGACAAAACAAACAAAGGGACCAAACCTGGTTTGGCGCACAGAGTAAACCTCAAGAAGGACCTTTGCAACAAGAAATGGTGAAAAAAGAAGACCAGGGCCATTTGGACAAAATGGGTATCCATGGGTGCTTTACTGCAGCTGCAATTGCAGTCGCAATAGAAACACACAATGGTAGAAAAAATTATAAGTTACTGACCGTAGTGACTAACGTACTATTAGTCCTTAGTCCCCTTTCCTCCACACTGCATGGGCGTCCCTTCCAAGGGACGGGAGACTAAACCCTTCCCTTTTAAATCTAGAGGCATGCTGGGGTGCAGCCCTGGGAGCACGCGCTGCCCTGACTTCGCCCTCCGGCGCCACACCTCAGTCCCCACAGACGTGTCGACACTACATTAACATTGCCCAATGACTAGAGTTTTATTAGGGGGGGGGGGGGGGGGGAGGTTGGTGGGACGTATGGAGGAAAGGGGATTAAGAGTACGTTTGTCACTACCATGAGTAACGTATCATTATTTGTACATCCTGTCACCTTTCCTCCATACTGCATGGTTGAATACAACTGAGTGTAGCCCCAGGTGGGGAGGAGACCCTCCTTAAGCAAACAGGTTTCTAAGAACCGCCTGTCCGAAAGCCGCATCTGATCTAGAACGGGGATTCAAACAGTAGTGCTTGCAGAAAGCCGAAAGGGTGGCCCATGTGGTCACCCTACTTATGACTTGCGGCTGAAAAGCGATGGCCGTTGCCTTGGCTCTGACCGCGTGGGCGTGCATGTTGGCAGGCAGTGGCTTGTGTTGTACCTCGTAAGCTTCTTTGATGGCCTAAACCATCAAACGGGCTATGGAGGCCCTAGAGGTCTGATACCCTGGTCTTGCTCCGCTGAACGTGACAAAAAAAGTGCGTCCTTCTTGCAGAAGCCCTTGGTCCTGTCCAGTTAGAATTTCAGGGCAGGTCTGACACCAAGGCAGTGCAGAACCTCGTCTTTGGGCTCAGCAAAAAACATAGGTAGCACAATTTCTTCGTTCAGATGGAATGCGGAAGGCACGTTGGGCAAGAATGGTGGTGTGTCCGCAGGATTACTTTCACCTTGAGAAACGTAGTATATGGCTCTGAGGGGACCAGCACCTGGATTTCGCCGATTCTGCGAGCCGAGATGAGGCAGACTAGCAAGGCCGTCTTAATGGTGACCAGCCTGATGTCCGCGGACGCCATTGGTTCAAGTGGCTTATGCGCCAGGACACCCAGAACTGCGCCGAGGTCCCACACGGGGTGTGGCCTCTTGATGGGCGGGTAGAGTCTGGCAAGCCCCGTCAGATGTTTTATGACAATCGGGTTGGAAGAGAAAAAAAAAAATT